>NC_135235.1:345230966-346484466 GCF_051348905.1 Ranitomeya variabilis
TCCTAGGTGAAGCATCCAGTTGCCTTCTCTTGAAGCTCGAACCAGGGCCAGCATGGTCTCGACCATGTCCAAGTATGACATCCAGAATGCTGTTCAGCACAGAACGTGTATGTGTCAGTGTGTGTGCGTGTGTTGGGGCACCTCAGGGTGTCTTCAAATGTGACATAGCCCCCTAGATTTCTTCCAGTAAAATTTGCACTCCAAAAGTCATTTGGCGCTCCTTCCCTTCCGAGGCCTGCCGTTCCCCAATACTGCAGTGTACGACAACATATCGGGTGTTGTTGTGTTCGGGAGAGATTGGTGAACAAATAGTGGGGTGCATTTTTTGCTGGTACACCTCTTAAAAATAAAAAAATGAGCCTAAAATGACACCTTCATGTAAAAAATGCACTTTTTCCATTTTCTCAACCATGTGTTTCCAACTACTGTGAAACACTGGTTGGGTCAAAGTGGTCACTATACCCCCTAAAAGATTCCTTGGGGGTGTAGTTTCCAAAATAGGGTCACTTTTTGGGGTTTCCACTGTGGGGGTACCTCAGGCAGCCTTCAAATGTGACATGGCCCCCTAGATTTCTTCCAGTGAATCCGCCACCCAAAAACCACATAGCGCTCCTTCCGTGTTGAGCTGTGCTGTGTGCCCATACTTTAGTTTACGAGTACATGTGGGGTGTTTCTATAAACTGCAGAATTAGGGTAACCAAGTTTGGGTTTGCCGTTAACCCTTGCTAGGTTGCAGGTAAAATTGGATTACAATGTAATATCTGGAAAAAAAATGAAATTTTGAAATTTCGCCTTCATTCTGCTAAAATTCCTGTGGAACACCTAAAGGGTTAACAGTTTTTAAAAATGAGTTTTGAACAGCTTGAGGGGTGTAGTTTGCAAAATGGGGTAATTTATGGGTGGTTTCTGTTATGTAAGCCCCTTAAAGTGACTTCAGAAGTGACTTGGTCCTTTGAAAAGTGGGTTTTGCTGTAAATGTGAAAAATTGCGCATAAAACTATAAGCCCTATTACGTCGTAAAACAATAAGGTTTCATTTTCAAAATGATGCCAATATGAAGTAAACATGTGGGGAGTGTAAATTAATAACTATTATGGGGGGTATCAGTATTTTTGTAAAAAGCAGAGAATTTCAAAGTTAAAAAATTGCCGATTTTTCCAAAATTTCCGAATATTTAGCATTTTTTTATATAGAAAGGTAAAATATATTGACTCCCATTTAGCACTGACGTGAAGTACAATATGTCACGAGAAAACAATCTCAGAATGGCTTGGATAGGTGAAAGCGTTCCAAAGTTATTAGCCCATGAAGTGGCACAGGTCAGATTGGCTTAGGCACTTGGGTACAAATAGGCCTAGGGCTGAAGGGGTTAATAAGCTACGTATATGTAAGGGCTATCATATCAAAAAATAAACTACAGACATGCATCTACCTAAAAATACCAAAGAAAATTAGTCACTCCGGGTGGTACCGATATCTGGCCCGGCTCATGGACTATTTATAATAATAGTTGGGCATAGGGAATTGGGGGTCATTTGGCAAAAGTTGTGGGGGGAGTAGGGCTGGCTCAAGTTTTTCGTGGGCCCAGGAAATGCGGACTACGTCACGGCGGTGTTGCAGGGAAAGGTAAGTATTTAAACGTTGCAAGTGCTGTGATCCTGAGCAAGCAGGGGGGGGCCCACTCGTTCGCATTGGCACTGGCACAGGGCCCCTCAAAGTACGGCGGTGTGTTTGCATGGCGGGGGCGCCTCCCACCAGCAGCGACACTTTGGCGTACTCTGAGGGGCCCTGTGCCAGTGACGTCGCCAACGAGTATGCCCCCCCACCTGATGAAGGAACCTGCACTTTCATCTGCACCTTCCTCTTTGTCCCTGTGTAAGGTGGTATAACATGCGGGAAGGGGAACCTTACTTTCAGCAGGGTCAGATTCTGGCTGTGTAGAGTACAAGGGGAATGTAGTGGTCTAGGTCAATGTACCAGCAGACTCATTTAGCAGTGGCTGGGCAATGGGCAGGATGAGGAGGAAACAGATATAGGGCCAAAGAATAAAGTAGGCTAAATGCAGTACAAAATTGGTAACAGGACTAAACAGGCGGCATTGCTTTGTTCAGTGGAGTAGCAAACCCAAGAGCAGCAGACACTGTTTCAAGGGCCTAACCACACTAGTAGGCCAAATGCAGTTTAATATCTGATAGTATAGGGCGAAAGCCAGAATGTGGAAGCTCAGCTTTGTTCAGTTGAGGACAACACCAGGGAGGGGCAGACACCTTTAGTAGGCCGGAACAGCCAATTTCATTTTTTAAAATGGTAATTTGGAACAGAAGGTTGAAGCTCAGCTTTATTCAGTTGAGGACAACACCAGGCAGGGGCACACAGACAGACACCTTTAGTAGGCCGGAAAAGCCAATTGCATTTTTTAAAATGGTAATTTGGAACAGAAGGTTGAAGCTCAGCTTTATTCAGTTGAGGACAACACCAGGCAGGGGCAGACAGACACCTTTAGTAGGCCGGAACAGCCAATTGCATTTTTTAAAATGGTAATTTGGAACAGAAGGTTGAAGCTCAGCTTTATTCAGTTGAGGACAACACCAGGCAGGGGCACACAGACAGACACCTTTAGTAGGCCGGAACAGCCAATAGCATTTTTAAAATGGTAATTTGGAACAGAAGGTTGAAGCTCAGCTTTATTCAGTTGAGGACAACACCAGGCAGGGGCACACAGACAGACACCTTTAGTAGGCCGGAACAGCCAATAGCATTTTTAAAATGGTAATTTATAACAGAAGGTTGAAGCTCAGCTTTATTCAGTTGAGGACAACACCAAGCAGGGGCACACAGACACCTTTAGTAGGCCGGAACAGCCAATAGCATTTTTAAAATGGTAATTTGGAACAGAAGGTTGAAGCTCAGCTTTATTCAGTTGAGGACAACACCAGGCAGGGGCACACACACAGACACCTTTAGTAGGCCGGAACAGCCAATTGCATTTTTTAAAATGGTAATTTGGAACAGAAGGTTGAAGCACAGCTTTATTCAGTTGCAGCTTCTTGGCAATAATATAAAGAAGACGAGACAGGACAACACTCGTCGTTGGATGCCATATCTGTGTTTTCACAGGAAAAAAATCTGTCAGTTAAATACTTGTAGGAGAAAGTTTTTGTAGCTGGAGGCCACATTTTGTATTGTACCAGTTTTTTGTTGTATGTTTGGAACTGAAGGTTGAAGCTCAGCTTTATTCAGTTGAGGACACCTTGAATTAGGGACTGCAGACAGACTTTGCAGGCTGTCCCCTGTGTGGACCATGCATCCAATACATTAACCCATTGAGCCACAAAGGACACGTAACCTTCCGTGGCCAGGCCTACAGGTCCATGTGTCTGTTGTCAGGTATACCTTTGGACTGACAAATTGACAGAATGCAAGGACAATGCGGTCTTTAACATGCAGGTGGAGGGGTGGGATGGCTTTTCACGCAAAAGAATTGTCAACTGGGTAGCTCATAGCGTGGTATATCGTAGTTCATCCTGGCTTTATTAATATTAAATTAAATAAAAAAATAGGCTGTAGGCACTTTATAATTGGTTCCAGGGGTACACGGGCAGCAGTGGTCTGGTCAGTGGAGGACTAGTGGAAGGAGGGAGGGCAGACAGGCTTCAAAGGCCTAACATAATAAAATGGGCTGGCTGTAGGCACTTTATAATTGGATCCAGGGGTACACGGGCAGCAGTGGTCTGGTCAGTGGAGGACTAGTGGAAGGAGGGAGTGCAGACAGGCTTCAAAGGCCTAACATAAAAAAAATGGGCTGGCTGTAGGCACTTTATAATTGGTTCCAGGGGTACACGGGCAGCAGTGGTCTGGTCAACGGAGGCCGATTGTAATGAGTGTCTGCCAGTTAGTAGTCCAAAACAACAAATAAATGTGAATGTCTCGCATTAAAACAAAACAAAAACACTAAAGGGTGCAATCATTAGGTTCAGGGGTGGGATCCTCTGCGTTGTTTCAGACCTACTAATTTTGCGCAAAGTATTTACTGTGGTAAATAGAGGACACTGCCCCTGACTATGTTAAGTACCATCATACATGTCAACACAATGGTATTGTCAGTGGCAGGTATGGAAGGATGTCAGCGCATAGACTTAACATTGGTGGAAGTGTGAGAGATAACTGTGGAAGTGGTAGAGCAATGTTTGACCTGGGGGTGGGTGAACTCTCTTGTGGCCGGCGGTACAGGCCCAAGGCCCCTCATGTTACAACAGTGTGTCTGACGTTGGGTGCGCACCACCACCGCCAGAGACACTTTATTGTACTATGAGGGACCCAGTAGCAATGCCGTCGACCAAAAGCGAGTACACCCACCTCTTCAGACAAACAGCAGTCTCACGGGTGCTTGCGCCAAGTCGCGATACCACGGCCCCGTGTGGGGAGTTTGGCCATTTAGGGAGGTGTAAACATGTCGTATGCTGGACAATCAGCTGCAGCAAATTAGACATTAGAAATGTAATTCACAGTAGTCCACAGGCAAGAGCTTTTCATAGGAAAGCTAGGTGTCGGCCGGGCAAGGTGGGGCAAAAGATTTCGAAATCCAGTTGTGGTTCATTTTAATGAATGTTAGATCATCAACATTTTGGGTAGCCAGACGAGTCCTTTTTTCGGTTAATATTGAACCTGCAGCACTGAATACTCTTTCTGATAGGACACTTGCTGCCGGGCAAGCAAGCTCCTGCAAGGCATATTCTGCCAATTCTGGCCAGGTGTCTAATTTTGATGCCCAGTAATCAAATGGGAATGACGGTTGAGGGAGAACATCGATAAGGGATGAAAAATAGTTAGTAACCATACTGGACAAATGTTGTCTCCTGTCACTTTCAATTGATGCAGCAGTACCTGTCCTGTCTGCGGTCATAGCAAAATCACTCCACAACCTGGTAAGAAAACCCCTCTGTCCAACGCCACTTCTGATGTGTGCACCCCTAACACTCCTAGTCTGCTGCCCCCTGGAGCTCGTGTGAGATCGATCACGTGCGCTGTGTGCTGGGAATGCCTGAAGCAAACGGTCAACAAGAGTTGATTGTTTGGTTGCTAATATTAGTTCCAAGTTCTCATGTGGCATAATATTTTGCAATTTGCCTTTATAGCGTGGATCAAGGAGGCAGGCCAACCAGTAATCGTCATCGTTCATCATTTTCGTAATGCGTGTGTCCCTTTTTAGGATACGTAAGGCATAATCCGCCATGTGGGCCAAAGTTCCAGTTGTCAAATCTCCGGTTGTGATTGGTTGAGGGGCAGTTTCAGGCAAATCTACGTCACTTGTGTCCCTCAAAAAACCAGAACCCGGCCTTGCCACGCAACCAATTTCCAGTGCCCCCGGGAAAGCTTCCGCATTAAAAATATACTCATCCCCATCATCCTCCTCGTCCTCCACCTCCTCTTCGCCCGCTACCTCGTCCTGTACACTGCCCTGACCAGACAATGGCTGACTGTCATCAAGGCTTTCCTCTTCCTCTGGTGCAGACGCCTGCTCCTTTATGTGCGTCAAACTTTGCATCAGCAGACGCATTAGGGGGATGCTCATGCTTATTACAGCGTTGTCTGCACTAACCAGCCGTGTGCATTCCTCAAAACACTGAAGGACTTGACACATGTCTTGTATCTTCGACCACTGCACACCTGACAACTCCATGTCTGCCATCCTACTGCCTGCCAGTGTATGTGTATCCTCCCACAAAAACATAACAGCCCGCCTCTGTTGGCACAGTCTCTGAAGCATGTGCAGTGTTGAGTTCCACCTTGTTGCAACGTCTATGATTAGGCGATGCTGGGGAAGGTTCAAAGACCGCTGATAGTTCTGCATACGGCTGGCGTGTACAGGCGAACGTCGGATATGTGAGCAAAGTCCACGCACTTTGAGGAGCAGGTCGGAGAACCCAGGATAAGTTTTCAATAAGCACTGCACCACCAGGTTTAAGGTGTGAGCCAGGCAAGGAATGTGTTTCAGTTGGGAAAGGGAGATGGCAGCCATGAAATTCCTTCCGTTATCACTAACTACCTTGCCTGCCTCAAGATCTACTGTGCCCAGCCACGACTGAATTTCTTGTTGCAAGAACTCAGACAGAACTTCCGCGGTGTGTCTGTTGTCGCCCAAACACTTCATAGCCAATACAGCCTGCTGACGCTTGCCCGTAGCTGGCCCATAATGGGACAACTGGTGTGCAACAGTGTCATCTGCCGATGGAGTGGTTGGCCGACTGCGGTCTGTGGAAGAGCTGTAGCTTCGGAAGGAGGACGAGGAGGAGGAGGAGGAGGGGGTGCGAACGCCTACAGCCAACTGTTTCCTAGACCGTGGGCTAGGCACAACTGTCCCTAAATTGATGTCCCCTGTGGACCCTGCATCCACCACATTCACCCAGTGTGCCGTGATGGACACATAACGTCCCTGGCCATGCCTACTGGTCCATGCATCTGTAGTCAGGTGCACCTTGGTACTCACAGATTGCCTGAGTGCATGGACGATGCGCTGTTTAACATGCTGGTGCAGGGCTGGGATGGCTTTTCTGGAAAAAAAGTGTCGACTGGGTAGCTCGTATCGTGGTTCAGCGTACTCCATCAGGACTTTGAAAGCTTCGCTTTCAACTAACCGGTAGGGCATCATCTCTAACGAGATTAGTCTAGCTATGTGGGCGTTAAAACCCTGTGTACGCGGATGCGAGGATAAGTACTTCCTTTTTCTAACCAGAGTCTCATGTAGGGTGAGCTGGACTGGAGAGCTGGAGATCGTGAAACTTTCGGGTGTGCCGGTGGACATGGCAGACTGAGAGACGGTTGGAGACGGTATTGTTTCCGCCGGTGCCCTAGATGCAATATTTCCTCCTACAAAACTGGTGATTCCCTGACCCTGACTGCTTTTGGCTGGCAAAGAAACCTGCACAGATACTGCCGGTGGTGCGGAAAATGGTGGCCTTACAGTGACGGAAGGGATGTTGCGTTGCTGACTAGCTTCATTGGCCGAGGGTGCTACAACCTTAAGGGACGTTTGGTAGTTAGTCCAGGCTTGAAAATGCATGGTGGTTAAGTGTCTATGCATGCAACTAGTATTGAGACTTTTCAGATTCTGACCTCTGCTTAAGCTAGTTGAACATTTTTGACAGATGACTTTGCGCTGATCAATTGGATGTTGTTTAAAAAAATGCCAGACTGCACTCTTCCTAGCATCGGATCCCTTTTCAGGGATTGCAGACTGTGCTTTAACCGGATGGCAACGCTGTGCTCCAACAGGTTTTGGCTTTGACACGCGTTTTGGGCCAGATAAGGGCCCGGCAGATGGAACCTGTTGCGATGTTGATGCCTGCTGCGGCCCCTCCTCCACCTCCGCTTCTGAACTACTGCTGCCTGCACCCTGTTCCCCCAATGGCTGCCAATCGGGGTCAAGAACCGGGTCATCTATTACCTCCTCTTCGAGCTCGTGTGCAACTTCGTCTGTGTCACTGTGTCGGTCTGTGGTATAGCGTTCGTGGCGGGGCAACATAGTCTCATCAGGGTCTGATTGTGGATCTGTACCCTGAGATGGCAATGTGGTGGTCTGAGTCAAAGGAGCAGCATAGTACTCTGGCTGTGGCTGTGCATCAGTGCACTCCATGTCAGAATCTACTTGTAATGGCCTGTTAAGTGTTTCACTTTCTAAGCCAGGGACGGTATGTGTAAAGAGCTCCATGGAGTGACCTGTTGTGTCGCCTGCTGCATCCTTCTCTCTTGTTGTAGTTTTTGCAGAGGAGGACAAGGAAGCGACTTGTCCCTGACCGTGAACATCCACAAGCGACGCGCTGCTTTTACATTTACCACTTTCAGAAGAGGAGGCAAAAGAGCTAGACGCTGAGTCTGCAATGTAAGCCAAAACTTGCTGTTGCTGCTCCGGCTTTAAAAGTGTTTTTCCTACTCCCAGAAAAGAGAGCGTTTGAGGCCTTGTGTAGCCAGACGACGAAACTGGCTACACAGCTCCAGACTTAGGTGGAATATTTTTATCCCCACGACCACCTGATGCTCCACTACCACTACCATCATTACCAGCTGACAATGAACGCCCACGGCCACGACCTCTTGCACCAGACTTCCTCATTGTTTTAAAAAATTAACCAAAGTAACTTTATTTGTTGCTGTCAAACAACTTACACGGTGAGCTATAACTTCAGTATGATTTCTATATCCCTTAACAGGTTGGTGAGACCACAAGGAAAATCAGGCACAATGTTACACACTGTTTTCTGTGGCACAAAATCACAGAGATGACACACACGCAGGACTGTCACTCAAGCACTAATGTCAATATTATTCTCCCACCTAATTTTTTTTTTTATTTTTTTTTCTCAGGGAGACTTTAGAAACCAAATAAGATAAAATGTTTTTTTCAGGGACAATTTAGAAACCAAATACTAATAAAAAAAATAAAAAATATAGCCTTTCTATGGCCCACTGATTGAGAGAGAGAGAGAGAGGTGGCACACCCAGGAGTCAAGACTGGCACACAAGCTGAAAGGGCAATATTACTCTCCCACTGTTTTTTTATGTATTTTTTTTTTTGTTTCAGGGAGACTTTAGAAACCAAATAATAACAAAAAAATAAATAAAAATAAATAGGCTTTCTATAGCCCACTGAATGAGAGATAGCACACACAGGAGTGGCACACAAGCCCTGACTGAGGCCAATATTTTTCTCCCACTGATTGATGTAGTGTTTTTGTGTTGAGGTAGAATTTAGAACACAAATCACGGAAAAAATAAATAGGCTTTCTATGGCCCACAATTAGAGAGAGAGGTGGCACACCCAGGAGTCAAGACTGGCACACAAGCTGAAAGGGCAATATTACTCTCCCACTGTTTTTTTATGTTTTTTTTTTTTTTTGTTTCAGGGAGACTTTAGAAACCAAATAATAACAAAAAAAAAATAAAAATAAATAGGCTTTCTATAGCCCACTGAATGAGAGATAGCACACACAGGAGTGGCACACAAGCCCTGACTGAGGCCAATATTTTTCTCCCACTGATTGATGTAGTGTTTTTGTGTTGAGGTAGAATTTAGAACACAAATCACGGAAAAAATAAACAGGCTTTCTATGGCCCACAATTAGAGAGAGAGGTGGCACACCCAGGAGTCAAGACTGGCACACAAGCTGAAAGGGCAATATTACTCTCCCACTGTTTTTTTATGTATTTTTTTTTTGTTTCAGGGAGACTTTAGAAACCAAATAATAACAAAAAAATAAATAAAAATAAATAGGCTTTCTATAGCCCACTGAATGAGAGATAGCACACACAGGAGTGGCACACAAGCCCTGACTGAGGCCAATATTTTTCTCCCACTGATTGATGTAGTGTTTTTGTGTTGAGGTAGAATTTAGAACACAAATCACGGAAAAAATAAATAGGCTTTCTATGGCCCACAATTAGAGAGAGAGGTGGCACACCCAGGAGTCAAGACTGGCACACAAGCTGAAAGGGCAATATTACTCTCCCACTGTTTTTTTATGTATTTTTTTTTTTTGTTTCAGGGAGACTTTAGAAACCAAATAATAACAAAAAAATAAATAAAAATAAATAGGCTTTCTATAGCCCACTGAATGAGAGATAGCACACACAGGAGTGGCACACAAGCCCTGACTGAGGCCAATATTTTTCTCCCACTGATTGATGTAGTGTTTTTGTGTTGAGGTAGAATTTAGAACACAAATCACGGAAAAAATAAATAGGCTTTCTATGGCCCACAATTAGAGAGAGAGGTGGCACACCCAGGAGTCAAGACTGGCACACAAGCTGAAAGGGCAATATTACTCTCCCACTGTTTTTTTATGTATTTTTTTTTTTTGTTTCAGGGAGACTTTAGAAACCAAATAATAACAAAAAAATAAATAAAAATAAATAGGCTTTCTATAGCCCACTGAATGAGAGATAGCACACACAGGAGTGGCACACAAGCCCTGACTGAGGCCAATATTTTTCTCCCACTGATTGATGTAGTGTTTTTGTGTTGAGGTAGAATTTAGAACACAAATCACGGAAAAAATAAATAGGCTTTCTATGGCCCACAATTAGAGAGAGAGGTGGCACACCCAGGAGTCAAGACTGGCACACAAGCTGAAAGGGCAATATTACTCTCCCACTGTTTTTTTATGTATTTTTTTTTGTTGTTTCAGGGAGACTTTAGAAACCAAATAATAACAAAAAAATAAATAAAAATAAATAGGCTTTCTATAGCCCACTGAATGAGAGATAGCACACACAGGAGTGGCACACAAGCCCTGACTGAGGCCAATATTTTTCTCCCACTGATTGATGTAGTGTTTTTGTGTTGAGGTAGATTTTAGAACACAAATCAAGGAAAAAAAAAAAAAAAGGCTTTCTATGGCCCACAATTAGAGAGAGAGGTGGCACACCCAGGAGTCAAGACTGGCACACAAGCTGAAAGGGCAATATTACTCTCCCACTGTTTTTTTATGTTTTTTTTTTGTTTCAGGGAGACTTTAGAAACCAAATAATAACAAAAAAATAAATAAAAATAAATAGGCTTTCTATAGCCCACTGAATGAGAGATAGCACACACAGGAGTGGCACACAAGCCCTGACTGAGGCCAATATTTTTCTCCCACTGATTGATGTAGTGTTTTTGTGTTGAGGTAGATTTTAGAACACAAATCAAGGAAAAAAAAAAAAAAAGGCTTTCTATGGCCCACAATTAGAGAGAGAGGTGGCACACCCAGGAGTCAAGACTGGCACACAAGCTGAAAGGGCAATATTACTCTCCCACTGTTTTTTTATGTATTTTTTTTTTTTGTTTCAGGGAGACTTTAGAAACCAAATAATAACAAAAAAATAAATAAAAATAAATAGGCTTTCTATAGCCCACTGAATGAGAGATAGCACACACAGGAGTGGCACACAAGCCCTGACTGAGGCCAATATTTTTCTCCCACTGATTGATGTAGTGTTTTTGTGTTGAGGTAGATTTTAGAACACAAATCAAGGAAAAAAAAAAAAAAAGGCTTTCTATGGCCCACAATTAGAGAGAGAGGTGGCACACCCAGGAGTCAAGACTGGCACACAAGCTGAAAGGGCAATATTACTCTCCCACTGTTTTTTTTTTTTTTTTTTTTTTTTTGTTTCAGGGAGACTTTAGAAACCAAATAATAACAAAAAAATAAATAAAAATAAATAGGCTTTCTATAGCCCACTGAATGAGAGATAGCACACACAGGAGTGGCACACAAGCCCTGACTGAGGCCAATATTTTTCTCCCACTGATTGATGTAGTGTTTTTGTGTTGAGGTAGAATTTAGAACACAAATCACGGAAAAAATAAATAGGCTTTCTATGGCCCACTCAGTGAGAGATGGCACACACAGGGATGGCACTGTAGCAGAAATGCCAATCTTAATCTCCCACAAGAAAAAAAAAAAAAAAACAGGGACTGTCCTACAATTACTATCTCCCTGCAGTAATCTAAGCCAGGTATGGCAGGCAGCAATAGGAGTGGACTGATGCACAAATTAAATAAAAAGTGTGGACAAATAAAAAAGATAGCTGTGCAGAAAGGAACAAGAGGATATGTGCTTTGAAAAAAGCAGTTGGTTTCCACAGTGGCGTACACACAGCAATACAGCTATCACGGAGCCTTCTAGGGCAGCCCAATGAGCTACAGCGCTGAGGAAAAAAAAATTTAGCTTCCACTGTCCTGCAAACAAAAGGTGGTATTGGACAGTGGAAATCGCTACAGCACAAGCGGTTTGGTGGTTAGTGGACCCTGCCTAACGCTCTCCCTGCTTCTGACGAAGCGGCAGCAACCTGTCCCTAAGCTCAGATCAGCAGCAGTAAGATGGCGGTCGGCGGGAACGCCCCTTTATAGCCCCTGTGACGCCGCAGACAGCAAGCCAATCACTGCAATGCCCTTCTCTAAGATGGTGGGGACCAGGACCTATGTCATCACGCTGCCCACACTCTGCGTTCACCTTCATTGGCTGAGAAATGGCGCTTTTCGCGTCATTGAAACGCGACTTTGGCGCGAAAGTCGCGTACCGCATGGCCGACAAGCACAGGGGTCGGATCGGGTTTCATGAGACGCCGACTTAGCCAAAAGTCGGCGACTTTTGAAAATGAACGACCCGTTTCGCTCAACCCTATATATATATATATATATATATATATATATATATATATATATACGCACACTGTTCGGGCATGTATGCCCGGACAGTGTTTTCAGATTACGGAGGATTCAGATTTCTAATGCTGATCATCATCATGATCTGGCTACAAATCGGATCGTAATTTAAAATAACGATCAGCCTGAAAATCGTAATAAATTACGATCTTCAGTGATCAGATCGGCCAGCACTAATTCCAAATATGCAGCATTGTACTGGCCATACCTGTCCTGGATGCTGCCCCGGAGTTCAGCCTCGCCTGTCTGGGGCATGCACGGGCTGAACTGCCATTGCCGGCTGATTCCTCGGCTCTCGTAGTTCAGTCCTGCAGATCCGTGGACAGGTCGGGCTGAACTCCGGAGCTCAGGTGAGATACGCCATGATTTGCAGAGGCATTTTGCCTGCTGCTTGCAAGCACTTTTTAAGCGCTTTGGCAAAACGCTTCTGCAAATAGGGGACGTGGCCAAGCTCTGCTATGGGCGTGGCCATGCCTTGCTATTGCCTAAACCGAGCGTTTTTCCAGTGGTTTGCAGGCATTTTTCAGGAGGTTTCCCTCTTGCCCATTCCCTTGAATGGGCAAGTTAAGCACGGGATCCGCCGGAAAATAGCTTTGAAGCTATTTTCCGGTGGGGCGTTTTCTGGCCCCAGCTGGAATCTGCCCGTAACCCGCACCATAGACATGAAAGGGCGGGTTTCATTCAGGAAACACAGCACGGAATACGCCTGTAAATCCAGCTTGTCTGGATAAAGCCTGAGGCTTCGTGCCCACTGATGGAAGGGGATTGCGGAGCGGCATCTCCGCAGCGGCTGTAATTGCGGTAGCAACTGCAGATCCCACAGGAATCTATTTGTGCCTGCAATTGTGGCCACTATTGTGGTACCCTAATTCTGTATCAAACTCTTCACTTAACTCTATGGATTTAGGTGCAGCTTTTAGTGCAGGATTTCAGCCTCTTATCTGAATGGCTGGAATTCTCTTTGTATAATGGCAGCATACATTGACATGCTGCACTGCATGTTTTTTTTTTGTAAACAAAATTTTTTCATCAGCATGTGGATGGGATTTACACATTAATGCTGCATATGACCCCAGCCTAATGGACCATTCAGTTATGCCTTAGGCCAAAAGCACACTGGTGATTTTACTGGCGTTTTTTGCATCCTGCACAATCCTCTCAATGAGACAGCATAGTCACGAACGTCCGCCCTGCCCACCCGACGACTAGCGCGCCCATCCGCTTGAATGGAACACCTCATTCAGGCGGGCGGCCCTCCCAGTCATTCATTCAGACGTCTAGCCGCACGCCGCGTCTGGATGCGGCTGTCAACTAGACGGCCGTTCAGCATGGCGGCGATCGGCCGTGCTGAACGGCCGTCTAGTTGAAGGGTCTAAAGGTACCCTAAAAATGTGACCTATTTCAAGTTTGGAAGTAATTTTAATTTTAAACAAAAATATATCATTTTCCACTGGGACAATATATGTTGTAAAAAACTATTGGTTGGCCCCTTCACACTAGATTTTGCTTCAGTTTTTTTATTATGAAATCCGAAAATCTGGAGCAAAATGTGTTTTTAATGTGAGATATGAACAGAGGCTTCTGATTAGGACATTTTTTGGGGGGAATTTATCCCAAAATTCTCTGTCTGCTGCTTGTTACACTTTTTCTGTTATTTCCTCTACTAATACTTTCATTTTAAATTAGGAAATGGACACAGCCGTATGTTGATATTTGGAACAAGAGACAATCTCCATCTACGTGCACAAAGTAAAGAGTGGTTTGCTGATGGCATGTTTTTCACTACACCAGCCTTGTTTAAGCAACTTTACACAATCCATGTAGTCCACAGCGGCCTTGTTGTTCCGCTAGTGTACACCTTGCTGACAGACAAGAGCCGTTCTACATACCAGAGGTTGCTGCAAGAGCTGAAGAACTTGCAGCCTGGACTGCAGCCAGACAACCTGATGTTGGATTTTGAACTAGCTGCAATACAGGCATTTGAAAGTGAATTCCCCAACCTTGTGAAGACTGGTTGCTTTTTCCACCTATCACAGTCGGTTTGGCGTAAAGTTCAAAATGAAGGACTCAAGATGCAATACCAAGGTGACCATGATTTTGCCCGTTGGATACGCATGATACCTGCCCTGGCCTTTCTACCACCACAGAATGTTGTGCAATCATTTGAAGAGTTGGTGGAAGATCCTGACTTTCCACAAGAAGCAATACCTATTGCTAACTATTTTGAAGACAGCTATATCGGTCGAATGAATCGCAGAGGACGTCAAGCACCTTTGTTTCCAATTCAATTCTGGAATGTGTATGAGCGTGTATGAACATTGAATGATCAACAGCGAACAAATAATGATGTCGAAGGATGGCACCGTAGCTTTCGAGAAACATGTGGTACTCTTTTCCAAAATATATACCGGTTCATTAACTGTCTGAAACATCAGCAAGAGCTCCATAGTTTTGAAATTATTCAGATAATAGCAGGAAATCCCATTGCTGCAAGAAACAAAAAGTATGCTGCAATTTCAGCAAGGGTTAAACGTATCGTGCAAGATTTCAATAATAGAAGCTTGATGGATTATCTGAGAGGCATTGCCTAAAGCTTTGAATTTTAGTTCATGGTCACATATTGTGTTTTGAGAGCAGTGTTCTTAGCTGTAAAATAATTCAAGCATTATAACCTGTAATTTGTATTTTCTCTTTTTCTCTAATCCTTCCCCTCTATACCTTTTTATGTTTCTTGTTTAAACAGTTTTGATACATACAGTTAAAGCATAACTCTACAAAAAATATGTTATGTTATAGTACCTGTGCCCATGATATTCATTTCCAAAGGAGACCTTCCAGCAGCTTCACTTCTGTGTGAAAAGTCTCATCCAAGTTAAAGCTCCATGTGCTGCAGGATTTCAGTGGTTGCTAAGGAGGTTGTTTCCCCTTAGTAGCAGTACTTGTGGATGGATTCTAGAGGGTGTGGCTGCACAGGAGCATGCAACTAGCAATATATTCCCTATGATGTATAAATAGCTGCTGGTTTACAGCCCTCTGCAAAGCCCCCCTATGTGTTCCATCCTGTAATGGCTTTACACAGGCAGGGGGAGCCCTCCTCTTGTCCAGGACAGAGCACATGAGCGGAGGGTGAAGGGGAGCTTTGCATAGGGCTGTGAACAAGCAACCCTGAATGTTTCATCGTGAGCCAGGATCCGTTCTGCTACCAAGGGGGCACGACCTCCTTAGTAACCAATGAAATCCTACTATTTTCCTGTCTGTTTGTAAAATTACTCATCTAGAAAACAGTTTTAAAATAAAAAAACTAATTTGATCAGAATTATATATCTTAGACTCATATGGTGTATTATTAGTGATAAGCAAACCTGCCAATGTTCAGTTCAGGCAGGTCTTTCCCGGATGCTTAAGATCCAGGAGCAAATTGCTAGAGGCAAAACATCCAGGGATGAACTGCTGGGGGCAAAACATCTGGGGGTGAAACATCCGTGGGCGAACTGCTGGGGGCGAAACATCCGGGGGCGAACTGCTGAGGGCGAAACATCCGGGGGCGAAACATCTGGGGGCGAAACATCTGGGGACGAAACATACGGGGGCGAACTGCTGGGGGCCAAACATCCGGGGGCGAACTGTATGGGGGCGAAACATCCGGGGGCGAACTGCTGGGTGCGAAACATCCGGGGCGAACTGCTGGGGGCGAAACATCCGGGGGCGAACTGCTGGGGGCAAAACATCCGGGGGCGAACTGCTGGGGGCAAAACATCCGGGGGCAAAACATCCGGGGGCAAAACATCCGGGGGCAAAACATCCGGAGGCAAAACATCCGGGTGCAAAACATCCAGGGGCAAAACATCCGGGGGCGAAACATCCGGGGGCGAACTGCTGGGGGCGAAACATCCGGGGGCGAACTGCTGGGGGCGAAACATCCGGGGGCGAACTGCTGGGGGCAAAACATCCGGGGGCGAACTGCTGGGGGCGAAACATCCGGGGGCGAACTGCTGGGGGCGAATCATCCGGCGGCGAAACATCCGGGGGCGAACTGCTGGGGGCGAAACATCCTGGGGGCGAAATGCTGGGGGTAAAGTGTACCTGGGGGCGAACTGCTGGGGGCGAACTGCTGGGGGAAAACTGCTGGGGGTGAACTGCTGGGGGCAAAACTTCCTAAAACCGTCTCCAGCATATTGCCCCCAGTCTGTCTCCAGCATATTGCCCCCAGTCTGTCTCCAGCATATTTCCCCCAGTCTGTCTCCAGCATATTGCCCACAGTCTGTCTCCAGCATATTACCCCCAGTCTGTCTCCAGCATATTGCCCCCAGTCTGTCTCCAGCATATTGCCCCCAGTCTGTCTCCAGCATATTGCCCCCAGTCTGTCTCCAGCATATTGCCCACAGTCTGTCTCCAGCATATTGCCCCCAGTCTGTCTCCAGCATATTGCCCCCAGTCTGTCTCCAGCATATTACCCACAGTCTGTCTCCAGCATATTATCCACAGTCTGTCTGCAGCATATTACCCACAGTCTGTCTGAGTCAGACATAAAGAAAAAAAAAAAAAAGTAAAATCCTCACCTCTCCCGTTCTCAGCGCAGGTCCCGTGCACTCAGCGTCTCTCCGGCTCTGCAACACTCAGGACAGAGAGGCTGAGCGCGCAGTGATGACGTCATCGCACCCTCTGCCCTGAGACGTCGCAGAGTCAGAGGGCGCCGAAGACGCTGCAGCTGCCGCAGGAACCAGGAGAGGTGAGTATTAGAAGGGGGGCCCAATGCCAGCGCTGGCGGCGGGGGCGGGGGCCTGGTCGTGGCGGCGGTCGGCGCCGCCCGAAGATTTAAAGGGCCCGCGTCTCCCTTTTTTTTTTTTTCTTCCTCCTCCTCCTCTCTGGGTCGGAGCCGCCCCCGGCATTGTGCCGCCCGGGGCGGCCCGCCCCCCGCACCCCCCTTCCTACGCCACTGCCTTCCTGTCTGACCGGTGAAGTCTGCGCCATTAACACCTTCCTGTCTGACCGGTGAAGTCTGCGCCATTAACACCTTCCTGTCTGACCGGTGAAGTCTGCGCCAGTAACACCTTGAGAAGTTCAATAAAAAAGCATTGGCTAGGTTCACATTGCGTTAGGGCAATCCGTTTAGCGCTAGCGGATTGCGCTAACGCAATGTATTTTTAGGGGTCGCGTTTGGGGTTCGCGTTAACGTCCCCGCTCTCGCAGATCCCCGATCTGCGAGAGCGGGGAACGGACTTCGGGCGCGCCGCGGACGCTGCAAGCAGCGTCCGAGGCGCGCTACAAAAGAGCGGCACATCGCTAGCGCGAGCCGAAAAAGGCACGCGCTAGCGATGCGCTTCAGGCAAAAAGAACATTGCTGTCAATGGGTGCGCTAACGGACCCGTTGCACGGCGTTAATTGCGACATTTTCGCCGTGCAACGCTGTCCGTTAGCGATCACCCAAAAACGAAATGTGAACCTAGCCTAAAAAACCCTGAATTGAGTATGAGGATCCAGGAACCAGCTCTGATGTAGAGGCCTCCGTGCTGAGCTGTGTACAGCGGAGGGATTGTCCGAGGTCCTCGCTCCCGCAGCTCCGAGCTACTGCCCTCATCCGTCTACAGAGGACGGAGTGGTTATGGGGAAATGCTGGAAATATCACCTCCGATGTAGACGCCACCCTCCCGCACACACAGCCGCAGAGCCGTCACCACACACACTGCAGCTGTACCGTCGCAAGTTCAGCCCTCCCACAGACACACAGACACACAGCAGTCACCACGATGCTGAAGTTGGTTTCTTATTCAGCAGTTTCTTATTCGGCTATTTTTTATTTTCTGTTTTTTTTCAGGTTTTTCAATAAAAATAAACCATTCTAAGTATATAATATTATGCGGTCATGTGCCCTCTTGTGAATACACTTAAAAACAGATAAAAATATTAGAAGGCTGGCACAAAAATGGGCATCAAAGTGGGCACTGAGGTATGGTATTAAAGGTGTTAAATGGCTTTGTGCCACTGATCTGACACCTGACTTGCATACCTTGTGATGCCACACATCAAGTTCCTGTCAATCCAGCCTGGCACAAATGGGTTCTGGGCATCAGAACTGGCATCAAAGTGGGCAGAGAACCAATTTTCACACATGCGAATAAGTAACAGCTATTTTTAAGGGGTTAAATGCCTTTGTGCCACTTATTAAACACCTGATTTACATACCTACTGATGCCCCACATGAAATCCATGTCACTCCAGCCTGGCACAAATGTGTTCTGGGCATCAAAACTGGCATCAAATGGGGCAAATCGCCCATTTTCACTGATTTGAATAAGTAACAGCTATTTTTAAGGGGTTAAATGCCTTTGTGCAACTGATCTAACACCTGATTTACATACCTACTGATGCCCCACATGAAATCCAAGTCAATCCAGCCTGGCACAAATGGGTTCTGGGCATCAGAACTGGCATCAAAGGGGGCAAATAGCACATTTTCACAGATTTGAATAAGTAACAGCAATTTTTAAGGGGTTAAATGCCTTTGTGCCACTAATCTAACACCTGATTTACATACCTAGTGATGCCCCACATCAAAGTCAAATCACTTCAGCCTGGCACAAATGGGTTCTGGGCATCAAAACTGGCATCAAAGGGGGCAAATCGCCCATTTTCACAGATTTGAATAAGTAACAGCTATTTTTAAGGGGTTAAATAGCTTTGTGCCATTGATCTAACACCTGATTTACATAACTACTGATGCCCCACATGAAATCCAAGTCACTGCAGCCTGGCACAAATCGGTTCGGGGCATCAAAACTGGCATCAAAGTGGGCAAAGCACCCATTTTCACAGATTTGAATAAGTAACAGCTATTTTTAAGGGGTTAAATAGCTTTGTGCCACTGATCTAACACCTGATTTACATACCTACTGATGCCCCACATGAAATACATGTCACTCCAGCCTGGCACAAATGGGTTCTGGGCATCAGAACTGGCATCAAAATGGTCAAATCGCCCATTTTCACAGATTTGAATAAGTAACAGCTATTTTTGAGGGGTTAAATGCCTTTGTGCCACTGATCTAACACCTGATTTACATACCTACTGATGCCCCACATGAAATCCATGTCACTGCAGCCTGGCACAAATGGGTTCTGGGCATCAGAACTGGCATCAAAGTGGGCAAATCGTACATTTTCACAGATTTGAATAAGTAACAGCAATTTTTAAGGGGTTAAATGCCTTTGTGCCACTAATCTAACACCTGATTTACATACCTAGTGATGCCCCACATCAAAGTCAAATCACTTCAGCCTGGCACAAATGGGTTCTGGGCATCAAAACTGGCATCAAAGGGGGCAAATCGCCCATTTTCACAGATTTGAATAAGTAACAGCTATTTTTAAGGGGTTAAATAGCTTTGTGCCACTGATCTAACACCTGATTTACATAACTACTGATGCCCCACATGAAATCCAAGTCACTGCAGCCTGGCACAAATCGGTTCGGGGCATCAAAACTGGCATCAAAGTGGGCAAATCACCCATTTTCACAGATTTGAATAAGTAACAGCTATTTTTAAGGGGTTAAATAGCTTTGTGCCACTGATCTAACACCTGATTTACATACCTACTGGTACCCCACATGAAATCCATGTCACTGCAGCCTGGCACAAATGGGTTCTGGGCATCAGAACTGGCATCAAAGGGGGCAAATTGCACATTTTCACAGATTTGAATAAGTAACAGCTATTTTGAGGGGGTTAGATGCCTTTGTGCCACTGATCTAACACCTGATTTACATACCTACTGATGCCCCACATGAAATCCATGTCACTCCAGCCTGGCACAAATGGGTTCTGGGCATCAAAACTGGCATCAAAGTGGACAAATCACCCATTTTCACAGATTTTAATAAGTAACAGCTATTTTTAAGAGGTTAAATGCCTTTGTGCCACTGATTTAACACCTGATTAACATACCTAATGATGCCCCACATGAAATGCATGTCAATACAGCCTGGCACAAATGGGTTCTGGGCATCAAAACTGGCATCAAAGTACTCAAATCACCCATTTTCACAGATTTGAAAAAGTAACAGCTATTTTTAAGGGGTTAAATGCCTTATTGCCACTAATCTAACACCTGATTTACATACCTACTGATGCCGCACATGAAATCCATGTCACTCCAGCCTGGCACAAATGGGTTCTGGGCATCAGAACTGGCATCAAAATGGTCAAATCGCCCATTTTCACAGATTTGAATAAGTAACAGCTATTTTTGAGGGGTTAAATGCCTTTGTGCCACTGATCTAACACCTGATTTACATACCTACTGATGCCCCACATGAAATCCATGTCACTTCAGCCTGGCACAAATGGGTTCTGGGCATCAGAACTGGCATCAAAGTGGGCAAATCGTACATTTTCACAGATTTGAATAAGTAACAGCAATTTTTAAGGGGTTAAATGCCTTTGTGCCACTAATCTAACACCTGATTTACATACCTAGTGATGCCCCACATCAAAGTCAAATCACTTCAGCCTGGCACAAATGGGTTCTGGGCATCAAAACTGGCATCAAAGGGGGCAAATCGCCCATTTTCACAGATTTGAATAAGTAACAGCTATTTTTAAGGGGTTAAATAGCTTTGTGCCATTGATCTAACACCTGATTTACATAACTACTGATGCCCCACATGAAATCCAAGTCACTGCAGCCTGGCACAAATCGGTTCGGGGCATCAAAACTGGCATCAAAGTGGGCAAAGCACCCATTTTCACAGATTTGAATAAGTAACAGCTATTTTTAAGGGGTTAAATAGCTTTGTGCCACTGATCTAACACCTGATTTACATACCTACTGGTACCCCACATGAAATCCATGTCACTGCAGCCTGGCACAAATGGGTTCTGGGCATCAGAACTGGCATCAAAGGGGGCAAATTGCACATTTTCACAGATTTGAATAAGTAACAGCTATTTTGAGGGGGTTAGATGCCTTTGTGCCACTGATCTAACACCTGATTTACATACCTACTGATGCCCCACATGAAATCCATGTCACTCCAGCCTGGCACAAATGGGTTCTGGGCATCAAAACTGGCATCAAAGTGGACAAATCACCCATTTTCACAGATTTGAATAAGTAACAGCTATTTTTAAGAGGTTAAATGCCTTTGTGCCACTGATTTAACACCTGATTAACATACCTAATGATGCCCCACATGAAATGCATGTCAATACAGCCTGGCACAAATGGGTTCTGGGCATCAAAACTGGCATCAAAGTACTCAAATCACCCATTTTCACAGATTTGAAAAAGTAACAGCTATTTTTAAGGGGTTAAATGCCTTATTGCCACTAATCTAACACCTGATTTACATACCTACTGATGCCGCACATGAAATCCATGTCACTCCAGCCTGGCACAAATGGGTTCTGGGCATCAGAACTGGCATCAAATTGGGCAAATTGCACATTTTCACAGATTTGAATAAGTAACAGCTATTTTTAAGGGGTTAAATACCTTTGTGCCACTAATCTAACACCTGATTTACATACCTACTGAAGCCCCACATGAAATCCATGTCACTCCAGCCTGGCACAAACGGGTTCTGGGCATCAGAACTGGCATCAAAGTGGGCAAATTGTTGTGAATTCTGTTTGTGGGCTCCCCCGGTGGTGTTTTATGGTAGTGTCACTTATGTGCCTTCTTCTATCCCTGATTACCTGTTGCCACCCATTAGGGGAGTTTCCTATTTAAGGCTGCTTGGCTGTTAGTTCTATGCCTGCCAACAATGTATCAGTAGCATTCTGTTGCATTCTCCTGCCTCCAGTTCCTGTTCAGCTAAGTTGAATTTTGTTTCTAGTTTATGCTATTTCTTGTCCAGCTTGCTGCAATGTGACTCTCTGCAGCTGGAAGCTCTTGTGGACTGAAATTGCCACTCCAGTGGCATGAGTTGTCACTGGAGTTTTAAAGTAATTTCAGGATGGTGTTTTTGAGTAGTGTTTTGAAGTTGACTGTGAAGTAACTCTTTCCTATCCTTCTGCTATCTAGAAAGCGGACCTCACTGTGCTAAATCTGCTGTTCATCCTACGTGTGTCTTTTCCTCTTAACTCACCGTCAGTATCTGTGGGGGGCCGCTATCTCCTTTTGGGGTTCATCTCTGGAGGTAAGGCAGGCCTGTATATTCCTCTGATAGGGGTAGTTAGATCTCCGGCTGGCGCGTGGTGTCTAGGGCATCGTAGGAACACCCCTCGGCTACTTCCAGTGTTGTGTCAGGTTCAGGTCACGGTCAACTTTAGTTTCCATCACCCGAGAGCTAGTCCGTTTTGTTATTTTTATTCCCCTGCCATTGGGGTAATCATGACGGTTTGGCCGGCCGCTATGTGTTAAAACTATGCACTAAAGCAGGAAAGGATGTGAAAAGGTTTTTTTTCTCTGTGTTTGGAAAGTGCATCTTAGTTGCTCATTTGTACTCCTTGCTTAAACTGCAGTCTTCAGCCTTTTTTTTTTTTTTTTCCTCTCCTCTTAATCTCTGAATGGCTTTGGTTACACCTGTTTGAGTCATGGATCCACAGAGTTTGGTTGCAGGTCTGAATAACCTGGCTACAAAGGTCCAGAACTTACAAGATTTTGTTATACGTGCTCCAATGTCTGAACCTAAGATCCCTATGCCTGAATTTTTTACCGGAGACAGATCCCGTTTTTTGAATTTCAGAGAGAATTGTAAATTGTTTTTGTCTCTGAGATCTCACTCTGCTGGTGATCCTGCACAACAGGTTAAAATTGTTATTTCTCTACTGCGGGGTGACCCACAAAGTTGGGCATTTGCATTGTCGCCAGGGGATCCTGCGTTATTAAATGTAGATGCGTTTTTTCTGGCTTTGGGGTTGCTTTATGAAGAACCTAATTTAGAGATTTTGGCTGAGAAAGCCTTGATAGCTCTTTCCCAAGGGCAAGATGAAGCTGAGATATACTGCCAAAAATTTCGTAAATGGTCGGTGCTTACTAAATGGAATGAGTGCGCTCTAGCAGCTAATTTCAGAGAAGGTCTCTCTGATGCCGTGAAGGATGTCATGGTGGGGTTCCCTGTGCCTACAGGTCTGAATGATGCCATGAAATTGGCTATCCAGATTGATCGGCGTTTACGGGAGCGCAAATCTGTGCACCATATGGCGGTATCTTCTGAGCAAAGACCTGTGCACCATTTGGCGGTGTCTTCTGAGCAAAAACCTGTGCACCATATGGCGGTATCTTCTGAGCAAAAACCTGTGCACCATTTGGCGGTGACCTCTGAAAAGGCACCAGAGCATATGCAATGCGATAGAGTTTTGTCTAGAGGCGAACGACAGAATTACAGGCGCAAAAATGGGTTGTGCTTCTACTGTGGAGATCCAGCTCATGTTATATCAGCATGCTCTAAACGCATAAAAAAGGTTGATAAAGAGGTTGATAAATCTTTTTCTATGGGTACCTTGCAGTCTAAATTTCTTTTGTCCGTGACATTGATTTGTACTTTATCATCTGTTACCGTGGATGCTTATGTGGATTCTGGCGCCGCTCTGAGTCTCATGGATTGGTCCTTTGCCAAGCGTTGTGGGTTTGATTTAGAGCCTTTGGAAGTTTCTATTCCCCTAAAGGGTATTGATTCTACACCTTTGGCTAGCAATAAACCACAATATTGGACACAAGTGACTATGCTTCTTACCCCAGACCATCAGGAGATTATTCGTTTCCTTGTCTTATACAATCTACATGACGTCTTAGTACTTGGATTACCATGGTTACAAATTCATAATCCAGTCTTGGACTGGAGATCAATGTCTGTGTTGAGCTGGGGATGTCGGGGGATTCATGGGGATGCACCTTTGGTTCCCATTTCTTCATCTACTCCCTCTGAGATCCCAGCATTTCTGTCAGATTTTTATGATGTCTTTCAAGAGCCTAAAATTGATTCTCTTCCTCCTCACAGAGAGTGTGACTGCGCTATTGAGTTGATTCCCGGTAGTAAATTTCCTAAGGGTCGCTTGTTTAATTTGTCTGTACCTGAACATACTGCTATGCGGGAGTATATCAGAGAATCTTTGGAAAAGGGTCATATTCGCCCCTCTTTGTCTCCACTAGAGGCAGGGTTTTTCTTTGTGGGTAAAAAGGATGGTTCATTGAGACCTTGTATCGACTATCGACTTCTGAATAAGATTACAGTTAAATACCAGTACCCGTTACCTTTACTGACTGATCTGTTTGCTCGCATAAAGGGGGCTAAGTGGTTCACTAAGATCGATCTACGTGGTGCGTATAATTTGGTGCGGATTAAGCAGGGGGATGAGTGGAAGACCGCATTTAATACGCCTGAAGGCCATTTTGAGTATTTGGTAATGCCTTTCGGTCTCGCGAATGCCCCTTCCGTTTTTCAGTCCTTTATGCACGATATTTTCCGTGAATATCTGGATAAATTTATGATTGTGTATTTGGATGATATTCTGATTTTTTCGGAGGACTGGGAATCTCATGTTCAACAGGTCAGGAGAGTTTTTCAGGTTTTGCGAGCTAATTCTCTTTTTGTGAAGGGCTCAAAGTGTATTTTTGGGGTTCAGAGAATTTCCTTTCTGGGATATATTTTTTCCCCTTCATCTATGGAGATGGACCCTGTTAAGGTTCAGGCTATTTGTGATTGGATACAACCTACTTCTGTAAAGAGTCTTCAGAAATTCTTGGGATTTGCTAATTTCTATCGCCGATTCATAGCGGGTTTTTCTGCCATTGCTAAACCTTTGACTGATTTGACCAAAAAGGGTGCTGATGTTGCTAATTGGTCCTCTGCGGCTGTGGAGGCCTTTCGGGAGCTTAAGCGCCGCTTTTCTTCTGCTCCTGTGTTGCGCCAGCCTGATGTGTCGCTCCCTTTCCAGGTTGAAGTAGATGCTTCCGAGATCGGAGCAGGTGCAGTTTTGTCGCAGAAAGGTCCTGACTGCTCAGTGATGAGACCATGTGCGTTTTTCTCTCGAAAGTTTTCGCCCGCTGAGCGAAATTATGATGTTGGAAATCGGGAGCTCTTGGCCATGAAGTGGGCATTTGAGGAGTGGCGTCATTGGCTTGAGGGTGCTAGACACCAGGTGGTGGTCTTGACTGACCACAAGAATCTAATTTATCTTGAGTCAGCCAGGCGTCTGAATCCTAGACAGGCGCGCTGGTCGTTGTTTTTCTCCCGATTTAACTTTGTGGTTTCATATCTGCCTGGGTCTAAGAATGTGAGGGCGGATGCCCTCTCTAGGAGTTTTGAGTCTGACTCGCCTGGTGATTCTGAACCTACTGGCATCCTGAAGGATGGGGTGATATTGTCAGCTGTCTCCCCAGACCTGCGGCGCTCTTTGCAGGAGTTTCAGGTGGATAGGCCTGATCGCTGTCCGCCTGGTAGACTGTTTGTCCCTGATGACTGGACCAGTAGAGTTATCTCGGAGGTTCATTCTTCCGCGTTGGCAGGTCATCCTGGAATTTTTGGCACCAGGGATTTGGTGTCTAGGTCCTTCTGGTGGCCTTCCTTGTCTCGAGATGTGCGTATTTTTGTGCAGTCTTGTGATGTTTGTGCTCGGGCCAAGCCCTGCTGTTCTCGGGCCAGTGGGTTGTTGTTGCCCTTGCCTATTCCTAAGAGGCCTTGGACGCACATCTCTATGGACTTTATTTCTGACCTTCCTGTTTCTCGTAGGATGTCTGTCATCTGGGTGGTGTGTGACCGTTTTTCCAAGATGGTTCATTTGGTACCTTTGCCCAAATTGCCCTCCTCCTCTGAGCTGGTCCCTCTATTTTTTCAGAATGTGGTGCGTTTGCATGGTATTCCTGAGAATATAGTGTCTGACAGGGGTACTCAGTTTGTGTCTAGATTTTGGCGGGCGTTATGTGCCAGGATGGGCATCGACTTGTCTTTTTCGTCTGCATTCCATCCTCAGACTAATGGCCAGACTGAGCGTACTAATCAGACTTTGGAGACTTACTTGAGGTGTTTTGTGTCCGCTGATCAGGATGATTGGCTTGATTTTTTGCCATTGGCAGAGTTTGCCCTTAACAATCGGGCCAGTTCTGCCACTTTGGTTTCTCCATTTTTTTGTAATTCAGGGTTTCACCCTCGTTTTTCGTCCGGTCAATTGGAGTCTTCGGATTGTCCTGGAGTAGATGCTGTGGTTGATAGAATGCATCAGATTTGGGGACAGGTTGTGGACAATCTGAAGTTGTCCCAGGAGAAGACTCAACAGTTCACTAATCGTCATCGGCGTGTTGGTCCTCGTCTTTGTGTTGGGGACCTGGTTTGGCTGTCTTCTCGATTTGTTCCTATGAAGGTCTCGTCTCCTAAGTTTAAGCCTCGGTTTATCGGCCCTTATAGGATTCTGGAGGTTCTCAATCCTGTGTCCTTTCGTTTGGACCTCCCAGCATCTTTTACTATTCATAATGTTTTTCATCGGTCATTATTGCGGAGGTATGAGGTACCGGTTGTTCCTTCTGCTGATCCTCCTGCTCCTGTGCTGGTTGAGGGTGAATTGGAGTATGTGGTGGAAAAGATCTTGGACTCCCGTGTTTCCAGACGGAAACTTCAGTATCTGGTTAAGTGGAAAGGCTATGGTCAGGAGGATAATTCTTGGGTGACAGCATCTGATGTTCATGCTCCTGATTTGGTTCGTGCATTTCATAGTGCTCATCCAGATCGCCCTGGTGGTTCTGGTGAGGGTTCGGTGCCCCCTCCTTAAGGGGGGGGTACTGTTGTGAATTCTGTTTGTGGGCTCCCCCGGTGGTGTTTTATGGTAGTGTCACTTATGTGCCTTCTTCAAATCCCTGATTACCTGTTGCCACCCATTAGGGGAGTTTCCTATTTAAGGCTGCTTGGCTGTTAGTTCTATGCCGGCCAACAATGTATCAGTAGCATTCTGTTGCATTCTCCTGCCTCCAGTTCCTGTTCAGCTAAGTTGAATTTTGTTTCTAGTTTATGCTATTTCTTGTCCAGCTTGCTGCAATGTGACTCTCTGCAGCTGGAAGCTCTTGTGGACTGAAATTGCCACTCCAGTGGCATGAGTTGTCACTGGAGTTTTAAAGTAATTTCAGGATGGTGTTTTTGAGTAGTGTTTTGAAGTTGACCGTGAAGTAACTCTTTCCTATCCTTCTGCTATCTAGAAAGCGGACCTCACTGTGCTAAATCTGCTGTTCATCCTACGTGTGTCTTTTCCTCTTAACTCACCGTCAGTATCTGTGGGGGGCCGCTATCTCCTTTTGGGGTTCATCTCTGGAGGTAAGGCAGGCCTGTATATTCCTCTGATAGGGGTAGTTAGATCTCCGGCTGGCGCGTGGTGTCTAGGGCATCGTAGGAACACCCCTCGGCTACTTCCAGTGTTGTGTCAGGTTCAGGTCACGGTCAACTTTAGTTTCCATCACCCGAGAGCTAGTCCGTTTTGTTATTTTTATTCCCCTGCCATTGGGGTAATCATGACAGCAAATCACCCATTTTCACAGATTTGAATAAGTAACAGCTATTTTTAAGGGGTTAAATGCCTTTGTGCCACTAATCTAACACCTGATTTACATACCTACTGGTACCCCACATGAAATCCATGTCACTGCAGCCTGGCACAAATGGGTTCTGGGCACCAGAACTGGCATCAAAGTGGGCAAACAGCCCATTTTCACAGATTTGAATAAGTAACTGATGTTTTAAGGGGTTAAATGCCTTTGGGCCACTGATCTGACACTTAAAATACACAGAAAGTGATGCCCTGCATCAAACCCAGGTCCCTTCAGCCTGGCCCAAATGGGTTCTGGGCACCAGAACTTGCATCAAAGTGGGCAAACAGCTAATTTTCACAGATTTGAATAAGTAACTGATGTTTTTAAGGGGTTAAATGCCTTTGGGACACTAATGCGACACTTAAAATACACAGACAGTGATGCCCTGCATCAAACCCAGGTCCCTTCAGCCTGGCCCAAATGGGTTCTGGGCACCAGAACTGGCATCAAAGGGGGCAAACAGCCCATTTTCACAGATTTGAATAAGTAACTGATGTTTTTAAGGGGTTAAATGCCTTTGGGCCACTGATACGACACTTAAAATACACAGACAGTGATGCCCTGCATCAAACCCAGGTCTCTCCAGCCTGGCCCAAATGGGTTCTGGGCACCAGAACTGGCATCAAAGTGGGCAAACAGCCCATTTTCACAGATTTGAATAAGTAACTGATGTTTTTAAGGGGTTAAATGCCTTTGGGCCACTGATCTGACACTTAAAATACACAGACAGTGATGCCCTGCATCAAACCCAGGTCTCTCCAGCCTGGCCCAAATGGGTTCTGGGCAGCAGAACTGGCATCAAAGTGGGCAAACAGCACATTTTCACAGATTTGAATAAGTAACTGATGTTTTAAGGGGTTAAATGCCTTTGGGCCACTGATCTGACACTTAAAATACACAGAAAGTGATGCCCTGCATCAAACCCAGGTCCCTTCAGCCGGGCCCAAATGTTTTCTGGGCATCAGAACTGGCATCAAATTAGGCAAACAGCCCATTTTCACAGATTTGAATAAGTAACTGATGTTTTTAAGGGGTTACATGCCTTTGGGCCACTGATATGACACTTAAAATACACAGAAAGTGATGCCCTGCATCAAACCCAGGTCCCTTCAGCCTGGCCCAAATGGGTTCTGGGCACAAGAACTGGCATCAAAGTGGGCAAACAGCCCATTTTCACAGATTTGAATAAGTAACTTATGTTTTTAAGGGGTTAAATGCCTTTGGGCCACTGATACGACAGTTAAAATACACAGAAAGTGATGCCCTGTATCAAACCCAGGTCTCTCCAGCCTGGCCCAAATGGGTTCTGGGCACAAGATCTGACATCAAAGTGGGCAAACAGCACATTTTCACAGATTTGAATAAGTAACTGATGTTTTTAAGGGGTTAAATGCCTTTGGGCCAATGATCTGACACTTAAAATACACAGACAGTGATGCCCTGCATCAAACCCAGGTCTCTCCAGCCTGGCCCAAATGGGTTCTGGGCACCAGAACTGGCATCAAAGTGGGCAAACAGCCCATTTTCACAGATTTGAATAAGTAACTGGTGTTTTTAAGGGGTTAAATTCCTTTGTGCCACTGATAGCAGAGTGCATACATATAGAACAGGGAGCCCCACAATAAAACCAGGTCTCTTCAGCCTGGCCCAAATTAGTTCTGGGCATCAGAACTGTCATCAAACTGGGCAAACAGCCAATTTTAACAGATTTGAATAGGACCTGCTGTTTTTAAGGGGTTAAATGGCTTTGGGCCACTGATCTGACACTTAAAATACACAAATAGTGATGCCCTGCATCAAACCCAGGTCTCTCCAGCCTGGCCCAAATGGGTTCTGGGCACCAGAATTAGCATCAAAGTGGGCAAATATAGTGGGTTGGTGTCGGGAATGCCTTGGTTACAGCATCAAAACCCTGTTATTAACTGGGTTACTGAGGAAATTGTTCACTGGTCCTTATCTAAGTCCTTGAAGTCTGTATCTGTGTTGTCTGTCGGTCTGGAAGCTATTCCGGAGTATCTGAAGGTCTTTGAAGACGTGTTCTCTGAAAGCGAGGCTGAGGTTCTACTGCCACATCCATCTTTTAATTGTGCCATCAATTTAATCTGCCTTGTCCTGAGCAGCTGCCCATGAAGGAGTATATTGCCGAGAGTCTTCGTAAGGGGCATATCCGCCCTTATGTTTCTCCTGTGGCAGCTGGCTTTTTCTTTGTAAAGAAAAAAGATGGTGGTTTGAGTCCTTGCCTCGACTTTCGGAAACTCAACAAAATCACTGTGAGAAAAATTTACCGACTTCCTCTCATTCCTGACTTGTGTAACCAGTTGTCTGGGGCCAAATGATTTTCAAAGTTGGATTTGTGGGGAGCCTATACTTGGATAAGTGTTTGAGAGGGAGACGAGTGGAAGACGGCGTTTCTCATGTGAGAAGTTCTTTTTGAGAATCTTTTTACGTCCTTCGGGCTAACAAACACCCCTGGCCATTTTTCAAAATTTTATTAATATTGTGTTTGCTGATCTGATCGGTCACTTTGCGATTATTTACCTTGACGACATCTTGGTTTACTCCCCTGACAGTGAAACCCATTTTCACTATTCGCGTAATGTCCTTCATAGACTCAGGGAAAAACTACTTTTTTCAAAATTTGAAATGTTAATTTTATGTACAGGAGTTATCATTTTTGGGTTTTGATTGTTTCCAATGAGGGGTTTCGCATGGATCCCAAGAAGGTGCAGGCTATTAGTGATTGGGTTCAGCCCCGTGACTTGAAGGGTTTGCAACTAGTGATGAGCGAGTATACTCGTTACTTGGGTTTTCCGGAGCACACTCGGGTGGTCTCCAAGTATTTATGTCTGATCAGAGATTTAGTTTTCCTTGCCGCAGCTGCATGATTTACAGCTACTAGACAGCTTGATTACATGTGGGGATTCCCTGGCAAACAGGCAACCCCCACATGTACTCAGGCTGGCTAGCAGCCATACATTATGCAGCTGCATCAACAAAAACGAAATCTCTGAGCAGTCACAAATACTCGGGAGACCACCCGAGCGTGCTCGGGAAAGCCCGAGCAACGAGTATACTCGCTCATCACTATTTGCAACGCTTCTTGGGGTTTGCAAACTACTATCGAAAGTTCATCAAGTGTTTTTTGCAGGTAGTTAATAGTGATGAGCGAATATACTTGTTGCTCGGGAAATCTCCGAGTATTTGTGACTGCTCATAGATTTAGTTTTTGTTGACGCAGCTGCATGATTTATGGCAATTATGGCACTTAGCCTCTCTCTTCCCACTGCCCTGTAGCGGTGGCAATGGGGTAATAGTTGGGTGGTTGATGTGACCTTTGAATTGTAAGGTCACATCAAGCCCGGCTTAGTAATGGAGAGGTGTCAATAAGACAGCTATCCATTACTAATCCTATAGTTGTTAGAGGTTCAATAAAGACACAGCCAGAATAAAGTCTTTTAATTAAATAAAACAATAAACACATTTTGCCATCTTTATTATTCAGCTAATCCATGAGACGCCCTCGATCTCCTGTAATGAATAATAAAAAAAAAAAACAACAATATACCTGTCCGTCGTTCTGTCCCACGCAGTAATCCATATCTGGGGAAAATACAGTTTGCAACCAGGACTGTGCTAAGATGCTACCAGCCCAGCTGCAAACTACTGGGGAATGAGGAGATGCTGCCAGCGCAGCTACAGAGACTAGTGGTGAAGTCACTGAGTCTACCCTCCCTGCTGGCCTGACCTGCGCTGAACTCTGGAGCGTGGGAAAATGCCAGTTCATTTTCCCACGCTGCAGAGTTCATTGCAGTTCAAGCCGGAAGGGAGGGCAGACTCAGTGACATCAGCACTAGTCTCTGTAGCTGCACTGGCAGCATCTCCTCATTCCCCAGTAGTTTGCAGCCATGGCGATTGCATTTCAGCACCGCTCCTAGTTGCAAACTGTATTTTCCCCAGATATTGATTACTGCGTGGGACAGAACGACTGACAGGTATGGTATATTGTTGGGGTTTTTTTGTTTTGTTTTTTTTTAATTACAGGAGAACAAGGGCGTTGTATGTATTAGCTGGATAATAAGGATGAAAAACTGTGTTTAGTGTTTTATTTCATTAAAATACTTTATCCTGGCTGCGTCTTTATTGAACCTGTAACAACTATAGGATTAGCAATGGATAGGAGTCTATAAAAAGAAGATACACTGGCACTGAAGAAAAGTACTGAAGAAAAGTATAGCTTGTTTCCACGTTATTTTAGTGGGCGGATCTTTTTAGCTTGCGGGAATCTAGCAACACTGGGAAGACCTAGGCGGTGCTATACATGAATTTGCAATAATCCGAAGAAATAGGCATGAAGAAAAAGAAAATTGCAGCACTCACCCGTCAGTCTTCAATTCTTTAATGCAAAAAACAATCCATTGTAGGATGTGGCACAGAGACGGCTTGGGCTAGTGAGGGGAGCGGGAGTGTGCAGGAACGAGACAGACGACGGCCGTTTCGCGCGATTGCGCTTCTACGGGTCCATGTGAGTTGTGTTTGTGGCGTCATTTCCTTTTATAGGATTCAGACATTACACATATTAAGTGAATACAAAAAATTAGTGCTTTAAAAACAACATCATATTACTCGAACTGCAATAAACAAAGGTACAACCATTTAGATGAACACCGACATATCTAATTTTTCATTTAATCCCCAGGGGCCCTGTGCACTTGTCTTCAGGATCCACCTGGCTTCCCTTTGCAAGAGTAATTTGTTATGATCGCCCCCTTGTTTAGGAAAATTAACTATTTCTAATCCGGCAAATTTTAATACATTTGGGTCACCTCTATGGCATTCCTGTACATGTTTAACAAGGCGTACTCTGCCTTTTCCTGTGAGTATGGAATTATAATGCTCACGGAATCGTATCATGAGGGGCCTGATTGTTTTGCCTATATAAAAGCGATTGCAGGGGCAGAAAATAACATAAACGATAAATTTACTCTTGCATGTTATGAAGTCTTTAACTGTATGGTAGTGCGTTCCTATCTTCAACGGGTTATCCGTTAGGTGAAGGGAGCACATACTACAGTTCCCACATTTGTGATTACCCGGTGGGGCAGATTTCTCGATCCAATTTGCATTCCGTTTTTCTATACGATTTTTTACTACCAGGTCTCCTATATTTTTCGAACGTGTATATGAAAATAAGGGGGTGGTTGCCGTGAAATCTGCATCTTTCTGGAGGACGTGCCAATTTCTGCGAATTGCCGCGTGTATTTGATTATCTAGAGGGCTGTGTTTAAATATAAAAGGAAATTTACGATTTGCACTATTTTTATGTGTCTCATTTGTCTTTTTATTTTTTCCTCTATTTCCCCTCTTTAGAAGATCTACTTGGGATAAAGCTGTTGCACGTATCTCCGCTTTATGTAATAGATGTTCTGGATACCCTCTTGATATAAAGCGTGTTTTTAGCTCGCTTATTTGTTTTTTATAAATTTCCTCACAGTTGTTTATTTTTCTTAGTCTTACCATCTGGCTAAACGGGATACCGCACTTAGTGTGGTGCGGATGGGCACTATTGAAATGTAAGACGCTATTAGTTGCTGTATCTTTTCTATGGACACACGTTACTAGTGTGCCCTCTTTAATTTCCACCTTTACGTCTAGAAACTCCAACTCACTCCCTCCATACACCGATGTGAATCTCATGTTTTCGTCGTTTTTTTCGTTTAAGAATTTTACAAAAGAATTAAAGGATTCCTCACCCCCATCCCAAATTATAAAAATATCGTCTGCAAAACGCAAAAATAAACGTATGTGTTTTAAGAAAGGGTTCAGGGGGCCGGTGACATGCCTCTCCTCAAACACTGCTGAGAACAGGTTTGCGAAGACGCATGCCACCGGAGTCCCCATCGCCGTACCAACCTTTTGGCGATACCACTTGTCCAAAAATTTAAATGTATTATTAGACAAAACAAAATCCAGACTGTCAGTTATAAATGATATGAAATCCTGATCTTTCCCCGTGTTCATTAAAATCCGGCGAATTGCATCTATTCCCTTTTGTTGTGGGATCCTGGTGTAGAGACTAGTAATGTCTATAGATGTTAAGATGTTAACATCTATAGACATTACTAGTCTCTACACCAGGATCCCACAACAAAAGGGAATAGATGCAATTCGCCGGATTTTAATGAACACGGGGAAAGATCAGGATTTCATATCATTTATAACTGACAGTCTGGATTTTGTTTTGTCTAATAATACATTTAAATTTTTGGACAAGTGGTATCGCCAAAAGGTTGGTACGGCGATGGGGACTCCGGTGGCATGCGTCTTCGCAAACCTGTTCTCAGCAGTGTTTGAGGAGAGGCATGTCACCGGCCCCCTGAACCCTTTCTTAAAACACATACGTTTATTTTTGCGTTTTGCAGACGATATTTTTATAATTTGGGATGGGGGTGAGGAATCCTTTAATTCTTTTGTAAAATTCTTAAACGAAAAAAACGACGAAAACATGAGATTCACATCGGTGTATGGAGGGAGTGAGTTGGAGTTTCTAGACGTAAAGGTGGAAATTAAAGAGGGCACACTAGTAACGTGTGTCCATAGAAAAGATACAGCAACTAATAGCGTCTTACATTTCAATAGTGCCCATCCGCACCACACTAAGTGCGGTATCCCGTTTAGCCAGATGGTAAGACTAAGAAAAATAAACAACTGTGAGGAAATTTATAAAAAACAAATAAGCGAGCTAAAAACACGCTTTATATCAAGAGGGTATCCAGAACATCTATTACATAAAGCGGAGATACGTGCAACAGCTTTATCCCAAGTAGATCTTCTAAAGAGGGGAAATAGAGGAAAAAATAAAAAGACAAATGAGACACATAAAAATAGTGCAAATCGTAAATTTCCTTTTATATTTAAACACAGCCCTCTAGATAATCAAATACACGCGGCAATTCGCAGAAATTGGCACGTCCTCCAGAAAGATGCAGATTTCACGGCAACCACCCCCTTATTTTCATATACACGTTCGAAAAATATAGGAGACCTGGTAGTAAAAAATCGTATAGAAAAACGGAATGCAAATTGGATCGAGAAATCTGCCCCACCGGGTAATCACAAATGTGGGAACTGTAGTATGTGCTCCCTTCACCTAACGGATAACCCGTTGAAGATAGGAACGCACTACCATACAGTTAAAGACTTCATAACATGCAAGAGTAAATTTATCGTTTATGTTATTTTCTGCCCCTGCAATCGCTTTTATATAGGCAAAACAATCAGGCCCCTCATGATACGATTCCGTGAGCATTATAATTCCATACTCACAGGAAAAGGCAGAGTACGCCTTGTTAAACATGTACAGGAATGCCATAGAGGTGACCCAAATGTATTAAAATTTGCCGGATTAGAAATAGTTAATTTTCCTAAACAAGGGGGCGATCATAACAAATTACTCTTGCAAAGGGAAGCCAGGTGGATCCTGAAGACAAGTGCACAGGGCCCCTGGGGATTAAATGAAAAATTAGATATGTCGGTGTTCATCTAAATGGTTGTACCTTTGTTTATTGCAGTTCGAGTAATATGATGTTGTTTTTAAAGCACTAATTTTTTGTATTCACTTAATATGTGTAATGTCTGAATCCTATAAAAGGAAATGACGCCACAAACACAACTCACATGGACCCGTAGAAGCGCAATCGCGCGAAACGGCCGTCGTCTGTCTCGTTCCTGCACACTCCCGCTCCCCTCACTAGCCCAAGCCGTCTCTGTGCCACATCCTACAATGGATTGTTTTTTGCATTAAAGAATTGAAGACTGATGGGTGAGTGCTGCAATTTTCTTTTTCTTCATGCCTATTTCTTAGCAATGGATAGGTGTCTTCTTGACACTTCTCCATTACTAAGCCGGGCTTGATGTGACCTTACAATATAAAGGTCACATCAACCCCCAAACTATTACCCCATATACCACCGATACAGGGCAGCGGGAAGAGAGAGGCTAAGTGCTGAAATTGGTGAATCTTAAAAATGCGACATTTCTGGGGAGGCTGAGAGCTAGTGTTTGTAGCCATGAGGGGTCAATATCCATGGCCCCTTCCTAGGCTATGAATATCAGCCCGCAGCTGTCTGCATAGCTTTTTCTGGAATTTAATTATAAGGGTACCCCATGTCATTTTTGGGGGGCCACCCTATTTTAATAGCCAGTAAACACTAAAAATACAGCTGTGGGCTCATATTCATAGCCTGGGGAGATCGATGGGTATTAACCCCTTCTTAGGCTATAAACATTGGCCTCCAGTCGCTGGCTTTCCCTCTCTGTATTGGAAAATTACGCGGGAGCCCGCAACATTTTTTCCCCCAAAAATAATCTTTTATTAATTACATACATGTCCTCTAATTTGCACACACACTATACTAATTGTATTGATCACTGACATATACAGCACATATCTAACTATTCTGCATCTACTTAGTGTATGTACACCATGTCTTCTATCCTGTCGGCTCCAGCAGTGATTTTAGAGAGGCTGACAAATGAATTACCGGCTATTCTTCTATGTATCTCTCTCTGCAATATAAAGACTATATATATATACAGTGTATATATATATATATATATATATATATATATATACATATATATATATATATATAACCATATGCAAGAAGAAAGAGAAGGCACTCACCGATCTAAATTTCCCAACTTTATTTCATCTTAATGTTAAAAAAATTCCATGGCCGGGGGAGTGAGGAGCGGAGTTCTTGTGAGCAGGGATAGACGACGGCCGTTTGTGCTTGCGCTTCCACGGGTCAGTATTTTTTTAACATGAAGATGAAATAAAGTTGGGAATTTTAGATCGGTGAGTGCCTTCTCTTTCTTCTTGCATATGGTCATGGATTTTTGTGTATTTTCAGAAGAGCACCTATGATCTTGATGCATGGCTGATGCTAGGACTATTATTCATTAACTAGATGGTGGCCCGATTCTAACGCATCGGGTATTCTAGAATATGCATGTCCACGTAGTATATTGCCCATTTACGTAGTGTATTGCCCAGCTACATAGTATACAGCACAGCGACGTAGGATATTGCGCAGCTACGTAGTATATTGCACAGAGCCACATAGTATATTGCACAGCTTTGTAGTATATTGCACAGCCTTGTAGTATATTGTCCAGCCACGTAGTATACAGCAGAGCCACGTAGTATATTGCCCAGCCTTGTAGTATATTGCCCTGCCACGTAGTATATTGCCCAGCTACATAGTATACAGCACAGCGATGTAGGATATTGCGCAGCTACGTTGTATATTGCACAGAGCCACATAGTATATTGCACAGCTTTGTAGTATATTGCCCAGCCTTGTAGTATACAGCAGAGCCACGTAGGATATTGCCCAGTGACGTAGTATATTACCGAGGCACGTATGTGACAGGGCCAAAAAATAAAAAATAAACATACTCACCTAACGATCCGAGGGCCCCTTGTAGTGTATCATACTCACCATTCTTGTCGCTGCTCCTCGGCGTCCCGTGTCTCCTCTTCCTGGGATCCTGTGCAGATGGTAGTGCTCGGCTTCAGGAAAATGGCCGCGGGATGCCGCGCATGCGCAGATCGAGATCGCGGCGGCCATTTTCCTGAAGCCGAGTTCCATTGCAAGTGCCAGGGCTGGTGGGAGCAGGACCTATGAAGACGTCGCGGTCACATGACCGTGACGTCACGGCAGGTCCTTGCCGCACACCAGCCCTGGGACGGGACCGAACCGCAAGCTGACGATTGTAATGGAGCGGTCCGGGGAGCGTGGCGAGGAGCGAGAAAGGCGGCGGAGGGTGAGTATAGCAGGTTTTTTTTTTTATTTATTATTTTTAACATTACATTTTGTACTATTGATGCCGCATAGGCAGCGTCAATAGTACAAAGTTGGGGACACACAGGGTTAATAGCAGCGGTAACGGAGTGCGTTACCCGCGGCATAACGCGGTCCGTTACCGCCGGCATTAACCCTGTGTGAGCTGTGTATGCGGGCGCGCCGGCAGTGAGTGCGGGGAGTAAGCGGCCATTTTTTTCTGGACTGTGCGCGTCACTGATTGGTCGCGGCAGCCATGACAGGCAGCTGCCGAGACCAATCAGCGAACGAATAACCGTTACAGAAGGACAGACGGAAGTACCCTTAGGCAATTATATAGTAGATACCTGAACCCGAAATTTTTGGAAAACCTCGTTTCACAGACAGCGCCGGTCGTTTTTGGTCTTCTTGGCGTTATATATATATATATATATATATATATATATATATATATATATATATATATACACACACACTAGCTATTGAACCTGTTCTACGCCCGGGTGGCGAGCATTTATATTGGTATATGGTCTCCATCCTGGTATGCGCCTCTTCCATCTTGCCCCCTAATCTTGTCATGTGCTGCTACCATCTTGCACCCCCATCCTGTCATACGCTGCTCCCATCCTGCGCCCCCTTCCTGTCATGTGCAGCCCCATCCTGCGCCCTCATCGTGTTTTGTGCGCCTCCATCTTGTCATGTGCTACTCTTTTCCTGTGCCCTCATCCTGTCATGTGCTGCTCCCATCCTGCGCCCCTATCCTGTCATGTGCTGCTTTCATCCTGCGCCCCATCCTGTCATGTGCTGCTCCCATCCTGCGCCCCCATTCTGTAATGTGCTGCTCCCATCCTGCGCCCCCATTCTGTCATATGCTACTCCCATCCTGCGCCCCCATTCTGTCATGTGCTACTCCCATCCTGCGCCCCCATTCTGTCATGTGCTGCAACCATTCTGCGCCCCCATTCTGTCATGTGCTGCTCCCATCCTGCGCCCCCATTCTGTCATGTGCTGCTCCCATCCTGCGCCCCATTCTGTAATGTGCTGCACCCATTCTGTGCCCCCATTCTGTCATGTGCTGCTCCCATCGTTGATGGCCCCCATAAGATGCTCCATAGCATAATATTCCCCGTATGCTGCTGCTGCGATTTTTTTTTTAAAAATGACAGACTCACCTCTCGTCGCTGGGCGCTGAGTGCCTAAGCAGGCGGGAACACCAGCGCACTATGGGGGTCAGGTGCTGGAGTCGCCGCTGGCTATTGCCCCCGGTGTAACAGCGTGTCCCTCCCCCGGCCTGTGTCCCTGGACTGCTATGTAATCAGGCTTGAGTCAACAACCAGAAGGGGGAGCTTTCCCTCATGGAGGGATGGATCCCAGGACACAGAACAATAGACTCATGTGTTGGCTGATTCAATTGTGTAGTGACTTGCGAAGGGCTGGGATCGTATGCTGAGGCGAGATCCTGGTGCCCGTGTGTGGAGGGTTAAAAGCTGCCACGTGGAATGGTGTTGTGTCCCTCATCTGTTGGATCCAGTAAACCCATCCCAGGATTATTTTTCTTTTCCCTGGCTTCGGATTGCCAGGTGGCGCCCCCGGATCTGCTCCCTTTGTGTGGACTCATTGTAGACTAATTACGGACGCTGCAGAATTACTTTAATTTGTGTTGTCCCAGTTCCCTGTTCCGATAAATTTTATTGGATTGATTACTGGCGTGGTGTCTCTTCCTGCTCCGTCGCATGCCCCATCACACCGGGCACTTGCGATATTCACCTGTCCCTGTTCCACCGCCGTGCGCCACTCTGTCATCTGTGTCCTCTGGCTGTGACTGTTGAGGCAGGGGGCACGCACTGACCACGTAATCGCGCCCTATGACCTGAACGTCACAGCCAGAGGATGCGGAAGACCCGGCGGTGGAACGTGGACAGGTGAATATAGCATGGCTCACCCTCCCCCTTCATACTCACCCTCCTGGTGCGTCTCTGCTTCTCCGTCGGAGATCGCGGAATTCGTTCAGTGCTTACTCATACCGCGATCTCCTGGGCCACAATCCTCCTCCCCGGATGCGTCACACTGTGGGATCCAGACTGTGCAGACGCGTCGCGCTTGCGCAGTCTATAAAGGCTTTGGACAGAGTGACGCTATCAGCGTTATATATATATATATATATATATATATATATATATATATATATATATATATACTGTATATATATATATTTGTATACACACACACACCACACATTTATTCTATGTGTATATCTCTATTCTATCGTAATCTAACCTGTCACTCTGATTAAAATGTACGTGGCTGATCATTTGCCGGCTTTTAATCTATCTATCTATCTAGAATATATATATACATTTTGAAGAATATTACGTTTTAAAACTATGTGTAAATGATTACGGTAATAACATTTCTGTATGTAAAATCTCATGTTAAAATCGCACTGCAGTCGGATGTAGATCGGGTGTTAGGTGTGAAAAGTCAGATTGTACTCACACACAAAACGCCTGACACTCACATGACACTTGCATTGCACTCGTCAGACTTTCCTAGTGTGTAAATCGCTAGTGTGTTTCCAGCCTGTGTATGTAATAGTGGTGTGAGATCAGTGGCCAAGGTCATTTAACCCCTTAAAATTCAGTTACTTATTCAAATCATTAAAATCAATGCCAACTTTGATGCCAATTCTCACGGCCAGAACCCATTTGGGAAAAGCTAAAGTGACATGAATTTCATGCAGGGCATCAAAATGCATGTAATAATGGTGTCAGATCAGTGGCCCAAAGTCATTTAACCTCTTAAAAAATCACTTACTTATTCAAATCTGTGAAAATGGGCTGTTTGCCTACTTTGATGCCCGTTCTGATGCCCAGTACCCATTTGGGCCAGGCTAAAGGGACCTGAGTTTGATGCAGGGCATCACTGTCTGTGAATTTTAATCGTCAGATCAGTGGCCCAAAGTCATTTAACCCCTTGAAAACATCAGTTGCTTATTCAAATCTGTGAAAATGGGCTGTTTGCTGACTTTGATGCCAATTCTGGTGCCCAAAACACATTTGGGCCATGCTGAAGGGACCTGGGTTTGATGCAGGGCATCACTGTCTGTGTATTTTAAGTGTCGTATTAGTGGCCCAAAGGCATTTAACCCCTTAAAAACATCAGTTACTTATTCAAATCTGCGAGAATGGCTGTTTGCCCACTTTGATGCCAGTTCTGGTGCCCAGAACCCATTTGGGCCAGGCTGGAGGAACCTTGGTTTGATGCAGGGCATCACTTTCTGTGTATTTTAAGTGTTGTATCAGTGGCCCAAAGGCATCCAACCCCTTAAAAACATCAGTTACTTATTCAAATCCGTGAAAATGGGCTGTTTACCCACTTTGATGCCAGTTCTGGTGCCCAGAACCCATTTGGGCCAGGCTGGAGAGACCTGGGTTTGATGCAGGGCATCACTGTCTGTGTATTTTAAGTGTCGTATTAGTAGCCCAAAGGCATTTAACCCCTTAAAAACATCAGTTACTTATTCAAATCTGCGAGAATGGGCTGTTTGCCCACTTTGATGCCAGTTCTGGTGCCCAGAACCCATTTGGGCCAGGCTGGAGGAACCTTGGTTTGATGCAGGGCATCACTTTCTGTGTATTTTAAGTGTTGTATCAGTGGCCCACAGGCATTTAACCCCTTAAAAACATCAGTTACTTATTCAAATCCGTGAAAATGGGCTGTTTACCCACTTTGATGCCAGTTCTGGTGCCCAGAACCCATTTGGGCCAGGCTGGAGAGACCTGGGTTTGATGCAGGGCATCACTGTCTGTGTATTTTAAGTGTCGTATTAGTGGCCCAAAGGCATTTAACCCCTTAAAAACATCAGTTACTTATTCAAATATGTGAAAATGGGCTGTTTGCCCCCTTTGATGCCAGTTCTGGTGCCCAGAACCCATTTGGGCCAGGCTGGAGAGACCTGAGTTTGATGCAGGGCATCACTGTCTGTGTATTTTAAGTGTCGTATTAGTGGCCCAAAGGCATTTAATCCCTTAAAAACATCAGTTACTTATTCAAATCTGTGAAAATGGGCTGTTTGCCCACTTTGATGCCAGTTCTGGTGCCCAGAACCCATTTGGGTCAGGCTGGAGAGACCTGGGTTTGATGCAGGGCATCACTGTCTGTGTATTTTAAGTGTCGTATTAGTGGCCCAAAGGCATTTAACCCCTTAAAAACATCAGTTACTTATTCAAATCTGTGAAAATGGGCTGTTTGCCCACTTTGATGCCAGTTCTGGTGCCGAGAACCCATTTGGGCCAGGCTGAAGAGACTTGGGTTTGATGAAGGGCATCACTTTCTGTGTATTTTAAGTGTCAGATCAGTGGCCCAAAGGCATTTAACCCCTTAAAAACATCAGTTACTTATTCAAATCTGTGAAAATGGGCTGTTTGCCCACTTTGATGCCAGTTCTGGTGCCCAGAACCCATTTGGGCCAGGCTGGAGAGACCTGGGTTTGATGCAGGGCATCACTGTCTGTGTATTTTAAGTGTCGTATTAGTGGCCCAAAGGCATTTAACCCCTTAAAAACATCAGTTACTTATTCAAATCTGTGAAAATGGGTGATTTGTCCACTTTGATGCCAGTTTTGATGCCCAGAACCCATTTGTGCCAGGCTGCAGTGACATGGATTTCATGTGGGGCATCATTAGGTATGTAAATCAGGTGTTAGATTAGTGGCACAAAGGCATTTAACCCCTTAAAAATAGCTGTTACTTATTCAAATCTGTGAAAATGTGCAATTTGCCCACTTTGATGCCAGTTCTGATGCCCAGAACCCATTTGTGCCAGGCTGGAGTGACATGGATTTCATGTGGGGCATCAGTAGGTATGTAAATCAGGTGTTATATCAGTGGCACAAAGGCATTTAACCCCTTAAAAATAGCTGTTACTTATTCAAATCTGTGAAAATGTGCAACTTGCCCACTTTGATGCCAGTTCTGATGCCCAGAACCCATTTGTGCCAGGCTGGAGTGACATGGATTTCATGTGGGGCATCAGTAGGTATGTAAATCAGGTGTTATATCAGTGGCACAAAGGCATTTAACCCCTCAAAAATAGCTGTTACTTATTCAAATCTATGAAAATTGGTGATTTGAGTACTTTGATGCCAGTTTTGATGCCCAGAACCCATTTGTGCCAGGCTGTATTGACATGCATTTCATGTGGGGCATCATTAGGTATGTTAATCAGGTGTTAAATCAGTGGCACAAAGGCATTTAACCTCTTAAAAATAGCTGTTACTTATTCAAATCTGTGAAAATGGGTGATTTGTCCACTTTGATGCCAGTTTTGATGCCCAGAACCCATTTGTGCCAGGCTGGAGTGACATGGATTTCATGTGGGGCATCAGTAGGTATGTAAATCAGGTGTTAGATTAGTGGCACAAAGGCATTTGACCCCTTAAAAATAGCTTACTTATTTAAATCTGTGAAAATGTGCAATTTGCCCACTTTGATGCCAGTTCTGATGTCCAGAACCCATTTGTGCCAGGCTGCAGTGACATGGATTTCATGTGGGGTACCAGTAGGTATGTAAATCAGGTGTTAGATTAGTGGCACAAAGGCATTTAACCCCTTAAAAATAGCTGTTACTTATTCAAATCTGTGAAAATGGGTGATTTGCCCACTTTGATGCCAGTTCTGATGCCCAGAACCCATTTGTGCCAGGCTGGAGTGACATGGATTTCATGTGGGGCATCAGTAAATATGTAAATCAGGTGTTAAATCAGTGGCACAAAGGCATTTAACCCCTTCAATACCATACCTCAGTGCCCACTTTGATGCCCATTTTTGTGCCAGCCTTCTAAATTTTGTATCTGTTTTTAAGTGTATTCACAAAAGGACACATGACCGCATATTATTATATACTCAGAATGGTTTATTTTTATACAAAAACCTGAAAAAAACAGAAAATAAAAAATAGCCGAATAAGAAACTGAACGAATAAGAAACCAACTTCAGCATCGTGCAGTCACCACGTACTGCGCTTCGTTTACCCCGCAACACCTCAGCACGTCATACGTCCGCGTCACGTGGTCCGGATGAGAGGCGTCTGGTGGGCGGGAGAGTGAGCGCCGTAGTTGGCTTTTCGCGGGAAAGCTGAACGTGGCTCCTTCTGGCGGCTGGCAGCGGAGGCTCCACTGGTCGAGGTCAGGCTCGCGTGCTTTCTTGTTGGGCTCTTCGCGCCGTCACCGCTGCGGTCTTTGCTGCGCTCCCGGTGTGTATGATGGAGCGCGCAGTCCGCCATCCCAGAGCGGCACAGCCGCAGAGGGCGGGAAGCTCCGCTTCTAGTCCGGCCTGTGCTGTCATTCAGACTTGTGCGGCAGGCCGGCTGGGGCCGTTTCCTTCCATCTCTCCCCTGTGTTTCTCTGGCTCCACCATAATTAACCGTTTGACCAAGTTTGTGCTTTTCACCTTCTTCCTAGCGCTATAATGTTTTTTTCTCGGCAGCATCAGTGCATGAGAGCTGGGATTGTAGAGAGAGGCGGCCAGCGCAGTGGGATTGGGAATAACCGGAAATTCCGCCCGTGCTGGGTTCCCGGTATTATGACCTGGGAATGTAATCCCCCGGATCTGGCAGTCACCACCGCACCAAAGCTGTCCTGTTTTTATATTATTAAGTGGGAAAACCGCTCCACAGTTTGAAGAAAATAAAATAAATCTCTATCTCCTGGCTTTCTGCCCCTTTCTAGTTACACTGGTGGCCCTGTGACGGTGTGGGGTGATTTTTCGCCCTGAGCTGACTGCTGCACATTTTTGATAGCATTTTTTTTGGGAGTGCAGAGACGAGGATTCTGGAGTTACCCATTCCCATTTTCTCTTTGGCATTTAACCCTCCGTCAGGGGCAATATGTTTCATAACGAGTTTAGGGGCATTGCACCTGTCCGGCACAGGCTAGAAAATTGGCTATATTTTCCTTTTTTAGCCCCTTCCCGACCTGTGACACCACGTAGGCGTCACGAAAGTCGGTGCCAATCCGACCTGTGACGCCTATGTGGCGTCATGGAGGGATCGCGTCCCTGCAGATCGGGTGAAAGGGTTAACTCCAATTTCACCCAATCTGCAGGGACAGGGGGAGTGGTACTTAAGCCCAGGGGGGGTGGCTTCACCCCCTCGTGGCTACGATCGCTCTGATTGGCTGTTTCACTTTCAACAGCCAATCAGAGCGATTTGTAATATTTCACCTATGAAAATGGTGAAATATTACAATCCAGCCATGGCCGATGCTGCAATACCATCGGCCATAGCTGGAAACCCTGATCTGCCCACCGCCATCGATCGTCTCCCCAGTCCTCCCCCCCCCCGTCCTCCTGTCCGCTCCCCCCCGTCCTCCTGTCCGCTCCCCCCCGTCCTCCTGTCCGCTCCCCCCCGTCCTCCTGTCCGCTCCCCCCCGTCCTCCTGTCCGCTCCCCCCCGTCCTCCTGTCCGCTCCCCCGTGCTCTGATCCCCCCTCATACTTACCAAGCCTCCCAGTGTCCATCCGTCTGCTCCATGGGCGCCGCCATCTTCCAAAATGGCGGGCGTATGCGCAGTGCGCTCGCCGAATGTGCCGGACGGCAGATTCGTTCTAGGTACAATTTTGATCACTGATAAAACCTATCACAGTGATCAAAATAAAAAAAAATAGTAAATGAACCCCTTCTTTATCACCCCCATAGGTAGGGACAATAATTAAAATAAAGAAAATATGTTTACTTTTATTTTTACACTAGGGTTATGGTTTAGGGCTAAGGTTAGGGTTAAAATTAGGGATGTGCACACGCTGCGGATTCTGCAGCGGTTTCCCATAAGTTTACAGTACAATGTAAACCTACGGGAAACGAAACCCGCAGTGCACATGCTGCGGAAAAAAAGCGCGTGAAACCCCGCGGTTTATATTCCGCAACATGTCAATTCTTTGTGCGGATTCCGCTGCGGGTTTACACCTGCTCCAATAGAAAACTGCAGGTGTAAACCCACAGCGGAAACCGCACTAGAAACCGCGATAAATCCGCAGTTAAAACCGCAGTGGTTTTGCACTGCAGATTTATCAATTCCGTTGCGGAAAATTCTGCAATGGAATCCGCAGCGTGGGCACATACCTAAGGCTATGTGCACACGGTACGGATTTGGCTGTGGATTGGCCGCTGTGGATTCGTAGCAGGTTTCCATCAGGTTTACAGTACCATGTAAACCTATGGAAAACCAAATCCGCTGTACCCATGATGCGGAAAATACCGTGCGGAAACGCTGCATTGTATTTTCCGCAGCATGTCAATTCTTTGTGCGGATTCCGGAGCGTTTTACACCTGTTCCTCAACAGGAATCCGCAGGTGAAATCCGCACAAAAAAACGCTGGAAATCCGCGGTTAATCCGCAGGTAAAACGCAGTGCATTTTACCTGCGGATTTTTCAAAAATGGTGTGGAAAAATCTCACACGAATCCGCAACGTGGGCACATAGCCTTAGGGTTAGGGTTGGAAATAGGGCTAGGGTTGGAAATAGGGTTAAGATTTGGCTTGTGGTTAGGGTTAGGGGTGTGTTGGGGTTAGGATTATGGTTAGGGTTGGGATTAGGGTTAGGGTTGTGATTAGGGGTGTGTTGGGGTTATGGCTAGAGTTTGGACTAGGGTTAGGGGTGTGTTGGGTTAGTGTTGGAGTTAGAATTGAGTGGTTTCCACTGTTTAGGCCCATCAGGAGTCTCCAAACGGAACATGGCGCCACCATTGATTCCAGCCAATCTTGCGTTCAAAAAGTCAAATGGTGCTCCCTCCCTTCCGAGCCCTGACGTGCGCCCAAACAGTGGTTTACCCCCACATATGGGGTACCAGCATACTCAGGACAAAACTGGGCAACAACTATTGGGGTCCAATTTCTCTTGTTACCCTTGCGAAAATAAACAATTGCTTGCGAAAACATAATTTTTGAGGAAAGAAAAATGATTTTTTATTTTCATGGCTCTGCGTTATAAACTTCTGTGAATCACTTGGGGGTTCAAAGTGCTCACCACATATCTAGATAAGTTCCTTGGGGGGTCTAGTTTCCAAAATTGGGTCACTTGTGGGGGGTTTCTACTGTTTAGGCAGACCAGGGGCTCTGCAAACGCAACGTGACGCCCGCAGACCATTCCATCAAAGTCTGCATTTCTAAACGTCACTACTTCCCTACTGAGCCCCGACGTGTGCCCAAACAGTGGTTTACCCCCACATGTGGGGTACCAGCATACTCAGGACAAACTGGGCAGCAACTATTGGGGTCTAATTTCTCCTGTTACCCTTGTGAAAATAAAAAATTGCTTGCTGAAACATAATTTTTGATTAAAGAGAAATTATTTTTTATTTTCACGGCTCTGCGCTATAAACTTCCGTGAAGCATTTGGGGGTTTAAAATGGTCACCGCACATCCAGATTAGTTCCATGGGAGGTCTAGTTTCCAAAATGGGGTCACATGTGGGGGAGGGCCAATGTTTAGGCACACAGGGGCTCTACAAACACGACATGGTGTCCGCTAACGAATGGAGCTAATTTTTCATTCAAAAAGTCAAATGGCGCTCCTTCCCTTCCAAGCCCTGCTGTGTGCCCAAACAGTGGTTTACCCCCACATGTGAGGTATTAGTGTACTCAGGAGAAATTGCCCAATACATTTTAGGATCCATTTTATCATGTTGCCCATGTGGAAATGAACAAATTGAGGCTAAAATAATTTTTTTGTGAAAAAAAAAAAAATACTTTTTCATTTTTACAGATCAATTTGTGAATCACCTGGGGGTTCAAAGTGCTCACTATGCATCTAGATAAGCTCCATGGGGGGTCTAGTTTCCAAAATGGGGTCACTTGTGGAGGGAGCTCCAATGTTTAGGCACACAGGGGCTCTCCAAACGCGACATGGTGTCCGCTAACGATTGGAGCTAATTTTTGATTGAAAAAGTCAAATGGCGCTCCTTCCCTCCCGAGCCCTGTTGTGCTCCCAAAAAGTGGTCCATCCCCCCATATGGGGTATCAGCGTACTCAGGACATATTGTACAATAACTTTTGGGTTTCAGTTTCTCTTTTTACCCTTGGGAAAATAAAAAAAATTGTTGCTAAAAGATCATTTTTGTGACTAAAAAGTTAAATGTTCATTTTTTCCTTCCATGTTGCTTCTGCTGCTGTGAAGCACCTGAAGGGTTAATAAACTTCTTGAATGTAGTTATGAGTACCTTGAGAGGTGCAGTTTTTAGAATGGTGTCACTTTTGGGTATTTTCAGCCATATAGACCCCTCAAACTGACTTCAAATGTGAGGTGGTCCCTAAAAAAAAAAATGGTTTTGTAAATTTCGTTGTAAAAATGAGAAATCGCTGGTCAAATTTTAACCCTTATAACTTCCTAGCAAAAAAAAAATTTTGTTTCCAAAATTGTGCTGATGTAAAGTAGACATGTGGGTAATGTTATTGATTAACTATTTTGTGTCACATAACTCTCTCGTTTAACCCCTTTCTGACATTGGACGTACTATCCCGTCGAGGTGGGGTGGGCCCGTATGACCACCGACGCGATAGTATGTCCAGCGCGATCGGCGGCGCTCACGGGGGGAGCGCGGCCGGGTGTCAGCTGACTATCGCAGCTGAAATCGGGCACTATGTGCCAGGAGCGGTCACGGACCGCCCCCGGCACATTAACCCCTGGCACACCGCGATCAAACATGATCGCGGTGTGCCGTCGGTACAGGGAAGCATCGCGCAGGGAGGGGGCTCCCTGCGGGCTTCCCTGAGACCCCCGGAGCAACGCGATGTGATCGCGTTGCTGCGAGGGTCTCTTACCTCCTCCTCGCTGCAGGTGCCCGGATCCAAGATGGCCGCAGCATCCGGGTCCTGCAGGGAGAGGGAGGTGGCTTACCAAGTGCCTGCTCAGAGCAGGCGCTTGGTAAGCCTGCAGTGCTGTAAGTTAGATCAGTGATCTGACAGAGTGCTGTGCAAACTGTCAGATCAGCGATCTGTGATGCAAAGAAGTAAAAGAAAAAAAAAATTCCACATGTGTTAAAAAAAAAATAAAAAAATAAAAATCCTAAATAAAGAAAAAATATATATATATTTTTCCCATAAATACATTTCTGTATTTAAATAAAAAAACAAACAATAAAAGTACACATATTTAGTATTGCCGCGTCCGTAACGACCCCACCTAAAAAACTACATAACTAGTTAACCCCTTCAGTGAACACCGTAGGGAAAAAAAAAACGTGGCAAAAAAACAACGCTTTATTATCATACCGCCGAACAAAAAGTGGAATAACGCGCGATCAAAAAGACGGATATATATAACCATGGTACCGCTGAAAACGTCATCTTGTCCCGCAAAAAACGAGCCGCCATACAGCGTCATCAAAGAAAAAATAAAAAAGTTATAGTCCTCAGAATAAAGCGATGCCAAAATAATTATTTATTCTATAAAATAGTTTTTGATCGTATAAAAGCGCCAAAACATAAAAAAATGATATAAATGAGGTATCGCTGTAATCGTACTGACCCGAAGAATACAACTGCTTTATCAATTTTACCAAACGTGGAACGGTATAAACGCCCCCCCCCCCCAAAAAGAAAGTCATGAATAGCTGTTTTTTTGTCATTCTGCCTCACAAAAATCGGAATAAAAAGCGATCAAAAACTGTCACGTGTCCAAAAATGTTACCAATAAAATCGTCAACTCGTCCCACAAAAACCAAGACCTCACATGACTCTGTGGACCAAAATATGGAAAAATTATAGGTCTCAAAATGTGGAGATGCAAAAACTTTTTTGCTATAAAAAGTGTCTTTTAGTGTGTGACGGCTGCCAATCATAAAAATCCGCTATAAAAAATGCTATACAAGTAAATCAAACCCCCCTTCATCACCCCCTTAGTTAGGGAAAAATAATAAAATTAAAAAAATGTATTTATTTATTTTTTCCCATTAGGGTTAGGGTTAGGGCTGGGGCTAGGGTTGGTGCTAAAGGTAGGGTTAGGGTTGGAGCTCAAGGTAGGGTTAGGGTTGGGGCTAAAGTTAGGGTTTGGATTACATTTACGGTTGGGATTAGGGTTGGGATTAGAATTAGGGGTGTGGTTAGGGTTACCGTTGGGATTAGGGTTAGGGGTGTGTTTGGATTAGGATTTCAGTTAGAATTGGAGAGTTTCCACTGTTTAGGCACATCAGGGGCTCTCCAAACGCGACATGGCGTCCGATCTAAATTCCAGCCAATTCTGCATTGAAAAAGTAAAACAGTGCTCCTTCCCTTCCGAGCTTTCCCGTGCGCCCAAACAGGGGTTTACCCCAATATATGGGGCATCAGCGTACTCGGGACAAATTGGACAACAACTTTTGGGGTCCAAGTTCTCTTGTTACCCTTGGGAAAATATTAATTTGGGGGGCTGAAAATCATTTTTGTGGGAAAAAAAAGGATTTTTTATTTTCACGGCTCTGCGTTGTAAACTGTAGTGAAACACTTGGGGGTTCAAAGTTCTCACAACACATCTAGATAAGTTCCTTGGGAGGTCTAGTTTCCAATATGGGGTCACTTTTGGGGGTTTCTACTGTTTGGGTACATCAGGGGCTCTGCAAATACAACGTGACGCCTGCAGACCAATCCATCTAAGTCTGCATTCCAAATGGCGCTCCTTCCCTTTCGAGCTCTGCCATGCGCCCAAACAGTGGTTCCCTCCCACATATGGGGTATCGGCATACTCGGGACAAATTGGACAACAACTTTTGGGGTCCAATTTCTCCAGTTACCCTTGTGAAAATACAAAACTGGGGGCTAAAAAAATCATTTTTGTGAAAAAAATAAAATAATAATTTTTATTTTCACGGCTCTGCCTTATAAACTGTAGTGAAACACTTGGGGGATCAAAGCTCTCAAAACACATCTAGATAATTTCCTTAGGGGGGTCTACTTTCCCAAATGGTGTCACTTGTGGGGGGGGGGGGTTAATGTTTAGGTACATCAGGGGCTCTCCAAACGCGACATGGCGTCCCATCTTAATTCCAGTCAATTTTGCATTAAGAAGTCAAATGGCGCTCCTTCCCTTCCGAGCTCTGCCATGCCCCCAAACAGTCGTTTACCCCCACATATGGGGTATCGGTGTACTCAGGACAAATTGCACAACGTTTGTCGTCTAATTTCTTCTCTTAAAGCAGGGTGTGATTAGTATAAGGCTGGTTTCACACTTGCGTTTTGATCTGCATGCGTTTTTGAAAAAACGCATGTGGTGAAAAAACGCATGTAATCGCGGCAAAACGCCGCGTTTTTTAGACGCATGCGTTTTTTTTTTTTTTCCCCCATGAAAAAATCAACTAGAAAATCCACTAATAGTAGAATTAGCTAGGGTTAGGGGTAGCTTTTTATTAGAAGAATGTCCTGGTCACCCTAACCCTAACCCTACCCCTAACCCCTAAACGTAACTGAAATACGTGGCACTGAAATACGTGGCACTGAAATACGTGGCACTGAAATACGTGGCACTGAAATACGTGGCACTGAAATACGTGGCACTGAAATGCGTGGCACTGAAATGCGTGGCACTGAAATGCGTGGCACTGAAATACGTGGCACTGAAATACGTGGTACGTGGCACTGAATACGTGGTACGTGGCACTGAAATACGTGGCACTGAATACGTGATACGTGGCACTGAAATACGTGGCACTGAAATACGTGGCACTGAAATACGTGGCACTGAAATACGTGGCACTGAAATACGTGGCACTGAAATACGTGGCACTGAAATACGTGGCACTGAAATACGTGGCACTGAAATACGTGGCACTGAAATACGTGGCACTGAAATACGTGGCACTGAAATGCGTGGCACTGAAATGCGTGGCACTGAAATGCGTGGCACTGAAATACGTGGCACTGAAATACGTGGTACGTGGCACTGAAATACGTGGCACTGAATACGTGATACGTGGCACTGAAATACGTGGCACTGAAATACGTGGCACTGAAATACGTGGCACTGAAATACGTGGCACTGAAATACGTGGCACTGAAATACGTGGCACTGAAATACGTGGCACTGAAATACGTGGCACTGAAATACGTGGCACTGAAATACGTGGCACTGAAATACGTGGCACTGAAATACGTGGCACTGAAATACGTGGCACTGAAATACGTGGCACTGAAATACGTGGGACTGAAATACGTGATATGTGGCACTGAAATACGTGGCACTGAAATACGTGATACGTGGCACTGAAATACGTGGCATTGAAATACATGGCACTGAAATAAGTGATACGTGGCACTTAAATACGTGGCACTATGACTGTCAGAAAATGTTCATTAAACGGTTAGGGGTGAGGTTAGGGGTAGAGTTAGGGTATGTTTCCACTGTCAGGATGGCCGGCGGTATCGCCGCAGCGGCGAAGCCGCTCGGCGCTAAGCCCCGCCCCCTTTCTGGGACGCGATCATGCCGGATGTGTTAACTCTTCACATCCGGGATGATCGCTCTCTCCCATAGCGCCCTGTGATATGCCTTGCGGGGACGCTGCGTCCCCGCAAGGTGAACGGACATGCTGCGATCTGAAAAGACGCGCAGCATGTCCGTAGTCGCAGGGCCGCCGCGTGCGGGTTTCCACGCATAGTGGAGACGGGATTTCATAAAATCCCCTCCACTATGCTGGAACATCTGGACGCTGCTTGTTTGATGCTGCAGCTCTGCGCAGCGTCAAAAAAGCAGCGTTTCCTGACCGTGGAAACATACCCTTAGGGTTAGGGTTTGGATCCCTTTATCACCTTGATGGTGGTGGGTGGCTTTTCAGTCTGTTTTCTGGTTTTTTTCTATAAAAACGCATGCGTTTTTAACGCAAACAAACGCATGTGCTTAAAAACGCATGCGTTTACATAGACAGCAATGCATTTTTTTGCCGCGAAAAAACGCATGCGTTTTTTCGCGGCAAAAAAAACGCGCAAAAAAATACTACAGGTTGCATTTTTGAAAAAGAACGCATGCAGAAAAAAAACGCATGCGTTTGAAAACGCGACCAAACGCGTACAAAAAAAACGCATGCGTTTTCAATGTTAACCCCTTCACCCCCAAGGGTGGTTTGCACGTTAATGACCGGGCCAATTTTTACAATTCTGACCACTGTCCCTTTATAAGGTTATAACTCTGGAACGCTTCAACGGATCTTGGTGATTCTGACACTGTTTTCTCGTGACATATTGTACTTCATGTTAGTGGTAAAATTTCTTCGATATATCTTGCGTTTATTTGTGAAAAAAACGAATATTTGGCGAAAATTTTGAAAATTTCGCAATTTTCCAACTTTGAATTTTTATGCCCTTAAATCACAGACATATGTCACGCAAAATACTTAATAAATAACATTTCCCACATGTCTACTTTACATCAGCACAATTTTGGAACCAAAATTTTTTTTTGTGACGGAGTTATAAGGGTTAAAAGTTGACCAGCAATTTCTCATTTTTACAACACCATTTTTTTTTAGGGACCACATCTCATTTGAAGTCATTTTGAGGGGTCTATATGATAGAAAATACCCAAGTGTGACACCATTCTAAAAACTGCACCCCTCAAGGTACTCAAAACCACTTTCAAGAAAATTATTAACCCTTCAGGTGTTTCACAGGAATTTTTGGAATGTTTAAATAAAAATGAACATTTAACTTTTTTTCACACAAAATTTATTTCAGCTCCAATTTGTTTTATTTTACCAAGGGTAAGAGGAGAAAATAGACCACAAAAGTTGTTTTCCAATTTGTCCTGAGTACGCTGATACCCCCTATGTGGGGGGGAACCACTGTTTGGGCGCATGACAGAGCTCGGAAGGGAAGGAGTGCCATTTGGAATGCAGACTTAAATGGATTGGTCTGCAGGTGTCACGTTGCATTTGCAGAGCCCCTGATGTACCCAAACAGTACAAACCCCCCACAAGTGACCCCATATTGGAAACTAGACCTCCCAAGGAACTTATCTAGATGTGTTGTGAGAACTTTGAACCCCCAAGTGTTTCACTACAGTTTACAACGCAGAGCCGTGAAAATAAAACATATTTTTTTTCCCACAAAAATGATTTTTAGCCCCCCAAATTTTTATTTTCCCAAGGATAACAAGAGAACTTGGACCCCAGAATTTGTTGTTCAATTTGTCCCGAGTACGCTGATAACCCATATGTTGAGGTAAACCCCTTTTTGGATGCACGGGAGAGCTCGGAAGGGAAGGAGCACTGTTTTACTTTTTCAACGCAGAATTGGCTGGAATTGAGATTGGACGCCATGTCGCGTTTGGAGAGCCCCTGATGTGCCAAAACAGTGGAAACCCCCCAATTCTACCTGAAACCCTAACCCAAACACACCCCTAACCCTAATCCCAACGGTAACCCTAACCCTACCCCTAACCTGACCCCTAACCGTTTACTGAACATTTTCTGACAGTCATAAGTGCCACGTATATAAGTGCCACGTATATAAGTGCCACGTATATAAGTGCCACGTATATAAGTGCCACGTATATAAGTGCCACGTATATAAGTGCCACGTATATAAGTGCCACGTATATAAGTGCCACGTATATAAGTGCCACGTATATAAGTGCCACGTATATAAGTGCCACGTATATAAGTGCCACGTATATAAGTGCCACGTATATAAGTGCCACGTATATAAGTGCCACGTATATAAGTGCCACGTATATAAGTGCCACGTATATAAGTGCCACGTATATAAGTGCCACGTATATAAGGTACTCAAAAATACGTGGCACGTAAATATTTCAGTGCCACAGTATTTCAGTGCCACGTATTTCAGGCACTGAAAAATACGTGGCACTGAAATACGTGGCACTGAAATACGTGGCACTGAAATACGTGGCACTGAAATACGTGGCACTGAAATATCGTGGCACTTATATACGTATATAAGTATATAAACGTATATTTCAGTGCCACGTATTTCAGTGCCACGTATTTCAGGTTAGGGTTAGGGGTAGGGTTAGGGTTTTTTGTTTTTTTTCTTGTTTTCTTGTGTTTTTCTATAAAAACGCATGCGTTTTACCGCGTTTACATGCATTTTTTCACACATGCGGTTTTTTTAAAAAACGCATGCAGATAAAAACGCAAGTGTGAAACCAGACTAAAAGACGCTTTTTATAGCAAAAAAGTTTTTGCGTCTCCACATTTTGAGACCTATAATTTTTCCACATTTTGGTCCACAGAGTCATGTGAGGTCTTGTTTTTTGCGGTACGAGTTGACGTTTTTATTGGTAACATTTTCGGACACGTGACCATTTTTTATCACTTTTTATTCCGATTTTTGTGAGGTAGAATAACCAAAAACCAGCTATTCATGAATTTCTTTTGGGAGAGGCGTTTATACCGTTCTGCGTTTGGTAAAATTGATAAAGCAGTTTTATTCTTCAGGTCAGTACGATTACAGCGATACCTCATTTATATCATTTTTTTATGTTTTGGCACTTTTATACGATAAAAACTATTTTATAGAAAAAATTATTATTTTGGCATCGCTTTATTCTGAGGACTATAACTTTTTTATTTTTTTTCTGATGATGCTCTATGGCAGCTCGTTTTTTGCGGGACAAGATGACGTTTTCAGCAGTACCATGGTTATTTATATCCGTCTTTTTGATCGCGTGTTATTCCACTTTTTGTTCAGCGGTATGGTAATAAAGCGTTGTTTTTTGCCTCGTTTTTTTTTTTTTCTTACGGTGTTTACTGAAGGGGTTAACTAGTGGGGCAGTTTTATAGGTTGGGTCGTTACGGACGCGGCGATACTAAATATGTGTACTTTTATTGTTTTGTTTTTTTAATTTAGATAAAGAAATGTATTTATGGGAATAATATTTTTTTTTTAATTATTTATTTAGGAATTTTTTTTTTTTTTTTTTACACATGTGGAAATTTTTTTTTTACTTTTTTACTTTGTCCCAGGGGGGGACATCACAGATCGCAGATCTGATAGTGTGCACAACACTCTATCAGATCGGCGATCATACTTTCATCGGAACAGGCTGCAGCTTTCATCTGCTGCCTGCTCCGACCCGGAAGTGCTCCCTGCAGGACCCGGATGCAGCCCCCCGGCCATTTTGGATCCGGGGCCTGCAGGGAGAAGACGTTCGGTACGAGGTGAGTACATCACCTTGTACCGATCGTCTCAGGGAAGCCCGCAGGGAGCCCCCTCCCTGCGCGATGCTTCCCTGTACCGCCGGTACACCGCGATCATGTTTGATCGCGGTGTGCCGGGGGTTAATGTGCCGGGGGCGGTCCGTGACCGCTCCTGGCACATAGTGCCGGATGCCAGCTGCGATATGCAGCCGACACCCGGCCGCGATCGGCCGCGCTCCCCCCGTGAGCGCGGCCGATCGCGTATGACGTACTATCCCGTCGGTGGTCATGGGGGCCCACCCCACCTCGACGGGATAGTACGTCTGATGTCAGGAAGGGGTTAAATATAGGGGGGAAAAAACGCATGCGTTTTTTGTGCAAAAAACGCTGCAGACAAAAACGCAAGTGTGAAACCAGCCTTAGACAATAAAAATTAACTTTTAATAAATATTATTTAAAATGGAACCAATTAGTAACCAAACACAAAAGGACTCACAAGAAAAACACATCCATAGGCATGCCTAAACCACAAACAAACCCCGAGACTTGGAGAGTCTGAATAATATCCGTCTCCGGGGAAAAGGATCTCTCACCGCATGAGATCCATAAGTAAACATTACTCTTCAGTCCTGTATTCCATATAGGCAATATCTATAGATTGCAAGAACCACGACCGGTATATAAATCAGAACGATCTCACCTCTTTCTTTTTCTTCCTCTAATATGGATGAGATCACCTGGTATTGGCACTGTGTCCGAGGGGGGGGCTAATTTCAGCCACGCACTGACCCACATTGCCAATAAAAAGCTCAAACCCAAAGTAGACCATGCATTTCCCTACGCGTTTCGTATATCAACTCATCAGGGGAAAAATCCATGTAACCTCTCCAACTTTATGGGAGAATTTGGATGCGGGGTACAGAAATCACTGACACGCAGCAATCGCTGCTATTAAATAGCCCGCTGAGCTCATACCTCTGCTCCTGGGCTCACGTCATTTCCTGGGCGCCCAGCATGATACGCAACGCTGGACCGCATACGTCACTTCCGGTGACGCGCTATTTGCTTCCATAGCAACGCGCCACATGACCATACTTCACGTCACTGGTCTGAGCGTCTCCGTTGCTAGGTGACTTCTGGAGTCCAAATACAGCGCTGCCATGGGCCAGGTAAAAAAAGGAAAGAAACCTGAGGCTGCGCTGTCATATAAGAAATGTATTGACCCTTGTGCCGTCAGAAAATGGCAAAAAACACGTGCCTCTCCGTACTCAATACTACAAGGGCATTTCTACCTAAAGTAATTCTACCTAAACCTCCTAATAGGAAGGGGAATCTCAATGTCCGACACGTACGGGTTAAGAAAAAAGGGGGAGAACTATGGATCAAGAGGCAGATGACCTCAGTGATCTGATCACAGCTTCAAATACACTGGCAAAAAATCATCCTGTAAGCACAGGACATTATACCCAGATTAAACCATAGAAAGAGGACACCTGAGAGAGACGGCGGGGGCCAGAGCCCAGGGCACATAAGAAGGTAAAAAAGAAAAAAACAACCACAAAAAAGGAAAATAGGGGGACTGGTGCACCGAAATAATAAGTTAGAGGGATAGTATCATGGTGCCACTCTCGGAGCTCACCCTAAACAAGCTCCTAGTATCTTTCACCTACCTTGCAATGGAGGTTGGCACCCTAGGACAGATGACGCAAGAAAGGCGCCCCCATTCCACGGCGGCTAGCCCTATTAATGGCCCTAACAGGCCCTAATGAGAGAAGCAGATAGAAGGTAGAATAGAATTAATTTCATATAGTTAAAACCCTTTATATTTAACCTTCCAAGAAACAACTATATGTCAATATTTCATTAAGGCCTCTCGGTGTTTGCGTCTTGAGGTGAAAAATCCACTTTGTTTCGCACTGTAGTAGCATCTGGTCCCAATTCCCTCCCCTCCTTGGTGCACCAATCCTATCAATCCCCATGAGTCTCAGATTCAGTCTGTCGCCATTGTGTTCATTGTTTGTGTCTGGCTAGGGGTGTATCCCTTTTTAGAGCTATATCCCTCAGGTGTTCGCCGACACGTCTTCTAAATTCGCGGATTGTTTTCCCTATATATTCTAAACCGCATGGGCATACTGCTCTATATATTACCCCCTTGGATCTGCAGTTTATAAAATGATAGATTTGATACTCTCTCCCAGTTACTCCACTAGAGAATTTGGATCCTATTGCGATCACGGGACATGCCACACAACCACTACATCTGTGGCACCCCTTCGGTAGACTTGGGAGCCACGTGTCCTTCACCGGTGGTGAGTAGTGGCTATGTATTAATCTGTCACCAACCGATTTGCCTTTTTTAAAAGTAATCCTGGGAATAACCCCCACCATCTCTCCAATGTCCTCATCCATGGCCAAAACCGGCCAGTGTTTCTGCAAAATAGTCCGTATCTTCTGGGCCCCATTATTATATGTAGTGACTTATCTGCACAAAGAAGTATCTTCCCTTTTCTGAGCTGGTACCAATAGACTACTCCTATCGACTTTATTGACCTCATTATAGGCTTTTCTAAGGATCCCCTCCAAGTATCCCCTGGCCAAAAAGCGCATCTGCAGATCATCTGCTTGTATTTTATATTCCTCCTCCGAGGAACAATTGCGCCGTGCTCTCAGATATTGGCCTTTAGGAATGCCCTTCTTCAGAGGTGTCGGATGTTGGCTATCCCATCTGAGAAGGGCATTCGTTGATGTCGGTTTTCTGTAAGTCTTGGTGCTCAAGTGTCCATCTGGCATTTTCTGGACACATAAGTCCAAGAACGGTAGCTGTTCCCTGTGATGCGCAAAGGTGAAAAACAGGCCCAAATCATTATTGTTTAATTTTGACACGAAATTCGTCAGGCCTATAACATCCCCATTCCAAATTAGCAGCACATCGTCAATATAGCGGGATCAAAAAGCTATATTGGCTTGCTCTTCCATAAAGGGATCCCCAAAAACAATGGTCTCCTCCCACCAGCCCAGGAGCAAATTTGCATACATAGGTGCACAAGAATTAATGTTACCTTCACACTGAACAACTTAACAGCGATATCGCTAGCGATCCGTGACGTTGCAGCGTCCTGGATAGCGATGTCGTTGTGTTTGACACGCAGCAGCGATCAGGATCCTGCTGTGACATCATTGGTCGGAGCTAGAAGGCCAGCACCTTATTTCGTCGCTGGATCACCTGCTGACATCGCTGGATCAGTGTGTGTGACACCGATCCAGCGATGTCTTCACTGGTAACCAGGGTAAACATCGGGTTACTAAGAGCAGGGCCGCGCTTAGTAACCCGATATTTACCCTGGTTACCAGTGTAAATGTAAAATAAGCCAAACACTACATACTCACCTTATGATGTCTGTCGTGTCCCCCGGCGTTCTGCTTCCCTGCACTGTCAGCGCCGGCCGGCCGTAAAGCAGAGCACAGCGGTGATGTCACCGCTCTGCTTTAGGGCCGGCGCTTACAGTGCAAGGAAGCAGAACGCCGGGGGATGCGACAGACATCGGAATGTAAGTATGTAGTGTTTGTTTTTTTTTACATTTACACTGGTAACCAGGGTAAACATCGGGTTACTAAGTGCGGCCCTGCGCTTAGTAACCCGATGTTTACCCTGGTTACCCGGGGACTTCGGCATCGTTGGTCGCTGGAGATCTGTCTGTGAGACAGCTCTCCAGCGACCACACAGCGATGCTGCAGCGATCGGCATCGTTGACTAGATCGCTGCAGCGTCGCTAAATGTGACGGTACCTTTACCCATTGCAGTACCCCTGAGCTGGTGGAAGACAGAACCATTAAACAAAAAGAAATTTTTAGTCAAACAGAACTCGAGTAAATCCATAATGAACCTAATATGTCCCAGATATTGTTGGCCCCTGCTTCTAATGAAGTACTCCACAGCCCGTAGGCCATCATTGTGTTTTATGGAAGAGTAGAGTGCCTCCACATCGATGCTACAGAGCAGGGCCCCTGGTTCTAGAATTAGACCATCTATTTTTCTTAATAGATCCATTGAATCTCTAGTGAACGAATTTAACGATGTTACGTAGTTCTTTAAAACTTCATCAAGGTAAATCCCAACATGGTGCCAGACTATTGATCCCAGAGACTATAGGTCTCCCCTTGAGGGGGACCAGTCCCTTGTGGACCTTTGGCAAACAATAAAACGTTGCCATCACTGGGTACTGAGGCAAAAGAAAATCATATTCGTGTTTATCAATCAAACAATCAGATAGGCCCTTATCCAAAATCACCTTGAGTTGTTTCTTAAGCAGAGAGGTAGAATTTAAGGAGATCTTTTCATAATTTTTAGGATCTTTAAGAATCTTTTCACACATAACCACGTAGTCCTCATGATTCATGATGACCGTGTTTCCCCCCTTGTCTGAGGGTTTAATTATGATCTTGGGGTCCTTCTCTAGGCCCCTTAAAGTCTCCATCTCTATTTTGGAAAGGTTATACTTCCCACCCATTGGTTCGTTTTCTAATCTCTCCAAATCTCTGGTTACCAGCTCTTCAAAAATATCAATTGCAGACCTGTCACTCTGCATTGAGGGCATTTTTCTACTTTTGTTTTTGAGCTTGGTAAACGGACCCACACCTGTAAATTCCGGAGTGGAGTCCGCTAGGTTGTACAAAAATCTCACATCCGCTAATAGGGAATCTGGTATATCCATATCTCTGCACGTCCGTTTATCCTCTCTAATAAAAAAAACTTTTTCCATTTAAGCTTTCTTGTGAAGAGGTGTAAATCTTTAATACCTTCAAAACTTTGAAAATTAGAGGTAGGTACAAAGTTAAGACCTTTGTTCAACACCTCAATTTCTAAATCGTTCAGATTTCTAGAAGAGAGATTTATCACTTGAGGGGCCAAAGGTTGTATCAATTCTTGTAAGACCGAGGGTGCTGTCAGTTCCCATTGGGCCGAGGATTGTGTCAATTCCCGTTGGGATTGGACCTGGTACTTAAAAAATATTCTCGATCTAAAAAACGAGCCCCTCCTGACCTATTGTTTGTACGCCCTCGTGGGTTACCCCTCCCTTTTTGTTTACCTCTAGTATTTCTTGGGCGTGTGTCAGAATCGGATATATCCGTATCTGTAGATGAAATGTCAGTTTCAAAAGTCCTATTAGGTGGTCTATTCTGTGGTAATTGGTACGCTTTGTTTTCTTTGAACTCTTGTAAATCTCTTACAAAGTTCCGGTGTTTCCTTTCTTTAAGATGGAATTGGTATAGTTCCACAGAGTTCTGTAGGACCGTTTCTTTGGAAGAGAAGTCAGGTTCTGCAGAAAACGTTTTAGTGATCTCTATATGCTCCCCAAAACTCACGTTCAAAGCTGTCAATGTTTTTTTCTCCTCTTCTAGGAGGATATTCATAAGTCTCAGGGAACTAAGAGTTGCCTCTTTTTCCCATTGCTCATTTAAACCATAGTTTCTTTATCTAAATCCTGGTTGTAAGTTAATCCTCAAATGGCGGGGAACTATGCCCGCCTTAATATAATTTTCCAGTCTTTGAACCTCCCACCAGCTACATATCTGATTTTTGTAAACCTTAGTTAGCTCTTTAAATGCATTGTTGTATGATGGTGTGTATTTTGGCTGCACAAAATTACCGTCCGAGAAAACTTCCTTCGCCTCCGCTACCCAAGATTCAGTATTTATCTCCCTCTTTAGAAAACCAGCCATGCCCCAAATGCTAGAAGATTTTTGTACAACCTAGCGGACTCCACTCCGGAATTTACAGGTGTGGGTCCGTTTACCAAGCTCAAAAACAAAAGTAGAAAAATGCCCCCAATGCAGAGTGACAGGTCTGCAATTGATATTTTTGAAGAGCTGGTAACCAGAGATTTGGAGAGATTAGAAAACGAACCAATGGGTGGGAAGTATAACCTTTCCAAAATAGAGATGGAGACTTTAAGGGGCCTAGAGAAGGACCCCAAGATCATAATTAAACCCTCAGACAAGGGGGGAAACACGGTCATCATGAATCATGAGGACTACATGGTTATGTGTGAAAAGATTCTTAAAGATCCTAAAAATTATGAAAAGATCTCCTTAAATTCTACCTCTCTGTTTAAGAAACAACTCAAGGTGATTTTGGATAAGGGCCTATCTGATTGTTTGATTGATAAACACAAATATGATTTTCTTTTGCCTCAGTACCCAGTGATGGCAACGTTTTATTGTTTGCCAAAGGTCCACAAGGGACTGGTCCCCCTCAAGGGGAGACCTATAGTCTCTGGGATCAATAGTCTGTCACCATGTTGGGATTTACCTTGATGAAGTTTTAAAGAACTACGTTACATCGTTAAATTCGTACACTAGAGATTCAATGGATCTATTAAGGAAAATAGATGGTCTAATTCTAGAACCAGGGGCCCTGCTCTGTAGCATCGATGTGGAGGCACTCTACTCTTCCATAAAACACAATGATGGTCTACGGGCTGTGGAGTACTTCATTAGAAGCAGGGGCCAACAATATCTGGGACATAATAGGTTAATTATGGATTTACTCGAGTTCTGTTTGACTAAAAATTTCTTTTTGTTTAATGGTTCTGTCTTCCACCAGCTCAGGGGCACTGCAATGGGTAAGTCTTGTGCACCTACGTATGCAAATTTGCTCCTGGGCTGGTGGGAGGAGACCATTGTTTTTGGGGATCCCTTTATGGAAGAGCAAGCCAATATAGCTTTTTGGTCCCGCTATATTGACGATGTGCTGCTAATTTGGAATGGGGATGTTATAGGCCTGACGAATTTTGTGTCAAAATTAAACAATAATGATTTGGGCCTGTTTTTCACCTTTGCGCATCACAGGGAACAGCTACCGTTCTTGGACTTGTGTCCAGAAAATGCCAGATGGACACTTGAGCACCAAGACTTACAGGAAACCGACATCAACGAATGCCCTTCTCAGATGGGATAGCCAACATCCGACACCTCTGAAGAAGGGCATTCCTAAAGGCCTATATCTGAGAGCACGGCGCAATTGTTCCTCGGAGGAGGAATATAAAATACAAGCAGATGATCTGCAGATGCGCTTTTTGGCCAGGGGATACTTGGAGGGGATCCTTAGAAAAGCCTATAATGAGGTCAATAAAGTCGATAGGAGTAGTCTATTGGTACCAGCTCAGAAAAGGGAAGATACTTCTTTGTGCAGATAAGTCACTACATATAATAATGGGGCCCAGAAGATACGGACTATTTTGCAGAAACACTGGCCGGTTTTGGCCATGGACGAGGACATTGGAGAGATGGTGGGGGTTATTCCCAGGATTACTTTTAAAAAAGGCAAATCGGTTGGTGACAGATTAATACATAGCCACTACTCACCACCGGTGAAGGACACGTGGCTCCCAAGTCTACCGAAGGGGTGCCACAGATGTAGTGGTTGTGTGGCATGTCCCGTGATCGCAATAGGATCCAAATTCTCTAGTGGAGTAACTGGGAGAGAGTATCAAATCTATCATTTTATAAACTGCAGATCCAAGGGGGTAATATATAGAGCAGTATGCCCATGCGGTTTAGAATATATAGGGAAAACAATCCGCGAATTTAGAAGACGTGTCGGCGAACACCTGAGGGATATAGCTCTAAAAAGGGATACACCCCTAGCCAGACACATAAACAATGAACACAATGGCGACAGACTGAATCTGAGACTCATGGGGATTGATAGGATTGGTGCACCAAGGAGGGGAGGGAATTGGGACCAGATGCTACTACAGTGCGAAACAAAGTGGATTTTTCACCTCAAGACGCAAACACCGAGAGGCCTTAATGAAATATTGACATATAGTTGTTTCTTGGATGGAAGGTTAAATATAAAGGGTTTTAACTATGTGAAATTAATTCTATTCTACCTTCTATCTGCTTCTCTCATTAGGGCCTGTTAGGGCCATTAATAGGGCTAGCCGCCGTGGAATGGGGGCGCCTTTCTTGCGTCATCTGTCCTAGGGTGCCAACCTCCATTGCAAGGTAGGTGAAAGATACTAGGAGCTTGTTTAGGGTGAGCTCCGAGAGTGGCACCATGATACTATCCCTCTAACTTATTATTTCGGTGCACCAGTCCCCCTATTTTCCTTTTTTGTGGTTGTTTTTTCCTTTTTTACCTTCTTATGTGCCCTGGGCTCTGGCCCCCGCCGTCTCTCTCAGGTGTCCTCTTTCTATGGTTTAATCTGGGTATAATGTCCTGTGCTTACAGGATGATTTTTTGCCAGTGTATTTGTAGCTGTGATCAGATCGCTGAGGTCATCCGCCTCTTGATCCATAGTTCTCCCCCTTTTTTCTTAACCCGCACGTGGTTTAGGTAGAATCACTTTAGGTAGAAATGCCCTTGTAGTATTGAGTACGGAGAGGCATGTGTTTTTTGCTATTTTCTGACGGCACAAGGGTCAATACATTTCTTATATGACAGCGCAGCCTCAGGTTTCTTTCCTTTTTTTACCTGGCCCATGGCAGCGCTGTATTTGGACTCCAGAAGTCACCTAGCAACGGAGACGCTCAGACCAGTGACGTGAAGTATGGTCGTGTGGTGCGTTGCTATGGAAGCAAATAGCACGTCACCGGAAGTGACGTATGCGGTCCAGTGTTGCGTATCATGCTGGGCGACCAGGAAATGACGTGAGCCCGGGAGCAGTGGTATGAGCTCAGCGGGCTATTTAATAGCAGCGATTGCTGCTTGTCAGTGATTTCTGTACCCCGCATCCAAATTCTCCCATAAAGTTGGAGAGGTTACATGGATTTTTCCCCTGATGAGTTGATATACGAAACGCGTAGGGAAAATGCATGGTCTACTTTGGGGTTGAGCTTTTTATTGGCAACGTGGGTCAGTGCGTGGCTGAAATTTGCACCCCCCCCCCCCCCCCTCGGACACAGTGCCACTACCAGGTGATCTCATCCATATTGGAGGAAGAAAAAGAAAGAGGTGAGATTGTTCTGATTTTATATACCGGTCGTGGTTCTTGCAATCTATAGATATTGCCTATATGGAATACAGGACTGAAGAGTAATGTTTACTTATGGATCTCATGCGGTGAGAGATCCTTTTCCCCGGAGACGGATATTATTCAGACTCTCCAAGTCTCGGGGTTTGTTTGTGGTTTAGGCATTCCTATGGATGTGTTTTTCTTGTGAGTCCTTTTGTGTTTGGTTACTAATTGGTACCATTTTAAATAATATTAAAAGTTAATTTTTATTGTCTTATACTAATCACGCCCTGCTTTGATATACATTTTTTGATTGGTGGTCATTGATTTATCCTAATTTCTTCTCTTACCCTTGGGAAAATAAAAAATTGGGGGCGAAAAGATAATTTTTGTGAAAAAATATGATTTTTTATTTTTACGGCTCTGCATTATAAACTTCTGTGAAGCACTTGTTTGGGTCAAAGTGCTCACCACACATCTAGATAAGTTCCTTAGGGGGTCTACTTTCCAAAATGGTGTCACTTGTGGGGGGTTTCAATGTTTAGGCACATCAGGGGCTCTACAAACGCAACATGACGTTCCATCTCAATTCCAGTCAATTTTGCATTGAAAAGTCAAATGGGGCTCCTTCCGTTCCGAGCTCTGCGGTGTGCCCAAACAGTGGTTTACCCCCACATATGGGGTATCAGTGTACTCAGCACAAATTGTACAACAACTTTTGAGGTCCATTTTCTCCTGTTACCCTTGGTAAAATAAAACAAATTGGAGCTGAAATAAATTTTTTTTTTTTTACACAAAAAAGTAAATGTTAATTTTCTCTAGTAACCCCCCACGACAGCACACCTGGAGGATGTTATCCCTTTCCTAATAGGGACAGGAGATGACCAAGAGGTTAAATAACCCCTCCCTCATCCTCCCCCCTCAGTGTTTTTTCCTGTCCCTACTAGGGATGAAGAGGTCATCCCAGGTGTACTGTGCCGGCAGCGGTCACCGGGGGATATAAGCATTATTGCCGGGCAGCTGGGACCGGACTTACGTCTCTTCCCCGTGCGCTGCTGCCGTCTCTTCTGACTCGGGACTCTCTGCCACCATTCCGCACCTTCAAGGCAAGGTCTGGGGCATTCTTCGGCTGGAGGCCTCTCTGAGCTCTCCAGTCCTTCTCCTCCTCCGTGCGCACGTGTGAGGACTTCCGGTCTGTAGCCGGCGGCAGGATGTGACTTCAGACGCCGGCCGGCTTCAGTGGATTGGAAGGTCCTTTTGCGTTCCACGCTGGAACGTAAGGTGAACGGCGCGGATTATGTCGGCGGTCTCCCTCCCACGTACATCCGGACATCGGAGAAGGAGGTCCTCTATCCATGAGGTCAGGTGCTGCAGTCCGGTCGCCTATATTAGTCCCCGGACAGGAAGACATCTCAGGTAGGACCACTGTGTGGTGAAGACCATGGAGATGTCTGCTTCCTCGCGCTCTGCATCTGCAGATCCCAGCACCATCCCGGCCCCAGTGAGTAGTCTGGCCCAGGGTGTCCACTCCCTGATGCGGGTTATAATCTTATGATTCCTTCTCCCCTTCTTTTTTAGGGGGACAAGGAACTCGCATCAGGAAGCAAATATACATCTACCCGCAAATGCGCAAGTTTGTATGAAGAAGCTGTCCTCTTCATACAAGAAACCATTGTGCAAGGAGTGCACAGAAAAAATTATCAGGGAAGAGCAGCCATCTCTGATGGAAGAGATCAAAGGCTTAATCCAGCATGAGATTAAGTCCTCGCTGGCCACTCTTTCCCAACCTACACCCTCTCCTAGTGCTCCGCCTGAGGCTAAGAAAAGGAAACTTAATCCACAGGATGAAGGGCAGGAGGACTCTCAAGGGGAGACGTCGGACGAGCCCCCAGAGGAGGGTGAATTATCCTTTGACTCTGAAGCTTTCCAGCAAGAGAGATATTACTTTTCTTCAACTGATATAGAAGAACTCCTTACAGCGGTAAGGAAGACTATGGAAATCGAGGAAGAGAAAACGGCTCAGTCAGTACAGGAAAAGATGTTCGGAGGGCTTCGCTCTAAGAAAAAACAGGTGTTTCCCATTCATAAGAATATCCGTGATTTAGTTCTAGAAGAGTGGGAATCCCCAGAAAAAAGGCTGACTACTCCAGCAGAGATTAAGGACAGATTTCCGGTAGATGACGAGACAGCTTTATGCTGGTCGGAGATTCCAAAAGTGGACATCCAGATTGCTAGGGTAGCCAAAAAACCACGCTACCGTTTGAGGATGCCTCCCAATTGAGAGAACCTCTGGAACGTAAGATGGACGGACTACTAAGAAAGTCGTGGGAAACGTCAACATCCTTACTGAATATCAACTCCGTATCTACCTGTGTTGCTAGGTCAATGCATCGCTGGCTGGGGCAACTAGAAGAGCACCTGTCCTCAGGTACCCCCAGAGAGGATATTCTAGCCTCATTACCTATCTTCCAAAAAGCAACAGGCTTCTTAGCGGATGCCTCCGCAGAAGCAGTGAGGGTAACAGCGAGATCATCTGCATTGTCAAACTCGGTAAGACAAGCACTTTGGCTAAGGTCCTGGTCTGGAGATATGACCTCTAAGATGAGGCTGTGTTCTATTCCCTTCAAGGGGAAGTATATGTTTGGACCTGCCCTGGATGATCTTCTGGAGAAGGCTTCAGACAAAAAGCAAACCTTACCAGAACCCAGGAACCCTAGAAAAAGGCCCTTCCGCACTCAGCAAGAGCATACTCCTCAGTATAGGGGAAAAGGCAAAACGGGGCGTTGGAGTTATCCAAAAGGGGGAAAAGACAGGAATCTTTTTCTCTCCCAGACCCAAAATCAAAGAAAGCAATGATGCCACCATGGTGGGGGGTCGAATCTCGAACTTCCTCCCATACTGGCAAAAGATCTGTGTAGATCAGTGGGCCTTAACATTGGTCAGAGAGGGGATGAAGATAGAATTTGTATCATATCCCCAAAAAAGACAACAAGATTATCGACACCAAAGCTACAATCTACATTAATAGCGGGAGTACAGGATCTCTTAGCCAACAATGTAATCTCCACAGTCCCGGAGAACGAGAAGAACAAGGGTCATTATTCCAACCTATTTATGATAAAAAAACAAATGGAACTCATCGGATAATAATCAATCTGAAACCTCTGAATCAATATGTAACCTACAGAAGATTCAGGATGGAATCCGTCAGATCGACAGTGCCCTTAATAGGACAAGATTTCTTCATGGCGACTATAGATCTACAGGATGCATATTATCACATCCCAATTCATCCAACTTAACGGAAATTTCTAAGGTTCACAGTCGCCAGAGGGAAAGAGAGAGACCAAACGGGAGGACATTGAATTGAAAGTGGTCTATCTTCAGCCCCAAGGATCTTTACAAAGATCATGTCCGAGGTAATGGCCCACATCAGAGGTCGGCATATATGCATAATCCCGTACCTCGACGACCTCCTGGTAGTGGCTCCCACAGTTCCAATTCTACAGGAGCATCTTCAAACAGTCCAGATCTTGTCGTCTCTAGGTTGGGTGATAAACCCCAAAAAATCGGATATGTTTCCATCAACGACAAAGATCATCTTAGGAGTACTGTTAGACTCCTACAACCAAACATCTTTTTTACCCGAACAAAAACGGACCCTGCTCACATCAAAGATAAGAATGTTGCTGGACAAGAAGAGAGTATCTCTGAGATGGGCCATGTCGGTTCTCGGGACCATGACATCATGCATCCAGATGGTGGCATGGGCACAAGCCCACACCAGAATACTCCAGACTCATATTCTGTCAATCTGGGATGGATCCCCAGATTCTCTAGACAAAAACATCCGAATACCACCGCACGTAAAGTCCTCATTGACATGGTGGTTGCAAAAGGAAAACTTAGCCAGAGGAGTTCCCTGGTTTCAGGACCCAGCGGTGACTATAACAGTAGATGCCAGCGGAAAAGGTTGGGGAGCTACGGTAGATCAACATATATTCCAAGGAGACTGGCCAATCGAAATAAGTCGACGATCCTCGAACTTCAGAGAACTAAAGGCGGTAGAGGAGGTCCTCAAAGCAGCAGTAGCTCTTGTTCAGAATTCCCACATAAAAATATACTCGGACAACATAACAGTTGCCCACCTTCGCCATCAGGGAAGCACAAGACACGAGGATCTAAAAATATCAGCCAGAATATTTTCGTGGGCCGAAGAACATGTTCTCTCTCTATCTGCCCTACATATAAGAGGAGAAATAAATATACAAGCCGGCTTCCTGAGCAGGACAAAGATCCATCCAGGAGAATGGAGCCTAGACCCGGAGGTCTTTCAGATACTGGCCAGAAGATGGGGACAGCCAGAAGTAGACCTATTCGCAAACGGTCAAAACACAAGTGAACCAGTTTTTCTCGCTAGATCCAACCAATCCGGGGCTAGGTGTGGACGCATTGGTCCAGCCATGGACATTTACACTGGCGTATGCGTTTCCTCCATTACCAATTCTACCAAGAGTCCTGCAGAAGATAAGAGCAGAGAAGGTCAAGGTAATCTTGGTGGCTCCATTTTGGCCCAAAATAAGCTGGTTCGGGATGCTAATCAGCCTAAAAATAGATGGACCGATAGTACTCCCTCCGGTCAGAGACCTCCTTTACCAAGGGCCAATACTTCATCCAGATCCCGAGAGATTACACCTGAATGCCTGGCTTCTGAATTCTCAATTCTAAAGGCCAAAGGGCTATCAAAGAACGTCATTAAAGGGAACCTGTCACCCCGTTTTTTCCGTATGAGATAAAAATACTGTTAAATAGGGCCTGAGCTGTGCATTGCAATAGTGTATTTTGTGGACCCCGATTCCCCACCTATGCTGCCGAAATACGTTACCAAAGTAGTCATTTTCACCTGTCAATCAGGCTGGTCTGGTCAGATGGGCGTGGTGTCTTCCACCAGATCTTGCTTAGTTTTCCGTTGGTGGCGTAGTGGTGTGCGCATGCCCAAGGTCCCGAATCCACTGCACAGGGGAGTGAAAAGAGCGCGATGTGCGCTATTTCATTGGTGATCGGTGGGGGCGGCCATCTTCCTTTGGCTGCGTGTGCGCAGAAGCAGCGCTCTGCTGGCCGCGGCTTCAGGAAAATGGCCGCGGGATGCCGCGCGTGCGCAGATGGAGATCGCGGCGGCCATTTTCCTGAAGCCGAGATGCGAACTCTGCTTCAGGAAAATGGCCGCCGCGATCTCCATCTGCGCACGCGCGGCATCCCGCGGCCATTTTCCTGAAGCCGCTTCTGCGCACGCGCGGCCAAAGGAAGATGGCCGCCCCCACCGATAACCAATGAAAGAGCGCACATCGCGCTCTTTTCACTCCCCTGTGCAGTGGATTCGGGACCTTGGGCATGCGCACACCACTACGCCACCAACGGAAAACTAAGCAAGATCTGGGGGAAGACACCACGCCCATCTGACCAGATCAGCCTGATTGACAGGCGAAAACGACTACTTTGGTAACGTATTTCGGCAGCATAGGTGGGGAATCGGGGTCCACAAAATACATTATTGCAATGCACAGCTCAGGCCCTATTTAACAGTATTTTTATCTCGTACGGAAAAAACGGGGTGACAGGTTCCCTTTAAAACATTATAAAAAAGCCGAAAGGCGGTAACCAATTCAATCTATCAAAAAATTTGGAAGACCTTCATCACATGGAGTGCTCCTGAACGGCCTAACCCAGACAGGCCAAACCTATCCAGGATCCTGGATTTTTTACAGGATGGGCTGGAAAAAGGTCTCAGACCCAGCACCCTCAAGGTACAGGTGGCAGCCCTGAGCTCTTATTTTGACCAATCTTTAGCCGACCATAGATGGATAAGAAGATTTATGACGGCGGCATCCCGCATTTCTCCAAGGCCCATAAATATAGTCCCATCCTGGGACCTGAATATAGTCCTGAAAGGACTTACACTTCCACCTTTTGAGCCCTTGTCATCAATAAGTATGGACAAACTCGCTTGGTAGACAACCTTTCTGGTAGCTGTAACTACAGCCAGAAGAGTCGGTGAACTACAAGCCCTGTCAATCAATGAGCCCTACATGAAGATTCTACAGGACAGGCTTATCCTGCGATTGGATCCATCCTTTCTCCCAAAGGTCATCTCTGATTTCCACAAGTCGCAGGAGATAATTCTTCCTTCTATCAGGAACCAAAGAATGAAGAAGAAGAAGAACAACAATTCCATACTTTGGATGTTCGGAGAATGGTACTTTATTATCTTCAAGCTTCAGAGAAGATTAGAAAGGATCAGAATCTGTTTATTCATCTTCTCGGCCAGAATAAAGGGAAGAAGACTTCCAAATCTACAATTGCGAATTGGATCAAAAGAGCAATTTTGGAGGCTTATCAGATTCAAGACCTCCCACTGCCAGAAAAATTCACAGCTCATTCTACTAGGGCAACAGCTGTCTCCTGGGCCGAAAAAGCCAGTGCTTCCATTGAGCAAATATGCAGAGCTGCTACGTGGTCCTCGGTCCACACGTTTTCCAAACATTACAGGCTAGACCTGATGTCAAAAGAAGACTTGGCCTTCGGAGAAAAAGTCCTTAGAGCTATAGTCCCTCCCTAAAGATTACTCTTGGGTACTGCTCCAGGTGTGCTGTCGTGGGCGGTTACTAGAGAAAATAGAATTATTCTTACTGTTAATTCGGTTTCTAGTAACCCACCACGACAGCAGGAGTAATCCCTCCCTTCGCTTAGTATATGTTCTGCAAAGAATAAATATAATTTGAAGCATTCCTTCTCCTGTGGTCCTTTATAATAACACTGAGGGGGAGGATGAGGGAGGGGTTATTTAACCTCTTGGTCATTTCCTGTCCCTATTAGGAAAGGGGTAACATCCTCCAGGTGTGCTGTTGTGGTGGGTTACTGGAAACCGAATTAACGGTAAGAATAATTCTATTTTTATGTAAACATTCCAAAAATTCCTGTGAAACACCTGAAGGGTTAATAAATTTCTTGAATGTGGTTTTGAGCACCTTGAGGGGTGCAGTTTTTAGAATGGTGTCACACTTGGGTATTTTCTGTCATATAGACCCCTCAAAATGACTTCAAATGAGATGTGGTCCCTAAAAAAAAAATGGTGTTGTAAAAATGAGAAATTGCTGGTCAACTTTTAACCCTTAACTCCCTAACTAAAAAAAAATTTTGGTTCCTAAATTGTGCTGATGTAAAGTAGACATGTGGGAAATGTTACCTATTAAGTATTTTGTGTGACATAGCTCTGTGATTTAAGGGCATAAAAATTCAAAGTTGGAAAATTGCGAAATTTTCAAAATTTTCGCCAAACTTCCGTTTTTAACGCAAGTTATATCGAAGAAATTTTACCACTATCATGAATTACAATATGTCACGAGAAAACCGTGTCAGAATCGCCAAGATCCGTTGAAGCGTTCCAGAGTTATAACCTCATAAAGGGACAGTGGTCAGAATTTTAAAAATTGACCCGGTCATTAACGTGCAAACCACCCTTGGGGGTAAAGGGGTTAACAGAATAAAAACTCAAAATTTGAAAATTGCGAAATATTCAAATTTTTTGCTAAATTTCCATTTTTTTACACAAATAAATGCAAAAATTATCGACCTAAATTTACCACTGACATGAAGCCTAATATGTCACGAAAAAACAATCTCAGAACCACTAGGATCCGTTGAAGCGTTCCTGAGTTATTACCCCATAAAGGGACACCGGTCAGAATTGTAATAAACGGCCTGGTCATTAAGGTCAAAATAGGCTGGGTCATGAAGGGGTTAAAAATTTCAATGCTCTAAAAATGATCAGTTACCTTAATAGGAATGTAATAAATGAGAATACACATAATCAGGTGGAAAAAAAAATGTTTAATAACCAGAAAAGTAATGTTTCTATGTCTTGAGCATCCTCCTCACTCTCTCCATCTTGATCTGTATCAGACACATCTGGACATTCATCCACATCATCTTCTGAATCAATGTCACTTTCTTCCCCTAAATCTTCTAGCTGTAAGGGGTCTGTCTCATTATCAAGCAGTATATTTTGCACTTGCTCAACATGAAGGGCATTTGACAAGTCAAATATTCTCCTCGCCATTTCAGAAGAAAAGCTGAAGCAAGAGAGAGAATGTGTTAGGGCGCAATGTGCCTGTGAAGCACACTCTTATTTATAACAAAACCTTCTATGACAAATCCACAAATTTAGCACTAGCTATCCATAAAACAAGCCAAAAAAAAACAATTGGGATGAATAAAAACAGCAAATGCTAAAAGTCAAAGGTGTTAAGCCCCCATCTCACTAAGCGAGATCGCTAGCGAGATCGCTGCTGAGTCACAAGTTTTGTGACGCAACAGCGACCTCAGTAGCGATCTCGATATGTGTGACACGTAGCAGCGACCAGGCCCCTGCTGTGAGATCGCTGGTCGTGTCGGAATGGCCTGGACCTTTTTTTGATCGTTGAGGTCCCGCTGGGTAGCACACATCGCTGTGTTTGACACCTTACCAACGACCTCGTTGACGACTCAGACACTGAATCGTCATAATAGCTCCCATTTGACATCGTTGTACAGGTCGCTACAGGTCGCTGGTGAGATGTCAAACAGTGAGATCGCAACAGCGATCGTTGGAAGATCTCACTGTTTGACATCTCACCAGTGTTGAGTCCTTCTCGGTCCCTGGCTTACTAGAAGTAGGGATCCGAGTAAAAATCACGCAGCACAAAAGTTGTGTGATCATATACAGGGGAAGCCCAGGAGCACGTCTGACTCACTGGACTCTACCCCTCCTTTAAAGAAGTGAGTTATACATTTACAGACATGCGCACAAGCGCTCATATTTACTAGAGATAAGGTACAGCTTCTGGTATCTAGGTAAAAGGTTACAATATCAAGAAGGAATGCGTCCATAAAAGGAAATGTCAACTTTACTTAAGTTTCCTGAAATAAGCCAGATGTCTCAGGAGAAAGACACAATGGATTCTTTCAGTCTGATCTCCACAATTCCCCCCTTTGACATATTCTTTTTTATTACCTCAGGGCCAAAGACAAAGCCTTTATTTTTGGTATTACACATGCACACACTTATATTATTAATAAGAGAATCAAATCTAGTATTAATTCTTCTATCGCAAATTATTTTCTTCTTTAGCAGTATACTAAAATATATAAAAACAAAAATTAGTACAGTAATATTAATTAGAATCACTAGAGGATAACATAAGAATAAAGGAAAAAAAAAAAAAAAAAAAAATTTATACTCTTGCATCTATTACACAAAGTTTATCTGTGCATACTGAGATACCCTTGAGCACAATCTGGAATAGTACGTATATGACTACAATAATCATAACTATATGTATTATGCTCTGCATAATCCCAGCAACCCACCCACCGATTCCTCTGAACCAGTTGGCTGGGTTAAGAAAAGAAAAGGTATCTGACCACCAGTTATCCTTATTCTGGTCATTATCTTTGTCATACTGATCTCTGAGTCGTTGTACGTCCTTTAATTTAAATGTCATGTACTAATTTTCTATGATGTTGTACGAATCTATTGTTCAAAGGGGCTAGAGAATTTAGTCTATCCCATGCCTCCGTTGAGATTATCATTATTAACATCAATATCATGAGTTTATACTGCTTTTTTGCAATGGCTTGCATGTATCCATGATGCCTTTCCTTCAAGCTTGACTGATGTAGGTGTTGTCAACAGGACTTGGAAGGGTCCGTCAAACCTTGGTTCTAGAGCCTTTCTGGTGTGTCTTTTTACATAGACTTGATCACCAGGTTCCAACTTGTGACTTCCTTCTGTGTTGTCAGGATCTGGAAGGGAAGCAAAAACTTGTGCATGCACCTTAGTTAATTGTTTCTGAAGATTTTGCACATAAGAAGTCAATGACTCAATATTTAACACAAGTTGCTGTGGAAAATAACATCCTAAATTGGCAGTCCTGCCAAACAAAATTTCATATGGAGACAGTTTAGTCTTACCCCTTGGGGTATTGCGTATTGAGTAAAGGGCCAGTGGAAGGCATTCTGTCCAAGGCTTTCCTGTTTCAGCCATGGCTTTCTGTATTTTTAATTTTAAAGTTCCATTCATGCGTTCCACCTTACCAGAACTTTGAGGATGATACGGAGTGTGTAACTGACTTTCAACACCCAACATTTTCAGTACATTTTGAAATATTTCTCCAGTGAAATGAGTACCCCTATCTGACTTGATCACTTCAGGGAGACTGTAACGGGGTATCAGTTCGGCAACCAGTTTTACAGCAGTGTTTTTAGCTGAAGCCTTCCGAACTGGATAGGCCTCTGGCCACCCCGAGAACATGTCCACACACACCAACACATACTCATACCCATTACTTTTTGGCAGCTGGATAAAGTCTATCTGTAATCGCTGAAACGGATAGAGAGGTCGGACGTGGTGCTTCATAGGGGTCTTTGTTTTCTGTCCGGGATTATGTGCCAGGCATATAACGCATGCAGCACAATAGTCTCTTGCGTAGTTGCCAAAACCTGGAGCCAACCAGACTTGCTTTGCCAGTAGTGTCATTGCATTCGCAGACACATGAGTAGGGTGGTGTAGTCCACCAACTACAATCGGGTACCAGGCTCTAGGTAGACATATTAGTCCATCTTTCTTCCAAATTCCCGCTTGTTCTTCTGCCCCTTCCTTTTTCCACCTGTCCCTCTCCTCTTCTCCTGCATCTTCCTGTGCTTGTCTCAGTCTATCTTCAGTATTTTCTGTGAGGTTTACAGTATGAACCTGTTGTAAGGGTTTGACTGCTGCTGCTTTGGCTGCTTTGTCAGCCCTATCATTTCCCCTAGATTCCCTAGTGTCGAGTCTCACATGTGCAGCTACCTTAATTACTGCTACTTCTTTTGTTTCTTGTGCAGCCTCTAAGATCTGTTTGATCAAAGAAGCATGTTTTACAGGTTGTCCTGACGCTGTCATGTAACCTCTAGCTCTCCAGATTACTCCAAAGTCAAACACAATACCATGTGCATACCTAGAATCAGTGTATATATTAGCTGTCTGATTCTCAGCTATTTTTAGCGCTTCGAACAATGCTGTTAGTTCTGCTTCTTGTGCAGACTGTTTTGATGGAAGTGGTTCTGCTTTGAGAGTTTCAGATTCTGACACAACTGCATACCCTGTATGGAAGTTACCTGTGTCATCTGCAAACCTACTACCATCTATAAACAGCTCTAAATCTGGGTTTTGAAGTGGTGTTTCGGATACATTGGGTAAGCCTGCCGTTTCTTGCAAAATGAGCTCTGTACAATCATGTGTGTCTGTAGGGAAAAAATTTGCGTGTGGATCAGTGTCCTTATTCCCCCCTTCAGACTCGAGAGGTAGCAGTGTAGCTAAATTGAGAGTCTGAAGCCTAGCAAATGTGATAGTAGAGGGGAGCAGCAAAGAACACTGCAGCCGTAAATGTCTAGCCATAGAAATGTGTTTTGGTTGGACCTGGTTTAATATCCCATAAACATCATGTGTAGTTTGAACTGTGAGTGGATGCTCTAGGACAATTTCTGATGCTTTGTCCAACAATAGCGAGACAGCAACAACCACACATACACAGGTTGGCGCTGCCCTAGCTACTGGATCTAACCTTGCTGAAAGATATGCAATTGGTCTTTGTTTCCCTGCATGCTTCTGGGTAAGAACTCCTGTAGCATGGGAATCAACTTCTGCAGCCATAAGCTGAAATGGTTTTGTGTAGTCTGGTAGCCCTAACGCTGGAGCTGAAACAAGGGCATCTTTTAATTGTTGAAACGAAATCTGACCTTCTTTTGTCAACAAATAAGGTTCACTTTTTACACAGTCATACAGTGGTTGCATTAGTTGACTGGCATGTATAATCCATTGTCTACAATGAGACACTATTCCTAAAAATGCTCGTAGCTGTTTATGATTTCTAGGCTCATTCATCTGTCTTATTGCTTCAGTTCTTTGAGGTGTAAGATGCTTTTTACCTTGAGAAATGCAATGACCTAGAAAGACCACTTTGGTCTGACAAACTTGTAGCTTTTGTCTATTCACTTTACACCCTTCTTTTTCTAGAAAACATAGTAAACTTACAGTGGACCTTTCTGCGGTTTCTAGATCTGGGCAGCAAAGTAGTATGTCATCCACATACTGTAAAATTACTACCTGTGGTTCGGGTTCAAACCTTTGAAGAACTGTTTGTAGGGCATTTGAATAAAGAGTAGGGGAGTGTATCATTCCCTGTGGAAGGCGTGTCCACGCCAACTGTTTGCCCTTAAATGTAAATGCAAACAAATGCCAACTATCTTGGTGTAAAGGAACCGAGAAAAATGCATTTGAAAGATCTATTACAGTAAACACTTGAGAACTGGCTGGTATCTGTGATAGTAACGTATGAGGATTGGGTACAACTGGGGTGATTGGATCTAGAACTTTGTTTATCTCTCTTAGATCGTGCACCATACGATATTTGGGTGTAGAGCCTTTATCTAAAGTTCTCTTTTTGACTGGAAACAGAGGGGTATTAGCAGGTGATTGGATTTCCACTAAAACTCCTTTTTCTCTGTAACCCTCTATTTGTTTTGTAATCGCTAGTTCCTGCTGGGCACTCACAGGGTATTGTCTGAGCTGTGGGAGAACAGTTCCTGGTTGCACAGATAGTTTTACAGGAGAGATATGCAATAATCCCACATCAGTGTCACCCTGTGCCCACAGTGTTTCTGGGACCGTTGAGAGGTCTAGATCTATGGTGTACTCTTTTTCTTCAGTATAATCCTCAAAAGCCTGAATTCTGACATATTGTTCTAATGATTCTGCATCATCAGGGATAGTCAGCATAACTGTGCCATCTTCCCTAAAATTGATGTTAGCTTCTAATTTCTTTAGTACATCAGTTCCTAACAGACATGTTGGGGCACCTCTGGCATACAAAAATCTGGATGCAAAACATTTAGGTCCTAACGAGACCTCTAGGGGCACAGTATATGGCAGTGTTCGAATTACCCCATCATAACCCTCAGCAAAAGTTGTTTGTTCTGAAATATCTTCCGGATTCGGAAGAAAATCTTGATTCAAAATTGAGGAAGTTGCACCTGTATCTATCAAAAATGGAATCTCTCTCCCCCCCACATTCACCTGTATCATAGGTCTTCTAGCTGGTAGGGAAGTTTGTAACACATCGAGTCAATCTGAATCTGGTATGGGACCATCTATGATGGTAGATTTCTGCTGGTTGTCAGTTTGGGGAGGGTTATTTCTGGGAACAAATTTGCCTGACTTTATATCTGCCAACTTTTTCCTGCACGCTCTTTGGAAATGACCTGGCTTTTTACAGTAGTGGCAAGGAAAATTATGTCTCGCTCTTCCTCCTGTATTAGCTTGTGCTATTCTAACAGGCTTGCGATTCTCTCTCATATCCATGGCTATTCCTAAACATCGTTGTTTCACAATATTTGGTTGTTCAATTGTTCTCCAATCTGGAGTAGAGGATTTAAATTTTTCTCTGATTTTCGGATCTAGCCCCTCTATTAATTGTTTTGTAAAAAGTCTCCTTACTGAAGCATCAGTCAAATCCAATCCTTCATCCCTAAAGCTATTTTCTAGTTCTTGACTATATTCTTCAATACTTTGCCCAAATTTCTGCATAATCACACCTGTAGACCCCCTTTCCCTCTGTTTTCCTCTCATGAAAATTATTAATGCCTCTGTGAACTGGGTGCCTGATGCTTCTGTCTGTAAGGCACCCCCTTCTGCCACTGGTCTGTTGGGCTGTAGGTGTGTCAATAATTCCTGAAAAAAGTCCGGGGGACATTTTCATTCTACATAATTCTTCCCCGTCCGCCCAGACCCCAGCATGAGTCTGCATGATTTGTTGTATGTATTGTGCAAATCGGATAGGATATTGAGTGGGATCAGGCGCATTATGCAGGAGGGACATACCCTCGGCTGGAGACCATGGAAAATACTGTCGGGTCTGATGATATCTAGTTCCCATTACCCCGTCAGCACCAGGTTCCCTAAAGGGTCTTGGTACTACCCTAACAGGGGCAAGTACAGTGCCATATCTAGGTGTACCACAGGCTAGGCAATCATTTCTCCAATCTGGATTTTGTTGTCCACAGTGTGAACATTCCCATCCTCCTACCCCACCAAGATTGGGATACAAGGCTGGAAATTGTTTTCCTCCTTCTGCTCTTCCAGATGGTACAAATGATTGGGCTTTTGGATCTAGGTAAGGTGGTGGGATTATGTCACAACTTTTTCCCTTCCCCATGATCCATTTGGAAGTGTCTGGATCGTACTTCCAATTCTCCTCTTTAGCTGTTTTTGAGACCTTTATCATACAGTGTATGATTTCTTCCCACCCATTGTCTTTGATAATTCCACCTCGTTCTTTACTCAGTCTTTCCCATTCTGTACTGAACATAAGTGCTTCTGAAATTCCCAATTTTTCTCTTACCCTTCTAATCTGTCTTCTGACTGTCTTTCCACATCTTTCCTGTATGATATCTGCTGCTTCCACTTGTCCTAAGACAGTTTTGGTCTGTTTATTTCCCATTTTTCTTTTCAATATTAGCTATGACTACCCTAGGTGACGTTTGGACAACCACTTCCTCTGTTGGTGGCGTCTCGTTGCCTTCTCTCCTAGGGAGCTAAAATATTGAAGGGCTTGTCTGCTCCATTCTTCCTAACGTGCAGAACGTACTTAAGTGCTATTATGCACGCAAACAGACCCAGCAACACCATACAGATCACAAAACTTTCTGTCTCAGCATACTTGTCCCAGGCTCATGAAACCGCGTCCTGGGCTCATTCTATCATACCTTATCCAGAAATGAAGGAGGTTAAGCACTTAATGAGAGTCAAGCATGGGCGGAGGTCTCCCAGAAGGACGCTACCACATGACCCAGTTAGGCTGACTTCCGTGTATAAGGAACTATATTCCGTGTATAAGGAACCCCAACTATTTCGGCTTATTTTTCTACGCACTTTTGCTCTTCTTTCACAACATGTCACAACCTTCACACTGCTCACACACTGCCAGGGACTAGACTCATAAATCTATACAATATGGTAACCCGAGTTCTATAGGTATCTACTCACTACTAGACTAACCCAGCATGACACGGCTCGTAGAGATCTTTCGGATAATACAGGGCAGATAAAAGAGAACTAATAATGTCTCTTACCTGGCCAGGTTTTTAGTTCATTTGCCGTCCATTATCCCAGATCTCCGTTGTCCGTATCCGCAGGTAAATCTCGAGCAAATACTCTCGCCTCGGGTCCCTGTTCGGTGCGCCAAAGAAATGTTGAGTCCTTCTCAGTCCCTGGCTTACTAGAAGTAGGGATCCGAGTAAAAATCACGCAGCACAAAAGTTGTGTGATCATATACAGGGGAAGCCCAGGAGCACGTCTGACTCACTGGACTCTACCCCTCCTTTATAGAAGTGAGTTATACATTTACAGACAAGCGCTCATATTTACTAGAGATAAGGTACAGCTTCTGGTATCTAGGTAAAAGGTTACAATATCAAGAAGGAATGCGTCCATAAAAGGAAATGTCAACTTTACTTAAGTTTCCTGAAATAAGCCAGATGTCTCAAGAGAAAGACACAATGGATTCTTTCAGTCTGATCTCCACACCAGCGACCACATAGCGACGCAGCAACGATCCCTAACAGGTCGTATCGTTGTCGGGATCGCTTTAGCGTCGCTAAGTGATACGGGGCCTTAACGCATTCAGGGGCAATGAGCCGGAGAAGCCAAAACACTGATATCTGATCTCCTGCAGCTCTGCAGCACAAGAGGCTTCTCAGGTTTCACACAGCCTTCAGTCTGTGTGCACACATTGCTGATTTTTCGCATTTTTTCCCGATAACGCTATAAAACCGCAAAAAAAAAGCATACAATATGCATCCTATCATTTAGAATGAATTCTGCAATTTTTGTGCACATGATGCGTTTTTTTCTGCGAAAAAGACGCTTCGCGGTAAAAAACGCAGCATGTTCATTAATTTTGCATTTTTTTTGTGGATTTCCCACTATAAAATGCATTGGGAATTGACGGGAAAAAAACGCACCAAAAGCGCGGCAAAAACGCATGCAGAATATCTTGCAGAAAATTTCAGGTTTTTCTTAGGAATTTTCTGCAAGAAATCCTGACGTGTGCACATAGCCTTAAAGTTAGGAAGGTACTGGGAGGAGGGTGTTTCCCAGACAAACCACTGAAAATAGAGAAATGAAACTAAGTGAGCTGCGCCTGTCAGATCAGTTGCCCCTGACGGAGTGTTAACATGACTTTAAATTGTAAATTTTGATCTGACTTTTCTTGGCCACAGTGTTGACAAAATGTGTCTTTTTTTCAGTTTCTTTTTTTGAGGGGCGTGAAACTTTTGAATTTTGTTACAAGGTTTTTTTTTTTTTTTTTTTTTTTTATGCCCCTGTGACTTGAAAGGAATCTGTCTCCAGGTGTTTGCCAAGTTATCCAAAAACAGAATGAAGAGGGGACAAACATCCTGAATCCAGTGATGTCACTTACTGGGCTGCTTCTGGTCTTGTTCATCAAGCAGGTCTCTAAATGAGGAGCTGTGTATAACCGTGCTGACACTGTGCATAGGCAGAAAGCTGCCAATCCGTGAGGGCTGGGGTTACATAGAGCTGTGAATATGGATGACCACATGGCAGCAGGTTTTAGTTCTCTAGTAGTAATCTACACTAAGCAGCTCAGTAAGTCTACGTTCACATTTGCGGTCTGCGCCGCAGCGTCGGTCGCCGCATGCGTCATGCGCCCCTATATTTAACATGGGGGCGCATGGACATGCGTCGCACTTGTGTTTTGCGTCGCATGCGTCACTGCGGCGCACGCGTCCGGGCGCAGAGGACGCAGCAAGTTGCAATTTTGCTGCGTCCAAAATCAATCAAAAAAAGGACGCATGCGGCGCAAAACGCAGCGTTGTGCATGCGTTTTGCTGCATTTTTGTTTGCGTTGTGCGTTGCGGCGCCGACGCTGCGGCGCACAACGCAAATGTTAACGTAGCCTAGGTAATACATCACTGGAAACAGGGTCTCTTGCCTTACATTATGCTGCTCTCCGATTAGTTGGCAAAAACCAGGTGACAGAGTCCCTTTAACCCCTTTACCCCCAAGGGTGGTTTGCACCTTAAAGGGACTCTGTCACCTGAATTTGGAGGGAACAATTCTCTGTCCTCCCTGGTACATGCCTGCACAAGGCAATCTTGCCTTACGCAGGCGTGTACTATGGAGGACAGAGAATGAACTTCATTCCAATATTGCAGCCAGCGGATAAGGAAAGGGTGAATCAAACACCCGAAAACCCCGCCCACATGACTGAAAATTGTTCCCTCCAAATTCAGGTGACGAGTCCCTTTAATGACCAGGCCAATTTTCACAATTCTGACCACTGTCCCTTTATGAGGTTATAACTCTGGAACGCTTCAACGGATCCTGATGATTCTGACACTGTTTTCTCGTGACATATTGTACTTCATGATAGTGGTAAAATTTCTTTGATATTACCTGCGTTTATTTGTGAAAAAAACGGAAATTTGGCGAAAATTTTGAAAATTTCGCAATTTTCTAACTTTGAATTTTTATGCCCTTAAATCACAGAGATATGTCACACAAAATACTTAATAAGTAACATTTCCCACATGTCTACTTTACATCAGCACAATTTTGGAACCAAATTTTTTTTTTGTTAGGGAGTTATAAGGATTGAAAGTTGACCAGCAATTTCTCATTTTTACACCACCATTTTTTTTAGGGACCACATCACATTTGAAGTCATTTTGAGGGGTCTATATGATAGAAAATAACCAAGTGTGACACCATTCTAAAAACTGCACCCCTCAAGGTTCTCAAAACCACATTCAAGAAGTTTATTAACCCTTCAGGTGTTTCACAGGAATTTTTGGAATGTTTAAATAAAAATGAACATTTAACTTTTTTTCACAAAAAATTTACTTCAGCTCCAATTTGTTTTATTTTACCAAGGGTAACAGGAGAAAATGGACCCCAAAAGTTGTTGTACAATTTGTCCTGAGTACGCCGATACCCCATATGTGGGGGTAAACCACTGTTTGGGAGCATGGCAGAGCTCGGAAGCGAAGGAGCGACATTTGGCTTTTCAATGCAAAATTGACTGGAATTGAGTTGGGACGCCATGTTGCGTTTGGAAAGCCACTGATGTGCCTAAACATTGAAACCCCCCACAAGTGACACCATTTTGGAAAGTAGACCCCCTAAGGAACTCATCTAGATGTGTTGTGAGAGCTTTGAACCCCCAAGTGTTTCACTACAGTTTATAACGCAGAGCCGTGAAAATAAAAAAATCTTTTTTTTTCCACAAAAATTATTTTTTAGCCCCCAGTTTTGTATTTTCCCAAGGGTAACAGAAGAAATTGGACCCCAAAAGTTGTTGTGCAATTTGTCCTGAGTACGCTGATACCCCATATGTGGGGGGAACCACCGTTTGAGCGCATGGCAGAGCTTGGAAGGGAAGGAGCCTCATTTGGAATGCAGACTTAGATGGATTGGTCTGCAGGCGTCACATTGCGTTTGCAGATCCCCTAATGTACCTAAACAGTAGAAAACCCCAAAAGTGACCCCATATTGTAAACTAGACCACCCCCAAGGAACTTCTCTAGATGTGTTGTGAGAATTTTGAACCCCTAAGTGTTTCACTACAGTTTATAACGCAGAGCCGTGAAAATAAAAAATCTTATTTTTTTCCACTAAATTTGTCCAATGTGTCCTGAGTACGTTGATACTCCATATGTTGGTAAACCTCTGTTTGGGCGCACGGGAGAGCTCGGAATGGAAGGAACACTTTTTCAACGCAGAATTGGCTGGAATTGAGATTGGATGCCCTGTCGCGTTTGGAGAGCCCCTGATGTGCCTAAACACTGGAAACCCCCCAATTATAACTGAAACCCTAATCCAAACACATCCCTAACCCTAATCCCAACGGTAACCCTAACCACACCCCTAACCCTGACACATCCCTAACCCTAATCCCAACCCTATTCCCAACCGTAAATGTAATCCAAACCCTAACCCTAACTTTAGCCCTAGCCCTAACCCCTAGCCCTAACCCCTAGCCCTAACCCCTAGCCCTAACCCCTAGCCCTAACCCCTAGCCCTAACCCCTAGCCCTAACCCCTAGCCCTAACCCCTAGCCCTAACCCCTAGCCCTAACCCCTAGCCCTAACCCCTAGCCCTAACCCCTAGCCCTAACCCCTAGCCCTAACCCCTAGCCCTAACCCCTAGCCCTAACCCCTAGCCCTAACCCCTAGCCCTAACCCCTAGCCCTAACCCCTAGCCCTAACCCCTAGCCCTAACCCCTAGCCCTAACCCCTAGCCCTAACCCCTAGCCCTAACCCCTAGCCCTAACCCCTAGCCCTAACCCCTAGCCCTAACCCCTAGCCCTAACCCCTAGCCCTAACCCCTAGCCCTAACCCCTAGCCCTAACCCCTAGCCCTAACCCCTAGCCCTAACCCCTAGCCCTAACCCCTAGCCCTAACCCCTAGCCCTAACCCCTAGCCCTAACCCCTAGCCCTAACCCCTAGCCCTAACCCCTAGCCCTAACCCCTAGCCCTAACCCCTAGCCCTAACCCCTAGCCCTAACCCCTAGCCCTAACCCCTAGCCCTAACCCCTAGCCCTAACCCCTAATGGGAAAATAGAAATAAATACATTTTTTTAATTTTTACATTTTGAGCTAACTAAGGGGGTGATGAAGGGGGGTTTTGATTTTACTTTTATAGCGTTTTTTTAGCGGATTTTTATGATTGCCAGCCGTCACACACTGAGACGCTTTTTGAAACTGTTAAACTGTAAAGCGCTGCGGAATATGTTGGCGCTATATAAATAAAGATTATTATTATTATTATTATTGCAAAAAATATTTTTTGCCTTACCACATTTTGAGAGCTATAATTTTTCCATATTTTGGTCCACAGAGTCATGTGAAGTCTTGTTTTTTGCGGGACGAGTTGACGTTTTTATTGGTAACATTTTCGGGCACGTGACATTTTTTGATCGCTTTTTTATTCCGATTTTTGTGAGGCAGAATGACCAAAAACCAGCTATTCATGAATTTCTTTTGGGGGAGGCGTTTATACTGTTCCGCGTTTGGTAAAATGGATTAAGCAGTTTTATTCTTCGGGTCAGTACGATTACAGCGATACCTCATTTATATCATTTTTTTTAATGTTTTGGCGCTTTTATACGATAAAAACTATTTTATAGAAAAAATAATAAATAATTATTTTTCCATCGCTTTATTCTGAGGACTATAGCTTTTTTATTTTTTCTTTGATGATGCTGTATGGTGGCTCGTTTTTTGCAGGACAAGATGACGTTTTCAGTGGTACCATGGTTATTTATATCCGGCTTTTTGATTGCGTGTTATTCTACTTTTTGTTTGGCGGTATGATAATAAAGCGTTGTTTTTTGTCTCGTTTTTTTTTTTTTTTTCTTTTGCGGTGTTCACTGAAGGGGTTAACTAGTGGGACAGTTTTATAGGTCGGGTCGTTACGGACGCGGCGATACTAAATATGTGTACTTTTATTGTTTTTTTAAATTTAGATAAAGAAATGTATTTATAGGAACAATATATAATTTTTTTTTTTTAATTTTTTTTATTTTTTTTTACACATGTGAATATTTTTTTTTTACACTATAACATTGCCCCGGGGGGGCATCATGTTATAGTGTAAGATCGCCGATCTGACACTTTGCTGTGCACTGTGTCAGATCGGCGATCTGACATGCACAGCTCCTGGAGGCTTCCCGGCGCCTGCTCTGAGGAGGCGCAGTGAAGCCACCTCCCTGCAGGACCTGGATGCCGTGGCCATCTTGGATCCGGGCCTGCTGCAGGGAGGAAGAGGTAAGAGATCCTCGGAGCAACGCGATCACATCGCGTTGCTCCAGGGATCTCGGGGAAGCACGCAGGGAGCCCCCTCCCTGCGTGATGCTTTACTATACCACCGGAACACTGCGATCATGTTTGGTCACAGTGTGCCGGGGGCGGTCCGTGACCGCTCCTGGCACATAGTGCCGGATGTCAGCTGCGATAGTCAGCTGACACCCGGCCGCGATCGGCCGTGCTCCCCCCGTCGGTGGTCATACGGGCCCACCCCACCTCGACGGGATAGTACGCCCGATGTCAGAAAGGGGTTAAACCTACATTCGCTTGATTGGTTACACAATATATTGCAAAACTACACCATTACAAAACCAAGCAAAACTGGAGCCACGACATGATCACATCATTAAAATTACATTAAGGCTATGTGCCCACGTTGCAGAAATGCTGTGGAATTTCCGCAGCATTTCCACAACTCCCTGCCGCGGGTAAAACGCATGTGGAATTCGCATGCGTTTTCCTGCAAAACACAAGCGTTTTGCAAGCTTTTTTATCTTGCAGAATGCTTGCGTTTTCCAAGCATCGCTTGGAAAAGTGATGGACAGGTTGGTCACACTTCTCAGGCATAGTGCTTGACAAGTGTGACCAACTTTTTGCCTATGCAGCATCAATAGTAAAAGATAGTATGTTAAAAATAATAAAAAAATAAAAAATATGGTTATTCTCACCTTCCGGCGGACCCCGATCTCAGCGGCGCTCGCGATACGTTCCGTTCCCATGGATACTTTGCGCGAAGGACCTTTGTGACGTCACGCTCGCTTGACCCCGACGTCATCTCAGGTGATTCACGCAATGCATCCCTGGGAACGGAAGCCGCTGCGTGCACCGCTAAGAGTCGGGAGGACTCCGGGGGCCATCAGAAGGTAAGTATATCCTTATTTTTTATTGTAATTCTTTTTTTTTACATGAATATGGATCCCAGGGCCTGGAGAGAGTCTCCTGCAGACCCTGGGTACCATCCGCACATGAAGCGCTCACTTTACGCATGGTGGGCATAGCCACATGCATAAAGTGAGTGTTTAAATGCAATCCTATGGATGCAGAATCACAGCGATTCCGCAGAAATAATGAACATGCTGCGGATTTTACCACTATGTGATTCGACAGCGGGAAAATCCGCAGCATGGGCACAGCAACTGTGGAATCCCATAGGATTGCATGAAAATGCATTTTTTAAGCGTTTCCGCTGCGGCAGAAACTCATAAAAAACGCAACGTGGGCACATAGCCTAAAACTTACAGAGATGTTAAGGTCTTTTGGTGATGGATCTGAACGAGTAGCAGCAAATTGATGAGACAGTCACTTATAGTAGTAAATATGGTTCAAATATCCCTTTTACTGTGAAATGGTAATGTACAAGATGCAAGTACCATATTCAGTTATTACGTAATCCAATGAGATATATAACCCAAAGTGCCAGTGCAGGGTCCCAAAATACTTAAAAAATCAACATGTGTTTCATGTGAAGCCCACCACCCGTACGCCGAGTGTAATCTCATGTGCTAGTATTGTATCACAGGTGTGCAGAAGTCGGAGAACTTAATGTCTCCATCCTGTGAGTCTGCATATATCAGTCTTCACTTGGATGACTTGTAAGTGCGATCCAATGTTTTGTGCACACCCGTAGACTTGTATGGGTGCGTGCAGGGGACATTGGCCAGCGTCTGACATAAGTTACGGGTTCGTGTCACTCCTGAGGCGGGAATCTTGAAAATGGCACCTCTTATAAAAGGTGCCTTTTCCCTACCATTTTGTCTGCACCTCCAGTGACCCTGCCGACAGAATTGAGGAAGGGAAACAAGCCCGAGAGATGCTGAAGAAGCAGGCCCTCCGTGTAGGGTAGTTTCCTGCTAAAGGGGTGGGTGAGTTAAATAACTCACCCCTTTTTTTACTTTAAACCAATGTGATGTCCCTCAAATGTATTTTATTATAGGACAGGCCTAGAAAAGTGCTCAATAAATCAAAGAATAAGGAATGTACACTTTTTAGAGCCAAATTCTTACCATCCTATGACAAAAAGTTTTGCCAATCTGGCATAGAGAAGACAGTGGTGGAGGAATCCTTGTCACTAATGTATAACTTGAAGGCTATTGTAAAAATGGAGGTTAGGAATGCGCTTAAGGGACTTAAGAATAGGACCCCCTATGTTCCTGCTGAGAAGTTGGGTACAAGCTCTTACAAGGGATGGGGAATTGGAAAGGTTTTATTCAGATGTCTCATCTCCATTCTCCCCTTCAAACGATAATGAAGGTATCTGTGTTTCCCAGCAGAGGACACAGACAAATTATTCAAGGCTTTTAGTTACAATGAAAATTGAGGACATGAGGGTATGTGTCCACGGGCCGGTTAACATCCGGATTAGCTGCGTATTGAACTCTGCATACAACCGCAGCGTTGAACCCGCAGCGTCCAGATGTTACAGCATAGTGGAGGGGATTTTATGAAATCTCGTCTCCACTATGGGTGCCAACACACATCCGGCGGCCCTGCGTTTACGGAACATGCGGCGCTTCTTTTTAGAACGCATGTCTGTTTACCTTGCGACGACTCTCCATCGCCGCAATGTACATAATAGGGTCCTATGTATAGGGTGGGGAAATTCCGGATGTGTGCAATGAACACATCCGGAATCACCAGGCGTACAGAAGGGGGGCGGTGCTTTGGGCGGAGCGGGTTTTCCGCTCCGTCCAAAGCACCTTCAGTCTGGACAGTGGACACGCACCCTAAAGAACCCAGAATCGTACAGGATGTGATGTTTGGGAGGTTGGAGGTGAGGAAACAAATGTTTCCCAGTTCATAAGGATGTATCCTCCCTGAAAAAAGAATGGGAGAAGCCTGATAAGAGGTTTCATTCCAAAAGGAGTTAAAGGAAAGTACCCCTTTGAAGGACATCATTCTGAGAGTTGGGAAAAGGCCCCAAAAATCAATGCAGCCATTTCTCTTACCCCCATGACGGCACCACGGAGAGAGGGATCCGCCCTCAGGGACAGGAAACCCACAGGTTAAAAAGGCGGGACCTCTCCTCCACCTCAGTTCAGTTTCCTGTCCCTGACGAGGAACCCACAGCTTACCACTCCATTGCGGGATTCCGGGTACCATCGGGCCGAATTCAGGCAGCGGGGGGCCCTGCCGTGGTCATAGATAAAGGCTTTCCCTGAAGGCACATTCCGGGGCCGGCGGGTCCTGCGCGGTATGTGCGGGGAGGAGGCAGTGAAGAGGAGCCAGTCTGCCTCTTCCCTGTTTTCTTCCACAATAGCTGGTAATAGGTAGCGGCGGCTACCTGGGATAACACCGCCGGCTTGAGGCCCAGGAGAGGAGGTGATGGGTGCTGCGATCCCCTCCGTCCCTCCTGGAGGCCAGTAACTGTAGCGCGCGCGTGAGGTCCGGCGGCAACTTACTGCGCAGGCGCGGGGGGTTACTTCTGGGGCGCTGCGCAAGGTACCTCTGGGTAGACTGGATGTTGCCTTGCGCCGCACACTGGAGATAAAATTGGCGGGGAAGCTGGACACCGCTGCTCAAACCATACCACGATGAGTGGAAAAGAGCAGTCGTGGAGGAGACTCCACAATCCCCACCGGGAAAAGACCCGCAGGAGCGCCGTCACCCACAGAGGAGACAAAAGCAGGACCAACCGATGCAGCGCCGCTGTTCAGGATCCCAACACAGCAGAGGCTCCAGTGGATCCAGGAGGAAAGCAACGGTTCAAATGGAGGAGGCATCCCCAAGACCAGAACCGGTATCTTCCTCACGTTAGGAGGGTAAGTGACCTCCGTGAAGGTATATATTCTAAATAGGGGTTTATTGTATTTCTTAGGGGAACAAATGCCAGGCGAAAACAAAACCTAGTGTGCCCGCTCTGCTCAGCAGATTTACCAGCTACGTGGACAAAAAAAGCTCTGTGCCTTATGCATAGAGAACACCTTAAATGAAGAGACCCCAAGATTTGTGCCTGAGCTCAAAGACCTAATTAAAACCCAAGTAGAAGATGCGTTAAAGAGTATAAAAAGCCATAAGAGAACATGCAGAAATAGGCCCCCGGATTATAGTTCCAGCGAGGAAGAGAGCGCACATTATAGTTTGGATAGCTCTACGTCCTCTGCATCATCCTCTGCATCCTCTGATGGCGGCCGCAACTGTTTCCCTATTGATGAAACAGATGCGTTGGTGAAAATGAACAACCATGGGGCTGGCAGACACTCGTTCTAAAAAAACCGCACAAGACCTTATGTTTAGTGGCCTAGAACAGAAGAAACATAGGGTATTTCCGTTAAACGAAAAAATACAGGCCCTAATAAAGGAGTGGAAGAGGCCAGACAAAAAAGTCCTGTTAACCCCTAAAAGGAAATATCCGTTTGACGACCCAGCTTGTGCTTCATGGGGAAAAGCACCAAAATTAGATGTCGCTATCGCTAAAGCTTCTAAATAATTCGCCTTACCCTTAGAGGATATGGGAACCCTCAAGGATCCTATGGATAAGAAAACGGATGTATTCTTAAAAGGATCCTGGGAAGCTGCTAGCGGAGGGTTGAAACCTGGGATAGCTGCCACATGCACGGCCAGGGCATTAATGTTTTGGCTGGATCACCTGGAGTCTCAATTAAAAAACAAAACACCAAGAGAGTCTATATTGGACTTTGTGTCAATTATGAGGGGAGCAGCGGCGTATTTAGCAGACGCCTCCATAGACTCAGTGAGGCTGACAGCAAGATTAGCTTCATTTTCAAATGCAGCCAGAAGAGCATTATGGCTAAAGTGCTAGCCAGGTGACTTACAGACGAAGGCAAAGCTATGCTCCATACCGTGTGAAGGGGAATTTTTATTTGGGCCTACCCTGGATGATATCCTCGAAAAAGCCGTAGATAAGAGAAAAGCTTTTCCTGGATTTCCCACCCAATCCGATAGGCGGCCCTTTCGTGGGAAGAAATTTATGCGAAGACGTCCCCCAAAAAACCAAAAAGATGGATGGGAAGATAAAAAATTTAAAAGGGGAGGCTTCATGTTCAACAAACCGGATAATAAAAAACGGTCCCAATGAAGGTGCGCCCCAGGTAGGAGGGAGACTGACGTACTTTCTCCAAGCCTGGGAAAAGATATCGGGGAGCACTTGGACTTTAAATATTATAGAGACAGGCTTCTAGGGTGTTTACAAAACTAATGGCGGAAGTAATGGCCCACATAAGGGAGCAAGATATATTGATTGTCCCTTATCTGGACGACCTCCTAGTGATGGGCAGATCTGCTCTACATTGCAGTCAGCAACTAGACAGAGTAAGGGTACCGTCACACAATGCCATTTTTATCGCTACGACGGCACGATCCGTGACGTCGCAGCGTCGTATGATTATCGCTCCAGCGTCGTAGACTGCGGTCACACTTTGCAATCACGGTGCTGGAGCGATGCCGAAGTCCCCGGGTAACCAGGGTAAACATCGGGTTACTAAGCACACGGCCGCGCTTAGTAACCCGATGTTTACCCTGGTTACCAGCGTAAACGTAAAAAAACCAAACAGTACATACTTACATTCCGGTGTCTGTCCCACGGCGTTCTGCTTCTCTCCACTGTGTAAGCACCATAGCCGGAAAGCACAGCGGTGACGTCACCGCTGTGCTCGCTTTCCGGCCGGCAGGCGCTCACAGTGCAGAGAAGCTGAGACGCCGGAGGACAGACACCGGAATGTGAGTATGTACTGTTTGTTTTTTTTACGTTTACGCTGGTAACCAGGGTAAACATCGGGTTACTAAGCGCGGCCCTGCGCTTAGTTACCCGATGTTTACCCTGGTTACAAGCGAACATATCGCTGGATCGCTGTCACACACAACGATCCAGCGATGTCAGCGGGTGATCAAGCGACGAAAGAAAGTTCCAAACGATCTGCTACGACGTACGATTCTCAGCAGGGTCCCTGATCGCTGCTGCGTGTCAGACACTGCGATATCGTAACGATATCGCTAGAACGTCACGAATCGTACCGTCGTAGCGATGAAAATGGCACTGTGTGACGGTACCCTTATGACAGCCCTATAAAATCTAGGGTGGTTATTGAATCTGGAGAAGTCCAGACTTATCCCAACACAAGTACAACAATACCTAGGGATAATAATAGACTCGATAAAGCAAGAATGTCGTCTTCCAGATGTAAAAGTGTCCAATATGATACAACTAGTGGACCATTTGAGACATTCTCCAGTCGTTACTTTAAGGAAAGCAATGTCCATTCTAGGATCAATGACGGCTTGCATTCCAGCAGTCCAATGGGCTCAGGGTCACTCCAGAGATCTCCAGTGGGAAATATTAGATGCAGAATTCCGCTTAAAAGGAGATTTAGAGAAGCGATTTAATATATCTTCACAAACAATAGCTTCCCTAGCGTGGTGGACAGACCCGTCCAATCTCATCAGAGGGGTTCCATGGGTATGGCCGGTTTCAGTAACCCTGACCATGGATGCAAGCCCATGGGGTTGGGGAGCCCACCTAAACGGTCAAATTGCTCAGGGTCCTTGGTCAGGGGAAGAAAAACCCCTCACTTCAAACATGAAAGAGCTTTTGGCAGTAAAATATGCCCTCAATCACTTTTTAGTTTCCCCTCCGTTCCCATCATGTAAGGGTACTAACAGACAACAGGGTGGTTGTGGCGTATTTGAATCATCGGGGGGACAAGGTCACAACCTCTGATGAAAGTGACAAAATTCATCCTGACACAAGTAGAAGCCAACCTGTCCTCCCTGACAGCCCTTCACATCAAAGGGACGGAGAATCAGACTGCAGATTTTCTAAGCAGAACACAACTAAAACACGGAGAATGGGAATTAAACACAGAGATATTCAATCACATAGTGGATCATTGGGGGTCCCGGATATAGATCTGTTCGCGAACAGTCAAAACCGGAAAACAAAGGCATTTTGCTCAATAGATCCACAGGGGAACCCGGTGACCCTAGACACCTTTCTAATTCCCTGAAATTTCAGACTAGCTTATGCTTTTCCTCCGATAGCTTTAGTTCCATTAGTTCTAAAGAAGATCAGGGAGGACAGAGCAAGGGTGATCATGATAGCCCCGTTCTGGCCAAAAAGAACATGGTTTCCATGGCTACGCCTAATGTCCATATCAGAGCCTTGGGTCCTCCCAGATATCCCAAACCTTCTGCGCCAAGGGCCAGTAAATTATCCACAAATAAACTTACATATGACGGCCTGGAATTTGAGAGGAAACTTTTAGGGGGAAGGGGGTTTTCTCCAAATCTAGTTTCAACTCTGTTGGCCAGTAGAAAACCAGTAACTGCGAGAGCATATAGTAAAGTTTGGAAAAAATTCCTCTCTAGTTCCGGTATTGGCCTATCAGAAAAAAATCCCAATTCATGAGGTACTGGAATTCCTCCAAAAAGGGTTAGAGAAAGGCTTGGCAACAAGCATTCTAAAAGTTCAAATAGCAGCACTAGGCGCCCTTTATAACCATGACTTGGCAGGGAACCACTGGGTTAAAAGGTTTATTAAAGCTTCAGCTAGGTCTAGGCCTGTCATTCATCACAGTTCTCCTCCCTGGGATCTGAACCTAGTTCTTTCGGCATTGACTAAAGCACCTTTTGAGCCCTTATCACAGGCTTCCTTAAAAATAATTTCATTGAAAACCTCTCTACTGGTATCTCTAACCTCAGCTCGCAGGATCAGTGATTTGCAGGCTCTTTCAGCCTACCCACCTCTAACCCAAATATTAGAGGACAGAGTGGTCCTTAGGACTGATCCATCTTACCTTCCTAAAGTGGCATCAAAATTTCATAGAACCCAAGAAATCTCTTTACCATCCTTTTGCCCAAATCCCAGAAATGAAAAAGAAAGAACTCTGCACATGCTAGATGTGAAGAGATGTCTAATCCTTTATTTATCAGCCACAAGGGAGTGTAGGAAAGGGAGGGCTCTGTTTGTCTGTTTTCAGGGGCCAAAAGAGGGACACAAAGCTTCAAAAGCCACGTTGACGAGATGGGTAAGGGATGCCATCACCCTGTCATACACCTCATCCGAGGAAGCGGTTCCAGACACAATTAAGGCCCATTCAACCAGATCGGTGGCAACCTCTTTGGCAGAGCGAGCTGGAGCATCGATTGACCAGATATGTAGAGCAGCCACTTGGTCCTCTCCCTCTACATTTTTTAAGCACTACCAACTTGACCTATCTCCTGCTTCAGACTTAACCTTTGGTTGAAGAGTTCTGGAGGCAGTAATCCCACCCTAAATACACATTCTTTGAAATTCTCCGTGGTGCTGTCATGGGGGTAAGAGAATATCGTAATTACTCACCGATAACTGTATTTCTCTGATCACATGACGGCACCCGTACATTCCCTCCCTTCACATATGGGTGTGCACACTACTAATGTTTGTCACGCGGTGTCGCAAAAAAAACCAAAAAATCAAAAACTGTATAGTTATGATGGTTTTTGTGCGTGTAAATAACCAATTAAATTACAGCTGAAGTCCTGTTAAGGCTCTGTAAACCAAACTGAGGTGGAGGAGAGGTCCCGCCTTTTTAACCTGTGGGTTTCCTGTCCCTGAGGGCGGATCCCTCTCTCTGTGGTGCCGTCATGGGATCAGAGAAATACCGTTATTGGTGAGTAACTACGATATTTGCATGTATCCAGAAAATTGGTTTTACCTTTAGATGACTCAGTGCTCTTAAATGGGACCCCTTAAATAAAAAGGCAGAAAGTTTCCTAAAAAGGGCTTGAGAGTCTGGTACTACAGCATTTATACCAAATATCTCTGCAACATGCATGGGAAGATCACTGATTATATGATTAGATCAGTTGCACTCTCAGGCTACTTTCACACTAGCGTCGTGCACTGCACATCACTGTGTCGTTTTGTAGAAAAAAACGCATCCTGCAAAGTGCTTGCAGGATGCGTTTTTTCTCCATAAACTTGCATTAGCGACGCAGCGCGATGCATTGCCCCACGTCGCAACCGTCGTGCGACTTTTGCGTCGGACCGTCGCCACCAAAAAACGTTGCATGTAATGTTTTTTGGTGCGTCGTGTCCGCTTTTTCCGGCCGCGCATACGCGGCCGGAACTCCGCCCCCTCCTCCCCGCACCTCACAATGGGGCAGCGGATGCATTGAAAAACAGCATCTGCTGCCCCCGTTGTGCGGCGCTTTCACTGCTTGCGTCGGTACGTCGCAACGATGCAATTCGTCGTGCGTCGTACGACGCTAGTGTGAAAGTAGCCTCAGATAAGAAAATAAATGCCCATGGGATCAGATTTTAGCCAGTTTTCCAACTATTCAGAAGGCGGATAATTTTTCTAACGGACGCCTCTGCAGACTCGGTAAGACTCGCGACCCCCTAGTGTGCATTATCCAAGTCTGCTCACCAGGCTCTTTGGTTGAAGAACTGGGAAGGAGATCTCCAGTCGAAAAGTAAGTTATTCAGTATTACATGCCAAAGAGAATTCCTTTTAGGGCCAGTCCTAGATGATACTAGCGAAGGCGGTAGATGGCAAAAACGGAGTCCCCGCTAATTCCTTTCAGAGAGGTCCTGGAAGAAGGCAGTTTGCCTTTATAATGACAAGAGACCCAAGATGGAAGGGGAAAGGCTTTAGCTGTGACTTTTCCCCTGATCCACTAAAGAGGTTAAAAAGTCATCCTGTCTGGGTAAAGATTTAGGAAAAAAAAACCAGATGGATCTTAGACACCATAGAGCAGTGGTTAGAGCTAGAATTCAATTCCCAGCCGCCAGAAAGATTCTTGGTTATACAAATCCACTTCTCGAAAGCAGAACAGTCCTTAGAGCATTTTCAGTTTTAAGCCCTTCCCTTCGGGTTGTCCATGACCCCGAGGGCGTTCTAAAAAAAATAATAGCGATATCTGCTCATTTCCGAGAAAGATGTATTGTTCGTCCCATAATTAGACAACTTCCTGGTAGTGGGGAAAAGAAGATTACACTGCAATCCGGTGGTAAATGTCGTGACCAGTGTTTTATCTTCTCTGGGATGGCTGTTAAATGCAAGTAAATCAAAAGTGATTCTGGAGCAGAGAAAAGTATTTTTGGGAATTCTGCTAGATTCATGCAAGCATGAGGTCTTTTCTCCCAGAGGAGAAAATAGACAAGATAGCGGCAGTAGTTTCCAGTCTGATCAGCAATCCAATAGTATCACTGAGGAGAGCCATGTCCATCCAGGTAACCTGTCATCATGCATTCGTGCAGTAGCATAGGCACATTCCATAACGCTCCAGTGGGGGTTCTGAAGGCAGAAAAGAGATGCAAATGGACACCTAGACTGGAGAATACGGGTGGCAAGGGCAACTCGGGAGTCCCTAGTTTGGTGGCTCTGTCGGGAGAGCTGTCACATGGAGTTCCTGGTAGCTTTTGAATCCATCTGTTATCCTCACGGATGAAAGTCCCTTTGGTTGGGGGCACTTGCGGAAAACAGAACTTTTCAGTGGCAGTGGTCACGGGCTCTGAGACAAGCTACCTCAAATCTGAAGGAACTGACAGCAGTCAGGTTGTCTCTGGTAGAAGCATTACCTGGCCTAAAAAAAAAAAAAAAAAAAAAATTGTAAAGATTCTTACAGACATCAGAACAGCAGTGTTTTACTAAAAAAAAAAAAAAAAAAAAAATCAAGGGGGCATGTCGCTGATGGCCAAAACCGAGAAACTCATGGTGGTGGCAGAAGATAATCTCCTGTCTCTATCAGCAAATTAACTGAAAGGAAAAGACGATATCAAAGCAGACTAAGCTGTCACCAGCTATGTTAGGACAGTGGTCACTAAACCTGTCAATATTTCAGAAGATAGTAGCACTATGTGATCAGCCTTAAACCTTTTTCTTCCAAGAACAACCGGAAGAAACACCAACCATAGTGGAACCTGAAACCGAGCTACCAGCCTAGACCTGCTCACCAACTGTATGAACCTCACTATCCATGGCTGGTCAGCAATTTCTTTCTCTGTCCCCGATGATGGCATCACGGAGAGGGGATCCGACCATCAAGGACAGGAAACCTACAGATAAAAAGGCGGTACCTCTCTCCCGCATCAGTTGGTTTCATGTCCAAGGATCATACCTGTGGATCGTCGTGTTATGCCAGGCCCGGCCAGACCGATCTAGGCTGCGGGGGTTCCCTGCCTCGGCTGGCGCGGTATCCTGTGGCGCCACCACCACAAATGAGATGTACTGTTCAGAGTGGAGGCTTAGGCTACTTTCTCTAGTCACCTTCCACGATGGCATATGGAGGTTGTCTCTTTGCCCTAATGGGGAACAGGAAACACAGAGAGGTTAAAAGGACCTCCCACCTCCCACTTGCCAGTGTCTTTCCTGTTCCCCATGGGACAGGGAGAGGTTTTCCATGTGCTGTAGTGGCCGGCGGCTACGGTACCTTCAAAGCAGGCTCTGCCTGTATAGCCGGGCAGCAGACTGTCGCTTCATGCCTCCTCTTTACGCTGCTCCCGTCGTCCTGCTCGCAGGTCCTCGGGACCCCCTCCCGGCCTTCCCGCGCCCCCACGAGGGCAAAGCAGGCCTGGTTCCCTGACCGGGCTCCTCCTGGAGTTGCCCGGCGTCCTCCTCCATGCTGTCGGCTCGGCGTCCCGGAAGTGACGTCAGCGGCTCGCGTGTGTCACTTCCGGTTTCTCCATACACTGAGAAGCCGGTACTTCCGGGTTTCGCCGGCTGGCGTGTCGGACCTCACAGCTCCCTCACCTGGATCCTGGAGGGGGATTAATCGCTGGAACAGGTGCTAGGACGGCGTCCATAAAACCCTGCTGAACCACCACTGAGGTAAGGCTATTTTCCCCAGTATGGATGGTTCTTCATGCCCCGTACCTGCGGAGCCCAGCGCCACCCCTGCCTCTGTGAGTGTTTGCAGGGATGGGATCCGGGAGGAGTGTAGCAGGGGTTAGAAGTCCTCACCCCCCTCTCCCTTTATATATTTCAGGGAGAAAAACCTGCCCCTAAAGGTGCCAATAGGAAGAAGTGCCCTGTCTGTTCCATTAAATGCCCTCCTAACTGGGATAAGAAACTCTTTCAGTCATGTACTGACAGAATAATAAGAGCTGAGCAGCCATCTCTGTTGGATGAGATTCGCTCACTAGTAAAACAGGAGGTACAATCTTCCCTGGCAGCTTTTACTCCTCCACCCCCACCTCCACCTCCGCAGCCGCAACCTCATTCCTCGGCTAAGAAGAGGAAGATTCAGGTTGTGGAATCCGACTCTGATTCGGACCTCTCTCATGCCTCCTCTGTTGGATGGGAGGATCCAGCATCACCTAAGGCTGAGGTCAGGAAATACCTTTTCTCCTCAGACTATATTGAGGATTTAGTCTCTGCTGTCCGTAACACCATGGGACTAGAAGAGGAACCTGTACCGCAGTCCATACAGGATCAGATGTTTGGGGGTCTTTCATCGGAAAAGAGAGTGGGCTTCCCAGTTCATGCTAACATTATCAGTATGATTAATCAGGAATGGGAACTACCTGAGAAGCGTCACAGTACCCCTTCAGAAATGAAGCACAGATTTCCGCTTGAGGATGATCTTAAATTGGACATTCCCAAGGTCGATGTGCAGGTGGCTAGAGTCGCCAAAAGAACTGCACTCCTCTTTGAGGATTCTTCACAATTGAAGGATCCCATGGATAGAAAAATCGAAAGTCTCCTCAGGAAATCATAGGAAACTTCTACGTCTGTCCTTAAGGCTAACGTCGCCTCCACCTGTGTGGCTAGAGCCCTCTACTGCTGGCTTGAGAAATTAGAAAATCACATATCTCAAGGTACCTCAAGAGGCGAGATATTGGATTCCCTCCCCATTCTTCATAAAGCTACAGGGTTTTTGGCGGACGCTTCTCTGGAATCCGTAAGAGTCGCCGCCAGATCCCTTGTACTTTCCAACTCCGCCAGAAGAGCTCTCTGGCTTAAGCTGTGGAGTGGGGATATCACCTCTAAAGGCCCCGTCACACATAGCGAGATCGCTAGCGAGATCGCTGCTGAGTCACAAGTTTTGTGACGCAACAGCGACCTCAGTAGCGATCTCGCTATGTGTGACACGTACCAGCGATCAGGCCCCTGCTGTGAGATCGCTGGTCGTGTCGGAATGGCCTGGACCTTTTTTTGGTCGTTGAGGTCCCGCTGACATCGCTGAATCGTTGTGTGTGACACCGATCCAGCGATGTCTTCACTGGTAACCAGGGTAAACATCGGGTTACTAAGCGCAGGGCCGCGCTTAGTAACCCGATGTTTACCCTGGTTACCAGCGTAAATGTAAAAAAACACAAACACTACATACCATCTGATGTCCGTCAGATCCCTCGCCGTCCGCTTCCTGCTCTGACTGAGTGCCGCCGTACAATGAGAGCACAGCACAGCAGTGACGTCACCACTGCGCTCTGCTCTCACTGTACGGCGGCACTCAGTCAGAGCAGGAAGCAGACGGCAAGGGACCTGACGGACATCAGATGGTGAGTATGTAGTGTTTGTTTTTTTTGGTAACCAGGGTAAACATCGGGTTACTAAGCGCGGCCCTGCGCTTAGTAACCTGATGTTTACCCTGGTTACCCGGGTGCTGCAGGGGGACTTCGGCATCGTTGAAGACAGTTTCAACGATGCCGAAGTCGTTCCCCTGATCGTTGGTCGCTGGAGAGAGCTGTCTGTGTGACAGCTCCCCAGCGACCACACAACGACTTACCAACGATCACGGCCAGGTCGTATCGCTGGTCGTGATCGTTGGTAAATCGCTATGTGAGACGGGGCCTTAAGGCTAAGCTCTGCGCCATACCCTTTAAAGGAGACTACGTCTTTGGTCCAGCCCTAGACGATATTCTTGATAAAGCTACCGACAAAAAGAAAGCGCTCCCGGAGCAAAAACAACCTAAAAAACGTTTTTTTCGTGGCCCACAACCTCAGCCCTCTCAAACAAGAGGTAAAGGAAAAACCGGTAGGTGGAGCTACGCAAAGGGTAGGGGAATAAATATTTTTGTCCCGCAGCAGCAGCAGTCCCAACAGGACAAACAATGACTCCGACCCGGTGGGGGGAAGACTCTCGAAATATGTGGGTCAGTGGGAGAATATCACCAGTTCCCACTGGGTTCTCAACGTCATCAAGGAGGGCCTTTTAATAGAGTTAATTTCTCCCCCCCCCTCAGGGTCTAAAGATCACTTCCCTTCCAACATCAAGGGATCGCAGTCTATTGTCCTTGGGTCTCAAGGATCTTATGAGATCAAATGTAATCTCCCCAGTACCACAATCAGAATGGGGAAAGGGACACTACTCCCGACTCTTCCTGGTTCCCAAACCTTCGGGAGACGTCCGGATTATTATAAACTTAAAGGGTCTGAATCAGCATGTGAAATATCGCAAGTTCAAGATGGAGTCTGTAAGATCTGCGATCCCTCTGATAGAACATCACTCCTTTATGGCTACCATCGACCTCAAGGACGCGTATTTCCACATCCCTATTCACCCGAGACACAAAAAATATCTCAGGTTTGCGATACAGGGGAGTCATCGGGTGGAGCACTTTCAGTTTGGAGTCCTTCTCTTTGGCATCTCCTCAGCACCGAGGGTGTTTTCCAAGGTGATGGCAGAAGTAGTGTCATTCATCCGGAAACAAGGTGTTTGCATAGTGCCCTATCTGGACGATCTTCTGATAGTAGCTTCCACCGAGATAACCCTAATATCCCATGTCTCAACCACCCTAGAGATTCTGAGATCCCTAGGTTGGTTTCCAAACCTAGAAAAATCTCAGCTTCAACCTGCAAAAACCAGGAGATTTCTGGGAGTAATTCTGGACTCAGCAAAGCAAATGTCCTTCCTCCCAGACGATCACAGACTTCCCTTACTAACAAAAATCAGCAAGTTCAAGGAGATGAGGTCTCCTACTCTACGAGAAGGAATGTCACTGTTGGGCTCCATGACAGCCTGCATACAGTTGGTGGCTTGGGCGGGCTCAAGCTCACTCAAGGACCCTTCAAGCCCACATTCTAGACAATTGGGATGGTCGACCTGGCACTCTTACCAAGAGGATCCACACTCCGGGCAGAGTGAAAGCTTCCTTGACATGGTGGATGAATCCCAGGAACCTTCTGAAAGGTGTATGTTGGATTCAGTCCCCTCTAACCACGATCAAAACAGATGCCAGCAAGAGGGGCTGGGGAGCCATAGTAGACCATGTCCCCTATCAAGGTCATTGGAGCCAATCAATCACCGAGAAATCGTCAAACTTCCGGGAGCTCAAAGCCGTGGAAGAGACACTATTAGCGGCAAGTCATCAGGTTTCTGGACAGCATGTCCAGATATACTCAGACAACATGACCACGGTGGCTCATATCAGGCACCAGGGCAGTACAAGGACCCTCAGTCTAAAAAAAGATCTCCGCTCGAATCTTTTCCTGGGCCGAAAAACACCTACTGTCCCTGATGGCAATCCACCTGAGGGGTACTACAAATATTCAGGCGGACTACCTAAGTCGCCAGGATATTCATCCTGGCGAATGGAGCCTGGATCTTCAAACATTCAACATGTTGGTACACAGATGGGGTCATCCAGACGTCGACCTCTTTGCCTCTCACCAGAACGCAAAAGTCGAAACCTTTTTTTCCTTGAACCCAAGAGGCAATCCGAGGGGGTTGGATGCTCTAACCCAAGATTGGCAGTTTCACCTGGCTTACGCATTTCCGCCAATCCCAATCCTTGCCAAGGTTCTACGGAAGATACGCCTGGAGAGGACTCAGACTATCCTGATAGCTCCATTGTGGCCCAAAAGAAATTGGTTCAACTTAATTATCCAACTACAAGTGGATGGACCGGTAATGTTACCGATAAAGCACGATCTTCTTTCTCAGGGTCCCATTCTCCACTCAGACCCTCAGAAGTGGAGCTTGGCGGCGTGGTTGCTGAAGCCCAGGTTTTAAGAGCTAAAGGACTATCAATCCCTGTCATAGCTACTCTCCAAAAATCAAGAAAACCGGTAACCAACGCCATCTACAATAAGATTTGGAAAAAGTTTTCCTCATTCTGTCTGCCTAACCTTCCAGACCCTCTCAAGCCTAATATACCCATCATATTGTACTTTTTACAAAAAGGCTTGGTAATAGGTCTCAGGCCCAGTACCCTCAAGGATCAGGTCTCTGCACTTAGCTCGGTCTTTGACCAAGATTTAGCGAGTCATCCCTGGATTAAAAGGTTTGACATCAGCTACTAGAATGAATCCTAGAAAACAGATCATAGTTCCCCCATGGGATCTCAATGTAGTACTCCAAGGTCTGACAGGTCCACCCTTTGAACCACTATCTTCTTGTTCTCCACAAAACCTAGCCTATAAAACTGTGTTTTTGGTAGCCATTACTTCAGCCAGAAGGATTGGTGAATTACAGGCCTTGTCTACACGAGAACCTTATCTTCTGGTGAGAGATGATTCAATTGTGCTTCGTCTTGATCCGTCCTTTCTTCCGAAGGTTATCTCTGACTTTCATCGTTCTCAAGAGATTTTCCTACCAACCTTTTGCCACAATCCAGCAAACTTGGAAGAAAGATGATTCAACACCTTGGATGTTCGCCGTATTCTTTTACAGTACTTGGACCAAACCCGTACGTTCAGAATTGATCATAACCTATTTGTCCATCTCTCAGGACAAAACAAAGGGAAAAAAGTAGATAAAAGTGCCATCGCTACATGGATCAAGAAAGCTATAACGGAAGCCTACCTCGCTCAAAACAAATTGCCTCCAGTAGGGATCAAAGCCCATTCAACAAGATCTACATCGGTTTCCTGGGCAGAAAGAGCAGGCGCATCTCCGGAGCAGATTTGCAGGGCAGCAACGTGGTCTTCACTCCATACCTTCTCTAAACATTACAGACTAGATGTATTGTCCAATAAGGACTTAGCCTTCGGCCGTAAAGTACTCCAGGCCGTTGTCCCTCCCTAGTGCCAAATTAGTTTGTATTCCTCCATATGCCGTCGTGGAAGGTGACTAGAGAAAATAGAATTATTCTTACCGTTAATTCGGTTTCTAGGAACCTTCCATGACGGCACTAATTTCCCACCCGATACATATTCCTGGATTAGTTCTGGGATTCTAAAGGTAAACCAGTGCTATGGTCTCAGTTGTAAGTCACTGGCAAGTGGGAGGTGGGAGGTCCTTTTAACCTCTCTGTGTTTCCTGTTCAACCTCCATATGCCGTCGTGGAAGGTTCCTAGAAACCGAATTAACGGTAAGAATAATTCTATTTTCACACTTGCGTTGGTACGGGTCCGTCGCTAAGCGTCGGCGCGCCGTACCGACGCATGTTGTGAAATTTGTGCACAACTTGGGCAGCGGATGCAGTTTTTCAACGCTTCCGCTGCCCATTCTAAAGTCCGGGGAGGAGGGGACGGAACGTTTTTTCGTGCCAATGGTCTGCCAAAACACGGCTGATCCAGTGCATCATGTCCATACGTCGCGATCCGTCGACAGTACAAGTCAATGGGCAAAAATGCATCCTGCGAGCACATTTGCAGGATCCTTTTTTTGCCCAAAACGACGGATTGCGACGTACGGTGAAAGAGGCCTTATCCGGATGTCTGAGAAATTTCTCTTTTGCTTGTAACTGTGGGCCTGTTTGGCATCTTCAAGCATGGCTGTAGCTCTATGCATTATATTGCGTGCCTCTGTGTATCATATTGCATCATAGTGCTTCTATGCATTATATTGCGTGCCTCTATGCATTATATTGTATGCCTCTGTGCATCATATTGCAGCATAGTGCCTCTGCATTATATTGCGTGCCGCTGTACATATTGCATCATAATACCTCTATGCATTATTGAGTGCATCATATTGCATTATAGTGCCTCTATGCATCGTATTGAGTGCCTCTGTGCGTTGTATTGCATCATAGTGCCTCTGCATCATGCGGAGTGCCTCTGTGCTTCATATTGCATCATTGTGCCTCTATGCATCAATATTGAGTGCCTCTGCATCTTGTTGCATCATAATGCCTTTATGCATCATTGAGTGCCTCTGTGCTTCATATTGTATCATAGTGCCTCTATGCATCATATTGAGTGGCTCTGTGTATCATAATGCATCATAGTGCCTCTGCATCATTGTATTATAGTGCTTCATATTGCATCATCGCGCTTCACAGTGCCTCTATGCATCATATTGCATCATAGTGCATCATTGTGCTTTTTTGTTTCATATTGCATCAGGGCTTCATAGCGCCTCTATACATCAAAATGTGTGCTTACGCGCATCTTATTGCATCATATTGCTTCAGTGCCCCTGTGCCTCAGGGGGTATCATTAGTGTGTCATAGTGCCTCTGTGCTTCATAGTACTTCGGGCTTGGTGCCTTTTTCGCCTCTGGGTCAGACCTTCTGACTTGTGCCTTGTTGCGTTGCTGCACATCGTATCGTCGGCCTATCACATCACATTTTTGTCTTGGGCCCCAACTCTGGCTTATAGAGTCCTAGTGGTTTTGTACCCAGATCCAACTTCTGTTGCTTCATTCTTTACAACAGGGCTTAGCCAAACAAACAGCTATGCTTGAATTGGCTTAGTAAATTAGCAGTTCTTCCGTTTGGAACAGATCTCTCAAGTGAGCTACTACCTTGAGTGCCAAAGGCAGGTCTCCTTAATAATTAGTTTTAAAAGGTGACATATTTTTTTTTTTTTTGGATCAGCCTTTAAAAGGACATACTACTGTCCTGGGAGCAGAAAATACCACGAGGTGGAAGGAAAGAATCCTTCCTGACTCCACACACGGCAATCAGGCTAGTTTCCTTGATCAACATCCGGTAAACAGATTCTCGTCCCATAAGTTTATTGTATTATGGTTACCAGTGACGGCATCTCTGCCTTTGGTACCTTGTGACGAATCAGCAGCACTGTCAGGTTGCAGAGGTTCACAAACTCTCTTCTCTTAGGGCTCCTAAGACAAAGGAAACTGTGTCTGTCTCTAGTAATTGTAGGAGATATTACCTGTTGGATGGTGTATTCCTTAGTTTCAATAATATCCAACCCTTACTTGGGGTTTAGACATCAAAGGATTCAGAATAGACGTGATCTCCTGGATGAGTAATGTGTGTACATCCCAATGCTCTGCCATTATCCATGTGCTAACTGTTATTGGTTTGATCTTCCCGCAGTCCAGGATCGGAGGCTAGGGCGCACACGCGGTGTGAGTGCGCCCCTATGACACAAGCAGACGCCGCGGTGCATGACTGGGTAATCCAGTCTGAACAGGCACGCGTCACTTCTCCAAGTCCCGTCCTCGTGGAAATATGGTGCAGGTGGTCGGGGGCCAGTACTCTGAGCCCTAATATGTGGCAATGGTCAAAAGTCTGGTCATGCAGACTTCACTGGTGCAACTCCTCAGAATATTAACCATAATATTGATTCTGAATGTTTCCAGGAGTGGAGAAGACCATATAGGAACTGTAACAAAACACTCCGGGATCGCCTTTGCTGGGGTCAAAGGTCACGTGGTTTGTGCATTGAATTCTAAGGCGACAGCAGGTTTCCAAGTTGGCTGACCTCAGGTCAGATTTATTAACGTGAAAGCAACATAGAAAAAACAAAACATAAAAAATAAATCCTAGCCTGTCCGGCACTAACTAAACCAATAAGCTGCTATCTAACAACTGGGGGGGCTTCTCCCACCCAGCTAACAACACACAGTCCTTGAGCACAGCTCTCACTCACGTTTGTCTCACACAGACAGGCAATCTGTGTGCCCCAGGCTGACACCGGAAACCCCCAGCTGGTCATGCTTTATTCCTGCACTCATTAACCCATCATTATCCTGAAGATACTGAGCGGTCTAATTCACATAGGACAAATACCTGGGCGAGATATACCTGCCCCCGACTACCAGACCGACATGATTCTTAGATATCCTCCCCCCCTGCTCAGACCACTCAGGTCGAGCAAGAACACTCTCGAAACAGTGTACTCGAGACAGGGCATCAGAGTAAGCCTGCAGGGCAAGGAACCACCGGGTTACCCGACTATTACGGTCTTTGTGGAGGTGCATCCACTTGAGAGGGGCATGGTCCGTGACCAGCCTAAACTTCGTACCTGCCAGGTAATACTTGAGGGAGTCGAGAGCCCATTTAATGGCTAGACACTCTTTTTCAACCACGGCATACCTCTGCTCATGTACATTCAGTTTCCGGCTGAGGTAGAGGACCGGGTGTTCGACTCCGTCCCTCACCTGGGAAAGTACAGCTCCCACCCCAGTATCAGAAGCATCAGTTTGCACCACATATTCGCTGCTGAAATCAGGAGTCACAAGTACGGGCTGAGAGCACAAAGCTCGTTTCAGGCTGTGGAAGGCCTCTCCAGCCGCTGAGGTCCATTTTACCATGACGGAATCCTTCCCTTTGGTAAGATCCGTCAAGGCCATGGCTGCAAAATTGGGTATGAACCGGCGATAATAGCCGGCGATCCCCAGGAAAGCCTGTACTTGTTTCTTGTTCACTGGTTGCGGCCAGCTCTGAATTGCCTGTATATTGTCGATCTGTGGTTTAACCACTCCTCTGCCAATCACGTAACCCAAGTATGTGAGTGAGTACCAGTGGTACGTGAGTACCAAGTATTTGGTGGGCGGGGCCCCTTATCCTCCGATTTGGTGGGCGGGGCCCCTTGGCCTCCGATTTGGTGGGCGGGGCCCCTCGGCCTCCGATTTGGTGGGCGGGGCCCCTCGGCCTCCGATTTGGTGTGCGGGGACCCTCGGCCTCCGCTTTCGTGGGCGGGGCCCCTCGACCTTCGATTTGGTGGGCGGGGCTCCTCGGCCTCCGATTTGGTGGGTGGGGCCCCTCGGCCTCCGATTTGGTGGGCGGGGACCCTTATCCTCCGATTTGGTGGGCGGGGCCCCTCGGCCTCCGATTTGGTGGGCGGGGCCCCTCGGCCTCCGATTTGGTGGGCGGGGCCCCTCGGCCTCCGATTTGGTGTGCGGGGCCCCTCGGCCTCCGCCTTCGTGGGCGGGGCCCCTCGACCTTCGATTTGGTGGGCGGGGCTCCTCGGCCTCCGATGTGGTTGGTGGGGCCCCTCGGCCTCCGATGTGGTGGGCGGGGACCCCCGGTCTCCGATTTTGGAGGGCGGGGACCCCCGGCCTCCGATTTGGAGGGCGGGGACCCCCGGCCTCCGATTTGGAGGGCGGGGACCCCCGGCCTCCGATTTGGTGGGCGGGGACCCTTGGCCTCCGATTTGGTGGGCGGGGACCCTTGGCCTCCGATTTGGTGGGCGGGGACCCTTGGCCTCCGATTTGGTGGGCGGGGACCCTTGGCCTCCGATTTGGTGGGCGGGGACCCTCGGCCTCCGATTTGGTTGGCGGGGCCCCTCGGCCTCCGATTTGGTGTGTGCTCTGCCTGGGGCCACTGTGCTCTGCCTGGGGCCCCATATGCTGCCTGGGGCCCCTGTGCTCTGCCTGGGGCCCCTGTGCTCTGCCTGGGGCCCCATGTTCTGCCTGGGGCCCCTGTGCTCTGCCTGGGGCCACTGTGCTCTGCCTGGGTGTAGGACACTGGTGACGTCACTTATCTCCGGACATTAGCTCCGGACATTAGCTCCGGACATTAGCTCCGGACAAAGCCACGGAAGTTGGCACAAATTGCCGGAAGTAGTATTCTAGGCAATTATATATTAGATTTTAATGTTATCAGTGTTTACCTTTGAACGTTTATATTGTATTGTCCTGTCACCAGCCATGTGTACGATTATCGGCCGAAAGCCTCTCTGGAACCAATAATCACCCCATGTAAAGGTATCTTTATAAGTTAAAGATTCAGAATACTATGACTTTTATCATATCCTGAACAGTCCAGTTTTTTATGAGCCGTTAAGGTTTTCTGGTTGAAGTAAAAAAAACTGAGTGTTTACAGTTTGAAACCATAAAATGTTGAAAAATTATGTCATTCTTGAGTATATCACTCAATGGTGCTCATAAACGTGTCAAATTTGATCTATAATATACTTTAATATACGTTACTTTAATCTTTAATATACTTAAGATCAGGGCCCCAGACATCACACGGGGGGTCTGAAACACCGCACAGTGGTCCAAAATATCGCTGTGCTGTGCCTGGGGCCCCATATGCTGCCTGGGGCCCCATATGCTGCCTGGGGCCCCTGTGCTCTGCCTGGGGCCCCTGTGCTCTGCCTGGGGCCCCTGTGCTCTGCCTGGGGCCCCATGTTCTGCCTGGGGCCCCTGTGCTCTGCCTGGGGCCACTGTGCTCTGCCTGGGCCCCCATGTTCTGCCTGGGGCCACTGTGCTCTGCCTGGGGCCCCATAAGCTGCCTGGGGCCCCTGTGCTCTGCCTGGGACCACTGTGCTCTGCCTGGGGCCCCATATGCTGCCTGGGGCCCCTGTGCTCTGCCTGGGGCCACTGTGCTCTGCCTGGGGCCCCATATGCTGCCTGGGGCCCCATATGCTGCCTGGGGCCCCATATGCTGCCTGGGGCCCCTGTGCTCTGCCTGGGGCCCCTGTGCTCTGCCTGGGGCCCCTGTGCTCTGCCTGGGGCCCCTGTGCTCTGCCTGGGGCCCCTGTGCTCTGCCTGGGGCCCCTGTGCTCTGCCTGGGGCCCCTGTGCTCTGCCTGGGGCCCCTGTGCTCTGCCTGGGGCCCCTGTGCTCTGCCTGGGGCCCCTGTGCTCTGCCTGGGGCCCCTGTGCTCTGCCTGGGGCCCCTGTGCTCTGCCTGGGGCCCCTGTGCTCTGCCTGGGGCCCCTGTGCTCTGCCTGGGGCCCCTGTGCTCTGCCTGGGGCCCCTGTGCTCTGCCTGGGGCCCCTGTGCTCTGCCTGGGGCCCCTGTGCTCTGCCTGGGGCCCCTGTGCTCTGCCTGGGGCCCCATAGGCTGCCTGGGGCCCCATAGGCTGCCTGGGGCCACTGCTCTGCCTGGGGCCCCATATGCTGCCTGGGGCCCCTGTGCTGTGCCTGGGTGTAGGACACTGGTGACGTCACTTAGCTCCGGACATTAGCCCCGGACATTAGCCCCGGACATTAGCCCCGGACATTAGCCCCGGACATTAGCCCCGGACATTAGCCCCGGACATTAGCCCCGGACATTAGCCCCGGAAGTTGGCACAAATTGCAGGAAGTAGTATTCTAGGCAATTATATATATATATATATATATAATAATATAATTGTCTAAGGGTTTTTCCATCTGTCTGTCTGTCCTGGAGATCCCGCGTCTGATTGGTCGAGGCCGCGAGGCGGAAGCCGGGGACCGGGAGAGGGCAAAGAGTGGAGGGTAGAGGGGGCTGCAAGAATGCCGGCCTGTGACGACGTATTGTGTGCGGGCACCCGGAGTCCTGCATGTGTGGACAGCCGGGGCGTGGGAGTCGGGGCACCGGGGAGAAGGAGCAGGGTCCCCCGGGAGAGGGAGCAGAGGCGCCCGAGTGAGAAGCAGGGGCGCCGGGAAGAGGGAGCAGAGCTGCGGCTACGCCAAGCATGTGCAAACCTCCAACATCTTGCGCCCAGAATCCCCGATATCCTGCACCCCCAACCCCCGACAGGCGCAGTCCTCTCGCGCATTGGCGCGGGATTTGAGACATGCTTCGCTGATTGGTCGCGGGCGGCCGGGAGCAACCAATCAGCGATATTTGTGCGGGATTTAAACACCACTCACAGCGCTACATACATACATGCATGCATGCATACATACATCTAAGGGTCACTTCTGTCTTTCTGTCTGTTACGGAAATCCCAAGTCGCTGATTGGTCGTGGCCATTATGCCGCGAACAATCAGTGACGGGCACAGTCCAGTGGCGAAATGGCCGCTCCTTACTCCCTGCAGTCAGTGCCCGCTCCATACTCCCCTCCAGTCAGCGCTCACATAGGGTTAACGGACCGCGTTATGGCTCGGTGTAACGCAGTCCATTAATGCTGCTATTAACCCTGTGTGACCAACTTTTTACTATTGATGCTGTCTATGCAGCATCAATAGTAAAAAGATCTAATGTTAAAAATAATAATAATAAAAAAAAATAGTTATGTACTCATCCTCCATGGGCCCCTCGGATCCATCACAGGCCTTTCCCGCTCCTCGCGACGCTCCGGTGACCGCTCCATGCATTGCGATCTCACGAGATGAAGACGTAGCGGTTTCACGAGACCGCTACGTCATCAGCTCGCAAGACCGCAATGCACTCTTGGGACCGGAGCGTCGCGAGGAGCATCGGTAAACGCCTCGCCTGGATCCGAGGGCCAACGGAAGGTGAGTATATAACTATTTTTTTTTTTAATTATTATTATTATTTTTTTTTTAACAGGGATCTGATGCCCACATTGCTATATACTGCGTGGGCTGTGCAATATACTGCGTGGGCTGTGCAATATACTGCATGGGCTGTGCAATATACTGCGTGGGCAGTGCAATATACTACGTGGGTTGTGCAATATACTACGTGGGTGTTCTATATACTACGTGGGTGTTCTATATACTACGTGGGTGTTCTATATACTACGTGGGTGTTCTATATACTACGTGGGTGTTCTATATACTACGTGGGTGTTCTATATACTACGTGGGCTGTTATATACTAGGTGGGCTGTTATATACTACGTGGGCTGTGTAATACACTACGTGGGTTGTTATACAGTCATGGCCAAAAGTATTCACACCCCTGCAATTCTGTCAGATAATACTCAGTTTCTTCCTGAAAATGATTGCAAACACAAATTCTTTGGTATTATTATCTTCATTTAATTTGTCTTAAATGAAAAAACACAAAAGAGAATGAAGCAAAAAGCAAAACATTGATCATTTCACACAAAACTCCAAAAATGGGCCTGACAAAAGTATTGGCACCCTCAGCCTAATACTTGGTTGCACAACCTTTAGCCAAAATAACTGCGACGAACCGCTTCCGGTAACCATCAATTAGTTTCTTACAATGCTCTGCTGGAATTTTAGACCATTCTTCTTTGGCAAACTGCTCAAGGTCCCTGATATTTGAAGGGTGCTTTCTCCATCTCCAAACTGCCATTTTTAGATCTCTGCACGGGTGTTCTATGGGATTCAGGTCTGGACTCATTGTTGGCCACTTTAGAAGTCTCCGGTGCTTTCTCTCAAACCATGTTCTAGTGCTTTTTGAAGTGTGTTTTGGGTCATTGTCCTGCTGGAAGACCCATGACCTCTGAGGGAGACCCAGCTTTCTCACACTGGGCCCTACATTATGCTGCAAAATTTGTTGGTAGTCTTCTGACTTCATAATGCCATGCACACGGTCAAGCAGTCCAGTGCCAGAGGCAGCAAAGCAACCCCAAAACATCAGGGAACCTCCGCCATGTTTGACTGTAGGGACCGTGTTCTTTTCTTTGAATGCCTCTTTTTTCCTCCAGTAAACTCCTTATGTTGATGCCTTTGCCCAAAAAGCTCTACTTTTGTCTCATCTGACCAGAGAACATTCTTCCAAAACGTTTTAGGCTTTTTCAGGTAAGTTTTGGCAAACTCCAGCCTGGCTTTTTTATGTGTCGGGGTAAGAAGTGGGATTTTCCTGGGTTTCCTAATATACAGTCCCTTTTCATTCAGACGCCGACGGATAGTAAGGGTTGACACTGTTGTACCCTCGGACTGCAGGGTTGCTTGAACTTGTTTGGATGTTAGTCGAGGTTCTTTATCCAACATCCGCACAATCTTGCGTTGAAATCTCTGGTCAATTTTTCTTTTCCGTCCACATCTAGGGAGGTTAGCCACAGTGCCATGGGCTTTAAACTTCTTGATGGAACAGATGATTGGCCTCGGGGAGACCAAAACATCCAACACCGCGGAGACACCATCACGTGTTTCTCAACGCAGTGATCCAGAACACTGCCCCCATCCCTTATGGGAAATATGCAAATGCATGTAGGATAGCTGCGGAGACACCATCACGTGTTTCTCAACGCAAGCAGTGAATAGCCAGACCTTTCCCCGGGAAGGAACAGCCGCGGGAAGGGCAGCATCCAGTAAAGGAAAACATCCAATACAGGAAAACCACCTATGCCAAGCATGGTATCCATCCACAGACAGCTGTTTCGGGGTGTTTGCCCCTCATCAGTGTGGAGTAGGAATCTGGCTATTAGGAGTAGTGCCTAGTAAAAGGCTGTGAAGGAACAGATGATTGGCCTCGGGGAGACCAAAACATCCAACACCGCGGAGACACCATCACGTGTTTCTCAACGCAGTGATCCAGAACACTGCCCCCATCCCTTATGGGAAATATGCAAATGCATGTAGGATAGCTGCGGAGACACCATCACGTGTTTCTCAACGCAAGCAGTGAATAGCCAGACCTTTCCCCGGGAAGGAACAATATTTGCATATTTCCCATAAGGGATGGGGGCAGTGTTCTGGATCACTGCGTTGAGAAACACGTGATGGTGTCTCCGCGGTGTTGGATGTTTTGGTCTCCCCGAGGCCAATCATCTGTTCCTTCACAGCCTTTTACTAGGCACTGCTCCTAATAGCCAGATTCCTACTCCACACTGATGAGGGGCAAACACCCCGAAACAGCTGTCTGTGGATGGATACCATGCTTGGCATAGGTGGTTTTCCTGTATTGGATGTTTTCCTTTACTGGATGCTGCCCTTCCCGTGGCTGTTCCTTCCCGGGGAAAGGTCTGGCTATTCACTGCTTGCGTTGAGAAACACGTGATGGTGTCTCCGCAGCTATCCTACATGCATTAAACTTCTTGATGACACTGCGCACAGTAGACACAGGAACATTCAGGTCTTTGGAGATGGACTTGTAGCCGTGAGATTGCTCATGCTTCCTCACAATTTGGTTTCTCAAGTCTTCAGACAGTTCTTTGGTCTTCTTTCTTTTCTCCATGCTCAATGTGGTGCACACAAGGACACAGGACAGAGCTTGAGTCAACTTTAATCCATGTCAACTGGCTGCAAGTGTGATTTAGTTATTGCCAACACCTGTTAGGTGCCACAGGTAAGTTACAGGTGCTGTTAATTACACAAATTAGAGAAGCATCACATGATTTTTCGAACAGTGCTAATACTTTTGTCCACCCCCTTTTTTATGTTTGGTGTGGAATTATATCCAATTTGGCTTTAGAACAATTCTTTTTGTGTTTTTTTTCATTTAAGACAAATTAAATGAAGATAATACCAAAGAATTTGTGTTTGCAATCATTTTCTGGAAGATACTGAGTATTATCTGACAGAATTGCAGGGGTGTGAATACTTTTGGCCATGACTGTATACTACGTGGGCTGTGCTATATACTAGGTGGGTTGTAATACACTTCGTGGGCTGTTATACACTACGTGGGCTGTGTTATACACTACGTGGGCTGTGTTATATACTGCGTGCGTGGGCTGTTATATACTACGTGGATGTGCTACATACTCCGTGGGCTGTGCAATATACTCCGTGGGCTGTGCAATATACTCCGTGGGCTGTGCAATATACTCCGTGGGCTGTGCAATATACTCCGTGGGCTGTGCAATATACTCCGTGGGCTGTGCAATATACTCCGTGGGCTGTGCAATATACTCCGTGGGCTGTGCAATATACTCCGTGGGCTGTGCAATATACTCCGTGGGCTGTGCAATATACTCCGTGGGCTGTGCAATATACTCCGTGGGCTGTGCAATATACTCCGTGGGCTGTGCAATATACTCCGTGGGCTGTGCAATATACTCCGTGGGCTGTGCAATATACTCCGTGGGCTGTGCAATATACTCCGTGGGCTGTGCAATATACTATGTGGCTGTGCTATTTACTACGTGGGCTGTTAAAACTACGTGGCTGTGCTATACACTACGTGGCCGGCTGCGAACAAACAGTGACAGGCGCAGTCCGGCCGCAAATTGGCGCAGGATTTGAACCACGCTTCTCTAATTTGTCGCGGCGGGCCGAATCCTGTGTATTGAATGTATTATTCTAAAATCTTCATAAATAAACAACATACATATTCTAGAATACCCGATGCATTAGAATCGGGCTACCATCTAGTTTGAAATAATCACACAGACTCCTTTATTGAATCTAAATTTACCATACTTGCTGAACACCTAACAAACAATCAAAAAATAATAATCCAACATATAATACTATCCTGTCTGACGTAGTCCATTTAATACCATGTGTTACACGGCGATCTCGTGTAGAACAGTACTGGTCTACCTGGCCTCCGGCGATACACTGACAGGAGGTAATTGCTCCCACAGTGTATCACTGAGCCGCCGTGAGAGTTCACCTGAGTTCATCAGCTCCGGTGCTTGCACACACACTACCGCTGTGTGAGAACTTTCTCACGCAGCGGTACTGTAAGTGAGAGCATCGGAGCTGATCAGCTGATGAACTCCAGTGAACTCTCACGTCGGCTCACTGATACACTGCGGGAGCGATCACCTCCTGTCAGTGTATTGCTGGCAGCCAGGTAGAGCAGTCACACATCCCAATGTGACTGTTCTACACGTGAGATTGCCGTGGGACACTCTGCATTAACCCCTTCATGACCGTGGGATTTTCCGTTTTTCCGTGTTCGTTTTTCACTCCCCTCCTTCCCAGAGCCATAACTTTTTTATTTTTCCGTCAATTTGGCCATGTGAGGGCTTATTTTTTGCGGAAGGAGTTGTACTTTTGAACGACATCATTGATTTTATCATGTCGTGTACTAGAAAACGGGAAAAATATTCCAAGTGCGGTGAAATTGCAAAAAAAAGTGCAATCCCACACTTGTTTTTTTGCTTGGCTTTTTTGCTAGGTTCACTAAATGCTAAAACTGACCTGCCATTATGATTCTCCAGGTCATTACGAGTTCATAGGTAAAAAATAACCTAGTCATGTTAGGTGTCTAAGTGGTGAAAAAAAATTCCAAACTTTGCTAAAAAAAAAATAAAAAAAAAATTGCGCCATTTTCCGGTACTCGTAGCGTCTCCGTTTTTCATGATCTGGGGTCGGTTGAGGGCTTATTTTTTGCGTGCCAAGCTGGCGTTTTTAATGATACCATTTTGGTGCAGATACGTTCTTTTGATCGCCCGTTATTGCATTTTAATGCAATGTCACGGCAACCAAAAAAACGTAATTCTGGCGTTTCGGATTTTTTTCTCATTACGCCGTTTAGCGATCAGGTTATTGCTTTTTTTTATTGATAGATTGGGCGATTCTGAACGCGGCGATACCAAATATAGTGTAGGTTTGATTTTTTTTTTATTGATTTATTTTGAAATTGGGGCTAAAGGGGGGTGATTTAAACTTTTATGTTATTTTTTTTCCACATTTTTTTTAACTTTTTTTTTTTACTTTTGCCATGCTTCAATAGCCTCCATGGGAGGCTAGAAGCAGGTACAACTCGATCACCTCTGCTACATAACAGCGATCATCAGATCGCTGCTGTGCAGCAGAAAATCAGGTGTGCTGTGAGCGCCGACCACAGGGTGGCGCTCACAGCTACCGGCGATCAGTAACCATAGAGGTCTCAAGAACCCCTATGGTTACAATACTGAAGCATTGCCGACCCCCGATCATGTGACGGGGGTCGGAGATGACGTCATTTCCGGCCGCCTGGCCGGATGCGGTAGTTGAATGGCGCTGTCTGCGTTTGACAGCGGCATTTAACTAGTTAATAGCGGCGGGTGAATCGCGATTTCACCCGCCGCTATTGCGGGCACATGTCAGCTGTTCAAAACAGCTGACATGTCCCAGCTTTGATGCGGGCTCACCGCGGAGCCCTGCATCAAAGCAGGGGACCTGACGTCGGACGTACTATCCCGTCCGACGTTAGGAAGGGGTTAAATGGACTACAGCGGAAAGGTTGATTTTTTTTTTTTTCAATTGTTTACCAGAGACATGGACATCAGGGGGATTAGGCGTTCAATGAGTATGTATTGTGTATGTGAACATGTAAATGTTTTGATTTTTTTTTTTTTTTTTTATTTGCAATTGAGCACAAGCGCCGGATGATGAGACTATTCTCCCATCATCGGCTCATGGTGTCTGTTATATGTGACAAAACACGTAGTTGTCCCATCAGACAACACCTGGGTACACACACACACGTGCACACTCCGCGCAAGCACAGACACATGCACACATTCTCCGCCAACGGACACACACGCGCACACTCCGCCCACGCACAGACACACGTTCGCATTCTCCGCCCACGCACAGACACGTGCACACTCCGCCCACGCACGCAGACACACGCGCACATTCTCCGCCCCTTCACACATGCCCGCACATTGTCCGCCCCTTCAGACACGGGCACATATTCTCCGCCCCATCACAGACGCGCGCGCACATTCTCCGCCCCTTCACAGACATGCGCGCGCACATTCTCCGCACCTTCAGACATGCGCGCGCACATTCTCCGCCCCTTCAGACATGCGCGCACATTCTCCGCCCCTTCACAGACATGCGCGTGCACATTCTCCGCCCCTTCAGACGCGCGCGCACATTCTCCGCCCCTTCAGGCGCGCGCGCACATTCTCCGCCCCTTCAGGCGCGCGCGCACATTCTCCGCCCCTTCAGACGCGCGCGCACATTCTCCGCCCACGCACAGAGACACACGCGCACATTCGCTGCCCATGCACTCTTCCTCTTTCTGACATCCTTTCCCTTTCGCAGCGTTTTTGGCAGCAGATACTCAGCAAATAAGCAAACCTTTTTTCAACTGCGTTTTTCCTGCAGAATTGACTGACAATTGAAGTCAGTCAAAAATGCTGCAGAAACCCCAAAAGAATTGACATGCTGCAGAAAATAAAACTCTGCAAATATGGAAGGAAATTTACTGATCATGTGCACAAAACTTCAGGATTGTCATTGAATTACCTTGCTTTAGTATTCCTTTGCGTCTTTGGAGCATTTACACACGTAAAAAAAGCTGTGAAAATGCATCAAAAACGCATCGTGTGCACAAGCTCATTCAGACGGCCGTATTACTCGCACATCGCATTCCTCGGACTGGCCATCGGCTCTCCTGACCTCAGCGTGACAGTATGTATTTCTATGCAGCTGTCACACTCAGGTCGGGAGAGCTGACGCCCAGTCCGTGAAAAGCAATGCAATTCTACTGCAAGTAATACAGCTTTGCGATGCAATCCTTCCGCGAGTAATACAGCTGTATTACTGCGCCCTGTTATCTTTGTGTAACCACAGGGATAACTGTCTCCAGAACAGACCACCGATAGCTGAATGTAATATAAGATCTTTTAGCTTTTCAGTTCTACTACTCACCAGAGCTGTCACTCGAGAAGGAGAGCCTGGCCTGCCAGAAACAAGAAAGTGAGGAAGCTGAAATGAATACATTGCTCTAAGCTGCTCAAGAGAGAACTTGAGAATACCTATTTAATAAAAATAAATATATATTTTCGTTTCAGGATTTTGGAATTCTGGAGTGTTCATCTTTGGCTTAAGGATGCAGCGCAGTATAAAGTAAGTTTAAAAAAAAAAATAGTGATACAAGCTTAATAAACTCTGCAGTTCTGCAACGTGTATAATAATTGCAATTATTACCTAGGAAAGCTTGTTTCTCGACTGTTGGCCTTTCTAAAGAGACTAACACTTACCAGATGAAAAAAGAAAATAAATGTTCATAAGACATTTTTGAGATTGCTCAAATATCAACTTTCTCGGCAGCACTTAATCCTGTGTAAACATAACTGCAAAGAGACAAAGATATTCTGTGCACACAGAATAATTGTTTGGATCATTGGGGCTGTTGGCCTAACACTTGGAATGAACTTTTATAACTCCTTAAATGCTGAGTACTTTGCTAATATCTCTGCACTTTAGAGGAGGCAAAATAAAAAAACAACAAACATTTAATAATTCCACTCTGCAGCCATTATTACATTGTGTTCAATTCAACATGAAAAAATTGTTGAAAGGTCCTCTGTAAAGGTTACCCTGGTCAAATTCCCTCTTTGTGTGACCATCTGAGATATCTAAGTGATCATTACAGAGGTTGTTTGAACATGATAAATGGGTAAAATTGCAATGTGCTTGTAAAATCAAGCGACTTATCAGTTTATTAAAAATCTTGTGTTTGAGAAAGAGAGGGGTTTTCTACAGTTTGCTGCTCATTGAAAAGGTTACTGGCCATTGCTGCGGCAGTCTGTCAGAGATGGCCGGTTTCCTAGGCAAGGGATGCATTTCTCTTTGCTTTAGGCCACTTTGATAGTAACATAGTAAAATGGTTAGCAATGCCAAAAAAAATAAAATTGTCCATCCAGTTCAGCCTTTATACCGTCAAAATAAATCCCCAGATCTACGTCCTAAAGAACTGTAAGATACAATATTGTTATGCTCCAGGAAGACATTCAGGTCTCTCTTGAACCCCTCGACTGAGTTCACCTTCACCACCTCCTCAGGGTAGGAATTCCAGATTCTCACTGCCATAACAGTAAAGAATCCTCTTCTATGTTGGTGGAAAAACCTTCTCTCCTCCAGCTGCAGAGAATGCCCCCTTGTGACCGTCACCTTCCTTGGTATAAACAGATCCTCGGAGAGATATTTGTATTGTCCCCTTATCTATCTATATATATATATATATATATATATATATATATATATATATGTATGTATGTATATGTATATGTATATGTATATATATATATATATAATCGTGTAAGGGGCACTTCCGTCTGTTTGTCTGTCTGTCTGTCACAGAAATCCCAAGTCACTGATTGGTCGCGGCTGGCTGGCCGTGACCAATCAGCGACGGGCACAGTCCAGCCGCGAAATGGCTGCTCCCTACTCCCCTGCAGTCAGTGCCCCCTCCATACTCCCCTCCCAGTCATCTCCCGCTGCCCACATAGTGTTTTAGCAGTCCGTTAAAACGACTGCGTTACACCGCGTCAGAACTCTGTGTCATGAACTTTTTACTATTGATGCTGCCTATGCTTCGCTGATTGGACCTGGCTGGCCGCGACCAATCAATCAGCGATATTGGCACGGGATTTAAACACCGCTTAAGTGATCGGTCGTTAGCGGCCGGCTGCGACCAATCAGCGACAGGCACAGTCCGGCCGCGAATTGGCGCCAGATTAGAACCAAGCTTCGCTGATCGGCCTGCCGGGTGCGACCAATCAGCGATATTGGCGCGGAATTAAACCCCCACTCACAGCGCGACGTACATACATACATACATACATACATACATACATACATACATACATACATACATACATACATACATACATACATACATACATACATACATACATACATATTCTATAATACCCGATTCGTTAGAATCGGGCCACCATCTAGTATCTAGTCTAGTATACATGGTTATTAGATTGCCCCTCAGTCGTCGTTTTTTTTTTTAGACTAACTAATCCTAATTTTGCTAATCTCTCTGGGTGTTGTAGTTCCCCCATCCCCTTTATTAATTTTGTTGCCCTCTTTTGTACTTGCTCTAGTTCCATTATATCCTTCCTGAGAACCGGTGCCCAAAAGTGTACACAGTAATCCATGTGCGGTCTAACCAGGGATTTGTACAGAGGCAGTATAATGCTCTCATTATGTGTATCCAGACCTCTTTTAATGCACCCCATGATCCTTTTTGCCTTGGCAGCCGCTGCCTGGCACTGGCTGCTCCTGGTAAGTTTATCATTAACTAGGATCCCCAAGTCCTTCTCCATGTCAGATTTACCCAGTGGTTTCCCGTTCAGTGTGTAATGGTGATATTGATTCCTTCTTCCCGTGTGTTTAACCTTACATTTATCGTTGTTGAGCCGCATCTGCCACCTCTCGGCCCAAGTTTCCAACTTATCCAGATCCATCTGTAGCAGAATACTATCTTCTCTTGTATTGACTGCTTTACATAGTTTTCTATCATCTGCAAATATCGATATTTTACTGTGTAAACCTTCTACCAGATCGTTAATAAATAAGTTGAAGAGAATAGGTCCCAACACCGACCCCTGCAGTACCCCACTAGTCACAGCGACCAAGTTAGGGAATAAACCATTTATAACTATCCTCTGCATTCTAACACTAAGGCAGTTACTTACCCATTTGCACACATTTTTTTCCAGACCCAGCATTCTCATTTTGTGTACCAACCTCTTGTGTGACACAGTATCAAACGCTTTGGAAAAATCAAGATATACCACGTCCAATGACTCACCTTGGTCCAGTCTATAGGTTACCTCTTCATAAAAACTGATTAAATTGGTTTGATAGGAGCGATTCCTCATAAACCCATGCTGATATGGAGTGAAACAGTTATTCTCATTGAGATAATACAGAATAACATCCCTCAGAAACCCTTCAACTATTTTACTAACAATAGATGTTAGAAATCATACGAAAAAACAATAGCCTAAACTCCCAAATGTAACCATAACATACTCAAATAACTACTATTTGCCATGCGATTCATTTTAGAAAAATATACATACAACTTTATTAGTAATACAATACAAAAAACAGGCAAACAATAAGTGCAAAGATAAAAACAAGATCACTGGACAGGTCAAACTACAATGATGCATACAGGTAATGACCGGTTATCCATACAGCCCAGGCTGCCCGGGGCTTCAGGAAAATGGCCGCGGGATGCCGCGCGTGCGCAGATGCAGATCGCGGCGGCCATTTTCCTGAAGTAGAGTTCGCATCTCGGCTTCAGGAAAATGGCCGCCGCGATCTCCATCTGCGCACGCGCGGCATCCCGCGGCCATTTTCCTGAAGCCCCGGGCAGCAGAGCGCTCCATCTGCGCAGGCGCGGCCACAGGAAGATGGCCGCCGCCACCGATCACCAGGGGAATAGCGCAGATCGCGCTCTTTTCCCTCCCCTGTGCAGTGGATTCTGTACTTGGGCATGCGCAAACCACTACGCCACCAACAGAAAAATAAGCAAGATCTGGGGGAAGAAACAGCGATATCACCACGCCCATCCGACCAGACCAGCCTGATAGACAGGCGAAAACGGCGACTTTGGTAACGTATTTCGGCAGCATAGGTGGGGAATCAGGGTCCACAAAATACACTATTGTAATGCACAGCTCAGGCCCTATTTAACGGTATTTTTATCTCGTACGGAAAAAACGGGGTGACAGGTTCCCTTTAAAGTCCCCCATAACAAAGACCTCATTATGGGTTGCAGCTTAATCTATCTGCCTTAGCATGATTTCTGTTATATTTGGGGGTCTGGATCAGACACCAATGTGAATTTTGTTACTATTTTTCCTCCATTTATTTCGACCCATATGGATTCGACATCCTCATCAGACGTCCGTGTTTGTTCGTGTACCCAAAATTTGATCCGCTTGTCATCAGTGTTTTGGATCAGAGTTTCATCAGTATTTGGTCTGTGTCCGTTTTTACCAGTAGTGTTTCCTAAGTAATTTTCACGTAAGATAAATATAAAACTTCCCTATCCAATAGAATGTTATTCTCAGACAATGCATGAATTACGCATTGATGCCCTCTATGCACTTTCTGTTTTTCACAGACCTCTAGACTTGTATTAGTATTTCTTTATCGCTTCTTTGGGGGACACAGTTAACCATGGGTGTATGCTCCTTGGTATTCCACGCTTCCTCCCCCGAGTTGGCCCTGGGGTCCGAAGCGGAGTCTCAGTCATTTTCTGACCCTGACACGGACCAGACTTCCAAGCTTCAGGATTTGGTCGACAGCCTCATATGGGCCGTTAATCAGACCCCCACAGGACAGTTCTCATTCAAAAAGGCTAAATGACCTTCCCGGATGTTTTCTAACCACAAGAAGTTTAAAGGAATCTTTACAAAACACTGGGAACACTTGAAGTTCTTTCCGAGTAAAAAATCAATTGGATACTCTATATCCTTTAGGCCGGAACTCATTAACAAATTGGACAGAGATACCGACCGTGGATTCCCTGGTCTTTTGCCTATCCGCCAAGACTGTTCTCTACCTGTCTGATGGTTCCTCTATCAAGCACTTCACTGACAGTCAGAAGCGAAATCAGCCTTTGAGGCTGTTAGTCCGTCCTTCGGTCTTGCCTTTACTGCCACGTGGGTAGCCAAGTCAGTCTTCTCCTTGGCAAAGCTTCTCCGGCAGGGCATTCTATCAGCAGCCCTCCCAGACGATCTGGCTGATCTTGTGGACCAGATTGCCCATGCAGGAAAATACTTACTCGCTGTGTCCCTGGATGCTGCCAGCTGTTCTGCCTGTGTCACTAGCAATGTTGTTGCCATGCAACGAATTCTCTGGCTTAAGACCTGGAATGTGGATCCGGCTTCCAAGAAGTCAGTTACAAATCTCCCCTTCCAGGGGTCACGACTCTTTTGGGTATAAGCTGTATCAGCTCATCTTGGACACTACCGGAGGTAAGAGCACCTCCTTTCCTCAGCCTAAGGGCTCATTTCCACATGCGAGGCACACGTCCGTGTCTCGCATGTGGAAACCAAGCTCTGGTGCCGGCACTCAGGAGCGGAGCTGTGTAGCTCCATGTGTTCCTATGCGGCCGCACGCTCCGCTCTGGAGTGCCGGCTCCACTGCTTGGTTTCCACATGCGAGACACGGACGTGTTTCTCGCATGTGGAAATGAGCCCTAAGCCTAAACACCATTTCATCAGAAGACGTTCTCTTCAGTTTTGTCACTTCTCCTCTTCTACGATCTCCTCTCAACAGGACCATTCCCCTGTCCAGCGGGAGAGAAGAATTCCATCGTTCATCGTGCTCCTAACTGACACACAAGGGATCACTCTTCCAAACCCTCAGGGTCTTGCTCTATTAGACTCTATTCAGCATGACAGGTCACCCCCACCTGGGAATCATCCCATGATGGGTGGACATCGTCTTCTTTTCCGAGACACGTGGCTGTTCGCGGTTGATGTGGCATGAGTCAGAGAGATCTTTACCACAGGCTAAAAGATAGAATTTTATTGTCCCGCCCTCCAGTGGCACCGGCTCAGGTTCCAGGGTTCTTTCAAGCCATCTCCTCTGAGTAGGATACATCTTGCCTGTTCCATTTCAAGAATGCTTTTCTGGTTTTCAATCCAACCTCTTTATTGTTCCAAATAAGGATTGTTCCCTCCGTCCGATTCTGGATCTCAAACATCTAAACAGTCTAGTGTGTCTCCTTCATGTCAGGATGGAATCCTGTCGCTTTGTAATTGCCTCTATGAAACACGACTAGTTTTTCTGCTCGGTGGACATTTAGGATGCCTACCTTCACATTCTGATTTGTGAACCATATCAGATTTCTGATTCCCGATTCAGGAGAAAAACTATCCGTTCACAGCTCTGCCTTACGGTATAGTGTGTACGAAGGTGGTGGCAACGGTCTTGGTCATTCTTCGATCCAAGGAGATAAGAGATAATTACTATCTGGATGATCTCCTGATCAAGGGCTTGTGTTTCCGAGACTGTTTTAAGAGACTTCAGATGACCATGGACACCATTGCCCATCTGGGCTGGATAGTCAGCACGACAACATTTTCCCAGACTCCAGCTCAAAGCCTAGAATTTCTAGTCTTGTTGTTTGATACCGCTCACGCCAGAGTCCTCAATTCAGTGGAAAAAATCTTGGCTCTGTCTGGAGATTCATTCGTTAGACACTCATCCCCCACATTCCTTTTGTCTTCATGAGCGTACTGGGGAAGATGATTGCCGCCATGGAAGTTGTGCCCAGTTCCATACCCGTCCCCTCCATCTGGCTATAGACTAGGAGTATGTGTTCTGTCTCTGAAAATCACAGATAGGACATGTACTTGAAACGCGGACATCTGATTGAGGCTTTATAAGTTGTGCTCTGGAGCTTGCCAGGTGGGTGGCTCCATTGCCTCTGCTCTCCTTGAATGCTGTCAGGCAAGACTGCTTCTGCTAACAGCATTGGAGAGAACTGGTGATCTTCAGGGTTGCTTCCCCCATCCTCCTTCAACAAGAAGGTTGTTGGGAACTCTCTGCTTGTAAAGTAATCGATATAACAGAAAATCTTTAACCCCTTCGTGACATGCGCCGTACTAGTACGGCGCTGCCGGCACTGCATTAGTGCCAGCCGCAGTAGTAGTACGGCGCATCGATCACCGCGGTCTCGCGTTGAGCGCCGCGGTGATCGGTTGCGGGTGTCAGCTGTATATGACAGCTGACACCCCGCAGCAATGCCCACGATCGGCGCTATCGCCGATCACGGGCATTTAACCCCTCTGATGCCGCTGTCAATAGTGACAGCGGCATAGAGGGGGATCGCGCAGGGACGGGGGCTCCCTGCGCTCTCCCACCGGAGCAACGCGATGAGATCGCGCTGCTCTGGTGACCTGGAAGGAGTCCCCGGATCCAAGATGGCCGCGGGACTCCTTCCGGGTCATGAGATGACCCTGCTTGCCGGCGTCTGCTGAGAATTCCTCATAGCAGGCGCCGGCAAGCCTCTGCAATGTGCCTGTCAGATCGGTGATCTGGCAGAGTGCTGTGCACACTGTCAGATCACCGATCTGTGATGTCCCCCCCTGGGACAAAGTAAAAAAAAAAAATTTTCCACATGTGTAAAAAAAAAAAAAAAAAAAAAAAAAAAATCACACAATAAAAGTACACATATTCAGTATCGCCGTGTCCGTAACGACCCCACCTATAAAACTATATAACTAGTTAACCCCTTCAGTGAACACCGTAAAAAAAAATAAAAAAACACGAGGCAAAAAACAACGCTTTATTCTCATACCGCCAAACAAAAAGTGGAATAACACGCGATCAAAAAGATGGATATAAATAACCATGGTACCGCTGAAAACGTCATCTTGTCCCGCAAAAAAAAAAGCCGCCATACAGCATCATCAGCAGAAAAATAAAAAAGTTATAGCTCTCAGAATAAAGCGATGCAAAAGCAATTATTATTTTTTATATAAAATAGTTTGTGTGTAAAAGCGGCAAAACATAAAAAAATTACATAAATGAGGTATCGCTGTAATCGTACTGACCCGAAGAATAAAACTGCTTTATCCTTTTTACCAAACGCGGAACGGTATAAACTCCCCCCCTAAAAGAATTTCAGGAATTGCTGGTTTTTGTTCATTCCGCCTCCCAAAAATCGGAATAAAAAGCGATCAAAAAATGTCATGTACCAGAAAATGGTACCAATAAAAACGTCAACTCGTCCTGCAAAAAACAAGATCTCACATGACTCTGTGGACCAAAATATGGAAAAATTATAGCTCTCAAAATGTGGTGATGCAAAAACTATTTTTTGCAATAAATAGCGTCTTTTAGTGTATGATGGCTGCCAATCATAAAAATCCGCCCAAAAAACGCTATAAAAGTAAATCAAATCCCCCTTCATCACCCCCTTAGTTAGGGAAAAATAATAAAATTTACAAAAAAAATATTTATTTCCATTTTCCCGTTAGGCTACTTTCACACTAGCGTCGGTACGGGGCCGTTGCGCTGCGTCGGCCCGACGTACCGACGCATACTGTGCAAGCGCCGCACAACGGGGGCAGCGGATGCTGTTTTTCCACGCGTCCGCTGCCCCATTGTGAGGTGCGGGGAGGTGGGGACGGAGTTCCAGCCGCGCATGCGCGGTCGGAAATGGTGGACCGTCGGCACAAAAAAAGTTACATGTAATGTTTTTTGCTGCCGGCGGTCCGCCACAACACGACGCAAAGCGTCGCTAATGTTAGTCTGTGGGAAAAAAACGCATCCTGCAGATGACTTTGCAGGATGCGTTTTTTCGCCAAAACAACGCATTGCGACGTATGCAAAAAAACGCTAGTGTGAAAGTAGCGCTAGGGTTAGGACTAGGGTTTAGGGCTGGGGTTAGGGTTGGGGTTAGGGTTTCAGTTAGAATTGGGGAGTTTTCACTGTTTAGGCACATCAGGGGCTCTCCAAACGCGACATGGCGTCCGATCTCAATTCCAGCCAATTCTGCTTTGAAAAACTAAAACAGTTCTCCTTCCCTTCCGAGTTCTCCTGTGCGCCCAAACAGTGGTTCCCCCCAACATACGGGGTATCAGCGTTCTCAGGACAAGTTGGACAACAACTTTTGGGGTCCAATTTGTCCTGTTACCCTTGGGAAAATAAAAACGTGGGGGCTAAAATATCATTTTCGTGGAAAAAAAATATTTTTTATTTTCGCGGCTCTGCGTGATAAACTGTAGTGAAACACTAGTTGGTTCAAAGTTCTCACAACACATCTAGATAAATTCCTCGGGGGGGGGGGGGTCTAGTTTCCAATATGGGGTCACTTGTGGGGGGTTTCTACTGTTTAGGTACATCAGGGGTTCTGTAAATGCAACATGACACCTGCAGACCAATCCATCTAAGTCTGCATTTCAAACGGCGCTCCTTCCCTTCCGAGCTCTGCCGTGCGCCCAAACAGTGGTTCCCCCCCAATGTATGGGGTATCAGCGTACTCAGGACAAATTGGACAATAACTTTTGTGGTCCAATTTCTCCTGTTACCCTTGGGAAAAAAAAGAAATTGTGGGCTAAAACATCATTTTGTGGAAAGAAAAAAAGATTTTTTAATTTTCACAGCGCTACATTCTAAACTTTAGTGAAACAATTGGGGGTTAAAAGTGCTCACCACACATCTAGATAAGTTCCTTAGGTGGTCTTCTTTCCAAAATGGTGTCACTTGTGGGGGTTTCCACTGTTTAGGCACGTCAGGGGCTCTCCAAACACGACATGGGTTCCGATCTCAATTCCGGCCAATTTTGCATTAAAAAGTCAAATGGCGCTCCTTCCCTTCCGAGCTCTGCCATGTGCCCAATCAATGGTTTACCCCAACATGTGGTTTCTCCTGTTACCCTTGGTAAAATAAAACAAATTGGATCTGAAGTAAAAATTTTGTGAAAAAAGTTAAATGTTCAGTTTTTTTTAAACATTCCAAAAATTCCTGTGAAGCACCTGAAGGGTTAATAAACTTTTTGAATGTGGTTTAGAGTACCTTGAGGGGTGCAGTTTTTAGAATGGTGTCACTTTTGGGCATTTTCTGTCATATAGACCCCTCAGTCACTTCAAGTGTGAGGTGGTCCGTAAAAAAAATGGTTTTGCAAATTTTGTTGCAAAAATTAGAAATCGCTGGTCAACTTTTAACCCTTATAACTCCCTAACAAAAAAAAATTATGTTTCCAAAATTGTGCTGATGTAAAGCAGACATGTGGGAAATGTTGTTTATTAACTATATTATGAGATATACCGTAACTCTCTAATTTAAGGGCATAAAAACTAAGTTTGAAAATTGCTAAATTTTCATAATTTTCGACAAATTTTTGTTTTTTTCACAATCATGAAGTACAATATGTCATGAGAAAACCATGTCAGAATCACCAGGAACCGTTGAAGCGTTTTAGAGTTATGACCTCATAAAGTGACAGTGGTCAGAATTCTAAAAATTGGCTGTGTCACTTAGGTGAAAACAGGCTTTGGGGTGAAGGGCAGGGGCGTAACTACCGCGGTCGCAGCGACCATTGCGACCGGGCCCCGCAGGTCAGGGGCCCCGGGTTGGCAGGTCAGTGCAAATGCCAGAAGAGCCGGTGCCAGTAGTGGGCCGCTGCACTGTTTAACCCCCCCCCGTGCCGCCGTGTCCTGGGCAGACTGCAGCCGCCGGGAGCAGCGCGGGCAAAAGGAAAGGTGAGGAGAGTTTTTTTTTTTCTTTATAACTGGACTGTGGGGCCATTGTCGGGGGGGGGGGGGGGGGGAAGAGAGATGTGCGGGCTCTGCTGTATATATCCCTGTGCGGGCTCTGCTGTATATATCCCTGTGCGGGCTCTGCTGTATATATCCCTGTGCGGGCTCTGCTGTATATATCCCTGTGCGGGCTCTGCTGTATATATCCCTGTGCGGGCTCTGCTGTATATACCCCTGTGCGGGCTCTGCTCTATATACCCCTGTGCGGGCTCTGCTGTATATATCCCTGTGCGGGCTGTGCTCTATATATCCCTGTGCGGGCTCTGCTGTATATATCCCTGTGCGGGCTCTGCTGTATATATCCCTGTGCGGGCTCTGCTGTATATATCCCTGTGCGGGCTCTGCTGTATATATCCCTGTGCGGGCTCTGCTGTATATATCCCTGTGCGGGCTCTCCTGTATATATCCCTGTGCGGGCTCTCCTGTATATATCCCTGTGCGGGCTGTGCTGTATATACCCCCTGTGCGGGCTGTGCTCTATATACCCCTGTGCGGGCTCTGCTGTATATATCCCTGTGTGGGCTGTGCTGTATATATCCCTGTGCGGGCTGTGCTGTATATACCCCTGTGCGGGCTGTGCTCTATATACCCCTGTGCGGGCTCTGCTGTATATACCCCTGTGCGGGCTCTGCTCTATATACCCCTGTGTGGGCTCTGCTGTATATATCCCTGTGCGGGCTCTGCTGTATATATCCCTGTGCGGGCTGTGCTGTATATATCCCTGTGCGGGCTGTGCTGTATATATCCCTGTGCGGGCTGTGCTCTATATACCCCTGTGCGGGCTCTGCTGTATATACCCCTGTGTGGGCTCTGCTGTATATACCCCTGTGCGGGCTCTGCTGTATATATCCCTGTGCGGGCTCTGCTGTATATATCCCTGTGCGGGCTGTGCTGTATATATCCCTGTGCGGGCTGTGCTCTATATACCCCTGTGCGGGCTGTGCTGTATATATCCCTGTGTGGGCTCTGCTGTATATATCCCTGTGCGGGCTCTGCTGTATATATCCCTGTGCGGGCTCTGCTGTATATATCCCTGTGCGGGCTCTGCTGTATATATCCCTGTGCGGGCTCTGCTGTATATATCCCTGTGCGGGCTCTGCTGTATATATCCCTGTGCGGGCTCTGCTGTATATATCCCTGTGCGGGCTCTGCTGTATATATCCCTGTGCGGGCTCTGCTGTATATATCCCTGTGCGGGCTCTGCTGTATATATCCCTGTGCGGGCTCTGCTGTATATATCCCTGTGCGGGCTCTGCTGTATATATCCCTGTGCGGGCTCTGCTGTATATATCCCTGTGCGGGCTCTGCTGTATATATCCCTGTGCGGGCTCTGCAGTATATATCCCTGTGCGGGCTCTGCAGTATATATCCCTGTGCGGGCTCTGCTGTATATATCCCTGTGCGGGCTCTGCTGTATATATCCCTGTGCGGGCTCTGCTGTATATATCCCTGTGCGGGCTCTGCTGTATATATCCCTGTGCGGGCTCTGCTGTATATATCCCTGTGCGGGCTCTGCTGTATATATCCCTGTGCGGGCTCTGCTGTATATATCCCTGTGCGGGCTCTGCTGTATATATCCCTGTGCGGGCGGGGGGACCCGGGGTGTGCTGGATCGCCCCCAGCACATTAACCCCCAGCACACTGTGATCAAACATGATCGCAGTGTTCCGGCAGTATAGGGAAGCATCGCGCAGGGAGAGAGCTCCCTGCGGGCATCCCTGAGACCCTCGGAGCAATGCGATGTGATCGCGCTGCTCATAGGGTCTCTTACCTCCTTCTCCCTGCAGGCCCGGATCCAAAATGGCCGCGGGGCTGCATCCGGGTCCTGCAGGGAGGTGGCTTACCAGCGCCTGCTCAGAGCAGGCGCCTGGAAGCCTCCCGGCTGTGCATGTCAGATCGCTGATCTGACACAGTGCACAGCAAGGTGTCAGATCATCGATCTGTCACTTTACTGTGAGCCCCCCCCCCCTTCCCGGGGCAAAGTAAAAAAAAAAAAAAAAAATCTTAAATAAATAATAATTAAAAAAAAATTGTTCCAATAAATACATTCCCTTATCTAAATAAAAACAAAACAAAACAAAAGTACACATTTAGTATCGCCGCGTCCGTAACGACCCGATCTATAAAACTGTCTCACTAGTTAACCCCCTTCAGTGAACACCGTAAAAAAAACAAAAACAAGAGGGAAAAAACAACGCTTTATCATACCGCCGAACAAAAAGTGGAATAGCACGCGATCAAAAAGGCAGATATAAATAACCATGGTACCACTTAAAACGTCATCTTGTCCCGCAAAAAACGAGCCGCCATACAGCATCAGCGAAAAAATAAAAAAGTTAGTCCTCAGAATAAAGCGATGCAAAAATAATAACCGTATTTTCCGGCGTATAAGACGACTTTTTAACCCCTCAAAATCTTCTTAAAAGTCGGGGGTCGTCTTATACGCAGGGTACAGACAAATGTGCATATGGTGGGGGGGGGGGGGGGGGAGTGGTCCCGATGACGAAGGGAGGGGGCGACTCACAGGAAAGTGTGAGTGGAGTAGCAGCCCCCTATTGCCTCATTGCGGCAGCGTGGGGGTCTCTGTGCTGGAGAGCGGCGGCTCCTCATTGCGGCAGCATAGGGTTTCTGTGCTGGGAGCTGCAGCTCCTCTTCGTGCCGTGGGGGCTCTGTGCTGTGGGGGCTCTGTGCTGTGGGGCGGCGCATCTTATTGCAGCATCGGGGCTCCTCCGGCATCTCAAGGGAGACGAGATCTGAATCTGAGCATGCGCCGCCCCCAGCGGCCATTTTCCCGGAGGCCACCGCATCACAGCAATGGAGGTGCCGGTGCCTCCGGGCTTTGAGGAGATGCCGGAGGAGCCCCGACGCTGCAAGAAGATGCACCGCCCCACAGCACGAAGAGGAGCTGCTGCTCCCAGCACAGAAACACTATGCTGCCGCAATGAGGAGCCGCCGCTCCCCAGCACAGAGACCCCCACGCTGCCGCAATGAGGTAACAGGGGGCTACTCCACTCACACTTTCCTGTTAGACGCCCCCTCCCTTCGTCATCGGGACCACTCCCCACCCCAAAAGGCACATTAGTTACCGGCCCTATAAGACGACATACGGCATATAAGAAGACCCCCGACTTTTAAGAAGATTTCATATTTTAACTGGAAAAGTTGGGGGGTCGTCTTATACGCCCAGTCGTCTTATATGCCGGAAAATACGGTATTTTTTCTATAAAATAGTTTTTATCGTATAAAAGCGCCAAGACATAAAAAAAGGATATAAATGAGGCATCGCTGTAATCGTGCTGACCAGAAAAATAAAACTGCTTTATCCATTTTACCAAACGCAGAACGGTATAAACGCCCCCCCCAAAAAAAAATAAAAAGAAATTCATGAATAGCTGTTTCTTGGTCATACTGCCTCACAAAAATCGGAATAAAAGGCGATAGTCACGTGCCCGAAAATGTTACCAATAAAAACGTCAACTCGTGCCGCAAAAAATAAGACCTCGCATGACTCTGTGGACCAAAATATGGAAAAATTATAGCTCTCAAAATGTGGTAACGCCAAAATATATTTTTCCAGGTCACCACCTGACAGCAGACTGGAGGACGTCCTTCTTATCCATCATGGGACAGGAAACACGAGAGGTTAAAAGGACCCCCCCCCCACCACCCTTCAGTGTTTTTCCTGTCCCATTATGGATAGGAACGGACGAGAGGTCTGACCGTTCTGTGCGGGAGGTGTGGATCGGGGGGCTTTGCCTCACCCTTCCTACCATGAGGCACCCGCTGGCCGACACCCGCCCGAGGGTCCCTCTGCCTACCAGTGTAGTGCTGCTCCTGGTATGAGGATCGCTTCTCCCTGCTGGGGGCTCTCGATCCTTACGTCGTGCCCTCTGGTGCATGCGATCCCGCGCGGCAGCCTCTGGTGATGTCGACGTTTCCATGCGGCCATCGGGGAAGCCAAAGCACGCTGCACCGCACTCTGTTTCCGGCCGCGCGTCACTTCCGGTTTGCGGCCTAAGGGGGCGGGCGGCATCTCTGCAGCCGCAGAAAGTTTGAAGCGGTCAGATGGCGCGAGATGCTCCAAGAAGAACAGAATAAAAAGGGTATGTGCTGGGGCATTAGCGATCTCCAGAGGAACATGGAGGACGCAGCTAGATCAGAGGGACAGGAGACCATAGCGCCAGTAAGTGGGGCAGGAGCCCTGTATTATATGAATTCACTATACTAGTGATTGCTATGTGTTCTTTATAGGCGGCCTCCTTGCCTGAGAAATCCTTAAAGAAGCCCAGCAGGAATAAAAAGTGTCCTATCTGTGCGTCTAAGATGAAGGATACCTGTCAGAAGCCCCTGTGTGAAGCATGCACCTGCAGGATCATAGGAGAGGAGCAGGCGTCTCTTATGACAAACATGAGAGCCATTATTAGAGAGGAGGTTCAGGCTTCCGTATCCGGCCTGGTACTTCCTCAGGCCTCACTTCCAGAAAAATCTAGGAAAAGGCCGAGGGAAAAGTACTCATCAGGAGACTCATCTTCCGTGTCAGACCTAGAAGAGGAAGAATAAAGTAGAGAACCTCCGGAGAAAGGGAGAAGATATTTATTTTCCGCTGCAGACATGGGAGAACTGTTAGAGGCTGTACGTCATACTATGCAGATTGAGGAGCCGCAGCCATCCTGTTCTGTTCAGGATGAGATGTTTGGTGGCTAAAGGTACCGTCACATTAAGCGACGCTGCAGCGATATCGACAACGATGCCGATCGCTGCAGCGTCGCTGTGTGGTCGCTGGAGAGCTGTCACACAGACAGCTCTCCAGTGACCAACGATGCTGAAGTCCCTGGGTAACCAGGGTAAACATCGGGTTATTAAGTGCAGGGCCGCGCTTAGTAACCCGATGTTTACCCTGGTACCAGTGTAAATGTAAAAAAAAAAAAAACACTACATACTTACATTGCCGTGTCTGTCGCATCCCTCGCCTTCAGCTTCCCTGCACTGTGTAAGCGCCGGCCCTAAAGCACAGCGGTGACGTCACCGCTGTGCTTTGCTTTACGGCCGGCACTGACACATTCAGTGCAGGAAGCTCTGAGCAGCAGCGCGGACGCCGGGGGACGTGACAGACATCAGAGGGTGAGTACCATATATACTCGAGTATAAGCCGAGATTTTCAGCCCAAATTTTTGGGCTGAAAATGCCCCTCTCGGCTTATACTCGAGTCATGATCGGTGGTGGGGTCGGCGGGTGAACACTGTCATATACTTACCTAGTTCCGGCGTTCCTGTCGCTCCCCCTGCCTGTCACACGGTCTTCGGTGCCGCAGCCTCTTCCCCTGAGTGGTCACGTGGGACCGCTCATTAGAGAAATGAATAGGCGGCTCCACCTCCCATAGGGGCGGAGCCGCCTATTCATTTCTCTAATGAAGCGGTGCCGGTGACCGCTGATAGAGAAAGAGGCTGCGGCACCGAAGAACAGCTGTCCGGGGGAAGGAGCGGGACGCCAGGAGCAGGTAAGTATCGCATATTCACCTGTCCTCGTTCCACACGCCGGGCGTCGCGCCATCTTCCCGGCGTCTCTGCGCTCTGACTGTGCAGGTCAGAGGGCGCGATGACGCATATAGTGTGCGCGCCGCCCTCTGCCTGATCAGTCAGTGCAGAGAGACGCTGGGAAGATGGCGCCGAGGAGCTGCAAGCAAGACAGGTGAGTATGTGTTTTTTTTTTTTTTTAATTGCAGCAGCAGCTATGGGGCAATAATGGACGGTGCAGAGCACTATATGGCACAGCTATGGGGCAATGGTGCAGAGCACTATATGGCACAGCTATGGGGCAATGGTGCAGAGCACTATATGGCACAGCTATGGGGCAATGGTGCAGAGCATTATATGGCACAGCTATGGGGCAATGGTGCAGAGCACTATATGGCACAGCTATGGGACAATAATGGTGCAGAGCACTATATGGCACAGCTATGGGGCAACGGTGCAGAGCACTATATGGCACAGCTATGGGGCAATAATGGTGCAGAGCACTGTATGGCACAGCTATGGGGCAACGGTGCAGAGCACTATATGGCACAGCTATGGGGCAGTGGTGCAGAGCACTGTATGGCACAGCTATGGGGCAATGGTGCAGACCACTATATGGCACAGCTATGGGGCAATGGTGCAGAGCACTGTATGGCACAGCTATGGGGCAACGGTGCAGAGCATTGTATATATGGCACAGCTTTATGTGGAGTATCTATGGGGCAATGGTGCAGAGCATTGTATATATGGCACAGCTTTATGTGGAGCATCTATGGGGCCATAATGAACGGTGCAGAGCATTATATGTGGCACAGCTTTATGTGGAGCATCTATGGGGCCATAATGAACGGTATGGAGTATCTATTTTTAATTTTGAAATTCACCGGTACCTGCTGCATTTTCCACCCTAGGCTTATACTCGAGTCAATAAGTTTTCCCAGTTTTTTGTGGCAAAATTAGGGGGGTCGGCTTATACTCGGGTCGGCTTATACTCGAGTATATATACGGTATATAGTGTTTTTTTTCACTTTTACAATGGTAACCAGGGTAAATATCGGGTTACTAAGCGCGGCCCTGCGCTTAGTAACCCGATATTTACCCTGGTTACCATTGTAAAACATTGCTGGCATCGTTGCTTCTGCTGTCAAACACGACGATGCACGCCGATCTGACAGTTATTAGAGCAAATATAGCAGCGACATCGGTTGGTTGCTCGCTCCATGCACCTGTGGTTAGATGACCTTCGGGATCAATTAACAGCTAAGACTCCTAGGGAAACTATTCTGAAATCCCTGCCTCTGTTAAAATTGGCAACCACCTTTCTGGCAGATGCCTCCGCAGAATCTGTTAGGTTCGCAGCTAGGGGTCAATCCCTATCTAATGCAGCCCGAAGAGCTATCTGGCTCAAAAGCTGGTCGGGAGATATGCATTCTAAGAATAAGCTGTGTTCGATACCCTTTTCCGGGGGCAGGGTCTTCGGACCTGTCCTCGATGATATCTTAGAGAAAGCCTCAGACGTAAAGAAAGGGTTCCCTGAAGAAAAGCCTAAAAAATTCCAGCCCTTTCGTAGACCCCGCTATAATCAAAAACCAGATTACAGGGGTAAAGGGAAACAAGGTAGATGGAGTTACCAAAAAGGAGGGGATAGCAGGCTTAAAACCAAAGACTCGAGCTACTCAGGTTCGGGTTCTAGCTACCGGAGAAAATGATGCCATCAGAGTAGGGGGTCGTCTAGCCGAATTCCTAGAGGGATGGCGGGAGATAACGACGAGTCCTTGGGCCTTACAGGTTGTGTCCCAGGGGTACAAAATAGAGTTTATATCTCTCCCTCCCGAAAGGTTCCTAGTTTCCAGCTCCCATCTAAAATTGTCATCCCCCATGTGGTCAGATATACAGGACCTCCTAAAAATGGCAGCAATTGTTCCAGTACCCCCTCAGGAAGAGTACAGAGGTCATTACTCTAATCTCTTCTCAATAATAAAGCCGTTGGGAGAATCGAGAACAATAATAAATCTAAAACACCTAAACAATTGGGTGTTATACAAGAGATTCAAAATGGAGTCAATTCGGTCAACCGCTCGGTGTGAGACAGCTGACAGGTGAGTATGAGGGACAGAGGACAGGGGGATGAAGGAGGATGGTAAGCCGCCCGCGCCATGCAAGATGGGAGAGGGAGCGGGAGCGGAGGGGGGGGGGGTGGAGAGATGAGCCATGCATACAGGGGGGGGGGGGGGGTGGTGGTGGAGAGATGAGCCACGCATAGGGGGGAATATGAGTCATGCATACAAGAGGTGGGGGGGATATGAGCCATGTATACAGGAGGAGGGGGAATATGAGCCATGTATACAGGGAGGGGGGAATTGTGAGCCATGCATAGGGGGATATGAGCCATGCATACAGGGGGGGGGGGAATTGTGAGCCATGCATACGCGGGGGGATATGAGCCATGCATACGCGGGGGGATATGAGCCATGCATACAGGAGGGGGGGGGATATGAGTCATGCAAACAGGAGGGAGGGGGCAATATGAGCCATGCATACAGGAGGAGGGGAGAATATGAGCCATGCATATGGGATGGGAGGAAGATGAGCCATGCATACAAGATGGGAGGGGGCATTATACACTATTGAGCATCATGTGGGGTCATTATACAGTATTGAACATCATGTGGGGTCATTATACAGTATGGAGCATAATGTGTGGCCATTATACAGTATGGAGCATCATGTGGGGTCATTATACAGTATGGAGCATCATGTGTGGCCATTATACAGTATGGAGCATCATGTGTGGCCATTATACAGTATGGAGCATCATGTGCGGCCATTATACAGTATGGAGCATCATGTGGGGTCATTATACAGTATGGAGCATCATGTGGGGCCATTATACAGTATGGAGCATCATGTGTGGCCATTATACAGTATGGAGCATCATGTGTGGCCATTATACAGTATGGAGCATCATGTGTGGCCATTATACATTATGGAGCATTGTGTGGCCATATTTTTTTTTTGTTATAATTATTGTGTGTGATCAGCAGTGCTAAATTGGTGTGGTTGGGACTTGGGTATGGGTGTGACTAGTTGTGAAATGGGTGTGGTCAGAGGTGTGGCCTAAAATTTGCTGCGGCGCAACCTTTATACCTCTTTCCCTTCAAGAGTTGGGAGGTATGGTACCACATTTGCCAGATCACAGCAAGTGCCGCAAATCCCATAGGGAATGAATGAAGCCAAACCGTTTTGCCGTAAGTGATCCGTTACGCGGCAGATGTGAAAAAACTGCCCGATCTGCTTGCAAAAGGCGACTTTCACATCAGCGATTCTTGCCAAAGTCACTGCCGATAGTGTCATACTCACCAATGGGAGAGGCAGCGCTAAAAGGGCCTAGGGCAGCAGAAACTCTAAATACGGCCCTGGGGAGGGGTATCGTAATGTGCACTCTAGATCTAAAGAGTGCATATTACCATTTACCCATTCATCTAAATCACCAGAAGTTTCTGCGGTTTGCGGTAAATATGGAAGGAAAAATCTACCATTTTCAATTTCGCTGTCTCCCCTTCGGCCTGGCATCTGCTCCCAGAGTTTTTACAAAACTTATGGTAGAGGTGGTCGCCTATCTGAGAAATCGGGATATAATGGTAATTCCTTGTTTAGACGACTTTTTAATAGCGGCAGACTCCATAGGCCAGCTCAGGTTCAACTGTCAATCCGTCATTTCCACACTGGAAACTCTAGGGTGGATCATAAATTGGGGAAAATCAGACCTAATACCAAAGTCAAAAATAAAATTCTTAGGAGTCATGCTGGATTCGGAGACAAGAATGTCCTACCTACCAGTAGACAGGCTAAAGGGCATAATAGAAAAAGTCCATCACTTTTCCCAAGGCCGGAACTCTATCAGAGACGGGATGAAAATCTTGGGATTAATGACGGCCTGCATCTCTTGCGTGAGCTGGAGCCAGTTTCATTCTCGGCAGCTTCAGCAGAGAGTTCTGATGAGCTGGAACAGAAAACATAACTCACTAAATCGGAGGCTAAAACTCTCTTTCCAGATCCAAAGATCCCTGAAATGGACTCTCTCCTGGAACCTTTGGCTAGGGGTACCATGGCTTCAAACCCCGAGTGTGTCAGTCACGACAGATGCAAGTCAGCAAGGTTGGGGAGGTCATGTTCAAGGAAGATATTTCCAAGGTCGTTGGGAAAGGAAGGACAGCAAGAAGTCATCGAACTACAGGGAACTACACGCAGTCTGGAAGGTCTTAACAGCTGCGCAGCAGCATGTAAAAGTCTTTTCAGACAATACGACAACTGTAGCCTTCCTTCGGCATCAAGGAGGCCCAAGACGTATGGCGTTGCAAGGTCTGGCGGAACAGATCTTCAGATCGGCAGAAAAGTCGGTACTGTCAATCTCGGCGTTGCATTTGGAGGGGTCCAAGAACCAGTTGGCGGATTTCCTCAGCAGGAAAAGAGTATCTCCGACAGAGTGGGAACTGAACAACGAAGTCTTCAAAAGTCTTTGTCACCGTTGGGGGAAGCCGGCTGTGGATCTGTTTGCTACCAAACAAAATGCAAAGGTCAAAACCTTTTACTCCCTAAATCCCGGGGAAAGCCCAGCTGCGATCGATGCCTTCTCACAACCCTGGAACAACGGTCTTCTGTATGCATTTCCTCCTCTATCAATGATTCCAAGAACACTCAGGAAAATCTGCGAGGGCAAGGCCAATGTCATTCTCATAGCTCCTCACTGGCCAAAACGGAGTTGGTTTCCGTTGTTAAGAAGGCTATCAGTAGAGAAACCCCTACGGTTACCAGGAAGAGAGGATCTTCTGCTACAGGGTCCAGTTCTACACCAGAATCCAGGAGCTCTTCAATTGGCGGCCTGGATCCTGAATGGAAGGTCTTGAAGGCAAAAGGTCTTTCAGATGACGTCATCTCTACCCTCCAAGCCAGCAGAAAACCTGTGACATCAGCTATCTACACAAAAATATGGAAACGATTTTGTGGGTTTTGCAGGGAGATGACAGTTGATACTGACCATCCAAATATCCCAAAGATCCTTGACTTCCTGCAGTCAGGATTCCAAAAAGGCCTTAGGCCTAGTAAATTGAGGGTCCAAATAGCGGCTCTGAGTGTGTTTTTGGATTTTCCACTTTCTACCCACCCCTGGATTAGTCGGTTCTCTAGAGCAGTCCAGAGGCTAAAACAGTTAATTAGGAGATCGGTCCCGCCATGGGATCTTAATTTGGTCCTGAATTTTCTATGTGAACAGGCGTGGGACATAACAGGGGGTATAGATATTAACAAACTCTCTCTTAAAACCGTGTTTTTAGTAGCAATCACGTCGGCAAAAATGTTGGGGGAACTACAGGGCTCTATCAGTGCTGAACCCGTATTTACAGATCTTTGAGGATAAACTAGTGCTAAGACTCGACCCGGCTTTTTTCCCTAAAGTCGTCTCACATACGAATATGAATCAGGAGATTGTATTACAGTCATTTTGCCAGTTCCTTAAAAACCAAAAAGAAAGATTTTATCATAATCTGGACGTGAGAGAGACGGTACTCATGTACCTTGAGTCATCTAGGCCCTGGAGACAAGATAACAACTTGTTCGTTCAGTTCAGGGGTCCGAATAAGGGGAAAAAAGCGTCTAAAGTGACTATTGCACGGTGGATAAAATCCACAATCAGTTTAGCTTATAAAGCTAAAGGGCAGTGTTCCCCGGTTAACATTAAAGCCCATTCATCTAGGGCCATGGCCACGTCATGGGCAGAGAAGGGGGGGGGGGGCTCCGGCAGATCAGATCTGCAGGGCTGCATCATGGTCTAATCCTAGTACCTTTTCTAAACATTATAAGTTAGATGTGGTATCGCCTCAGTTGGCTTTTGGTAGAAAGGTACTTCAAGCAGTGGTCCCACCCTAAATACCATTCTCCTTTGGTATTTCTCCAGTGTGCTGTCAGGTGGTGACCTGGAAAACAGTTATTAGACCTACTGGTAATTGTATTTCCAGGAATCCATCCTGACAGCACTATTAGTTCCCTCCCTATTGTATGATCTTTATACTCAAGTGATGTAACATTTGTATGATTGATTATTTTGTTGGAATAAATCTTGTTTTTTGCATCCATCCAGATGTGTTACTTTGGAAAAGCACTGAAGGGTGGTAGGGGGAGGGTCCATTTAACCTCTCGTGTTTCCTGTCCCATGATGGATAATAAGAAGGACGTCCTCCAGTGTGCTGTCTGGATGGATTCCTGGAAAAACAATTACCAGTAGGTCTAATTACAGTTTTTGCAATAAAAAGCGTCTTTTAGTGTGTGACGGCTGCCAATCATAAAAATCTGCTAAAAAACCCGCTATAAAAGTAAATCAAACCACCCTTCATCACCCCCTTAGTTAGGGAAAAATAAAAAAAATAAAAAAAATTATTTATTTCCATTTTCCCGCTAGGGTTAGGGCTAGGGTTGGGTTTGGATTACATTTACAGTTGGCATTAGGGTTAGGGGTGTCAGGGTTAGGGGTGTGGTTAGTGTTAGGGGTGTGTTGGAGTTGGGGTTAGGGGTGTGATTGGGATAGGGGTTAGGGGTGTGTTTGGGTTAGGGTTTCTGTTAGAATTGGGGGTTTCCACTGTTTAGGCACATCAGGGCTCTCCAAACGTGACATGGCGTCCGATCTCAATTCCAGCCAATTCTACGTTGAAAAAGTAAAACAGTGCTCCTTCCCTTCCGAGCTCTCCCGTGCGCCAAAACAGGGGTCTACCCCAACATATGGGTTATCAGCGTACTCAGGACAAATTGGACAGCAACTTCTGGGGTCCAATTTCTCTTGTTAACCTTGGGAAAATTAAAATTTGGGGAGCTAAAAAAATTTTTTGGTTCAAAGTTCTCACAACACATCTAGATAAGTTCCTTGGGGGGGTCTAGTTTCCAATATGGGGTCACTTGTGGGGGGTTTCTACTGTTTAGGCACCTTAGGGGCTCTGGAAACGCAGTGTGACACCTGCAGACCATTCCATCTAAGGGTACTGTCACACAGTGCAATTTTGATCGCTACGACGGTACGATTCGTGACGTTCTAGCGATATCGTTACGATATCGCAGTGTCTGACACGCAGCAGCGATCAGGGACCCTGCTGAGAATCGTATGTCGTAGCAGATCGTTTGGAACTTTCTTTCGTCGCTTGATCACCTGCTGACATCTCTGGATCGTTGTGTGTGACAGCGATCCAGCGATGTGTTCGCTTGTAACCAGGGTAAACATCGGGTAACTAAGTGCAGGGCCGCGCTTAGTAACCCGATGTTTACCCTGGTAACCAGCGTAAACGTAAAAAAACCAAACAGTACATACTCACATTCTGGTGTCTGTCCTCCGGCGTCTCAGCTTCTCTGCACTGTGAGCGCCTGCCGGCCGGTAAGCGAGCACAGCGGTGACGTCACCGCTGTGCTTTCCGGCTATGGCGCTTACACAGTGGAGAGAAGCAGAACGCCGGGGGACAGACACCGGAATGTGAGTATGTACTGTTTGTTTTTTTTACGTTTACGCTGGTAACCAGGGTAAACATCGGGTTACTAAGCGCGGCCCTGCGCTTAGTAACCCGATGTTTACCCTGGTTACCCGGGGACTTCGGCATCGCTCCAGCGCCGTGATTGCAACGTGTGACCGCAGTCTACGACGCTGGAGCGATAATCATACGACGCTGCGACGTCACGGATCGTGCCGTCGTAGCGATTAAAATTGCACTGTGTGACAGTACCCTAAGTCTGCATTCCATATGGTGCTCCTTCACTTCCAAGCTCTGCCATGCGCCCAAACGGTTGTTACCCCCCACATATGGGGTATCAGCGTACTCAGGACAAATTGCACAACAAGTTTTGGGGTCCAATTTCTCCTGTTACCCTTGGAAAAATACAAAACTGGCGGCTAAAAAATAATTTTTGTGGAAAAAAATATATATTTTCACGGCTCTGCGTCATAAACTGTAGTGAAACACTTGGGAGTTTAAATCTCTCACCACACATCTAGATAAGTTCCTTAGGTGGTCTACTTTCCAAAATGGTGTCACTTGTTAGGAGTTTCAATGTTTAGGCACATCAGGGGCTCCCCAACCCAACATGGCGTCCCATCTCAATTCCAGCCAATTTTGCATTGAAAAGTCAAACAGCGCTCCTTCCCTTCTGAGCTCTGCCATGCACCCAAAGAGTGGTTTACCCCCACATATGGGGTATCAGCGTACTCAGGACAAATTGCACAACAACGTTTTGGGTACAATTTCTTCAGGTAACCTTGGAAAAATAAAAAATTGGGGGCGAAAAGATATTTTATGTGAAAAAATATGATTTTTTATTTTTACGGCTCTACATTATAAACTTCTGTAAAACACTTGGTGGGTCAAAGTGCTCACCACACATCTAGGTAAGTTCCTTACGGGGTCTTCTTTCCAAAATGGTGTCACTTGTGGGGGGTTTCAAAGTTTAGGCACATTAGTGGCTCTCCAAACGCAACATGGCGTCCCATCTCAATTCCAGTTAATTTTGCATTGGAAAATCAAATGGCGCTCCTTCCCTTCCGAGCTCTGCCATGCGCCCAAACAGTGGTTTACCCCCACATATGGGGTATCGTGGTACTCAGGACAAATTGTACAACAACGTTTGGGGTCCAATTTATCCTGTTACCCTTGGTAAAATAAAACAAATTGGAGCTGAAGTAATTTTTTTGTGAAAAAAAAAATTAAATGTTCATTTTTTTTTAAACATTCCAAAAATTCCTGTGAAGCACCTGAAGGGTTAATAAACTTCTTGAATGTGGTTTTGAGCACCTTGAGGGGTGCAGTTTTTAGAATGGTGTCACACTTGGTTATTTTCTATCAAATAGACCCCTCAGTGGTCTTAGTGGTCCCTAAAAATGAGAAATTGCTGGTCAACTTTTTAACCTTTATAACTCCCTAATAAAAAAAAGTGTTTCCAAAATTGTGCTGATGTAAAGTAGACATGTGGGAAATGTTACTTATTAAGTATTTTGTGTGACATATCTCTGTGATTTAAGGGCATAAAAATTCAAAGTTGGAAAATTGCGAAATTTTCAAAACTTTCGCCAAATTTCCGTTTTTTTTACAAATAAACGCAGGTAATATCAAAGAAATTTTACCACTATCATGAAGTACAATATGTCACGAGAAAACAGTGTCAGAATCGCCGGGATCCGTTGAAGCGTTCCAGAGTTAAAACCTCATAAAGGGACAGTGGTCAGAATTGTAAAAATTGGCCCGGTCATTAACGTACAAACCACCCCCGGGGCTTAAGAGGTTAATGGATCCCACTGATTCTGAGATTTTTTTCCGTGACATATTGTCTTTCATGATGGTGATAAAATTTCTTCAATATGACTTGTTTATTTGTGAAAAAAAAAAAAAAATTTCAAACTTTTGATTTTTATTCCCTAATTCAGAGCGTTTTCTCTCTACTGTGCATCAGCATAATTTCTTTCCCCCATGACGGCACCACGGAGAGAGGGATCTGCCCTCAGGGACAGGAAACATACAGGTGAAAAAAGCAGTACCTCTTCCACATCAGTTCGGTTTCCCTCCCTTCACGTGTGGGTGTGCACACTAGGATTAGTTATCTATATATAGTGACGCTGTGCTTCTAAGCTTAAAATTAAAATATTTTGTTTAGTTTAACCGTTTAAGTTACAGCTGAAGTGCTGTTAAGGCTCTGTAAACCAACTGATGTGGGAGAGAGGTACCGCCTTTTTCACCTGTAGGTTTCCTGTCCCTGAGGGTGGATCCCTCTCTCCGTGGTGCCGTCATGGGATCAGAGAAATACCGTTATCGGTAAGTAACTATGATTTTTTGAAACATTTTTTTTTTCTTAGGAAGTTATTTTGTTTATAAGTTGACCAGCGATTTCTCTAATTTTTAAAGCAAAATTTACAAAACCATTTTTTTTACAGACCACATCTAGTGACGAGCGAGCACTAAAATGCTCCGGTGCTCATTGCTCGGGTCTAGCAAATTGGAATACTCAGGTACTCTGCCAGAACAACGTGCCCAATGTAAGTCTATGGGAAACTCAAGTATTTTTACTGCGATCCCCCCAAGTGTCCTTTTACGGTCTAAAAACGTCTGAAAATGATGGAAACACTGCTCAAATGACACGGGAACATCATGGGGATTGCCCCTGGAAACATTTTTGACTCCTAGGTCACAGCTGTAAGCAATGTTGTCAGAGTTTCACGCCATTTTTACAGGTGCACCAAAAAACATACAAAAACGAAACCAAAATAGATTTTGCTGGGAAATATGTTAAGGTACATACTTTCCAGGGTAATGACTTGTATATAAGGCAAAATAATTAACCCGAGACGAAAATGTTCCTCCACCACTTTGGCTATGTTAACATGCAGCGTTTTTGATGCATTTTTTAACTTTCACATTGCCTTCAACCAATACAAATGCATTCACTGGGAAATGTCATTATAACATTTAACAACCGTAGCTAGCCATGTGGTGTGTGACAGATAAGGAGACACATCTTATTTCATTTATGAAGGAGGGACTCCTAGGCTTCTTTCACACTTCCGTCTTCCAAATCTGCACAGGATCCGTCAAGACGTTGAAATGACGGATCCTGTGCAGATTGTGGAAAACGTGTGCACTGGGCCCGTCTTTCTGACGGACCCGTTGAGCCTATGTGCACCTGTTGTGTATGCGTCTTCGCAGCGGTTTTCCGCTGCAAAAACGCATACACAACACAAACCAGGTTAAAAAAAATAAAAAAATTGCAGTATTCTCACCTACCGGTGTTCCCGCGCAGCGATGCTCCCGGCAGCTAGCGTTCCTAGTAATACACTGCGAAATCTCACGAGACCGCGACTTCTCGCGAGATTTCGCAATGTATTACTAGGAAGTAACGCTAGCTGCCATGAGCATCGGTGACGCTGCGCGGGAACGCCGGTAGGTTAGAATACTGTGATTTTTTTTTTTTTTTTAATTATTTTTCACATTATATCTTGTTACTATTGATGCTGCATAGGCAGCATCAATAGTAAAAAGAGAAAGAGAGTGATGGGAAATTCTTCCACGCATGTTCTCTTTGAAAAGGCGGGACCTGCTTTTCACAGGCAGCGACGCATTCTGCGCCCATAGGCTGCTATTGTAGCCAGTGATGGGCAGATCAGGATGCGTCGCTGACCGTTTTTCTGACGTGCAGAAAAAACGTTCCTCTGAACGTTTTCTCTGCCCGACGGACCGTTTTTTTATGCAGGATCCAGTGAAAGACGATTGAAACGGATGGCCATCCGTCACAATCCGTCGCTAATACGAGTCTATGAGAAAATGCAGGATCCTGCAAATTTTTTTGCAGGATCATGCATTCTCAAAAAACTACGAATTGTGACGGGAGGTGAAAGACGGAAGTATGAAAGAGGCCTTAAAGTCACAAAGCCTATTTTTAGAGGGGCATGAGGCAGCATTAATATTCTTAACCCCTTAAACCCCAATGGGGGTTTGCATGTTAATGACCAGGCCACTGTCCCTTTATGAGGTTATAACTTTGGAATGCTTCAATAGATCCCGATGATTCTGACAATGTTTTCTCGTGACATATTGTACTTCATAATAGTGGTAAAATTTCTTTGATATTACCTGCATTTATTTGTGAAAAAAATGGAAATTTGGCGAAAATGTTAGAAAATTTTGCAATTTTCCAACTTTTAATTTTTAAGCCCTTAAATCACAGAGATATGTCACACAAAATACTTAATAAATAACATTTCCCACATGTCTACTTTACATCAGCACAATTTTGGAACCCAATTTTTTTTTTGTTAAGGAGTTATAATAGAGTCATTTTTACACCACCATTTTTTTTTAGGGACCACATCACATTTGAAGTCATTTTGAGGGGTCTATATGATAGAAAATAACCAAGTGTGACACCATTCTAAAAACTGCACCCCTCAAGGTGCTCAAAACCACATTCAAGAAGTTTATTAACCCTTCAGGTGTTTCACAGGAATTTTTGGAATGTTTAAATATAATGAACATTTAACTTTTTTTCACACAAAATTTACTTCAGCTCCAATTTGATTTATTTTACCAAGGGTAACAGGAGAAAATGGACCCTAAAAGTTGTTGTACAATTTGTCCTGAGTACGCCGATACCCCATATGTGGGGGTAAACCACTGTTTGGGCGCATGGCAGAGCTCGGAAGGGAAGGAGCGCTATTTGACTTTTCAATGCAAAATTGGCTGGAATTGAGATTGGACACCATGTCGCGTTTGGAGAGCCCCTGATGTGCCTAAACAGTGGAAACCCCCAACAAGTGACCCCATTTTGGAAAGTAGACCCCCTAAGGAACTCATCTAGATGTGTTGTGAGAGCTTTGAACCCCCAAGTGTTTCACTACAGTTTATAACGCAGAGCCGTGAAAATAAAAATTATTTTTTCCCCACAAAAAATATTTTTTAGCCGCCAGTTTTGTATTCTTCACAAAAATGATCTTTTCGCCCCCAATTTTGTATTTTCCCATGGGTAACCGGAGAAATTGGACCCCAAACGTTGTCTAATTTGTCCTGAGTACGCTGATACCCCATATATGGGGGGGAACCACCGTTTGGGCGCATGACAGAGCTTGGAAGGGAAGGAGCGCCTTTTGTAATGCAGACTTAGATGGATTGGTCTGCAGGCGTCACATTGCGTTTGCAGAGCCCCTAATGTAACTAAACAGTAGAAACCCCCCACAAGTGACCCCATATTGGAAACTAGACCTCCCCAAGGAACTTATCTAGATGTGTTGTGAGAACTTTGAACCCCCAAGTGTTTCACTACAGTTTACAACGCAGAGCCGTGAAAAAAGTATTTTTTTCCCACAAAAATGTTTTTTTTTTAGCCCCCCAAATTTATTTATTTTCCCAAGGATAACAAGAGAAATTGGACCCCAAAAGTTGTTGTCCAAATTTTCCTGAGTACGCTGATATCCCATATGTTGGGGTAAACCCCTGTTTGAGCTCAGAAGGGAAGGAGCACTGTTTTACTTTTTCAAAGCAGAATTGGCTGAAATTGATATCTGACACCATGTCGCGTTTGGAGAGCCGCTGATGTGCCTAGACAGTGGAAACCCCCAATTCTATCTGAAACCCTAACCCTAGCCCCAACCCTAGCCCCAAAATGGAAATAAATACATTTTTTTAATTTTATTGTTTTTCCCTAACTAAAGGGGAGATGAAGGGGGGTTTGATTTACTATTTATAGCGGATTTTTGTGATTGACAGCTGTCACACACTAAAAGACACTTTTTATTGCAAAAAATAGTTTTTACGTCTCCACATTGTGAGAGCTATAATTTTTTGCCATATTTTGGTCCACAGAGTCATGTGAGGTCTTGTTTTTTGCGGGTCGAGTTGATGTTTTTATTGGTAACATTTTCAGGGAAGTGACTTTTTTTGATCGCCTTTTAGTCCGATTTTTGTGAGGCAGAATGACCAACAACCAGCTATTCGTGAATTTATTTTTGGGGGGCGTTTATACCATTCCACGTTTGGTAAAATTGATAAAGCAATTTTATTGTTCGGGTCAGTGCTATTACAGCGATACCTCGTTTATATCATTTTTTTTGTTTTGGCGCTTTTATACGATAAAAACTATTTTATAGTTAAAAATAATTAGTTTTGCATCGCTTTATTCTGAGGACTATAACTTCTTTATTTTTTTCCCTGATGATGCTGTATGGCTGGACAACATGACGTTTTCAGCGGTACCATGATTATTTATATCTGTCTTTTTGATTGCGTGTTATTCCACTTTTTGGAATAACTTTTTGTTTGGCAGTATGATAATAAAGCGTTGTTTTTTTGCCTCGTTTTTTTTTTTTTTTTTAACTTTATAACATTGCCCCAGGGGGGGCATCATGTTATAAGGTCAGATCGCTGATCTGACACTTTGCTGTGCACTGTGTCAGATCAGCGATCTGACATGCAGGGCTGCAGGCTTACCAGCCCTTGCTCTGAGCAGGCGCTGTTAAGCCACCTCCCTGCAGGACCCGGATGCAACCCCGTGGCCATTTTGGATCCGGGGCCTGCAGGGACAAGAAGGTAGGAGACCCTTGGAGCAACGTGATCACATCGCGTTGCTCCGAGGGTCTCAGGGATGCCAGCAGGGAGCCCTCTCCCTGCGCCATGCTTCCCTATACCGCCGAAACACTGCGATCATGTTTGATCACAGTGTGCCGGGGGTTAACGTGTCAGGGGCGGTCCGTGACCGCTCCTGGCATATAGTGCCGGATGCAATAGTCAGCTGACACCCGGCTGCGATCGGCCGCACTCCCCCCGTGAGCGCGGCCAATAGCATATGACGTACTATCCCATCACTGGGAATTAAGTCCTAGGTCACCTTGATGGGATAGTACGTCATATGGGATTAAAGGGCCGTTATTAAACAGTGGGTCTCCTATGCTGTTATTGCCTATACAGTGAGAGGCTTGGCTGGCAAGAATTACGATACACCTCAATACCACTTTCACGAGCGGTACAGGAGGCTTCCTGAAAAAATGTTGCATTGAATGCAAGGCCTGCCCTGCTATCAAGTCATATGCACCCCAAGAATCCTTTTAACCCAGGTGCTGGATGGCCGCAGGAAAACCCACTTGACATTCTTCAGTAGGTCCTGCCATACTGTATCCTTCCTTATGCATTGAATGAAAGGGCTGCCTTGACAAAAAAAATTGCACACACCCCAATCTTCCCCTTGGAAGAAACATGGAGGAGGTCCTCCTGAAAAAAAAAAAAAAACCTGTCCCATTACAAGGACGGGGTCTCCTAGACTTGTAGTGCCCATACGCTAAGTTGTATGGGCCGAAAAATATTTCCACATGGGGGGTACAATTTTTAAATAATATTTTATGGGGATCATAGACACCCTTGCCAAAAAATTGACTGGCGGCTGTAGCAGCATAGAACACGTTGACCCTGGTGTTCTAGTGGCGGAGAAGGATGAGACGTGGAGCAAGGCCTCATTAAAAAAAAAATAGGCCCAATTTAAAGGAGCTGGTCTCCTAGACTCGTATTGCCCATACACTAAGTGTATGACAAACAATTTCCCATGGGGGAGTAACATTTTTTTTGGTTTAAAATTAGTAACAGGCATCATAAAAACACCCTTGCGCCAAAATTTTGTGGCTTTTGCATCACGGAATATGTTCACCCTGGTGTTCTTGTGTTTGTGGATGATGTGGATAAGGAGGAGGATAACACCAAATAGACCAAATCCGGAAGCGTATACCCATGTGTGGTTGTGAAGAGGTGCATGAGAATACACCTCCACAAAAAAGACAATGTATTAGAAAAGGTTATGTTTCGCTGTTTTCACTTGGTGTACAAAAGTATTGCCCAATCCAGCCCTTGTTCATTTTTATAAGAGTCAGCATTTTCAGTTGACAGGCGGATGTGCTTATCAGTTATAATTCCTCTAGCGGTACTAAAAACCCGCTCTGACAGAATGCTAGCAGCAGGGCAGGCCAGGCCAGGACCTCCATGGCATAGAGAGCCAGTTCATGCCAGGTGTCCAGCTTGGATACCCAATAATTAAAAGGCACAGAGGAATCACGGAGGACATTAGTACTATCAGCAAGATACTCCCTCAGCATCTTCCCAAACATTGCACTTCTTGTGACAGCACCCCTTGCCTCTGTGCCGTGGTGCGATGGGAGGGTCTGAGAAAACTGTCCCAGAACTTTACCATTGTTCCCCTGCCTGTGCTGGATTGTACTTCTGTCTCTCTCGCTTGTACTTCTTGGTTGTACAGCAAACTGACATCTGCTGCCAGCGTTCTCAGATGGGATTTTTTTTTTTTTTTAGTAATTCCGCTACAAGGATTTTCTAGTACTGCACCCTTTTAGTACACCTGTCTGCCTCTGTCACACATGACCATGCCTGGCTGTATGTTCAGCGTTGCCGATCAAAAATCTGACTGCTCTTTTAGCGCTGTCTACAAATCTTCAGCATTCTGCGGTTTGTCACCTTAGCAGATTAGCTTCAGCACAGCCTGTTGCCACTTGGCTGAGGCAGTGCTGCCAGCTTCTGACTGATGTGCTCATTTCAGAGATGGAGGCTGAAGAGGAGGAGTAGGTGCAGGAGCTGTAGACTGTATGGGCAACCCTGATTGACGTAGGGCCCGCAATCCTCAGCGTTGGGAGGATGTGTTCCATCCCAAGGTCCGACTGGGTCCCGGCTTCCACTATGTTAACCCAGTGTGCTCCCAGTGAGATATACCATCCCTGCCCACAAGCACTTGTCAACGTGTCTGTGGTTAGGTGGACTTTCCCAGAAACAGCATTGTTGAGGGCACGGGTAATGTAGTGGGACATGTGCTGGTGTAATGCCGATACGGCACACCGGGAGAAATAGTGTCGACTGGGGACCGAGTACCTTGGAACGGCCGCCATTCAGGTTGCGGAAAGCTTCCTTCTCAAAGAGCCTAAAAGGCAACATTTCGAGCTCAAACAAACGAGAAATGTGAGATTTTAGTACTGTGGCCTGTGGGGCATTGGCTGCGTATTTCTGCTTGCGTTTCAATGACTGGGGTATAGGCAACTGAAGGCTGCCCTGGGACAAGGACGTGGATGGGCTTGATGATGGTGCTGATTGACTGCGGGCAACAACAGTTGCAGGGCAGGAGGCATTTTCGCATGCACCGTGGACTGGGGATTGGCCTTTACGCAAAACAGTGGTGTCACCTGCAGACAGTGTTCCTGGAGCCTGTTGTTCGGCCAACAGTTGGGTGCTTTGCTGCCATGTGCCTGATCATGCTGGTGGTGGTCAGGCTGTTAGTTAGCTGATGCGGGCATTGCAGGTGCTGCAAATAGCCTTTTTGGGGTTATCGTCAGAGTCTTTAAAAAAATAACCAGACTCTGGAAGATCTAACAGTTGGAATGGCAACTTCCGTCATGTTGGTGGTATGGGGAACGGATGCACGCCGTCTGTCCGTGGCCACCACACTACTTCCTGCCTGTTGGGGTGCTATGCCTCCTTCCCCATATGTGCTGCTGTCCTCGCTCTGCATGTCCCCCTGCCAGGTTGGGTCAGTTACTATGTCATCCACCACCTTCCACATCCGCATCCTGGTCCTCCTGACCTTTCTGTCAATTGTCTCATCATCATCATCCACCTCTTGTGACACTTTCCCACCATTGCCTTCATGTGACCGTGGCTGCTCAAATCTTCGGGCATCGCTACATGCGATCTCATCTTGCCCCACTTCAAGTTGACCGGCCGAGAGTCTGGAATCTTTAACCCCTTCCCGACCTTTGACGCAGCGTATGCGTCATGAAAACCTGTGCCAATCCGACCTATGACGCAGCATATGCGTCATGGTCGGATCGCGTCCCTGCAGGCCGGGAGAAAGGGTTAACTCCAATTTCACCCAACCTGCAGGGACAGGGGGAGTAGTACTACAGCCCAGGGGGGTGGCTTCGCCCCCCTCGTGGCTACGATCGCTCTGATTGGCTGTTGAAAGTGAAACAGCCAATCAGAGCAATCTGTAATATTTCACCTATAAAAATTGGTGAAATATTACAATCCAGCCATGGCCGATGCTTCAATAGCATCGGCCCTGGCTGGAGACCCTGATCTGGCCCCCCCACCAACTGATGGCGATGATCTGCAGCCGCCGTCAGTGTTCCTACCCCTCCGTCCTGTCCTAAGCACCTTCCTCTCCCCTCTGACCCTCCCTGTCCTCCCCTCCGCCCCCCCCCCCGCTGTCCGATCGCACCCCCCCCCATACTTACCTAGTCCGGTGTCCCTCCCGGTGTCCTCTGTCTTCTCGCATGGGCACCGCCATCTTGGAAAATGGCATGCGCATGCGCAGTGCGTCCGCCGAATCTGCCGGCCGGCAGATTCGTTCCTTGTACATTTTGATCGCTGTGATAGGTTCTATCATAGCGATCAAAATAAAAAAAAATAGTAAATCACCCCCATAGGTAGGGACAGAAATAAAATACAGAAAACATATTTACTTTTGTTTTTCCGTTAGGGTTAGGGGGAGGGCTAGGGTTGCACTTAGGGCTAGGGTTGCACTTAGGGCTAGGGTTGCACTTAGGGCTAGGGTTGCACTTAGGGCTAGGGTTGCACTTAGGGCTAGGGTTGCACTTAGGGCTAGGGTTGCACTTAGGGCTAGGGTTGCACTTAGGGCTAGGGTTGCACTTAGGGCTAGGGTTGCACTTAGGGCTAGGGTTGCACTTAGGGCTAGGGTTGCACTTAGGGCTAGGGTTGCACTTAGGGCTAGGGTTGCACTTAGGGCTAGGGTTGCACTTAGGGCTAGGGTTGCACTTAGGGCTAGGGTTGCACTTAGGGCTAGGGTTGCACTTAGGGCTAGGGTTGCACTTAGGGTTAGAATTGGGTTAGGGTTACAATTAGGCTGCTTTCACACATCAGATTTTTTGTTTCAGGCACAATCCAGCAAATCCGGAAATAAAGGGATCCGTTTTTTTTACACGCCGGATCCGTTTTTTTCCCATAGAGTTGTATTAGCGCCGGATTGTGCCTGAAGGACATGCGTTTCATCCGTTTTGTTCTGGATCCGTCCCTTCAGGCTTTTTTGCCGGACACAAAAAAACGTCCCCTGCAACGTTTTTTCTGTCCGGCGAAAAAGCCTGAAGGGACATTTCCGTCAATAAACGCATCAATCCGTTCTTACACATCGGGCATGCCAAGAAGCTATGATTTCGCTTCTGGTGTCTCTCTCTCTCTCTCTTTCTCTTTCTCTTTCGCCTCTCACCTCTCTCGCCTCTCTCTCTCGCCTCTCTCGCCTCTCGCCTCTCTCGCCTCTCGCCTCTCTCGCCTCTCGCCTCTCTCGCCTCTCGCCTCTCTCTCTCGCCTCTCTCTCTCGCCTCTCTCTCTCGCCTCTCTCTCTCGCCTCTCTCTCTCGCCTCTCTCTCTCGCCTCTCTCTCTCGCCTCTCTCTCTCGCCTCTCTCTCTCGCCTCTCTCTCTCGCCTCTCTCTCTCGCCTCTCTCTCTCGCCTCTCTCTCTCGCCTCTCTCTCTCGCCTCTCTCTCTCGCCTCTCTCGCCTCTCTCTCTCGCCTCTCTCGCCTCTCTCTCTCGCCTCTCTCTCTCGCCTCTCTCTCGCCTCTCTCTCTCGCGCGCCTCTCTCGCGCGCCTCTCTCGCGCGCCTCTCTCGCGCGCCTCTCTCGCGCGCCTCTCTCGCGCGCGCCTCTCTCTCGCGCGCGCCTCTCTCGCGCGCGCCTCTCTCTCTCGCGCGCGCCTCTCTCTCTCGCGCGCGCCTCTCTCTCGCGCGCGCCTCTCTCTCTCGCGCGCGCCTCTCTCTCTCGCGCGCGCCTCTCTCTCTCGCGCGCGCCTCTCTCTCTCGCGCGCGCCTCTCTCTCTCGCGCGCGCCTCTCTCTCTCGCGCGCGCCTCTCTCTCTCGCGCGCGCCTCTCTCTCGCGCGCGCCTCTCTCTCGCGCGCGCGCCTCTCTCTCTCGCGCGCGCCTCTCTCTCGCGCGCCTCCCTCTCTCGCGCGCGCCTCCCTCTCTCGCGCGCGCCTCCCTCTCTCTCTCGCGCGCCTCCCTCTCTCTCTCGCGCGCGCCTCTCTCTCTCTCGCGCGCGCCTCTCTCTCATGCGCAATAACGAATGCCGGATCCGTTGCATCAGTATTTCGCACCGGATCCGTTTTTTAGCAAATTTGCCGGATTTAGCCTGAAACAAAAAGCCTGATGTGTGAAAGCAGCCTTAGGGTTGGAATTAGGGTTAGAATTAGGCTATGTGCACACGGTGCAGATTTGGCTGCGGATCCGCAGCGGATTGGTCGCTGCGGATTCATAGCAGTTTTCCATCACGTTTACAGTACCACATAAACCTATGGAAAACCAAATCCATTGTGTCCATGGTGCGGAAAATACAGCGCGGAAAGGCTGCGTTGTATTTTCAGAAGCATGTCAATTCTTTGTGCGGATTCCGCAGCGTTTTACACCTGCTCCATAATAGGAATCCGCAGGTGAAATCCACACAACACTGGAAATCCGTGGTAAATCCGCAGGTAAAGCGCAGTGCGTTTTACCTGCAGATTTTTCAAAAACGGTGCGGTAAAATCCGCACACAAATCCGCAACGTGGGCACATAGCCTAAGGGTTGGAAATAGGGTTAAGACTAGGGTTAGGGGTGTGTTGGGGTTAGGGTTGGGATTAGGGTTAGGGGTGGGTTGGGGTTAGTGTTGAAGTTAGAATTGAGGGGTTTCCACTGTTTAGGCACATCAGGGGTCTCCAAACGCGACTTGGCGCCACCATTGATTCTAGCCAATCTTGCGTTGAAAAAGTCAAATGGTGCTCTCTCCCTTCTGAGCCCCGACATGTGCCCAAACAGTGGTTTTCCCCCACATATGGGGTATCAGCGTACTCAGGAGAAACTGGGCAACAACTTTTGGGATCAAACTTCTCCTGTAACCCTTGGGAAAATGAAAAATCGTGGTCTAAAAAAATCATTTTTGAGAAAAGAAATTTTTTTTTTTTTTTCATGGCTCTGCGTTATAAACTTCTGTGAAGCACTTGGGGGTTCAAAGTGCTCATCACACATCTAGAATAGTTCCTTGGGAGGTCTGGTTTCCAAAATGGGGTCACTTGTGGGGGAGCTCCAATGTTTAGGCACACAGGGGCTCTCCAAACGCGACATGGTGTCCGCTAATGATTGGAGCTAATTTTTCATTCAAGAAGCCAAATGGCATGCCTTCCCTTCCGAGCCTTGCCGTGCGCCCATACAGTCGTTTACCCCCACATATGAGGTATCGACATACTCAGGAGAAATTGCCCCAAAAATTTTAGGATCCATTTTATCCTGTTGCCCACGTGAAAATGAAAAAATTGAGGCTAAAAGAATTTTTTTGTGAAAAAAAAGTACTTTTTAACGGATCGATTTGTGAAGCACCTGAGGGTTTAAAGTGCTCACTATGCATCTAGATAAGTTACTTGGAGGGTCTAGTTTCCAAAATGGGGTCAGTTGTGGGGGAGCTCCAATGTTTAGGCACACAGGGGCTCTCCAAATGCGACATGGTGTCCGCTAAAGATTGGAGCCAGTTTTTCATTCAAAAAGTCAAATGGCACTCCTTCCCTTCTGAGCCCTGCCATGCGCCCAAACAGTAGTTTACCCCCACATATGAGGTATCAGGTTACTCAGGAGAAATTGGACAAAAACTTACGTTGTCCAGTTTCTCCTTTTACCCTTGGGAAAATAAAAAAAAAATTGTTGCTAAAAGATCATTTTTGTGACTAAAAAGTTAAATGTTCATTTTTTCCTTCCATGTTGCTTCTGCTGCTGTGAATCACCTGAAGGGTTAATAAACTTCTTGAATGTGGTTTTGAGCACCTTGAGGGGTGCAGTTTTTAGAATGGTGTCACTTTTGGGTATTTTCGGCCATATAGAACCTTCAAACTGACTTCAAATGTGAGGTGGTCCTTAAAAAAAATGGTTTTGTAAATTTTGTTGTAAAAATGAGAAATCACTGGTCAAATTTTAACCCTCAAAACTTCCTAGTAAAAAAAAAATTTGTTTCCAAAATTGTGCTGATGTAAAGTAGACATGTGGGAAATGTTACTTATTAACTATTTTGTGTCACATAACTCTCTGGTTTAACAGAATAAAAATTCAAAATTTTCGCCAAATTTCCATTTTTTTCACAAATAAACGCAGAAATTATCGACCTAAATTTACCACTAACATGAAGCCCAATATGTCACGAAAAAACAATCTCAGAACCGCTAGGATCCGTTGAAGCGTTCCTGAGTTATTACCTCATAAAGGGACACTGGTCAGAATTGCAAAAAATGGCCAGGTCATTAAGGTCAAAATAGGCTGGGTCATAAAGGGGTTAGAGGGAAAACTGAACAGCTCTTCAGAGTGTCCAAATGTGGGATCAGTTGTCTCAGGGCACTCAGCTTGATGGGAGGAAGGAGGATCAGGGTGAGTAATATAGAGTCCACACTCACGGCTATTCAGACTTGACCTTGTGGAAGATGTGGTGGTGGTGGCTAAGTGACTGGAAGCATTATCTGCTATCCAACCAACAACCGTTTTACGCTGCTCTGGCTTCAATAGTGGTGTGCTGCGGTCCCCTAGAAACTGGGACAGGAAGGTCGAGCTAGTAAATGTGGGTCTTTGTTGTGGCCCAATTTTAGCTTGGCCACGGCCTCGTCCTCTGCATGCACCATGAGCATCACGTCCACTTCCCCGTCCCTTGCCCATTTTAAATGGACTACTGAAATATTTCAAAAGTTCAATACAAATTGATTAATTTTGAGAACTTGTGATCAGTGTGCTGAAAAAACACACTTTTGATTGTTGGTAATTTTTCTTATTTGTTTTTTAACAAATTTTATTAACCCCTTCCTGACGTCGGACGGGATAGTACATCCGACGTCAGGTCCCCTACTTTGATGCAGGGCTCCGCGGTGAGCCCGCATCAAAGCCGGGACATGTCAGCTGTTTTGAACAGCTGACATGTGCCCGCAATAGCGGCGATTCACCCGCTGCTCTTAACTAGTTAAATGCCGCTGTCAAATGCAGACAGCGGCATTTAAGTACCGCATCCGGCCGGGCTGCCGGAAATGACGTCATCGCTGACCCCCGTCACATGATGCTTCAGTATTGTAATCATAGAGGTCCTTGAGACCTCTATGGTTACTGATCGCCGGTAGCTGTGAGCGCCACTCTGTGGTCGGCGCTCACAGCACACCTGATTTTCTGCTGCATAGCAGCGATCTGATGATCGCTGTTATGTAGCAGAGGCGATCGAGTTGTGCCTGCTTCTAGCCTCCCATGGAGGCTATTGAAGCATGGCAAAAGTAAAAAAAATGTGAAAAAAATAAAAAAAACATACAAGTTTAAATCACCCCCCTTTCGCCCCAATCAAAATAAATAAATTAAAAAAAAAAAATCAAACCTACACATATTTGGTATCGCCGCGGTTCAGAATCGCCCGATCTATCAATAAAAAAAAAAAGCATTAACCTGATCGCTAAACGGCGTAATTAGAAAAAAATCCGAAACGCCAGAATTGTTTTTTTGGTCGCCGTGACATTGCATTAAAATGCAATAACGGGCGATCAAAAGAACGTATCTGCACCAAAATGGTATCATTAAAAACGCCAGCTTGGCACGCAAAAAATAAGCCCTCAACCGACCCCAGATCATGAAAAATGGAGACGCTACGAGTATCGGAAAATGGCGCAATTTTTTCTTTTTTTTTTTTTTAGCAAAGTTTGGAATTTTTTTTCACCACTTAGGTAAAATATAACCTAGTCATGTTAGGTGTCTATGAACTCGTAATGACCTGGAGAATCATAATGGCAGGTCAGTTTTAGCATTTAGTGAACCTAGCAAAAAAGCCAAGCAAAAAAACAAGTGTGGGATTGCACTTTTTTTGCAATTTCACCGCACTTGGAATTTTTTTCCCGTTTTCTAGTACACGACATGGTAAAACCAATGATGTCGTTCAAAAGTACAACTCGTCCCGCAAAAAATAAGCCCTCACATGGCCAAATTGACGGAAAAATAAAAAAGTTATGGCTCTGGGAAGGAGGGGAGTGAAAAACGAATACGGAAAAACGGAAAATCCCACGGTCATGAAGGGGTTAATAACTAGAGTAAGACACACCAAAACCAGTTCAAAGGAGCCCTCAAATGCAACAATTTTTAAAACAGATAGGTGGCATCTGACAGAAAAACCACAATGTTCAATATGTGGCTTTTTTTTTTTTTATATATTTTTGAAAAGAAAATTACTGTCACGAAGTAATCTAACACAACTCCAAGAAACTGGAATGTATGTCTGAAAAGCAAGTATTCGGAGACCACACATAGGCCAGGCGTCAGACGGAGATAAGACTAATCAAAATGTGGCCTTGATTTTTTATTTTTTTTGGCCCACCAAAATTGTCAATAAGTAGGCTGACACAAAAAAATTGAAGTACTAAAATTGTAAAATATTTAGCGCAATGATATGAGATGCGTGTGGTGTACAAATCACTGTGATAGGGGGCGTGGCTATGTAGTGAAGGAGAGAGGACGCACACCGAGAAAGCTCTGGAATCCTTTCACTATCCTGTACTCAAGACCCCTATTCACAGCGATATATTGCCACCGCTGGACCTCCCTGATTCCCGGCGGCTCTTCTGAACTCTGTGGGGAAACCACTGTGACCGGGAGGCTCCGGGGACAGAGGACTTCGGAGCAGACCCGTGGCGAGGAGGCGGCCATTTTCAGTGGAGCGCGCTTTGCTGGAAGGAAGTGCTGCGCAGATCCCTGTTGGAGCCCGGACCTTACCCTGATCTCCGGGTAGTTGCCGATGCCTGCGGTGGGTGCCGGGGGCCTGTAGTGCGGCGGGAGCAAAGGAGACCCGTGCGGAGGCGGTGCCTGCGTGGAGTGGCTGTTATCTCTAAAGCGCGCGCTCCAGCAGGTGGAGACGCGGCTCCAGCAGGTGGAGACGCGGCGCCATCTTTTTCATCTTTGCGGCGCTGTATGGGCAGGTGAGCAAGTATAAATTCTGGACACACTGAGGGGGCGTGTGGAGTGTGCTCTGAAAAATTGAGCCCAGCACCCCTCATATTTTCAATAAGACACTCTGCCTATTAGTGCCATTACTTTGGAGGGCCCCTGGAACCCCCTTCCTGGCTGCTACCGCTGAGGGCACAGTGAGTCCTCCCTGGTGCATAACACCCTAGTGAAACCCTGGGACCGTCGTACCTGTAGCCTCTCGGCTCGCTACAGATATCACTCTGCCATAGCTCTGCTGTGTCTGTACGATCTGCGACTCTGACCTTGTTAATCATGCAACGTAATAAGGGCTCGGGAGCAGCTGATAAATTAAAAGAATTTGCCAGAGTTGATCCCTCTGATAGTGCACTAACTCTTAAAGATAACCCCTCTCAGGCGCAACGCAAAAATCATCCCTCTGATGGCGCTGAGGGAGGCGAACAGGAGGAATTAACGCTCAAACAAGCGTTTGACCAATTAATGCAAGCTATTTCGCTAACCAGAACATCCCTCACAGAAAAAATAGAGAATGTGCATACTGAGGTGGGACGCCTCCGTCAAGATATGCAAACTATGAAGGGACGTATTACAGAGGTGGAGACGAGGGTGTCCCGTGCAGAAGATACCATTGTACCCATGAAAGCCAAGTTGACAAAAGTAGCTGACTCTATTAATGCCTGGAAACAAAAGGCGGATGACCTAGAGAACAGACTGCGCCGGAATAATATTCGATTTATTGGTCTGCCAGAACGTACAGAGGGTCAACAACCTGAGGTATTTTTGGAGGGATGGCTCAAATCTTCTCTGGATGTTGAATTTTCTTCAACGTTTGCTGTGGAAAGAGCCCATCGAGTACTTACAAAACCTCTCCCACCCGGGGCCCCACCTAGACCTTTTCTGGCACGGATCCTTAATTGCAAGGACAGAGATACGATCCTGCGATTGGCACTGCAAAAAAGCCCCATTAAATTTAATAACGCTGTGGTCTCGATCTTTCCGGATTTTTCCTTGGAACTTCAAAAACAAAGGGCCAGATTCATGGAGATCAAGAAGCAACTCAGAGATAGAAACATCATCTACTCAATGATCTAACTGGCTCGTCTCCGGGTTATCCATAAAGGCTCCTCTGTGTTCTTCACGGACCCAGCGGAGGTAGCTGAATGGCTACGGTCTCATGGGGCGTCTTGTGCAAAGGAATCCTAAATGCATCTAGTCAAGTCAAATTCTTTTGAGTACTAAATGTGAAGCTCTCTCGGGGAAATGTCCAGATTATCAACAATGCCGGACGCTGAATCCAGCGAGGGTATCCCCTTACTTTTTCGATAACGAGAGCACAGGACGTGGCTCCTACATTGTTTGGTTCTTGTTTAACTTTTCCTTTTCTATAGGTTTTCCTTGTTATTTTAGTAGAATCTGCCGCCGACGATGTTCTTGTCTTCTATATGTTACCTTTGACCTTTGCCTGAGTAATATCACATACCATATTTGGATAAGCTAACATGGGATCTGAAATAGTATGTATGACATGGAATGTACGAGGTATTAAGTCCCCCCCCGAAAGAAAATTAAGGTCTTTTCGCGGATTAGACGTCACCACCCACATATAGTAGCCTTGGTGGAGACACACCTGACCAGAGATACGGCCCGGTGTGTGCAGAAACCGTGGGTACAATGGCATATACATGCTTTCCATACTAGCTACTCGAGAGGAGTTTCATTATTAATACACAGAGATGTTAGATGGGAGGCTAGGGAGGCCCGAAGGGATTCTGAAGGCCGGTTTGTTTTTGTGCATGCGCTAATTAATTCTAGTGAATATGTGATTTTATGTATTTATAACCCTCCCCCGGCTAATATGTCAATCCTCCGGATGGCAATGAGCTTTGCTCTAAACTATCCAGATGCACAAGTCATTTGTATGGGATACTTTAATTTAGTTATGGATAATAGCCTTGATAGACTGAGATTGGATGATGAGAGATCTGGGGAGACCCCCTCTTTGGTCCCGACCCAGCTGGCATCATTTATGGAGGGCAGTGGATGGTTGGATCTGTGGCGGATGCGTCACCCTGGAGTGAAAGGGTATACCTGCTACTCATCTACTAAACGATCCCTGTCTCGCACAGATTACATATTTAGTTCCAGCGGGCTGGCGACATGGGTGGTTAGTGTGGAACACGGTAATAGGGGGATATCAGACCATAGTCCGATCATACTTAAACTCAAATTTGGGCAACCAAGGAGCGGTGTAGTCTGGAAACTGAACCCCTTTTGGCTGAAACTATTGGACCATAACGACAGAACAGTGGATCAGTTGAAGTGTTTCATTTTGTCTCATCCAGAGCCCCAGAATATCAATTTATTTTGGGATACCCTCAAGGCATACTTGAGAGGATGTTTGTCCTCCACAATTTCATATATAAAGAGAGTGACTTCGAGAGAGGATGATGGGGTGGAGCAGAGACTGAGAGAAGCGGAGGCCGCATATATATCTAATCAAACTAGTGGTAACAGAATGGAGTGGTTGACCTCACAGAGACTGTATACTCAACATATGGACACCAAGTCTTTAAAGACTCCATAATAACAGGGTCTGTACCACAGGACTGGCGTATAGCAAATGTGGTGCCAATATTCAAAAAAGGGGCAAAAACTGAACTCGGTAATTATAGGCCAGTAAGCTTAACCTCTACTGTGGGTAAAATCCTAGAGGGCATTCTAAGGGATGCTATGCTGGAGTATCTGAAGAGGAATAACCTCATGACCCAGTATCAGCACGGGTTTACTAGGGACCGTTCATGTCAGACTAATTTGATCAGCTTCTATGAAGAGGTAAGTTCCGGACTGGACCAAGGGAACCCAGTGGACGTAGTATATATGGACTTTTCCAAAGCTTTTGATACGGTGCCACACAAAAGGTTGTTACATAAAATGAGAGTAATGGGGATAGGGGAAAATATGTGTAAGTGGGTTGAGAGCTGGCTCAGGGATAGGAAACAAAGGGTGGTTATTAATGGAGCACACTCGGACTGGGTTGCGGTTAGCAGTGGGGTACCACAGGGGTCAGTATTGGGCCCTCTTCTTTTTAACATATTTATTAATGACCTTGTAGGGGGCATTCAGAGTAGAATTTCAATATTTGCAGATGACACTAAACTCTGCAGGGTAATCAATACAGGGGAGGACAATTTTATATTACAGGATGATTTATGTAAACTAGAAGCTTTGGCTGATAAATGGCAAATGAGCTTTAATGGGGATAAATGTAAGGTCATGCACTTGGGTAGAAGTAATAAGATGTATAACTATGTGCTTAATTCTAAAACTCTGGGCAAAACCGTCAATGAAAAAGACCTGGGTGTATGGGTGGATGACAAACTCATATTCAGTGGCCAGTGTCAGGCAGCTGCTACAAAGGCAAATAAAATAATGGGATGTATTAAAAGAGGCATAGATGCTCATGAGGAGAACATAATTTTACCTCCATACAAGTCACTAGTTCAACCACACTTAGAATACTGTGCACAGTTCTGGTCTCCGGTGTATAAGAAAGACATAGCTGAACTGGAGCGGGTGCAGAGAAGAGCGACCAAGGTTATTAGAGGACTGGGGGGGTCTGCAATACCAAGATAGGTTATTACACTTGGGGCTATTTAGTTTGGAAAAACGAAGACTAAGGGGTGATCTTATTTTAATGTATAAATATGAGGGGACAGTACAAAGACCTTTCTGGTGATCTTTTTAATCATAGACCTGAGACAGGGACAAGGGGGCATCCTCTACGTCTGGAGGAAAGAAGGTTTAAGCATAATAACAGACGCGGATTCTTTACTGTAAGAGCAGTGAGACTATGGAACTCTCTGCCGTATGATGTTGTAATGAGTGATTCATTACTTAAATTTAAGAGGGGACTGGATACCTTTCTGGAAAAGTATAATGTTACAGGGTATATACACTAGATTCCTTGATAAGGCGTTGATCCAGGGAACTAGTCTGATTGCCGTATGTGGAGTCGGGAAGGAATTTTTTTTCCCCATGGTGGAGTTACTCTCTGCCACATGGGTTTTTTTTGCCTTCCCCTGGATCAACATGTTAGGGCATGTTAGGTTAGGCTATGGGTTGAACTAGATGGACTTACAGTCTTCCTTCAACCTTAATAACTATGTAACTATATAAGTCCAAGCGTAAGCTATTTTTCGCACGTCAGTCATATTTTGAGTTGGGAAATCAAACTGGTAAATTTCTAGCCTATCTGGTGCGTCAACATAATACATCTAATACAATACTGCAGGTCCGCGCGCCAGACGGTCTACTGATTTCCACACCAGAAGGAATACTTCACTGTTTTTATAACTATTATGAGTCATTATATACCTCCAAAAGTGGCCTCGGCGTCTCGCAATGTTTGGATTATCTGTCAGATGTAATATTTCCCACATTGAATCCCACTCAGCGAGATTTTATGGATGCTAAATTTACATTGGAGGAGGTAGAATACGCAATAATGGACATGTCCTCTGGGAAAGCTCCTGGGCCAGACGGGTTTCCCGTTGAGTTATATAAGAGATATCGGGATATACTAGCGCCACTCCTATTGAAAGTACTCCAGGGTATATGGGAGGGGGGATGTATGCCCGAGACTTTCTATGAAGCACATATTGTCATACTCAAGAAAGAGGGGAAGGACCCTTTGGAATGTGGCTCCTATCGACCCATATCATTAGTTAATGTAGATTATAAAATCTTCACTAAAATCCTGGCCATTAGACTAAATTCCATTATACTAAATCTTATTCACCCAGATCAGACTGGCTTTATGCCGGGAAAAAACACCTCTATTAACATTAGGCGAGTTCAATCAATAATCCAATATAGTTCCTTAGTGACGGATAATAATTGGGCATTAGCATCCTTGGATGCGGCTAAGGCCTTTGATTCTCTTGAATGGCCCTTTTTGTCAGTATGTCTACAGAAATATGGCTTTGGAGACAAGTTTCTAAGGTGGATCAATGTATTATATATGAAACCTAAGGCGCGTATAATTATAAATAGCTCCATCTCTAAGTCTCTCTCATTATCTAGGGGAACTCGTCAGGGGTGCCCCCTCTCGCCGGCTCTTTTTGCTCTTGCGATAGAGGCATTGGCAATACGTATGAGATCCTCCCCTGATATCAAGGGCATAGACATAGCGGGTCGGGTAGACACCATCGGCTTATATGCCGACGATATGGTGATATTTATGGACAAGGCAGAGGAGACACTACCAAAAGTGATTGCTACTATAGATGTCTTTAGTAAATACTCCGGCCTGTATATAAACTGGGACAAATCTGCTCTATTGTCTCTCTCTTGTACCCCAATGCCAAATCTTGAAACTTTGTCCTTGTTACCTGTCGTGTCCAATTTCAAATACTTGGGTATCTATATGTCCCAAAGTAGTAACTCTGATCTACGACTCAATGCCTATCCATTATTAGATTTAGTTAAATCCAAATTTGCATCCTGGAGCAAGCTCCCACTATCTGTTGCGGGCTGTATTAACCTAATAAAAATGATTTTACTCCCGAAACTCAGTTATTGCCTTCAACATAGTGCAGTACCAGTACCTAAGTTCCTCTTTATAAATTTATTTAAACTCCCAGATCACTTCCTTTATATGGGGGAAATCCAGGCCCAAACTTAGATTGTCTGTTTTGCAGAGGCCTAAACGGGGGTGGGGGTGGGGGGGTGGAGCGGCATTACCGGATTTTTTTCTATATTACCTGGCCGGGCAGGCTAAAGCATTGGTCACGTGGATGCTTGGTGGTTGTCTTCCTAACTCTGAACATCATCTGCTTCATTCTGCTCGGGTGGAATGTCCACTGAGCTTTTTAGAATCAGAAAAAATAAGTACCCCTCACCCACTGCCCATGCTTCGATTGGCACGATTGGTCTGGAGACAAATAAAGGTTGTGGGATTTACAGATATTATTGCTGAAATGCCCCTTTGGAAAAATAACTACTTTCCGACGCTGCTAAATCACCCGTCCACTGATTTTTGGGTGATGCATGGTGTTACCTCGGTAGGAGATTTACATGACCAGGGGTCCTTCGAACAATTGCAGTCTAAGTACGATATTCCAAGATCCCAATTTTTTCGTTTTCTACAATTAAGATCAGCTTTCCAGTCGTATATGAGGGGGGTGGACATAGGCTGCACAATTTCATCTTTACCTCTGATAGGAATCCTCAAATCCCAGGGACCCCAGGGCCTTATTTCTTCTTTATATACACCTATTTGTTGTCAGTAGGGACGGGATCAATTATAAGACTCATTAAAGGGAAGTGGGAGAGACTCATCCCTGAAGTACAAGAAGAAGAATGGGAGGAAATTTTAGAATACCCACTTACAGTATCCCCGTTGGTTAATAATAGAATGACACAACTATATATAATATATCAATCGTATTTGACTCCCATACGGCTTTTTAAGATGGGTCGACTTCACTCCTCAGACTGTCTGCGTTGTCATTTACCAGACGCAGATTTTATCCACATGATGTGGAGTTGTCCTATTATCCTTCAGTATTGGAAAGAGGTGACATCTCTACTTTCATCCATAGTCGTACCTCCTGTTCCCCTTGAGCCATTAATTTGTCTATTTGGGGTGTGGGACGAGGAGGCCTGGGGTCATCATGTTGGGATTTTTTTACGGGAGTCACTCTTTATGGCGAGGAAGGTGGTTGCAATGCGGTGGATGGGAGGTTCATGCCCCTCCCTCAGAGCCTGGGTTGAGTTAGTCATTTCGGTCATACCATATGAACGTACGCTATGCCAAAACAGAGAATGTCCAGGTAAATTTGAGAAAATTTGTAGCGGATGGAACGCCTCTCACCTCACTTTATAAATTTCTTGTTAACTGTATTAGTGCAAAGTGTCAAATTTCTCTAGATGTTACGCAAAGGAGGATGCGAGCTTATTGTCAAGCGGCAGAAAGGTAGTTAGTAGGATATAGTTGTAGCTCTGGTTTAAGGACTAAATTTTCATGACTCCATGTTAGGTTGGAATGGAGAAAAAGATATGTTGAGCATAAATTGTAATTTTCAGTCATGCATACAATGTACATGTTCCACATTGACTGTAATACTAATGAATGCAAATATGTATATTGTATATTTCACTTTATGGTTAATAAACGAATTAAAAAAAAAAAATCACTGTGATAAACACAAGAACTGTAGCTAAATATTTTTTGGCCAGCTACAGATTTTTGGTCAGCAAAATGGTGTCCAAAAATGTTATAAGACACTCCAAAAAATACTGTAGTACCAAAAAAAGGCCAGAATTTTCTGCGCACTCACATCTGATGCCTGGGACAAAAAAAAAAAGACTTTTAAATTGTTAGATTTTCACGCTCTTGTATTGATATGACCTGGCTTTAGTCTATAGTGTGACCAAGCAAATTAATGTAGAAAAAAGTGGGCTATGGATTGCCTTCTAATAAAAATAGCAGATATAAGCTGCAAAAAGCAAAAAAAAATCCTACCAACTGATGCCTGCAGCTCGGTATATATAAAACACTCAGCAGCAGACAATAATGGAGCTTTTTGATGTATACAGGGATATCTATAGACTCATACAGTGCCTGCAGGCCTTGCACTGATGTGGATATGTGCACATAGACTCCCCTGCCTACCTAGCGCTGCAATCTATATACCCCCGAACTAGCCCTAAAAAGGACTGTTGGTTTATCAGGATTTGTGGATTGAACACTAGTAGACCCACACTAACTAATAAAAAGTAAGAATCTGACCCTATCTCAGCAGCAGCTCTCCTTACACTAGCTGACTCCGGAGCAGAATGTGGCGAGCAGGGCGGCGCCAGGTCTCTTATAGATCTGATGATGCTGTGTGGCCAGCCAATCACTGTAATACCACAGCAAAGATGGCTGCGGTATTAGTGCATGGCAGACAATCCCTGCATTGTTGATTGGTGCTCTAAAAAGCACCAAAATTAAAAGGAGGAGACCCGAGCTCCTGCCGAATAAGCCCAGAAATGCTTTGTGCTCGCTGAGCACACCGAGCACAGTGATACTCGGCTGAGTAGTGGCGAGCACGTTCGCTCATCACTAACCACATCACATTTGAAGTGACTTTGAGGGGCCTATGTGACATAAAATGCACAAAAGTGACACCATTCTAACAACTGCCCCCCTCGAGGTGCCCAAAACTGCATTCAAGTTTATTAATGCCAGTTTCACATTTGCGGTTGTGTCCGCAGCGTTTCTTCCGCAATAATCCGCATGCATTGTGTAGTCCTATATTTAACCCCTTCAAGGCCCTTTTTCGTTTTTGTTTTCGTTTTTCACTCCCCTCCTTCCCAGAGCCGTAACTTTTTTATTTTTCCGTCAATATAGCCATGTGAGGGCTTATTTTTTGCGGGACGAGTTGTACTATTGAAGGACACCATTGGTTTTACCATGTCTTTTACTAGAAAACGGGAAAAAAATTCCAAGTGCGGTGAAATTGCAAAAAAAGTGCAATCCCACACTTGTTTTTTTGCTTGGCTTTTTTGCTAGGTTCACTAAATGCTAAAACTGACCTGCCATTGTGATTCTCTAGGTCATTACGAGTTCATAGACACCTAACATGTCTAGGTTATTTTTTATCCAAGTGGTGAAAAAAAATTCAAAACTTTGCTTAAAAAAAATAAATAAATAAAGTGCCATTTTCCGATACCCGTAGCGTCTCCATTTTTCGTGATCTGGGGTCGGGTGAGGGCTTATTTTTTGCGTGCCGAGCTGACGTTTTTAATAATATCACTTTTGTGCAGATACGTTCTTTTGATCGCCCGTTATTGCATTTTAATGCAATGTCGTGGCAACCAAAAAAAAGTAATTCTGGCGTTTTGAATTTTTTTCTCGCTACGCTGCTTAGCGATCAGTTTAATGCTTTTTTTTTATTGATAGATCGGGCGATTCTGAACGCGGTGATACCAAATACGTGTAGGTTTGATTTTTTTTTTAATTTTATTTAGGATGGGGCGAAAGGGGGGTGATTTAAACTTTTATGTTTTATACATTTTTTCATATTTTTAAAAACATTTTTTTTTTTACCTGTGCCATGCTTCAATAGCCTCCATGGGAGGCTAGAAGCTGGCACAACTCGATTGGCTCAGCTACATAGCAGCGATCATCAGATCGCTGTTATGTAGCTGAAATGCAGGTGTGCTGTGAGCGCCGACCACAGGGGGGCGCTCACAGCAGGCCGGCATCAGTAACCATCGAGGTCTCAAGGACCTCTATGGTTACCATCCTGACACATCGCCGACCCCCGATCATGTGACGGGGGTCAGCGATGACGTCATTTCCGTCCGGATGCGGTAGTTAAATGCCGCTGTCTGCGTTTGACAGCGGCATTTAACAGGTTAATAGCGGCGGGAGAATAGCGATTTCACCCGCCGCTATTGCGCGCACATGTCAGCTGTACAAAACAGCTGACATGTCGCGACTTTGATGTGGGCTCAGCGCCGGAGCCCACATCAAAGGGGGAGACACGGCATGCGCTGTACTAGTACGGCGCATGTCGTGAAGGGGTTAACAATAGTAGCGCAAGCATCTGCGTTTGATTGCGTTTTGCCACGTTTGACGACGCATGCGTCGTTTCGCCGTCTGCGGTTTGGCGCGGTAAATGCTACATGTAATTTTAGAGGCGTCAATTTGCCGTCTAGAAACGTATGCGGTTGTTAGCGGCAGAAATGCGCAAAAAAACGCATTGCTGTCTGTGACAACGCATGCGGCCGCAAGCACATGCGTTGCACCAGAGAAAAACATGTCTAGACACTGATTAGCCACCCCCCACATACAAGGTGATAAAGGGAGGGAGTGGACAGTTGCATGTCACTATGAAGCAGACAGAGAAGCAGAGGAGACAGACAAAAGCAGCTTGGAGGAAACAAGAACAATGTGAGTATATCCTAGCCAATGCCTTTATTTTCTATTTTATGTCTCTACATGTCTTAATTTCTTTCATTTCTTCCTTTCTGCATGCATCAGAATGTCGTCTTCTTCTGATGAGGAGCAACGTCCTGGGCCTTATGAAGTAGAACATGTCAGGGAAGTGAGTGCTCACCTCCTCAGATTGGTAAGTATTCACTGTTGCATCTACACATATGACAATTTTTGGGTTTCATTTTTTTTTTAGAGCACTTCTTCTACTGCGGCAGAGACTGGGCAGGAGCAGCGGGTTCACGGACGAGTGTCAAGGCGGCAGCGAGTAAGTATACAAGGCTGACTGTTTACTGTATCCTCACTTCAGTATTCTTGAATCTTCCTTTCTGTACTTTACTCTTTCTTTAGAATTTTCTTCTGGACTCCTTTTGTATCTTAAGATAGCAACCACAGCCAATATGAAGCCACCCAGGGGTGCGCTGCATGGGACTCGGCTGACCCCTTATACAGGTATACTACAATATACATTCCTCCTCGGGCTGGACTATTATTGTGGGTGTGACAGTTTCATGAGATTTTTCAATAGGCACTGCGGTATATGGTTCAGTCTCCAGCTAGCCTGCTACTATCTAGGTCCGCAAAACTGTGTACTTGGTGTGGATTGTATAACTTATGAGTTCTGCACTGGTTTATACTTTTATATAAATTTTTTTATATATATCTGATTTTTGCCATTTTTTGCACATCCTTTAACACGTGGTTTGTGAAGCAAGTACACTACATCACAATTAAATATTGTAGTATCTTTATTATACTGTGCACCTATTGCGGATACTGTCAGTATATACCCTGGTGCTTTGGCACAACATTGCACATTGCACTTTATTTTGCCCACTTTTGCACACATATTATGAATTAATAGTGTCACATACATGCCATTTTAATTTAATAGTATATAATTCTATATTTATTCATCACATGGCACTTTAATGACCCCTTACACTATTAGTAGTAACTAATGAATTTTACATGCCCGCATGTCCTTATGTATATTCTACTCTGGGAGGTTGTATTAACCTGATATTCCAATATAAAAAGGTCAGCCTGTATAAACTCCCCTATTGCTTTTAGTATTCTAATTCTTTTAATTTTATTCCCATGTGTGCGCACAATTTCTATATATTATATGTATTATATATGTTATATTGCTGTCAATTTAAATAAAGGCATTTTATATCTCACTCCTGCTTGGTGTTATCTCTGGGTGGCTCCATATTGGCTGTGGTTGCTATCTTTGGGTAGTGGGTTTCCACACTTCTCTCCACAGAACACGTATCACTGGAGGTTATAGAAACTTATTAAGAATATTTTATTTATTTATAATCCATTGGTATACAGTGATCGTTGTTTCTGTGGTTGCGTTAATCCTTTTGTATCTTGACTTTCCTTATTCATGCCATTTCTCATCCTCTGTCAAGCAAAAAAGGCAGAACACTGCTGCGCTAACACATGCAAACATGAAACACAGAAATTTAACTGCATTACTGCACTAAAAATATGAAAAATGAGAGCGTTTAAATATTTACATGGAGACGTTTATTCTCAGCGAGGAAGGAAAGCGTAGGACCTGGTATAAGAGAGATGCCGTAAAGTGGCTACCAGGTACACATAAAATTGGCCTTTTTTATGCTCTAAACGCTCTCATTTTTCATATTTTTAGTGCAGTAATGCAGTTAAATTTCTGTGTTTCATGTTTGCATGTGTTAGCGCTGCAGTGTGCTGCCTTTTTTGCTTGACTGCATAGGAGTTGGTGACTCTAAGGTTCAGCACCTGTTCACACTTGATCTATGTTTGGATGTGACGGTCAGTTTTTTCAAATGTATTTCTCATCCTCTGTTTTCTTTCTTTTCCTTATGTTAATGTATCCAACATTAATGTCTTTACTTAATTTTTAGGTTCCAGAACGGGATGAAGACCTCATAGAAAATGACCTCCTCATCTCCCTGGTCCAGGAGCGAGGCCCTTTGTGGGACATCCGGGTTCCACAGCACTCGGACAATGTGACGATCCGTCACCTATGGAATGAGGTGGCCAAAGCGATGTGGGATGGCTGGGACAACGCCCCGACACGGGTCCGAACTGCATTTGGTAAGTATTGCAATGCAGTGTGAAGCAGCAGAGACCTTGGCCGTGCTCACACAACTGTGTGTGATGAGAGAAACTCCTGAGAGTTTCTCTCATCACACACAGTTGTGTGAGCATGGCCAAAAGACCATTGTCTAACCATTATGTTTTGTTTTTTCAACAGTGGGCAGAGTCAAAACACGTTGGCGTTCGATGAAGGACCACTTCAACAAGGACCTGCGTCAAGAGAGTTGTGTTCCCAGTGGTTCCGGAGCAAGGATCCGAAAGTACAAATACCATCGCATTCTGGCATTTTTAAGACCAGTCCTTGCCCAGAGAACGTAAGTATTTCTCCCGTGCATTAGATTGTGTTGTATTGCCATAATCTGTATGTTTCTATTCCACAGGAGTTGGCGTCTGGTTAATTTTTGGTATAATTTTTTTTTCCTTTCTTCACAGCACATGGAGCAGCACTGTTGGCCCAGGTTCTGGAGCGGTCCTTCATCAGACAGCCACGGACCCGTTCCAGCCATCCAGCAGCGCTGCAGCAAGTGGGCCTGCCACACAAACTGGAGACCAGGAAGCTGGTCCATCAGGTGTTCCCCTTTCCCAGTACTCTGCCTCTGCCCCTTTTTTTTTGGGCTCCTTCCGGCAGCAGCAGAGGGCATCGGGCAGGTCCCTCATGCGCGAGTTTTTGCACTTGAGCTCGGTTTTTCACGAAGGACTCAAGGCTTTGGGTGACCGAATGGATATTTCCCTTAGCCACATGAATACACGTATCCAGGAGGTCACCAAAAGCCTTGACCAAGTAAAAGCCGACCTCCAGAGGCCAGCACATCATTTTTTTAACCAAATTGAGCAGGGCATGTCGAAACACCTTACTCCTGATCTCCGACTTAGTGTCATGCAGGCCTGCAATGCTGCTTACGTGCAGGGTATGCAGCAGAGTCGGTATTTTCAGCAGACTGTGGCGGCATATCCACCTGTGCCTTCACTGTCAAGATTAACCTCAATGCCGACCTCTGCTGCATACCACTGCATGGCCACCTCTAATCCTAGCACTCCCAGTCACCACTACAGCACCACCATGCCGAGTGCCTTAGGACAGCCCACCGCCGCCACCACCATGACAACCACTGCTCCTGCTTGGACCTCCTCCACTGACACCACGATGCAGCAGCAGGACCCTGGCATGGCCTTCAGTACCGCCACCACCACAATGCAGCAGGACCCAGGCATGGCTTTCCGTACCGCCACCACCACGATGCAGCAGGACCCAGGCATGGCCTTCCGTACCGCCACCACCACGATGCAGCAGGACCCTGGCCATGGCCTTCCGTACCGACACCACCACGATATATATATATATATAATTAGACAAATGGAGTCAGAAAACTGTCTTTTTTAATAGATAAAAAGTTATAACATTTATTATATATCAAAATTATATTCAAATCATCGATTAAAATAGTAGTAAAACACATATAGTCAATACAGAGTTACTCTGTGAACAACGGATACAGGTAACAGAACCACACTCCACACTAATATAATCTAATCCGACCTGAGGTCACAGGTTCAGAAATGTAAATAGTCCATAGCATTATTAAACACTAAATGTCCCACTGGACCCCATCAAAAATCAATGTATAGGACTGGACCTCACCCATATTGGTCGTAGTGTGGAAGTGGAAACGCCAGCCCCTACGCGCGTTTCGCGTAGGCTTCTTCGGGGGGCCGTACAGAGTGTGTCACTGACAGCGTATTTATAAAACTACCGCACATGAAGTTAATTTCGGGACTCCATCATCGGCGCATGCGCACGCGACGCGAGCGCCGGAACTTGCATCGCCGCGCAGCTTTCCAAGCGACGCGAGAGGTCAGGGAGCCATAACCATGGCAACCGTGACCCGCACGCTTCACCCAATAGGCGCCAGCGGCGATGCTCCGGACCGCAAACGTCACAGGCATGCGCACAAGTCCCTAATAGAAAGCAGGTAAGAGCCGGGAAAAGTGCATATCACAATATAAGATGTGTCATCATTATAGGTTTGTCTCACCCTTCCAGTGCGTCTCAGGCCTCTCATGTGTCAAGCCCTATCCCTGAACTACCAGACCACACAAGTTTCATTGCCCCTTCTCCTGCCACCTCTGCGTCGTCCACAGTTAGCCAGGCCTCACCGCTTCACACCCCCGTTTACATCACTCTACCCCAAGCAGGCGCAGTTAAATAAAAAGTTTGTGTATAAAAAAATAAATAATATTGCTTTTCCCCCAATTATGTGTGGTTTACTTGTGTATTTTGCCGCCATCAACACACACCGTGCGCCGAACACTTAAAAGTTTTTTGGCCACATCATAGCTCCAGTAGTTAGCAAGTAAAAGATTGCAGCTTTGTGTGTCTTTAGTATAGAGATATGAGATGGGCCAAAAAATTAATAATTGTATTATCTCCATAATCTCTTCCTTCTGCTTAGTCTGTGACTAGTGTTGCAGACTGAAGAGAAAATGGCGGAAATAAATACAATGCAGAACTATACTCAACGGGTCAGGTGCCCAAAAACTCATTAGTTAGGACACCTGACCTTGTGAGTAGAGAACTGCCTTGTATAACCTCCATTTTCTCTTCTGTGTACGTAATCTATTTCACACAAAGTGAAGGGACGATGGCCTTCATTCAAGGCATACCTATGCTCACCTGGACATGTGTCAGAAATAGTGAATGCATGAGGTTGTTATATGTGCATCATGAATTCATTATTTCTGACACCTGACTTGATGAGTATAGATCTGTTTTGTATGACAGCCATTGTCTCTTCAGTCTGTGTCCAATGGATACTGCAGAACAGAATCAGGACGCAATGACGTTAACAACCTTTAAAACAACATGGCTGCCGTCACACTAGCAGTATGTGGTCAGTATTTTATATCAGTATTTGTAAGCCAAAACAAGGATTGGAACAATTATAGGAAAATTATAATATTAACATATCTAGCACCTCAGCCTTTATCACCCACTCCTGGTTTTGGATTACAAATACTGATATTAAATACAGACCAAATACTGCTAGTGTGAGGACAGCCTGGGTTTGTAGAGGAAAGACATAGGAGACACGGTCAAGACACCAAAAAATAAAGTTTATTAACGAGAAATATTTGTAACATTTAAGAAAATAACTTGTACAGATAAAATCCAAAAAGAACATTTACACAACATTGTCCTGCCATGACACACGTCCAATATCCGAATCAAAAAAGGCAGCAAATTGGTTCCGCATGTGGCCAACTTCAGCTGTTGAACGCAGCGGGTGATGCTGGTAATCTGGCAATGGGTTTCCAACAGGTTCATCCAGTTCAATGTTGGGCCGCTCCTTTGCCATCATGTAATTGTGCAGAACCACACAGGCTTTGACCACCTCGTCGACTGTCTCCATTTTTAGATTAATGGCTGATGCAAAAAAGTGCCATTTTGAGACAATCCCAAAGGTACACTCTACTGTTCTTCGGGCCCTGGTCAGTCTGTAGTTAAAAATCCTTTTAGTGTGGTTAAAGTCCCGGCTGGAATATGGCTTCAGTAGGTTTTTCACACATCTGAAAGGCCTCATCACCAACCAAAACAAATGGCATTGGTGGACCTTGAGTGTTGGGGAGAGGTCGTGGCCGTGGAAAATTAAAATTTTTGCCATACACACGGCGGCCCATATCAGAGTTCTTAAAAGTCTGTGAATCGTTGCCACGGCCAAAAGCTCCATTGTGCACGGCGATGAAGCGACAGTCCGCATCGGCTATTGCCATGAGCACAACATAAAAATATTTTTTATAATTGAAGTACTCTGATCCTGTTCTGGCTGGTTTGATAATGCGGATGTGCTTTCCATCCACCGCTCCCAAACAGTTGGGGAAATCACACTCACTCCAGAATTTTTCCGCAATTCCAATCCACATGCTCAAGGTGGGTAGGGGTATAAACTCATCCCGGAGTACATTCTACAACGTCTGGCAGGTGTCCGCAACTATTCCGGACAGGGTAGAAATTCCAAGCCGGTATTGGAAGTGGAGGGATGATAAACTCTCTCCGGTTGCCAGAAATCTGGAAGAAAAAAAAAAAATTACAATCAATTCTATTTATGGTGGTGTTATGCTAAAGACATAAAAGCAAATACCAAAAAAAAACATGTCAGAACACCCAAAATTAGCACTGCCATTGGTTTAGATTTGTTACGTACCTTAATGTAACCAGCAGACGTTCCTCTGGTGGAATCGCTCTAAGGAGCTGGGTGTCCTGTCTCCTTATGGCTCCTTGGACACGAGCAAACAAATTCCGGAACGAGTCTTGCGACATCCTTGTATATTCCGGGAATTTGTCCGGGTTGGCATTAAGCTCGCCATACAGCGTGTGATAGACTCCACTGCTCTCACATAATTCAATAATGGGGTGTCTCCAAAAACGCCTACGACGTCTCCTTCTCCATCTTTTGCGATTTCTGTCTTGCTCCCAAGCAAACGCACAGGCAAGAAACAGCTTGATGCATAAATCCAGGTTGAAATAAAAGCTCTCCATGCGAAGATCCATTATGACACAGGATACAGTAGTACAAAAAAGGTAGCGGGCACCACAAAGCATAAGTGAGTCAGGGATCAACCATATGCATATGAGAAAGACTATGAAGAAAAACTAAGAAAAAGGATATGCATAACACTGGGATCGACCATGAAAAGATAACAACTTTATTCAAAAAGGCACATCAAAACGAGACATACATTTAAAAACATTTAAAAACAGAAAAAACAGCACATAGCTAGTAGGCTACATGCTACCCCCCAGACAGTTGGAGACAAATGTCATTTTAGCACTGAACAATGTGACAAATATTTAGAGAAGGTGCGTGCATATGAATTGAAACACTTACACTAATAAATACTCATACCACCAAATTATACCATACAGACATCAAACAGTATTGTGGACAAAGGTATAATATATACAAAATTTAGGCTCAGAGTATGCCCCCTCATGCACCATAAGAATTCCAATGAAAGCAAAACAACCTATAGGATGTTAACCAAAGAACTGGGGGTAAGATAACCACATATTAGATAAAGATATACCACCCAGAAACAATAGCCAAGTTGTAAAGGAATATATCACCTAAAGACCAGGAGCGAGGCAGATAGTAAACAAGGAGCCCAAAGTGCAAGGATGCCGAGTAGAAATGAGATAGTTCAAATATAAAGTGCTAATGCTGGGGAGAACTGGAGCCCCACGCGTATCGATGCTACAAGGGCATCTTCCTCAGGGGAAATGAGCCTAAATTTTGTATATATTATACCTTTGTCCACAATACTGTTTGATGTCTGTATGGTATAATTTGGTGGTATGAGTATTTATTAGTGTACGTGTTTCAATTCATATGCACGCACCTTCTCTAAATATTTGTCACATTGTTCAGTGCTAAAATGACATTTGTCTCCAACTGTCTGGGGGGTTGCATGTAGCCTACTAGCTATGTGCTGTTTTTTCTGTTTTTAAATGTATGTCTCGTTTTGATGTGCCTTTTTGAATAAAGTTGTTATCTTTTCATGGTCGATCCCAGTGTTATGCATATCCTTTTTCTTAGTTTTTCTTCACAGGATACAGTAGCACACTGTTAAGATTTCAGCAGTCCTAGGGTCTATATATAGAGATCCCATAATACACGCCCTCTGTAGTCCCATTGGCGTTGTCTAGTTATCTACATTTCTCTAGTCACCTTCCACGACGGCATATGGAGGTTGTCTCTTTGCCCTAATGGGGAACAGGAAACACAGAGGTTAAAAGGACCTCCCACCTCCCACTTGCCAGTGTCTTTCCTGTTCCCCATGGGACAGGGAGAGGTTTCTTCATGTGCTGTAGTGGCCGGTGGCTACGGTACCTTGGCAGGCGCTGCCTGTGTAGCTGGGCAGCAGATGGTCGCCTTAGGCCTCCTCCTTGTGCTGCTCCCGTCGTCCTGCTTGCAGGTCCTCGGGACCCCCTCCCGGCCTTCCCGCTCCCCCACGAGGGCAAAGCAGGCCTGGGTTCCCTGACCGGGCTCCTCCTGGAGCTGCCCGGCATCCTCCTCCTCCATGCTGTCGGCTCGGCGTTCCGGAAGTGACGTCGGCGGCTCGCGCGCGTCACTTCCGGTTTCTTCATACACTAAGAAGCCGGTACTTCCGGGTTTCGCCGGCCGGCGTGTCGGACCTCACAGCTCCCTCACCTGGATCCTGGAGGGGGAGGGGGATTAATCGCTGGAGCAGGTGCTAGGACGGCGTCCATAAAAGCCTGCTGAACCACCACTGAGGTAAGGCTATTTTCCCCAGTATGGATGGTTCTTCATGCCCCGTACCTGCGGAGCCCAGCGCCACCCCTGCCTCTGTGAGTGTTTGCAGGGATGGGATCCGGGAGGAGTGTAGCAGGGGTTAGAAGTCCTCACCCCCCTCTCCCTTTATATATTTCAGGGAGAAAAACCTGCCCCTAAAGGTGCCAATAGAAAGAAGTGCCCTGTCTGTTCCATTAAATGCCCTCCTAACTGGGATAAAAAACTGTCAGCCATGTACTGACAGAATAATAAGAGCTGAGCAGCCATCTCTGTTGGATGAGATTCGCTCATTAGTAAAACAGGAGGTACAATCTTCTCTGGCAGCTTTTACACCTCCACCCCCACCTCCACCTCCGCCACAGCATCATTCCCCGGCTAAAAAGAGGAAGATTCAGATTGTGGATTCCGACTCTGATTCGGACCTCTCTCATGCCTCATCTGTTAGCTGGGAGGATCCAGTATCGCCTAAAGCTGAGGTCAGGAAGTACCTTTTTTCCTCAGACTATATTGAGGATCTAGTCTCTGCCGTCCGTAATACCATGGGACTAGAAGAGGAACCTGTACCGCAGTCCATACAGGGGTGGGTGAAGCCCAGGAACATTCTGAAAGGAGTATGCTGGATTCAGTCCCCGCTAACCACCATCAAAACAGATGCCAGCAAGAGGGGCTGGGGAGCCATAGTAGACCATGTCCCCTATCAGGGCCAGTGGAGCCAGTCGATTTCCGTGAAATCATCAAACTTCAGGGAGCTCAAAGCTGTGGAAGAGACCCTACTAGCGGCAAGTCATCAGATTTTGGGTCAACATGTACAGATATACTCGGACAACATGACCACGGTGGCCCATATCAGGCACCAGGGCAGTACAAGAACCCTCAGTCTAAAAAAGATCTCCGCTCGAATCTTTTCTTGGGCCGAAAAACACCTACTATCCCTGACGGCAATCCACCTCAAGGGTACTACAAATATTCAGGCAGACTACCTAAGTCGCCAGGAAATCCATCCTGGCGAGTGGAGCCTGGATCCCCAAACATTCAACATGCTGGTACACAGATGGGGTCATCCAGACGTCGACCTCTTTGCCTCTCACCAGAACGCAAAAGTCGAAACCTTTTTTTCCTTGAACCCAAGAGGCAATCCCAGGGGGTTGGATGCTTTAACCCAAGGTTGGCCGTTTCATCTAGCTTATGCTTTTCCGCCAATCCCAATCCTTGCCAAGGTTCTACGGAAGATACGCCTAGAAAGGACTCCAACTATCCTGATAGCTCCATTGTGGCCCAAAAGGAGTTGGTTCAACCTAATTATCCATCTACAAGTGGATGGACCAGTAATGTTGCCGATAAAGCACGATCTTCTTTCTCAGGGTCCCATTCTCCACCCAGACCCACAGAAGTGGAACTTGGTGGCGTGGTTGCTGAAACCCAGGTTTTAAGAGCTAAAGGACTATCAATCTCTGTCATAGCTACTCTACAAAAATCGAGAAAACCGGTAACCAACGCCATCTACAACAAAATCTGGAAAAAGTTTTCTTCATTCTGTCTGCCTAACCTTCCAGACCCTCTCAAGCCTAATATACCCATCATATTGGACTTTTTACAAAAAGGCTTGGAAATAGGTCTTAGGCCCAGTACCCTCAAGGTCCAGGTCTCTGCACTTAGCTCGGTCTTTGATCAAGATTTAGCGAGTCATCGCTGGATTAAGAGGTTTATGACATCAGCCACTAGAATGAATACTAGAAAACAGATCATAGTCCCCCCATGGGACCTCAATGTAGTTCTCCAAGGTCTGACAGGTCAACCCTTTGAACCACTGTCTTCTTGTTCTCCACAAAACTTAGCATATAAAGCTGTGTTTTTGATAGCCATTACTTCAGCCAGAAGGATTGGTGAATTAATTACAGGCCTTGTCTACACGAGAACCTTATCTTCTCGTAAGAGATGATTCAATTGTGCTTCGTCTTGATCCGTCCTTTCTTCCGAAGGTTATCTGACTTTCATCGTTCTCAAGAGATTTTTCTACCAACCTTTTGCCACAATCCAGCAAACTTGGAAGAAAGGAGATTCAACACCTTGGATGTCCGGCGTATTCTTTTACAGTACTTGGACCTGACCCGTTTGTTTAGAATTGATCATAACCTATTTATCCATCTCTCAGGACAAAACAAAGGTAAAAAAGTAGCCAAAAGTACCATCGCTACATGGATCAAGAATGCTATAACGGAAGCCTACCTCGCTCAAAACAAATTGCCTCCAGTAGGAATCAAAGCCCATTCAACCAGATCTACATCGGTTTCCTGGGCAGAAAGAGCAGGCGCATCTCCGGAGCAGATTTGCAGGGCAGCAACGTGGTCTTCACTCCATACCTTCTCTAAACATTACAGACTAGATGTATTGTCCAATAAGGACTTAGCCTTCGGCCGTAAAGTACTCCAGGCCGTTGTCTCTCCCTAGTGCCAAATTAGTTGGTATTCCTCCATATGCCGTCGTGGAAGGTGACTAGAGAAAATAGAATTATTCTTACCGTTAATTCGGTTTCTAGGAACCTTCCATGACGGCACTAATTTCCCACCCGACATATATTCCTGGATTAGTTCTGGGATTCTAAAGGTAAACCAGTGCAATGGTCTCAGTTGTAAGTCACTGGCAAGTGGGAGGTGGGAGGTCCTTTTAACCTCTGTGTTTCCTGTTCCCCATTAGGGCAAAGAGACAACCTCCATATGCCGTCGTGGAAGGTTCCTAGAAACCGAATTAACGGTAAGAATAATTCTATTTTTTCTCCTGTAAAATTTGTCACCATGCGCACCAAAAACGCAAACGCAGGGAAAAAAACGCATAGAAAAGCGTGCAAACGCTGCGTTTTTTTAACTGCATTCGTTCCCGCATGCCTCTAAAAAAAACTTAGCGTTTGCACGCTTTTCTATACATTTTTTCCTGCACTTGCGGATGCGGACTAAACGCTGCGGATTCTAACACAAATGTGAAACTAGCCTAACCCTTCAGGCGCTTCACAGGAACTGATGCAATGTGTAAGGAATAAAATACATTTACCTTTTTTTTTCAGAAAAAATTAACTTTAGACCTAAACTTTTTTCATTTTCACAAGTGTGACAATAGAAAATGGCCCCCAAAATTTGTTGTGCAATTTTTCCTGAGCATGCGATACCTTATTTGTTGGTGCACAGCAGGGCTCTGAAGGGAGGATTGCCGTTTTAAATGTAAAACATTCTGGAATGATTAGTAGACGCTATGTCGCGTTTGGAGAGCCCCTAATGTGCTTAAACAGTGGAAACCCCCCCACAAGTGACCCAATTTTGTAAACCACTACCCTCAAGGATTGTATCCAGGTGTATAGTGAGCATTTTCAACCTACAGGTACATCACAGAATTTGGTAACATCATGTTGTCATATTGTTGAGCACAAAGGCTCTCTACTCCAGTTTGCATCAGATGCTCGGTTATGCTCCAAATATCGCGTTTGCTCGAATGACGTGCTTGAATCCCCACCCCGTATGTTTTGCGGCTGTTAGACATGAAATAGATTAACTTTTTTTTTTTTTTCTTTTGATCTCTGCGATAGGATCTATCACAGTGCTCTAAAAGAACCAATAGGAAAAATTTGCTATCGTTGCTGGGTACCGGCAGGTAGATTTTTGCGGGTGCACTGCGCATGCTCCTGCCATTTTTTTTTTTTCTTTTTCAAGGCGACACCGGGCTGGGGGACAGATCAGGAGGGCCCCCATTTTTCTCTTTTCGGACATGTATATCACGACAGGAAGTAATTGCAACAGTGGTACCCTTTTTTTTGTGATTGTCGTTATTCCTTGAATAACTGCAATCATGAGATCAAGGATCGAAAAATCCTGCCCTAATTATGTTCTCCAGGGTCTCCGCTACAACCGATAGCTGAAACCCCTGAGATTTTCTGACTGGGGGCGCCACAGCCTTACTCCTGATTGTCGTTTTAAAATTGCAATGAGAGAATAAGTACCCTTAGCTGTCGCCATTTAAACACGTATCGGCGGTTGTTAAAAAAACTTTTCTTTTTCTTTTCCTAAGTTAGTTTTGAAGTTTTTCACAATCCTAAATCACATACAGTAAGAATGTTTGTTTGGATGTGAAGTCATGTTCTAAAGATTATCGAGACATTTTCCGAGTTCAGTAGCAACAATTCAATGTTTGTTCAGTTTATATGCACATACAAGGCGGATGGCAAATCTTCACGTTCCAGAAGGTTTAAGGCTGGTTTCACACTTGGCGTTGGGCAGAGCTGCGGAGGACTGCGTAGTTCCTCCGTTAAGCCCCGCCCACTGCCACACCTCTTCCATTCAGCTCCCCCTACGTCTGCATACCTATCTTTAACATTGGGTACGCAGGCCATGCTGATGTATGCGGATGCCTCCACATGCGTCGTTTTGATGCTGCACCAAACTGCATTGAGCACAACATGTTGCATTTTGTTGCGGTCGGCGCAGCGTCAAACCGACGCATGCGGACGCATCCACATACATCCGCATGGCCTGTACACCCAATGTTAAAGATAGTTACGCAGGCAGCGTCGGACTGGCCCACCGCAGAACCGGAGGATTCTCCGGTGGGCCCAGGCCCTGACACCTGCTGGCATACAGTGCCAGCAGTGCCTAGGGCCCCCGCTGTTCCAGGGGCCCCCAGCAAGTGGGGTGTCGCTAATAGCACACACCACGCTGCTGCTATGGGGCCCCCAGTACCAGCGGAGCAGCATCGGGTGACAGGAAGCCAAAGCCTGTCCCCGCTGCTAAAGTGAAATGAATATTCATGCTTCCCCACGCCCCCATGGGCGTGGGGAGGAGTGAATTCATTTCACTATAATAGCGGGCAGCGTTTGCCGCAAATTGCGGCAAAACACTGCCCGCTATCAGAGCCCGCAGACCCCCTGCCCCCCCCTGCTCCCTCAGGGGCCCCCCAGCTCACACGGCCGCTATGGGGCCGTAAGCCAGGGGTCCCGGCGCCAACGGCGCCCCCCAGCGCTCGTTAATGGGGAGAGAGCGTCAGATGATGCTCCCTCTCCCATGATTCCCCTCGCTGCTGACACACAGCTGGTGCGCGATGACGTCACTTCATCACGCACCTGCTGTGTGTGAGGCTGACAGCAGCACAGCTCCTGACATTGGAGTAGAGTCGCTGCTGGAGTCAGCGTGGGAGCGAGGAGGAGAGCTGAGTATTGTGCTTTTTCTTTTTTAAATTATTGAGTCCTGGTTGTATGGGGCAGGGGGGGGTTGGGGGGGGTGAGCTGCATGATGCCCTATGGGGCAGGGGGTGAGCTACATGATGCCCTACGGGGCAGGGGGGTGAGCTGTATGATGCCCTACGGGGCAGGGGGGTGAGCTGCATGATGCCCTATGGGGCAGGGGGGTGAGCTGCATGATGCCCTACGGGGCAGGGGGGTGAGCTGTATGATGCCCTATGGGGCAGGGGGGGTGAGCTGCATGATGCCCTATGGGGCAGGGGGGTGAGCTGCATGATGCCCTACGGGGCAGGGGGTGAGCTGTATGATGCCCTATGGGGCAGGGGGGGTGAGATGCATGATGCCCTACGGGGCAGGGGGGGTGAGCTGCATGATGCCCTATGGGGCAAGGGGGGTGTGAGCTGCATGATGCCCTATGGGGCAAGGGGGGGTGTGAGCTGCATGATGCCCTATGGGGCAAGGGGGGGTGTGTGAGCTGCATGATGCCCTATGGGGCAAGGGGGGTGTGAGCTGCATGATGCCCTATGGGACAAGGGGGGGGGGGGGGCTGCATTATACTCTGAGGCTGGTTGCATTATATTCTATGGGGGGACTACGTTATATTCTGTGAGGGGGATACATTGTACCCTATGAGGGGGCTACTTTATTTTCTATGAGGGGGCTACCCCAACCCCTTCTACATAATTAAGACGTGTACTACCTTATGTTATACCCTGATATTAGGGCGTTTTTTCGCCCAATTGGTGGTCTTGTATTTATTTCTATGAAGCTACATAGTGGGCCCCAAGAATGATTTTCTCTGGTGGGCCCAAGGTGCTCCAGTCCGACGCTGTACGCAGGACTCATGCAGATGCAGATGGAGCTGAATGGAAGAGGTGTGGCAGTGGGCGGGGCTTAACAGAGGAATTACGCAGCCCGCCGCAGTTCTGCCCAACTCAAATGTGAAACCAGCTTAAGCAGGTCATCACTCTGGTTTAGGCTTGGGCTATACATATTTCACCATGCTGAAATCGCAGCAACACATTACCACGTTGATTGTAATGATTTTCTGTAGTGTCGTATTCCATTGTTCGACAGCATCACAAATGTTTTCTAAATGTGTTGGATACTCTGTCGCTGGTCGCAAGTCATATGTAATACTCTTGCCATAGAATTCAATGCAAGGCGCATGTTACATGCCACTTGTCCAGACTTTGTTGTAGCTGTGCTGTTTTTCTTTACTGAAAAATCAGAGTTTTGAAATACTCATGTGACAGCAAGTTGCACAAACGTTTTATCGCATGACCCTTGTTACTGTGTAGCCTCAGCCTTATGGTGCTAGCTTCATACCAGTTCCAGCAGGGCTGGCTCCAGGTTTTCGTGGTCCCCGGGCGAAAGAGTCTCAGTGGGCTCCTTTAGATACCTCAATTCATGATGCACAGATACGGCAGAGAAATATAAGTATAGTACAATGCCAAAGAGTTCACTTCTTACATTACATGAGTGATATCTATAGCTCAGAAACTGGACAGTATAGTCCTCCATACAGTATTATGGGCACCACATAGTGCTCTATACAGAATAATGATCCCCATATAATGTTCCATACATAATAATGGACCACATATAATGCTCCATACAGTATAATTGACCCATATAATGCTCCATACAGAGTAATGGACCCCATATAATGCTCCTCCATACAGTATAATAGACCCCATATAATGCTCCATACAGTATAATAGACCCATCCATTATACATGGCTCCATCCATTCTCCCATTGATGCTGTGAAGTAGTCCTATGCCTTTAGCAGAGAAACACCCCCAAAACGCAATGTTTCTACCTCCTTGCTTGACATCCATACAGAATAATGGACCCCATATATTGCTCCATACAGAATAATGGACCCCATATAATGCTCCATAAAGTATAATGCCCCATATAAGGCCACATACAGTGGGGGGAATAATTATTTGATCCCTTGCTGATTTGCCCTCTGACAAAGACATGAACAGTGTATAATTTTAAAGGTTGGTTAATTTTAACAATGAATGAGAATATCAAAAATAAAATCCAGAAAATCACATTATATAAATTATATAAATTTATTTGCATTTTGCTGTGAGAAATAAGTATTTGATCCCCTACCAACCATTAAGAGTTATGGCTCCCACAGACCAGTTAGGGTAGATGCACACGTTGCGGATTTGACTGCGGATCTGCAGCGGATTTGGCCCTGCACATCCGCAGCAGTTTTCCATGCGGTGTACAGTATGTGAGGACTCGTGCCAAAAAACGAAAAAGGTGAACCCTCTGGACCGTGACGATGAACCCCTCACGGACGAGCTGACCAGATGGACCGCCCCCTATACAGGGAGTGTTAGGGGCAGGCCTGCGAGGGACTATCGCCACAGAAGCTGGAGGATCTAGACGGAAAATAACGGACTGGCGATGACGGCAGGAAGTCAGGATAGATGGGAACTGCAGAGACTAAGAACGGGAGGGTATGACGAAGACAGAGGCCTGGCGGGGAACAATACGGAGACACTGAGACTGACGGGAGCAAGGCAGGGACACGGGAGCATAGAGGGGTACCGCAGAGAAACTGGAACTGATGGTAACATGGCAGGTACACAGGAAACAGACACGGCACTGTAAAGAAAAGCAGAGACCCAAGGTCAGAGGACAAGGAACGCACAGGGACCATGGGCGGCCAGAAGCACTTGAAAACACAAATGATCATCAGGCACAGAGGGGCAGGCGGAAGCAGTTTACATACCAGAGCGGCGCAGCACTTCCGGGTGAAGGTCCTCCAAGATGATAGAGAGGATGGGAAGAAGCGCAGACAAGATTAGAAGTGCGCACGCGCAGTGCTGAACCTGGCGTGCTCACGCGCCCGACGACCAGCAGAGGGCGGAAGTGCGCGCTGAGAAGAAGATGCTGCAGGAGGAGAGACGCGCTGGGACGCCGAGAACAGGTAAGTATGACAGGGCGCAGGGAGCGGCGGCATGACACAGTACAATGTAAACCTATGGAAAACAAAAATCGCTGTGCACATGCTGCGGAAAAAAACATGCGGATTCGCAATGTGTTGAAGGTAAAAAATAACAAACAAAAAAAAACAGTACATATACAGTTCATACTCGCCATCTACACCTAATCCCCAAAGCCCTCGCTCACCTGAAACAAAAGCTAAAATAATAAGCCTGGGGAACCTCAGGCACCAGGGCCATTTCCGGCCCTCGATAACCTTTTATCAGGCCCCCGAGCAGATTCTCAGGCACCGCATTCTTGGGCAGGGAGCTGTATTTTGATTACAACCAGCTCATTAATTTCTTCTTGCTCTGTTAGCACACACATGCAGTGTTCACTACTGAACACTGAAGGGCATGCAATGAAAGATTTTGTCCTTAAACCAGTGCCAGAGTCAGGATGTACTTTGTGGGCGGAGTTTGTACTGCCCCCGAAGGATGGTATAAATATCCAAATGGCCCTTGGCAGAAAAAAGATTCCCCACCTCTGTAATAAACCAACAATGTACTCCCTGTGTCTGACGTAATCCAATTAATACGATTGTCCCACAACGATCTCCAGTGGAGAGCTGTAACATCAACTGATGCGACCACTCTCCAGGGGCTGCGGGATACAATGACAGAAGGTGTCCTTCCGCACTGTATCCCTCCACTGCTGTGAGTACAGTAAAGTTCTTACTGTCACTTGCGGCACAACTGCGTGGGAAAATTCCCACGCAGCATTGCCGTAAAGCGAGACAATGAACTAAAGTAACCTTTTCAGTGATGCACTGTCAGTGGTGTGTCACTGGAGGCCTACAGAGCAGTCACATCTCCTGATGTCACCGCTCTTTAGGGGAGATCGTCGTGGCACACTCGTTATTATTTGGACTGCATCTGACAGGGAGTATACGGTTGGTTTATTATTTTATATTTTTTTCAGGCGATCGAGGGCGTCGCAGGAATTAGGCGTGTTTGTAAGTATGGTGAAATTAAGAATATTAAAATACTTTTTCCAGGTCACCACCTGACAGCACCATGGAGGACGTCCTCCTTATCCATATAAAAGCGTCTAAGGCAACCATTGCGAGATGGATCAAATCTACAATTAGTTTAGCTTATGAAGCGCAGTGAAAGAGTTCCCCGGATGATCTTAGAGCCCATTCATCTAGAGTCATGGGCAGAAAAGGAGGGGGGGGGGGGGCCTTCGGCAGAACAGATCTGCAAAGCTGCATCCTGGTCCAGCCTTAGTACCTTCTCGAAACATTATAAGCTAGATGTAGTATCAACGCAGTTAGCTTTTGGTAGAAAGGTGCTTCAAGCAGCAGACCCACCCTAAATACCATTCTTCTTTGGTATTTCTCCATGGTGCTGTCAGGTGGTGACCTGGAAAACGGTAATTAGACCTACCGGTAATTGAATTGTATTTCAAGGAATCCATCCTGACAGCACTGTTAGCTCCCTCCCTAATGTTGTTCTGTATACTCATGTGATGTAACATTTGTATGACTGATTATTTTGCTGGAATAAACCTTCTTTTTGCATCCATCCAGATGTTACTTTGAAAATCACTGAAGGGTGGTAGGGGAGGGTCCTTTTAACCTCTCGTGTTTCCTGTCCCATTATGGATAAGAAGGACGTCCTCCATGATGCTGTCAGGATGGATTCCTGGAAATACAATTACCGGTAGGTCTAATTACCGTTTTTCTGGCTTTGTATCACGAAGTGACTGTCCAAGCGTGACACAACCCAACGGGTGGTCGGTCACAAAGCGGCGAGACTCACAAGGGAACACCTCGGACATTTTAACAACGGTGGGCCCTGCGATAGGGAACGGGGAAATGGACATCTCCTGCACTCTCCTAAGGATGTGCCCTGATCTCCCTGACGTCCCTATACAGGTTTTTTTCAACCTGTCGCCGAGCAGGATACCTAAGCCCTCGCTTGCCCTGCACCTATCCCTATAAGGCTTCTTTCACACTTCAGTTGTTTGGCATCAGTTTGCTCCGACATCATGACGGATCCGTCAAAATTGTTGAGAAAACCGTTCTAACGGATCCGTTTTTTAGACGGATCCGTTACATAGATGCGTCCGTTAGAACCGTTTTTCCATCCGTTGTAACCGTTTTTTGACGGATCCGTTTTTTAAAAAAGGAGGATCTCAATGTGATTGGCTACTGGAAACTACTGGGAAACTATATATACAGTGTATTTACACCACATCTTTGAAAGGTTGTAGAGAAAGTGGCAAAGATGGAAGGGGTGCTGGCGAATATTGTGAAGATATGTGTGGATTTCACTTTTGAGGCTAATCGGTTGGCAGTCATCGTTCGAGACAAGGAGGAAGAAAGACTGCGCATCCTGCGGCAGCGGCGGAAAAGAAGGCTGTGGATCCATCCTATCACAGCCCAACGCATGACCCGTGGCGTTTATTCCGCACTGTACATTGAATTGAGGGAAAATCCTGAAAAATTCTTCAGCTATGTGCGCATGAAAGCGGAAAATTTTGAAATTTTGTTAAGCAATGTTGAAGAATCAATACGGAGACGAGACATCCAGATGCGCTTCTCCATATCACCAGTGGAGCGTCTGATGGTGACTATTCGGTAAGCTATTCTTTTTTTTTTTAATGATTCTCATTCATCAGACTTATAACTGTAATGTTGTTTTTTGAAGTTTTTATTAATTATTGTCTTTTCCTTTTGTTAACAGATTCCTTGCAACTGGAGAATCGTTTTCATCCCTACATTTCCAGTACAGGCTTGGGATATCCACAATCTCAGGGATCATCAGAGAGACCTGGCATTGTGGGATTGCTTACAAGCTGAATACATTCCAGAGCCATCACAGGAGAGGTGGCTGGAGATTGCCTACAATTTTGAAGAAATATGCCAGTTCCCAAATTGTGTGGGAGCAGTCGATGGGAAGCATTTAAGGATTGTCAAACCTTATGGCTCTGGATCAGAATTTTACAACTACAAAAAGTACTTCTCAATTGTATTGATGGCCATAGCCGACGCACACTGCAAATTTATCACTGTGGATATCGGTGCGTATGGACGCGCAAATGACTCCCAGATTTTTAAAACTTCACCAATGGGGCGTCGTTTGTATGGAGAGACATTTGACTTTCCACCGCCTAGACCTCTCCCTGGAACCACCGGTCCACCATTACCATTTGTGTGCGTTGGAGATGATGCCTTCCAGCTTTCACCACACTTGATAAAACCCTATGGAAGTAGTGGACTGACCCAGAGGAAGAAAATTTTTAATTATCGCTTAACCAGAGCACGAACAGTTGTGGAATGTGCCTTTGGCATATTAACTGCTAAATGGAGAGTCCTACTAACTGCAATTAAACTGCAGACTGACACTGTTGATGATGTGGTGAAGGCTTGTGTGCTACTTCACAATTTTGTATTATCCAAAGAACATGTTTCCCTGGAGGATAATGTGTCAGAAATCACCTTGCGGGATTAACACAACACAAGATTTCGCAGTCCAGTAGCAGTCTCCAGAATGTGGGACAATTTTGCAGACTACTTCATGTCTCCTCAAGGATCAGTTGACTTGGCAGTACGAAATGGTGTAAATTTTTTTTTTTCACACTTGTAAATATACCATGTTTTTTGTTTTGTTACAAAACCTTTGGACTTTAACCTCGCAGTATTGTATGTTTTGTACCGGTACCCTATTACACATTTTCTACTGTTACTTTTACCATAACCTTGGTGGCTTTTATACAGTTAAAAAAAAAAAAAAAGACAGACAATAAAATTGTTTTTAAACCAAAAAAAGTTTTATTTATTTACAAGTTTACAGGTTCTCATAATTTGGGGTGGAGATAGTAGCGGAGGGGCTGACAGGGCGGACCACATCGATAGTGGGGGACAGGACATCACGGGGAGGAACAGAAGTGGAATGGGTGGTGAAAACATGAGGTTGGGCAGGGAGTTGAGGTACAAATGTGGACTGTGGGAGGTATGGTGAAGGTGTTGGTGGGATTGGGAACGGTGAAGTGAAAGGGGAAGAATGGAAAGGGGAAGGTAGGTACTGGGAAATACTAAGGGGAAGGAAGGAATGGCGAAGGAGTAGAAGGAGGATGGACGGGAGGAGGAGGATGGAGCGGAGGAGGATGGACGGGAGGATAGATGGCGGCTTGAGGGGGGAAAGGTGTTGAAACATGAAGGGTAGGTGGAGGGGCTTGGGACATCGCCTGCGCTAGAGCAGTATGGCAGCCTTGCATCACATGCATCTGCAGGTCAGGAGTTAAATTTTCCATGTGCCTGAGGACCGACTGAAAAAAACAGTGTCTTGGTGACTGGTTTGCATCTGAATGCATCCTATCCAGAGGACTGCTGAGTTCAAGTATGCTTTTGTTAAGCATATTGTACCCAGCAGATGTTTGCTCACCCAAAAGCTTGATGGCATTCTGGAAGGCTGCATTCAGATGCAAAAACTCCGGCGCATAGCTCCTTTCCTGACCTCTCTGGCGCTGCCGTCCTGACCCCAAAGGTGGTCTAGATGTTGTGGCAGTGTCAGACGGGTGGGGTAAAGGGAACTCTAACTCATCACCTACAGCTGCAAGTGACGAAGTCCGCCCTGCTGCTCCAGCGCTGGTGGATGGGGCCGAGGGATCACACAAAAGGGAAGGTACAGATACAGAGGGGTCGACGTGCTCCCTGGTGGCGGACTCCTGAGAGTGCGCTCCAGAGGGATGCAACTCTGATGCAGGCTGCCGAGTGCTGCAGACAGTGCTGTTAAAGAAGAAAAAAAATATAGTATCTTGATATTACAATTGCCCTTGCTGCCAAAAAAAATTGAAGGTTACACATTTTAGCAGTTTGACTGAAAACATGTGGTGTTGAATATTTACCTTCTGCTCAGCAGCGTCGACCGGAGGAACGAGAGGGCTCTGGCATATTTATACCTGCTCCTGCGTCTTCTAGATCCACTCGGGGCCTGCATCTCCTTGTTAAACTCCCTCTTGAAGCGATCCCTGAGTGACCTCCACCGCACGATAACCCTGTTACCTGGAAAGATAAAGCAAAAATTGGTTACTATACAACACATTAAATCATGCTAACCTAAGTTAGTGAAGTGTGAATACTTACGCGCTAGATCCTGGGCCCCAGCGTCGAGTTCCTCCCAGTTCTCCAGAACAGCACTGCACACTTCCTCCCATAGCCGTCGGATGATGAACTGGTCAGCATGGTGGCGGTCCGCCATGTTCCACAGCGGCTTCCGATTTTGAACCTCTTGTATGAGGGTGTCCACATCTATCCCCTCCACTTCCTCAGCCTGTTCTTGAGCACGCTGTGAAGCCTTAACAAAAAAAAAAAAAAAAAAATTTATAAAGGGAAAGATTATACCACATGAATTTTAAAGTTTACTATACACCAAACCAAAAAGGAACTTACTCTTCGGCGACCGCCGCGATTAGCATTCTGACTATGGGAGGTGCTTTGAGGAACTCTAGGTTGAGCCCCAGATTGTGAAGACTAATAAAAAAAGTAAATAAATAAATTATGTGCTTGGATGGAGGCATATGTACTGTGTATGTGCTGTGCTGAATGTTTGTTGGGTGTAGTGTGTTTTATGTGAGGATTTGTCTCTGCAAAACTTACACTATGCGCTCCCGCTCCTTGCATTTCTCCACCCTGCCAGTCTCCTTCTGGAAGCCCCTCTGCTTCAGCTTCCTGTGAAAACAGAATAAATACATATAGAGTTCAAAAACATATGTTACCAGAGATGTACCCAAAAAAATTTATGAAGAAAAAAAAAAAATCACCTCAGGTGGCTGACGATGTGAGGGGGAGCTCCCAGAAGAAGACATTATGGTCCTGTTTTCTAAACTTGGGGGGGCCTGGCTGCGTCTGTCTTGGGTCCTTGCTGCGTTTGTCTTGGGTCCCTAAGAATCTGCAAGTATAAAGAGAGTTCAAAGCTACTATTCAAAAGGATAGATACAGCTTTCAGGACTTTATACTTACATCTGTTTTCCAAACTTGGGGGGCCTGGCTGCGTCTGTCTTGGGTCCTTGCTGCGTTTGTCTTGGGTTCCTTGCTTGGTCCCTCTAAGAATCTTCCAATTTAAACACAGTTTTAATTAGAATGATTATGTATTGGTATGCCAACATACATTTTGATTCCCCCCCCAAAAAAAAAAATTATTACACCCTAAAAAAAAAAAAAAAAAAAAAAAGTGTTAACTGTTACCTTCAAACTTGATATGCTTGATGCGCAAGCTGCAAAACCCTCCACCTCCTGTTTCCCCCCCAAAATTCCTTGAAAGCAACACCAAAACTACTTCAAACTTGATATGCGCCATGCGCATGTTGGTAAACCTACCCCACCCCCTCCTCCAGACAGTTTCAACCTTATAAAAAATTTCCCTCATTCAAAGTTAAAATACCAATACCCAAAAATGTTAATTATGATTACCCTAGAGTTACTATTTTCTAAACCAGATAACATTTTCTATACCAAAGGTTTGCATTCCGCATTTGTATATAGAACCTCAAACACCTTTATTGAATGTAGACCCAGTTTTTAATTTATCTTGAAATCATACTACGAACAGTTTTGTGGAATTTTTATTACAATTTTTTTTTTTTGTTGGAAAGTAGGAGCTACACTGCTCTTTATTTTAAATACCAGTACAGTATGAAAAATAACTGCTGGCTGCTGGCAGGGTCTGTCTTGCTGGCTGCTGGCAGGGTCTGTCTTGCTGGCTGCTGGCAGGGTCTGTCTTGCTGGCTGCTGGCAGGGTCTGTCTTGCTGGCTGCTGGCAGGGTCTGTCTTGCTGGCTGCTGGCAGGGTCTGTCTTGCTGGCTGCTGGCAGGGTCTGTCTTGCTGGCTGCTGGCAGGGTCTGTCTTGCTGGCTGCTGGCAGGGTCTGTCTTGCTGGCTGCTGGCAGGGTCTGTCTTGCTGGCTGCTGGCAGGGTCTGTCTTGCTGGCTGCTGGCAGGGTCTGTCTTGCTGGCTGCTGGCAGGGTCTGTCTTGCTGGCTGCTGGCAGGGTCTGCCTTGCTGGCTGCTGGCAGGGTCTGCCTTGCTGGCTGCTGGCAGGGTCTGCCTTGCTGGCTGCTGGCAGGGTCTGTCTTGCTGGCTGCTGGCAGGGTCTGTCTTGCTGGCTGCTGGCAGGGTCTGTCTTGCTGGCTGCTGGCAGGGTCTGTCTTGCTGGCTGCTGGCAGGGTCTGTCTTGCTGGCTGCTGGCAGGGTCTGTCTTGCTGGCTGCTGGCAGGGTCTCTCTTGCTGGCTGCTGGCAGGGTCTCTCTTGCTGGCTGCTGGCAGGGTCTCTCTTGCTGGCTGCTGGCAGGGTCTGTCTTGCTGGCTGCTGGCAGGGTCTGTCTTGCTGGCTGCTGGCAGGGTCTGTCTTGCTGGCTGCTGGCAGGGTCTGCCTTGCTGGCTGCTGGCAGGGTCTGCCTTGCTGGCTGCTGGCAGGGTCTGCCTTGCTGGCTGCTGGCAGGGTCTGCCTTGCTGGCTGCTGGCAGGGTCTGCCTTGCTGGCTGCTGGCAGGGTCTGCCTTGCTGGCTGCTGGCAGGGTCTGCCTTGCTGGCTGCTGGCAGGGTCTGCCTTGCTGGCTGCTGGCAGGGTCTGCCTTGCTGGCTGCTGGCACGGTCTGTCTTGCTGGCTGCTGGCACTGCGTTCTCTCTGCTTGATGGCACATTGAGGTATGTCCTGTCCTGTTTATATAGTTTTGGGGTTGTCTGGGCAAAGTATCTACTTTTTGGAGCATGCTAAATTGAAAATAGCGGATTGGGGCGACAGATCCGCCAAATGACGGTTCGTGACGGATCCGTCGCCCATAGGTACCCATTCTAGGAAATGGCGGTCGTGACGGATCCGTCGCCCATAGGCACCCATTCTAGGAAATGGTGGTCGCGAACCAATTAGGCGCAGACAAAAAATGTTACAATGTCCGTCAATGTCTTAGACAACGTCCGCCAAATTTCGATGGATCCGTCTCATGGCGGATGGAACGGATGACCATCCGCCACAATCCGTCGCTAATGTATGTCTATGGGAAAATAGCGGATCCACAAAAAAAAAATGGCGGATCCGCTGTTTGAGGAAAATGGTGGTTTCAGACTGACGCCAAAAGACTGAAGTGTGAAAGATGTGAAAGAGGCCTAAGTAGGGAATTGGCAGGTGAGAGCACTGGTCCCACCGCTGCACTAATACAACACAGGGGAAGATAAAGACAACAAAGGGACAAAGAAACAATAACACCACACTTGGCTTTCTTTGCTGCAATGCACCGCAAAGCAGAGTGAGGCACCAGATAAGAATTCAGCAGAAGTACCACAGCACTCGGCCAGCTCATTCTCCACCCAGGTTGGTCTCCAAAAGGACCTGTATAACCAAGTGGTTACCACCAACATCAACTGACCCAGTAGCAATGCAATAACACCAGCGGCCACCGGGGGGGGGGGGGGACTGCATTAACCCCTGATGACCAGAAAGGAAAAAAAGGTTTTAATCAAAGGAAAACCAGATCTGCCACAGATCCAAACATGGTTCATGACAGTACCCACCTTTCAATGAAGGGCCTCTGGACACTCAACACCGTACCTCAGAGATAACCTACGGTGAGGATGCCTCGATCCACCAGAGTTCACCTCTGCAGTCACCTGACTCTCAGGTTTATGGCAAACGCGGCCTGATGAAAATGCGAACAACGTAGGCTCCGGAGGCGCCACAAATCTCCAGAGCGCCGACCTGGGGAATGAGTTGTGTACATGCGTAACTGGGGGTAACTCCAACTGAAAATTCCCCGGGCTGAGAATGGCCGACACTCGATATGGCCCAATCACCCTGGAACTCCAGGTCCCAGTAGCACACTTCCACCTGATATTTTTGGTGGACACCCATAAGTACTCACTTAAGTACTTCATAAGTAATTCACACATAGGTCTGGACCTGAACCTTTCTTTATTTTCACACATACTTTGTGAAAATTCTTTGAGGAATTGACAACAGAGGCGTCCCCCTGTGTCACTACACACATCCCCACCAAGCTCAAAGGGAACCACCACCCTCTCCTGACCCCTCCTGCTAAGGGGACTACGACACTCAGGGTTAGCATGTGGTGAGGGTTGTCTTGCCCCTACTCCCTGGCAGCACCTCTGCTGCCCCCACTGGAGAAGGAGTAGGTTGTAGAAGGACGGCAGAGATAGTCCCCCGGGCAGCAGCCCTCACGAGACTGATCCCAACTGACCACTTCCCTTGACCGCCAATCTATGACGGGATTGTGCTTTTTCAACCAAGGGAGTCCTAAAACAATGAGTGTTGGCATTCCCCCCAAGACGACAGGGACTCCCTATACGCAGGTGTATATCATCCACAACCTGGGTCACCCACCCCTGGCTGAGTGGTACAGAGTCAATGGCCTGGATGCTTAGGGGTTTAGTTAATGTCCTACACCTCAGGCCATGGGTCTGGACAAAAAGAGCATCCACCAGATTGACACCTGCTCCACTGTCCACAAGCATTGGTATACACTCAGTTACCCCACCAACCACTACTTCAGCTGACAGGGTACACTGAGGAGAAGAAATGGAGAAAATATACACTCCCTGGTCGCCTCCCTCCACATGACCAGGGGGTCACGGCTTCTTAGGTGGTAAAGGTATTTTGGCGTTAGCTGGGCAGACACCTATAAAATGACCGGTCTGCCCACAGTAAAAACATGCCCCCACACCACGGCGAACCGAAGGCAACCCCGTTTTGGATACAACTCCTCCCACCTGCATGGGTTAGTCCGCCTGCTCAGGTGGGTCCCCCTCCCTAGCAAGGACTACCGGGGGCATGTTTGGTGTATGTCTCTCCCTCAAGCTCCTATCTACCCGGATGGCAAGGGACATGGCGGCTTCCAACGACTTGGGGGCAGCGTACTGCACCAGAGTATCTTGCGACCTTGGGGACGGACCCTGCACAAAATGGCCCCTAAGGGCAGGGTCATTCCACTGTGTGGCCCACCTCCTGAACTCTGAACAATACTCCTCAGCCGTCCAGCCCCCCTGCTTCATCTTACGGAGTCAGGATTCCGCCAGAGTGACGCTATCAGGATCACCATACACCAGCACCAGAGCCGTAAAAAACGTGTCCACCGACCGTAGTGATGGAGACCGGGTCGGCAGGGAGAAGACCCAGGATTGGGGATCACCCTAAAGAAGGGAAACTATGATTCCCACCCTTTGTTCCTCACTCCCTGATGGACGAGGGTGGAGCCTGAAGTATAGCTTACAGGCCTTAACCCCTTCCCGACCCATGATGCCTATGTGGCGTCATGGAATGATCGCGTCCCTGCAGATCGGGTGAAGGGGTTAACTCCTATTTTACCCAATCTGCAGGGAGAGGGGGAGTGGTACTTCAGCCCAGGGGGGGGGGGTGGCTTCACCCCCCCCCGTGGCTACGATCGCTCTGATTGGCAGTTTCACTTTCAACAGCCAATCAGAGCGATTTGTAATATTTCACCTAAAAAACTGGTGAAATATTACAATCCAGCCATGGCCGATGCTGCAATACCATCGGCCATGGCTGGAAAACCTGAAGTGACCCCCCCCCACCCCACCGATCGCCCCCCCAGTGCTCCGTTATGGGGTCCGGTTCCCTCCGTCCTGTGCTCCGCTCCCCCGTCCTCCTGCCCGCTCCCCCCCTGCTCCTATGTCACCCCCCCGGTGCTCCGACGCCCCCCCCGTGCCCCGATCTCCCCCCCCTTATACTTACCAAGGCTCCCGGTGTCGGTCCGTCTCCTCGCTGGGCGCCGCCATCTTCCAAAATGGCGGGCGCATGCTCAGTGCGCCCACCGAATCGGCCGGCAGATTCATTACAAGTACATTTTGATCGCTGTGGTAGGTTCTATCACAGCGATCAAAATAAAAAAATAATAAATAAACCCCCCCCCCCTTTATCACCCCCATAGGTAGGGACAATATTAAAATAAAGAAAATATATTTTTTTCTTTTTCCACTAGGGTTAGGGTTAGAACTAGGGTTAGAACTAGGGGTAGGGTTAGGGTTACGGGTAGGGTTAGGGGTAGGGTTATGGCATGTGCACACAGAGCGGATCGGCAGCGGATCCGCAGCGGATCGGCCGCGGATCGGCCGCGGATCCGCAGCGGATCGGCAGCGGATCGGCAGCGGATCCGCAGCGGATCGGCCGCGGATCCGCAGCGGATCGGCCGCGGATCGGCAGCGGATTGGCCGCGGATCCGCAGCGGATTGGCCGCGGATCCGCAGCGGATTGGCCGCGGATCCGCAGCGGATTGGCCGCTGCGAATTCGAAGCAGTTTTCCATCAGGTTTACAGTACCATGTACACCTAAGGAAAACCAAATCCGCTGTGCCCATGGTGCGGAAAATTCCGTGCAGAAACACTGCATTGTATTTTCCGCAGCATGTCAATTCTTTGTGCGGATTCCGCAGCGTTTTACACCTGTTCCTCAATAGGAATCCGCAGGTGAAATCTGCACAAAAAAACACTGGAAATCTGCTGTAAATCCGCAGGTAAAACGCAGTGCCTTTTACCTGCAGATTTTTCAAAAATCGTGCAGAAAAATCTCACACGAATCTCCAACGTGGGCACATAGCCTTAGGGTTAGGGTTGGAATTAGGGCTAGGGTTTGAAATAGGGTTAAGATTAGGCTTGTGGTTAGGGTTACGGATAGGGTTAGGGGTGTGTTGGGGTTACAGTTGTGGTTACGGTTGGGATTAGGGTTACGGTTGGGATTAGGGTTAGGATTAGGGTTGGAATTAGGGTTACGGGTGTGTTACGGTTGTGGTTAGGGGTGTGTTGGGGTTAGGGTTGTGATTAGGGTTATGGCTACAGTTGGGATTAGGATTAGGGGTGTGTTGGGGTTAGTGTTGAAGTTAGAATTGAGGGGTTTCCACTGTTTAGGTACATCAGGGGTCTCCAAACGCAACATGGCGCCACCATTGATTCCAGCCAATCTTGCGTTCAAAAAGTCAAATGGTGCTCCCGCCCTTCCAAGCCCCGGCGTGCGCCCAAACAGTGGTTTACCCCCACATTTGGGGTACCAGCGTACTCAGGACAAACTGGGCAACAACTGTTGGGGTCCAATTTCTCCTGTTACCCTTGCAAAAATAAAAAATTACTTGCTAAAACATAATTTTTGAGGAAAGAACAATTAGTTTTTATTTTCACGGCTCTGCGTTATAAACTTCTGTGAAGCACTTGGGGGTTGAAAGTGCTCACCACACATCTAGATAAGTTCCTTCGGGGGTCTAGTTTCCAAAATGGGGTCACTTGTGGGGTGTTTCTACTGTTTAGGCACATCAGGGGCTCTGCAAATGCAATGTGACGCCCGCAGACCATTCCATCAAAGTCTGCATTTCAAATGTCACTACTTCCCTTCCGAGCCCTGACGTGTGCCCAAACAGTGGTTTACCCCCACATATGGGGTATCAGCGTACTCACAACAAACTGGGCAAGAAATATTGGGGTCCAAATTCTCCTGTTACCCTTGTGAAAATAAAAAATTGCTTGCTAAAACATCTTTTTTGAGGAAAGAAAAATGATTTTTTATTTTCACGGCTCTGCGTTGTAAACTTCTGTGAAGCACTTGGGGGTTCAAAGTGCTCACCACACATCTAGATAAGTTCCCTTGGGGGTCTAGTTTCCAAAATGGAGTCACTTGTGGGGAGTTCCTACTGTTTAGGCACATCAGGGACTCTGCAAACGCAACCTGATGCCCGCAGAGCATTCCATCAAAGTCTGCATTTCAAAACGTCACTACTTCCCTTCCGAACCCCGACGTGTGCCAAAACAGTGGTTTACCCCCACATATGGGGTATCAGCGTACTCAGGAGAAACTGGACAACAACTTTTGGGGTCCAATTTCTCCTGTTACCCTTGGGAAAATAAAAAATTGTGGGCTAAAAAATCATTTTTGAGAAAAGAAAAATTATTTTTTATTTTCATGGCTCTGCGTTATAAACTTCTGTGAAGCACTTGGGGGTTCAAAGTGCTCACCACACATCTAGATTAGTTCCTTGGGAGGTCTAGTTTCCAAAATGGGGTCACTTGTAGGGGAGCTCCAATGTTTAGGCACACAGGGGCTCTCCAAACGCGACATGGTGTCCGCTAACGATTGGAGCTAATTTTCCATTCAAAAAGTCAAATGGCACGCCTCCCCTTTCCGAGCCTTGCCGTGCACCCAAACAGTGGTTTACCCCCACATATGAGGTATCTGCATACTCAGGAGAAATTGCCCAACAAATTTTAGGATCCATTTTATCCTGTTGCCCATGTGAAAATGAAAGAATTGAGGCTAAAAGAAATTTTGTGTGAAAAAAAAGTACTTTTTCATTTTTGCGGATCAATTTGTGAAGCACCTGGGGGTTTAAAGTGCTCACTATGCTTCTAGATAAGTTCCTTGGGGGGTCTAGTTTCCAAAATGGGGTCACTTGTAGGGGAGCTCCAATGTTTAGGCACACAGGGGCTTTCCAAACGCGACATGGTGTCCGCTAACGATGGAGATAATTTTTCATTCAAAAAGTCAAATGGCGCTCCTTCCCTTCCGAGCCTTACCATGTGCCCAAACAGTGGTTTACCCCCACATGTGTGGTATTGGTGTACTCAGGAGAAATTGCCCAACAAAATTTAGGATCCATTTTATCCTGTTGCCCATGTGAAAATGAAAAAATTGAGGCTAAAATATTTTTTTTGTGAAAAAAAAGTACTTTTTCATTTTTACGGATCAATTTGTGAAGCACCTGGGGGTTTAAAGTGCTCACTATGCTTCTAGATAAGTTCCTTGGGGGGTCTAGTTTCCAAAATGTGGTCACTTGTGGGGGAGCTCCAATGTTTAGGCACACGGGGGCTCTCCAAACGCGACATGGTGTCCGCTAAAGATTGGAGCCAATTTTTCATTCAAAAAGTCAAATGGCGCTCCTTCCCTTCCGAGCCCTGCCGTGCGCCCAAACAGTGGTTTACCCCCACATATGAGGTATCAGCGTACTCAGGACAAATTGGACAACAACATCCGTGGTCCAGTTTCTCCTTTTACCCTTGGGAAAATAAAAAATTGTTGCTAAAAGATCATTTTTGTGACTAAAAAGTTAAATGTTCATTTTTTCCTTCCATGTTGCTTCTGCTGCTGTGAAACACCTGAAGGGTTAATAAACTTCTTGAATGTGGTTTTGAGCACCTTGAGGGGTGCAGTTTTTAGAATGGTGTCACTTTTGGGTATTTTCAGCCATATAGAACCCTCAAACTGACTTCAAATGTGAGGTGGTCCCTAAAAAAAATGGTTTTGTAAATTTTGTTGTAAAAATGAGAAATCACTGGTCAAATTTTAACCCTTATAACTTCCTAGCAAAAAAAAAATTTGTTTCCAAAATTGTGCTAATGTAAAGTAGACATGTGGGAAATGTTATTTATTAACTATTTTGTGTCATATAACTCTCTGGTTTAACAGAATAAAAATTCAAAATGTGAAAATTGCGAAATTTTCAAAATTTTTGCTAAATTTCCGTTTTTTTCACAAATAAACTCAGAAATTATCGAACTAAATTTACCACTAACATGAAGCCCAATATGTCACGAAAAAACAATCTCAGAATCGCTAGGATCCGTTGAAGCGTTCCTGAGTTATTACCTCATAAAGGGACACTGGTCAGAATTGCAAAAAACGGCAAGGTCATGAAGGGGTTAAAAACCAAAAATTTATCTCTCCCTCCAGAGAACCTGTCAGGGAGAGATCTTGGGTTCTGGTTGAGCCTGTACCTGAGCCGAGGCCCAGAATCCCAACAACTGCTGCAGATGTTGTACCACCTCACCACGCAGCATCTTAAACTTGTTAGTGAGGGTCTGAAGCATTAAGCCCCGATGACCAGAAAGGTTTTAATCAAAGGAAAACCAGATCTGCCACAGATTCACACTTGGATCGTGACACTTTTTTTTTTTTTTTTTTTAACTCTTTCGCTACTATAGGATTAGTAATGGATAGGTGTTTTATTGACACCTCTCCATGACTAACTGGGCACCTTACAGTAGCAAATGTCACATTAACCCCTTATTACCCCATATGCCACCGCTACACGGCAGTGGGAAGAGAGGGGCTAAGTGCCAGAATTGGCGCATCGAACAGATGCGCCATTTCTGGGGCGATTGCGGGCTGGTGTTTGTAGCCGGGGGTGGCCAATATCCATGGCCCCTTCTTAGGTTATGAATATCAGCCCGCAGCTGTCTGCATAGCCTTTCTGGCTATAAAATATAGGGGGACCTCACATCATTTTTTTTTTTTTTGGGTCCCCCTATTTTAATAGGCAATAAAGGCTATGCAGACATCTGCCGGCTGATATTCATAGCCTGGGAAGGGGCCATGGGTATTACCCCCTTCCCAGGCTACAAATATTGGGCCCTGGCCGTTGGCTCTCCCACTCTGGCACAGAAAATGATGCGAGAGCCGCATTTTTTCCCAGTTTTTTTGTTTTGCAAAATTAAACATATTATTCATTAATAAACATCGGCCTTGCTATTCTATATCTACGGATATAGTATTCCAAAAAAGGAAGCAGCACACTACTGTCTGTGAATAAGGAGCTATTTTATTTAGCCCAAGATGGCGACATTTCGGTTTAGTGTATCAAACCTTTTTCAAGCAGTGCTTTAACCCCTTAACGACCGCCGATACGCCTCTTAATGGCGGCAGTTAAGGGTACTTAAACCACAGCGCCGTTAATTAACGGCGCTGTGAAAAAAAGTGTATAGCGCCCCCCCAGAGTCGGATTTTCTCTTGGGTCTCGGTTGCTGGGGGTAGCCGAGACCACACATGATTCGGGTCGGTTTTTACTGACCCCCGAGTTGCGATCGCTGGTAATTAACCGTTTACTGGCGGTCGCAAAACGTCACGAAGGTCCTTCTCGGCACAGCATCTTTGGAACCGGAGCGCCGCGTGCAGCGCCGAGAAGATCCGGACATCAGAGGGTGAGTATAACCAATTTTTATTATTTTTAACATTACTATTGATGCTGCATATTGCTGCATATGCAGCATCAATAGTATAGGAGTAATCCCGCAGCGGAAATCGCAAAACAAACCGCGATAAATCTGCAGGGATAACCGCAGCGGTTTTGCCCTGCAGATTTATCAAATCCGCTGCGGGAGAACCCGCAGAGGACCCCGCAAAGTGTGCACATAGCCTTACTGTGACAATGACAGTAGATACATTTTAAAAAAACAGATCATAGAGCTTGTTGTAAAGGATAGTGTGCCTATTTCATTATTTTCATGACCAGCTTTTATGTGTCTGAATGGGGAAATGGCCCGCAAGCTTGGTGTTTCTCTGGAGAGAGAGAGAGTATTAGAAAATTAGTAATCGAAGAAGCTTTTAAACAAAAGGAAGAACTTAAACTCTCAAGGGACGCTTTTTGTTTCTTAAATTAAATGCCTGCACACGTCACAGAGTGAACTATTTTTGCCATCAATGTCCGATTTGTTTGTGACAAAAATTAAATAGTTACCAAGACATTGGCAGTAAAAGACACCAAAGCTCATCACACCAGTGAGTTTCTCCAGGTCTTGGTGGAAAAGGTTCTGCAAGACTATGAACTTAGAAAAGAGCAAGTTCTTTCTGTCGTAACTGACAATGCTTCAAATATGATAAGTACTATTAAGCTAATGAATGAGAGTAATGATGGTGACCAGAATCTAGAAGAACATTCTGAGTCCACAGACACAGAAATGTTTGAAATAGAGGATCACAGTATTGTAACTGAGGAACAAACTGAAGTTGCTTCAGATGAACAGCAACATGATAGTTTAGATGATCTTGTTGAAACTGTGTCAATAAGTTCTTTCATTCATCACATGCGCTGCGTTGTGCATACGCTACAGCTGGCTATAAGAGACAGTCTGCAAGAAGGACGTGCTGCTGCACTGATTGGCAAGGTGAGAAAATTGGCTACTGTTGCCAGAACCCCTAAAGTTGACTCAATTTTGAAGAGACGTGCTGGAAAAGGGGCAATTATTGATCAAGCCACACGATGGGGCAGTACTTACTTAATGATTCAGCGCTTGGTTGAACTGAAAACCTTTCTTGTAGACATGGCTAACCCTCAACTGACGCTAAATGAAAGTCAGTGGAATCAGGTGACTGAGCTGGAAAAATTGCTAGAGCACCCATTTACAGTGACTAAAAAATTACAAGCAGAGGACTTAACTCCAGGTATTTTCTTAAAGGAGTGGAAGAACCTGATGTTTCGTCTGTCCCAAAGAGGAGGGTTAATTGCAAGTGGCATTGCTACATCAATGAAACGGAGAGAGGAGCTACTAATACAAAATAACATTCTTTTGGCAGCTGTTTATGTAGACCCAATGCATCGGATTCTTCTAGATGATCAATAGCTAACTAAAGGAAAAGAAGATCTGTTTGAAATAGCAGTAAGGATGAAAGGGTGGCAGAACAGTCAGGAGGAACAAGAAGAATTTGGTTGTCCTGCCACATCTTCAGCCTCATCAACTGATGAAGAATTTAATTTCGAAAAATGTTTGGATCACAAGGACCGTGCAAAAGCGTTCCCGCATAGAAGGAGAGTCATCCCCATCAAAGAACACAGCCAGTACATTTCAGCAGAATTTTTCATGTGCACTAAAAGAAATTGAGAAATTTGAACGTTCATCAAAAATAACAGTGCAACAAGCGATTCCTCTGTATCCTGACACTGTCATAGATGTTGCCCGAGTGGTTACTGCTTTGCCACCAACCCAATTTAGTGTAGAGAGGTTGTTCTCTGCTCTCAAAATAATTAGATCAGATTTGAGGGCATCCATGAAGGAGGATCTGACAGAGGCAATACTTTTTCTAAGGACAAATTTATAGATTTATTATTAACTGCATAACCGTGTTTAATGCATATTTACTTACAAGAGTTTATAAAAGTTTATAAAAGTTATTTGCTATATTCTAATTGTATTCTAATATAGTTTTTGCTATAAGTGGTCTGATTACTTATATGATGGTGAGAAACTGAATACCCACGATGTTAATATTTTACAACAATTTACATTTATTGTTACGAATTGGCCATTTATGTAGGAGTCGGAGCCGGAGTCTGAGTCGGAACCTGATAAAATCCAGGAGTCGGAGTCGCAACTGTGGCTTACCGACTCCACAGCCCTGGTTTAGGCACATAAGGAGCTCTCCAAACGCGACATGGTGTCCAATCTCAATTACAGCCAATTCTGCATTGAAAAAGTCAAACGGCGCTCTTTCTCTTTCAAGCTCTGCCGTGCGCCCAAACAGTGGTTTACCCCCACATATGGGGTATTGGCGTATTCAGGAGAAATTGCACAACAAATTTGTGGTTCATTTTCTCTTTTTACACTTGTGAAAATAAAAAAAAAAAATGGTTCTGAAGTAAAATGTTTGCAAAAAAAGTTAAATGTTCATTTTCTCCTTCCACATTTTCAGTTCCTGTGAAGCACGTAAAGGGTTAATAAACTTCTTGAATGTGGTTTTGAGCACCTTGAGGGGTGTAGTTTTTAGAATGGTGTCAAGTTTGGGTATTTTCTGTCATGTACACCCCTCAAAGTGACTGTGAGATGGTCCCTAAAAAAATGGTTTTGTTAATTTTGTTGTAAAAATGAGAAATCGCTAGTCCACTTTTAACCCTTATAACTTCCTAACCAAAAAATGTTGTTTCCAAAATTGTGCTAATGTAAAGTAGACATGTGGGAAATGTTATTTATTTACTATTTTGTGTGTAATATCTCTCTGATTTAAACGGAACCTGTCACCCCCAAAATCGATGATTAGGTAAGCCCACCTTCACCAGGTTCTTATCTACAGCATTCTGTAATTTACCAAATAATTGTCTAAGGGTCACTTCCATCTGTCTGTGTGTCTGTTGCGGATATTCATTGGTCGCAGCCTCTGTCTGTCGTGGAAATGCAAGTCGCTTATTGGTCATGGCAAAACGCCCACAACCAATCAGCGATGGACACAGTCCGGCGGCAAAATGGCCGCTCTTTACTCCCCGCAGTAATTGCCCGCTCCATACCCCCCTCCAGTCAGCCCTCTTACATGGTTAATGCCAGCGTTACGCAGCTATTAACCCTGTGTGACCAACTTTTTACTATTGATTATGCGTATGCAGCATCAATAGTAAAAAGATCTAATGTTACAAATAAGAATAATAATAAAAAAAAGGTTATTCTCGCCCTCTGACGTCGCGGCTGTCCTCGGCAGTGCAAGCGGCAGGTTCCGGTGCCAAGGATGCTATGCAAGAAGGACCTTCCATGATGTCACGGTCATGTGACTGCGACGTCATCACAGGTCCTGTGCGCATACCAACCCTGAGACTAGAAGCTGACGCGTACTCCGAACACAGGCTCCAGGACTTCAAGGGGCCTTCGGAAGGTGAGTATATGTTTATTTTTTATTTTAACTCTTTTTTTCACCACGCATATAGTGCCCACATTGCTATATACTACGTGGGCTGTGATACATACTGCGTGGGCTCTGTTATATACTACATCTCTGTGCTATATACTAACGTGGCTATGTTATATACTGCGTGGCTGCTATGTACTGCGTGGGCTGTGTTATATATTACGTGGCCAGTGATATATACTGCGGGGCTGTGCTATATACTGCGTGTCTATGTACTGCGTGGGCTGTGCGTGGCTGTTATATATTACGTGGCCAGTGTTATATAGTGCGGGGGCTGTGCTATATACTGCGTGGCTGCTATGTGCTGCGTGGGCTGTGCTATTTATTACGTGGCCAGTGTTATATACTGCGGGGGCTGTGCTATATACTGCGTGGCTGCTATATACTGCGTGGGCTGTGTTCTATATTACATGGCCAGTGTTATATACTACGTCACCTGTGTTATATAATGCGTGGCTGCTATATACTGCGTGGGCTGTGTTATATAGTACGTGGGCTGTGTTATATACTGCGTGGCCTGTATTAACGAAAACAAGTACCACTGATACATCACCTAAAAATAAGTACCAGGATATAATATCCTATACATCTGGACAAACTCCCTATCACAAGGACACTCCGCAATAATCCAATCCTACAGCAAAAAATGGAGTAAATAGTCCCATACAAACGTATAAAAATAGTAACAATAACTTTTATTATAAATACTTAGATAAATACAGACTAACAAAACAAAGTACAGAATGGTGCACATACAGGAAACACAGGCTGTAGTCACAGAATGGGCAAGAAAAACGGCTCACACAATATAATGCATGCAATATAACTGCAATCATAGAAAGTGCCTAGTGCAGTGTAAAGTGCCTCAGTAATTGCAACTATATCCCTATCTCAGGCAGAGTTCCTATGCAAATCATGTCATACATGTGACTATAGGAGATATAGAAAACAAAAGTGAACCGCACATCTTACCCATAAATCTAAGCCAGTCTGTGTCAGTAGCAGCCCCTACTGGGGAGTATCATACCACTGCAAATCTACCAAGACCCGGCCGTCCCTCTAAACTTTCATCTCAAACAAGGAGAAGACTGATCAGAGATGTAGCCAAGAGGCCCATGATCACTCTGGATGAACTGCAGAGATCTACAGCTGAGGTGGGACAGTCTGTCCATTGGGACAACAATCAGTCGTACACTGCACAAATCTGGCCTTTATGGAAGAGTGGCAAGAAGAAAGCCATTTCTCAAAGATAACCATAAAAAGTGGTGTTTAAAGTTTGCAACAAGCCACCTGGGAGACTCACCAAACAAGTGAAAGAAGGTGCTCTGGTCAGATGAAACCAAAATCGAACTTTTTGGCTACAATGCCAAACAATATGTTTGGAGTAAAGGCAACACAGCTCATCACCCTGAACACACCATCCCCACTGTCAAACATGGTAGTGGCAGCATCATGGTTTGGGCCTGCTTTTCTTCAGCAGGGACAGGGAAGATAGTTAAAATTGATGGGAAGAAAACCTGTTGGAGTCTGCAAAAGACCTGAGACTGGGACGGAGATTTGTCTTCCAACAAGACGATGATCCTAAACATAAAGCAAAATCTACAATGGAATGGTTCACAAATAAACGTATCCAGGTGTTAGAATGGCCAAGTCAAAGTCCAGACCTCAATCCAATCGAGAATCTGTGGAAAGAGCGGAAAACTGCTGTTCACAAACAATCTCCATCAAACCTCACTGAGTTCGAGCTGTTTGCCAAGTAAGATTGGGCAAGAATTTGTCTCTCGATGTACAAAACTGATAGAGACATACCCCAAGCGACATGCAGCTGTAATCGCAACAAAAGGAGGTGCAACAAAGTATTAAGTTAAAGGGGCCGAATAATATTGAATGCCCCACTTTTCAGTTTTTTATACAAAAATAAAGAATACATTTCGTTCAACTTCACAATTGTGTTCCACTTGTTGTTGATTCTTCACCAAAAATGTATATTTGGTATCTTTATGTTTGAAGCATTATATGTGGGAAAAAGTTGAAAAGTTTAAGGGGGCCAAATACTTTCGCAAGGCACTGTATCTATATATATATATAGCTATATATGGATATCTATGGATATATCCATAGATATCTATAGATATCCATCTATAGATATATCCCTAGATCTTTCCATAGATATAGATATATACTCCTATCTATCTATCTATCTATCTATCTATCTATCTATCTATCTATCTATCTATCTATCTATCTATCTATCTCTCTCTCTCTCTATGGATATATCTCCATCTATCCATGGATATATCTATCTATCTATAGATAGAAGGAATGAGATAGAGAAAATTTAATTTTAAATTTGAAAAATTAAATTAAATTTAAATTTGAGCAGCACAAAAATACAAAAGAAAAGAAAGAAAAATCGGGTGCAGAGCCCCCCCAGGCATTGACCAAACCTCAATTATAGGAATCCCAAAAAAATGGAGGCAGCACGCCATTCTCAGTGAAAAAGCAGGAGCTACTTTTATTAGCCCATCTCATTGGACTCCTAGAAGGATAGATGGATGGAATGAGATAAATAGATGGAATGTTATAGATAGATGGAATGAGATGGATAGATGGAATGAGATGGATAGATGGAATGAGATGGATAGATGGAATGAGATGGATAGATGGAATGAGATGGATAGATGGATAGATGGAACGAGATGGATAGATGGAACGAGATGGATAGTTCTATACATAGATCTATAGATATTATTTAAAGATCTCTATCCCATATCTATCTACCGATCTATCTATTATCTATTATCTATCTACCTATCTATCATCTATCTATTATCTGTCTTTCTGTCTATCTGTGTGTAATGGAGTGGGTTGGACAAGAAATTACATCACATCTTTTTTTTTTTTTTGTTATTCAATAATAGATCTTTACTTAGCTTTCAAAACGCATACAAAAACGCTTCGAATCTGCGCAAGAAAACGCACCAAAAACGCCCCGATTTTTACCTGCCAAGAGATGTGGATTCAGTGCGGAAAAGTCCGCAGACAAATCCGCAGGTTGTGCACATACCCTTAGACACTCCTAATCAACTCGTTACTTGCATTAGAGACAGCTGTCATACAAAGTCTCCTATATAAAAGACTCCTGTCCAGACTCAATCAGTCAGACTGTAACCTTTACAATATAGGCAAGACCAAAGAGCTTTATAAGGTTGTCAGGGACAAGAGCATAAAAAATTGGGCAATTTATGAGCTAAGTATTCTCACTCTTTCATATTTTCTAGTGCAGTAATGCAATTCAATTTTCATATTTCCTGTTTGCATGCTATAGCGCTACTTTATTTAGTTGTGTATGGAGATGGCTACTCTTAGCAAGCACCTATTCATACCTGATTTCTGTTTGAAAGGGACGTTCAGTCTTTTGATATTTGTAGTGACAAAATCATAGACCCGCACAAAGCTGGAATGGGCTACAAAACCATATGTAAGACGCTGGGTGAGAAGGAGACAACTGTTGGGGCAATAGTAAGAAAATGGAAGAAATACAAAATGACTGTCAGTCCACATCGATCTGGGGCACCGTGTAAAATCTCACCTCGTGGGGTATCCTTAATCATGAGGAAGGTGAGAGATCAGCCTAAAACTACACGGGGGAACTTGTTAATGATCTCAAGTCAGCTGGGACCACAGTCACCAAGAAAACCATTGCTAACACACTATACTGTAAAAGTTTACAATCCTGCAGTGCCCGCAAGGTCCTCCTGCTCAAGAAGGCACATGTGCAGGCCCGTCTGAAGCTTGCCAATGAACACCTGGATGATACTGAGAGTGATTGGGAGAAGGTGCTGTGGTCACTTGAGACAAAAATTGAGGTCTTTGGCATTAACGCAACACGCCGTGTTTGGAGGTAGAGAAATTCTACCTATGACCCAAAGAACTGTCAAGCATGGATGTGGAAACATTATGTTTTGGGGGTGTTTCTCTCCTAAGGGCACAGGACTACTTCACCTCATCACTGGGAGAATGGATAGAGCCATTTACCTTAAATTCCTGAGTGACAACCTCCTTCCCTCCGCCAGGACATTAAAAATTGGTCGTGACTGGGTCTTCCTGCAAGACGATGACCCAAAACATACACCAAGGCAACAAAGGAGTGGCTCAAAAAAAAGCACATTAAGGTCATGGAGTGGCCTAGCCAGTCTCCAGACCTTAATCCCATAGAAAACTTATGGAGGGAGTTGAAGCTCCGAGTCGCCAAGCGACAACCTCAACATCTTAATGATTTAGAAATGATCTGCAAAGAAAAGTGGACTCCTGACATGTGCGCAAACATCATCATCAACTACAAAAAAGTCTGACTGCTGTGCTTGCCAACAGGGTTTTGCCACCATGTATTAACTCTTGTTTGCTAGAGGGGGCAAATACTTATTTCTCACTGCAAAATGCAAGTAAATTTACATAATTTATACAATGTCATTGTCTGGATTTTATTTTTGATATTCTCTCAATGTTAAAATTAACCTACTCTTAAAATTATAGACTGTTCTTGTCTGTCAGTGGGCAAACTTACAAAATCAGCAAGGGATCAAATACTTATTTCCCCCACTGTACATAATGGGCCTCATATATTGCTCCATGTATAATGAGCCCCATGTAATGCTGCATGCAGTATATGATGGGCCCTATATAATGCTCCACACAGAATGGGCCCCGTATAATGCTCTATATATGATGGGCTTCATATGCTCCAGTATATGATTGCGCCCCATATGCTGCTCCATATATAATGGGCCCCATATAATGCTTCAAACATTAAAAAAATAAAAGCACCTCTCCTCGCTGGCTGCTGCTCTGCTCCGGACTCCTCAGTGTCACCATCTTCCAACATCTGTACTGTCACTGTTTAGGCAGAGGGCGCACAGTCGTGACGTCATCGTTCCCTCTGACCTGAAATTTCAGAGTCAGAAGACGCTGAAGATGCCGCAGCGCATGAACAGGGAGAGGTAAGTATTGTTAGTACAGGGGCCCTGAGCAAGCGGTGGGAGGGTCCACTCATTGGGCTGGCACTGGGCTCCCAAAGTACACCGGTGTCCTCGACGGCGAATGGGGCCCCGGCACTTGCCCGGGTGCGAACACCAACCCTGAGTGCCAGGAAAGCTTATTCCACTGAGGCTATGCACACATCTTGCCCAGAAGAAGCTGAGGCTTCAGTAGATGCCATTTGAAGGATTTGTATTTGGTTTTCTACTTTTTTTTCAGCCACAAATTTTTCTTTTTCTTTTTTTTTTTGTACATCTGAAGTGATAACATATTTTGGCAACGTACCATCACTGTGGATGAGGGAAATACCTATTTGCTGACATCACAATTGTCACATTTTGACTAGCACAAGTAAAATCTAAAGTATGAACTGCTGACAATCACTGGCCACAACATTGTCAAGGCAAGATTTGTACATTGCTTGATCGTTCCCATGACAAGCACCTAAGAACAGAGTTTCCCTCCTCTCCTGAAAAGTAGTGAAGGTTCTTGATGGATGAGCAGTGTGTGTGTTTACACATAAATCATGATTTTCATTCCATTTGTATGTTCCTCTTGTAACAGAAGATGGGGCTGTAACTAAAGTTTTGAGTTTAAAATACCCCTTGTTTTCACATTACGTGAAAGCCTCATGTTATGTCTCTAAATCCATGCCAGTTGTGAATACCAAGCTTTCAGCAACAAGTTGTAGTACGTGTAAAAGGAAGCCTGCTATTTGTCCCCTGCCCTTATGGAACAGGTGGGATAGCGATCGTGCTGACAGAACAGATAATCAATGATACTGGACAGATGGGAAACCATAAACTATATCCAGAACCCTTTGTGTGGAAGTGGGCAAGGATCAGACACTGCTTCTGATCTTTACGTTATCCTTTGTCAAGGACTGATGACATTACGGTTTTCTCATATTTTATTAGGGGTTTGGATTAAATCCCGTGATAAAGCTTCTATCGGTGTCCTCTGGAATTTGTATGATTGATTTGCTAATGTAAATTTGCTTGTGTGTGCTCTATGGATGCTGCTGGTTTTGACCTTGGCGGCACTAGTGTTGCTGTTTTATTTATTATTATTATTATTATTATTTTTTTTTTTTTGTGGAATAAAACTTTACACACCATGCAAAGCATCTGTATTTGATTTCAAACTATATAGGTAGTTAAAATTTTTTTTTTTGCCAAATTGGCACTTTAAAGGTCCATCTACAGTAAAAGATTATCGTGAATGCGCATTGCTAGGGACAATGATTTGACCACAATCTTACAGTGTAAGCAGGCTCCCAGTCTCACAAATAAGCAAAGTGCCTGCTTTGTGTAAAATTACTTTTTTTTCTTTTTAATGATATAAACCAGGTTAAAAATGATCATTCTCGGCAACTCCTCATCCTGTGTAAACAGGACTTGTGCTGAGAACGATGGCAGCCTGTGCTCACAGAGAAGACTGTTTGTTCTCTACCTGCAGGTGTCTATGGGCTTTTCCAACCAACGATCAGTAATTCTTTCCCAAACAGCGGTCCTGTATTGCCGCAGTTGAATATGTGCAAGACCTTTTTAGTAGGGAAACATGCAGGCTGATGGCGGGGAAAATGACAAAACCATGTCATCCCAGGAGGGCCAAAATTCTGAGGGTATTTTCATGGAGGTCCTCTGACCCCTATCCTTCCTGGTGCCGCGGCTGCTGTGGGTGGAGACGTGGCTCTGTATGTGTTACTATCTCCATCGCTTTTATGGGAGTTTTGTGTGTGGTTTAGGCTGTGTGAGCTGTGTTCTGATCGCCCATAGATGTGGCTCTGGGGCATCAATAGTACTGTAAGAAGTGCCAATACAACTTGCTCAGCACAGTGCTTTTTCTTTCCGGGTGGCCACTGTTCTGTCTTCTGTGGGTCAGGTTTATAAAAAGCTCCGTGCATGTGGGATGTGAGCACATAGGGATCTCATTCCATGTCACTCAGAAGGGCTTCAGAGCGCATCTGACAGCTGCAGAGATTTGAGACTTCACAAATCTAAAGGCTAGTTAACACCCTTTGAATGAAGATCATGGTAGTGGGTGCAAATCACATGTTATAAACCTAATAGATTAAAAAATACATTGTTTATGTGAAACGGCTTAAGCTTTTTCTGTTCTGTGCAGCGACAGAGTTCTGTGGTCGCCTTTAGGTTAAAATGCCGTTTATATACAGTACTGGGCTTCTCGTAGATAACCATTGTGTATTGTTTCTCAGTTTCTTTTAGCTATACTGATATGTTTCCTCATTGCCCCTTCTGAAGTGTCGTCCCTTGCACGATGCATTTTTATGTCTGGAAGTACATTGCTTTGAATATTTGGAGACTACTGCAATAGTGGACATGTATGCTTGTGCTGACTTGGCAGCATAAAAAAAAAAATTTAAGTGGTTGCTTCATGATGATCGCTCCTGTGCATATGTCCTACCGTACTAAGGCGTATGGACATGTGAGCCAAAATGGCAGCCAGACTGTTCAAGTGTATCCTGTTGTAGCTGACTCGAGGTTACTTGTGTTATATGGACGGCCGCCATGTGGTGATACATTCCGCACTGAAGTGGCCGCTGCAGATGACATACCATGCTGCCAGTGACTTCCCCCAGAAAAATCGGAACTCTGCTAGCTGACCACCCATGGGGCTGAATTTTTAAAAGGGTCGTCATTTTATTTTACCATACATGACATTTTGTGTGTGTATTCCTACATATAATATATGCATTAATCAAGTGTGTGTGTGTATTTGTTTGTATCTTTGTGATGATTTTATTTTTTGGTTGCCAAATAAGGTTTTTTAAGATCACAATTCAATTTCATTCTCCAGATAGATGATTATATTTTAACTCGAGGATTTAATAATTTTACCTTTACTTTTACTCTCCAGGTCGTTTTTTCAGCCCAAAGGAGAAGCCGTTATAAAGAAAGAAAACAAATTAGCTGAGACTGAGCTTTGTCCTAAAGAAAGGAAATCTTGCATCAAAGGGAAAAGGTGCGTGGTTGTGCAGTGGGATAGTCTTGCTAGCCTTGGACTGCCAAGCATTGCTATTTTGTGTAGTGGAAGAAGTTGGGAGCATCTGTGATGAAGTGGCTACAATACTGCTTCATCCTGAGGGTCCGCTGTTAATGTCATATCATGCTTAGGAAAAACCCCTTTGAATTTTTTTTTGTTTTTGCGCGGGGTTTGTTTTTAACTACAGGCCTGTTACTTTAAGAAGCATTGCATTTGTAGCTGACCCTTACATATGTGGCCCTGGCTAGTTAGCAGAGACCTCCTTTGTGTCTATTTTCCATTTGAATCTTCTTTTCTCCTTTAAAGTACTGAGCTCCTGCTGAAAGAAAAAAATGGTAAATTGTCTGAAGAAGATGCCGATTCTCCCACAAAACGTGTTTCGAAGAAATCGGCACAAGTTTTGAGAAGTGAAAGTGAAGATGAAGAATTGATGGATGTTGAAGTGTCAATTGCAGGAAAAGATATTAAACCTGAACCAAAGGTAAATTGGAGATCCCAAAAAGGAATCTGTCACGCTCTTCGTGCCGTCCTACCTGAGGGCAGTGTGAAGTATTGATAGACCATGATTGCCATTGTCATAAGATCAGATGTGCCAGGAGGCGGACATGCAACGGTTACTCAGGAGTCCTCAGTATACATCAGTTGTCCATCGGTGACTGGCTGCTCATGGATACTAGGTCTCCTGCACATGCTCTGCAGATAATAAATATACATTTTCTGCAAACTATCACAAGAAAAATAATTGACCCAACATTGAACTTGGTGGTTTTGCCCCCCAGATGGAGCAGCCTAAAACTGGTGACATGGAAAACGGGTTAATGTATAGCAGATTGTAATAAAAGCTACAGCTGTTATCTGCAAGGCAACCAGCAGGGGGTGCACTTGGCCTATCTCCATTTTCTGCAAGTGGCACCTCACCTTACAGGCAGTGCATGTTTGGGTGAGCTGTGCAGGATTTCATGCCTCCAAGGCCAGTACTGACCAATGTAAATCAATAGGACTGTGTCAGATAACAGCTCCCCCACATGGGCCCGAGTGTACGTGTGAATAACATTGCAGCATGCACTATTCTCTTGCGAGTGTTCGATTACTCGCCTGTAAAGGGCCTAGAGGCAGCATGGCCCAGGACTACCCTTTCTTCTCTTCCAGAACTGTCAGCTTGTAAATGGAGGTTGTGTGCGGGTTCTGCACGTCTCCCAGCAGCTCTGAGGCCATGTTCACACTTTGCGGGTTTTACCGCGGAACCGCGGCGATTTTGATGCTGCGGGTCCGCAGCAGTTTCCATAGCGTTTCCATTTACATGTAAACCCTATGGAAACCGCAAACCGCTGTGCACATGCTGCGGGAAAAACCGTGCAGAAACGCAGCGGTTTACAACCCGCAGCATGTCACTTCTTTGTGCAGAATCGCAGCGATTCTGCACCCATAGAAATGCATTGATCCGCTTACTTCCCGCATGGGGCTGTGCCCACGATGGGGAAGTAAGTGGATAATGTGCGGTTGCTACCCAGGGCGGAGGAGAGGAGACTCTCCTCCAGGCCCTGGGAAGCATAAATAGTGTAAAAAAAAAAAAGAATGAAAATAAAAAATGATGCTATACTCACCTCTCAGCGCTGCACGCGGCCGTCCGGTTGCAGGGTTGCTGTGCGAGCAGGGCCTGAGATGACGTCGCGGTCACATGAGCGGGACGTCACGAAGGGTCCTTCTCAGCACAGCATCTTTGGAAACGGAGCGCCGCGTGCAGCGCCGAGGAGATCCGGACATCAGAGGGTGAGTATATAACCATTTTTTATTATTTTTAACATTACTATTGATGCTGCATATTGCTGCATATGCAGCATCAATAGTATAGGAGTAATCCCGCAGCGGAAATCGCAAAACAAACCGCGATAAATCTGCAGGGATAACCGCAGCGGTTTTGCCCTGCAGATTTATCAATTCTGCTGCGGGAGAACCCGCAGAGCACGCCGCAAAGTGTGCACATAGCCTGAAGGTTTCCATTCTTGGGCGTTTCCTTTTGAATCCTTTTGAATTATTAAATCTCAATTTCAAGTCCCAAACTTCTAAAGCACTAATCTGGCCGCTATTTACCACGCCGGATGCTAATATCTGTAGACGTGACCTCACCGGCCTGATCACCACCTAATGCAGAAGCGAGTGGGGAAAAATTAACCCTTTTATCTGTCGCCCAAACTCCCGCAGTTTCTCAGTCGTTTTAGTGAAATGGCGTGGGACTACTAATGGGTCCCGCTGGGAATTGGCTTACCTCTGACCGTCACGCTACATGAACTGCCTTCTCTGGGTTACAGATGTTGTGTTCTTGAGAGCAGCTGTTTTATTTTGGAGCATGTTACTATATGGGATGCTTTTCTCACAGACACTACTTTCTCTGTATTACCTGCTGCTGTGCCTTTAAAGGCTTCACTCCTCTTTATCCGGAGCGTTCCTGCCTTGTTTTGTTTTCCAATCCCTATCACAGGGAGCTGCGACCCGTCTCACTGTACACAAGCATTAACACATTTGAAAATACCTTGAGTATGTCATTTACACCCCTCTTTTAGTGCTTAATGAATTGATCATTGGCTGTTGTTTAGCTGCAACCACTTGTTACAACAGGTGCAGTTACAGATCTGACATTGCAAGTCCTACGGCTGTGGAGATTGCCATGACACTTAGGACTGTAGGCTGGACTCCAGCCAGGAGATTCTTGCTCTGTGTTGCCTGAAGCTTTTAGGATCAAGGCCAAAGAGGTCTAAGTATATCAAGGTGTCAAAAAAAGTGTTGAAGTTTGTTCCACCAAACCAGATCCTCATTTTCTTGCTTAAATAGGCAACATTGGCAATCCAGTCTAGTCTTAAGGTACCTTCACACTAAGCGACGCTGCAGCGATATTGACAAGGATGCCGATCGCTGCAGCGTCGCTGTGTGGTCGCTGGAGAGCTGTCGCACAGACAGCTCTCCAGCGACCAACGATGCCGAATCCCCGGGTAACCAGGGTAAACATCGGGTTGCTAAGCGCAGGGCCGCGCTTAGTAACCCGATGTTTACCCTGGTTACCAGTGTAAATGTAAAAAAACAAACACTACATACTTACATTCGCGTCCCCCGGCGTCCGCTTCCCTGCACTGTGTGAGCGCCGGCCCCAACAGCAGAGCGGTGACGTCACCGCTGTGCTTTGCTTTCCGGCCGGCACTGACACACACAGTGCAGGAAGCTCTGAGCAGCAGCGCGGACGCCAGGGGACGTGACAGACATCAGAGGGTGAGTATGTACTGTTTTTTTTTTTTTTACTTTTACAATGGTAACCAGGGTAAATATCGGGTTACTAAGCGCGGCCCTGCGCTTAGTAACCCGATATTTACCCTGGTTACCATTGTAAAACATCGCTGGCATCGTTGCTTTTGCTGTCAAACACGACGATACACGCCAATCTGACGACCAAATAAAGTTCTGAACTTTCAGCAACGACCAGCGATATCACAGCAGGATCCTGATCGCTGCTGCATGTCAAACACAACGATATCGCTATCCAGGATGCTGCAACGTCACGGATCGCTATCGTTATCGTTGTAAAGTCGCTTAGTGTGAAGGTACCTTAACTCTCTACTCTTAAAGGGGTTGTATCAATTCAGGACCCAATAGCACCTTATCCAAGCACGATCACTGATCACTAATAGCACGTTATCACCTATCATGTGGAAAACCAAATAAATATTGTATAGCTGTGTATGGAAGAAATTGCTTTACAAATAGTTACTGTAGGTCCATTTCTCCTATTACCCCTTGTGAAAATGAAAAATTAGGGGCTAAAGCGATATTTTATTGTAATCAAAATTTGTTTTTATAGTTTTCAAGCGTCTGCATTGTAAAATTCTGTGAAGGACTGGTGGGTCTGACATTTAGTATACGCCTAGATGAATTCTTTGAGTGGTTTAACCCCTTCCCGACTTGTGACGCCACGTAGGCGTCATGAAAGTCGGTGCCAATCCGACCTGTGACACCTATGTGGCGTCATGGCAGGATCGCGTTCCTGCAGATCGGGTGGAAGGGTTAGCTAAAATTTCACCCGACCTGCAGGGACAGGGGGAGTGGTACTTCAGCCCAGGGGAGTGGCTTTGCCCCCACATGGCTACGATCGCTCTGATTGGCTGTTGAAAGTGAAACCGCCAATCTGAGCAATTTGTAATATTTCACCTATGAAACTTGGTGAAATATTACAATCCAGCCATGGCCAATGCTGCAATATCATCGGCCACGGCTGGAAACACCGATCTGCCCCCGCCACCCACTGACAGCGGCGATCTGCCACTGTCAGTCTTTCCTCCCCTCTGTCCTATCCTCCGCCGCCCTCCCCTCCGTCCTGTCCTCTGACCCCCCAACCCCCGTACCTCCCTAGTCCTGGTGTCAGTCTTCAGCGATGGGCGCTGCCATCTTCCAAAATGGCACGGCAGATTCATTCCAGGTACATTTTGATCATTGTGATAGGTTCTATCACAGTGATCGAAATAAAAAAAAAAAGGCAAATAAAGCCCCCCTTTATCACCCCCATAGGTAGGGAAAATAATGAAATAAAGAAAATATATTTATTTTTATTTTTTCATTAGGGTTAGGGTTTCGGTTAGAGTTAGAATTAGGCTATGTGCACACGGTGCGGATTGGCCGCTGCTTATTCGTGGCAGTTTTCTATCACGTTTACAGTACCATGTAAACCTATGGAAAACCAAATCCGCTGTGCCCATGGTGCAGAAAATACTGTTCAGAAACGCTGCGTTGTATTTTCCGCAGCATGTCAATTCTTTGTGATTCCGCAGCGTTTTACACCTGTTCCTCAATAGGAATCCGCAGGTGAAATCCGCACAAAAAACACTGGAAATCCGCGGTAAATCCCCAGGTAAAACACAGTGCGTTTTACCTGCGGATTTTTCAAAAACGGTGCAGAAAAATCCGCACACGAATCTGCAATGTGGGCACATAGCCTTAGGGTTGGAATTAGGGTTAGGGTTGGAATTAGGGTAGGGGTGTGTTGGGGTTAGGGTTAGGCTTGTGGTTAGGGTTGGTATTGTTGTTGGGGGTGTGTTGGGGTTAGGGTTGTGGTTAGGGTTGGGATTAGTGTTAGGGGTGTTTTGGGGTTAGTGTTGGAGTTAAAATTGAGGGGTTTCCACTGTTTAGGCACATCAGAGGGTCTACAAACGCGACATGGCACCATCATTGATTCCAGCCAATCTTGCATTCAAAAAGTCAAATAGTGCTCCCTCCCTTCCGAGCCCCGACGTGCGCCCAAACAGTGGTTTACCCAAACATATGGGGCATAAGCGTACTTAGGAAAAATTGCACAACAACTTTGGGGGTCTAATTTCTCTTGTTACCCTTGGAAAAATAAAAAAATGGGGGCTAAAAAATTATTTTTGTGGGAAATTTTTTTTTTTTTATTTTCACGGCTCTGCGTTATAAAATTCTGTGAAGCACTTGGGTGTTCAAAGTGCTCACCACACATTTAGATAAGTTCCTTGGGGGGGTCTAGTTTCCAAAATGGGGTCACTTGTGGGGGGTTTCTAATATTTAGGTACATCAGGAGCTCTGCAAACGCAACGTAAGACGCCCGCAGACCATTCCATCAAAGTCTGCTTTTCAAAACATCACAACTTCCCTTCCAAGCCCCGACGTGTACCCAAACAGTGGTTTACCCCCACATATAGGGTATCAGCGTACTCAGGACAAACTGGTCAAAAACTTTTGGGGACAAAAAGAGAAATGATCCAGCTGGAGGTGGAGGCAGTTCAAACTTTGTGAGACTTTATTAGACAACTAAACCGATAAATAGTTCTTCAAAATGAAAAATCTTTACATAGCAAACACCTGGCACACCAGTGAGGAGGATCAACGCGTTTCAACTATGAAGTCTTACTCATGATCTACCTGATGCAATGAGAGCATATATATAGTGTGCACATGACATTGATTGGACAAACAATTAAAAATGCAAAAAAAAAGGAAAAGAATAAGGAAAATCACCGGTTAAAATTATCATAGAAATAACAGATTGACATATGAAGTACCCTTAAGAGACATTGCTTGAACATTACTTGAACATAAATTAATATTGCTTTATTAAATCATGTCTAGCATTAAGGCCATAGGGAATACGTGTGTCTAACATGAACATCCAATACGTTTCCCGATTAAAAAGTTTCTGCTGTAAATTACCTCCTCTCGGAGGTTTGTAAACCTTTTCTATTCCACAGAATCTGAGGCTAGTTAAATTACCTTTGTGCACGTTGTAAAAGTGTCTGGACACAGCTGAGGCAGAGAGGGCTTTAGAATTCACTGCATCTGATAGATGCCGTCTCACTCGTACTTTCAGTGGACAAGTAGTGCAGCCTATGTACTGAACTTTACATGTAATACATTCTATTAAATACACTACATTTTCGGTGTTACAATTAATGTAGTCATGTATATCAAATTGTTTATGGTTATGAAAAGATGAAAATTTGTTGGTTTTATGCACATAGTTACATGTTTTGCAACGAGTGGCTCCACATCTAAAAAACCCTGTGGCGTTGAGCCATGTAGCTCTGTTAGTGTCCCGTGGAGAGCTGGAGAATAGACTTGGAGATAGGATCGAGCCCAAGGTGGGAGCTCGTTTAGCAACGAATTTGATATCGCTCTGTATTAAAATTCGTTTTAGTTTGTCATCTTGTTTTAGCATGGGTAAATGATTCTTGACAATATCCACGATCTGCCTGTATTGTGAGCTATATGGGGTACTGAATACTACATTATTATTGTTTTTCTGGGGATTATTATAAGTAGATTTATAGTTTTTCGTTGTTAATAAACTTTTGCGATCTACTTTGGAGATTTTTCTACGTGCTTTGTCCAGATTCCATTTAGGATACCCTCTATGAGAAAGACGCTCACAGGTTTTCTCTGTCTCTGCCAAAAAACGTCATTATCAGAGCAATTCCTTCTTGTTCTGATAAGTTCACCATATGGAATGTTATTTATGACATGATTTGGATGGCAGGAATTGGCTCTAAGAATTGAATTACTTGAGGTAGGTTTTCTATAGGGAGTAATCTCAACCGTATGTTTTAGTGTATTACCTGAGAGATTCAAATCCAAAAAAATGGTGTGTTTTTTCTGAAAGGAATGGGTGAATTTTAAATTAAAATTATTATTATTAATATGATCAACAAATTTAGTCACTTCCTCTTGTGAACCCCTCCATACTAGGATCAAGTCATCTATATAGCGACCATACCATACAATATGTTTGCATATATCGTTATCATCATTGTAGATATGGCTCTCTTCCCATTTCAACATAACAATATTCGCTAAAGAGGGCGAAAATTTAGCGCCCATGCTCACTCCCGTTAGTTGTCTGAAAGACCTATTGTCAAAACAAAAGTAATTATGATTAAGTAAAAAGTCCACTGCGGAAATTGAAAAACTTTTTGTATCATTATTATAGGCAGAGTATGTATCCAGATAGTATGACAAACTCGACAATGCCACTGAATAGGGAATTGATGGATATAAGCCTACCACATCACATGTAAGCCATGCATATTCTTCCTTCCAGTAAAATTGATCAAAAACTGAGGTTACATATTTTGAGTCCCGTATGTAACTAGGGGTGTTTTGCACCAATGGTTGCAGGTAATGGTCCACCCAAGATCCCAATCTTTCCCCTATGGAACCAATACCTGCAACTATTGGTCTCATTGGGGGAGGAAACACATTTTTGTGTATTTTAGGGAATGAATGATAAATTGGTGTAACTGGATGATCATTTTTTAAAAATTCTGCTATTCTATCGTCAATAACATTCATATGTACACCTTCCTGTAACAGGTTGTGCAACAATGAGTTAAATTCTTCGGTGGGGTTAGAACTAAGTTCTGAATACATCTCCTTATTTTCCAAGTCTTGTAAATTCAGTTTTTTATACAGCCCTGCGTCTAGTAACACAATAGTGCCTCCTTTATCTGATTGTCTTATTATAATATCCTGGTTATATGTCTCTTAAAGGTACTTCATATGTCAATCTGTTATTTCTATGATAATTTTAACCGGTGATTTTCCTTATTCTTTTCCTTTTTTTTTTTTTGTTTTTTTTTTGTTTTTTTGCATTTTTAATTGTTTTTCCAATCAATGTCATGTGCACACTATATATATGCTCTCATTGCACTATCAGGTAGATCATGAGTAAGACTTCATAGTTGAAACGCGTTGATCCTCCTCACTGGTGTGCCAGGTGTTTGCTATGTAAAGATTTTTCATTTTGAAGAACTATTTATCGGTTTAGTTGTCTAATAAAGTCTCACAAAGTTTGAACTGCCTCCACCTCCAGCTGGATCATTTCTCTTTTTGTCTTCATTTGCTGTGGGCGCTCACCCTGAACCGTGCTGGGCGTTGGCAGGTCTGGGGATTTCGTCCAAGACCGGTAAGCTGACTATATTCCTTTTTTCTTTTGTTAAAAACTTTTGGGGTCCAATTTCTCCTGTTACCCTTGTGAAAATAAAAAATTGCGGGCTAAAAATAATTTTTTTGAGGAAAGAAAAATGATTTTTTATTTTCACTGCTCTGCGTTATAAACTTCTGTGAAGCACTTGGGGGTTCAAAGTGCTCACCACACATCTACATAAGTTCCTTAAGGGGTCTAGTTTCCAAAATGGGGTCACTTGTGGGGAGCTCCAATGTTTAGGCACACAGGGGCTCTCCAAAGACGACATGGTGTCCGCTAACGATTGGAGCTAATTTTTCATTCAAAAAGTCAAATGGCGCTCCTTCCCTTCCGAACCCTACTGCGCACCCAAACAGTGGTTTACCACCACATGTGAGGTATCGGTGTACTCAGGAGAAATTGCCCAGCAAATTTAGCTTGTTGCCCTTGTGAAAACGAAAAAATTGAGGCTAAAATTTTTTGTGGGGGGAAAAAAAAGTACTTATTAATTTTTACGGTTCAATTTGTGAAGCAACTGGGGGTTGAATGTGGTCATTATGCATCTAGATAAGTTTCTTGGGGGTCTAGTTTCCAAAATGGGGTCACTTGTGGGGGAGCTCCAATCTTTAGACACACAGGGTCTCCGAACACGACATGGTGTCCACTAAAGACATTGGAGCCAATTTGTCATTCAAAAAGTCAAATGGCGCTCCTTCCCTTCCGAGCTCTGCCGTGCGCCCAAACAGTTGTTCTTCCCCCTCATATGGGGTATCGGCGTACTCAGGACAAATGGTACAACAACTTTCGAGGTCCAGTTCCTCCTTTTACCCTTGGAAAAAAAATTGTTGCTAAAAGTTCATTTTTGGGACTAAAAAGTAAAATGTTCATTTTTTCCTTCCATGTTGCTTCTGCTGCTGTGAAACATCTGAAGGGTTAATAAACTTCTTGAATGTGGTTTTGAGCACCTTGAGGGGTGCAGTTTTTAGAATGGTGTCACTTTTGGGTATTTTCAGCCATATAGACCCCTCAAACTGACTTCAAATGTGAGGTGGTCCCTAAAAATAAAATGCTTTTGTAAATTTTGTTGTAAAAATGAGAAATCGCTGGTGAAATTTTAACCCTTATAACTTCCTAGCAAAAAAAAAAAAATTGTTTCCAAAATTGTGCTCGTGGAAAGTAGACATGTGGGAAATGTTATTTACTATTTTGTGTCGCATAACTCTCTGGTTTAACAGAATAAAAATTTGAAAATTGGGAAATTTTCTAAATTTTGGCCAAATTTCCGTTTTTTTTCACAAATAAACGCAAATATTATCGGCCTCCATTTACCACTAACATGAAGCCCAATATGTCATGAAAAAGAATCGCTAGGATCCGTTGAAGCGTTCTTGAGTTATTACATCATAAAGGGACACTGGTCAGAATTGCAAAAAATGGCTAGGTCATTAAGGTCAAATAGGCTGGGTCATGAAGGGGTGAACTTCCATAATGGGGTCATTTTTTTTTTTTTTTTTAAATTAATTTTTGGCACCTCTGAGTCTCTGGACATGCGGCATTATGTCCACGATCTATCCCAGTCAAATACTGATCCTTCCTTTCCGTGCCATGCCTTGTGCCCAAACAGAAGGTTCTGTCCACATATGGGCTATTGCCACTTAGTGTTAATTTGGTAACAAATTGTTGGGTCCGTTTACTATTCCCTGTTGTGAAAGTGAAAGATGTGGGGCTTAAACTAGTTTTAGTTAAAAGAATGTAATTTTGATTCCACTGTTCAGAACTGCTTAGGAAGCATCTGAAAAGTTAAGTCTTCATAAATATAGGTTTGCAGACTTCCAGGGGTGCAATTTTTAAAATGGTATCAACCTTGGGTAATAGTTGATATACGCGCACACCTTAAAGGGCCACTGTCTCCCCCCTCCAGACGTTATAAACTAAAAGAGCCAACTTGTGCAGCAGTAATGCTGCATTCTAACTAGGTGGCTCTTTTAGTTTTAGGTTCAAGTATACCCCAAAAAAAGCGATTTGATACTTAGCCACCATTGCTGTCTCTAGCCAGGGAGGCGGCTCCTCACTCCCCAGCTCGAAACGCTCCTCTGCCGTCACTCACATCTTCTTGGTCTTTCTGCGCCGCCCCCTCAGCGCTGTTTACGTTTTCAAACCGGCGCCTGCGCTGTGTAGTACTGTTCTGCGCAGGCGCAGTAAGCTCTGGCCGTCTGCCGTCCAAGCTAGGCTTGCACACTGCGCCTGCGCGGCAGTGCGGCCACCCACCTTTGGAATCCCAGCCCCGCACTGTGCATAATGCATAACACAGTGCGGGGCTGACGGCGACCAACGATCAGGCCCCTGCTGGGAGATCGTTGGTCGTTGGGGAATGATCAGGACCATTTTTTGGTCGCTGATCACCCGCTGTCATCGCTGGATCGGCGTGTGTGACGCCGATCCAGCGATGTGTTCACTTGTAACCAGGGTAAATATCGGGTTACTAAGCGCAGGGCCGCGCTTAGTAACCCGATATTTACCCTGGTTACCATTGTAAAAGTTAAAAAAAAAAAAAAAAAAAAAAACAGTACATACTCACATTCTGATGTCTGTCACGTCCCCCGGCGTCCACAGGGTTAAAACTGCTTTCGGCAGGAGCGCTGCTAATGCATGCGCTGCTGCCGAGAGCTTCCCTGCACTGACTGTGTAACACAAGACCTCTCTAAGAAACTCATATAGATAGGCCACAAGAATGTATAGTTAAAAAATACAAACTTTATTTCAAACAAAAGAGAAAAGGTATCTCAATCATAAATATAAACACATGAATGTAATGTTAATGATGCCTCCAATCTAACATAGGTCCTGGTGAAAAAAATCCATACAGTATCTAAATCTCATACAGTATAAACATATCATTCGATATGCCACCTAGTAGCTATTAATATAGGTGCATCAATATGATAACGGCAGCTATACAGACAGGTTAACCCCTTTCTGACATCGTACGTACTATCCCGTCGAGGTGGGGTGGGCCCCCATGACCACGGACGGGATAGTACATCCAGCGCGATCGGCGGCGCTCACGGGGGGAGCGCGGCCGATCGCGGCCGGGTGTCAGCTGCCTATCGCAGCTGACATCCGGCACTATGTAAAAATAGATCAATGGCTACATTAGTCTGTGCTAAAAACTAAGGAAAATGTGAAATATGTGAAATAGGAAATAGCATACTGGCTTATGAACTTTATGAACAAACACATGAGATTTTTAGCACAAGATTTGCAAACGTTGTGAGCCCATTCACCAAAACGTCAAGGTAATCTCAGATCGAATGGGTAACTACACTGACTGGTGTGAACACTTACTTGTGGTATCTGAGCTGACTGCCTAATGTGAACACTTACCTATGGCTAATAACAGGATAAAGCCTACTTATATAGGAGGCTCAGAACCAACTGTGTTGAGATGTGATTAAAACCTGGAGAAGGGCGGGACGTTCAAGTCAGAAAATAGTATATAGTAAATAGATCAACTGACCGAACAATATATATATGTATATAAATAATTTGTAGCCAAAAAAATTCAAATACAAAAATAGATCAATGGCTACATTAGTCTGTGCTAAAAACTAAGGAAAATGTGAAATATGTGAAATAGGAAATAGCATACTGGCTTATGAACTTTATGAACAAACACATGAGATTTTTAGCACAAGATTTGCAAACGTTGTGAGCCCATTCACCAAAACGTCAAGGTAATCTCAGATCGAATGGGTAACTACACTGACTGGTGTGAACACTTACTTGTGGTATCTGAGCTGACTGCCTAATGTGAACACTTACCTATGGCTAATAACAGGATAAAGCCTACTTATATAGGAGGCTCAGAACCAACTCTCATGTGTTTGTTCATAAAGTTCATAATCCGGCACTATGTGCCAGGAGCGGTCACGGACCGCTCCCGGCACATTAACCCCCGGCACACCGCGATCAAACATGATCGCGATGTGCCAGCGGTGCAGGGAAGCATCGCGCAGGGAGGGGGCTCCCTGCGGGCTTCCCTGAGCCCCCCGCAGCAACGCGATGTGATCGCGTTGCTGCGAGGGTCTTACCTCCCTCCCTGCCTGCTCCAGACCCGGATCCAAGATGGCCGCGGATCCGGGTCCTGCAGGGAGGGAGGTGGCTTCACAGAAGCCTGCTCAGAGCAGGCACTGTGAAGCAGCCTGCGCTTCTCTCAGATCGGTGATCTGTCAGAGTGCTATGCAAACTGGCAGATCACCGATCTGTATTGTCCCCCCCTGGGGCAAAGTAAAAAAGTAAAAAAAAATTTTTCCAAATGTGTAAAAAAAAAAAATAAAAAAAAATATTCCAAAATAATGAAAAAAAATATATATATTATTCCCATAAATACATTTCTTTATCTAAATAATAAAAAAAACAATAAAACTACACATATTTAGTATCGCCGTGTCCGTAACGACCCGACCTATAAAACTGGCCCACTAGTTAACCCCTTCAGTAAACACCGTAAGAAAAAAAGAGGCAAAAAACAACGCTTTATTATCATACCGCCGAACAAAAAGTGGAATAACACGCGATCAAAAAGACAGATATAAATAACCATGAAACCGCTGAAAGCGTCATCTTGTCCCGCAAATAACGAGCCGCCATACAGCATGATCAGCAAAAAAATAAAAAAGTTATAGTCCTGAGAATAAAGCGATGCAAAAATAATTATTTTTTCCATAAAATAGTTTTTATCGTATAAAAGCGCCAAAACATAAAAAAATAATATAAATGAGGTATCGCTGTAATCGTACTGACCCGAAGAATAAAACTGCTTTATCCATTTTACCAAACGCAGAACGGTATAAACGCCTCCCCCAAAAGAAATTCTTGAATAGCTGGTTTTTGGTCATTCTGCCTCATAAAAATCGGAATAAAAAGCGATAAAAAAATGTGACGTGCCCAAAAATGTTACCAATAAAAACGTCAACTCGTCCCGCAAAAAACAAGACCTCACATGACTCTGTGGACCAAAATATGGAAAATTTATAGCTCTCAAAATGTGGTAACGCAAAAAATATTTTTTGCAATAAAAAGCGTCTTTCAGTGTGTGACGGCTGCCAATCATAAAAATCCCCCCTTCATCACCCTTAGTTAGGGAAAAATAAAAAAAAAATGTATTTATTTCCATTTTCCCATTAGGGCTAGTGTTAGGGTTAGGGTTGGGGCTAGGGTTGGGGCTAGGGTTAAGGCTACAGTTAGAGTTGGGGCTAAAGTTAGGGTTAGGGTTGGGGCTAAAGTTACGGTTAGGGTTTAGATTACATTTACGGTTGGGAATAGGGTTGGGATTAGGGTTAGGGGTGTGTCAGGGTTAGAGGTGTGGTTAGGGTTACTGTTGGGATTAGGGTTAGGGGTGTGTTTGGATTAGGGTTTCAGTTATAATTAGGGGTTTTCCACTGTTTCGGCACATCAGGGGCTCTCCAAACGCGACATGGCGTCCGATCTCAATTCCAGCCAATTCTGCGTTGAAAAAGTAAAACAGTGCTCCTTCCCTTCCGAGCTCTCCCGTGTGCCCAAACAGGGGTTTACCCCAACATATGGGGTATCGGCGTACTCAGGACAAATAGGACAACAACCTTTTGGGGTCCAATTTCTCCTGTTACCCCTGGGAAAATACAAAACTGGGGGCTAAAAAATAATTTTTGTGGGAAAAAAAAAAGATTTTTTATTTTCACGGCTCTGCGTTATAAACTGTAGTGAAACACTTGGGGATTCAAAGTTCTTACAACACATCTAGATAAGTTCCTTGGGGGGTCTAGTTTCCAAAATGGGGTTACTTGTGCGGGGCTTCTACTGTTTAGGTACATTAGGGGCTCTGCAAACGCAATGTGACACCTGCAGACCATTCCATCTTAGTCTGCATTCCAAATGACGCTCCTTCCTTTCCGAGCCCTCCCATGCGCCCAAACAGTGGTTCTCCCCACATATGGTGTATCATCGCACTCAGGACAACTTGGACAACAAATTTTGGTGTCCAATTTCTCCTGCTACCCTCGGGAAAATACAAAACTGGGGGCTAAAAAAATAATTTTTGTGGGAAAAAATTTTTGTTTTATTTTTACGGCTCTGCATTATAAACTTCTGTGAAGCCCTTGGTGGGTCAAAGCGCTCAAAACACATCTAGATAAGTTCCTTAGGGGGTCCACTTTCCAAAATGGTGTCACTTGTGGGGGGTTTCAATGTTTAGGCACATCAGTGGCTCTCCAAACGCAACATGGCGTCCCATCTCAATTCCTGTCAATTTTGCATTGAAAAGTCAAACGGCGCTCCTTCCCTTCCGAGGTCTCCCATGCGCCCAAACAGTGGTTTACCCCCATATATGGGGTATCAGCGTACTCAGGACAAATTGTACAACAACTTTTGGGGTCCATTTTCTCCTGTTACCCTTGGTAAAATAAAACAAATTGGAGCTGAAGTAAATTTTTTGTGAAAAAAAGTTAAATGTTCATTTTTATTTAAACATTCCAAAAATTCCTGTGAAGCACCAGAAGGGTTAATAAACTTCTTGAATATGGTTTTGAGCACCTTGAGGGGTGCAGTTTTTAGAATGGTGTCACACTTGGGTATTTTCTATCATATAGACCCCTCAAAATGACTTCAAATGAGATGTGGTCCCTAAAAAAAAATGGTGTTGTAAAAATGAGAAATTGCTGGTCAACTTTTAACCCTTATAACTCCCTAACAAAAAAAAATTTTGGTTCCAAAATTGTGCTGATGTAAAGTAGACATGTGGGAAATGTTACTTATTAAGTATTTTGTGTGACATATCTCTGTGATTTAATTGCATAAAAATTCAAAGTTGGAAAATTGCGAAATTTTCAAAATTTTCGCCAAATTTCCGTTTTTTTCACAAATAAACGCAGGTACTATCACAGAATTTTTACCACTATCATGAAGTACAATATGTCACGAGAAAACAATGTCAGAATCACTGGGATCCGTTGAAGCGTTCCAGAGTTATATCCTCATAAAGGGACAGTGGTCAGAATTGTAAAAATTGGCCCGGTCATTAACGTGCAAACCACCCTTGGGGGTGAAGGGGTTAAAGTGCATGGTGCCTATGTTTTTTATATATATATTTAACCGTGGCTTATTTTTAGTTTTATTTTATAACAATACCACACATGATTAGAAAAAATCTATGGTGTACCCATACATATAATTAGCCACTGATATGCCTCAGATACTCCAAAGCCAAATACCGATATCAAACTTAATGGACTGATCTGCTCAGTCTCCCTGTAATAAAGTGCAAATGTGCTGACAGGAGGTACTATAGAGGAACCTGTGTCAGAGATCTAACAATAGTGTTGTAGCATAGCAGACCAAAGTCCTCAAAAGTGAGGACTTTGGTCTGCTATGCTACAACACTATTGTTAGATCTCTGACACAGGTTCCTCTATAGTACCTCCTGTCAGCACATTTGCACTTTATTGCAGGGAGGCTGAGCAGATCAGTCCATTAAGTTTGATATCGGTATTTGGCTTTGGAGTATCTGAGGCATATCAGTGGCTAATCATATGTATGGGTACACCATAGATTTTTTCTAATCATGTGTGGTATCGTTATAAAATAAAACTAAAAATAAGCCACGGTTATATATATATATATATATATATATATATATATATATATATATATATATATATATATATATATATATATATATATATATATATATATATATATATATATATATATATATATATATATATATATAAAACATAGGCACCATGCACTTTAACCTGTCTGTATAGCTGCCGTTATCATATTGATGCACCTATATTAATAGCTACTAGGTGGCATATCGAATGATATGTTTATACTGTATGAGATTTAGATACTGTATGGATTTTTTTCACCAGGACCTATGTTAGATTGGAGGCATCATTAACATTACATTCATGTGTTTATATTTATGATTGCGATACCTTTTCTCTTTTGTTTGAAATAAAGTTTGTATTTTTTAACTATACATTCTTGTGGCCTATCTATATGAGTTTCTTAGGGAGGTCTTGTGTTACCTAGTAATTTTGAATGTGTTATGCTATATATTTATGGACTAATTATGTATACCTGCACTGACTATGTCAGCGCCGGCCGTAAAGCAGAGCACAGCGGTGACGTCACCGCTGTTACTGCCGGCGCTGACACATTCAGTGCAGGGAAGCTCTCGGCAGCAGCGCGTGCATTAGCAGCGCTCTTGCCGAAAGCAGTTTTAACCCTGTGGACGCCGGTGGGGGACGTGACAGACATCAGAATGTGAGTATGTAGTGTTTTTTTTTTTTTACTTTTGCAATGGTAACTAGGGTAAATATCGGGTTACTAAGCGCGGCCCTGCACTTAGTAACCCGATGTTTACCCTGGTTACCCGGGTGCTGCAGGGGGACTTCGGCATCGTTGAAGACCGTTTCAACGATGCCGAAGTCGTTCCCCTGATCGTTGGTCGCTGGAGAGAGCTGTCTGTGTGACAGCTCCCCAGCGACCACACAACGACTTACCAACGATCACGGCCAGGTCGTATCGCTGGTCGTGATCGTTGGTAAGTCATTTAGTGTGACTCCAGCTTAAGACTGCATCTTGCCTGGCAGATGATGGCTAGGATTTTCAGCTATCTTCTGCCTCTAAGGCCAGTCTCACACGTCCAGATAATTCTGGTACCCGAGAAAACGTTACCGGAGTTATCCGTGTCCGTGGGATCCGTTTGATGTCCGTGAGTATGTTTTTAGGGTCCGTGTGCTGTACGTGTGCTGTATGTGTGTCCGTGTATTGCAACAATTTTTACAATTTTAACCCTATGACAGGAAAAACGCACACGGATGGCACACGGACAGCATCCGTGTGCGGTACGTGTTTACACGGACCCATTGACTTTAATGGGTCCGTGTAATCCGTGCGCTCCCACGAACACTGACATGTCTCCGTGTTTTGCAAACGGACACGGTCCGTGAAAACACGCTGACATGTGCAGAGACACATTTATTTTAATGTGTCTATGTGAGTCATTGTCTCCGGTAAAAGGAAACTGTCACCACAAGTACCGGAGCCACTGACGTGTGAAACCGGCCTCACAGCTGCTGGTGGAGCAGAACCACCAGCAGCTGTTAATCTGTTAAATGCCGCTGTCAATCTCAATCTCTGACAGTGGCAGTTACTGCTCGCCAGCAGAGAAGCGCATTATTCAATCTGCCTATTGGCTCCCCCAAACGCTATTGTGAAATGCCGATGGGTTGCTTTGATGCCTGGGGGTCTGTTTGAAATCCTACTGCCTGTTATAACAGTACTGACATTCATAACAGACATTTGATTTTTGCCATGTACAACACTACTGTAGTACATGGCACAAGCGATCAGACAATTACAAGTCTAAGTCCCTTAAGGGCACTAACAAATAATGAAAAGTGGAAAAAATGTTTTTACCCTCTTTCTGACCTCGGACGGGATAGTACGTCCGAGGTCAGATCTCCTGCTTTGATGAGGGCTCCGGTGGTGAGCCCGCATCAAAGCCGAGACGTGTCATCTGTTTTGAACAGCTGACATGTGCCAACAATAGCGGCGGGTGACAGTGGCATTTAACTACCGCTTTCGGCCATGCAGCCGGAAATGAGCGCATCGCTGAGGTCACGTGATCGGGGGTCAGCGATGTGTCGGCATGACAACCTGAGGTCTTCTTGAGACCTCTATGGTTGTTGATGTCGGCTTGCTGTGAGCGCCAATTTGTGGTCGGCGCTCATAGCAAACCTGTAATTCAGGTCTGATCTGATGATCGCTCCTATGTAGCTGAGCCGATCGAGTTGTGCCAGCTTCTATCCTCCCATGGAAAAAAAAAAATATGTGAAAGTTTAAATCACCCCCCTTTCGCCCCATTCAGAAATAAAACAATAAAAAAAACCCCTACACATATTTGGTATCGCCGTGTTGAGAATCGCCAGATCTATTAATTAAAAAAAAAAGATTAACCTGATTGATAAACAGCGCAGCGAGAAAAAAAAATTGAGACGCCCGAATTACGTTTTTTTGGTCGTCGCAACATTGCATTAAAATGCAATAACAGGCGATCGTAAGAACGTATCTGCACCAAAATGGTACCATTAAAAACGTCAGCTCGGCACGCAAAAAATAAGCCCACACCCGATCCCAGATCACGAAATATGGAGACACTACGGGTATCGGAAAATGGCACAAGTTTTTTTTTTTTTTTAACAATGTTTGGAATTTTTTTTCACCACTTAGATACTAAAGAACCTAGACATGTTTGGTGTCTATGAATTCGTAATGACCTGGAGGATCAAAATGGCAGGTCAGTTTTAGGGTATGTTCACACGTTCCTGATTTCAATCCTTTTTTTTGAGGACTAAAACCGCAGCTCTTGGCGGAAAACGCAGGTGCGTTTTTGGTGCGTTTTTTGATGCGGTTTTTGATGCGTTTTTTATGCAGTTTTCTCTGCAGATTGTGTTTGACACAAATAAAGCTTTAACTGCAGTGGGGGAAAAAAAAAAGAAATTGTCATTTCCTTGTCCAACCCTTTTCTTCTTCCATCCTCCATTTTGGGACTAAACACCAAAATGAGTGGACGTGTTTTGAATGACAGCGCTCCGCAGAGTGCTGAGCGTAGGCCAGATCACAGCCCGCGGATCCAGCTCTATCCAGCTATTTAAGTCTACGTTCACATTTGCGGTCTGCGCCACAGCGTCGGGCGCCGCAGCGTCGCCGCATGCGTCATGCGCCCCTATATTTAACATGGGGGCGCATGGACATGCGTCGCACTTGCGTTTTGCGCCGCATGCGTCACTGCAGCGCACACATCCGGGCGCAGAGGACGCAGCAAGTTGCATTTTTGCTGCGTGCAAAATCAATCAAAAAAAGGACGCATGCGGCGCAAAACGCAGCGTTGTGCATGCGATTTGCTGCGTTTTTGTTTGCGTTGTGTGAACATAGCCTAAGTGCCACGTATTTAAGTGCCACGTATTTAAGTGCCACGTATTTAAGTGCCACGTATTTAAGTGCCACGTATTTAAGTGCCACGTATTTAAGTGCCACGTATTTAAGTGCCACGTATTTAAGTGCCACGTATTTAAGTGCCACGTATTTAAGTGCCACGTATTTAAGTGCCACGTATTTAAGTGCCACGTATTTAAGTGCCACGTATTTAAGTGCCACGTATTTAAGTGCCACGTATTTCACGTATTTAAGTGCCACGTATCACGTATTTCAGTGCCACGTATTTCAGTGCCACGTATTTAACTGCCACGTATTTCAGTGCCACGTATCACGTATTTAAGTGCCACGTATTTCAGTGCCACGTATTTCAGTGCCACGTATTTCAGTGCCACGTATTTCAGTGCCACGTATTTCAGTGCCACGTATTTCAGTGCCACGTATTTAACTGCCACGTATTTAACTGCCACGTATCACGTATTTCAGTGCCACGTATCACGTATTTCAGTGCCACGTATCACGTATTTCAGTGCCACGTATCCCACATATATATAACGTATAACACACTGACAGGAGCCATAGTTCCTGTCGGTGTGTCACTGCGCATGCGCGAGCGAGTTTTCCGGCGGTCATTGACCCCGGCACTCTCGCTTAACGGCAGTGCTGCGTGGGAAAGTTCAACGCAGCTGTACTGCCGTTAACCGAGACGCCGGAGCCATTGAACTCCGGAACAGTACGCGATACACTGCTAGGAGCTTCGCTCCTGGCAGTGTATCGCCGGAGAGCAGCCGATCGGCGTGGGACACTCGTTTTATGGATTCTGCGGACAGGGAGTATGAATTTGATTTTTTATTTTGGGATTTTATCTAGGGGATCGAGGGCTTCGCCTACCAGTGTGCTGTTGGTGAGTATATACTCTGTGTTATATGTTGTATGTACTGTGTGTCATGTATGTGTATTGTGTGTAGGTGTTTTGTGTAACTTTACAATTGTGCTAAGTCGCCGGACACAGGGACAACTCTCCCATCCTAATACCGGATGGGAGTAGTAGTCCCATACGGCGACTTAGCACAGTGGTGGCACTAGCGTCGCATGGGAACACACACACACACACACACACACACACACACACACACACACACACACACACACACACACACACACACACATACCAAATTAATCAAACGGCCGACACGATCCCCATGCGACGGTATGCCTCCATGTCTCTCCGCCCAAGCACTTCCGCCCACGCACTTCCGGCCGCTTCCCCGCACTTCCTGCTGCAGCGGTTCTGCACCACAAACCGCAATAAAACCCGCGGATATATTTTTGATCTGCGGGTTTTACTGCGGGTTTGACCTCACAATGGAGGTCTATGGGTGCAGAACCGCTGCTGTTTCGGACAAAGAAGTGACATGCTCCTTCTTTTTTCCCGCAGCTATTCAGCGCGGCTTTTTTTTTGGAAATTCAGGATCGTGTGCACAGTGGTTCCTGTTTTCCATAGGGTACATTGTACTGTACCCTGCATGGAAAAAAGCTGCGGAACCGCAGCGGCAAAACCGCTGCGGTTCCGCGGTAAAAAACGCACTGTGTGAACATGGCCTTAGCATTTAGTGAACCTACCAAAAAAAGCCAAACAAAAAACAAGTGTGGAATTGCACTTTTTGGGCAATTTTCACCGCACTTGGAATTTTTTCCCATTATCTAGTACATGACCTGGTAAATCCAATAATGTCGTTCAAAAGTACAACTCCTCCCGCAAAAAATAAGCCCTCACATGGCCATACTGACAGAAAAATTAAAAAAATTATGGCTCTGGGAAGGAGGGGAGCAAAAAATGGAAAATCCCAAGGTCATGAAGGGGTTAAAGTATAAAAAAAAATATAAACTTTCAAATCGCCCAATTTTACTCAAATACTGCCATCATCTCCAAACTTGGTTTCACCTTTCTGACCAGGCCAAATTTTACAGTTCTGACCAGTGTCACTTTGTTTCATCTTCAACGGATCCCACTGATTCTGAGATTGTTGTTTTTTTTTTCCTGACATATTGTACTTCATGATTACTTACGTTTATTGTGAAAAAATCGGAAATTTGGCAAAAAATTCGCAATTTTCAAACTTTTTTATTTTTATGCCCTCAAATTAGAGAGTCATATCACACAAAATAGTTCATAAATAACATTTCACACATGTCTACTTTACATCACTTTGGAAACATTGTTTTCAATTTAGAAGGGTTTAAATTTAACATACTGTAGTAACATAGTTAGTAAGGCCGAAGACAGTTGTCCATCCAGTTCAGCCTACATTCCGTCAGAATAAATCGCCAGATCTACATCCTTCTAAAGAACCTAAGAATTGAGCAAATGAGCGATTTCTCATTTTTCCAATAAAATTTACAAAACCATTTTTTTAGGGACCTCATCACACTTGAAGTGACTTTGAGGGGTCAATATCACAGAAAATACCCAAAAGTGACACCATTCTAAAAACTGCACCCCTCAAAGTGCTCAAAACATTCAAGAAGATAATTAACCCTTAGATGTTTCACTGGAATGAATGGAATGTGTAAGGAGAAAATGAACGTTTTTAAAATTTTTATTTTTTTACTTTAGACCCCATTTTTTAATTTTGACTAGGGTAAAAAGAGAAAGTGGATCCCAAAATGTGTAGTGAAATTTCTCATGAGCATGTAGATACCTCATATGTGGGAGTAAACATGAAGAGATGAAGCGACATAATACTTTTTGAATGCAAGATTTGCTGGAATAATTAACGGACGCCATGTCTCTTTTGGATACCCCCTGATGTTCCTAAACAGTGTAATTCCCCCAAAAGTAAACCCATTTTGGAAACTAAACCCCTCATGCAACTTATCTAGATGTGTGGTGAGCACCTTGAACCACCAGGTGCTTCACAAAAGTTTATAACATTGTCATGAAAATAAAAAATCTAATTTTTCCCACAAAAATGTATTAGCCCCAATTTTTTTTGTTTTCACAAGGGTAACAGGAGAAAATGCACCATACAATTTGTTGTGCAATATTTCCTGAGTAGCCAATACCCAGTATGTGGGGGAAAACTGTTGTTTGAGATCATGGCAGGGCTCTGAAGGGAAACAGCGCCATTTGTCGAAATAGGTTAAAATTGTCTGGAATCCTTAGTGAACGCCATGCCGCATTTGGAGACCCCTGATTTGCCTAAACAGTGTAAACCCCCCACAAGTGACCCGATTTTGGAAACTAGACCCCTTAAAGAAACTTGTCTAGATCTGTAGGGAGCACCTTGAACCCCAGGTGCTTCACAGAATTTTATAACTTAGAGCCATGGGAAAAAAAAAGTTTTCCCACAAAAATGTTTTTAGCCGCAATTTTTTTTAAAATTTTCAAAGGGATTACAGGAGAAAATGGACCCCAAAAATCTGCTGTGCAATTTGTGTGCACAGATACCCATTATGTGAGAGAAAAATACAGTCTGGGTGCACGGCAGGACTCAGAAAGGAAGGCGTGACATTTTGGAACGCAGACTTTGATGCTGGTGTCATGTTGCCTCCTGGAGCGCAGATTTTTTAATAGTTTAGAATAGTCTGCAGACTCCATATACTGAGCCCCTAAGTGCTAGAAGAGCAGAATTCCCTCCCTCTTCAAGTGACCCCGTTTTGGAAATTGTACCCTTTTATGAATTTACAGATGTAGTGATGATTTTAATTCCATGAGTGTTTTCCAGAAACTTGCAACCGTATATGTTGCTGAGTGAAAATTGCAAACTACCATTGTAGTGCCCAGCTCACACTTCTGGAGACACACAGCCATAAATTAGGCGGGCTCTCATTGCTACAGAAATGCCAAAAATGTGGACGCTAAATGTGATTTAGGCACACTGGGGCTCAGAAAGGAGTAGGGCATTTGGATTTGAGAGCACAGTATTTGCTGAATTTGTTTTGGGAGCGAGAAGCGATTTAACTTTTCCAGAGCCCTTTGTACTACCAGCAACGTGGAAGCCCCCTATATTTCTGTTAACAGATGGCAGATCTGATTGGGGAATTGCTTTTTTTGTGGATTTATTTTAAGCTTTTGTTGGGAACATTTTACACAACATTTTGGAACAACATTTATACTGTGCACTATGTTGAGCACTTACTTTCCTTCTAAATCTCCGAGTGACGCAACAGATGAAACTCCCGAGGGATCCATTCACTATAATGAGGCAACAGAGTTACTCTGGACTCCGTCTGGCCTCTATTCAGCGTTGTCCTTCTTTTCAGAGGTGCATAAAACTTTGTGGCCAACTGTGCTTTTATGCATGCCTAGAAGGACGAACTCCGCTGAATCATAGGTTGCCAGACTGCATCCACAGTGCTTCCATCTGCCTCATTATAGGGAGTCTTCTGCTGGGGTTCAGCCTGAATCACATATTTCAGACATTTATACAGAAACTGCGCTCAGTGCAGGATAAATATGACTAGGAAAAAAAGAGCCAGCTCACCATTTCCAGCTGAGCACGGAACTTGATCCTGATGAGATATGAGATAATGGAAAAAACAACGTGTTCCAGCTTGATAAAAATAAAAAACTTTAATGAAAAACATTAAAAGCAAAATGCACAAAAGCTCCGTTCAAACAACACCATGACCCTAGTGAGTAGGGTATTTATTATTAAATACAGAAACAAATAAATACAAAAATATATGGAAAATAATAACATGAATACATAATAAATATAAATCAGTCATATTTTACTCAATAGTGGAACATAATTTCATTCCTTTTGTTTAACCTCGCCTGCATTACAGTGAGTTAAACATCTACCGTTGTAAATTTTTTTTTTTTTATATATAAACATTTTTTCTATACATCATCTGATTTTGCCAAAGACCGTCTTCAGAAAGCCGCACAACTTTTTTCTGATTCTTCCAATGGAAACATTGAGTCCTCTGATGTCTCGAATTTATGGACTCAGTTGCATAAATTAATGATTCAAGAGACTAAAACATGGTGGGATTACACCACCTAGAATAATTGTTTCCAAAGACATGATTCCCAGAGGTTTGAGAATCAAGAAAAAATGTACCACTGTTTTTTGTGAACAATTTTTTAATGAATGGAACAGTATCCTCAGTACCTGTTCATTGAATTTGATGCGTCTCATTATCAAATATGAGGAATCAAAATTGTCGGACATACAAAAGGAGATAGATGTTACTAAACAGAATTTAAATATACATGTTACAGCTATTGAGAATAATGCGTTTTTTAAAAAAAAACACAGGATGATATCAACAAATTGGAAGATGAAATTATGTCAAGAAAAAAAACGCAAATTCCAACGGGATTTGGAGGATTATTCTTCCAATAAAATTTATGATTGGAATGAAGATGATTCCTCAGCCAGAACACCAAGATCTATTTTGAGAAATACCTATTATAGGAAAAAACATAATAGACCGTATGTGAGTTTTAGCTCACGTGATGGTGATTCTGGTGATAACAATCCTAGTATGTCTGACTCCTCTACTAATGAATCTATCAGCTGCAGTTCAGCCAAACACTTTAAAGGGCCACTGTCACCCCCTCCAGCTGTTATAAACTAAAAGAGCCACCTTGTGCAGCAGTAATGCTGCAGTCTAACAAGGTGGCTCTTTTAGTTATTGATTCATTTATTACCTCAATAAAGCGTTTTAAAAATTGGCCACAAATACCAGATATTGTACCGGGAGGCGGTCCGAATCGTCCTCTAGCAATCTCCCAACTGCCGTCACTCTTCTCTTCAGGGGCGATGGTCGCCGCCCCCTTCGCGCTGTTGCTTCTTAAATCCGGCGCCTGCGCTGTGCGTGCCTGCCTGGGGCCCGCACTGTGTTATTCATTATGCACAGTGTGGGGCTGGGGTTCCTGGGCATTCGCACTGCGCTTGTCAGACGCTCCCCCGGTCCCCTGCCTTCCAGCATTGCCGGAATATACAGGTTTCATTGCCGACGTTTTGAACAGCCACAAAGAACAACGCTGGAAGGCAGGGGACCGGGGGAGCGTCTGACAAGCGCAGTGCGCATGCCCAGGAACCCCAGCCCCGCACTGTGCATAATAAATAAGAGTGCGGGGCGGGGATTCAGGAACAGGGTGGCCGCACTGCCCGCACAGGCGCAGTCAGGCACCCTGCGTCTGAGCTGTGACTGACAATGAAGACTGCGCAGGCCCCAGGCAGGCACGCACAGCGCAGGTGCCGGATTTAAGAAGCAACAGCGCTCAGGGGGCGGCGACCATCGCCCCTGAAGAGAAGAGTGACGGCAGTTGGGAGATTGATAGAGGACGATTCGGACCGCCTCCCGGTACAATATCTGGTATTTGTGGCCAATTTTTAAAACGCTTTATTGAGGTAATAAATGAATCAAAAACTAAAAGAGCCACCTTGTTAGACTGCAGCATTACTGCTGCACAAGGTGGCTTTTAGTTTATAACGGCTGGGGGGGGGTGTGACAGTGGCCCTTTAACAAGACAAAAAATGCAAGAGGCGCGGCGGGCGCAAGCACAGAAAGCAGTTCTGGCAGGCAAACACGCCGCAAAAAAACTACACAGAAATAAATGTGGATAATGTATTAAATTTATCTTCCAAAGTGTTTTTACAAGAACAATTGGAGGTTTTGTCTTATGGATTGAATTTTGTTCTTGATAATGACTTTAATTTATTTTTTACCATTTTGGACCGCAACACGTTTGTTCGTAATCTTACCATTAAAAAAAGCTTTTGGTCTGATGAAAGCATTACTGAACGCAGTTCTGAGGTGAATCATGAGAATGAATTTAACGCATTAGATTTTCATGAGCAGGTTTCTCTTTTGGCACTGCAGGAGTTGCAACATGTGAACGAAGCACCTGACAATTTGATTCATCAGTCTAATAACTTTAAAATCAAAAATCCTTTTTTTTATCCAGTTCAAACGAGACTGGACTGTATGAATAAATTTCAAGATGTTATTGAACGGGAACTTAAGAACTTGAAATATAATGCGTCTGCCAACAATAAATCTGGTAATTTATCCAGCAAACACAGGAAAGCTATTGAGGACATTAAGAATATGAACGACATTACTATTAAAATGCCTGTTCAGAAATGACCGTACAGATAAGCGAGGGGGAGGGGTGTGTCTATATGTAAAATCTTCCTTAAAACCCATCCTGCGTGATAATATAGGTGAATTTAATGAAAATGTAGAGTCCCTGTGGGTGGAGATAAGGGGAGGGGGAAAAAATAATAAATTACTGATAGGGATTTGGTATAAATCTCCAAAAATAATGGAAGCAATGGAGAATATCCTCGTAAAGCAAATAGATGAAGCTGCGACTCAAGGAGAAGTCATTATTATGGGGGACTTCAACTACCCTGAAATAGATTGGGGAACAGAAACCTGCAGTTCCAGCAAAGGTAATCGGTTTTTGACAACTATGAGAGACAATTACCTTTCACAACTGGTTCAGGACCCAACAAGGAGGGGGGCACTGCTAGACCTAATATTAACCAACAGGCCAGACCGCATATCAAATATAAGGGTTGGGGGTCACTTGGGGAATAGTGATCACAAAATAATAAGTTTTCATGTCTCCTTTAATAAGATGGGTAGTAGGTGGGTGACAAGGACACTAAACTTCAGGAGGGCAAATTTCCAACGGATGAGAGAGGATCTTGGTGCAATTAACTGGGACAATATCCTGAGACACAAAAATACACAAAGAAAATGGGAGACGTTTATTAGCATCCTGGATAGGACCTGTGCACAATATATACTGTATGGGAATAAACATACTAGAAATAGGAGGAAACCAACATGGCTAAATAGAGCTGTAAGGGGCGCAATAAGGGACAAAAAGAAAGCATTTAGAGAATTAAAGGAAGTAGGTAGTGAGGAGGCATTAAATAAATACAGAAAATTAAATAAATTCTGTAAAAAGCAAATCAAGGCAGCAAAGATTGAGACAGAGAGACTCATTGCCAGAGAGAGTAAAAATAATCCCAAAATATTCTTTAACTATATATAAGTAGTAAGAAACTAAAAAATGACAGTGTTGGCCCCCTTAAAAATAATCTGGGGGAAATGGTGGATGAGGATGAGGAAAAAGCCAATATGCTAAATGACTTTTTTTCATCAGTATTTACAAAAGAAAATCCCATGGCAGACAAAATGACTAGTGATAAAAATTCCCCATTAAATGTCACCTGCTTAACCCAGCAGGAAGTACAGCGGCGTCTAAAAATCACAAAAATTGACAAATCTCGGGGCCCGGATGGGATCCACCCCCGAGTACTGCAGGAACTAAGTACAGTCATTGATAGACCATTATTTTTAATCTTTAAAGACTCCATAATAACAGGGTCTGTACCACAGGACTGGCGTATAGCAAATGTGGTGCCAATATTCAAAAAAGGGGCAAAAACTGAACTCGGTAATTATAGGCCAGTAAGCTTAACCTCTACTGTGGGTAAAATCCTGGAGGGCATTCTAAGGGATACTATACTGGAGTATCTGAAGAGGAATAACCTTATGACCCAGTATCAGCACGGGTTTACTAGGGACCGTTCATGTCAGACTAATTTGATCAGCTTCTATGAAGAGGTAAGTTCCGGACTGGACCAAGGGAACCCAGTGGACGTAGTATATATGGACTTTTCCAAAGCTTTTGATACGGTGCCACACAAAAGGTTGTTACATAAAATGAGAGTAATGGGGATAGGGAAAAATATGTGTAAGTGGGTTGAGAGCTGGCTCAGGGATAGGAAACAAAGGGTGGTTATTAATGGAGCACACTCGGACTGGGTTGCGGTTAGCAGTGGGGTACCACAGGGGTCAGTATTGGGCCCTCTTCTTTTTAACATATTTATTAATGACCTTGTAGGGGGCATTCAGAGTAGAATTTCAATATTTGCAGATGACACTAAACTCTGCAGGGTAATCAATACAGGGGAGGACAATTTTATATTACAGGATGATTTATGTAAACTAGAAGCTTGGGCTGATAAATGGCAAATGAGCTTTAATGGGGATAAATGTAAGGTCATGCACTTGGGTAGAAGTAATAAGATGTATAACTATGTGCTTAATTCTAAAACTCTGGGCAAAACCGTCAATGAAAAAGACCTGGGTATATGGGTGGATGACAAACTCATATTCAGTGGCCAGTGTCAGGCAGCTGCTACAAATGCAAATAAAATAATGGGATGTATTAAAAAAGGCATAGATGCTCATGAGGAGAACATAATTTTACCTCTATACAAGTCACTAGTTCGACCACACTTAGAATACTGTGCACAGTTCTGGTCTCCGGTGTATAAGAAAGACATAGCTGAACTGGAGCGGGTGCAGAGAAGAGCGACCAAGGTTATTAGAGGACTGGGGGGTCTGCCATACCAAGATAGGTTATTACACTTGGGGCTATTTAGTTTGGAAAAACCAAGACTAAGGGGTGATCTTATTTTAATGTATAAATATATGAGGGGACAGTACAAAGACCTTTCTGATGATCTTTTTAATCATAGACCTGAGACAGGGACAAGGGGGCATCCTCTACGTCTGGAGGAATGAAGGTTTAAGCATAATAACAGACGCGGATTCTTTACTGTAAGAGCAGTGAGACTATGGAACTCTCTGCCGTATGATGTTGTAATGAGTGATTCATTAATTATATTTAAGCGAGGACTGGATACCTTTCTGGAAAAGTATAATGTTACAGGGTATATACACTAGATTCCTTGATAAGGCGTTGATCCAGGGAACTAGTCTGATTGCCGTATGTGGAGTCGGGAAGGAATTTTTTTCCCCATGGTGGAGTTACTCTTTGCCACATGGTTTTTTTTTGCCTTCCTCTGGATCAACATGTTAGGGCATGTTAGGTTAGGCTATGGGTTGAACTAGATGGACTTACAGTCTTCCTTCAACCTTAATAACTATGTAACTATGTAAAAAATGAGCGACAAAGGTGGACTGATTGTCGTCATGGATTCTGAGGATTACAAAAAGGGCATTTTGGGGCTATTATCCGATGTCGCTACATATAAAATATTATCCTCAGATCCCACCATTGCATTTAAGAAGGAAATAGACCAAATAATTGCAGAAGGTGTGACTTTGGGTATTCTCTCGGATAAACAAGCTGAATTTTTACAGGTGTCGCATCCTGTTATGCCCATATTACTTGGCTTACCTAAGACTCATAAAAAAGATATTTTTCCTCCGATGAGACCCATAGTTTCCAGTATTGGGTCTACTAATGAACACATGGGCCAATGGCTTGACTTTTTATTACAGCCCTTGGTCCTCAGGATTCCCGGTCACATCAAAGACACCAAGGATGTATTAAGCTCTTTATCTTGTAAAAAATGGTCTTCTGAATATAGTTGGCTTAGTTGTGATGTAATATCACTTTATACATGCATACCCCATGATGTAGCCATACAAGCCTTACAATTTCATTTGGATCGTTACAGTTCTTATTCTCAGGATTTGATTAATTATTTATTACAGGTGACTTTTTTTCTTTTGACACACAATTTTTTCTCTTTTGATCAGAAGTATTATTTACAACACACCGGTGTGGCTATGGGTGCTAAATTTTCACCATCGTTAGCTAATTTGGTTATGGCTTTATGGGTATATTTTTTTCTTTTTACACCCACTAATCAATTCTCTTCATTTATTCATTGGTATGGCAGATAAATCGACGATACATTAATTATATGGAAGGGCGATGTATCTGCCATACAATCTTTTATTATCCATATCAACAGTAACAATTACAATATAAAATTTATTTATGTTCATGAGAGATCTACTATTTATTTTCTTGATTTGGAATTGACTGGTACTCCTGATCATTTCATTTCCACGAGAACGTATTCTAAACCTATTTCTGGGAACACAATTTTACATGCTAACAGTAGCCATCCCAGGCACACAGTAAAGTCTATTCCAGTAGGTGAATTCTCCAGGCTTAAACGTAATTGCAATAACAATGACCATTTCAAAAATGATTTAATTAAATCCTGTAATAAATTTCATGAAAGGGGGATACCCAAATTGGATTCTGAATAGGGCATTCAACATAGTTTCCAATACAAATCAAAGTGATCTGATTTCACCTCACTTTCGTCATAATTCACACAGGCAAACGAAGGAATTCTCCAAAAAACCGTTTGTATGCTTGCAATATAGCCCTCAATTTTATGCCATCAAAGCTATCATTAACAAATCAATACCTATTTTATATGAGGATCCCATTTTAGCTAAAATATTAGATGAGGGTTGTAATATTGTGGTAAGGTGAGCACCAACATTGGACAATATACTATCTCCCAGCGTGTTTATTTCTAATAATAATAATAATAATAGATCGGGGACCTGGTTAGACTGTAAAGGTAGCTATAAGTGCGGCACAGTTAATTGCACTACCTGCAAACGAATGGTTACAACTAAAATATTTCATAACCATGATAATACTAATATTTTCAACATTCAGGAATTCATCAATTGTAACACTCGATATGTAGTCTACAAAATTGATTGCAGCCTTTGTCAGAAATCATACATAGGATGCACCATTAGAAAATTAAAAACTCGTATTACTGAGCATTTATATGACATTTCTAACACTAGAAATAACAGTTGTAATATTTCTTCTGTGGCCAAACATTTTATTGAACAACATGCACGTAACATCAACTCTCTAACAATTACCGGTATAGAAAAGATAAAAAAACCTCCTCGCGGCGGCGATATCGGCAGAGCTTTGCTTACTCATGAACCATACTGGATTTTCAACCTGGGGACTAGGTTTCCCGACGGGTTAAACAAAAGGAATGAAATTATGTTCCACTAATGAGTAAAATATGACTTTGATTTATATTTATTATATATTCGTTATTATTTTCCATATATTTTTGTATTTATTTGTTTCTGTATTTAATATATTCATTGTTTAAGTGTTTTTATATGTAACAGGACCTTCCAACATGTGACCTTCTTTGGGCTGCCGGATTGGCAGGGAGATCGCATTTATTCCAATTGGATTTATGGTAGTTGAGCTTTGACAAAGACCACAGCACGGTCGAAACGCGTTGCTTCACTCACTAGGGTCATGGTGTTGTTTGTACGGAGCTTTTGTGCATTTTGCTTTTAATGTTTTTCATTAAAGTTTTTTATTTTTATCAAGCTGGAGCTGGAACACTTTGTTTTTTTTAGGATAAATATGAACTGAGCCTTACTGCGATCTTTAAGCCACTTTGTTACCATTTTGGCAGTATGCTTCAGTTCTTCGATCATTTGGAAGACCCATTTCCACTCAAACTTTAACTTTTCCTGGCTGATGTCTTGAGATGTTGCTTCTGTATTACCACATAATCTTCTTTTCTCATGATGCCATCTATTTTGTGAAGTGCACCAGTCCCTCCTGCAGCAAAACAAACCCATAACATGATGCTGCCACTCCCGTGCTTCAAAGTTTGGATGGTGTTCTTGGGCCACTTTCACACATCAGTTTTTTGCTATCAGTCGCAAGCCATCGAATTTTCTTTTTCAAATATTTTTATTGAACTTTTAACATTTTAGAATATGGGAAAGGGGAAGGGAAGAAAAGTAGGGAAGGGAAAGAATTCCCCAAATGTTATGAGGAATGGAAAATCAGGCATTAGAAAACAGACCAAAGCACAGTAGCATAAATATACTCCAAGTATTTGTCACTTCATATTAGCATCTAATATTAAAGCATTCTTTCGATGTAGTAGAACAACAGGAAATTTTAGCAAGATAAAGTGTTGCTTAACCCCTTCCCGACATGTGACGGTATAGTACGTCACATGTCGGGACCCCCGCTTTGATGTGCGCTCCGGCGGTGAGCGCACATCAAAGCCGGGACATGTCAGCTGTTTTGAACAGCTGACATGTGCCCGCAATAGGCGCGAGCAGAATCGCGATCTGCGCGCGCCTATTAACTAGTTAAATGCCGCTGTCAAACGCAGACAGCGGCATTTAACTACCGCATCCGGCCGTGCGGCCGGATATGAGCGCATCGCCGACCCCCGTCACATGATCGGGGGTCGGCGATGCTCCTCCATTGTAACCATAGAGGTCCTTGAGACCTCTATGGTTACTGATTGCCGGTGGCTGTGAGCGCCCCCCTGTGGTCAGCGCTCACAGCACACCTGCAAATCTGCTGTGTAGCAGCGATCTTATGATCACTGCTGCATAGCAGAGCCGATCGGGCTGTGCCTGCTTCTAGCCTCCCATGGAGGCTATAGAAGCATGGCAAAAGTAAAAAAAAAAGGTTTTAAAAATGTGAAAAAAATAAAAAAAATATAAAAGTTTAAATCACCCCCCTTTCGCCCCAATCAAAATAAATCAATTAAAAAAAACCCCAACCTACACATATTTGGTATCGCCGCGTTCAGAATCGCCCGATCTATCAATAAAAAAAAGCATTAACCTGATCGCTAAATGGCGTAATGAGAAAAAAATTCGAAACACCAGATTTACGTTTTTTTGGTCGCCACGACATTGCATTAAAATGCAATAACGGGCGATCAAAAGAACATATCTGCACCAAAATGCTATCATTAAAAACGCCAGCTCGGCACGCAAAAAATAAGCCCTCACCTGACCCCAGATCACGAAAAATGGAGACGCTACGAGTATCGGAAAATGGCGCAATTTTGTTTTGTTTTGTTTTTTGCAAAGTTTGGAATTTTTTTTCACCACTTAGGTGAAAAATAACCTAGTCATGTTAGGTGTCTATGAACTCGTAGTGACCTGGAGAATCATAATGGCAGTTTTAGCATTTAGTGAACCTAGCAAAATAGGCAAGCAAAAAACAAGTGTGGGATTGCACTTTTTTTGCAATTTCACTGCACTTGGAATTTTTTTCCCGTTTTCTAGTACACGACATGCTAAAACCAATGATGTCGTTCAAAAGTACAACTCGTCCCACAAAAAATAAGCCCTCACATGGCCAAATTGACGGAAAAATAAAAAAGTTATGGCTCTGGGAAGGAGGGGAGCGAAAACGGAAAAACGGAAAAAGCTCCGGGGGTGAAGGGGTTAAGAACTAAACCTAGAAATAAATGCGACAATACTCAACTTAAAATTATAGTAGCTTAAGCGTAAAAAAACAAAAAAAAAAACCACTCTAAATACATGTTGCCTTCGTGTAAATCCTAAAAGTATTAGTGTTGTATCAGTATTATGTGTTGTTCAATAATGTTAATATACTTGCTTAAAAGTCTGTGAAGTAAAAGTAGATTAAATGTCGTATAATATATAATATAATGCCTTCGAAGTCCTAGAATGCGCATGGCAACCCTAAGACCTTGTGGAGGAAAGTTCGGTTTTGATGCAGGAAACAAACAAGAAAAGTAAAAATAAAAAAATAAACTTTGAAGTGGAATAAGTTGTTTCAGTTACTCAAATAACTAATCGTTGATTATTTGTAGATTTTTCATCCAGAACCAGTACCCATCCATGCTGTGGAGGGAGGACTGAAAGCGGCTTCAGAGGACTTGATTCCAGCACTTTTTAAAAATTCAATACCCTCGTCTGGAGAGGAAACGTGAAATAATCCTGACGGGAGCCTCACCCGGAGAGTTGATGATCTAGTCCAGGTGTAAGAGAGGCCAGCTCGTAGTAGTTCACGTGTGATATGCGAAAAAACTCTCCTATTTTGGAGAGTGACTTTTGACAAATCCTTATAAAAAACCAAGTGCTTGTATGGGGATGAAAGGAATCTCGGATTTTTTGAGATACCTAGGAGCGCGTTCCTCACCCAATTTGGGTAAAATGAAACAATAACGTCACATGACAGATCCTTAGGAAGCGTGGGCGGTCTACTTATTCTAACAGCTTTTTCGATCAGAGGACTTTCGTTAGAATTAGGAAATAAGTTGGAGATCATTGATGATACATAACTTTCCAACTGGGAAGCCTGGATCGTCTCTGGTATACCCCTAATCTTGATGTTATTCTTCCTTCTAAAATCTTCGAAATTGGCTAAATTAGTTTTTAGGAGATCCCTATTTTTCTGAATCTCCTCCAGCAATTCTGAGGGCTTGGATATAGTTTGGGAAATGTTATGCTCGTTTTTCCCGTATTTGTTGTTAAATGCAAATGATTCCGAAACAAGTGAAGTTCCAGCAGATATGACAGGAGGGTTTAACTCAGTGACAGTATTTACCGAAGCTATTATCTCTTAAAAAAGCTTTTTTATGAAAGCTTCGGATGCCTTTGAGTTGTTTGTTTGTTTAGGTTCAAGAATGACTTCTTTACCACAAAGATTCATTGTGATCAAAAATGTTTAAGAAGACACCATAAAACCCTCAGTCGGATAATCATCAGATGCCGGAATCTCTTCCAATAGTATTGAATCAGGGGAAGAATTTTTAAAACTGCGGTTTTCAGGCGCTTTAAATGACTCACAAGGAGCCTCATTTAATGAAGAACATCCAGAGAGGTCATCTGTATCATAATCAGAAATATCAGAATCATCACTGTTCGCATATAACTCCTTTGAGTTTGATCCCTCTAATCCCTCCAAAGATCCAGTAGAGCTATTAGATTGATCTGTCTCTGCTTCCTCTTCTTCTCCCCCCTCATGCACTCTTTTTTGAAGCTTCAAATCTATTAAAGGTAGTGAGTAGGGACTTATAAAACTCTGTATAAAACTTAGGATCGTCCATTATAGACTTTTGACTCAGAATTTTCCCCTAGTAGTGTTTCTATAAATCTCTCTTTCTGCATGCCTATGATGTTATGGCAGGAGGGGCTTGTTAGAATAGGGTTGCAGCTTAATTGTATTTTAGTTGTATCATGCTTCTCATTAATGCTGGTAAACCCAGCTAAATCCCCTGCAATGTGTTTACAGGGGAATGACTGCTCATGTGGAGTGGGAAGGTACAGCGCACTGCTTACCAACGCAGATGTGCCTCGGCCCTCTCCTGTCTTAAGTCCCGGTCTTATGTTGTCCGCTCCTGTAGCTGTGCTGTCCTCTTCCATGTCAGAGTTCCCTCGGTTCGGTGTCACGTCTCTCCTATGTGCAGCAGCTCACCGACTTGTATCTCCAATGTGAAGCTCCCCCGGCGCAATCTTGATACTGCTTCCTCTGCAGGCAGCGGCGCTCCTTCCTGTGTCCACTGTGCTGCGGTCTGTGCCGCAGTCTCAGTCCGGGTTCCTGTGGCTGCTAGGTTCTTCGGCACAAAGTCCTGTGCCCTGTGATTTAAGCTGTTCCTCCGGGTTTGGCTGGCCGGCTGCATCTTGAAGGGCGCCTGTTGTGGATGAGTCACCGCTTTGTTCTCAGCTGCTGCTTGCTTCCTCCCTGCACCCGGGTCCACCGCAGCTCCATGCTTCTTTCTGCTGCCGCTTGTTAGTGACAGCGTTGCTGGGAGAGGAGCTTTCAGCCCGGTCTGTGTCCCATGGGTCCGCTGTACTCCAGAGGTCCTCGGCTTAGGTGGGGTCCGGCAGAGTGTAGGCTTACAGGGTGCAGATCCGCCATGTTTATCTCCATGCGAGGGCAGCGCTCCTCCAGAGCCACGTCTGCATTTCTGTCCTGGAGAAGGATTTCTCTTCACCGAATTGGGTCCCTTCTTCTTATAATCGGTACCAGGCATGTTTATAAATGCTTTGGTACCTAAAATTTCCACTTTTGTAAGCTTTTAGTAGCTTGGATCTGGGAAATTACAGGAGCTCCTGTAAAATAGGTCTGCTCCTGTTCCCGTGCAAACCACGCCCCCCAAGCCGTCGAATTTTGAAAAAAAAAACAAAAACGGATCCGCCGACTGATACCGCCGGATCCATTTTTTTCTCATAGACTTGTATTAGCGACGGATGGCCTCACGTTTCATCTGTTGTTCGCCAAATCCATCAAATTGTTTGATCGGCGGCCGGAGACAATGGACAAAGTAACGTTTTGTTTCCATAAAAAAAAACGGATTAGTCGCCGTCCGTTTGCTAGAATGGAAGCCTATGGTGCCGGATCGTCAAATGACGGAATCCGGCGACGGATTCCATTTTTTTTTTAACTGAGCATGCTCCGATTTATTTGGCCAGCCCCCCTAGTTGGATCCGTCGAAACAACAGATCCGTCGCATCAGTTTTCCACAATCTACAACGGATCCGTCAAGCCAACGGATTGTGACTCACAGCAAAAAACTGATGTGTGAAAGGGGCCTTAGGCTTCCAAGCTTCTCCTTTTTTCCTACAAACGTAACAATGGTCATTATGCCCAAAAAGTTAAATTTTAGTTCGATCAGACCACAGGACATGTCTCCAAAACTTTGTTCCTGTGCATTTGCAAACATTTATCTGGCTTTTTATGTTGTTTTTTTTTTTTTTTTTTTTTTGAGTAATGGCTTCTTGGCAGACTGGCCTTTTCAGCCCATGTTGATACAGTACTCGTTTCACTGTGGATATGAACACAATCTTGCCAGCTTCCGCCATCATCTTCATAAGGTCTTTTGACCTTGGGTTCATATACACATGTCGGATCAAAGCACACTCCTCTCTGGGACACAGAACCCGTCTCCTTCCTGAGCAGTATGATGGATGGACATTCCCATCTTGTTTATACTTGCGTATAATTGTTTGTACAGATGAACGAGGCACCTTCATGTATCTTGAAATTATATCCAAGGATGAGCTGATTTCTCGAGACTTTCCCATGATACTACACACAGAAGCAGCGTGTTTCAGGTGTGCATTAAAATACATCCACAGATGTATCTCTAACTCTGATGTTTCCAAAAACATCTCGGGAGACGAGATCTCGGGACAAGATCTTGTTGCCGAGATTTGAATCTGAGCATGCGCCGGCCCGGCGGCCATGTTCCCGGATGCCACCGCAACATGGCATTAAGGCTACATTCACATTTGCGTCTTGCGACGCAGCGTCGTCGACGCATAACGACGCATGCGTCATGCGCCCCTATCTTTAACATTGGGGCGCATGTACATGCGTTGTCATGCATTTTTGTGCAACGCACGACGCATGCGTCGTTTGGCCGCACCTGGCGGGGCGCGGTCGACGCTACATGTTGCATTTTTGTAGCGTCGTAAAAACGCGTGCGTCGCACTTGCGTCGCCCGTGCGTCGTAACTGCGTTACAATCCCCATAGAAATCAATTGACAACGCATGGGACGCAATTGCGTGCGTCGTACATGCGTTGTGCGACGCATGCGTCGTTAAATAAAATTACACAAAAAGTGTCTAGACTGTGTCTAGACAGTGAAAAAACATCCCCCATATATAAAAAGCGTGTTTGCATTGTTTGTCACTTTTGCTACAGCGTACCACAGAGACCAGACCTACCAGAGCTCATCATCTGCTTTCAAGAGATGTAAGTATAGAATGATTCTGCGCATTTTAATGTTTTATTTTAAATTGTATTGCAAGTTGTGTATGTTTAGTTCTGCACTGTGGTTGTGTAATGGACATTGGTGTATTTTTATTCTGGTTGTGATGTATGGCGTTATATGATGGCGTTTCATTGTCTCCGGCCTTGTTGATTTTATTGTAAAGTATGGTGGTGTTTTCAGGATTGACTTTTTTTTTCCATTTTTTGGGGGGTGTTTTTTTATTCTGGTTGTGATGTATATTTCTGGCGTTATATGATGGCGTTTCATTGTCTCCGGCCTTGTTGGTTTTATTGTAAAGTGTGGTGGTGTATCCAGGATTGACTCTTCTTTCCTTTTTTTTTTGGTTGTTATTTTTTTTTCTGAAATCTATTGTGCTGTTTATTTTGGGTTGTTCTGTTCTGGGTGGTTCCACTGTGTTTTTTTTTAATAGAAATATTTTCTTTTTTAATCAGGTTCTGAAGAATTTTAGGGCTTCATATGTAGCTGTACTCTTTTATTTATTTTGTTATTTTTTTCTATTGTAACGTATGGCGGTATGGTTTGCCTTTTCTTGGGGCTTTTTGGAAATCAATGTTGTAAAAATTTGGCTTAAAAAAATCTTTGTCTTTTTGGTTTAGTACATAGGGTCTGTTGTTTATTTGTTTTGTTATCTTTCCTGGGACTGGTATTATGCTTTTGCTATACTCTGGCATTGTGTCGTCTCTGCCATTGTTTTTTCTTTCAATGTATGGCGGTGTTGTTTGCTCAGCGCATGTTCAGTTGTCATTGTACTATGCGTGCACTGTTCGTTGTGGTCGTAATGTTAATGTATGGATTTTTTGAGATTTTCCTATATGTGCCTCTGTATTGTGCATAACAAAATATATATATATTTTTTTCATTTTAGAATTTCATCTTATTAGTAGAATGGCAAGCGACTCGAGCCACACAACACCGCTGGGGAGTCCGGTGAGTACATGATCTACTGTTGCTTACTATTCGGTGTAATTTGTAGACTTGTCACTCAATTTTTTTTTAAACTATTTTCCAGGCTTCTTCAAGTGAGGAGGAACAGAGCCAGCAGGAGCAGCGACCTCAGGGCCAAGCTGTGGTGGCTAGACGGCGAGTAAGTATTTTTTCAAACAACCTAGTCAATTTTATTTTTTTTTTGGGGGGGGGGGGGAAGAAGGAAGGGAGGGAGACCAATTTTTATTTATATTGCAAACATTAATGTTTTCCTATTATTCTAGGTTTCACAACGGGACCAAGATGAGGGCATTGATGTAGACATCATGGTAGCATCAATCCAGGAGCGAGGCCCGTTGTGGGACCCCCGTGACCCCCGGCACGTGGACAAGGTGGTTTTGAGACTCATGTGGGCTGAGGTGGCCAAATCGCTGTGGGATGGCTTTGACAGCGCTTCACCCACAGACCAAGCTAAATTTGGTAAGTATTGCCGAAATGACGCTCTGACCCATCAGGCCAGGATACACAACCGTCTGTGATGTGTTTAACTTTTGTATCATCGCACACGGTTGCGTTATCAATTAAAAAAGTTTCTCTCAACCTAATATATTTGTTTGACTTTTTCACAGTCAAAAAATTGTCGTCATGACAGTTCCGACGATAAGCGTAAACCATGGCGGCCGTTACAAACGGCAACCATGGGTGAGTATAGCATGGTAATTTTTAAACACAAAATTTTTTTCAATTTTTAATATTGATGCGGCATCGGCAGTGTCAATAGTAAAAATTTGGTTACATCTTAACGGCGGCAACGGTTACCGCCGGTAAGTGTTTATCCATGACAGAGGGGAGTATGCGGGCGACAGGCATTCACTGCGGGGAGTAAGGAGCGGCCATTTTATTCAGGACTGTGCCCGGCGCTGATTGGTCGTGTCAGCCATGACAGGCAGCTGGCTGTAAGAATCAGCGAATTAACTTAGGACTGACAGACGGAACTGACCTGTTACTTTAAAATTTAAATTTGAAATAATTGTATGTGATGCAATGTTCACTTTACATTATACACAGGAGGTGGCGAATGTGAAATGTTATTTTTTGTATACTAATGTTTTCCTTATGTTTTCACAGAACACACAGCAGCACCCTCGAGCCTGTTCGGCCCTCTGGAGCGGTCCTTCGTGAATCGCCATCTGAACCGTCATAGCCATCCCACAGCGAGAGTAGGCTTGCACCACCATCTGGAGAACCGGCAGCCGGTCCATCAGATGTTCCCCTGGCCGAGGCCACTGGCGCTCCTTCCTTCGGGTTTTCCCGACAGCGTCAGCGGGCCTCGGACAGGCCGCTAATGCCCGAATTTTTCCATTTGAGCACGGTATTCCAGAATTGTTTCAAGGCGCTGGGCGATAGAATGGACACTGCTCTGTCCAATATCGACCGGCGCCTTGAAAATATGGAATTCGAGCTCTCGAGGCCGGCAAAACATTTCTTTAGTGCCATTGCGAAGGGCATGGTGGAACATCTTACGCTGGAACTCCAGATTTCGGTGATGCAGGCCTGCAACAATGTGTACGTGACTGCTCTGCAGCAGGCTCGGGTCATGGAGTCAGCGACTACAATGCCCGTAGTACCATCGCTGGCTAGCATGACTCCGACTCCTGCTGCAGAGCCGCCACACAGAGCTCTGCGTGCTGAGGGCCACCGCCGCCGCCACACCATAGAACAGAGCCACAAAGTCCTGCTCCTGCCAGGCCTTCAAGGACCCAAAGACGGCAGGCAGAACAACACCCAGAGGGAGAGAGGAGAAAACGGCCAAGAACAACAACCGCTACGGCGGCCCTGGCTGCTCCAATAACTACACCGAGCTCTCGGCAGGGGTCTAGCCGGAGCAGGAGTAGCCAGAGCCAGCCCACAGTGCCAAGGACACTGGTCGTGCCTCCTCCCTCCCCGCCTGCGTTGGCATTCTCGCCACCGTCGACCACAGGGTGGTCAGACGTTGGCATACCATCAAGTATTCTGCAGTATGGTGGTTCCTCCTCCTCCTCCACCCACTCCCAAACTGGTGGATATCAATCTCCCTTAATTGCAGAAGTTCCTACCCCTTAGAACCTTTCCCAATTTTTCGTTTTGTGTCACCCCTAATAAAATTGTTATTTTGGTAACCATATTGGAGTTTCTTGGTCTAAAATAAAGTTTGCACCAAATCACACCGTGCGCCGTATACACAAATCTTGTGTTTTTAACACCTCATATCTGCAATGTATGACAAAATTTTATGCAGTTTGTTTTTATTTTTTTGGCCTGTCTCTCATTGTACTATGAGTTGTTACAAAAACAAAGAGGCTTAAAAAATATATCAATTTTCAAACCTACTGTACTGGTACCGTCTCACATAACGATTTCGTTAACAATATCGTTGTTTTTTGTGACGTAGCAACGATATCGTTAACTAAATCTTTATGCGTGACAGCGACCTACGATCAGGCCCCTGCTGGGAGATCGTTGGTCGCTGCGAATGATCAGGACCTTTTTTTGGTCGCTGATCACCCGGTGTCATCGCTGTATCGGCGTGTGTGACACCGATCCAGCGATGTCTTCACTGGTAACCAGGGTAAATATCGGGTTACTAAGCGCAGGGCCGCTTAGTAACCCGATGTTTACCCTGGTTACTATTGTAAATGTAAAAAACAAAACAAAACAGTATATACTTACATTCCGGTGTCTGCCACGTCCCTCGCTGTCATCTTCCCCCACTGACTGACACTGTGAGTCACGGCCGTAAAGTAAAAGCAGAGCACACCGCTGACGTCAACGCTGTGCTGTGCTTTTGGCCCAGCACAGTGCGTGAAGCTGACGGCGATGGACGTGGCAGACACTGGAATGTAAGTATATACTGTTTTTTTTTTTTTACATTTACAATGGTAACCAGGGTAAACATCGTCTTAGCAAGCGGCCCTGCGCTTAGTAATCCGATGGTTACCCTGGTTAAACGGGGACTTCGGCATTGTTGGTCGCAGTAGAGCTGTCTGTGTGACAGCTCTCCAGCGACCACACAACGACTTACCAACTATCACGGCAAGGTCGTATCGCTGGTCGTGATCGTTGGTTAATCGTTTAGTGTAACGGTACCTTAAGGTTATTGGTCAGGTGAGGTGGTAGCAATGTTCACGTGGCCAAGTGTCGCCACTATTTGACTCTGGACGTATTCCAGCATCCTGAGTTCAATAGTGTTAACTCGCTAGAGTTGAGTGAACATGATCGTCTCCCTCCTTGTCAAGCAAAACACTTGCAGACTAGTAGCATATGGCCCCCGGCTTCATGGAGTGCGGATATGATCTGCAGCCACATGTTCAGAGGCTGTGTGACAGGCAGAACACATGCACATCCAAGGCCTATTTGTTGGCCTCGCCATGCATGTGTAGTGCCTGTCACACAGCCGCGGCACATGCAGCAGCAGAAAACCTGCTTCAGCCATCACGCTCCATGATGCCAGGTTCCATATGCAAATAGTCTGCAAGATTAATTGCTTGACAAGGTGGGAGCCGATCATGTTCGCTTTTAAAACTATGGAACACACGGCTATGTGAACAATTGGGTTGTTTTGTCAGAGTGAATTTGGGAACTGGTGCTCACATTCCTACATTTTGTGGTACACACATTTGGTTCTAGAACATTGGATTTGTTTTAATTTTTTTTTTTTATTGGCAACAACATTGTAACATAGGGGAGGATTTTTTTTTAAACGTAAAGACACAATAAAAAACTTTATTTCAAAACACAACACAGTAGAAAATCACGGTACTTAACAACATTTAAAAAACAGTACATTAGGCTGGTAAAATGTCATGGACTCAACAGTGTTTAATTATTTTTAAATGAGTGTTTAGATTTTTATTAATCACAATAATTTTACTTACAGTTACAGCAGGATAAAGTACAGTTTCAACATTAAACCATTTGATCTTGCCCTGACACACGGCCAACATCTGAAACAAAATATGAAGCAAATTGATCCCTCATCTGAGCAATTTCCAAAGTTGTCCTCAGAGGATGATCTTGGTAATCGGGCAATGGGTTTGGTATGGGTTCATCTAGTTCCACGTTGACTCTCTCTTTGGCAATAACATAATTGTGTAGAACCACACAAGCCTTCACCACCTGATCAACTGTTTCAATTTTCAGATTTATAGCGGATCCTAAAATCCGCCATTTGGAGACAAGGATTCCAAAGGCGCACTCCACAGTTCTTCTGGCCCTGGACAGTCTATAATTAAAAATCCTTTTTGTGTGGTCCAAGCCCCGACTGGAGTAGGGTTTCAGAAGGTTGGCACACATTTGGAAAGCCTCATCACCAACAACCACAAATGGCATTGCCGGCCCTTCGGTGTTGGGAAGAGGTCTTGGCTGGGGGAAATTAAAATTGTTCTCATATAATCTTCGGCCCATATCAGACTCCTTAAATGTCCGTGAATCATTGGCACGGCCAAACGCTCCAATGTCCACGGCGAGAAACCTGCAGTCCGCACCTGCAATGGCCATGAGGACGGTGGAAAAGTATTTTTTGTAGTTAAAAAACAGCGAACCACTTCTTGCAGGCTTTGTAATCCTAATGTGCTTCCCATCAACTGCTCCAATACAGTTAGGGAAAGAACACACTTGGTCAAATTTTTGGGCGTTGGCCTCCCATAACTCAGTTGTTGGGATTGGTAAAAATTCCTCCCGGAGATTGTCCCACAATGCGCGGCATGTGTCGGCAATAATACCCGAAAGTGTTGAGACTCCAATCCGAAACTGGAAATGCAGGGATCTCAAGGTCTCTCCGGTAGCCAGGAAACTGCCAAGAAGAAAAAGAAATAAATTTAATTAAAGTATGTACATTGTTATAAAATAAAATTACCATATTTTTCGGACTATAAGACGCACTTTTTTTCCTCCAAATTTGGGAGGAAAGTGTGGGTGCGTCTTATAGTACGGATATAGCATGTGGGGAGGGGGGCAGCAGCGAGTGGGATCGCACTGTTATCCCACTTCAGGATGTCCCCGCTGCCCGGAATCAGCTGCTGGGGAAAGCACATGGCCCCGCTGATTAAGTGCAGTGAATATTTATTAGCTGCTCTCCGCCCACCGATCAGCTGAGCGGGGAGCAGCAAATGAATACTGCACTTAAGCAGGGACACACAGTTTCCCCAGCACTGATTCTGGGGAGAATCTGTGTGTCCGGGGGAGGAGGAGGCAGCAGCAGGGGCCAGGAGATCGCTGTCTACCTGCCTGTGCTGGACGCTGAGCTGTCTGGTGCACAGGGAGGACCTGTGTGATGTCAGAAGTGGGCGGGCTGGAGCATCACATGGCAGCTCAGAGCCCTCCCTCTTCTGACATCATCATAGGTCCTTCAGACTCCCACCTAGAATCTGCAGCTTCCTCTTATGTCCTGCGCTGTGGAAAGGCAACAACAACAGGGAGGGCTCTGTGTGTGTGCAGCCATGGGATGCTCCAGCTTTTACCTCACAACAGTGTGGCTGGCTGCCACAATTAAGAGGTCAGTCTTTACAAAACACAATAAAGCACTCTGCCACTCCTTTGGTGAACTATAACTCCCAGCATGTCATAGGATCTGCAGGACATGCTGGGAGTTATAGTTCTCCCATGGGATTTTAAAGCAGCACTCCAGTGTTATTTTGCAGTGCTGGAGTGGTGCTTTCACTATAAGCCCTGTGCACCCATTCTTAGGGCTCATTTCCACATGCGAGGCACACGTCCGTATCTCGCATGTGGAAACCAAGCTGTGGAGCCGGCACTCCAGAGCGGAGCATGCGGCCGCATAGGAACACATGGAGCTGCACAGCTCCGCTCCAAAGTGCCGGCGCCAGAGCTTGGTTTCCACATGCGAGATACGGACGTGTGCCTCGCATGTGGAAATGAGCCCTTATACTCACCCTCCAGCATCTTCATATCGTACTTCACAGACACCACACTGGTCCCTCAGCTTCCAACATAATAACATACTATTATATATAATAACACCACATATAATAGTATGTTATTTATGTTATTAAATATTTTACCACATTTTTTTTGCTTCAAATATTTTTTTCCCTATTTTCCACCTCTAAAACCTGGGTGCGCCTTATAGTCTGGTGCGTCTTATAGTCCGAAAAATACGGTACATTTTACATCCCTCCCCCCCCAAAACAAAAAAAAAGGTTAATTAAAAATAGGGCACAACATAAAGTCCTTCAAATAGCTGCATTACGTACCGTAGAGTCACCAGCAGAGGTTCCTCGGCGGAAATTGATCTCCGGAGCTGCGTGTCCTGCTTGGTAATGGCTCCTTCCACCCAACGCAGAAGATAGCGGAAGCTGTCTTGAGACATCCTGGTATACTCAAAATATTTTTCCAGGTTCTCATTTAGCTCGCCAAACAAACAATGGTAGGCTCCACGGCTCTCTCAGACTTCCACTATAGGGTGTAGCCAAAAGCGCCGATGACTCCTCCGTTGTTTATCTCTTTTCCTTTGTTCATGAAAGGCGATAGCGTAAGCATTAGCCATGGCTAAGTCCAGCTCCATATTGAGGTAAATGCTCTCCATGGGACGCTCCATCTTGATGCTGTAAAATCACGCAAAATGGGAGGAATTCATCTATGCCGTGGTATATATACTAAAATTCCATTATACCCACCCTCTTCTATCCATTGGTGGTCTTATCTAGTGTCTAGACACTAATGAGGCTTTTCGACATGCTATTGGGTTAAAAAATTACATCATTGTTTGACAACGCATGCGTCGTAAAACGCTGCGTTTTTAAAAAAAAACGCAGTGAAACGCACAAAAAAAGCTGCGTTTTACGACGCATGCGTTTAACGCATGCGTCGAAAATGGTGCGTTTTTTGGTGCGTTCCTATTGCGTCATGCGTTGCGTCGACGACGCTGCGTTGCAAGACGCAAATGTGAACTTAGCCTAATGGATGAGCGGGTCCTCCGGGCTTTGACAAAATGCCAGCGGAGCCCCCCACGGAGCACAGAGAGTCGCTGCCACTGCCCCGGAGCACAGCCCACCACCACCACACCACAGAGCCCCCACCACAGCCGCACCAGCCTAGGAAGGGATTCTGCATCGGGACCACTGCCACAGGATTTATAAGTATATTGCGACCATGAGACGCACCCCTATTTTCCACCAAAATTTTGAGGGAAAAAAGTGCATCTTATGGTCCGAAAAATACAGTATTTTTTTTCCTTTTTAACTTGTTTCTGACCTCGGACTGGATAGTACGTCCGAGGTCAGATCCCCTGCTTTGATGCGGGCTCCGTCGGTGAGCCCGCATCAAAGCCGGGACATGTCAGCTGTTTTGAACAGCTGACATGTGCCCGCAATAGTGGCGGGTGGAATCGCGATTCACCCACCGCTATCAACTAGTTAAATGCCGCTGTCAAACATTGACATCGGCATTTAACTAGCGCTTCCGGCCATCCGACATGTGATCGGGGGTCAGTGATGCGTCAGCATTAACAACCAGAGGTCTCCTTGAGACCTCTATGCTTGTTGATGTTGCATTGCTGTGAGCGCCACCCTGTGGTTGGTGCTCATAGCAATGCAACATTTCTACTACAAAGGAGCGATCTGAGCTTCGCTCCTTTGTAGCAGAGGCGATCGAGTTGTGCCAGATTCTAGCCTCCCATGGAGGCTATTGAAGCATGCCAAAAGTACAAAAAAAAATAAATTTAACCCCGGAATAGTACTTCAGCTGGCAGATCCCCTGCTTTGAGGTGGGCTCCGGCGGTGAACCCACCTCAAAGCCACGACATGTCATCTGTTTTGTACAGCTGACATATGCGCGCAATGAGCGCGAGCGGAATCGCGATCCGCCCGCGACCCTTATCTAGTTAAATGCCGCCGTCAAGCGCTGACAGCGGCATTTAACTAGCGCTCCCGGAACTGCTCGCACCGCTGACCCCCGTCACATGATCGGGGGTCAGCGGTGCATTGCCATAACAACCAGATGTCTCCTTGAGACCTCTATGGTTGTTGATGGCCGATTGCTTTGAGCGTCACCCTGTGGTCGACGTTCAAAGTACACCTGGATTTCTGCTACATAGAGGTGATCTGTACTTCACCTCTATGTAGCAGAGCCGATCGAGTTGTGCATGGAGGCTATTGAAGCATGCCAAAATTTTTTAAAAAAAGTGTTTAAAAATATAAAAAAAATAAAAAATATATAAAAGTTCAAATCTCCAAATCAAATCAAAATAAAACAATAAAAAAAAAAATCAAACCTACACATATTTGGTATCGCCGCGTTCAGAATCGCCCAATCTATCCGTTACACCTTGGACATGCGCACACCACTACGCCACCAACGGAAAACTACGCAAGATCTGGGGGAGGACACCACACCCTTTTGACCTGACCAGCCTGATTGACAGGCGAAAACGACTACTTCGGTAACGTATTTCGGCAGCATAGGTGGGGAATCGGGGTCCACAAAACACACTATTGTAATGCTCAGCTCAGGCCCTATTTAACAGTATTTTTATCTCATACCGAAAAAACGGGGTGACAGGTTCCCTTTAAACTCTATAGCGCCACCTGTTGGAAGTCTAGCCAAATTAGTTCTCATGCTTCGCACTGACGAGGGCCAACAGCCCGAAACAGTGTCTGCGAATTGATACTGATTTGGCTTTTATCCGAAGTCATATTGCACGACTCGTTAAAGGGTTAATTGTGACTTGTAGGAATGCTACTTCCAACAGGTGCCGCTATAGAGTTTAACTCCTCTTTTTCTCTGCAGAGGCAATTTGCATATTATATTTCTGAGAGGAGCATTGCACGGCGAATAAGCCTCCTCACCTTAACGAGCAAGAGCTGGTTTGTCACTCTCCATAAGGAGAAACGTTACCCTTAAGACCCCAGTCCAGAGCCTCTCATCTAGGCAAATTAGTTCTCATGCTTTGCACTGACGAGGGCCAACAGCCCGAAACACCGAGTCTACGAATTGAGATACTGATTTGGCCTTTATCCTAAGTCATATTGCACGACTCCTTACCTTGACAAGCCAGAGATGGTATGTCACTCTCCATAAGAAGAAACGTTGCCACTTAAAAAAATATATAATAGTTTAAATCACCCCCCTTTTGCCCCATTCAAAATAAAATAAAAAAAAAATCTAATATTACTCATATTTGCTATTGCCGCATTCAGAATCGCCCGATCTATCAATAAAAAAAGGATTAACCTGATCTCTACACGGCGTAACGAGAAAAAAATTTGAAATGCCAAAAAACAAGTGTATGATTGCACTTTTTTTGCAATTTCACCACATTTTTTTCCCGTTTTCTAGTACATGACATACTAAAACCAATGATGTCGTTCAAAAGCACAGCTCCTCCAGCAAAAAATAAGCCCTCACATGGCCATATTGATGGAAAAATAAAAAGTTATGGCTCTGGGAAGGAGGGGAGAGTAAAACTAAAAAACAAGAATCCCCCTGGTCATGAAGGGGTTAAATAAAAAAATGGTGTTTTTTTTACCACTGTAAAGCAAAAACAAGCTGCATGTTTAGTAAAAAAATGCAATGGCCAGTAGGGTCTTGTCCTCATTTAGGTGTTGAGGATAAGACGCAGAACCGCTCACCTTTTGTGGTTGTCTGACACAACTGCTATAGAGCCTGTAACCAGGGGCACCAGCTTCCATGAAACATTAGGTGTAATTAGGCTACGTTCACATTTGCGTTGTGCGCCGCAGCGTCGGCGCCGCAACGCACAACGCAAACAAAAACGCAGTTGCGTTATGAACAAAAAACGCAGCGTTTTGCGCCGCATGCGCCCCCCCAAAGTCTAGACAATTTTTGCAATTTTTTTGGAAAACGCATGCGTCGTACAACGCACCACGACGCAAGTACTTGCGTCGTCTGCGTTGTCAATGCAAATCAATGGGAAAAAAAGGCGCATCGACGACGCAAAAGCGACGCAAACACGACGCATGCGTTTTTTAAAAAGTCGGCGCCGCAAAAAAAATGCAACATGTTGCGTTTGCCGCGCCCTGACAGGTGCGCCCTAACGCCGCATGCGGCGTACGACGCACCAAAACGCATGACAACGCATGTACATGCGGCGCCATGCGGCCCCAATGTTAAAGATAGGGCCGCACGACGCATGCGTTTTGGTGCGGCGACGACGCTGCGGCGCACAACGCAAATGTGAACGTAGCCTTAGCAGGATTGGAAGCATTGGTAGTGGTAACATTTGTAGGTTTACTGTCAACGCATGTCAAATATAGTGCTGGTGGGAAGTGGAAAAGAGCGAGAATACGAAGAACTGACTTGCTATGTGTCAGGCTATAATGCCGGCAAAAAAAATCTTTACATTTGTGCTTCCAAAAAAAAAAACCCCCTTGTAAAACCGCTTCATGATTTCACTTCTTAAAAGTGCACACACTGGAGGAGGTGATCAAAACTGTCTAATAGCAAAAGTGGCCCATAGCAACCAATCAAAGCTCTGCTTTCACTTATCAATATGAATTGTAATGAAATATCCACAATAAAACACTTGAGTATTAAGATTTTGTGGTTTCATTGTGCTGGCGAGGGATGAGAGCACTTCTATTTGTAAAATATCTAGAAAACCATGTATCATTTCCTATACACTTCACAAATACTTGTCGCTTTGTGTTGCCATTTCACATAAAATCCAAATAAAATAAATTTAAGTTTCTTGGTCTAACATGGAAAAAATGTGGAAATATGTAAGGTATGTGCACACGTTCAGGAATTTTCGCGTTTTTTTGCAATAAAAACGCATAAAAAACACATACATATGCATCCTATCATTTAGAATGCATTCCGCAATTTTTGTGCACATGATGCGTTTTTTTCTGCTAAAAAAACGCATCGCAGGGAAAAAAGCAGCATGTTTCATTAATTTTGCGGATTTTTTGCTCTTTTCCCACTATTTAATGCTTTGGGGAAAAAACGCGAAAAAAACGCATGCGGATTTCTGGCAGAAATATCAGTTTTTTGTCAGGAAATTTCTGCAAGAAATCCTGAACGTGTGCACATACCCTTACAGGGTATGAATACTTTTCAAGGCATTGACTATGTATCCATGATGCGCATGTGACAGTTATACTGTCTGTATGCTGACAGGCTGATCCTAAGGCAATGGTTCTGTAGATTGTAGCTTGTGAGCAGGGCCTCCCTCCTATAGGGGAGAATTATAATGTTTTTATAGTCTGTACATGTTCCCTCTCAACTGGAAAGTGCTGCCGAATGTGTTGTGCTGTAGAAATTAACAAATATTATCCTGCTCTGCTGCTATTACAGGCCAGTGCACTCAATGATGGCCCTGATAGGACCCAATGCTAGAATTGCTTTTTTCTGTGTCCTGCATCATAAAATGAAATGAAGGGAATAAAATAGTACCAATTAAACCCACTGCTAGTAACTAGTGATGAGCGAATATACTCGTTACTTCGAGATTTCTTGAGCATGCTCGGGGGTTCTGAGAGTATTTTTTAGTGTTCGGAGATTTAGTTTTTATTGCCGCAGCTGAATGATTTACATCTGATAGCCAGCATAAGTACATGTGGGGGTTGCCTGGTTGCTAGGAAATCCCCACATGCACTTATGCTAGCTAACAGATGTAAATCATTCAGCTGCGGCAATAAAAACTAAATCTCCGAACACTAAAAAATACTCAGAGAACCCCCGAGCATGCTCAAGAAATTTCGAAGTAACGAGTATATTCGCTCATCACTAGTAGTAACGCCAAAAACAACCCAGCATAAAGCTCTGTAAATGGAAAAGCTTAATTAATGGCTTCCAGAATATGATGCAGGAAAAAATTTCATTAGGAAGTATTTTTTTTCGTTTGCAGTTAGGAAACTGTAAAAAAATTTACAAATTGGGTAAGCATATTGATGCATAATATAAAACAAAATAATTTTTCTATTCTGCACAAAATGTATGCTGTATTGAAAAATAGTTTTTTTTGTTCATCCTGCCCCACAAAATATGAAAATGATGTAAAAGCTGTATTTATATAAAAAAATAACACTAGTGAAAACTACATCATGTTCTGCCACAAAATTTGCTTTCCTACTGTAATCTAAAGAGTTATTAGTTTCTGAATATGGTGACCCATGTGTATGTAATAGTAGTAAAGCATGACACTAAATAAATGTATTCCTAAAATTGACTTGTAGACGACCGTTAATGTCAATAATGAAAATAGTTTATAAATAAAATAAATCCTGAATTGCTGTTTGATTCCTCCTCCCAAAAAGTGGAAGCACAGGGCGAGAGCGCTCCATGTGAAAGCTACCCCGAGAGAGGGAGATACTCGCCTACTATGGTTATGTGAGCCAGGCACAACACTGAGGAAAAAGCATTGGAAGCCGAAAATCCTGTCGCGCTGCTGCACCTTCCGAATGCCCCTGGAAATGGCACAGGAGAGATGATGGGAGTAGTGAGCAGATTTCTCAGGGCGCCACGCTTGGAAACCTCCCAAAAAGTGTGATAAACCGTTACATGTGCATGAAAATGGCACCACTGAAAACTACATCTTGCCAAGGCAAGCAAAGTATAAGCCCACCTTCCGCTTTGCTGAAGGAAAAATGTGAAACTTATGATGCTCAGAACAGTACAACACAAACAAATGCATTTTATTACTTTTACAATACTTACAAAGAAAGAAAAAGCACATGGATTAGGTATGTCCATTATTGTATTGATCCACAGAATACAATTTGGACTCTGTGCAGCACATGAATAGATTAAAATTTATAAAACATCTAAAAAAAAAAAAAAGTTTTAATTTTCTTCTTCTCCCCTATTTTACCCCCACTTATAGTCAATGAAATTATCCCCGTGTGAGTGCCACTGACCAATACAACTCAAAAAGTCCTTCATACAGTACGTTGACTAAAAAATAAAATCATCATTTCTGGAATGTTATGAAAACAATTGCTTAGTCCTCAGTGCCCAAAATGTGCTAGTCCTGAATGGGTTAATATTAGTTAATGTATTCCTTCATGTAAGGTCGAGCATGTGCACTGGCAAACATGTAATTTAGTTTTTTTTTCTTATGGCTCAGATGGACCCCATTGAAGTTTCTGCTTCTGGCAGCAGCCCTTCCCCCAACACCTCCGGTCGCACTGGGTCACCCGATGTGCCGTGCGTTAGCATCCCTAAGCGGAAAACAGGTATTGTGCAAATAAAACCTTTTTCTACCCCAGGGCAAACTTCACCTGATGACCACAGAAATTGGCTAGCAGGGCTGAATCGTAAGGTCTCATTCAGACTGCTAGTTTTCACGGACACGTTCTGTGTTTTTCAAGGATATACAATGTGCCCCTTACAGCTTGTGGAGCAATGCACATGCCGGTGTTTCTTCATTGGCTGAGTGATTGAAAACATTCAGACATGTCCTATTTTGATCCATGTCTGTGAGAAAGGTGGACAGCACATGGATGCCAACAGAATGCAACCCATGCGCTATCCATTAACATTGCAGTGGCAATGATGAGGTTTGGCGATTAGTCACCACTTTCTATACACCCAGCACGTTCCAATCTGTCTCCGGCACAGTGAGTGCGCCGAGGTGTGATTACAGCGCACTCGCTGTGTAGTTCGCGGTGACAAACCGCCCCGCATTGCCCCAATGACTTAAAGGGAGCTGCTGCAGCGAGAATGTAACTTAATTTTCTCATTGTAGCTGTACGTCCCACAAGCCACACAGACGTTTCAAGATTACTTGTCATGAGATTGTGTCCAGTTTTTGCGCTTACTTTACCACTGCTCACCTGAGTATTCTGTGTTTTTTTTCTTGATTTGCTGTAAGCTTTCAGACTTTATTCAGCGCTATAGTCTTTACCATAGCTCATTGGGTAATAATGCAGTGCAGCCCAAAGCCCTGCCTCAGAGGATCCTGTGAGTCACGCTCACTTGGCAAAGGCAATAAACATTCGAACTAAATAAGTAGCCCAATGTATCTGGAACTGTATGGAGGAATGGAAAGCAGCAAAACAACTCTGGGACTACTCAAGGGAATAAAATAAGTGCAAAAACTGGTAACCGCTCCTTTAGTTCTGTTTACCTGCCGTTTACCCGATATCTGCCGGGAAATGCCATTTGTGGAGGTGACATGTTGTCTTTAAATTTGTGCTTGAAAATAATTTAAAGCAAATGTGCAAGTGATTTCCCAAATTAAATGATTTAAATTATTTTGTTTTAAGCACGTAAGCAGATACCAAAGAGGAAACTAGAATGTGCTGATGAAAAACCCAGCCTCCAGAAGGACGAACTCCATATCCAGGAAACAAGTGCGAAGCGCCAGCTGAAAGAAACCGGTAATTGTATAATTTGAGAATAGTATTGTTTGTTTAGGGTGGTTACTTGGGTATTGGCAGCACCCAGAAATTGTATACCTGTGTCTTCTAAAACAATCACTGACTAGTCCTCCAATCACGTGGCACTAAAGCAATGCATAGGGGATGTTTCTGGCTTGGAGCACCTTAATAGGATGCCTGTCAGGTTACCTAGCGGGACAATACACTGCAATACAAAGGAATTATGCAAGGGATCGACTGTTTGCCTGGCTTATAGTTAGACAAAGAAAATAGTTATAAGTTATAATATATGTGTAGGCACATGTTTAGTATGTGCATTATATTTATAGGAGCTGGAAAGTGGACAAGCACAGTGGGGTCTTACTCCCCGGCATAAAATAGAATAATTACTAAGAAAGGTTATACTAACCTAATGACATGGTTTTCATACCTTTACATTGCTGTGTGATCACAAACTGTGAACACGCGAGATGTCTGTGGTCAATTGTTTGTTGTCTGTGCTCTATAAATATTTCTAGACACAAAAATTACACAGAACTATACATATTTGACATTTTGTATGTTGTGAACAAAGAAATGAATTAAGAACCACAAATAATTTAACCCCTTAACCCCCAGAGCTGTTTTCGTTTTTCGCTCCCCTTCTTCCCAGAGCATAACTTTTTATTTTTCCGCCAATTTTGCCATGTGAGGGCTTATTTTTTGCGGGACGAGTTGTACTTTTGAATGACACCATTGGTTTTACCATTTCTTGTACTAGAAAACGGGAACAAAATTCCAAGTGCAGTGAAATTGCAAAAAAAAAGTGTAATCCCAAACTTGTTTTTTTGTTTTAACTTTTTTTTTACTAGGTTCACTAAATGTTAAAACTGACCTGCTATTATGATTCTCCATGTCATTACGAGTTCATAAACACCAAACATAAGTAAGGTTCTTTATCTAGGGGGCGTGGCCTGACTGTCCATGTGAGCGGACGCACGGCAGCGCGCTCCCGCTGCTGTTTCTAACTTTATCCTGACCGGTCGCCGCTGACCGGTTTCCTGTGGGGCTTACCGGCTGGTGGAGGGTCCTGGGAGCGCAGCGGTGCTCAGCGGCTGTCCCAGGGTCGGCAAATATGACCAGGAGACGGCAGAAGGATGTTGGAGCCGGGGAGGCAGGGGCTGGCCAAGATGGCGCCGATACCAGAGAGAAGGCTGACAAAGAGAACGCCGCATGTCAGAAGCGCATGGAGGTTGCGGCGAAGCTCCAGCAGTTCGCTAGAGTAGAAGCTGCAGAGGAGGCAGAGAAGGAAGCCGGAGCTGATACTGAGGAGGAGAGCCCAGCAGAAGAGCAAGAGGTACAGCAGGGGAGAAAGGAGAGCAGCATGGCGGATGTAGTGGGGGGACATGAAGATTTGGTGTCAGGAGCTGAGCCCACCCTCAGAGACGTTTTTGTGCTGGTTTCTTCATGCAAACAGTCCCTGACCTTGCAGATACAGGAGGTCAAGGGCGATACAGCACAGATAAACGCAGCCCTGCAGAAGATAGACAAACGTGTGGGGGTGGTAGAGGAGAGGGTGAGCACTGCTGAAGATCATATAGTACAGCTACAAAAAGCTGAGAAGAAGTTTGCTCAAGCAATATCAGAGCTGGCTGCAAAAAATGAGGATCTGGAGAATAGGTCCAGAAGGAATAACATACGTATAGTGGGTATCCCTGAAGAAACAGAGGGGAGGAATCCCACTGAGTTTATTGAAAATTGGCTGTTGGAGACCTTTGGTGGTGCGGCGCTGACAAAAGTTTTTGCGGTTGAGAGAGCTCATAGGGTCCCACCGAAACCACCTGTTCCTGGAGCGAATCCCCGTACCATGCTTGCCAAAATTCTAAATTACAGAGACAGAGACATTATCCTGAGGAAGGCTAGAGATATGACGGATTTGACGCTTGGAGGTCAAAGAATTGCTATTTACCCCGACTATTCTGCCCTGGTCCAGAAACAACGGATGATGTTCACTGGTATCAAGAGACGACTGAGGGAACTGGGAGTGCAATACTCCATGATGTTTCCAGCACGGCTAAGAGTAGTCGCTCTTGACAAAATTCACTTTTTCCAGATGCTGGAGGACACTACCCAGTGGATTGACATCAATGCTAAAAGACTTAAATGAAAAGGAGATTGAAATACTGGGGTCTTCCGGACGGGGGATATTTCACTGTCAATGGATAAGAGATTTGTGATTGATATTTGTTATGGGATGTGAAAGTATGAGGGTTGAGATGGGCATTACTCAGCAACTGGACTGGGAGTGTAACAATGTCTGCTGGATACGGGGGAGGAAGGGTATGCGGCGTACTAGAAGTTTATTTAGTTTCTTCGCATTTGCAATTTAATATATCTTGGAATGTTTTATTCTGTTAAGAAATGTACGGAATTTTGTTATATACGGTAGCGGGAGGCGGGTGGAGAAGGCAACGTTAAGAAGAGTGTTCGCAATGGGCGGTGGTGCCCCACTCTTGAAAAGAGGCAGAATGTGTAGTATTGGGGGGGCTAGGGGGGGGAAGTTGGGTTTTGGTAGGGGGGGTTAGGGAAGTTAGACAGCTCATAACCGGGAGCAATGACATAACTAGAGATGATGAGTCACATGATGGGGGGCCGCATTAAGATACTGAGCTGGAATGTGAGAGGTTTGGCGGATGTCTAGACGAGCCACGAGTTTGCAGTATGCAAGGGATCAACTTGCTTCAATGATATGTTTGCTGGAGACGTATTTAGTACGGGAGAGGGTGGATGTACTAAATAGACGATGGATTCAGAAGGGATACCATTCTACCTTTTCTACGTATTCAAGGGGAGTGTCAGTCTTGGTGCCTGTGGGAGTGCAGTATGAAGAGGTGAAGATATGCGTGGATGTTGATGGTCAGTACGTGGTGATACAGTGTATATTATATGGAGTGAGGTTGTGCGTTGCGGCAATGTATATTCCACCTCCCTATTCAAGTAAGAAGATTAGAGAGGTGTTGGAGCGGGTGGAACGATGGGGACCGACACCACTGTTGATTATTGGAGACCTGAATAATATTTGTGATGACTTTTGGGATAAAAATATAAACACCCAGAATAGGTCGGGGGGCACACTGCAACATTTGGCAGCTATGTTCGTGAAATAGGTATGATTGACCTATGGAGAGTTAGACATGTTGGGGAGAGAGGGTATTCATGTTACTCACCGGCTCATGCTACGTTGTCCAGAATTGATTTGGCTTTGGGTAATCGTCTGTTAGATACAATGGTGGGGGAGGTGCGACACCTACCAAGGGCCCTTTCAGATCACAGTCCAATTGAGGTGGAGTTTAGATTGTTGGGGATACAGAGGCCGTAAGTAGGAGAGAGTGGAAGATCCATCCTAATTGGTTACATAGTATGGATTTAGATAGTATAAGACAGGAGGTGATGGAATTCTTTGTTTTAAATGATGGGAGTACAGACGCTCTTAATGTTTGGGAAGCAATGAAGGCGTACTTGAGAGGGTTACTATTTAGAGATATTAGTAGATGTAAGCGGAGGACGAGGGAGGCAGAAAAGGCGGCGGTGGTTGAGCTGAGGGCTGCGGAAGACGAGATGGCAATATTGGGAACTCCTGAGGTTGGGAAAAGGTTGAGAACAGCGCAAAATCATATGGAGAAAATTCTGTTGGGAAAAGCTGAAAGGAAGAGGGAATTTCAGAGATTGATTTATTATCAGGAGGGAGAAACAGTGGGGGCATATGCAATCGCTGGTGGCTGCTGCCCAGAGAAGTACCTCATATGTCCACTCGTTGGTATCTGTCGATGGAAGCAGAGTATCTGAAACATCTGAGATTCTGAAGGTTTTTGCGGATTTTTATGCGGACTTATATTCTTCCCGGGTTGATGCGTCGGTCGGAGACGCACTGACTTTCTTGGAGGATCTGGGGTTGCCAAAATTGAGTGAGGTGGAAAGAGAGAGCTTGGAAGCCCCTATCACGGAGGAGGAACTGAGTCAGGCACTAAAAGGCATGGCTAATGGGAAGGCGTCTGGTGTCAATGGGTCACCCGCCGAAATTTATAAAAGCATGGGAGAGGTGTTAATTCCTAAATTAAAGCCTGTTCTAGAGGGAGCTAAGTGTCAAGGGTACCTGCCAGCTTCTATGAGAGAGGCCATAATAGTGGTTATTCCAAAGGAGGATAAGGATTTGGGGAAACTTGAGTCATATCGTCCAATTTCTTTGCTAACTATGGATGTCAAGCTTCTGGCCAAGGTGTTAGCTTCCCATCTGTCTAGTGTCATCACTAATCTGGTACATCCGGATCAGTCTGGCTTTATGCCTGATAGATCTACAGCGGTTAATCTGCGGAGGCTGTTTATGAATCTGCAGCTGAAGTCTGATAACTGTGGCCAGAGAGTTATTGCGTCCTTAGATGCCCACAAGGCAATTGACAGTGTGGAGTGGGGATATCTATGGCAGGTGTTGAAGTGTATGGGTATTGGACCGCAGTTTGTGTCTTGGATTCAACTGCTGTATTCGCTGCCGGTGGCTAGAATCGGAGTAAAGGGGGAGCTATCTCAACCTATAAAGCTGGCTAGAGGCACTAGACAGGGATGCCCGCTCTCGCCTCTTCTGTTTGCTCTGGCTGTGGAGCCTCTGGCCGCCAAAATTCGACAGTCTGTTGAAGTCCCCGGGTTTAGGTATGGGAAGGTTGAGGAAAAGATAGCGTTGTACGCGGACGATGTCTTGCTGTTTCTGGCTGACCCGGATGATTCCTTGAGGGGGGCCATTGGGATTATTGAGAGATTTGGATCCTTATCGGAGCTGACGATAAATTGGAGTAAATCGGTTCTGTTTAAGGTAGATGGCGTGGGAGAAAATGTGAGTGAGCCTATGGGGGAGGGGCAGCTTAGGGTGGCATCTCATTTTAAGTACCTTGGAATATGGATTTCGGTGCCAGTTATGGATTTTTTACATAGGAATCTGACTCCTGTCCTGGGTGTCCTTAAGGCAAAAGTGGATGCTTGGAATAAGCTACATTTATCGGTGGTAGGTAGGGTTAATCTTATTAAAATGGTGTTGATGCCCAAAATATTATATGTCCTTCATAACGCACCAGTTTGGATTCCACGTGGGAAATTTTGACAGATTAATTTTCTCTTTAGAGGTTTGTTATGTGGGAGGAAATATCCTCGTATTGGCCTGGAGACGCTTCAGCGACCCAAGGAAGATGGTGGTTTGGCTTTGCCTAACCCTGAAGTATATTTTCTTGCAGCCCAGAGTCAGCATTTGAGGGGCTGGGTACATGAGGCGTCGTCCAGTGCGGTACAACACTTGATGGAGGGGGTGACAAATCGACGTCCGGTGGTACAGTGTCTGGAAGATGGCTCATTGGGGGCTTTGGGGAAATTATATCCAACTGTGCTTTTGATACGTAAATTGTGGAACAGATTGAGGCAGATTCGGGAGGTTACGGGGCTAACTAGATTCTCACCGATATGGTTTAATAACAACTTACTGGAGTTTGCGGCATTGGGGGTACTACCGGAGTGGCAGGCTAAGGGAATCTATTATGTACATCAGATAGCTCAACGACGGGTGTTGAAATCTTTCTCCCAATTACAGTCAGAGTTTGGACTGAGACCCACAGGGGAATATCAATATGCACAGATGAAACACTCGTTTGGAGCTCAAAACAGGGGAGTAGGCATTAAGATCCAAGAAGATATAGTATTGGACTATGTATGTGGTGATGGGACTACAAGGGGGGTTATTTCCACCCTGTATAAAGACCTTCTACATACATATTTGTTAGACTTTCCTATAGAAGCGAGAGCTAAGTGGGAGAGAGATCTAGGCCCAATGGAGAATTAAACCTGGGAGTCGGTGTTGGAGTGGGTTCCACGAGTGTCATTAAGTGAACCGTATAGGCTGTCGCAGCTTTACATCATACATAGTCTATAAATCTCCGGAAGTTTTGCATAGAGCGGGGTTGCGCGCCGACTCTGAGTGCCCGAGATGCAAGACTGAATGCTGGAATTTACCATATGATGTGGACGTGTCCAAGATTGGCTGCGTTTTGGTTGGTTGTTCTGAGTCGTGTGGAAGGTGCGTATAGATGTTAGCTCCCGAGGGATCCGATAGTGTGCTTACTGGGATATGTGGATGAAATTGGAGTGGATAACAACTGGAAGATTGCAATTGCTAGGCTATTACTGTATTTTCTGGCGTATAAGACTACTTTTTAACCCCTGAAAATCTTCTTAAAAGTCGGGGGTCGTCTTATACGCCGGGTGCCGTCTTGTACGCCGAGTGCAGACACCAATGTGTATATGGTGGGTGGGGGGAGTGGTCCCGATGACGAAGAGGGGGCGTCTCACAGGAAAGTGTGAGTGGAGTATCCCCCATTACCTCATTGTAGCTGCAGCATGGGGTCTCTGTGCTGGGGAGAGGCGGCAGCTGCTGCTCCTCTTTGTGCCGCATGGGTGCTGTGCTGTGGGGCGGTGGCCGCCGCCCCTCCCCAGCACCCCACACTGCAGCTACAATGAGGTAATGGGGGATACTCCACTCACACTTTCCTGTGAGATGCCCCCTCTTCGTCATCAGGACCCCCCCCCCCCCAAAAGGCACATTAGTCACTGGCCCTATAAGACGACATACGGTGTATAAGAAGACCCCCGACTTTTAAGAAGATTTTATATTTTAACTGGAAAAGTTGGGGGGTCGTCTTATACGCCCAGTCGTCTTATATGCCGGAAAATACGGTATATATGGCTAGGAAAGTGATAGCACGGAATTGGATTAAGGAGGAACCGCCTGCGAGGGGAGAATTCCTTCAATATGTAAAGCACGGCCTCAAGTTGGAGAAGGGGGTTTACAAGAGACGCGGGAAAACAGAAACGTTCGATAAAATGTGGTCTCCGTGGATTGAATTGGGGTAGGGTAGGTAAAGGGAATGGGAAGCTAAAGGCCTTTGACTGGTGAAAATTGCTGGATGATTAGACGGCCTTAAGTGAGTTGAGTCGACTAAAGGTTCATTAATTCATTAATATTTTGATGGAGAAGTTCTAATGGAGATGAGCTGTTCTTTGGGGGCTGGGTGGGATTTGTTGGGAATGTTGGGGGTTTCTAAAGCTGGAAAACTTTGTATGTAACACTGTGAACTATGATGGAAAATGTAATGTTTATTCTTAATAAAAATCTACTTAAATTAAAAAAAAGGTTCTTTATCTAAGTGGTTAAAAAAAATTCCAAACTTTGCTAGCAAAAAAAAAAAGCGCCATTTTCCGATACCCGTAGCGTCTCCATTTTTCGTGATCTTGGGTCGGGTGAGGGCTTATTTTCTGCGTGCCGAGCTGACATTTTTAATGATACCATTTTGGTTCAGATATGTTCTTTTGATCACCCGTTATTGCATTTTAATGCAATGTCACAGTGAACCAAAAAAGCGTAATTCTGGTGTTCTGACCTTTTTTTATTGCTATGCCGTTTAGCGATCGGATTAATCCTTTTTTATATTGATAGATAAGTCGATTCTGAATGCGGCGATACCAAATATGTCTGTTTGATTTTTTTTTTTCTTATTTTATTTTGAATGGGGTGAATGGGGGGTGAGATATATGTATGTATGTATGTATGTATGTATGTATGTATGTATGTATGTGTGTATGTATGTATATATGTGTATGTATATGTATATGTATATGTATATATATGTGTATATATATATATATATTTTTTTTTAAAGACCTATTTTTTTTTTTTTTTTTTTTTTTTTAAATTTTGGCATGCTTCAATAGCCTCCATGGGAGGCTAGAAGCTGCCACAGCTTGATCTACTCTGCTACAAAGAGGCAATGCTCAGATCATCTGTATGTAGCAGAATTACAAACTTGCTATGAGCGCCGACCATAGGGTGGTCGAGGGTGCATACTGCTGTGCGAGATGTGAGCACGTTGTGCATTTGGAAACCCAGATACTGGATCTAAATGTGCAGCTGGCCACACTGAGATCCATAGACAATATGGAGAGGAGTCTTCTGCTCACAGAGCAGACGCTCAATGGGATAGATGAGGAGGGGGATGGTAGGATGGAGCTGCAGGACAGTGAAGTAGGTAGCTGGGTGACATTCAGAAAGCGGGGTAAAGGGAAGAGTGTCAGGGAGGCTAGTCCTGATCTTTCACACCCCAATAAGTTTGCTAAGTTGGCAGATGAGGGGGGTGCCAGTACAGGGGTAGCACTGCTGCAGCCAGGCACGTCCTCTGAAAGCCGGAGGAGTGACTGCTCCAGTAAGGAGGGAAATAGGAGAGCAGGGCAGGCCAGACAGGTGCTGGTAGTGGGGGACTCAATTATTAGGGGAACAGATAGGGCAATCTGTCACAAAGACAGGGATCGTCGAACGGTGTGCTGCCTACCTGGCGCTCGAGTCCGACACATCGCTGATCGGGTGGACAGATTACTGGGAGGGGCTGGTGAGGACCCAGCGGTCATGGTGCACATTGGCACAAATGACAAAGTTAGAGGTAGGTGGAAGGTCCTTAAAGATGATTTCAGGGAATTAGGCTGCAAGCTGAAAGCAAGGACCTCCAAAGTGGTATTTTCTGAAATACTGCCTGTACCACGTGCCACGCCAGAGAGGCAACGGGAGATTAGGGAGGTTAATAAGTGGCTCAAGAATTGGTGTAGGAAGGAGGGGTTTGGGTTCCTGCAGAACTGGGCCGACTTCTGAGTTGGCTACAGGCTCTACGCTAGGTATGGGCTGCACCTCAATGGGGAAGGTGCAGCTGTGCTGGGGGAGAAAATGGTTAGAAGGTTGGTGGAGTGTTTAAACTAGGGAATGGGGGGGGAGGGTATTCATTTTATAGGTGGGGAAGATAGTGCAGATAGAGACCTGGGCACAAATAAGGAAGTTGGGGGTGGCGGAGGCATGGGGGGTGGGGTTAGAACACTTAGTAATTTAAGAAAGAATAGAGGTACAGAGAGGAACATCAAGTGCATGTATACTAATGCCAGAAGCCTCGCCAACAAAATGGACGAATTAGAACTAATGTTGTTGGAACATAATTATGACATGGTGGGGATATCTGAAACATGGCTGGATGAGAGCCATGATTGGGCTGTTAACTTGCAGGGCTATAGCCTTTTCAGAAATGACCGTACAGATAAGCGAGGGGGTGGGGTGTGTCTGTTTGTAAAATCGACCTTAAAACCCATCCTGCGTGATAATATAGGTGAATCTAATGAAAATGTAGAGTCCCTGTGGGTGGAGATAAGGGGAGGGGGAAAAAAATAATAAATTACTGATAGGGGTTTGTTATAAATCTCCAAAAATAATGGAAACAATGGAGAATATCCTTGTAAATCAAATAGATGAAGCTGCGACTCAAGGAGAAGTCATTATTATGGGGGACTTCAACTACCCTGAAATACATTGGGGAACAGAAACCTGCAGTTTCAGTAAAGGTAATCGGTTTTTGACAACTATGAGAGACAATTACCTTTCACAACTGGTTCAGGACCCAACAAGGAGGGGGGCACTGCTAGACCTAATATTAACCAACAGGCCAGACCGCATATCAAATATAAGGGTTGGGGGTCACTTGGGGAATAGTGATCACAAAATAATAAGTTTTCATGTCTCCTTTAATAAGATGTGTAGTAGAGGGGTGACAAGGACACTAAACTTCAGGAGGGCAAATTTCCAACGGATGAGAGAGGATCTTGGTGCAATTAACTGGGACGATATCCTGAGACATAAAAGTACACAAAGAAAATGGGAGACATTTATTAGCATCCTGGATAGGACCTGTGCACAGTATATACCGTATGGGAATAAACATACTAGAAATAGGAGGAAACCAATATGGCTAAATAAAGCTGTAAGGGGCGCAATAAGTGACAAAAAGAAAGCATTTAGAGAATTAAAGGAAGTAGGTAGTGAGGAGGCATTAAATAAATGCAAAAAATTAAATAAATTATGTAAAAAGCAAATCAAGGCAGCAAAGACTTAGGCAGAGAGACTCATTGCTAGAGAGAGCAAAAATAACCCCAAAATATTCTTTAACTACATAAATAGTAAGAAACTAAAAAATGATAGTGTTGGCCCCCTTAAAAATACTGGGTGAAATGGTGGATGAGGATGAGGAAAAAGCCAATATGCTAAATGACTTTTTTTCATCAGTATTTACAAAAGAAAATCCCATGGCAGCCAATATGACTAGTGATGATAATTCCCAATTTAATGTTACCTGCTTAACCCAGCAGGAAGTACGGCGGTGTCTAAAAATCACAAAAATTAACAAATCTCCGGGCCCGGATGGGATACACCCCCGAGTACTGCAGGAATTAAGTACAGTCATTGATAGACCATTATTTTTAATCTTTAAAGAGTCCATAATAACAGGGTCTGTACCACAGGACTGGCGTATAGCAAATGTGGTGCCAATATTCAAAAAGGGGACAAAAACTGAACTCGGAGATTATAGGCCAGTAAGTTTAACCACTACTGTGGGTAAAATCCTGGAGGGCATTCTAAGGGATACTATACTGGAGTATCTGAAGAGGAATAACCTCATGACCCAGTATCAGCACGGGTTTACTAGGGACCGATCATGTCAGACTAATTTGATCAGCTTCTATGAAGAGGTAAGTTCCGGTCTGGACCAAGGGAACCCAGTAGATCAGAGGTCCCCAACCGCCGGTCCGCGGACCAGGACCGGGCCGTTGGGGTTTTTCAGCCGGTCCGCGGTGCCCCTGTTCAGCGGTCACGTGGGACCGCTCATTAGAGAAATGAATAGGCTGCTCCACCTCCCATAGGGGCGGAGCCGCATAATTCATTTCTCTAATCAGCGGTGCCGGTGACCGCTGACAGAGGAAGAGGCTGCGGCACCGAAGACCAGCTGTCCGGGGGAAGGAGCGGGACGCCGGGAGCAGGTAAGTATCGCATATTTACCGGTCCTCGTTCCACACGCTGGGCGCTGTCTCCATCTTCCCGGCGTCTCTCCGCACTGACTGTGCAGGTCAGAGGGCGCGATGACGCATATAGTGTGCGCGCCGCCCTCTGCCTGATCAGTCAGTGCGGAGAGACGCCGGGAAGATGGCGCCGAGGAACTGCAAGACAGGTGAGTATGTGTTTTATTATTTTTATTGCAGCAGCAGCAGCACAGCTATGGGGCAATAATGGACCGTGCAGAGCACTATATGGCACAGCTATGGGGCAACGGTGCAGAGCACTATATGGCACAGCTATGGGGCAACGGTGCAGAGCACTATATGGCACAGCTATGGGGCAATAATGGACGGTGCAGAGCACTATATGGCACAGCTATGGGGCAATGGTGCAGAGCATTATATATATGGCACAGCTATGGGGCAATAATGAACGGTGCAGAGCACTATATGGCACAGCTATGGGGCAATAATGGACGGTGCAGAGCACTATATGGCACAGCTATGGGGCAATGGTGCAGAGCATTATATATATGGCACAGCTATGGGGCAATAATGAACGGTGCAGAGCACTATATGGCACAGCTATGGGGCAATAATGAACGGTGCAGAGCACTATATGGCACAGCTATGGGGCAATAATGGACGGTGCAGAGCACTATATGGCACAGCTATGGGGCAATGGTGCAGAGCACTATATGGCACAGCTATGGGGCAATGGTGCAGAGCACTATATGGCACAGCTATGGGGCAATAATGGTGCAGAGCACTGTATGGCACAGCTATGGGGCAATAATGGACGGTGCAGAGCACTATATGGCACAGCTATGGGGCAATAATGGTGCAGAGCACTGTATGGCACAGCTATGGGGCAATAATGGTGCAGAGCACTATATGGCACAGCTATGGGGCAATAATGGTGCAGAGCACTGTATGGCACAGCTATGGGGCAATAATGGTGCAGAGCACTATACGGCACAGCTATGGGGCAATAATGGTGCAGAGCACTGTATGGCACAGCTATGGGGCAATAATGGTGCAGAGCACTATATGGCACAGCTATGGGGCAATAATGGACGGTGCAGAGCACTATATGGCACAGCTATGGGGCAATAATGGTGCACAGCACTGTATGGCACAGCTATGGGGCAATGGTGCAGAGCACTATATGGCACAGCTATGGGGCAATAATGGTGCAGAGCACTGTATGGCACAGCTATGGGGCAATAATGGACGGTGCAGAGCACTATATGGCACAGCTATGGGGCAATGGTGCAGAGCACTATATGGCACAGCTATGGGGCAATAATGGTGCAGAGCACTGTATGGCACAGCTATGGGGCAATAATGGTGCAGAGCACTGTATGGCACAGCTATGGGGCAATAATGGTGCAGAGCACTGTATGGCACAGCTATGGGGCAATAATGGACGGTGCAGAGCACTATATGGCACAGCTATGGGGCAATGGTGCAGAGCACTATATGGCACAGCTATGGGGCAATAATGGTGCAGAGCACTGTATGGCACAGCTATGGGGCAATAATGGTGCAGAGCACTATACGGCACAGCTATGGGGCAATAATGGTGCAGAGCACTGTATGGCACAGCTATGGGGCAATAATGGTGCAGAGCACTATATGGCACAGCTATGGGGCAATAATGGTGCAGAGCACTATATGGCACAGCTATGGGGCAATAATGGTGCAGAGCACTGTATGGCACAGCTATGGGGCAATTATGAACGGTGCAGAGCACTATATGGCACAGCTATGGGGCAATTATGAACGGTGCAGAGCACTATATGGCACAGCTATGGGGCAATTATGAACGGTGCAGAGCACTGTATGGCACAGCTATGGGGCAATAATAAACGGTGCAGAGCACTGTATGGCACAGCTATGGGGCAATAATAAACGGTGCAGAGCACTATATGGCACAGCTATGGGGCAATAATGGACGGTGCAGAGCACTATATGGCACAGCTATGGGGCAATGGTGCAGAGCACTATATGGCACAGCTATGGGGCAATGGTGCAGAGCACTATATGGCACAGCTATGGGGCAATAATGGTGCAGAGCACTGTATGGCACAGCTATGGGGCAATAATGGACGGTGCAGAGCACTATATGGCACAGCTATGGGGCAATAATGTTGCAGAGCACTGTATGGCACAGCTATGGAGCAATAATGGTGCAGAGCACTATATGGCACAGCTATGGGGCAATAATGGTGCAGAGCACTGCATGGCACAGCTATGGGGCAATAATGGTGCAGAGCACTGTATGGCACAGCTATGGGGCAATGGTGCAGAGCACTATATGGCACAGCTATGGGGCAATAATGGACGGTGCAGAGCACTATATGGCACAGCTATGGGGCAATAATGGTGCAGAGCACTGTATGGCACAGCTATGGGGCAATGGTGCAGAGCACTATATGGCACAGCTATGGGGCAATAATGGTGCAGAGCACTGTATGGCACAGCTATGGGGCAATAATGGACGGTGCAGAGCACTATATGGCACAGCTATGGGGCAATGGTGCAGAGCACTATATGGCACAGCTATGGGGCAATAATGGTGCAGAGCACTGTATGGCACAGCTATGGGGCAATAATGGTGCAGAGCACTGTATGGCACAGCTATGGGGCAATAATGGTGCAGAGCACTGTATGGCACAGCTATGGGGCAATAATGGTGCAGAGCACTGTATGGCACAGCTATGGGGCAATAATGGACGGTGCAGAGCACTATATGGCACAGCTATGGGGCAATGGTGCAGAGCACTATATGGCACAGCTATGGGGCAATAATGGTGCAGAGCACTGTATGGCACAGCTATGGGGCAATAATGGTGCAGAGCACTATACGGCACAGCTATTGGGCAATAATGGTGCAGAGCACTGTATGGCACAGCTATGGGGCAATAATGGTGCAGAGCACTATATGGCACAGCTATGGGGCAATAATGGTGCAGAGCACTATATGGCACAGCTATGGGGCAATAATGGTGCAGAGCACTGTATGGCACAGCTATGGGGCAATTATGAACGGTGCAGAGCACTATATGGCACAGCTATGGGGCAATTATGAACGGTGCAGAGCACTATATGGCACAGCTATGGGGCAATTATGAACGGTGCAGAGCACTGTATGGCACAGCTATGGGGCAATAATAAACGGTGCAGAGCACTGTATGGCACAGCTATGGGGCAATAATAAACGGTGCAGAGCACTGTATGGCACAGCTATGGGGCAATAATAAACGGTGCAGAGCACTGTATGGCACAGCTATGGGGCAATAATGGTGCAGAGCACTATATGGCACAGCTATGGGGCAATAATGGTGCAGAGCACCAGGGAAACAAGCATGGTGCTCCCACTCATTCTGAACCTATGGTAAGTTGAATCACATTCTCATTATAAATGTCATAATTATATGATAAGTATGCACTAAGCTCCATCCCTCCATAACCCCACCCCCATATGACCAAAGCCCCGCCCCTGCTCCACCCCCACCGGGCCATGGAAAACTGGTCTTGCTTAAAGCCGGTCCCTGGTGCAAAAAAGGTTGGGGACCTCTGCAGTAGATGTAGTGTATATGGACTTTTCAAAAGCTTTTGATACGGTGCCACACAAAAGGTTGATACATAAAATGAGAATAATAGGGATAGGGGAAAATATGTGCAAGTGGGTTGAGAGTTGGCTCAGGGATAGGAAACAAAGGGTGGTTATTAATGGAGCACACTCTGACTGGGTCACGGTTAGTAGTGGGGTACCACAGGGGTCAGTATTGGGCCCTCTTCTTTTTAACATATTAATGACCTTGTAGGGGGCATTCAGAGTAGAATTTCAATATTTGCAGATGACACTAAACTCTGCAGGGTAATCAATACAGGGGAGGACAATTTTATATTACAGGCTGATTTATGTAAGCTAGAAGCTTGGGCTGATAAATGGCAAATGAGCTTTAATGGGGATAAATGTAAGGTCATGCACTTGGGTAGAAGTAATAAGATGTATAACTATGTGCTTAATTCTAAAACTCTGGGCAAAACCGTCAATGAAAAAGACCTGGGTGTATGGGTGGATGACAAACTCATATTCAGTGGCCAGTGTCAGGCAGCTGCTACAAAGGCAAATAAAATAATGGGATGCATTAAAAGAGGCATAGATGCTCATGAGGAGAACATAATTTTACCTCTATACAAGTCACTAGTGCGACCACACTTAGAATACTGTGCACAGTTCTGGTCTCCGGTATATAAGAAAGACATAGCTGAACTGGAGTGGGTGCAGAGAAGAGCAACCAAGGTTATTAGAGGACTGGGGGGTCTGCCATACCAAGATAGGTTATTACACTTGGGGCTATTTAGTTTGGAAAAACGAAGACTAAGGGGTGATCTTATGTTAATGTATAAATATGAGGGGACAGTACAAAGACCTTTCTGCTGATCTTTTTAATCATAGATCGGTGACAGGGACAAGGGGGCATCCTCTACGTCTGGAGGAAAAAAGGTTTAAGCATAATAACAGACGCGGATTCTTTACTGAAAGAGCAGTGAGACTATGGAACTCTCTGCCGTATGATGTTGTAATGAGTGACTCATTGCTTCAATTTAAGAGGGGACTGGATACCTTTCTGGAAAAGTATAATATTACAGGGTATATATATTAGATTCCTTGATAAGGCGTTGATCCAGGGAACTAGTCTGATTGCCGTATGTGGGGTCGGGAAGGAATTTTTTTCCCCATGATGGAGCTTACTCTTACCACATGGGATTTTTTTTTGCCTTCCCCTGGATCAACATGTTAGGGCATGCTAGGCTATGGGTTGAACTAGATGGACTTAAATTCTTCCTTCAACCTTAATAACTATGTAACTATATAGCAATCCGGCATCAACAACCATAGAGGTCTCAAGGAGACCTGGTTGTCATGTCGATGCACCGATGACCCCCGATCGTTTGATAGGAGTCACTGGTGTGTGCATTTACTGCCGGATGTCCAGAAGCTCTTGTTAAATGCCGCTATCAGAGTTTGACAGCGGCATTTAACTAGTTAAAAGGCGCGGGTGGATTGCAATTCCACCCGTGCCTATTGCGGGCACATGTCAGCTGTTCAAAACAGCTGACATGTCACGGCTTTGATACGTGTTCACCTCCGGAGCCCACATCAAAGCGGGGGATATTGCCATCGGACGTACTATTCCATCTTATGGCGGTAAGGGGTTAAACTACTTTATATCCAAAAAATGGGAAATTAGTATTGGTAAAATTAGCCGTGTTGTGTTCGGGATTGAACTCTTGTTGCATAAATTATTTGTGTCTATGGTGTTTATTTACATGAGCCACATGAGTACATATGACAGTGTGTCACGCTTGGGAGTGTGTAATTGGAGGTCAGAAGGGAATCCCCTCTTTTCGTATTGTAGTGATCTGGTTTCACTACAATAAATTTATATATATATTTTTTTCAATAAACCACATATAAAATATCTTTTGAAACATGCATTTTCTCACTAATAATTTATTTTATGTATATTTTGTCATATGTACTCATGTGGATCACATAAATAAATACACCATTGACATTAATAATTCAGGCAACACGGATTCAATCCTGTATCCCAAACAAATCATTTTAAGCATATTACTGTATTTTTTGGACTATAAGATGCACCGGACCATAAGACGCACCCCAAATTTTCAGAAGGAAAATAGGGAAAAAAGTGTTAAATGGAGGTCCGTCTTACAGTCCTAATTCAACTTACCGGGGAGGGGTTTCGGCACTGGTGGAGGAGTAATCACAGAGGTTGTTCGGTGGTCCAGGCTGGTGGGTTGCCTCCGGGAAATCACATCCCAGGCTGGTGCGGTGGCCTGTGGGGCTGCGGGGCTCTGTGGTGTGGCGGCAGCGGGGCTCTGTTCTGCGTGGTGGGCTTCGCCAGCATTTCGTCAAAGCCCCCGCAGCTCCATTGCTGCGACGCTGTGGCCTCTGGAAAGATGGCCACCTGGGGTGGTGCATGCTCAGATTCAGATCTCGGCAACGAGATCTCGTCCTGAGATCTCATTGGCGAGATCTGAATGTGAGCATGCGCCGCCCCCGGTGGTCATCTTTCCGGAGGCCACAGCGTTGCAGCAATGGAGCTGCGGCGGCCTCCGGTCTTTGATCAAATGCCTGCGGAGCCCCCCACGCAGCACAGAGCCCCTCTGCCGCCACACCAGAGAGAGCCCTGACACCACCACACCACAGAAGACAGCTACAGCCGCACCAGCTGCATCGGGACCTCCGCTGCCAGGATTTGTAAGTATATTGCGACCATAAGATGCACACCCCCATTTTCCCCAAAACATTTTTGGGGAAAAAAAGTGCATCTTATGGTCTGAAAAATGCAGTAATTTCTCCTTTTTGGATACAAAATAGTTTATTTATTAAATTTGTTTTTTGTTGGTTTTTTTGTACTCGATATACAAAAGGTCAAATATATATAATTCTGTGTAACTTGTGTTTCACATCAAGTCTAGAAATCTTTATAGACCATAGACAGCAATTATTGAACTTTGAACTTCTTGGTGCCTTTATTTGAATTCAACTACTTTTTTTTTAAAGGCATAAAACTTCAAAATGATCTTAAAATTTCAGATATTTTCATAAACGCAAATCATATTGATTTAAATTTACCACATAATACAGTGTCAGAATCGCTGGAAATAGGTGGCAGTGTTCCACAGTTTTTACCCCATAGATTGACACTCTTCAGATTTGGAAATGTTGGCCTGGAAGCTGTAGTTAGGCTTTTAGAGGCGAATTTACTCATAATGTCATATTGTGAGTTTAGTTCCAGAAGGTTCTATGGCAGACACGCTGTGGGCCATTCCGACCTCCCCTCTTCTCACTCTGCCTGCTGCTTGTGTGTGTGTGAATCCAAAACCCCTCATTTCACCCCTCCCACAAGAATTTTTAAGGTATGTGCACACGCTGTGGATTACTCTGCAGATTTTTCCGGACTGATTTTTGTAAATCTGCAGGTAATCCGCACTGTGGATTTCCTGCGGAATTATTGTGTATTTACCCCATTTTTTTTTTGCGTTTTTTTGTGTGGATTTCACATGCGGTTTTACACCTGCCGATTCCTATTATGGAGCAGGTGTAAATCGCTCCGGAATCCGCACAAAGAATTGACATGCTGCGGAATAAACAGCGCTACGTTTCCGCGTGGTTTTTTTTTTTCCGCAGCATGTGCACTGCGGATTTGGTTTTCCATAGGTTTACATGGTACTGTAAATGCATGGAAAACTGCTGCGAATCTGCAGTTGCCAATCCGATGCGGATCCGCAGCAAAATCCGCAGCGTGTGCACATACCCTTATGGTTCTATGCTGCAGGCAGACCAGTCTCCCTAAAACTACTCATTCCCTCCTCCCGCATAATACCAGCCAAAACTGGTATAGCCACTTCCAAGCTGCATGGGTCTCTTTGTTCTATTAAAGGGATATATATTGGCACCTATCCGGCTAGAGATATAAGAATTATATATTCTGTATGTCCATCGATAGATCTATCACACACTGAAACCGCTAGCAGCTAAACGCAACGAGTGCCAAGAGTGGATTTCTCCTTCTGTGGGTCATGTAATTACTCCGTCTTTACATTTAAAAGAATCCCCATGATGTGGGGCATAATCTGACCGTGTCTTTCATATACAAGATTCATACAGCGAGCTAGGCATAAAAATACTTTTCATAATTCTAAGTAAAGGGGAGGTTTCAGCCTCTAATGTCACCACAGGGGGGAAAGCCTGGGATTTAGGCTAGGAAATAAGTAGTGAAGTGAGCACTCTTCAGTTGTCTTTTTGTCCGGGGTCTAGCTGCTATACAGCTGTTATATGCATCTTGATGTGTCTCCTGAGAACACGGCCAGCCATGATGATGCACTGACATAATGACCTGTAAACGTTCTTTTAAATTTTAATCCTTTTTTTATTTGTAATTGTATTGTACATATAATTCTCTCCTTTATAGTATCTTTTTAGGCTTTATAAACACTGCCTACCTTTTTTGAGTAAAATATAAAACTACTAGCTTGTCTCTTCATGCTCTATAACGAACTGTTGCGTCCTCTGAAGTGAATTACGCTACTGATTTGGGTTGACTCCGGACCCGGTAATCATTAGGAAATCGGATCTGATGGCAGCGGATTTGTCCTGTGCGTTGGGAGGCTTTGTAGTGACGGCGGTGTTGATAATTATGGTTCCCGCCTGAGTGGGAGTAGTTATATCGCCCTCGCTGCAGCGGGCCCGATAGCCAGTACATAGCAGGCAGCCTTTCTGGCGACTAATTACCCTAGGTGCAGTATCCTGACTGACCTGAGGGTAAAGGGGTGCTAGAGAGCTGCAGGTTCCAAACCGGAAATGGGATATAAATAAAACCCCTTCAGAAGGAACCAGGGGCAACCAAACAACCTCGGTTCGTGACAAATTGGTGTAAGCGGTGGGGATGATTAAGGTATTTTCCCTGTGTACTGTGACAGATTGGTGGGATCCCTGACATATCCGGTGGGATTCGTGACAACTCCTGTCAAATAAAATGTAAATGTGATCTATAATCTGAATCCATCAAGGTTTGTGTTTCTCCCAATAGTAATGCTTATTTATTGCGTCTCCTAAAGTGCTGCCAAATATGTTGGCTCTATAGAAATAAATGTTTTTGTTTTTTTTAACAGATCTAAAATCAATTAAATCGGAGCAGAAAGAAGATGCTGATAGTCTTGTCATTAAATCTTCAGAGCAGGTACAAGAAAAAAGTAAGTAGAAGAAATCTGAGTATAGTGCATTGGTGCAGTTACTTTAGTGTTCATGGCAATGCCAATTTAAGGGCATGTAAGTGTCATTAATCCCTTCACCCCCGGACCATTTTCCTTTTTTTTTGCGGTTTGCATGTGAGGGCTTTTTTTGCCGGACGAGTTGCACTTTTGAACGACACCATTGGTTTTACCATATTGTGTACTGGAAAACAGGAAAAAAATTGCAAGAGTCGTGAAGTTGCAAAAAAAATTCAATTCCAGAATTTTTTTAATTTTTTATCTATGTTTACTAAATGCTAAAAGTGACCTGCCATTATGATTCTCCAGGTCATTACGAGTTCATAGACACCAATTTATTTACGTGGTAAAATACAAATATTTGTATTTTAATTTTTTTTAATCAAAATTGGATATCTCTGTAATCGTACTAACCCGTAGAATAAAACTGCCTTATTATTATTAATAAATCAATTTTACCACACACGGAATGGAAAAACCTCCCCCCGCAACCCCCCCCCCCCCCCTGAATTCCAGAATTCTGTCTCCCAAAAATCGGAAAAGTGAAAATAATACATTAAAATTTTTGTGAAAAGGTTATGTTCACTTTTTCCTTCCACATTGCAAAAATTTCTGTGAAGCACCTGAAGGGTTAATAAACTTCTTGAATGTGGTATTGAGCACCTTGAGGGGTGCAGTTTTTAAAATGGTGTAACTTTTGGGTATTTTCTGTCATATAGGTCCCTCAAAGTCACTTCATATGTGATGTGGTCCTTAAAGGGAACCTGTCACCCCCAAAATCGATGGTGAGGTAAGCTTACCGTCATCAGGGGCTTATCTACAGCATTCTGTAATGCCGTAGATAAGCCCCCTATGTATCCTGAAAGAGGAGAAAAAGAGGTTAGATTATACTCACCCAGGGGCGGTCCTGCTGTGGTACGGTCCGATGGGCGTCTCTGGTCCGCTCCGGCGCCTCCTATCTTCATTCCATGACGTCCTCTTCTTGTCTTCACGCTGCTGCTCCGGCGCAGGCGTACTTTATCTGTCCTGTTGAGGGCAGAGTAAAGTACTGCAGTGCGCAGGCACCGGGCCTCTCTGACCTTTCCGGCGCCTGCGCACTGCAGTACTTGCCCTCAACAGGGCAGACAAAGTACGCCTGCGCCGGAGCCGCGGCGTGAAGACCAGAAGAGGACGTCATGGAATGAAGATAGGAGGCGCCGGAGCGGACCAGAGACACCCATCGGAGCGGGACCGCCCCTGGGTGAGTATAATCTAACGTTTTTCTCCTCTTTCAGGTAACACCGGCGGCGTATCTACAGCATTACAGAATGCTGTAGATAAGCCCCTGATGACAGTGGGCTTACCTCACCATCGATTTTGGGGGTGACAGGTTCCCTTTAAATAAAATGGTTTTGTAAATTTGGTGGAAAAATGAGAAATCGCTGGTCAACTTGAAACTATTATAAATTCCTAAGAAAAAAGTGTTCAAAAATTGTGCTGATGTAAAGTAGACATGTGGGAAATGTTATTTATTAACTATTTTGTGTGTGACAAAAAAAATTGCAACATTTTCCATGTACTTCATGATGAGGTAAAATTTGTTCGACAGGACTTGTTTATTTGTGAAAATATGTCCCCCCAAAAAAAATCTCAGAATCACCAGGATCCGTTGAAGCGTTCCAGAGTTATTACCTCATAAAAGTGGCAGTGGTCAGAATTGTAAAAATTGGCTTGGTCATGAAGGTGAAAACCGGCTTGGTGGTGAAGGGGTTAATGAGGAAAATAAATTTGGATTTCAGGCCTCTGCTGTAAGACCCTAACCATAGATTCTGCACTATGGAGCCTCCTGTGTTTTTCATTTTCCCTTCTTCTCTAGATATGGCAGTTGTGGCCATTTCATACAGTTGGGGGCACTGACTGGTTCACCTCATATTTGTCTCCATGAAGTGATGGAGCATAGCCCCCACCAGGGGAGATGATGTAGAGCCGTATCTGTGTGCAGTGATGAGGGATTTGATACCAGGAGATCCCCTCCCACAGTCTCCTGTGATACGGCGGGACTGCACTTACAGGAAAATGACATGTTAATAAGATTTACCTTTTCTGTATGTTTTTATATGTTTGGTAAATTATCAGTCTTTGTGTTTTTCTCAGTTTGTCTCATTTATACAGTAATAGCGCCACATTTGCTCTATGTAAATGCTATACATTTCATTCTTTATTTTTAAAATAGCTTTAAGCCATACATCTGTAAAGTCTGAACAAGATGTAGAGAAGTCTGAAAAATGTACTGCAGAAAAGTCTCCTGCGCCAGCAAAGGGGCCGAAAAACACTGGCAGGTGAGCCCCAAGTAGTTATTGAGCAATGTGTGTGTACTGTGATACTAATGGGGTCGTAGTGACTAGAGATGAGACGATTTGATCACTATAAGCTATAGCGCTTATCGAATGAGCTGCAGAGGGGACCCGGATACATGGAGCGAATCGGCCGATCAGCTGTCTGGCGCCGCAGCCTGTTTGTTGGACTCTCCATGCATGTGTTGTGAGTGTTGCACATCCGTGACACATGCAGCTGAGGTACTAAACAGCAGGAGCATGATCCGGGTTCTCTCTGCAGCTTATTTGGTAAGTGCTGTAAGTTTGCTGAATAAGCAGGAACCCGAACAACTTCGCTCACCTCTAGAAGTAACAATCCAGAAGTTGAGATTTGGTGCAGCCTATTAAACTTTGTGCACTCGTTCAGCATTTTTTGTGTTTTTTCGGCTGTTTTCCGCGGGAAAAAACGCTAAAGAAACATACATAAGCATTCCATCATTTTTAATGCATTCTGCAATTTTTGTGCACGTGCTGTGTTTTTTTCCACGAAAAAAACGCATCACGGTAAAAAACACAGCATGTTCATTAATTTTGCGGATTTTTCACGTTTTTGCCACTATTTATTGCATTGGGAAGCTCTGAAAAAGAAACGTGAAAAATCCGCAAAAAAAAGTGATAGAAAAAAAACGCATGCTCATTTCTTGCAGAAAAAGTCCGGTTTTGTTCATGAAAATTCTGCACACTTTCCTGAACATGTGCACATAGCCTAAAGAGGAGGCAGAACAGCTGGGCTGAGTGCCTCTTAGTTTCTGCTCACCCCTCGCTGAGCGCGGAGATGGTGATGCTTCCCGGTGTCCTGCGCTTGTTTGTATGAATCCAGGGAGGATGTCTGACTGCACAGACAGGTTCTGATCGGTTACTATACACCAGTGTTGCTGGCTGAGGTGTTGGGGTATTTATACCCGGTGAGTGACTTACACTGCATGGTAAGTTGGGTTGATACCATTTACACTGGACACAAGGTGTGTGTGTGACTTTGACTGTTGATTTAACCCATTGATGGGAATTCCCATATTCTTATATGGGTACAATTATAAAGTGAATCTACTGACAAGTAACTTTTGTTATTTTATTTAGTAGTAAAAATCCTTTCAATTCTCAAGAACAGAGTGACTTTATTTTTTTTGCTTATGCGTTGTTGCCCAGGTTTCAAGCCATCTCTGTAATCTTGTAGTTGTGTCTGAACCAATACAGTGATTACAAGATCTTTCCAATAGCGCTGCTGGCCAGGATCGCTGGAGTGCATGGTTAGCTCCCAATCTCAGTACCCCTCTACTCCTCCAACGTAGCGGAGGCAAAGCTGGCTTATATATCAACAGCTGGATCACACAGTTCAGACTATTGGCAAATCAGTGCAATTCGTTCAATGTGCTGCTATTGTCCTCATGTGGGCCTATAGAATAAGGATAACATGGCAGGTATACCTAATGGTGAATGGGGTTTAAAAAAATAATAATAAAATATAGATTTGCTGTTTTGATTTTCATTTTTCTGTTTAAAGAGTTAATGAAAAGTGATTAAAAAGTTGCAATAAAATGAATCCTCGAACTTCCCTGCTGACAGAAGGCTGTGGCACTCAGAATATGGCGACTCAAAAACAAAGGCAGCCTAACCTAAGTAAAATTGTCTTACACTGTAATATGCTATCACGCGTGTATAGAATATTCTAGATGAGTATAACCTGTATACTCAAAGCAAGGAAGTGTAATATCAAAAACTCGCCAAAAGATCGTTGGCCTTAACGGCTGACTATAATGCGCTGAACACAAATCTTTACTGATCACCTATACTGTGACTTTCTTATTAAATGTAAACCATTCAATTTTAGCTTTTTTGGTACCTCGAAGCAGGATGTTTCACAGAAAGAGACTGACTACAATCCTTCCAAAAGTGGCTACCATCCCATAAAGGATGCCTGCTGGAATATTGGCCAAATGTAAGTGTTTAACTCTGATTATACTTTGCTCATAACTGAATTTTTTATTTAGGATTTATGAAGAAGACATGAAATTTGCAGCTATGAGAATTCCCCTCCCCACATACCGTATATACTCAAGTATAAGCCGACCCGAGTATAAGCCGACCCCCCTAATTTTGCCACAAAAAACTGGGAAAACTTAATGACTTGAGTATAAGTCTAGGGTGGAAAATGCAGCAGCTACCGGTAAATGTAAAAAAAAAAAAAAATAGATACCAATAAAAGTAAAATTAATTGAGACATCAGTAGGTTAAGTGTTTTTGAATATCCATATTGAATCAGGAGCCCCATATAATGCTCCATACAGTTCATGATGTGCCCCATATAATGCTCCATACAAAATACGCCCCATATAATGCTCCATACAGTTTATGATGGGCCTCATAAGATGCTCCATATTAAAATATACCCCATATAACGCTGCACAAATGTTGATTATGACCCCATAAGATGCTCCATAGACACATTTACCCCATATAATGCTGCACGAATGCTGATTATGACCCCATAAGGCCTTTTTCAAATGTGAACGTCGCAATGCGTCATTCTGTGCAAAAAACGCATCCTGCAAAGTTGCCCGCAGGATGCGTTTTTTTGCACATAGACTTGTATTACCGACGCATTTCGACATATGGGCACACGTTCCATATGTCGTGCACTGGATGCGTCGGTTATTGGCGAACCGTCGTCACAAATAAAAGTTCATTGTTATGTTTTTTTGTGCGACGGACCCGCCATTTTCGACCGCGCATGCGCGGCCTAAACTCCGCCCCCTCCTCCCCGGACTGCAGAATGGCCAGCGGATGCGTCCATCCGCTGCCAAGTCATGCAGAGAATTCACAACGTCCGTTGGTACATCAGCCCGACGCATTGCGACGGGCCCGTACCGACGGAAGTGTGAAAGGGGCCCCATAAGATGCTCCATATAGATATTTGCCCCCATATAATGCTGCACAAATGCTGATTATGGCCCCATAAGATGCTCCATAGACACATTTGCCCCATATAATGCTGCACAAATGCTGATTATGGCCCCATAAGATGCTCCATAGAGATATTTGCCCCATATAGCGCTGCACATGGCCCCATTAGATACTCCATAGGGATATTTGCCCCATATAGTGCTGCACATGGCCCCATAAGATGCTCCATAGAGATATTTGCCCCATATAACACTGCACATGGCCCCATAAGATGCTCCGTAGAGATATTTGCCCCCATATATAATGCTGCACATGGCCTCATAAGATACTCCATAGAGATATTTGCCCCCATAGAGATATTTGCCCCATATAACACTGCACATGGCCCCATAAGATGCTCCTTAGAGATATTTGCCCCATATGCCGTTGCTGCGATAAAAAAAAGACATACTCACCTCTCGTCGCTCAGGCCCCCGGCACTTGCTATACTCACCTTTCTCGTTTCACCGCTGAGCGCCGCTGTGTCTTCTGCGTCCTCTGCACTGACTGTTCAGGCAGAGGGCGGCGCGCACACTAATCGCTTCATCGCGCCCTCTGACCTGAGCATCACTGCAGAGGACGCAGAAGACACAGCGGCGCCAATGGAGGAACGTGGCACAGGTGAATATGCCCCTGTTATACTCACCTGCTCCTGGTGCGGTCCCTGTAGCTCCCTGGTTCTCCGGGCCCTGACAGCTTCTTGCTGTAGGGATCAGTTACATGGCAACTCTCATTACAGTAATGAATATGTGGCTCCACTCCTATGGGAGTGAAGTTGGGTCCATATTCATTACTGTAATGAGCGGTACCATGTGACTGCTCACTACATGAAGAAGCTGTCAGCGCACGGAGAACCAGGGACCTGCAGGGACCGCGCCAGGAGCAGGTGAATATTATTAGACAGCTGCCGCTACCCCTCCCCTGCCGGCCCCTGGGAATGACTCAAGTATAAGCGGAGGGGGGCAATTTCAGCCTAAAAAAATGGGCTGAACGTCTCGACTTATATTCTATATACGGTAACTAATATGTACAAAGAGACTAACTTGTGTAATAACTCATAGTATGGCAGAGAAAACTCATGTTATAGCATCTAACAATAACACTTTATACACTTGTTCATATTAAAAATGTTTTTTATTTATATAGCACCAACATATACGGCAGCACTCAAAAATTAGGCAGGGACATGTACAGACAATAAAGATTATAGAGTAACACATAATTCAACAGTTACAGGAGTATTGAGGGTCCTGCTCACAAGCTACACGGATATAATGGGGGAGACACAATAGGTAAAAAGTGTTGTTCAGGTCCAGCCATGATTATAATGAAAGGGGTTATCAAATAAAGCTGCATGATCCGGTCACCATCCAGGTTCTATCGAAGTGCAGTTACCAAGTACTACTGGGTGCATGGAGGATGTGGAGACAGATGAATAGGAGGGACCAGATTCTGAAGAACAATTAGTAAGAGGGAACAATGAAGAGTTAGGTTAGTGAATTGAGGTTATGGGCCTGTAAAGAGGGATGTTTTAAAGCACACTTAATTATCTGGGGGCTAAGTATTCTTTTTGTCTGGGATAATGCATTCCAGAAAACTGGAGCAGCACGAGAGAAGTCTTGGAGATGGAAGTGGGAGGTTTGGTTAATATAGGATGTTAGTCTTAGATCAGTTGCAGAGCAGAGAGCATGGGTAGGGTGATAGAGATGAGGGAGGAGATGTAGGGTGGTGGGGATCCGTGGAGAGCTTAGTGAGTGTGAGGTAAGTTTATATTGTACTCTGAAGTGATTGGACACCTGGTGCAACGACTGGCACAAGGTGAAAGCATTGGCGTAGGAACAGTTCAAAAACATGAACCTAGCTGAGACATTCAGGATAGGTTGGCGATCCATATGTGAATGCATACATTTAAAAAAAAAAATCATCAATACAAAAATAAAATTGCCGACTTAGAACAGTGTCTAGACCGCTTGAAAAGTCAGCATAACGCCCTATCCATATCTTAACACCTTCCCATTATCCGCCATACATTTACAGTGCAAGTCTGGAGGGAGTGTATGAAAGCTGGCTTAGAGGCTGAGCTCTCCATATACCCAGCAAATAGTGGCTGTGACAGTTGTCTGCTTGTAAGGCCACGGTCAGTATTTGGTCAGTATTTTACATCTGTATCTGTAAGCCAAAACCAGCAGTGGGTGATAAATGCAGAAGTGACGTGTTTATATTAAACTTTCCCTCTGACTGTTCCACTCCTGATTTTGGCTATAAATACTGATGTAAAATACTGACCAAATGCTGAACGCGTGAACATGGCCGAAGAGCCGCAGTTGGATAGTCTAATGGCTTATTTTGAGCCAATAAAGGACTATTGATCAGTTGTAGAAATGCTCATTACCAATGATCGACACATCTCATCAGGCCAGCAATCCCCCCCCCCCCAATGAACAAATAAAACTCTTGTACGTTGGGTGTAACTTTTTTGTACCAGCATAGAAATCACTGTGTACTGCCAATAGTGTTCACGGCACACAGAACAATCATTTCACAGAAGTTCTTTGCGATACGAATTGTAGCTGGCTTGTGCTAACGGGCCATAGTACGACGGGTTGTGTATTAGGGACCAATACTCGATTTTCAGCAATTGCCGCACTTAAACAACATTATGTCAAACATAGTGGTGCTGGTTTATGTGTGTACATGAAATATCATATTGGTGAACAGAACTCTTCACACGCAAAGTATTATTATTGCTAATGAAAATCTGTGGAAATTTGCTTTATAGTGGTTTTTGCACTAAAGATCGAGTGTAGACTGTGATAGTGTGAGGTGCATGCAGCGTCTTATAATGTGCATGTGTGACTCCCTAACCTGTGAGAGCTGGGTGACACACTCATTATTTCACATGGCTCCTGATGTCAAGTGATGTGGCTGACAAGGCATGTTCCTATGACTAAGGGCGCTGTGGTGCGCCAGAAACGCGTCAGGCAAAGAGGGTTCCTCTCTCTTTTTTTAAAATTGTTTTTTAAAATGTTCTAATAAATTTTGGTTATTTTACTTACACTGGATGGAAGTGCTGGAAATTCCCATTTCTCCTTTCTGCTGACAAGGCATGCTAGCTCTGCCATAACATTCCGTCTTCTGCCATGGTTATTGACTTTCAGCACTGGTCGACGTTATTATTGCTATTTTTAGAGCACCATTGATTGCATGATGCTGTACATGAGAAGGGGTTACATATAAAACCCAAGTAGAAATTATAGTGGAAGATATAGAGCGAAGAGGACCCTGCCATTGTGGGCTTACAGACTGCTGGATAATGGGGACGAAGGCACTAGGTTCGGGTGGATTGTGGCAGCTCCGGTGAGGGTCAGGATGCATTGCCTGGCCTGGGAAGATGCAGTTTGAGTCTCTTTTACATAATGTCTTCTCAATTGCTCTTGCTACTATTTTTCTCTTGAGGTGTCGTTTTTTGACTTTCAGAGAAAGTCAGTATAATCAGCTCTTGTAATATCCAGTTTTTGTTACTAGTATCTATGGAAATGCATTGTGCATAATTTTGCCATAGTGAGGGGGGTTGTATGTGCAGTGCGTCTTCTGTGAAGTTAGGATGGATTGAATAATGGAAGGGTAAAAAGAGAAGTGCATTTATAAGTAAATGATAAATGGGTCTAGGAGTTTGGGATTTAGTTGGAGGGATCTTGCTGGAAGCAAATAATTTATTGCAGTAGGACGTATAGGTACAACATGCATAATATTAACCTTACTGCACACCATTAAATTCTGCATCTTGTGGTGTGGCTTGGCTGCCCATCCAGTGAGCTGCAAAACTCCTCAGCTCTGGTCTATTGGAGCTAAACAAGCATTAAACCTCTTGTCAGAGGAAAAGGTTGATAGTCTCCAGCTAAAATATTTTGAGCTCTTCTTGGAAGAGCACCTTGAAGATGTCACTGATGGTAGAGCACACTCTGCAGCCCCTCGCTCTCCTTGGACGTTTTCTGCAGCATTGATGTAGGAATTGATGCCTATTCCACCCCTTTACCTCCACATGTACTGCTTGTATGGCATGTGTGTACAGGCCGATTGGACACCGATTACTGGTAGCATATGGCCTCAGGGGTGAGGTTTACAGAGCAAGAGGAACAGAGCTATTAAATTCATATAATTAATCCGCAAAAATAGACAGGGATTAGAAAAAATATACAAGATGATTCAAAAAGGGAACAAAACATTACAATATGTACAATTACATGAAAAAATAAGGAATAGCAAAAGAAGATTTCTAAACCGCTCTATGAAAATGGCTCAGCGGAGAGACGCACGCCAATTGGGAAAATGAACAGAGCCAAAGGGAACTATGTCTTCCAAGCAGGGCTGTGGAGTCGGAGTCGTGGAGTTGGAGTCGGTGTCATGGAAATTGAGGAGTCACAGTCGGCGGTTTGGCTTACTGATTCCACAGCCCTGCTTCCAAGGACTGACAAATAACCCAGACCCAAATACTGCTTTTTATTAGCTTAGTTACACACCTCCCCTTGATTTGCTCATGTGGGGGCAGATTGTGGGATGTGCTGAATCTCTTAAAATTTTATGAGATCTCCAACTTACAGGATATCTTCGCCCCTGTAGGTTTCAGGCCGTAGATAATAGTCATATTTCTTATCGTGATTTTACCGTTGCCTAGAGATCAAACATGGCCTGGTTCGCATCATCTATTGGACATTTATTAAGTTGGAGGAGTTTTATTTGCACCATGTGCGATGTGAGTGAATGCGTCACTTCCATCCTTTCGCTATGACATGGAAAATCTACATCCCATAAATATTGGATCTATTGGATTTTTTCTACTTCTAGGTAGTTTTCCCTCTTCCCCATATGTTCAATGTGAGGGGGGCATGTCCCCCTCCCTGGAGATGTCTTATGGATTTTAATTTTTCACTATGATAAAGGGGTTAACAAAAAACTTTTCTTATATATTCACCTACCATCAGTGATCCAGCAGTGTGTAAAAGAGATGCCACAGTTTGGGCAACATGCATCCTCTGTCAGGTTCACTTTAAAGGAGTATTCTTGTGTTAAGAAATTGTTATATTTGAACAGCATGAAAACAAACACATTAAAAATTGACTGGGTTTTTCAATCTTCCTGTCATTCTTTTGCTTTGAGGGCTTTTATTTTACACAGTTTACAGCTTGTTGCCAAGGAGATTGATTGCCAGAGCTTGGCAGTGTGCGCAAAATTACCTTCCAAGCTAAGGAGTTAACTCCTGAGATATGCGCCATCTCCAGCCCATTAATTTGTATACAGCAGTCCGTTACTTACTTCCCCCTCTTCTGCAAAATGTATATATCAGAGTCCCCACCATTTTCCAGAGCAGTGTTCCTCATCACTGAATGGTAATCATGTTATTCAACTTCTGAACTGAACTACCTTGCATGACTTTTCACGCCATTCAATGTCAGCAAGCAACCTGAATGGTATCTAACTCATTCTGTGTCCGGCATTGAATCCTGCATGTATCTAGCTCTGCTAGCCATCTTAGCAAGCATATGTTATGGTATATAGCTATTCAACTTTTTTCTTCTTGTCCCTTATGCAGTGAGGTCATATAACTTGTTTTCAAAGTGGTGTATGATCTTCTTGACCTGGACATTTGTTTATCAGTTCACTACATTTATCGTGTCCTGCCGTCTCAACTTAGTTTGATTGCTAACGAGAGAAAAAAAAAAGTAAGATCTAAGAACTAGACTCCTATATATTAAGACATAGTCTGGGGAGGCATTTATGCGGGGGGGGGGGGGGGGGGTGTGTGCATTTTAATCGAAGTACAGTTATCAAAGTACTGGCAGCTATAACAGGGCCGGAGACAGGTAAGACAATCAAATAAATCAATTGCCTGTTCATTTGGAACAGAAAAACTACTCAACATATGCACATTTCGGCCCCTCTGTCCTTTCCTCTCCTATGTATAGCACTCACGCTTTGTTCACATTGCTAAACAGCGCAAAGCCATTCAGTCCCACCATCCAACACAAGAGACCCTCTCACAAATCACTTAACATCTGCTCACTCTTTCTATCCTCCTCCTAGTCGCAGGATACATCTCTCCCAACCCCGGCCCCCCTATGTTATAGCATGTCTAACTTCCCAACTGCTACACTCCGAAACCCTTCTAACGGGACATAGAATGAGTTATATACCATTCAGGTTGCTTGCTGACATTGAATGGAGTGAAAAGTCATGCAAGGTAGTTCAGTTCAGAAGTTGAATAACATGATTACCATTCATTCCATGCATGCTTTCTGCCTCTTTCAATTGTGCCCTTTGAAATTCTCGCTCAGTGTGTAATAAACTCCCCTTCATCCATGACTTCTTCCTTTCTAATTCTCTTAACCTCCTGGCTCTTACTGAAACCTGGATCCTGCAGTCAGACCCCACCGCTGCTGCTGCTCTTTCATATGGTGGACTACGCTTTTCTCATACCCCAAGATGGGACAACAGAGCAGGTGGAGGCGTTGGTCTGCTCCTTTCATCTAAATGTACCTTCCAAGTTATCCCCCAAGTACTCTCACTTGTCTTCCCTTCTTTTGAGGTCCATTCTGTCAGACTCTACATCACCTTCTCCATGCGAGTGGCGGTGGTGTATTGTCCTCCCGGCCCCCCTCATCAGTTCCTGGATCACTTTGCCACCTGGCTTACACATTTTCTCCTGTGACATCCCCATCCTCATCATGGGTGATTTTAACATCCTCATTGCTTTGCCCCCTCTCCCCATCTGATTCTCACCTTTTATCTCTAACTTCCTCTTTCGGCCTCTCGCAGCATACTAACTCTCCCAACACATGAAGACGGAAACTCCCTCGACTTGGTCTTCTCCCGGCTTTGCTCAGTGGACCTTTTCACAAACTCCTGTCTTCCGCTCTGACCACAACCTTCTTTCATTCTCTATCAAGAACTGCCATCCTGCTCAGGTCACCCCCACTTTCCAAACTTATGAAGAACTTGCAGTCATCATTGTCCCCTATCTCATCCATCTCATGTCCTGATTCTGCACTGAAGCATTACAATGAAACCCTGCAAAGTGCCCTGGATGAAATTGCACCTCCTATACATAGAACAACTCGGCATAGACGGTGACAACCGTGGCACGTGCTGCAAACACGTTTCCTGCACCGGTGCTCCCGGTGTGCCGAACGTCTGTGGAGAATTTCTTATCTACCCGAAGATTTCATCCATTATAAGTTCATGCTTAAAACATACAACTCTGCCCTTCACCTCTCCAAACAAACCTATTTCAACACCCTCTTCGCCTCACTGTCCAATAACCCTAAACATCTCTTTGACTCTTTTCATTCCCTACTCAACCCAAGAGTGCACGCCCCAACCACGGATCTCCGCGCTGACGATCTGGCCAACTACATCAAAGAAAAAATTTACCACATCTGACAGGAAATTACTTCCCAATCCCCTCATACCATGCACTGTCCTCCCTCCCCCACTGCATCTAGCTCACTCTCTAACTTTGAACCAGTCACAGAAAAAGAAGTAATCGGGCTCCTTGCATCTTCTCGCCCGATCACTTGCACCAGTGACCCCATTCCGTCACATCTCCTCCAGTCCCTTTCCCCTACTGTCACCTCTCACCTAACAAAAATATTCAACCTTTCTCTCTCTTTCGGTATCTTTCCCTCCTCATTTAAGCATGCCATCATACATCCATTACTTAAAAAGAACCATCCCTCGACCAAAACTGTGCCACTAATTATATACCTGTCTCTGATCTTCCCTTCATCTCCAAACTCCTCGAACGCCTGGTCCACTCACGTCTTATCCGCTCACTCTCTTCTCGGCCCTTTTCAATCTGGTTTCCACTCTTTACACTCTACTGAAACCGCTCTCACTAAAGTCTCTAATGATCTACTAACAGCTTAATCTAATGGTCACTACTCCATACTAATTCTCTTGGATCTCTCCGCAGCTTTGATACTGTGGATCATCAGCTCCTCCTCACTATGCTACACTCCATCGGCCTCAAGGACACCGTTCTTTCCTGGTTCTCCTATGTCTCCGACCGCTCTTTCACTGTATCTTTTCCTGGTTCCTCCTCCTGTCACCTTCCCCTTACTATTGGGGTTCCTCAAAGATCAGTCCTAGGGCCCCTCCTCTTCTCTTTGTATACCACCACTTTTGGACAAACAATCCATAGAGATGGTGCTGGAACCCAAATCTACTATGATGACACCCAATTAGACACTTCTCCTGATATCACGCCAGCCTTTTTAGAATACACCAGTGATTCTTACCACTGTCTCTAACATCATGTCCTCCCTCTATATGAAACTGAACCTGTCTAAAACTGAACTCCTCGTGCTTTCTCCCTCTACTATCCTACCTTTGCCTGACATTGTCATCTCCGTGTGTGGTTCCAGCATTACCCCCAAGCAACATGCCCGCTTCCTTTGGGTCATACTTGATTCCGAGCTTTCATTCACCCCCCACATCCAATCACTGGCTCGCTCTCTTCAAAAACATTTCTAGAATTTGCCCTTTTCTTAATTTCGACTCAGCATAAACTCTTACTGTTTCTTTTATTCATTCTCGTCTGGACTATTGTAACTCTCTACTAATCGGTCTCTCTCTTACCAAACTCTCCCCTCTCCAATCTGTCCTGAATGCTGCAGCCAGGATCATATTCCTCACCAATTTACACCGATGCCTCTACCTTATGTCAGTCAAAACACTGGTTACCAATCCACTCTAGAATCCAGTACAAAACTATTACCCTCACCCACAAAGCACTCCATGGCTAAGCACCGCCCTACATCTCCTCCCTGGTCTCAGCCTACCACCCTACCCGTGCTCTTCCTTCTCCTAATGACCTGAGGTTAGCTTCCTCAATAATCAGAACCTCCCACTCAGTCTCCAAGACTTTTCATGTGCTGCGCCAATTCCTTGGAATGCACTACCCAGGTTAATACGATTAATCCCCAATCCCCACAGTTTTAAGCGTGTCCTAAAAACGCATTTGTTCAGACTGGCCTACTTACTCAACGCATTAACTTAACTATCCCTGTGTGGCCCATTCAAAATGACTTAAACCATAATCAGGTTCCTTGCATCATGTTCTCATACACTTTATGCAGTTAGCCCTCTGTGTCTGTACTGTTACATATTTAGGCTGTTAACTGATTCATCCAGCTTTACATGAACACCTGGTTCTTACACTATGGCTGGTCCGAAAAACGAAAGCAACCATCCACGTCTCGTGTCTCCTTTTGTCCTCATAGTTTGTAAGCTTGCGAGCAGGGCCTTAATTCCTCTTGGTATCTGTTTTGAACTGTGTTTATTGTTATGATGTTATGTCTATTGTCTGTACAGTCCCCTCTATAATGTAAAGCGCTGCGGAATATGTTGGTGCTATTTAAATAAAATTATCACTTTTACAAGCCATGTGATTGTTCAAAAGCCTCATTATTTCTATACTAGATGGTAGCCCGATTCTAACGCATTGGGTATTCTAGAATATTTATGTTGTTTATTTATGAAGATTTTAGAATAATACATTGAATACACAGGATTCGGACTGCGCCTGTCACTGATTGTTCGCAGCCGGCCACGTAGTATATAACAGCCCACGTAGTATATAGCACAGCCACGTAGTATATAGCACAGCCACGTAGTATGTAACAGCCCACGCACGCAGTATATAACACAGCCCACGTAGTGTATAACACAGCCCACGTAGTGTATAACACAGCCCACGTAGTGTATAACACAGCCCACGTAGTGTATAACACAGCCCACGTAGTGTATAACACAGCCCACGTAGTGTATAACACAGCCCACGTAGTGTATAACAACCCACCTAGTATATAGCACTGCCCACGTAGTATATAACAGCCCACGTAGTGTATAACACAGCCCACGTAGTGTATAACACAGCCCACGTAGTGTATAACACAGCCCACGTAGTGTATAACACAGCCCACGTAGTATATAACAGCCCACGTAGTATATAACAGCCCACGTAGTATATAACAGCCCACGTAGTATATAACAGCCCACGTAGTATATAACAGCCCACGTAGTATATAACAGCCCACGTAGTATATAACAGCCCACGTAGTATATAACAGCCCACGTAGTATATAACAGCCCACGTAGTATATAACAGCCCACGTAGTATATAACAGCCCACGTAGTATATAACAGCCCACGTAGTATATAACAGCCCACGTAGTATATAACAGCCCACGTAGTATATAACAGCCCACGTAGTATATAACAGCCCACGTAGTATATAACAGCCCACGTAGTATATAACAGCCCACGTAGTATATAACAGCCCACGTAGTATATAACAGCCCACGTAGTATATAACAGCCCACGTAGTATATAACAGCCCACGTAGTATATAACAGCCCACGTAGTATATAACAGCCCACGTAGTATATAACAGCCCACGTAGTATATAACAGCCCACGTAGTATATAACAGCCCACGTAGTATATAACAGCCCACGTAGTATATAACAGCCCACGTAGTATATAACAGCCCACGTAGTATATAACAGCCCACGTAGTATATAACAGCCCACGTAGTATATAACAGCCCACGTAGTATATAACAGCCCACGTAGTATATAACAGCCCACGTAGTATATAACAGCCCACGTAGTATATAACAGCCCACGTAGTATATAACAGCCCACGTAGTATATAACAGCCCACGTAGTATATAACAGCCCACGTAGTATATAACAGCCCACGTAGTATATAACAGCCCACGTAGTATATAACAGCCCACGTAGTATATAACAGCCCACGTAGTATATAACAGCCCACGTAGTATATAACAGCCCACGTAGTATATAACAGCCCACGTAGTATATAACAGCCCACGTAGTATATAACAGCCCACGTAGTATATAACAGCCCACGTAGTATATAACAGCCCACGTAGTATATAACAGCCCACGTAGTATATAACAGCCCACGTAGTATATAACAGCCCACGTAGTATATAACAGCCCACGTAGTATATAACAGCCCACGTAGTATATAACAGCCCACGTAGTATATAACAGCCCACGTAGTATATAACAGCCCACGTAGTATATAACAGCCCACGTAGTATATAACAGCCCACGTAGTATATAACAGCCCACGTAGTATATAACAGCCCACGTAGTATATAACAGCCCACGTAGTATATAACAGCCCACGTAGTATATAACAGCCCACGTAGTATATAACAGCCCACGTAGTATATAACAGCCCACGTAGTATATAACAGCCCACGTAGTATATAACAGCCCACGTAGTATATAACAGCCCACGTAGTATATAACAGCCCACGTAGTATATAACAGCCCACGTAGTATATAACAGCCCACGTAGTATATAACAGCCCACGTAGTATATAACAGCCCACGTAGTATATAACAGCCCACGTAGTATATAACAGCCCACGTAGTATATAACAGCCCACGTAGTATATAACAGCCCACGTAGTATATAACAGCCCACGTAGTATATAACAGCCCACGTAGTATATAACAGCCCACGTAGTATATAACAGCCCACGTAGTATATAACAGCCCACGTAGTATATAACAGCCCACGTAGTATATAACAGCCCACGTAGTATATAACAGCCCACGTAGTATATAACAGCCCACGTAGTATATAACAGCCCACGTAGTATATAACAGCCCACGTAGTATATAACAGCCCACGTAGTATATAACAGCCCACGTAGTATATAACAGCCCACGTAGTATATAACAGCCCACGTAGTATATAACAGCCCACGTAGTATATAACAGCCCACGTAGTATATAACAGCCCACGTAGTATATAACAGCCCACGTAGTATATAACAGCCCACGTAGTATATAACAGCCCACGTAGTATATAACAGCCCACGTAGTATATAACAGCCCACGTAGTATATAACAGCCCACGTAGTATATAACAGCCCACGTAGTATATAACAGCCCACGTAGTATATAACAGCCCACGTAGTATATAACAGCCCACGTAGTATATAACAGCCCACGTAGTATATAACAGCCCACGTAGTATATAACAGCCCACGTAGTATATAACAGCCCACGTAGTATATAACAGCCCACGTAGTATATAACAGCCCACGTAGTATATAACAGCCCACGTAGTATATAACAGCCCACGTAGTATATAACAGCCCACGTAGTATATAACAGCCCACGTAGTATATAACAGCCCACGTAGTATATAACAGCCCACGTAGTATATAACAGCCCACGTAGTATATAACAGCCCACGTAGTATATAACAGCCCACGTAGTATATAACAGCCCACGTAGTATATAACAGCCCACGTAGTATATAACAGCCCACGTAGTATATAACAGCCCACGTAGTATATAACAGCCCACGTAGTATATAACAGCCCACGTAGTATATAACAGCCCACGTAGTATATAACAGCCCACGTAGTATATAACAGCCCACGTAGTATATAACAGCCCACGTAGTATATAACAGCCCACGTAGTATATAACAGCCCACGTAGTATATAACAGCCCACGTAGTATATAACAGCCCACGTAGTATATAACAGCCCACGTAGTATATAACAGCCCACGTAGTATATAACAGCCCACGTAGTATATAACAGCCCACGTAGTATATAACAGCCCACGTAGTATATAACAGCCCACGTAGTATATAACAGCCCACGTAGTATATAACAGCCCACGTAGTATATAACAGCCCACGTAGTATATAACAGCCCACGTAGTATATAACAGCCCACGTAGTATATAACAGCCCACGTAGTATATAACAGCCCACGTAGTATATAACAGCCCACGTAGTATATAACAGCCCACGTAGTATATAACAGCCCACGTAGTATATAACAGCCCACGTAGTATATAACAGCCCACGTAGTATATAACAGCCCACGTAGTATATAACAGCCCACGTAGTATATAACAGCCCACGTAGTATATAACAGCCCACGTAGTATATAACAGCCCACGTAGTATATAACAGCCCACGTAGTATATAACAGCCCACGTAGTATATAACAGCCCACGTAGTATATAACAGCCCACGTAGTATATAACAGCCCACGTAGTATATAACAGCCCACGTAGTATATAACAGCCCACGTAGTATATAACAGCCCACGTAGTATATAACAGCCCACGTAGTATATAACAGCCCACGTAGTATATAACAGCCCACGTAGTATATAACAGCCCACGTAGTATATAACAGCCCACGTAGTATATAACAGCCCACGTAGTATATAACAGCCCACGTAGTATATAACAGCCCACGTAGTATATAACAGCCCACGTAGTATATAACAGCCCACGTAGTATATAACAGCCCACGTAGTATATAACAGCCCACGTAGTATATAACAGCCCACGTAGTATATAACAGCCCACGTAGTATATAACAGCCCACGTAGTATATAACAGCCCACGTAGTATATAACAGCCCACGTAGTATATAACAGCCCACGTAGTATATAACAGCCCACGTAGTATATAACAGCCCACGTAGTATATAACAGCCCACGTAGTATATAACAGCCCACGTAGTATATAACAGCCCACGTAGTATATAACAGCCCACGTAGTATATAACAGCCCACGTAGTATATAACAGCCCACGTAGTATATAACAGCCCACGTAGTATATAACAGCCCACGTAGTATATAACAGCCCACGTAGTATATAACAGCCCACGTAGTATATAACAGCCCACGTAGTATATAACAGCCCACGTAGTATATAACAGCCCACGTAGTATATAACAGCCCACGTAGTATATAACAGCCCACGTAGTATATAACAGCCCACGTAGTATATAACAGCCCACGTAGTATATAACAGCCCACGTAGTATATAACAGCCCACGTAGTATATAACAGCCCACGTAGTATATAACAGCCCACGTAGTATATAACAGCCCACGTAGTATATAACAGCCCACGTAGTATATAACAGCCCACGTAGTATATAACAGCCCACGTAGTATATAACAGCCCACGTAGTATATAACAGCCCACGTAGTATATAACAGCCCACGTAGTATATAACAGCCCACGTAGTATATAACAGCCCACGTAGTATATAACAGCCCACGTAGTATATAACAGCCCACGTAGTATATAACAGCCCACGTAGTATATAACAGCCCACGTAGTATATAACAGCCCACGTAGTATATAACAGCCCACGTAGTATATAACAGCCCACGTAGTATATAACAGCCCACGTAGTATATAACAGCCCACGTAGTATATAACAGCCCACGTAGTATATAACAGCCCACGTAGTATATAACAGCCCACGTAGTATATAACAGCCCACGTAGTATATAACAGCCCACGTAGTATATAACAGCCCACGTAGTATATAACAGCCCACGTAGTATATAACAGCCCACGTAGTATATAACAGCCCACGTAGTATATAACAGCCCACGTAGTATATAACAGCCCACGTAGTATATAACAGCCCACGTAGTATATAACAGCCCACGTAGTATATAACAGCCCACGTAGTATATAACAGCCCACGTAGTATATAACAGCCCACGTAGTATATAACAGCCCACGTAGTATATAACAGCCCACGTAGTATATAACAGCCCACGTAGTATATAACAGCCCACGTAGTATATAACAGCCCACGTAGTATATAACAGCCCACGTAGTATATAACAGCCCACGTAGTATATAACAGCCCACGTAGTATATAACAGCCCACGTAGTATATAACAGCCCACGTAGTATATAACAGCCCACGTAGTATATAACAGCCCACGTAGTATATAACAGCCCACGTAGTATATAACAGCCCACGTAGTATATAACAGCCCACGTAGTATATAACAGCCCACGTAGTATATAACAGCCCACGTAGTATATAACAGCCCACGTAGTATATAACAGCCCACGTAGTATATAACAGCCCACGTAGTATATAACAGCCCACGTAGTATATAACAGCCCACGTAGTATATAACAGCCCACGTAGTATATAACAGCCCACGTAGTATATAACAGCCCACGTAGTATATAACAGCCCACGTAGTATATAACAGCCCACGTAGTATATAACAGCCCACGTAGTATATAACAGCCCACGTAGTATATAACAGCCCACGTAGTATATAACAGCCCACGTAGTATATAACAGCCCACGTAGTATATAACAGCCCACGTAGTATATAACAGCCCACGTAGTATATAACAGCCCACGTAGTATATAACAGCCCACGTAGTATATAACAGCCCACGTAGTATATAACAGCCCACGTAGTATATAACAGCCCACGTAGTATATAACAGCCCACGTAGTATATAACAGCCCACGTAGTATATAACAGCCCACGTAGTATATAACAGCCCACGTAGTATATAACAGCCCACGTAGTATATAACAGCCCACGTAGTATATAACAGCCCACGTAGTATATAACAGCCCACGTAGTATATAACAGCCCACGTAGTATATAACAGCCCACGTAGTATATAACAGCCCACGTAGTATATAACAGCCCACGTAGTATATAACAGCCCACGTAGTATATAACAGCCCACGTAGTATATAACAGCCCACGTAGTATATAACAGCCCACGTAGTATATAACAGCCCACGTAGTATATAACAGCCCACGTAGTATATAACAGCCCACGTAGTATATAACAGCCCACGTAGTATATAACAGCCCACGTAGTATATAACAGCCCACGTAGTATATAACAGCCCACGTAGTATATAACAGCCCACGTAGTATATAACAGCCCACGTAGTATATAACAGCCCACGTAGTATATAACAGCCCACGTAGTATATAACAGCCCACGTAGTATATAACAGCCCACGTAGTATATAACAGCCCACGTAGTATATAACAGCCCACGTAGTATATAACAGCCCACGTAGTATATAACAGCCCACGTAGTATATAACAGCCCACGTAGTATATAACAGCCCACGTAGTATATAACAGCCCACGTAGTATATAACAGCCCACGTAGTATATAACAGCCCACGTAGTATATAACAGCCCACGTAGTATATAACAGCCCACGTAGTATATAACAGCCCACGTAGTATATAACAGCCCACGTAGTATATAACAGCCCACGTAGTATATAACAGCCCACGTAGTATATAACAGCCCACGTAGTATATAACAGCCCACGTAGTATATAACAGCCCACGTAGTATATAACAGCCCACGTAGTATATAACAGCCCACGTAGTATATAACAGCCCACGTAGTATATAACAGCCCACGTAGTATATAACAGCCCACGTAGTATATAACAGCCCACGTAGTATATAACAGCCCACGTAGTATATAACAGCCCACGTAGTATATAACAGCCCACGTAGTATATAACAGCCCACGTAGTATATAACAGCCCACGTAGTATATAACAGCCCACGTAGTATATAACAGCCCACGTAGTATATAACAGCCCACGTAGTATATAACAGCCCACGTAGTATATAACAGCCCACGTAGTATATAACAGCCCACGTAGTATATAACAGCCCACGTAGTATATAACAGCCCACGTAGTATATAACAGCCCACGTAGTATATAACAGCCCACGTAGTATATAACAGCCCACGTAGTATATAACAGCCCACGTAGTATATAACAGCCCACGTAGTATATAACAGCCCACGTAGTATATAACAGCCCACGTAGTATATAACAGCCCACGTAGTATATAACAGCCCACGTAGTATATAACAGCCCACGTAGTATATAACAGCCCACGTAGTATATAACAGCCCACGTAGTATATAACAGCCCACGTAGTATATAACAGCCCACGTAGTATATAACAGCCCACGTAGTATATAACAGCCCACGTAGTATATAACAGCCCACGTAGTATATAACAGCCCACGTAGTATATAACAGCCCACGTAGTATATAACAGCCCACGTAGTATATAACAGCCCACGTAGTATATAACAGCCCACGTAGTATATAACAGCCCACGTAGTATATAACAGCCCACGTAGTATATAACAGCCCACGTAGTATATAACAGCCCACGTAGTATATAACAGCCCACGTAGTATATAACAGCCCACGTAGTATATAACAGCCCACGTAGTATATAACAGCCCACGTAGTATATAACAGCCCACGTAGTATATAACAGCCCACGTAGTATATAACAGCCCACGTAGTATATAACAGCCCACGTAGTATATAACAGCCCACGTAGTATATAACAGCCCACGTAGTATATAACAGCCCACGTAGTATATAACAGCCCACGTAGTATATAACAGCCCACGTAGTATATAACAGCCCACGTAGTATATAACAGCCCACGTAGTATATAACAGCCCACGTAGTATATAACAGCCCACGTAGTATATAACAGCCCACGTAGTATATAACAGCCCACGTAGTATATAACAGCCCACGTAGTATATAACAGCCCACGTAGTATATAACAGCCCACGTAGTATATAACAGCCCACGTAGTATATAACAGCCCACGTAGTATATAACAGCCCACGTAGTATATAACAGCCCACGTAGTATATAACAGCCCACGTAGTATATAACAGCCCACGTAGTATATAACAGCCCACGTAGTATATAACAGCCCACGTAGTATATAACAGCCCACGTAGTATATAACAGCCCACGTAGTATATAACAGCCCACGTAGTATATAACAGCCCACGTAGTATATAACAGCCCACGTAGTATATAACAGCCCACGTAGTATATAACAGCCCACGTAGTATATAACAGCCCACGTAGTATATAACAGCCCACGTAGTATATAACAGCCCACGTAGTATATAACAGCCCACGTAGTATATAACAGCCCACGTAGTATATAACAGCCCACGTAGTATATAACAGCCCACGTAGTATATAACAGCCCACGTAGTATATAACAGCCCACGTAGTATATAACAGCCCACGTAGTATATAACAGCCCACGTAGTATATAACAGCCCACGTAGTATATAACAGCCCACGTAGTATATAACAGCCCACGTAGTATATAACAGCCCACGTAGTATATAACAGCCCACGTAGTATATAACAGCCCACGTAGTATATAACAGCCCACGTAGTATATAACAGCCCACGTAGTATATAACAGCCCACGTAGTATATAACAGCCCACGTAGTATATAACAGCCCACGTAGTATATAACAGCCCACGTAGTATATAACAGCCCACGTAGTATATAACAGCCCACGTAGTATATAACAGCCCACGTAGTATATAACAGCCCACGTAGTATATAACAGCCCACGTAGTATATAACAGCCCACGTAGTATATAACAGCCCACGTAGTATATAACAGCCCACGTAGTATATAACAGCCCACGTAGTATATAACAGCCCACGTAGTATATAACAGCCCACGTAGTATATAACAGCCCACGTAGTATATAACAGCCCACGTAGTATATAACAGCCCACGTAGTATATAACAGCCCACGTAGTATATAACAGCCCACGTAGTATATAACAGCCCACGTAGTATATAACAGCCCACGTAGTATATAACAGCCCACGTAGTATATAACAGCCCACGTAGTATATAACAGCCCACGTAGTATATAACAGCCCACGTAGTATATAACAGCCCACGTAGTATATAACAGCCCACGTAGTATATAACAGCCCACGTAGTATATAACAGCCCACGTAGTATATAACAGCCCACGTAGTATATAACAGCCCACGTAGTATATAACAGCCCACGTAGTATATAACAGCCCACGTAGTATATAACAGCCCACGTAGTATATAACAGCCCACGTAGTATATAACAGCCCACGTAGTATATAACAGCCCACGTAGTATATAACAGCCCACGTAGTATATAACAGCCCACGTAGTATATAACAGCCCACGTAGTATATAACAGCCCACGTAGTATATAACAGCCCACGTAGTATATAACAGCCCACGTAGTATATAACAGCCCACGTAGTATATAACAGCCCACGTAGTATATAACAGCCCACGTAGTATATAACAGCCCACGTAGTATATAACAGCCCACGTAGTATATAACAGCCCACGTAGTATATAACAGCCCACGTAGTATATAACAGCCCACGTAGTATATAACAGCCCACGTAGTATATAACAGCCCACGTAGTATATAACAGCCCACGTAGTATATAACAGCCCACGTAGTATATAACAGCCCACGTAGTATATAACAGCCCACGTAGTATATAACAGCCCACGTAGTATATAACAGCCCACGTAGTATATAACAGCCCACGTAGTATATAACAGCCCACGTAGTATATAACAGCCCACGTAGTATATAACAGCCCACGTAGTATATAACAGCCCACGTAGTATATAACAGCCCACGTAGTATATAACAGCCCACGTAGTATATTGCACAGCCCACGTAGTATATAACAGCCCACGCAGTATATTGCACAACCCACGCAGTATATTGCACAACCCACGCAGTATATTGCACAACCCACGCAGTATATTGCACAACCCACGCAGTATATTGCACAAGAGTGCATTGCGGTCTCGCGAGCTGATGACGTAGCGGTCTCGTGAGAACGCTACGTCATCATCTCGTGAGATCGCAATGCATGGAGCGGTCACTGGAGCGTCGCGAGGAGCGGGAAAGGCCTGTTCTGGATCCGAGGGGCCCACAGAGGATGAGTACATAACTATTTTTTTTTTTATTATCATTTTTAACATTAGATCTTTTTACTATTGATGCTGCATAGGCAGCATCAATAGTAAAAAGTTGGTCACACAGGGTTAATAGCAGCATTAATGAACTGCTTTACACCGCGCCATAACGCGGTCTGTTAACCCTATGTGAGCGCTGACTGGAGGGGAGTATGGAGCGGGCACTGACTGTGGCGAGTAAGGAGCGGCCATTTCGCCGCTGGACTGTGCCCGTCGCTGATTGGTCGCGGCACAATGGCCACAACCAATCAGCGACTTGGGATTTCCGTAACAGACAGAAAGACAGAAGTGACTCTTAGATGTATGTATGTATGTATGCATGTATGTATGTATGTAGCGCTGTGAGTGGTGTTTAAATCCTGCACAAATATCGCTGATTGGTCGCGGGCGGCCGGGAGCAACCAATCAGCGAAGCATGTCTCAAATCCCGCGCCAATGCGCGGGAGGACTGCGCCTGTCGAGGGGTTGGGGGTGCAGGATGTCGGGGATTCTGGGCGCAGGATGTTGGAGGTTTGCACATGCTTGGCGTAGCCGCAGCTCTGCTCCCTCTTCCCGACGCCCCTGCTTCTCACTCGGGCTCCTCTGCTCCCTCTCCCGGGGGACTGTGCTCCTTCTCCCCGGTGCCACTGCTTCTCACTCGGGCGCCTCTGCTCCCTCTCTCGGGGGACCCTGTTCCTTGTCCCCGGCACCACTGCTCACTTGGGCGCCTCTGCTCCCTCTCCCGGGGGACCCTGCTTCTCCCCGGCACCACTGCTCACTCGGGCGCCTCTGCTCCCTCTACCGGGGGACCCTGCTCCTTCTCCCCAATGCCACTGCTCCCTCTCCCGGGGGACCCTGCTCCTTCTCCCCGGCGCCACTGCTTCTCACTCGGGCGCCGACTCTGCTCCTTCTCCCCGGCTCTCCGCACATGCAGGATTCCGGGTGCCCGCACACAATAGGTAGTCACAGGCTGGTGTCCTCGCAGTGCCCTTTGCTCTCCACTCTTTGCCCTCTCCTGGTCTCCAGCTTCCTCACCGCCTCCCTCTCTCACCCGGGCCGGTACAAGCACTGTCTGGTGCCCCGACTCCCGCGCCCCGGCTGTCCACACATGCAGGACTCCGGGTGCCCGCACACAATACGTCGTCACAGGCCGGCATTCTCGCAGCCCCCTCTACCCTCCACTCTTTGCCCTCTCCTGGTCCCCGGCTTCCTCCCCGCCTCCCTCGCTCACCCGGGACGGTACACACACTGTCCAGATGCCTCCATGTTCCCTCCTGGTCGGTACACTGTCCCGCTCCTCTCTCCTGTACACCGGCAGAGATGGAGACCACACCCCTTCCTGGAAATCAGCGTCGCTGATTGGTCGCGGCCGACTGGGCCCTGACCCATCAGCGACGCAGGATTTCCGGGACAGACAGACGGAAGTGCACCTTAGACAATTATATAGATATAGATGCCTGTATAGACTTCAGCACACTGATAATGTGTCACAGTAGCAGGAGAAGCTACTGACAAGAAGTATCACACTAGGAGGAATGCCTGCCCCCAACATCATGGAAGTAAACAGACTGGAAAGCAGTGTGCTGGTCAAGACTTTAGTTCAAATATTCCTTTAAGCAAATATGTTTGAAGAACATTTATTATGGCATTATTGAGTTCTACATGTCTGTCTAAAAATCCATTTATACTTAAATATAATTTATTTTCAAATTGTTTAGAGTGTAATTTTTTAAAGCACTTTACAAATTGTTATTCCTGTGATACTGCCACTTGTCTGACACCCAGAGAGCCTATCCCTAACAAAGGAGGTGCTTAGAGCGACCCCTTCCTTATAATGTGTGATAATGATCTTATTGAAGTCACTTTTTATGTTCTAGGGTCCCATATTTGGCTCTTGCACGCACTTTTGAGATGATAGAAAATGAGTCAGCTCGGTAAGTTTTCTTTTCTTATAGGGTACGTTCACACAAGATGCTTTTGCTGCTTTTTTTCCGCAGCAAAACCTGATCTTCTTGGCAGGAAAGAAGCTGTGTCAAAAACGCAGGTTTTGGTGCATTTTTTGTTGCGTATTTGGTGCGTTTTTGCTGCTTTTTTTCTTTGTCCATGCTAATGTCCTTGGATTTTCAGCAGCAAAAACACAGCCAATAATGATACCTGCGTTTTTGCTGCGTTTTTTCAACACCCATTCAAGTCAATGGGTGAAAAAACGCAGCTAAAACGCTGAAAGTGACATGCTCGATGTCCAAAAAAACGCAGCAAAGCACAAAATACTGATCAAACAGAAAACCAATGTATGTGCATGAGATTTCTGAAATCTCATAGGCTTTGCTGGTATTGTAAAAAGCAGCTGAAAATTAGCAAGCAAAATTAGCAGCAAAAAAAGCAGCAAAAACGCCTTGTGAACTTACCCTTAAAATGTAGAAAAAAATTGTGACCTAAGCCTTTGAGTTTTAGCTGCTGCTATTTTCAGTAATACACAGTAACCGTTCTTACAATGTCAGAAAATTGTGTAGTTTCTGAATAGTTAGCACTTGCCCATTTCTAGTAGATGTTAGGCTACTTTCACATTTGCATTCTGCGCCGCAGCGTAGGACGCTGCAGCGTCGCATGCGTCATGCGCTCCTATATTTAACATGGGGACGCATGGACATGCGTTGTTGCGTTTTGTGACGCATGCGTCTTTTTGGGCGCACGCGTCAGGGCGCAGAGGACGCAGCAAGTTGCGTTTTTTTTGCGTCCAAAATCATACAAAAAAAGGACGCAAAACAATGCGTTTTGCATGCGTTGTGCGTTGCGTCGCTGATGCGTCCCCGACGCAACACACAACGCAAATGTGAACGTAGCCTTAGGAAGAGTTGTGTTTGCTAATTTTTCAGAGCTTTGGTTTGTGTAAACCCTATGGCACTATAATTCATTAGGTTGTCCTTCAGTCAAGCACTCGGTCTCCGGCACAGCCTATCTAAGTAAGCACAGAGCAGGCTAGGGATCACAATTACTGTCCTGATCATGTCCATGTAATACGTATCACTAAGAGGTGAAACAGGAAAATGGCCTTAGAATCTTACTGCACCTTGATTTTTTCCTAGTACATACCTAGTGCTGTTAATGTGCATGTCCAGGTATGGAAAAATATTTAGAATTGCGAGTCCTCAGTGGTTGATACCTTTTAATGGCTAACTGAAAAGATGGTAACAAATTGCAAGCTTTCGAGACTACTCGGGTCTCTTCATCAGGCAGAGACTAATAAAAATTCTGAAGAATCACATATTTATGCACAACACAGCCCAGAAATAATGCCATAGATAAGACAGGTGACATGAAGCAGAACTACCATTATGTGAGTGATAAATGGTTGTGTCCGTAAATATTGGAATAGTTCATAGATTAGGAGTGTGAATGTTTTATTGTCCTCTGATTGGGGTCCGTTTCTGTTATGATGCCCCTACACGGTCTGAGGAACAAATTCCTTAATTGATGTAAAAAGACATAAATCCATGCGACACATTCATTCCTGCACTGAGTGTGTCAAAAATCGTCATCAGTTTATATTCCCATACTCTTCTGTCTCTCTGAGATTTAAAATTACCCTTTAATACAAGTAATTTCATGTCCATGATGCTGTGATCAGGGAGACAAAAATGTATTGCCACAGGTATGTCTATTCTTTACTTATTGTGTGGCGATGAGAGTTCATTCTTGTTCTAAGCTTTTGCCCTGTCTCCCCCACATACAGACCCCCAGTTGGACATTTAGTACAAATAATTGGGTACACCACAATAGATGTGATGCAGCTAAAAGCATCTGGGATCTTGTAGTCCTGATGTGAATTGGGGATCTCTATCTCTATCTTGTCTGTGGTCATTATAAATGGACAGGTTTTACATTTTTTCTGGTTGCAAGGATTTATAAGGTTTTATAAGAGAAAATTAGAAAAAAAAGTGAAGCAAAAAATGTGGTCATGACGCACTGTTATGGGGATCTGCTGCTGACACTATTATAGGGTAATGTCACCCAATTCTGTACTAATATCCCCCAACCTGGTATGTGTCATGATCCAGTCCTGAGTTTGTTTTCAGCTGTGTTGTCTCTGGACTGGTCATACAGCAGTTAATCCCCTCTGCCTCGTTTTGAAGTTGGCTGGGCTATTTCAGTCCTCTGCGGGCCAGTGTCAGCTATAGTTAATGCTTCCTGGCTTGAGCCCCTGACCTGTATAAGGCTAGTTTCACACTAGCGTTTTGGTGAGCTGCAGACTTCTCTGTGAAGCCCCGCCCACAGTCACAACTCCACCGCTCAGCTCCGCCCCTTCTGAATGCGGCCTGCGTACCTATCTTTAACATTAGGTACGCAGGTCGTGCGGATGTATGCGGATGCCTCCGCATGCATCGTTTTGACGCTGCAGAGAAAAAAATATTCCAACCAGCTGCATTTTACGTGGGTCGCCGCATCGTCAAAACGACGCATGCGAAGGCATCCGCGCGACCTGCGTATCTAATGTTAAAGATAAATTCCAGGTCGCATGCGGAAGTGGGCGGAGCTGAGCGGCTGTGGGTGTGGCTTCACAGAGGAAGTCCACAGCCCTCCGCAGCTCACCAAAACGCTAGTGTGAAGCTAGCCTTAGTGATCCTTGTGCTTCTGACTGCCTGTACTCGTGTATGACTCGACCTGATCTCTGGACTTCGCTCTTTGTTTTCCATCTCTGATACCACGCTCCCCGACTGGCTTCGACTCTGGCTTGTACCCCGACTTCGTCTTGCGTCTCACATTTTGGTTACCACGTTCCCGGTAGGCTCTAACTTCTTGTTTGTCCCTGACTACGTGTTTTGCTGTTATCTTTGGTACCTCAGCTCCTGACACTTTTGGATTCTACTCGTCTGACTACTCTTTCGTTACTTGTGGCACCTGTGCTGCTGCTCAGTGTTGCTACGCTGTGTGTGCATCCTCTCTTCCCTCACCAGCACCCCCTGGTGGAGGTTGCACTATACTGAACTGCAGCATCAAATTATAGTATGTATATGTTCCCAATCCAAGTATACATGGCCCCCTAATTCTCTTGTGTACATGGCCCCCCTCGTCCCCATGCTGGTACACATGGTCTTCCCATCCCCATGTTGGTATACATGGTCCCCTTATCTCCATGCTGGTATACATGGTCCCCTTATCCCCATGCTGGTATACTTGGCCTCCTTCATCCCCATGCTGGTATATATGGTCCCCTCATCCCCATGCTGGTATACATGGCCCCTCTCTTCCCCATGCTGGTATACATGGCCCCCTCATCCCCATGCTGGTATACATGGCCCCCTCATCCCCATGCTGGTATACATGGCCCCCTCATCCCCATGCTTGTATACATGGCCCCCTCATCCCCATGCTGGTATACATGGCTCCTCATCCCCATGCTGGTATACATGGCTCCTCTCATCTCCATGCTGGTATGCATGGCCCCTCTCATCCCCATGCTGTACTTGTTCCACTCATCCCCATGTTGGTATACATGGCACCTCTCATCCCCATGCTGGTATACATGGCAACGTAATCCCCATGCTGGTATACATGGCTCCTCATCCCCGTGCTGGTATACATGGCTCCTCATCCCCATTCTGGTATACATGGCCCCCCTCATCCCCATTCTGGTACACATGGCCCCCCTCATCCCCATTCTGGTATACATGGTCCCCTCATCTCCATGCAGGTATACATGGTCCCCTTATCCCCATGCTGGTATATATGGTCTCCTCATCCCCATGCTGGTATACATGGCGCCCTCATCCCCATGCTGGTATACATGGCGCCCTCATCCCCATGCTGGTATACATGGTCCCTTCATCCCCATGCTGGTATGCATGGCTCCTTATCCCCATGTTGGTATACTTGTTCCACTCATCCCCATGTTGGTATACATGGCGCCCTCATCCCCATGCTGGTATATATGGCGCCCTCATCCCCATGCTGGTGTACATGGCGCCCTCATTTCCATGCTGGTATACATGGCGACCCTCATCCCCATGCTGGTATACACGGCGCCCTCATCCCCATGCTGGTATACATGGGGCCCTCATCCCCATGCTGGTATACATGGCCCCCTCATCCCCATGCTGGTATACATGGCCTCCCTCATCCCCATACTGGTATGCATGGCGCCCTCATCTCCATGCTGGTGTTCATGGCGCTCTCATCCCCATGCTGGTATACATGGCCCCCTCATCCCCATGCTGGTATACATGGCTCCTTATCCCCATGCTGGTATACATGGCCTCCCTCATCCCCATACTGGTATGCATGGTTCCCTCATCTCCATGCTGGTGTTCATGGCGCTCTCATCCCCATGCTGGTATACATGGCCCCCTCATCCCCATGCTGGTATACATGGCACCTCTCATCCCTATGCTGGTATACATGGCACCTCTCATCCCTATGCTGGTGTACTTGGCCCCATCATCCCCATGCTGGTATACATGGCGCCCTCATCCTCATGCTGGTATACATGGCGCCCCCAACCCCATGCTGGTATACATGGCCCACTCATCCCCATGCTGGTATACATAAGTATGTGACCCTTTGTTTTCAGTATCTGGTGTGACTCATTGTTTAGCAAGCAGTAACTTCATTTAGAAATTGTCAGGAATTTTGGACCATTCCTCCCTACAAAACCGCTTCAACTCTGTTATGTTGGCAGGTTTTCTCCCATGATTGGCTCACTTCAGGTCATCCTACAACATTTCTATAGTATTAAGGTCAGGAGTTTGACTTGGCCATTTATTCTTCTTTCACCTTTGTTTTGTAGAATGTTCCATCTGCTCTGTGTCGTTGTCTTGCTGCATGGCCCTTATTCTTTTGAGATTCAGCTCAAGGACAGAAGTCCTGACCTTTTTCCTTGTTACATCATTTGTCCAGCTGTCCTGCCCCAGATACAGGCCCCCACCTTGAGACTGTCGTCGACGGTATGAGGTTTTCATGCTGTATTACAGTGTTTGTCTTAATTGAGACCTAAGGTTTCTTATTTAATCCTAAAAGCTCTATTTGGGTCTTGTCTATCCGCAAAACACTCCTCCAATGTCTTTCCTATGGGCATGAATGTTCTTCTTAGAAGGCAGTGACTTTCTCCTTGCGATCATGCAGTGCACACCATTGTTGTTCAGTGTCCTCTTGGTGGGTGATCCTATTAACATTAGCTAACCTGAGAGAGGCATTTTAAAGGGAACCTGTCAGCAGGATTGTGCACAGTAACCCACAGACAGTGTTAAGTCGGCACTGTTATACTGATTAATGAGACCTGGTAATGAAATCAGTCTTGTGGTTGTTGTGTAATCTTTATTTTCAGTTTTGAGTTAGATATGCTCCAGGGCGGCCTGTGGGGGTCTTTATGTGGTGCTCTGATTAGGTTTTCATAATGCAGACTGCTGACAGGTCACTGATGCCTAACTGACCGGCCCCCTAGTTTACATAATGAATATTATATACCGTATATACTCGAGTATAAACCGACCCGAGTATAAGCCGACCCCCCTAATTTTGCCACAAAAAACTGGGAAAACTTATTGACTCGAGTATAAGCCTAGGGTGGAAAATGCAGCAGGTACCGGTGAATTTCAAAATTAAAAATAGATGCTCCATAACGTTCATTATGGCCCCATAGATGCTCCACATAAAGCTGTGCCATATATAATGCTCTGCACCGTTCATTATGGCCCCATAGATGCTCCACATAAAGCTGTGCCATATATAATGCTCTGCACCGTTCATTATGGCCCCATAGATGCTCCACATAAAGCTGTGCCATATATAATGCTCTGCACCGTTCATTATGGTCCCATAGATGCTCCATAGAAAGCTGTGCCATATATACAATGCTCTGCACCGTTGCCCCATAGATGCTCCACATAAATCTGTGCCATATATACAATGCTCTGCACCGTTGCCCCATAGATACTCCACATAACTCTGTGCCATATATACAATGCTCTGCACCGTTGCCCCATAGATACTCCACATTAATCTGTGCCTTATATACAATGCTCTGCACCGTTGCCCCAAAGATACTCCACATTAATCTGTGCCATATATACAATGCTCTGCACCGTTGCCCCATAGATGCTCCACATTAATCTGTGCCATATATACAATGCTCTGCACCGTTGCCCCATAGATACTCCACATTAATCTGTGCCATATATACAATGCTCTGCACCGTTGCCCCATAGATGCTCCACATTAATCTGTGCCATATATACAATGCTGCTGCAATAAAAAAAAAAAGACATACTCACCTCTCTTGCTTGCAGCTCCTCAGCATCTCGTCCTGGCGTCTCTCCGCACTGACTGATCAGGCAGAGGGCGGTGCGCACACTATATGCGTCATCGCGCCCTCTGACCTGCACAGTCAGAGCGGAGAGACGCCGGGAAGATGGAGCGACGCCCGGCGTGTGGAACGTGGACAGGTGAATATGACATACTTACCTGCTCCCGGCGTCCCGCTCCTTCCCCCGGACAGCTGGTCTTCGATGCCGCAGCCTCTTCCTCTGTCAGCTGTCACCAGCACCGTCATTAGAGGAATGAATTATGTGGCTCCGCCCCTATGGGAGGTGGAGCAGCCTATTCATTTCTCTAATGAGCGGTCCCACGTGACCGCTGTACAGGGGAAGAGATGTGGCACCCGGAGACCGTGGAGACAGGGGGAGCGACAGGAACGCCGGAACTAGGTGAGTATATGACAGTCCTCACCCGCCGACCCCACCACCGATCATGACTCGAGTATAAGCCGAGAGGGGCACTTTCAGCCCAAAAATTTGGGCTGAAAATCTCGGCTTATACTCGAGTATATACGGTATATATATTAAAAAAAAATAAATGACATTTTGCAGGCAGGTGCCAGCACTGCAGCATGATTGCATCTATAATGTGTGATTAATTATTGTTTTTGATAGTGTACATACATTAAAAAAAAATCAGCCCAAAAATGATCCCGCTTGTGCAGTAGCAGCTATCGGTGATCCAAAAGGTGCTACTGCACTGGCACGTGATCTTTGTGGCCCTCACCTAGCGGTAATTCACAAGCATCGTTACTCTCCTATTAGTGCACAATCTGGCCATAGACTGATGGAGTGGGCAGCTGAGGACCGCCGGCTTCCCACAGTTAGGCAGCAGGGAGGCCGCTATCAGGAAGACCTCAGCAGTTATGCCCCTCTTTAACTTTATCTCATATCACTTTAGGTTTTTTCAACTGGTTAGCAGCACTCCTACATATTTATACTTTATTTTAAATATATATATTTTTTTATCTTTCTTTTTTAGTTTAAAAAACATAGAAACGTTGAGTAATTTTCTGCGCTCTGTCATCTGTTTGACTTCGGGGGATCTCTTGCCATGTATTTATCTCTGTCTGAACCGCCTGGGTCCTGCCTACGAAGGTCTGGAGCTGGGCATTGGAGAGACCATATTAATGAAAGCTGTAGCACAAGCAACAGGTAATGGAATTCCTAAACGTACAGAGCAAACTGGGGAGAGCGAACAATTTATAGCACCCAATTAAATTATATGCGAAGAAATTCTTAGAATCCCTTTATTTTTCACAAAGCACAGTAAATGCATTGTTGTTTTTAATATACTGACTGAGCCCAACATAGTTTTTCTTTTTGGTTTTTGTTTTATACTTTTTTCAATGCACTCACCTTCACTTTGCCTGGATTTGTTCCTATTGTTACCTAGTAAAACTTCATTTCCCATCCACATTTGCTTCTTCTCGGTGCCGCAGTCTGCTGGCTGGATCACCAAGTCATCTTTTGAGATAATTGTGCATTCCCTTTGATTGCTCCAGTGTAATGATGTCGGCGTTGCAGTCTGTGATAGTGAACACATCCGCTTATAGGGGCTGGGCAGAGAACGCCTGTGCCCTGCGTGGTGAAGCGGAGGTGTAATACCGTTCAGCTCTGAGCCTGGATCCTGCAAGAGTTAGCGCCGACGTCGCCAGGCTGGAGCCATCAATCACTTGGCCAGGATCCTGTACAGCTCTGATGACTGGGGTAACCATTTACACACAGAAGGAAGGTTTTATTTTTATAATAAAAGCAAATCCATAAAACAAGAACTGTAGCTACAAACACCATTTGCCTGCAAAAGCATGGGGTGAGATTAATAGGTGATTTTCTAATGTCAGCGTCCCTTTAATCTAGCGTTACATGATGCCATGTGATGCTCAACATCAGTCCTCGGAAAAGTCTTATTTGCGACTTGCTGACGCACGACTATTGTAGATTTCCGATGTTAATAATGCAGCCAAGTGGCTTGTAAGCCGCACATAAGTCACATGTCAAATGTGACTTACATTGAAGTCCTGGCAATTGTTGCCTGTGACCAGTGACATAAAAGCCAACAAATTTGGAAACATTTATGGCTCTTGGTTGCAGGTGATGATTCTACAACATAGAAATCATTATATGCAATGCTGCAATGTGTGGCTGTGATTTTAGTGTCACCCTACGCATTGCTGTGCAGCCATCGGCTTTAAAGGGTGTCTGTTAAATTAAAAAAAAAAAAAACAACTCACTGAAATTGTCCATATCCTTAACCCCCTCACAGTATAAGATGTGCAGTTACATCATATGTCGTATCCTTGACTTTCGCATCTTGCCCTGTAGATAATGGTGAATTTATTCAGCCATCATCTGCCTCTAACAGCCCCTCGTGGAGTTGAGCTCTGCTCGCTGTGCTTAACCTACCTAAATGTAACGTGCGCTGGGAGGGCGCATCATTTGCTCCCTGTGGCTGGCTTTCATAGATCATGATGTACTGCTCTTTATAGCACAAGCGATCGGATTGCATCTTCAACTCTCCTAAGGGGAATGTTAAATACACTAAAAATGGTGAAAAAAAGACAGCAAATGAATAATGTACAAAAGTTCAAACTTCCCTACTTTTGTCCCATTAAAAGCAAAACAATAAAAACCTAATTTTTGTGTATTTCTGCATTCAGAAAAGTCTAATTTATCAAAAAATAAAATAAATTAATTTATTAGTAAAGGGTGTACTGAAAAAAAAACAATTAGAATGCAAGAATTATGTTTTTTTGGCTGCTGTAATATTGCAATAAAATGCAATAATACGATCAAAATTGTATCTGCTCCAAAATGGTGTCTGTAAAAATGTCAGCTCAGAGCACAAAATATAAGCCCTCACACCGTACCAGATCCTGATAATTGAAAACGTACTGGTCTTCGAAAAAGGCGACATAAGAACATTTTTGGGTATTTTGTTTGAATTTTTATGTGCCATTCCATTATTGCATTAATTATTTTTTAAGTCTTATTTTTGTTTCCTATTAAAGAGTGAATATCTTATTAGTTTTCTCATGCTTGGAGCAAGGTCATTATATACCATGTAGAATTTAAAAGGCATCTGTCACCATATTTGACCCATCTATACGAATATGGGCAGACAGGCTACAGACTGCTGAAAAAATGTCCTCCCTGTGTGTCTCATATAGATGTCTTCTAGATAAATCCTCTTTTATGACATTATATAAATTACCACTTCCAGGCTCTGGGGAGGATGGTGCCCGAGAGATAATGTCACACCGCCATCGCCGTCTTCCCCCGACTCCCGCTATACTCACCTGTCCGCGGCGTCCCGGCGCGCTCCTGCTAGTCCTCCGGCATCTGCTGCTCTGCTCGCGCGGCCGGCTTCTGCTCCCCGTCGGATGCGTGCGCGCACTCACTTCAGCGGTGCACGCACACACTTCCCGTCTTGGTCTGGGCCGCTCCTTCCAGCCTCCTCTATGATCTTGGAGGACCCCGACCCGGAAGGTAACTCCCCGCACTGTTTATCTGCCTGCCTCTTTCTCATGACAGTGCCTGACTGTTATTTGTATCTTTCAAGTGATTAGGCTTCACGTTTCTGTGCTCAGCTTTTGCTCTGCTCCGTGATCCATGCTTCCCTGTGTTTCTCTGCCCTTTTTCTGTTACCTTGTCCTTCTCTTTTACTCTCTTCCAGTTCCTGCCTTCTTGTCTCCATCCTGTCCGAGTTCCCGTCATTCCCACCTGTCCGTGTTCCTGATACCTCGTCGTTCCAGCCTGTCCGTGGTCCCGTCATTCCTGCCTGTCCGTGTTCCTGTTACCTCGTTGTTCCAGCCTGTCTGTGTTCACGTGGTCCCGTCTTTCCGTATCATTCACCCCACCTGCCTTTCCGTGTCCCCGCTCTATTTTCGACTCCCAGTCCCTGGGTACCAGCTGCCTGGGCAGTAGTCTCCCCTGGGCCTGTCCCTAACGCTCCCTGTACAGGGGGTGGTCCACCAGGTCTACTCGCCCTAGGGAGGTTCGCTGTTGCAGTCCAGTGGGTTCACCTTTGGGTCCCACCAGCCCTTACAGCACAGTCAGGCCATGGACCCCGCTGGTGCCTCTGCCTCAACCCAAAAGGAACTGCTGTTCCTACGGGAGAATCAAACCAGGATCATGACCTTCTTAAAATCCATGGAGTTCCGTTTATCTGTGCTACAGCCCTCTGATCCGGGTAACACATCCCAACTGGCCGGTCTCCAGCAGGAACTCGCTCAACAACGCGACACCCAAGGTCATATCCACAGATGCCATATAATTGAGGATAACTGTCTTCTTTCCCTACAGTCAGCTGCCTCCGCCCCTCCCCAGGTTCCAGCTCCGCACCCACCGCCACGTCTGGCCAAACCCCCACGGTACAGTGGAGATCCTAAATATTGTCGGGGATTCCTAAACCAGTGTCAATAGGCATTTTGAATTATTCCCACAACAATACCCCACCGACCGAGCTAAGGTGACTTTTGTGCTGTCCCACTTGGAGGGAGAGGCGTTGGCCTGGGTTAATCCCGTCTGGGAGCGTGACAACCCTCTTGTCTCCCAACTTTCCACTTTTTTGGAGGCTTTGATGAGCCCGGACGTCTGTATTCTACCACTGAGTCCCTTTTTAACCTCCACCAGGGCACTCTTTCTGTTGGCCAGTACGCTTTTCGTACTTTGTCCTCCGAGCTGGGGTGGAACAATGAGGCCTTGGTGGGAGCCTTTTGGCGTGGTTTGTCTGCTCGGATTAAGGACGAGTTGGCGAGTCGAGACACACCAACGTCTTTGGAAGACCTCATCTTTCTGGCTACCCGCATTGATTTGCGCTTCCATGAACGTCTCTGTGAAGCAGCCAGGGAGAGATTTTCTCGTCCTTCTGTTCCTCGCAGTCCTCCTCGCTCGCGGAACCCTTTTGCTTCTGCGGTCTCCACACCTGAACCCATGCAAGTGGATCGCATCAAGCCAGCAGAACAGCGCCGCAAAAAAAGACTCGCACAGGGTCTTTGCTTCTACTGTGGCAGCGCCTCCCATCTTCTGCGTTCCTGTCCGGTGAGGCCGGGAAACGCCTCCGCCTAGGTCAGGTAAGAGAGGCCTCCCTAGGTGTCGGTGATACCTCTCTACCCTTGACTCTCTCTGTCTTATTGAATATAGGTTGTAGTCGCTTCTCTGAGGTAGTCTATGTAGACTCTGGAGCTGCAGGAAACTTTATTCAGCTTGAGGTGGTCAGCAAATTCCGGATTCCCGTTAGATCAATGGAGATTCCCCAGCAGAAAGCTTCGGTTGACGGTAGGCCCTTGCGGGAGACCATTACCCTGGTCACTGAAGAGCTGGAGCTACAAATTGGAGCCTTGCATCGGGAGAAGATTGCTTTCTATGTGTTGCCTTTGCTATCTTATACCTTTCTTCTGGGTCTTCCTTGGTTAAGAATTCATGAGCCCGTTCTGGTTTGGCATTCTGGTGATATTCTTCGGTGAGGCTAGACTAGACTAGATGCCTGCTCCCCGTTCAACCTGTAAGGTCTTCCCGGTCTACTACAGTGCCTGCAGGTTTGCCTTCGACCTACTCTTTCGCGGTTGTTTTCGACAAGAAGGAAGCAGAGCGTCTACCTCCACATAGTCCATATGATTGCCCTATCGACCTCGTTCCTGGCTCTATTCCCCCCAGGGGTCGAATTTATCCGCTGAACCCTCTTGAATCCCAAGCCATGACCGTGTATGTCCAGGAAAATCTAGCCAGGGGTTTTATCCGGAAATCCTCTTCACCTGCGGGCGCGGGTTTCTTCTTCGTTAAAAGAAAGGATGGAACGCTTCGTACCTGCATTGACTACCGAGGTCTCAACAGTATCACAATTAAGAAAAAATACCTGCTCCCTCTCATTCCGGAGCTCTTTGATCTGTTACAAGGAGCACAAATCTTTACTAAACTGGATCTCCGTGGGGCTTACAATCTAATCCGTATCCGCTCCGCATAAGAGTGGAAGACCACTTTTAACACCAGAGATGGACACTGAGTATTTGGTCATGCCCTTCGGTTTGTGTAATGCTCCAGCAGTGTTCCAGGAATTTGTTAATGATATCTTCCGAGACCTTCTGTACTCTTGTGTGGTAGTATACTTGGACGATATTCTTGTTTTCTCTCCAGATCTGTCTACCCATAGAAGGGACGTCCGTCTCGTTCTATTACGTCTGAGGGAGAATCGTTTTTACGCCAAGCTCGAAAAATGTGCCTTCGAATTGTCGTCTCTTCCGTTCCTGGGCTACATGATTTCTGATTCTGGTTTACGCCTGGATCTGGAGAAGGTATCCCCCGTGCTCAACTGGCCACATCCTCATGGTATCAAAGCAATCCAGCGTTTCCTTGGTTTCTCAAATTATTACCGGCCGTTCATCCCTCACTTTTCGTCTTTGACCAGTCCTATCATTTCTTTGATTCGCAAGGGGGCCAATGCTCACATCTGGACATCTAAGGCCGAAGATGCCTTTGTGTCTCTGAAACAAGCCTTCGCCACAGCTCCCATACTTCATCGCCCTGAGGTCAACAAACCTTTTGTCCTTGAGGTGGATGCTTCTGCTGTCGGGGCCGGAGCTGTACTTTCTCAGAGATCTCCCTCCGGGCGGCTTGTCACCTGTGGTTTCTTCTCCAAGACATTCTCCATTTCGTAACGGAACTATTCCATTGGTGACAGGGAGCTGTTGGCCATAAAGTTGGCATTGCAGGAATGGAGATACCTATTGGAGAGGGCTGTTCATCCTTTTAAGATCTACACGGATCATAAGAATTTAGCATATATCCGTTCAGCGCAAAGACTTAACCCTCGGCAAGCAAGATGGTTTCTATTTTTTGCCCGTTTTGATTTTGAGCTGCACTTCTGTCCTGGCAATAAGAATATCAAGGCTGATGCATTATCCAGGTCCTTCTTGTCTCTCGATATGGAGGAGGAACCAACGCACATTCTGGATCCCTCCAGGGTCATCATGGTAGCACCTGTCAGTCTGACTTCTTTACCTCCGAGTAAAACTTTTGTTGAAGAGTGCGACAGGAGGCTAGTCCTACGCTGGGGACATAACTCTAAACTTGCAGGTCATGTTGTACTCAAGAAGACTCACATGCTTATTTTTCTCAACATATCGTTTCTGACAGGGGAGTCCAGTTCACTTCTCGGTTCTGGAGGGCTCTCTGCAACTTTCTGAACATCACACTTGACTTCTCTTCTGCCTACCATCCACAGATCAAAGGCCAGGTGGAACGTACTAATCAAACTCTGGTGACTTATCTCCGCCATTTCTCTAACTCCCACCAAAATGACTGGTCTGATTTACTCCCGTGGGCTGAATTCGCATACAACAATCACGCCAGCGAATCTTCTTCCAAGGCACCCTTCATCGTCTACGGGCAGCATCCTGGTGTACCTCTATCGGTCCCTCCTGTCTCGGGTGTGCCGGCGGCTGATCTTCTGTCCAGGTAGTTCTCCTGGATTTGGCAGGAAACCAAGACCGCGCTCGAACAAGCACGCTACAGGATGAAAAAACATGCGGACAAGAGGCGTTTAGATTCTCCACTTTATCTTCCTGGTGATAAGGTCTGGTTATCTTCTAAGTTCGTCCACTTAAAGATCCCCTCGCGCAAGTTGGGTCCCCACTATATCGGACCTTTCGAGGTCTTGGCCCGCATCAATAATGTCTCAAACAAGTTAAGGTTACCCGCCTCGCTCCGCATTCCCAATTCTTTCCACTTTTCCCTTCTTAAACCAGTTGTCCTCAACTGGTTCCATGCTTCTACTACTCATTCTCCTCGGCCTGTCTTTGCTAATTATGTCTTTGAGGTTAAGGACATCCTTGTGATGAAAAAGCTAAGAGATAGGACCTTTTTTCTGGTTGAAAGGAAAGGTTTTGGTCCTGAGGAGAGATCTTGGGAGCCTCGGGAGAACATCCGGGCTCCCCGAATTTTGGCAAGGTTTCTTTCCGGTCTTAGGAGGGAGGTGCTTAAGGAGGGGGGTACTGTCACACCGCCGTCGCAGTCTTCCCCCGACTCCCGCTATACTCGTCTGTCCGCTGTGTCCCGGCGCTCTCCTGCTCGTTCTTCGGCCTCTGCTGCTCTGCCCTCACGGCCGGCTTCTGCTCTCCGTCGGATGCGCGCGCGCACTCACTTCAGCGGCGCACGCACACACTTCCCGTCTTGATCTGGGCCGCTCCTTCCAGCTATGATCTTGGAGGACCCCGACCCGGAAGGTAACTCCCCGCACTGTTTATCTGCCTGCCTTTCTCATGACAGTGCCTGACTGTCATTTGTATCTTTCAAGTGATTAGGCTCCACGTTTCTGTGCTCAGCTTTTGCTCTGCTCCATGCTTCCCTGTTTCTCTGCCCTTTTTCTGTTACCTTTTCCTTCTCTTTTGCTCTCTTCCAGTTCCTGCCTTCTTGTGTCTCCAGCCTGTCCAAGTTCCCGTCATTCTGTCATCCCGTCATTCCCGCCTGTCCATGTTCCTGTTACCTCGTCGTTCCAGCATGTCCTTGGTCCCGTCATTCCCGCCTGTCCATGTTCCTGTTACCCCGTTGTTCCAGCCTGTCTGTGTTCCCGTGGTCCCATCTTTCCGTGTCATTCACCCCTCCTGCCTTTCCGTGTCCCCGCTCTCTTTTCGACTCCCTGTCCCTGGGTACTAACTGCCGTGGCAGTAGTCTCCCCTTGGCCTGTCCCTAACGCTCCCTGTACAGGGGGTGGTCCACCAGGTCTACTCGCCCTAGGAAGGTTCGCTGTAGCGGTCCAGTGGGTTCACCTTTGGAGTCCCACCAGCCCTACCTCCAAAGCTTATTTTACATGAAGGGGAGTTACCAGTGTGATGTGTGTGGCCGCACTCTGCTCTCCTGATCTCACTGCAGAGCTGTGTGTGATTATACCTGACACATCTGCAGATTCCAGGCAGACAGAGCGGTAATACTGCTGCAATCCAGCAGAGCTGTGAGAGCTGCAGCTGATAATTTGTTTCCCAGAAAACGATTTTCATTTCTGTTCTGTGTACTTACAGTACTTGTCTCACACTGGTAACTCACATTTTTATTTAAAATAAACTCTTGAGTCAGCATTATCTTCCAGGAAACCTCCTCCCGTGATGCAGCTCATTTACATTTAAGAAAACCATGGATTTCTCTGGAATAAGACATCGGATCGCAGATATCAGGTTCCTATGACCTACATGCCCATTCAGACTGCTTAGGAGCGTTCATCCTAATGACAGATTCTCTTTTGAATCATTTTTGGAAATAAAGTGGTTGGCAGGTTTTAGAATGCTAACATATTTTAATGTTGCATGGACTTGAGTCCCAATGTTTTTTTCATTATACTGTTTATAAATGTTTGTCTTTTCCACATGTGCAGACCTATAGGGAATCTATGACCAAGATTCTGCTAGCTAAATCTGAAGGCGTGATGTAGGGGCAGATCCTTGGATTCCAGTGATATATCACTTACTGGGTTAATTGCTGCAGTTTTGATAAAATTAAAGTTTTGTTTGCTGCAGATATACCAGTGCTCTGAATGCTGATCTCTGAACAACCACGACCCACCACTGATGTTTGTACGCTGCACATAAGCAGAAAGCTGCAATCAGTGGAAGGCTATACAGAGCTCATGAATATGGAGGACTACATATCAGCAGGTTTACTAGTCCTCCAGTGATTTCCTGCTGATAAAACTGAGATTGTACCAAATCTGCAGCAAGCGACCCAATAAGTGAGGCACTGCTGCAATCAGGGTCTATGCCCCTGCATAATGCTGCTCCCAGATTAGATGGCAAGTAGCTTGTGACACATTCTTTGTACCATTTCATGTTTATTTAAATGTAATGTTTTCTCAGGTCGACAGTTAGACAAAATTAAGGCTGAAGCTCAGGAGAAGGGAGACCTAGGACTTGTTGCTGAAAGCAGTCGTGGTAATCAGCGAACCATGTTCACACCTCCCAAGCTCATGGTCCCAGGTGTTTTCAGCAAACTAAAAGAAATTGCCAGGATGACTGGGAGCGCTGTGAGTACCTTCATTGCAGACCCAGAAATACACATTGCTTCCCCTCTCAGGGGCCAGACTTTTTTGCGCTAGTTGTTGCACACCCTCTGATGCTGGTCATGCACATGAGATATGTGACTGAGACATCATTTGTCTGAGGGGAGACCGCAATGGCCAGATTGAGTAGGTTGGAATTTTGATAGTAGCAGCATATTACTCCTGTCGGTGCATTTTGGATTTTGCTTGGCAGCAGATTTACATATAATAATATATGTATGATGAACAGTTACACATTTTGATGTATATGTATTTTAAAATGAATGTAATATAAGGAACTTTTAACAAAAGCATCAATTCACCCATGGGCAGCAAGCCTCTGGAGACTAAGAGCCACGCTCCTGACACCAATACACTAAGCCTGGGGTCAGTGGCTACTCAGGCACATGAGGAAGAGTATTACACAGTCATTGGTTGCCACTAGGTTTACTTTCCCGCCGGAGGCCTTACACGTGTCCCCAGCGACATGGTCAAACAGTTGTCTATCAGACAAAAAATTGAAATATAATTTTATCCAAAAATTACCTGTAACCAAAATATAGTTCTGTTAGAGAATGTAACTTGATACCAAAAAAGTGTTTGGTCTCCTGTACATGCAATAGTGAAAAAAAATGGAAACCATTTGTTGGTCTTGAAAGCCAAAATAATCCCGTTCCTTTAAAAGATTAGTGCTTCATGACCAAGCCAATTTTGGCTTTTTTAAATTTTATTTTTTCTTCTCCGCCTCATTGGGGGACACAGACCGTTGGTGTATGCTGCTGCCACTAGGAGGCCGACACTAAGTGATACAAAGAAAGTTAGCTCCTCCCCTGCAGTATACACCTTCCTGCTGGCTCAAAGCTAACCAGTTCTTGCTTAGTGTCTGTAGGAGTCACTTGGGTCTGGTTCAGACCCCATCGTTTTTATTTTATTTATTACTTTTCTGTAAATTTTTATTTTTTAATTAACGGAGTGAAAGGGGCGACGGATCCTTTCAAGGTTCTGATCACCCCCGAACCATCAACAGGCGAGAACGTGGAGTGTCGCCTCCCCGTACGCTCTCCTGCGACGTGGGAAGCCATGCCTGAGCTCACTTTTGGGGCGACGGTTCCTCCAGGTCCCGATCTCCCCACACCAGCAACGGGCGAGCACGTGGAGTGACGCCTCTATTTATCCTCTCCTGGAGCCAGGCCTAATGCCGGACAACTGGTCCTGCCCACCCGGGGACTGAACTCCGTGGAAGTACAGAGGCCCCTCTCTATGGCGTCCGAGCTGCCCCCACTGTCCCACCACTGTGAAAGCGGATGGCACAAGGAGGCAGATGGTTCCTCTCCACCTCCCTAACAAAGGGATGATGGATTAAGGTTTAGCCCTCTATCCCTGCACTGTCCACGCTGCAATACCTGACCTGCAGCAGAACAGCATAGTCATCCACGGCGGCTCCATGCCGGGACGCGCACCAATTGTGAGTGGATCCAGTCAGCGATGGGCCCCTGCAGTGGGATATTAACATGCTGACAGGCAGACGCAGCTTCCCTGTGGCCCACCTCCCTAAGGTAACGCTCCGGACGGCTGCAAAAATTTACACCCCGGTTTCGGCCGATGTGTAGGCTGCATCCCGGAAGTCGCGCCCGCACTATGGCACGCTAAGGCGGCTCCGTTTTCTGTCTGGCACGGGCGCGTTCGCTTTTCTTGGCCCACTGCCCCTCTATTCTACCCCTGGCATTGCTCCCGCCGGCTGCAGAAATTTAGGCCCCGGCTTGGGCCTATTCATGGAAGTCACGTGGCTCCGCCCACATCACGTCTGTGGCTCTGCCCCCGAAATGGCTCGTCTCGCTCTCTGCGAGACTTTTATCACCTCTGCATCTACCAGTGGCCATCTTGGTCCACACGGCCGGCAGTGGCAATGGTTTTTTTGCATTAAGGGGCACAACGACTTTGCAGCCAAGTAAGGAAGTACTGCTCTCTTCCCTCCTGTACTTACGTGAATGACCCATGTTATTCCCCGGTCTTAAAGGGAACCTGTCACCCCCAAAATCGATGGTGAGCTAAGCTCACCGGCATCAGGGGCTTATCTACAGCATTCTGTAATGCTGTAGATAAGCCCCCGATGTTACCTGAAAGAGGAGAAAAAGAGGTTATATTATACTCACCCAGGGGCGGTCCCGCTGCGGTCCGGTCCGATGGGTGTCTCAGGTCCGCTCCGGAGCCTCCTATCTTCATTCCATGACGTCCTCCTCTGGTCTTCACGCCGCGGCTCCGGCGCAGGCGTACTTTGTCTGTCCTGTTGAGGGCAGAGCAAAGTACTGCAGTGCGCAGGCGCCGGGCCTCTGTCCTTTCCGGCGCCTGCGCACTGCAGTACTTTGCTCTGCCCTCAACAGGGCAGACAAAGTACGCCTGCGCCGGAGCCGCGGATTGAAGACCAGAAGAGGACGTCATGGAATGAAGATGGGAGGCGCTGTACTGGACCTGAGACACCCATCGGAGCGGGACTGCCCCTGGGTGAGTATAATCTAATGTCTTTTTCTCATCTTTCAGGTAACATCGGGGGCTTATCTACAGCATTACAGAATGCTGTAGAAAAGCCCCTGATGCCGTTGAGCTTACCTCACCATCGATTTTGGGGGTGACAGGTTCCCTTTAATGGAGGCGCATGACCAGTATTCCCTGGTTTTAAAGGCACATGATCAAGATTCCCTGGTCTAAAAGGCACATGACCAGCATTTCCTGGTCTTAAAGGCATTTGACTAGCATTCCCTTGTCTTAAAGGCACATGACCAGTCCAAAGCTGGTCACCCTAAATGAACTCAGGCACCCTCCGCCGCCAATCCCAGTTTATCCCAGAGTACCATAGTTCCCCTGAGTAGGCTTCATCACTGCCACATCCCATGGCTTCTCTGATCAAGAGATTGAAGCCCTCCGTGAACACTCTGTGACTCGGAGTGCTCGCAGGACCAATATATATGCTTCCTCTCCTACATGGGAGCCGTCGGCTAGCAGGGGCCGCAAGTATTCTAGAAACGTACAGGCATCTAGAAAATGGAAGCTTCATTTCCTGATCTCCCTCACCAATGATTTCCTGAGAACAAGACTCTGATATGGATCGGATACTGCCTTGTATCTGGACTCATCAGAGCTTCAGAAAAGGATGGATTTGCCTATTTATATCATCAACCAATCTCTGTTGATTGATGAGGGCTACAGTTCTACTCTAGATCACGCAGTGTCCCTCATAAGGAGACTAAACTCCCTCGCAGAGCATTTGTCATTCACCCGGACAGGGAGCGTCCAGATAAGCGATCCACTGGACAGAAGCCTCTGCAAGCGCGGTATCCTTTTTCAGCCAATATGCAAACACGTGGGGTGTCCCCTCCACGTATACCCCCCTGCGACGTGGGATGCCATGCCTGGTCTGATTCTTAGGGGCGACGGGTCCTTTTAAAGGGCACCGATCTCCTCACACCATCAATAGATGAGCACATGGAGTGTCACCTCCATGTATACTCTTCTGCAGCCAGGCCTAACACCGGAACCAGCCCTGTCCACCCGGTGACCTGAACTCTGTGGATGTACAGTGGCACCCTTTTTTGGCGTCCAAGCACCCCCCTCTGCATCTCCACTTATTTAGCAGATGATGCAAGAAGGCGGACGATCCCTCTCCACTTCCCTGTTAAGAGGGTGGTGGATCGAGGGTTCATCATTTTAACTCTGCACTGTCAAGAGCGCGGAGGTTGCAAGAAACAGCTTTTCCTGACCTTCTGGATGCATCCGCACATTCTGCCACTTGGCAGATTAACCGGGTAGAGCCTCCTGTGGTTTGTCTACCAGTATTCCTGCCCCAGGGGTCATCAATTAAAATTACAACGGACTGTCAGATAGTAAATCTGGTTCGGTCCGTCTTGCCGCCTCGGGTTGAGTGCTCTACCCTTCCTTAGCCACCGCATGGGTCGCTCGAGCAGTGGTCTCCTGGTCGGAGACCTTAATTACGTTGATTCACATCAGTAACCTTTTCCTGAAGACAGTACAGCTGGTCAATCAAAATTTCTTGAGCGGGTGACTAGCTGGTTCACGCCTCTCGGATGCAGCTAGTTGCGAGGCGCTGTCAGCAGCAAATGCCATTACACCCAGAAGGGCATTATAGCTCAGAGTATGGAAGCGTACTCTGCTTACAAAAAGCCTCTGACATCACTCCCTAGGATTGCATGTTTCCTATAGACCCAACCAGCAGTGGAAGAATTGTCCAGGACGTTCTAGATCTAAGGGATCTTGGTTCCAAAAAGGGAGTCCGAAAAATAAGACTGATTCTGGACCTCAAACTTTTACCAAGCTGGACATTGTCCTCCTTCTTCGGATGGAGTTCCTCCGCTCAGCCATTACTTCAACGGAAAAAGGGTGGATTTTCTGGCATCCACCAACATTCGGGATGCTTACCTTCACATTCCTATTTTCCCCTCTTCAAAAATTCCTTCACTTTTCCATTCGCAAACAACATTTTCAAGTCACAACCTTGTCTTTTGGCCTTGCTACCGCACCCTGAGTGTTTGCAAGGGTCATGGCGGCTGTCATGTTCCTCTTGCACCCTAGAGGCGTGGTCGTCCTGCCCTACCCGATCGACTTTCTAGCCGCTCCAGGACTACACTGAGTCATCTATATCAATTGCTATACCCTCTCTCTCCTGGGCTGGCAGCTTCATCTAGACAGGTTTTTCCTCTTTTCCAGCCCAGCAGATATCTTTTTTGAGGATTATCCTGCACACTTCCAAAGGGTTGGTATTTCTCCCTTGAGACAAGGCCGTGGCCCTTCAACTCAGAACTCACGTACTTGATCACTCATTCCATTAGATTTGCTGGGAGGGTCATGAGGAAAAAAGGTGACAGCAATGGAAGCGGTTTCCTTCGCTCTGTTCGTTTTCTGTAGGTCAAACAGGCATTCAGAGGATAGTCTCTGAGCTTCTTCCTCATTCAGGGGAGTTCCTTCCAGTTCAATGATTACTAGTGACTACCTATGCCAGCCTTCTTCTCCTAATCTTTGTTCTGGGGATCTGAACGATACGGCTAGTCCTACAGCAGGTCCTCTGCCTTCTGGCGGGTCACCCCATCCGAATTCAATTGGATAATGCCACGGCTGTGCCATACGTCAATCATCTAGCAGGTACCCTCCGTCAGTCTGCATGGACGAGGTACCTCACATTTTCTGATGGGCCGAGATCTATCATTCGGTGATCTAGGCAGTACACCTCCCAGGAGTAGATGTCTGGGTGGTAGACTTCCTCAGCCATCAGGGTCCCACCTCATGTGAGTGGGAACTTCTCCCGAAGTCTTCCATCAGATCTGTCTTCACTAGGGCACTCCAGATGTAGATCAGATGGTGTCCAGACTGAACGCCAATGTACTCGTGTTCATGGTTCGGCCTCAGGATCCAAGAGCCATTGCTGTGAGTGCTCTGGTTCTTCCGTGGTACCAGTTTCCATAACCCCCCCTTCCCCTACTTCCGAGAGTCGTTTGGAAGCAAGAAGGCCCCCTAGTTGTCCTGGGAGATCCGTACGGACCACGTTAGGTTTTTTGTTTGCGGAGCTAGTACTTTTTCCGACTTATTGCAACGAAACTGCAAGTATGGACTTTCTCGCAGGGAACACATGTGGTCCTTACCTTTCACATACCACTAGATCTTTGGGACCTTAAAGGGAACCTGTCACCCCTCCCCCCAGGCGTTTTTAACTGTATGAGCCACCTTTTGCTGCACTAATGCTGCATTCTGTCAAGGTGGCTCTTTTAGTTGGTGTCCCTGCCAACGCTGAAATAATCGGTTTCATAATTTGTCCCTCATACCTCTGTTTTGTCAGGGGGGCATGTCTTCCCCTCTGACACAAACTCCTCCCAGCTGTCACTCAGGGCCTCGGGGCACCGCCTCCATTTTCTTCATGAACGTCCCCGGCGCCTGCGATGTAAGTTCGAAGGGCAGCGCAAACTGCGCATACCCGAAAGAAATTAAAAAAAATAAATAAAAATGGTCCTGGGAGTCTTACAGTAGACTCCTTTTTTGATCAGGACAGACATTACTTTCAGGGAAGGTTGCTCCTTTTTTCTCTGCGATCTCTTCATCCTGACAAGTCTTCGGAGCTAGACGCTCTGTTCTTTCACACTTTTTTCCTTATTACCATAAAGGCAATGTTGTCCTCAGGCTATCTCCGTCCCCTGTTACCATGGTGGTATTGTATTCCCAATGTTACAAGGGCATCGTTCTTCCCTCATCTCTTTCGTCACCAGTCCATAAAACGGGAGGGATGGGTTCTCCATATTCTGGAAGAAGCGAGTGCTCTGAGTAGGTACGTATCGTGCACGGCGTCCATCCGAAGGTTGGACACCTTATTTGGGCTTCCTGACAGTCAGAGGAAGGCTTCCTGATGGTTACAGGAAGGGTTTAGCCATTTCATCGGCCATGTTAGCCTGGTGGATTGGTTACACCATCCAAGAGTTCTTCCAGGTTAGACTTCAGCCTAACTCCACTCCACTCTGTCGATCGATGTTTCTTGGTCTCTTGGCACCAGGCGTCGGTAAAGCACGCCTGCAAGCTTGCGGGTTTGTCCAGTCCGCATGCAGTCTTGAAGCACTATAATTCCCAGACTTCCGCAGATGTGAGTCTGGGCAGGCCGACTCTGCAGGCCACGGTGGCGCTCTTGTAAGTAGCGGTTTCACAGGGCCTGATCTGATGTTGTACCCACCCAGGGACTGCTTTGGGACGTCCCACTGTCTGTGTCCCCCCAATGAGGCGAAGGAGAAATAGGGATTTTTGTGTACTCACTGTAAAATCCTTTTCTCCGAGCCATTCATTGGGGGACACAGCTCCCACCCTGTTATTAACTTCTGCTTGTTTTATAGTTTGACATGCTATACTCTCATATATAATGCTATACTTTATGTTGTTGATCTCCTACTGCTTTTACACCGAACTAGTTAGCTGAGAGCCAGTAGGAAGGTGTATGCTGCAGGGGAGGAGCTAACTTTCTTTGTGTCACTTAGTGTCAGCCTCCTAGTCACAGCAGCATACACCCACAGTCTGTGTCCCCCAATGAATGGCTCGGAGAAAAGGATTTTACGGTGAGTACACAAAAATCCCTATTTTCCTTTCTATCAGCCTGTTCTAAAAGCCTAACTTTTTTTTCCCATTGCGGTTAGCCATGTGCTTGATTTCCCCCCCCAATCTGCACCATTTTGGGGTGCATAAAACATTAACATTCAAGGAGTCATCCATATTATCACATGCATGTCTATGCAACAGAATGAGGAGCTCTATACTCGTCAGATGCCCGCTGTGTGTTATAGCTGGGATCTGCATAGAACAGCAGCGATTTCGGGTAACGTCTTAATGACATGGACCAGTAGAAGCATTACAAATGCGAAACAGCCGTTGTCCTCTTTCCTTTCTCTTTCTGTATGCCTGCATGTCTTATGTCCTGAAGGTTGGAATAATGGACTTGAATTTTTATATGGATTGGTGAGTGCCACTCTTCCTTTTCTCTATCATGGACTCTAATCTACACACAGCTGAATGCCATTATATATCCATTACATCACACAGATTGAATGGCAAGGGAATAAATGAAAATACTGTGGCTTGATGCCGAATCATTTCATGGCTCATTTGTACATTTTAACTGATAGAGCTTGGAATAATAAATTCCACAATTGGATGTTTTAACCCCTTAACGACCACCTATAGGCTTTTTAACGGCAGCAGTTAAGGGTACTTAAACCACAGCGGTGCTGTGGAAACAGTGTACAGCGCCCCCCAGAGTCGGATTTTCTCTGTGGTCTCGGTTGCCGGGGGTAGCCATTTCCCCAGAGAACATGATTCGGGTAGGTTTTTACCGACCCCAGGTTGCGATCGCCGGTAATTAACCGTTTACCGGAGGCCGCAAAAAAATAAATAAATAACGCGATTTCCCTGCACCCGGCAGATCTTTGGGGTCTCAGCTGCCGGGGGTAGCCGAGACCCCAAAGAACATGATCAGGGTTTTTTCTGACCCCTGTTTTGTGATCGCCGGTAATTAACCATTTACCGGCAACCGAAAAAAAAGCGGTGTGTTATTCTCTGTCCTCTGATGTGATCGCACATCAGAGGACAGAGAAATAGAGGGATCGAGGACCCTGTTATACTTACCGGTGTCCCTTAGTCTTCTTGCTTCCCCTCCTGGCCGCCGGCTTCTTCCTCTGGGAAGAAAATGGCGGGCGCATGCGCAGTGCGCCCACCGTGATGTGCCGGGCGGCAGAGGAAGGTTCTTCCTCTTGTTTTATTTTGGTCACTGTGAGATCCTATCACAGTGATCAAAATTGAAAAAATAATAAATAATCCCCCCCCTTTATCACCCCCTCAGGTAGGAAAAAACAATTAAAAAAAATTATGTTTTTCCATTTTCCAATTAGGGTTGGGGTTGGTGCTAAAGTTAGGGTTGGGGCTAAAGTTAGGGTTGGTGCTAAAGTTAGGGTTACGATTGGGGCTAAAGTTAGGGTGAGTGTTGGTGCTAAAGTTAGGGTTTGGGTTAGGGTTGGGGCTTAAGGTAGGGTTAGAGTTGAGATTAGGGTTTGGGTTAGGGTTGGTATTAAAATTACATTTGTGATTAGGGTTAACGTTAGGGTTGGGATTAGGGTTAGGTTTGAGGTTGGGGTTGAGATTATGATTAGGGGTGTGTTGGGTTTAGGGATTTGATTAGTGTTAGGGTTGTAATTAGGTTTAGGGGTGTTTTAGCGTTAGGGTTGTGATTAGGGTTGGGATTAGGGTTAGGGGTGTCTTGGGTTTAGGGTTTTGATTAGGGTTATGGATTGGTTGGGATTAGGGTTAGGGGTGTGTTGGGGTTAGGGATGGAGTTAGAATTGGGGGGTTTCCACTGTTTAGGTACATCAGGGGGTCTCCAAACCCAACAGCCAATTTTGCGCTCAAAAAGTCAAATGGCGCTACCTCCCTTCTGAGCTTTGCCGTGTGCCCAAACAGTGGTTTACGCCCACATATGGGGTTTCAACGTACTCCGGACTAATTGGAAAACAACTTTTGGGGTCCAGATTCTCCTGTTACCCTTGCGAAAAAAAAATAAAAAATTAGGGGCTAAAAAATCATTTGTGGAAAAAAAAAAAGATTTTATATTTTCACGGCTCTGCATCAAACTTCTGTGAAGCAGCTGGGCGTTCAAAATGCTCACCACATATCCTGATAAGTTCCTTGGGGGTCTAGTTTCCAAAATAGGGTCACTTGTGGGGGGTTTCTACTGTTAAGGTACATCAGGCGCTCTGCAAACGCAACATAACGCTCGCAGACCGTTCTATCAAAGTCAGCATTCTAAAACGGCGCTCCTTCCCTTCCGAGCTCTGCCATGCGCCCAAACAGTGGCCCCGCCCACATATGGGGTATCAGCGTACTCCGCATAAATTGCACAATAAAGTTTGGGGTCCAATTTCTCCTGTTACCCTTGTGAAAGTAAAAATTTGGGTGTGAAAAGATCATTTTTGTGAAAAAAATGATTTTTTATTTTCATGGCTCTACATTATAAACTTCTGTGAAGCAGTTGGGGGTTCATAGTGCTCACCACACATCTAAATAAGCTCTTTGGGGGGTCTAGTTTCCAATATGGGGGTCACTTGTGGGGGGTTTCTACTGTTTAGGGACATCAGGAGCTCTGCAAATGCAACATGACGCTCGCAGACCATCCCATCAAAGCCTGCATTTTAGAACGTCACTACTTCCCTTCCGAGACCCGATCTGTGCCCAAACATTGTCTCTCCCCCCCTCCCCCCCCCCACATATGGAGTATCAGCGTACTCCGCACAAACTGGACAACAAATTTTCGGGTCCAATTTCTCCTGTTACCCTTGAGATAATAACAAATTGCGAGCTAAAAAATCTTTTTTTGAGGAAAATTATAAAGTTCTGTGAAGCACTTGGGGGTTCATAGTGCTCACCACACATCTAGATAAGTTTCTTAATGGGTCTAGTTTCCAAAATGGGGTCACTTGTGGGGGGGTTCCACTGTTAAGGCACATAAGGGGCTCTCCAAATGCGACATGGCCAATTCTGCATTGAAAAAGTCAAACGGCGCTCCTTCTCTTCCAAGCTCTGCCATGCGCCCAAACTGTGGTTTAACCCCACATATGGGGTATCTGCGTACTCAGGACAAATTGCACAACAACTTTTGGGGTCTAATTTCTCCTGTTACCCTTGTAAAAATAAAAATTTGGGGGCGAAAAGATAGTTTTTGTAGAAAAAATGTGATTTTTATTTTCACGGCTCTGCGTTATAAACTTCTGTGAAGCACTTGGGTTTCAAAGTGCTCACCACACATCTAGATAAGTTCCTTAACCCATTTCTGACATTGGACGTACTATACTGTCGAGGTGGGGTGGGCCCGTATGACTACCGACTGGATAGTACGTCATATGCGATCGGCTGCGCTCACGGGGGGAGCGCGGCCGGGTGTCAGCTGACTATCGCAGCTGACATCCGGCACTATGTGCCAGGAGCGGTCACGGACCCCCCCGGCACATTAACCCCCGGCATACTGCGATCAAACGTGATCGCAGTGTTCCGGCGGTATAGGGAAGCATCGCGCAGGGAGGGGGCTCCCTGCGTGCTTCCCTGAGACAATCGGTACAAGGCGATGTGCTCACCTTGTACAGAGCGTCTCCTCCCTGCAGGCCCCGGATCCAAAATGGCCGCGGGGCATCAACCGGGTCCTGCAGGGAGGTGGCTTGCCAGCACCTGCTCAGAGCAAGCGCTGGTAAGCCAGGAGCAGTGCATGCCAGATCGCTGATCTGACAGTGTACAGCAGTGTAAAAAGAAAAATATTCACATGTGTAAAAAAAAAATGTAAAAAAATTTCTAAAGATATATATATATATATATATATATATATATATATATATATATATATATATATATATATATATATATATATATATATATAATTTCCCATAAATACATTTCTTTATCTAAAAAACAAAAACCAATCAATAAAAGTACACATATTTAGTATCTCCGCGTCCGTAACGACCCGACCTATAAAACTATCCCACTAGTTAACTCCTTCAGTGAACACCGTTTAAAAAAAAAAAAAAAAAATGAGGCAAAAAACAACACTCTATTATCATACCACCAAGCAAAAAGTGGAATAACACGCGATCAAAAGGACGGATATAAATAACCATGGTACCGCTGAAAACGTCGTCTTGTCCCGCAAAAATCGAGCCACCATACAGCATCATCAGCGAAAAAATAAAAAAGTTATGGTCCTCAGAATAAAGCGATGGAAAAATAATTATTTTTCTATAAAATTGTTTTTATCGTATAAAACCGCCAAACATAAAAAAATTATATAAATGAGGTATCGCTGTAATCGTACTGACCTGAAGAATAAAACTGATCTATCCATTTTACCAAACGCGGAACGGTATAAACGCCCCCCCCCCCAAAAAAAAAAAAAAGAAATTCATAAATAGCTGTTTTTTTTGTAATTCTGCCTAAAAAAAAATCGGAATAAAAAGCGATCAAAAAAGGTCACGTGCCCAAAAATGTTACTAATAAAAACGTCAACTCGTCCCTCAAAAAACAAGACCTCACATGACTCTGTGGACCAAAATATGGAAAAATTATAGCTCTCAAAATGTGGTAGCGCAAAAAATATTTTTTGTAATAAAAAGCATCTTTTAGTGTGTGACGGCTGCCAATCATAAAAATCCGCTAAAAAACCCGCTATAAAAGTAAATCAACCCCCCCCTTCATCACCCCCTTAGTTAGGGAAAAATAATAAAAAAATGTATTTATTACCATTTTCCCATTAGGGTTAGGGCTACCGTTAGGGTTGGGGCTAAAGTTAGGGTTAGGGTTGGGGCTGGGGCTAAAGTTAGGGTTGGTGCTAAAGTTAGGGTTAGGGTTTGGATTACATTTACGGTTGGGAATAGGGTTGGGATTAGGGATAGGGGTGTGTCAGGGTTAGGGGTGTGGTTAGGGTTACCGTTGGGATTAGGGTTAGGGGTGTGTTTGGATTAGGGTTTCAGTTATAATTGGGGGGTTTCCACTGTTTAGGCACATCAGGGGCTCTCCAAACGCAACATGGCGTCCCATCTCAATTCCTGTCAATTTTGCATTGAAAAGTCAAACGGTGCTCCTTCCCTTCTGAGCTCTCCCATGCGCCCAAACAGTGGTTTACCCCCACATATGGGGTATCGGCGTACTCAGTACAAATTGTACAATAACTTTTGGGGTCCAAGTTCTTCTCTTACCCTTGGGAAAATAAATAATTGGGGGCGAAAAGATCATTTTTGTGAAAAAATATGATTTTTTATTTTTACGGCTCTGCATTATAAACTTCTGTGAAGCACATGGTGGGTCAAAGTGCTCACCACACATCTAGATAAGTTCCTTATGGGGTCTACTTTCCAAAATGGTGTCACTTGTGGGGGTTTTCAATGTTTTGGCACATCAGTGGCTCTCCAAACGAAACATGGTGTCCCATTTCAATTTGTGTCAATTTTGCATTGAAAAGTCAAACGGCGCTCCTTCCCTTCCGAGCTCTCCCATGCGCCCAAACAGTGGTTTACCCCCACATATGGGGTATCAGCGTACTCAGTACAAATTGTACAACAACTTTTGGGGTCCATTTTCTCCTGTTACCCTTGGTAAAATAAAACAAATTGGAGCTGAAGTAAATTTTTTGTGAAAAAAAGTTAAATGTTCATTTTTATTTCAACATTCCAAAAATTCCTGTGAAACACCTGAAACTTCTTGAATGTGGTTTTGAGCACCTTGAGGGGTGCAGATTTTAGAATGGTGTCACACTTGGTTATTTTCTATCATATAGACCCCTCAATATGACTTCAAATGAGATGTGGTCCCTAAAAAGAAAATAGTGTTGTAAAAATGAGAAATTGCAGGTCAAATTTTAACCTTTATAACTCCCCAACAAAAAAAAAATTTTGGTTCCAAATTTGTGCTGATGTAAAGTAGACATGTGGGAAATGTTACTTATTAAGTATTTTGTGTGACATATCTCTGTGATTTAATTGCATAAAATTTCTAAGTTAGAAAATTACGAAATATTCAAAATTTTTGCCAAATTTTCGTTTTTTTCACAAATAAACGCAGGTAATATCAAAGAAATTTTACCGCTATCATGAAGTACAATATGTAACGAGAAAAAAAATTGTTAGAATCACCGGCATCCGTTGAAGCGTTCTAGAGTTATAACTTCATAAAGGAACAGTGGTCAGAATTGTAAAAATTGGCTTGGTCATTAACGTGGAAACCACCCTTGGGGGTAAAGGGGTTAAGGGGTCTAGTTTCCAAAATGGTGTCACTTGTGGGGGTTTCCACTGTTGAGGCACATCAGGGGCTCTCCAAACGCGACATGGCGTCCGATCTCAATTCCAGCCAATTCTGCATTGAAAAGCCCTGCCGTGCACCCAAACAGTGGTTTTCCCCCACATATGGGGTATCGGCGTATTCAGGAGAAATTGCACAACAAATTTTATGGTTCATTTTCTTTTTTAACACTTGGGAAAATAAAAAAAAATTGGTTCTGAAGTAAAAAAAAAAAAATTAATGTTCATTTTTTCCTTCCACATTGTTTCAGTTCCTGTGAAGCACGTAAAGGGTTAATAAACTTCTTGAATGTGGTTTTGAGCACCTTGAGGGGTGTAGTTTTTAGAATGGTGTCAAGTTTGGGTATTTTCTGTCATGTACACCCACTCCCTCAAAGTGACTTTAAATGTGAGATGGTCCCTAAAAAAATGGTTTTGTAAATTTTGTTGTAAAAATGAGAAATCGCTGGTCAACTTTTAACCCTTATAACTTCCTAACAAAAAAAATGTTGCTTCCAAAATTGTGCTGATGTAAAGTAGACATGTGGGAAATGTTATCTGTTAACTATTTTGCGTGACATTTCTCTCATTTAAGGGCATAAAAATTCAAAATTAGAAAATTGCTAAATTGTAGTAATTTGCGCCATATTTCCATTTTTTCATAAATAATCGCAAGTAATATCGAAGAAATGTTACCACTAACATGAAGTACAATATGTCACGAAAAAAGTCTAAATCAGCAGGATCCGTTAAAACGTTCCAGAGTTATAACCTCATAAAGTGACAATGGTCAGAATTGTAAAAATTGGCTCGGTCATTAAGTACCAAATTGGCTCTGTCACTAAGGGGTTAAAGAAAATCTGTTCCTGTGCTGAGATAATCTTAAAAATGTGCCCATGCTGTGTAATAGCCATGCAGGAACATGCAGAAGACCCCTGTGCCGGTCATTGAGAATCTTCTGTGAACGCCAGCTCGTGGATGAAGCCATGCTATGCGTAGCACAAACAATCGAATGATCGCAGCTTCATGTCTCCTAAGGGGACAGTTAACCCCTTCACTCTGAAGCCTGTTTTCACCTTCCTGATCAGGCCAGTTTTTAAATTCTGACCACTGTCACTTTGACGTCATAACTCTAGAACTCTTCAATGGATCCAACTGATTCTGCGATTTTCTCGTGACATATTGTGCTTCCAGGTAGTAGTAAAAATTTCTTTGATATGACTTGTTTATTTGTGAAAAATTGGAAATTTGGTGAAAATTTTTCAATTTTCACTCTTAATTTTTATGCCCTTAAATCAGAGACTCATATCGCACAAAATAGGTAATAAATAACATTTCCACATGTCTACTTTACATCAGCACAATTTTTTAAACATTCTTTTTTTTGTTAGGACGTTATAAGGGTTAGAAGTTTGACCAGCGATTTCTCATTTTTACAACAAATTTAGCAAAACTTTTTTTAAGGGATCACTTCACATTTGGGGTGAGTTTGAGGGGCCTATATGACAGAAAATACCCAAAAGTGACACCATTCTAAAAGCTGCACTCCTCAAGGTACTCAAAACAACATTCAAGAAGTTTATTAACCCTTCAGGTGCTTCAGAGGAGTTTTTGGAATTGGAAGGAAAAAATAAACATTTACTTTTCTTTCACAAAAATTTTCCTTTAGAACTTTTTTTTTTTTTTTACTTTCACAAGGGTAACAGAAGAAAATGGACCAGACAACTTGTTGTGCAGTTTATCCTGAGCATGCTGATACTCCATATGTGGGGGGAAACCACTGGGCACACAACAGGGCTCGGTAGGAAAGGAGTGCCATTTCACTTTTTAAATGTAAAATTTGCTGGAATAATTAGCGGACGTCATGTCACGTTTGGAGAGCCCCTAATGTGCCTAAACGGTGGAAATCCCACAAGTGACACAATTTTGGGAACTTATATAGGTGTGTATTGACCACCTTGAACCCCCAGGTGCTTTACAGAAGTTTATAAAGTTAACCGTGAAAATAAAATCTAATTTTTCCCCAAAAAATCTTTTCTAAGCTCCAAAGTTTGTATTTTCACTTGGGTAGCAGTAGAAAATGGACACCAAAATTTGTTGTGCAATTTCTTCTGAGTTCACCGATACCTCACATATAGTCGAAAACTACTTTTCAGGCACAGTGCAAAGCTCAGAAGGGAAGAAACACTATATTACAGTCCAGATATAGCTGCTCTTGTTTGAGGGTGCCATGTTACATTGGCAGAGCCCTTGAGGTGCCAGAACAGCAGAATTCCCCGTAAGTGATGCCATTTTACAAACTAAACCTCTCAATGACTCAATCTAGGGGTACAGTGATTATATTGACTCCACAGGTGTGTCACAGAGTTTTATACCATTGGACAGTGAAGAAAAAATAATTTTCATTTTTATCACCAAGATTGTGTTAGTACAAGTTTTACATTTTCATACTAATAAATGGGTAAAAATGGCACCAACATTTGTCCCACAATTTGTTAAATGTAGAAATACCATATTTGTGGATGTACAGTACTGCTTAGCCATATGGAGAGACTCAGGAGGGAAGAAGCGCTATTTGCCTCCTGGAGCGTAGATTTTCCTACAGTAGTTTGCAGACTCCATATACAGAGTCCTAAGTGCTAGAAAAGCAGAAGTCCCTCCTTAAGTGACCAATTTTGGAAATTATACCCCTTTGGGAATGTATTTTCAGTAGTACCGTGTTTCCCCGAAAGTAGGACCCCCCCGAAAGTAAGACAGGGTGGGGGTTACGGGGGGGTCCTTCAATGTAAGGCCTCCCCCGAATGTAAGGCAGGGTTGGGGGGCCGCTGTGAAATGTGATGTCTTCACTGGTATCCATGGTAAACATCGGGTTACTAAGCGCAGGGCCGCGCTTAGTAACCCGATATTTACCATGGATACCATGGTAAAAGTAAAAAAAAAAAAACACTACATACTCACCGTCTGTTGTCCGTCACGTCCCCTGGAGCTTGCCGTAGTGACTGTCTCAGCGACGTCCGGCCGTAAAGCAGAGTCCAGCGGTGAACCTGCAGTAACAGCGGTTCACCGCTGGGCACCGCTGTTACGGCCGGCCGGCGCTGAAACAGTCAGTGCGGCAAGCGCCGAGGGACATGAAGGACGACAGAAGGTGCGTATGTAGCGTTTTTTTTTTTTTTTTTTTTTTTACATGGAGAGAGCTGTCTGTGCGAGCCCCCGACTCTGCAGCCGGCCCCTCTACAGTGAGAGCCCCCGACACCACAGCCGGCCCATCTACTGTGAGAGACCCTGACTCTGCAGCCGGCCCATCTACTGTGCAAGCCCCCTACACCGCAGCCAGCCCCTCTACCGTGCGAGACCCTGACTCCACATCCGGCCCCTCTACAGAGCGAGCACCAACAATGTATACAAGGAGGCCTGGAGGTCTTCCCTAATAAATATACCATGATGGGGGAGTGTGGAGCCAGGAAGGAGCGCTTCCCTAATACGGAGCAGCCAGTGTCGCACTAGTGGGGTCTTTACCTCACTGAGGATCAGCATCTTAGGGCGATGGAGACAAGTACGGCCGCTCCATACAGGCCACGTGCACCAGGGGCCACAGCTGTGTGGTGCAGGCACTTTTCCCATGTGGGGCCCCATAGTGCAGCCATGCCAGGAGCAGAGAGAGGGGCACAGTGCACCAATGCCTGCAGACCCATATGGGAGCAGTGATCTCCTGCAGGCAGACTACAAGCCCCAGCACAGCTCAGTGTGTTTTTTCTTCCTCCCCTTTCTTTCCCTTCTCCCCCGTCCTCGTTCCGGTCGGCCCATTTCCTTGGGTCTGGGTATCTCCATGGAGACTTCTTATACTTCCGGCGTCTATTCCTCCCTCTATGCGATCAGCGCGCATCTCCTCACTTCCGCCTCCTGCATGGCGGCAACCCAGCTGTATACACTCCGGATGATGATTGGTCCGTATATATGGTATGTAGGTTCTTACCACCACTACACTCACTTCCCCTGACGAAGCCGCTGCAGTTACCTTCGGCTAATGTAAGACCTCCCCCGAAAGTAAGACAGGGTGGCACTTTTTGGGGTAAAATTAATGTAAGACAGGGTCTTACTTTCGGGGAAACACGGTAGTAACGATTTTGACTCCATGGGTGTTTTCCAGAAACAAGCAGTAATTGATGTTGCTGAGTGAAAATCGCAAACTGCCGTTGTAGTGACCAGTACGCTTCAGTAACCAGTACGTTGCAGTCTCTTGCGTTATTCCCAGCCCTTGCTTCTGGAAACACGCACCTGTAAATTAGATGGGCTATCATCAATACAGAAATGCCGAACATGTAGGTGCTATATGTGGTTTAGGCACACTGGGGCTCAGAAGGGAGGAAGGCATTTGGATTTGAGAGCACAGAATTTGCTGAATTTCTTTTGGAGGGTGAGGAGCCATTTCACTTTTCCGGAGCCTTTGTGCTATCAGTAACATGTAAGCCCGCTATTTTTCCGTTAGCAGATGACTGACCTGAGTGGGGACTTGATTTTTTTGTATATTGAGTTGAAGCTTTTATTGAGAACCTTTTACATAACATTTGAGATCACATGTATCCAGAACTCTACGCTGACCACTTAAATATCAGGTGTTTTCATCAAAATCTCTGAGTGACGTGATTCAGATGAAACCCCTGGGGGAACCATTCACTACAATGAGGTAGCAGAATTACTCTGGACTCCGTCTGGCCTCTCTTCAGCTGTGTCCTTCTTTTCAGAAGTGCACAAAACTGTGGCCGATGGCATTTTTATGCAATCCCAAAAAGACTGATAATGCCGGATCACAGGTCCTATGGCGTCCACAGTGTCTCCATTTGCTGGGGGTTCTGTCTGAATCGCGTATTTAAGTGGTTTACCCCTGTGTAAGCACAGAGCGCTGGATAAAATTGAACCAAGCCTTACTGTGATCTTTGAGAGGCAGAATGAACAAATCAACAGCAGGTGAATAATTGGTTTTATTTAGTTTTTACGCTGTTCCGCTTGCAGTATAAGTGATCAGGCGACTTTATTCTTCGGGTCGGTTAGATTAGAGATACCAGATTTATATCGGGTTTTTATATTTAGCTGCTGTCACACACTAAAAGACGACCTTCTATTGCAAAAACTAGTTTTCGCATCCCTATATTTTGAGAGCTACAAATTTTCCATATTTTGGCTCATAGTCATGTGAGGGCTTGTTTTTGCGGGACGAGTTGACGTTTTTATTGGTACCATTTTCGGGCACATGACAGTTTTTGATCGCTTTCTATTCTGATTTTTGGGAGACAGAATGAACAAAAAACGGCAATTCAGGAATAGTTTTTATTTTAATTTTCTGTCCCACGTTATGGTAAATTGATTATGCAGCTTTAGGGTATGTTTCCACGGGCTGGATTAGCTGCGGATTGAACGCTGCTTACAGCCGCAACGTTCAATCCGCAATGTCCAGATGTTACAGCATGGGGGAGGGGATTTTATGAAATCCCGTCTCCACTATGCGTGCGAACATGCATCCGGCGGCCCTGCGTTTTGCAGATATGCGGGCGAGTCTTTTTAGACCGCAGCATGTCTGTTTACCATGCTATGACGCTCTGTCTCCGCCAGGGCTGTGGAGTCGATGTCGTGAAGTCGGAGTTAGTTTTGGTTGGAGTCGAAGTCGGTAGAAATGTACCGACTCCGACTCCAGCTTTAAAAAAAAATGTATTAATATTTCATAATTGAACTTTCATATGAATTTTATAAATGTTACTCAAATATATATGTTCTATCAAACTATGAACAACAGTGATAAGCAGTTCTGCTGGAGATAGACATTTCTTACTTCTTGCGTGTCACTGTTCTCCACTGCCCTTATCTAATCTTATACTCGGTTAACCTCATGCTGCCCCAACCCCCCTACTTACAATGTATGAAACTGAAAGTGAAAATGTGTTGCAAATTCTTAGTAGTAAAGCTCCTCCTCTAGACTAGATGTTTACTAGGTGTGCGTCTTCCAAGCATCTCACAGCTGCTACTCAGAAGAGGAAGACTGTAAGAAGTATTATCCTTTCAACAAACTTTGCATCAGTTAACTGTGAGTACATGAGGAATAACAGTATTACTGACCACTATATCAGTTGTACGACCTAGCAATAATTTTGTACAATTGTTTTTAGGAAAAACAATTGTTATTTGGATTGTAAATGCAGAATTAAAAACCTGAGAATGTCAAAGAAGCGTCACATTAAATCAGCTGTATTTGAACATTTCACCATCACTCAAGATAGAAAACATTATGTCTGTCAGTGTATGACAAATGATCCAGACGAAAACAAATGCTGTGAAGCCAAGATCAGTGCATATTCAGACAAAGATAAACATGCTCCTACCAGAGCTTCTAATCTAAAGAGACATTTACAGCGCTTTTATCCAGAAGTACTGAAAGCAGTGGATGAGAAAGACTGCATCCAAACCAATGAACCAGTGCCCAGCTCTTCCAGCCAACCAAAGGAGCAGAGAACTTTGCAGCCATCAGTTGCAAGATATTTTGTCAGTGACAAAGTTACTGTGACAATGACAGTAGATACATTTAAAAAACAGATCATAGAGCTTGTTGTAAAAGATAGTGTGCCTATTTCATTATTTTCACGACCAGCTTTTGTGTGTCTGAATAGGGAAATGGCCCGCAAGCTTGGTGTTTCTCTGGAGAGAGAGAGTATTAGAAAATTAGTAATCGAATAAGCTTTTAAACAAAAGGAAGAACTTAAACAAACTCTCAAGGGACGCTTTCTGTTTCTTAAATTAAATGCCTGCACACGTCACAGAGTGAACTATTTTTGCCATCAATGTCCGATTTGTTTGTGACAAAAATGAAATAGTTACCAAGACATTGGCAGTAAAAGACACCAAAGCTCATCACACCAGTGAGTTTCTCCAGGTCTTGGTGGAAAAGGTTCTGCAAGACTATGAACTTAGAAAAGAGCAAGTTCTTTCTGTCGTAACTGACAATGCTTCAAATATGATAAGTACTATTAAGCTAATGAATGAGAGTAATGATGGTGACCAGCAGCTAGAAGAACATTCTGGGTCCACAGACACAGAAATGTTTGAAATAGAGGAACACAGTATTGTAACTGAGGAGCAAACTGAAGTTGCTTCAGATGAACAGCAACATGATAGTTTAGATGATCTTGATGAAACTGTGCCAATACGTTCTTTCATTCATCACATGCGCTGTGTTGTGCATATGCTACAGCTGGCTATAAGAGACAGTCTGCAAGAAGAACATACTGCTGCACTGATTGGCAAGGTGAGAAAATTGGCTACTGTTGCCAGAACCGCTAAAGTTGACTCAATTTTGAAGAGACGTGCTGGAAAAGGGGCAATTATTGATCAAGCCACACGATGGGGCAGTACTTACTTAATGATTCAGCGCTTGGTTGAACTGAAAACCTTTCTTGTAGACATGGCTAACCCTCAACTGACGCTAAATGAAAGTCAGTGGAATCAGGTGACTGAGCTGGAAAAATTGCTAGAGCACCCATTTACAGTGACTAAAAAATTACAAGCAGAGGACTTAACTCCAGGTATTTTCTTAAAGGAGTGGAAAAACCTGATGTTTCGTCTGTCCCAAAGAGGAGGGTTAATTGCAAGTGGCATTGCTACATCAATGAAACGGAGAGAGGAGCTACTATTAAAAAATAACATTCTTTTGGCAGCTGTTTATGTAGACCCAATGCATCGGATTCTTCTAGATGATCAACATCTAACTAAAGGAAAAGAAGCTCTGTTTGAAATAGCAGTAAGGATGAAAGGGTTGCAGAACAGTCAGGAGGAACAAGAAGAATTTGGTCGTCCTGCCACATCTTCACCCTCATCAACTGATGAGGAATTTAATTTAGAAAAATATTTGGATCACAAGGACTGTGCAAAGCGTTCCCGCATAGAAGAAGTCATCCCCAACAAAGAACACAGCCAGTACATTTCAGCAGAATTTTTCATGTGCACTAAAAGAAATTGAGAAATTTGACCGTTCATCAAAAATAACAGTGCAACAAGCGATTCCTCTGTATCTTGACATTGTCATAGATGTTGCCCGAGTGGTTACTGCTTTGCCATCAACCCAAGTTAGTGTAGAGAGGTTGTTCTCTGCTCTCAAAATAATTAGATCAGATTTGAGGGCATCCATGAAGGAGGATCTGACAGAGGCCAATACTTTTTCTAAGGACAAATTTATAGATTTCTTCTTATTAACTGCATAAGTGTTTATTGCATATTTACTTACAAGAGTTTAGAAAAGTTTATAAAAGTTATTTGCTATATTCTAATTGTATTCTTATAAATCTAGTTTTTGCTCTAAGTGGTCTGATTACTTATATGATGGTGAGAAACTGAATAAGCACGATGTTAATATTTTACAACAGTAAATTTATTGTTACGAATTGGCCATTTATGAAGGAGTCAGAGCCGGAGTCGGAACCTGATAAAATCCAGGAGTCGGAGTCGCAACTGTGGCTTACCGACTCCACAGCCCTGGTCTCCGCAAGGTAAATAACACAGTCCTATGTATAGGGTGCGGAGATTCCGGATGTGTTCAGTGAACACATCCGGAATCACCGTGCGTACAGATGGGGGTGGAGCGGGCTTTCCGCTCCATCCAAAGCGCCGACAATACAGCCCGTGGAGACATACCATTATTCTTCAGGCAAGGAAGATCACAGCGATACGCCATTTAAATATATTTTTTTAACATTTTATCTTTCTGCTGATAGAGCTGCATGGTGGCTAGGTTTTTTGCAGTACAAAATGACATTTCCAGCAGTGCCATTTTTATTTAGATTCATCTTTTTAATCTCGTTTTATTGCACTTTTTGTTCAGCTGTATGAGAGAACATTTCTTTTTTTTCTTTTTTTGTGTAAATCAAGTTTATTAAGTTGCAAATGAAAACAGTTGAAATGAAATGTTCATATGCAATTATAGGCACATACAAGAATGTAGGAGTAATAAAATATATGGAAAACTTTATAAAAAAAACATATTTTGTCACTTTTGCATTAATCAACAAGTTGGTATAATTGCGATTTTGAGAGCAAATTGCCTCTAAGTTAAAGGTCTATTAATTTTGGTAATAGTCGCTTATAGTGTGTGTACCAGATGTTCCCACTATTCAACTGACAAATAGCCTGAAGTAAGACTAAATTGTCAGACAAAAGCAAGAGTGCCCAAACCCACCACAACTCCTAATGTCAGCTGGAGAATCTGGAAAGGGCTTAGACCATGTAAAGAGCAGAGAAAAAGTAGAGAAGAGAGGTAGGGAAAGAAGAAAGAGAAAGAAGAAAACAAAAAGGGGGGGGGGGGAAATCTGGTCCTCTGTCCCAACTGATTTGAATCTATGGTTCTTTATACGAAGGTATGGACGTTATATTGATGTTCGCTCTCTATAGAAGTGATGGATATGGGCCACAGGTGGTTCAACAGGGTCAATCAATGCAGCCAAGCATTCAGTTCCTCAGTCTGTCTGAAAGCAATCCAAGGAGACCAAGTATTAAACACTTTGCCTGAGGTTCCGGTATCCTGACCGATCAATTGTTCCATTCTATATATGTGGTTTAGTTCAAAAAGAAAATCAATACGTGAGGGGGACATTGATTGCTTCCAGAGACGGGGGATCAGGTTATGCGCTGCTGTTAGGAAATGTCATAGTAGGTTTTTCTTGAATTTGGCGATGGAAATATCGCATATAGACAGCAAGGCCAGTTCCATAGTAGGCTGGACTTTTGGAAGAGATAATTTGTTGTAAAGTGCAAAGCTGTTCAACCAGAAATTGTGTAAAGGCGGGCAGGACCGCCAGATGTGGGAGTATGTACCCTTGTCCCTCCAGCACCTCCAACAAGTATCGGGGGTAGTGGGGAACATGAGATGAACACTGGATGGACACCTATACCATCTAGTCAGAAGTTTATAGCTTCTTTCTTTGTAATCTGAGCAAAGTGAAGATCTAAAAGTGAATAGGAGACTCTTGAGGCGGACCTCTGGAGTCAATTTTTTGCTCAGTTCATTTTCCCATTTTAGGAAAAACATAGGAGGATCAAGTGAGGTTATTTGGTGTCCCTGGTACATTTTGTATAGCAGTGATATCGTATGAGTCGGGGGGACCCCACCCAGGCACGTGGACTCAAAGGGGGTAAGCTGTCTAAAGATGTCAGCCCGTCTAGACAACTCTATGAGATAGCTTTTAATTTGTTCATGGAAAAACCACGCACCCGGCGGCGGTTCCGTTTCGGCAAAGATAGTCCTCAAGGGCTTTATTGAGGTTTGATCTACATAGTCATGGACCACTGGACAACTATCTCTGTTTGTGTAAGAAAATGACCTTATCCTGGCCTGCTGGGAAGTCTGGATTATCGAAAATTGGAGTCAGGGGGCCTGGTATGGTGGAGAAATTTAATTTTTGAATGCCATATTTAACGAACAAAGTTAAATGTCTGGTAATAAAAGGCAGATAATCTCTCTGAGCCTTCCCAGGCCTTCCCTCCAGAAGTGTGTTGCTGAGTTATGTCCTGAGAGCTTCATCTCCAGGTCAACCCATTTCTTACTTAGCTTATGATGAAATAGGTCAAGAACGCATGTTCCAAGGGAAACATAGCTATAGAGCAAAAAGTCTGGAGGCCCAGTCCTCCAGACTGTTTACTTCTGCTCAGGAGATGGTACGCCAAACGTGGGCGTTTACCAGACTACACAAATCTCGTTATCGCTTTCTTGAGCCTGGAGAAAAAGGAAGCCGGAAGATATAGGGGAATGGTCTGGAAGAAATAAAGGAGACGTGGCAAAAGATCCATTTTGATTGCATTAATTCTTCCAAGCCAAGATAAATGTAGTTTGTTCCACTTCTCCAGGTCAAGCTCTGCGTTATTCAGGGCTATTTTATAGTTGGCATCATATAAATGTGAGGACTTGGCGGTTGTTTATACCCAAGTAAGTAAGGGAGTCTGAACGCCATCTAAATGGGAACGAGGAGCACAGTTGTGAAACTAGGGGGGGTGGTAACGAGATGTTTAATATTTCAGATTTATGAGTGTTAATTTTAAAATTACTTAAAGCTCCATAACTATTCAATTCTGATAAGATATTGGGTAAGCTGGTGATGGGAGAAGTAATATACATAAGTATGTCATCAGCGAATAGGGCTAGTTTGTGTTCTGCTGACTGGAGCTTCATTCCTGCTATGGAGGGGTTATTACGAATTGAAACTGCCAGGTGTTCCATGGTTAAACTATAGAGCAAGGGGGACACCCCTGTCTCGTGCCGTTTTGTATGCAGAAAGGGTCTGATAGTGAACCTTTCACCTTGTCCCGGGCAGAGGGGGAATCATAAAGGGCTTTAATACTCCACAGCGCTTTTTTTTGCAATCCAATACCTTTAAGTGTTTGGCACATGAATTCCCATTCAACTCTATCGAAAGCTTTTTCTGCATCTATCGACAGTAAACATAAAGGATCACCTTTTTTATTGGCTCTGTCAATCAGAGAAATAGATCTAATAGTGTTATCCCTTGCCTCTCTTCCGGGCACAAAACCCACTTGGTCCTGGTTAATCAGTAGGGGCAAGAGGCAGTTAAGTCTCTTTGATATCATTTTGTCATAGATTTTAACATCAATGTTTATAAGTGAGATGGAGCGGTAGTTTCTACACAGAGATGGGTCTTTGCCCGGTTTTGGGATAACTGTAATATGAGCAGTTAGGGCTTGGGGAGGGAAGGAGCCACCTGAGAGAATGAAATTGCATGTTGATGAGCATGAAGGGCACAACAGATCTGAGAACTGCTTATAGAAACCTGCTGTATAACCATCAGGACCTGGACTTTTGCCCAATTTCAAGTCTCGAATCACAGAGGTGACTTCATCCAGAGAAAAGTCGTTTTCGAGATCAGCTAAGTGCTCTGCAGGAATTGTGAGTAATTTGTTTAGTTGGATATATGAATTAATCTTTTCTTGGAACGAGTGGGCAGGGAGATCTTTGAATCGGCCCTTTGTGTTATAGAGTGAGCTTTAGTAATCATAAAAGCTAGATAGAATTTCCTTGGGGCTATGGACTTTCTTACCTTTAGCGTTTTTAATGTGTGGGATAAATGTTTGCGGGCCCCGTGGGTGTAAAGCTCTCGCTAGGTATTTACCGCTCTTGTTCCCTAGATGGTAGAATTGGCTTCTGATTCGCTCTCTAAAACAGCGAGACCTCTGGTCTAGGATTGTGAGTAGTTTCTGTCTAGCTGTGGATAAGCTTGACAAAAAGTGAGCGGGGAAAGGTCCTGCTTGTGTTGCGTCTCTAGTTTGTGAATCTGTGAGGAGAGATCAGCTATGTTAGTCAGGCGTTCTTTTTTAAGACTAGCTCCCTGAGAAATAAATACACCTCGTAGGACGCTCTTTAGAGCTTCCCATTGCATTGAGGGGGACGTTGGGTCGCCTGTATGGTTCGCTACAAAGCTCTCAATAGAACTCTTCACTGCCGATACACAAATCGGGTCCTGCAACAAGACTTTCATTTAGCCACCAGGAAAAGCTAGATCTCGTAGAGGGATCCATATGTATTGAAAAGTAGATAGGTGCGTGGTCGGACCATTACACAGACCCTATATCTGCACTCACCGCAAAATCCAACAAACACTGAGAGACAAAAAAAATAGTCGATTCTACTGTACGTAGAGTGTATATGGGAGTAGAAACTGTAGTCTTTTGTGCCCGGGTGGAGGACCCTCCACACATCTGCCAATCGTAAATCGTATATTTGTTTATTCTCTTTTTTAATTGAGGATGGTGGGTAAGAGGTTCTGCCCGATGAAACATCAACCAGAGGGTTCATTGGGAGGTTCAAGTCACCACCGAGGACTATTGGTAGGGTGCCTGCAAATTTCTCTAAGAGTCGTTTACATGTACTACCAAATCTTTGCTGGCCCTGATTGGGAAAGTATACATTTGCCAAGATGAGCGCACGTGATCCCAACGTCACCTTCAAGAAAACATATCGACCCTCCGTGTCAATTAATGATTCGAGGATCTCGGGGAGAAAAGATTTATGGAAGCCTATAGACACTCCCTTAGATTTAGAATGTGGGTTTGTACTATGGAACCACCTGGGGTAGTAGTGGGATGTACAATTAGGAGTCACTCCAGTCTTAAAGTGTGTTTCCTGGAGCATTAGGATTGAAATGTGTTGTTTATGATTAGAATACATAAGTGGTCTCCTTTTCTCTGGTATATTTAACCCTTTAACATTGTGAGAGCAGAATTTAATTCCAGCCATGTCGAAGGTGAGTTTCGAGGGCTTGGTAGTGTGGGCATTGGGACCAGATCCTAAGGGATTTTTGGCGTGGTTGTTGGGAAGAGGAAAAGAAGGGGGAAAAAAAACAAAAGAATGGAAAGGAAACTGAAAATAGAAAAAAAGAGCTAAGTGTATGGTAAGTGAGCACCTAAGGTGGGAAGACATAGTGTGGTTGTTTGGCAGGAAACCACCAAAAACTAGAGTCGGGGTGGGAAGAAGCCGCAGGAGAGAATCTGCCCCTATCCATCACCCCCGCAACCTAAGCAATAACAAATTATATCAAACTTTGATAACTGATATCTGGATCTGTTCAAACTAGATTCAGGTTCACGTTAAACGTGTGAGCAAAAAAGGAAGATTAATAGGTAAACCAACTATTCTATAACATTATCCCGGAGTCAAATAGCCGGGTTTGGAAACCAATAGAAAATTGTCCACGAGTAAGTATATGTAATTCAAAACCAAGTCAGTGGAAGCATCAGTGTAACTTATGACAATTTGTGAGAGTAAAGTAAAGTACTTCACAGGAGAATACATGCGATGAAGACTCCTCTTATGTTGGATCTGGAGGGGAGCCAGTCTTCTTGAGCTGCTTAGAGTGCTGTGCTTTCAGCCATCTTGGAGGGATATCTGGGAGTTGGGGAGAATGTGGCCAATCAGGAAGGTCGAGCTTTGGCAGCTCAAAAGTTCCCAAAAAGTTGGCCAGGTCACCCAGGTTACGAAAAATGGCTGTTTTCCCTCCTTTGAAGGCTATCGGCTGAAATGGGAATCCCCATTTATACGTAATGTCTTTCTTTGAGGAGAGATAGTAGGGGACGTAATGCCCTCCTGAGCTGTAATGTATGCCTGGATAAGTCTGAGAGTAATAGATTCTGTGTTCCACAGTAATTAATAGTGCCCCTCTGCCTGGCAGCTAACATGATGGCCTCCTTGATTTTATAATAATGTAGTCTGCAGATAACATCCCTAGGTCTCGACTCTGATGATGGCTTGGGTCCCAGGGATCTGTGTATACGTTCGAACTCTATTGAGCCTCCCTCTTCGTCATTTAAGAGTTCAAGGAATAGTTTCTGTACTGTAGAATCTAGGTCAGAGGGATTTATAGTTTCAGGGAGGCCACGAATTCTGATGTTGTTACGTCTGTTACGGTTTTCTAAGTCCTCCATTCCTGTCGCAAACTCCTCCAGTCTCTGAGCATGGCTAGCTATGACCTCTCTGAGTTTGTAATTCTTGTAGAATGATTTCCTGGGACTTCTCCACGTCTTCCACCCGGGACGTGAATTCTGATTTGAGAGCATGGAGCTCTTTTTTGTAAGAATTTTCAATATGGCAGGCAAAGACTTCCAAGTTTGTTTTGGTGGGAAGAGATCTGATAAATTTGCTAAGCTCATTTACAGACACATCATCTGGAAGTTCGTTGTTATCATCCCCTTCATCAGTCATTCTGTCAGGGGAGCCCTGGTGGGCTTGTGGATCATGTGGGTTGGAGCGATCACCTGAGGTCTTAGTGGAAGATTTGGATCTTGTGTTTCTGTGTTGGCTATGAGTATTAAGGAAACGATCTATGTTGCCGGAGTGGATATCAGAATCTGGAGGTAGTCCAGTATGTTTGTTGGTTTTGCCCATATATACCTGTGGGTCTTTAATAGCTGATATATGGTTGCGGGGAGGATCTGTGAGGCATGTGTGCCTACATCAGGCAGGTAATCTCCCCAGCAGCGAGTGCCTTTCCCCTATATAAGTTCTGAGCTCAGAGGGGGGTATGGTTTGGGGTCTTGTGGGCTGTAAGCAAGTCAATATATGCAGCCTTGTCTGTAATTGAGATTCTGCTCTCTAGTGGAGTCACTGCGTTTGGCGCCAAAGAGGGGGGAATCCAAGGAGGGGGGAAGAGAAGCTCAAGGAAGGCCACCACAATCCCAGACAGGCACAGCACCGCTCCCTCCACCTAGGTAAGACGAAGCAGCGGGATGCGAGGGGACGATAGAGGTAGGTAACGGGTGTACTGCGAACCATCATCAACAAGAGCTGGCGGCTCCCAGCTGCCCACGTGGTAAGATGGCCGCCGCTGCGATCAGTGTCCTCACCCTGCACCTCCGGCACTCCCACACTCACCGGGACCTTCTGTTTCGCTCCCTGCCTCGCGTCCCAGCACCTGCCCTGCAGATTCGTCCACCGCCGCGGCCCGTCCGTCGCTGGAGCTCTGTGAGGAGGCAGCAATGGCATCTCCCCTCCCGGCCGCTGCACACGCTGTCCAGCGCTCCTCTGCCTCGGGACCTCTCCAGCCGCAGGAAAGGCAAGGTGAAAAGCCTTATGTTCCCCTATCTCGTAAGGGTATTTTCTTATGTATAGATGCAGGTTTGGGGTCTCAGAACGGGAAAGTCTGGGGAGCCCAGGTTAGACACATCCACTCTGCTCTGAGTCCAGGCCACGCCACCTTTTTTTTTTTTTTAATACATTCTAGAACTGTTTGCATTTTTTCTGCTGCATCACACTGTTGACTAATGTACAGTCTGTGATCTATTAGTATACCTAAGTTTTTTCACACGTGCTGTTGCTTAGTTCTATTTCTCCCATTCTATAGATGTAATTTTTTGTTTTCTTGCCCAGATGTATAATCTTTCCTTTCTCCCTGTTAAATACCATTCTATTAGTCACTGCTTATTGTTCAAGCTTATTTAGATCCTTCTGAATCCTTTTTGTCTTCTCAAGTGTTAGCTATCCCTCCTAGCATAGCATCGTCTGCAAATTTGATCAATTTCTTCAGTTTCATTATCTAGATGTTTTATAATAAAGTTGATCGCTGGAGCCAGGACAGAGCCTTGTGATACCCCATTTGAAACACGCTTCCAACTCAATGTGCAACCATTTATTACCACTCTTTGACCTTGTCAAGCGCTGACAGTTTATAAAATAACATTGCGATGCTCCTGCATTGCCATGCTTCACAAGTGATCAGACTGCAAAAAGTGAAAGTCCCATAGTGGGACAAATTAAAAAAGGAATAAAAATTATATAAGGAAAAAAAAATATGTATTTTTGAGAAAAAAAAAATATACATTTGGTATCACCGCCTCTGGAATGACCCGACTTATAAAACTGTCCCAATAGTTAACCTAGTAACCACATCAGTGAACACCATAAAAAAATAAATGAAAAACAAGGCAAAAGCAATGCTTTATCATACCGCTGAAAAAAGTGGAATAAAACGCAATCAAAAAGATGATTGTAAATAAAAATGGTATAGCTGAAAACATCATCTTGTCCTGCAAAACACAAGTGGTCATACAGCTCCATCAGCAGAAAAATAACGTAGTTACAGCTCTCAATAAAGCGATGCAAAAATGTTATTGTGTAAAAGCGCCAACACACAAAAACAATTATATGAATGAGGTATTGCTGTAATTGTACGGACTCAAAGAATAATGCTGCCTTATCAATTTTACCACATGCGAAGCGACCTAAAAAAATACATAAAAAACAATTTCTGAATCGCTGGTTCATTCTGCCTCACAAAAATCGGAATAGAAAGCGATCAAAATATGTCATATGGCCGAAAATGGTACCAATTAAAACATGAACTCGTCTTGCAAAAAAAACAAACTGTCACATGACTCCGTTGGCAGAAATATGGAAAAATGGTAGCCATCAAAATATGGGGAGGCAAAAACTAGTAACATAGTAACATAGTTAGTAAGGCCGAAAAAAGACATTTGTCCATCCAGTTCAGCCTATATTCCTATATTCCATCATAATAAATCCCCAGATCTACATCCTTCTACAGAACCTAATAATTGTATGATACAATATTGTTCTGCTCCAGGAAGACATCCAGGCCTCTCTTGAACCCCTCGACTGAGTTCGCCATCACCACCTCCTCAGGCAAGCAATTCCAGATTCTCACTGCCCTAACAGTAAAGAATCCTCTTCTATGTGCTTGCAGAAAAAAAAAAAAAAAGTGTCTTGGTGTATGACCGCAACCACACATAAAAACCAATATATAGCTGGTATATTTTTAATTGCACCTATCCAAAGAATAAAGTCATCTAATCACTTATACCATATGAGGAACGGCGTTAATGATAAATCAATTCTTCACCTGCTGTTGATTTGTTCAGTCTGCGTTTCAAAATATCACTCCTTCCTTTCTGGACCTTGCCGCGTGCCCAAACAGTAGTTTTCCTTCACATAGGGGTATTTGCTTACTCCGGATAAATTGCACACCAAATTTAGTGGTCCATTTTCTCTTGTTACCTTTGTGAAAAAAAATTAGGGGCTACAAACATTTTAGTAAGAAAAATGATTTTTCTTTTCACGTATCTTTTATAAACTTTTGTGAAGCACCTTGGGGGTTCAAAGTGCTCACCACCCATCTAGATAAGTTACCTGAGGGGTCTCGTTGCAAAAGGGTGTCACTTGTGGAGCGATTCCACTGTTTACACGCATCAGGGGCACTGCAAATGCAACATAGCATCCGCTAATTATTCCAGCAAATTTTGCATTCAAAAAGTCAAATAGTTCTCCTTTCCTTCCAAGCCCTGCCGTGCACCAAAACAGTAGTTTTTGTCCACATATTGGGTATCGGTGTACTTCAGACAAATTGCAAAACAAATTGTATGGCGCAACTTCTCCTGTTACCTTTGTGAAAGTGCAAAATTTGGGGATAAAAAAAACAACATTTGTTTCGAAAAATGTAATTGTCTTTATTTTCACGGCTCAACATTATAAACTTCTGTGAAGCACCTGAGGGATGAAGGTGCTCACTGCACATCTAGATAAGTTCCATGAGTAGTCTAGTTTCCAAACTGAGGGCACTTGTGGGCATTTTTCATGTCTAGGCATACCAGGGTCTCTCCTAACGCAACATGGTGTCCGCTAGTTATTCCAGCATATTTAACATTAAAAAAGTCAAATGGCTGTTAGATATACTGAAATGATGTATGTCTGTGACCCTTAGGTTATTATATCTGTATGTGGCTCTTTATGTGAAGGTTGTTAATGATGTTGTAACAAAACTAAATGAGAAAAAATTGTTTCAATAAAAATGATTTGATTTAAAAAAAAAAATTAAAAAAATCAAACGATGTTCCTTCCCTGCCAAGAAACCAAAGAGTGCCCCCCCCACATACACATTGGGGTATCTGTGTACTCAGGAGAAATTGCACAACACATTTTTTGGTCCATTGTCTCCTATTACGCTTGTGAAAAAAAAATACAAAATTGGGGTTTATATTTAAAATTTTTGTGGAAAAAAAAAAATTAAATGTTCATTTTTTTCATTCCAGATTTTTTAATTCATGTCAAGCACTTGAAGGGTTAATAAACCACTTTAATGTGTTTTTTGAGCCCATTGAGGGGTGCAGTTTTTATAATGGTGTCGCGTTTGGGTATTTTCTGACAGCTTGCCCCTCAGTCACTTTAAATGTGACGTGGTCCCTTAAATAAAATGGTTTTGAACAATTTGTTGGAAAAATGAGAAGTCCCTGGTCAACGTTTAACCCTTATCGCTTCTTAACAAAAAAAGGTTTTAAATTGTGCTGATGTAATGTAGATATGTGGAAAATGTTATTTATTAACTATTTTATGTGACACAACTCTCTGATTTAATGGCATAAAAGTTAAGTTAAAAAATTGTGAAATGTAAAATAGTTTTGCCAAATTTTTCACAAATTTATTTTCACAAAAACACAAGTCATATAGAAGAAATTTTACCACTATCATAAAGTGGTAAATGTTACATATTGTACGTCATACATTTATGTATATGCTACATATTGTAATATGTCGCGAAAAATCCCCCCAGAATCCATGGGATACGTTTAAACATTCCAGAGTTGTAACCTCATAATGTGACATTGGTCAGAATTGTAAAATTTGGCTTGCTCATTAAGGTTAACCCCTTCATGACCTTGGGATTTTCCGTTTTTCCGTGTTCGTTTTTCACTCCCCTCCTTCCCAGAGCCATAACTTTTTTTATTTTTCCGTCAATTTGGCCATGTGAGGGCTTATTTTTTGCGGGACGAGTTGTACTTTTGAACGACATTAGTTTTAGCATGTCGTGTACTAGAAAATGGGAAAAAAATTCCAAGTGCAGTGAAATTGCAAAAAAAAGTGCAATGTCACACTGGTTTTTTGTTTGGCTTTTTTGTTAGGTTCACTAAATGCTAAAACTGACCTGCCATTATGATTCTCCAGGTCATTACAAGTTCATAGACACCTAACATGACTAGGTTATGTTTTACCTGTGGTGAAAAAAAATTCCAAGCTGCTAAAAAAAACAACAAAAAAAAACGCCATTTTCCGATACTCGTAGCGTCTCCATTTTTCATGATCTGGGGTCGGTTGAGGGCTTATTTTTTGCGTGCGAGCTGGCGTTTTTAGTGATAGCATTTTGGTGCAGATACGTTCTTTTGATCGCCCGTTATTGCATTTTAATGCAATGTCGTGGCGACCAAAAAAACATATACGCCGTTTAGCGATCAGGTTAATGCTTTTTTTTTTTATTGATGGATCGGGCGATTCTGAACACGGCGATACCAAATATGTGTAGGTGTGATTTTTTTTAATTGATTTATTTTGATTGGGGCGAAAGGGGGGTGATTTAAACTTTTACATTTTTTTTATTTTTTTCACATTTTTTTAAACTTTTTTTCTTTACTTTTGCCATGCTTCAATAGCCTCCATGGGAGGCTAGAAGCAGGCACAGCGCGATCGCCTCTGCTACATAGCAGCGATCTGCTGTTCGCTGCTATGTAGCAGAAAATCAGGTGTGCTGTGAGCGCCGACCACAGGGCGCTTTACTATTCTAAAGCATCGCCGACCTCCGATCATGTGACGGGGGTCGGCGATGCCATCATATCCGGCCGCCCGGCCGGATGCGGTAGTTGAATGCCACTGTCTGCGTTTCACAGCGGCATTTAACTAGTTAATAGGCGCGGGCAGATCGCGATTCTGCCCGCGCCTATTACGGGCACATGTCATCTGTTTAAAACAGCTGACATGTCCTGGCTTTGATGCGGGCTCACCGTCGGAGCCCGCATCAAAGCGTACTATCCCGTCCGAGGTCAGAAAGGGGTTAAAATTGGCTCGGTCCCCAAGGGGTTAAAACTATACAATTCCAGAACAGCCGTGCTCTATACACACTGCAGTGGTGTTCTTGGATACTGCAGCTCCTCTCCCATTAACTTCAATAACACCCCAGCTGATCTGATGATGATCTATATGCTAAGGCTGGTTCATCAATCGCATCTTGCTGATATATACAAGTTGTCTTCATAATGTAGCAAGATGCACAGTTGGGCTTTTCTGAAATGGCCCGTGGACTGATGCCTACACCTTAGTCTATATGCACATAATCCTGTCTGACATTTGGTGAATCGCATCCACAAATTGAAGATTCATCGGACTCCTTGTACAGCTCCAACACTCCTACCTGTCTGCATTGTGGACGGGTACACAAGCTTTGTGCCTCTTCGACTAGCATGGTCTCGTGACCAAAACAGACTATTGCATGCTGGAATATTTTTTTCACTGCCTTTGCGGAAAGGCAAAACCCAATTATCAAAACTATAGAACCCCCGGGGTTTGGTATCCAGGTTGTGGGTAGCGGAGGGTTAAATGGTAATCTGCCATCACTGTTCTGTCCTTCTAACAGGACAGGGGTTCGTTCCATGCATTAAAGGTTAATTACTATTAGTGTTTGGTTTTTGCTGTGTTATAGCACCACCCAGTGGTGGATAAATTTATAACCTGTGTTTTCCATGTAATAATAGAGTGTTGCATTATGGGATTGCACCAAAGCATCATGGGACAGGGGAATTCCCATTTTTTCTCTCTGTGTATTTTCCTGTTACACTCGTGTTATTCAGCTGTGTTGGAACTACTTCACTTGCTTGCCACCCTGGTTAGTTTATCCGGTAAGATTGCTATCCTTGTTCTTGTAATATAGTGTTCTATAGAATGTGATTACTGTATAGCAACTAGTACCCGGGAAATCTATTATTTGTGAGTTACTGTATGTAGCTGCATGTAGAAGTTGCATCATCCTGTATGCTTTCCCTGTTATAGTATCAGTTGTGCTGTTATGTGCCCAATACTTACTCAAATCATTTGTATTCTTATAGTTTTACCGCATTTCAATACCTGTTACCAATAAACAAGTTAGACTACAGAAAACAGTCTGCTTACTTTGGAAGACAGAAGTGGTTTATGCTGTATGTTGGATCACACACCGTATCAACGTGTATGAAGACAGAACAGTAAAACGGAAGCTAGGCGCCGGGATTACAGTAAAGGGAGGCTAGATGCCAGCGATAGCAAATACCACCTACGCAGCCGCTTGTACCACACCGCACTGCCTGCAGATACCGCAGCGGCCGCCATACAGTCACAAGTACCGAGAGTGCAGCCCACCAAACACCACACGTCTTAGTCCACGCTGAAGTCACCCCTACCCGCTCTGAGACGTCCTACAGCCTGCAAACGGACATAAAATGTCTGCAAGTCAAACATCTTCACTCAGGACGAGGTCCCAAACAAGCCGCTCTAGCAAGTCTTCCTCGAAAAGGTCTGCCACCCTCGCCCGAGCAGAAGCTGAGGCGGCGAAAGTGAGATCCTCCTTCGCTGCACAAGAGATGTAGTTGAAGTTAAGACAAGCAGACCAAGAAGCAGAAAGAGCTCGCCTGCAAGCAGAGCAAGAAGCAGAAAGAGCCCGCCAAGAAGCAGAAAGAGCTCGCCTGCAAGCAGAGCAAGAAGCAGAAAGAGCCCGCCAAGAAGCAGAAAGAGCCCGCCTGCAAGCAGAGCAAGAAGCAGAAAGAGCCCGCCAAGAAGCAGAAAGAGCCCGCCTGCGAGCAGAGCAAGAAGCAGAAAGAGCCCGCCTGCAAGCGACCTTAGAAAGGCTTTCCGCTGAAAAAGAAGCAGCAGCCGCAATAGCCAAAGCTGAGTTTTTAGAAGCCGTGGAGTTTCCTGAATCCGAGCGAGGCAGCGACATACGCGGACCAGACCTTGATCATCAGGACCCTGCTCAACACGTCTCAGAATATGTCCGCCAACATCCCAAAGTGGAAGACAACTCTGATCCGTTGCACCAACCAGCCTATACAGATTACCAGAGATCCTTCCTCCAAACACCGTACTGGAAGCAGGAAAGTATACTGCGAAACGACATTGATCACCACTACCGTCCTACGGAACAGAAGGTACGGCCTCCGCCCAGACTGACAGGGACACCCTTCGCCACTGAACGGGTTTATACAGACTTTCCTATGCCAGAAGCTCCTACCAGGTATGAGGATGCACCACAAACACCGCATAACAACAGCACACCAGCTCACGTCGGCACAGACTCAGCCACTATGAACTTTGCAAGGTTCTTTACCCGCCGGGAGCTGGTGACCAAGGGACTTGTAAAGTTCACTGATCGAGCTGAAAGCTACAGAGCATGCCGAGCCTCTTTTCAGAATGCCATCAGAGACTTGCATCTTTCCAGTAGTGAAGAGTTAGATCTATTGGTTAAGTGGCTTGGGAGCGAGTCAGCTGAACATGCCAAAAGAATCAGGAACATTAACATAAAGTACCCACACACAGGACTTCGTATGGTGTGGGAGAGACTCGAAGAATGTTATGGGTCAATAGAAGCTATAGAAAATGCTTTGTATTAAAAGAATTGATGATTTCCCCAAGATAGCAAATAAGGGTTATCAAAAGCTCAGGGAACTGAGCGACTTGTTAATGGAGGTACATGCTGCTCAGGCAGAAGGTGATCTACCAGGGTTGGCATTCCTGGACACTGCCAGAGGTGTCAACCCGATTGTCCAAAAGCTCCCTTACAACTTACAAGAAAAGTGGGTCAGTCACGGGTCCCGTTACAAACAGGCTCATAAGGTACCATTTCCTCCCTTTGGGGTGTTTGTAGACTTTGTTGCTCAGCAGGCTAAAGTTAGAAATGACCCTAGTTTCGATTTCACTATGTCATGTACCGCTGCCTCTGGTGTAAAACCCAGTAAAACACCAGTGGCAGTCCACAAAACTAATGTTACCTCCACAGGTTTTCCTTACAGGGCAAGTAAGTCCTCTCCAGAAGAGGACAAACCGCAGGATCTCAGCAAACACTGCCCCCTACACAAGAAACCTCATCCTCTACTAAAATGTAGAGCCTTCAGGGAGAAGTCCCTAGAAGACCGGAAGAGTTTCCTAAAAGAAAACAAGATATGCTTCAGATGCTGCGCGACAACCTCACACTTCGCCAAGAACTGTGAAACCAGTGTGAAATGCACAGAATGTAGTAGTGTGGAGCACAACACGGCCTTACATCCTGGACCACCCTCAGGGGTATCGTCGCGAGTAGAAGATTCTGCCGAAAAACAGATGGACACTGACATGAACACCCCAGTGGTCACTTCTCAGTGCACAGAGATCTGCAAGGAACTCGTAGCAGGAAGATCCTGCTCAAAGATCTGTCTTGTCAGAGTGTTCCCAGCGAGCCAGCGGGATAAGGCGATCAAGGTATATGCAATCTTGGATGATCAGAGCAACAGGTCTCTAGCTAAGTCCTTTCTCTTCGACACCTTCAACATTGCTGGTCCCGGCTCTCCGTACTCCTTGAAGACATGTGCAGGTACTGTCGAGACGGCGGGGAGGAGAGCAACTGGATTCAAAGTAGAGTCTATAGACGGTCAAACCTGCTTATCCTTGCCATCAATACTGGAGTGCAACCAGATTCCAGACAACAGGTCTGAGATACCTACACCAGAGGTAGCAGCTCATCACACCCACTTGAGATGTATAGCTCACCTGATACCAGAGCTCGACCAAGGAGCTCCTATCGTCTTACTTCTCGGAAGAGACATACTACGGGTCCACAAGGCTAGAGGACAGATCAACGGCCCACAAAACGCCCCATATGCTCAGAGACTTGACCTAGGATGGGTCATTGTGGGAGATGTCTGTTTGGGTGGAGCACACAGGCCGACATCAGTCAACAGCATGCTCACCAATACCCTTGAGAATGGACCCCCGTCTCTCTCCCAGCCATGCGAGAGCAGTTTCCTGGTTAAAGAATTGCCACACCACACCCCTCCACCTTGTCCGTTAGCTGATCCTTCCTGTGAAGACCATGCATGCGACGGTGAGCAAGATCATATAGGGTGCACAGTTTTCCACAGGAAAAGAGAAGACAACCAGGTAGCAATGTCCATAAAGGACAGACTGTTCTTGGACATCATGGAGCGAGAGATAGTAAGAGATGAATCAAAGAGTTGGGTCGCACCTTTACCATTCAAACCACAGAGGCAACGCTTACCCAACAACAGAGAACTTGTCTACAGTCAATTTGTCTCCCTTACACGCAAACTGCAGAAGGCACCAGAAACAAAACAACACTTCTTTACCTTCATGGAGAGAATATTCCAGAGTGGCCACGCGGAAATTGCACCTGTACTTCAAGATTCCGAGGAATGTTGGTACTTACCTATTTTCGGCGTGTATCATCCGAAGAAACCAGGTCAGATAAGAGTGGTATTTGACTCAAGTGCCAGATACGAAGGTGTTTCTTTAAACGACGTCTTCCTATCTTGTCCAGACCTCAACAACAGACTTCTGGGAGTACTTCTTCGTTTCCGCAAAGACGCAGTAGCATTTATGGCCGACATACAACAGATGTTTCACTGCTTTCTTGTTAAAGAAGAACACAGAAACTACTTGAGGTTCTTCTGGTACCGCAATAATGACCCCTACAAGGACATCATGGGATATCGTATGAAGGTTCACATCTTCGTGAACAGCCCTTCCCCTGCTGTCGCTATCTATGGCCTTAGACATTCAGCCAGAGAAGGTGAAGCGAAGTATGGATCGGATGTAAGATCTTTTGTGGAAAAGGATTTCTACGTAGATGACTGCCTGAAATCCACACCCACAGAGGAGTCGGCAGTCAGTCTCCTGAAAAGGGCACAAGAAATGCTCGCTTCATCCAATTTGAGGTTGCACAAAATTGCTTCCAACAGCCAGAAACTAATGGCAGCTTTTCCCTCTCAAGATTACTCAACTGATTTAAAAGACTTGGATTTAAGCACGGACTCCCTTCCCATGCATCGGAGCCTGGGTCTACTCTGGGATTTGAAAAAGGATGCATTCACCTTCCAGATCAGCGAAGAAGAGAAACCCTTCACGCGTAGAGGCGTCCTGTCCGTTGTGAACAGCTTGTACGATCCTCTGGGATTTGTAACCCCTGTAACTATCCAAGGTAAAATGATGTTGAGAGACTTCACCCAAGAGACATCCGATTGGGATGATCCACTTACCAGCGATAAAAGAGAATTGTGGGAAAGATGGAGAAATTCTTTAGAAACCCTGTCAAGTCTCTACGTGGCACGACCATATGCTTCTGTGCCTTCATCAGAAATCAAGGGGCAAAGGCTTTGTATCTTTTGCGATGCTTCAACCAAGGCAATTGCAGCAGTGGCGTATTTGAAAACAACTGACATCAATGAACAATGCCACGTAAGGCTTGTTATGAGCCGGACAAAATTGGCCCCACTCCGTGAACACACAGTACCCAGACTGGAACTCTGTGCAGCTGTGCTGGCAGTAGAGTTAGCTGAGCTTATCTCGACAGAAATGGACCTGGAAATCAAAGAAGTCGAGTTCTACACTGACAGCAAGGTAGTGCTGGGGTACATTTGCAATAAAACTCGTCGCTTCTATGTCTATGTCAGCAATCGGGTGCTAAGGATCAGGAGATCCACCGAACCTAAACAGTGGCACTATGTGTCCACGCACCACAATCCGGCGGACCACGCAACCAGATCCGTTGAAGCAAGACACCTTAAGGACATAACCTGGTTCACCGGCCCTACATTCTTATACCGTTCGATGCCATATGTGGACGAGTCAAACATCTTTGAACTGGTGGATCCAGAGGCAGATGAGGAAATCCGCTCTCAGGTATCCGTTCTACATACGGTGACTAAAGACAATCACCTCAAATCCCACCGTTTCAACAGGTTCTCAACTTGGGACTCACTTGTTCGTGCCCTCGTTCGTTTAATTCCTCAGACCAGTGACGGAACTTGTCTTACTGTTTTCGCCAAAAGAACCTGTAGGTGGCATCGGTTGATGCCAAGCGGGGAGTGTTCTGTCCTTCTAACAGGACAGGGGTTCGTTCCATGCATTAAAGGTTAATTACTATTAGTGTTTGGTTTTTGCTGTGTTATAACACCACCCAGTGGTGGATAAATTTATAACCTGTGTTTTCCATGTAATAATAGTGTTGCATTATGGGATTGCACCAAAGCATCATGGGACAGGGGAATTCCCATTTTTTCTCTCTGTGTATTTTCCTGTTACACTCGTGTTATTCAGCTGTGTTGGAACTACTTCACTTGCTTGCCACCCTGGTTAGTTTATCCGGTAAGATTGCTATCCTTGTTCTTGTAATATAGTGTTCTATAGAATGTGATTACTGTATAGCAACTAGTACCCGGGAAATCTATTATCTGTGAGTTACTGTATGTAGCTGCATGTAGAAGTTGCATCATCCTGTATGCTTTCCCTGTTAGTTATAGTATCAGTTGTGCTGTTATGTGCCCAATACTTACCCAAATCATTTGTATTCTTATAGTTTTACCGCATTTCAATACCTGTTACCAATAAACAAGTTAGACTACAGAAAACAGTCTGCTTACTTTGGAAGACAGAAGTGGTTTATGCTGTATGTTGGATCACACACCGTATCAACGTGTATGAAGACAGAACAATCACATATATCAAACAACCATGGAAAGAGTATTTACAGGGAAGCTGCCACTCGATTTATGCTACCCAATACATGGCCCACATGTATCAGAGCCTCGCCGCACAGTTACGGCCAAAATATTTTTCTCTTAAAACTGACGTTTAAAAGAAAACATAATTTGAGGATCTGGTCTGGGACTATAGGGAGAAACTGGATTAGTGCTCTGACTGCTTCTTTCAGCGCCGCTGCAGGTGATTGACATGTCTCTACCTATTTACTTAAATGTGAGAGACTTCTCAATCAACTAGAGCAGTGCTGAGAGAAGCTGACCCTGCTTTAGTCAATTGACAGGATTTGTGTGTGTTTACACTGTCCATAAATGTGTGTGAAAGCAGCCTTAGGCCCCCTTCACACGTCCTGGTGATTCATGTACTGGGAAAAAAACCAGTACTGGTGAGATCTGTGGTTTGTGTGCTATGCGTAAGTACCTATGTGACATTTGTATATCCGTTTGCTGTCTGGGAGTGGCATCCGTGTTCCCATCTGACACATACCGGTGCCTGGCAAAAGCAGTACAGTTAGCTGTTCCCAATTGCCAGGGGTAGAAGGAAGCTCTCATGATTGTCACTTTGTCTCCCTGAGATCAAGCGGTCAGGCGACAATGAGGAGAGTTGTATTCAGCATCCGCTGTGTGCATCATGTATTTAAAAAAAAAATAAAAAAAATGGCATGGGCTCCCTTGTAATTTTTTTTTAACTAGTTAATATTCTGGCATAAGGGCCAATAGCCATAAATGTTCCCAGGCTACTAGTATCAGCTCAGACCATTACTGGTTACTGTAGGGGAGACCTCTCAAAATTGACGTAGGGTCCCTCTAATAATCAAAAACCAGCAAAGGCTAAACAGACAGCTGTGGGCTGACATTGATAGCCTGGAAAGGGGCCAGGTATTATTGCCCCACCCCCCTCCCTCCCAGGCTACCAACATCTACCCTCAGCCGCCCCAGAAATGGCAAATCCTTGAAGATACACCAATTGTGGCGCCTAGCGTCTGCTCTTCTCAATTGCCCTGTGGTGGTGGAAAGTGGGGCAATAGGGTTGAGGTTGATATCACCTTTGTATTGTCAGCTGACATCAAGCCCAAGGGTTAGTAATGGAGCGGCATCTATAAAATGTCCCCATTACTAACACCATAGCAAGTTTTGAAATAAACACACAGCAATAAAAAAATCCTCTATTAGAAATAAATTGTCCCCGACCCACTTTTTCACATTTATTACAGTATGAATTAAAAATAAACAAAAAACATATTCTTCACCTGTTCAACTATAATCTATTTGTCCCACTGCGTAATCCATCTATTTTTTCTTCATTTGGATGCCTTTGCATGATGCGACCGTTCAGCTTGCTATCCAGGAGACACTAAGTTAAGAGTCAGTGGCCTTCGGTGATGTCATTGAGGTGACCACAGGTCACTGAAGCTGCGGTTCCCATGGGCGTCTTGTGTGCTTAGTGAGATCAGCCCTAGCATCTTGAGAATTTTCTCACTAGCGGTGACGTCATGAAGGTTACCGCAGTTCATCAGTCATCTCACAGTGAACAGTGTGGAAACAGCTGGCATTTTTTTCTGGTGTCCCCAGTAAAAGGGAAGGTGCCACCAGTTTTCTTGTAGTTTTTTTTTTTTTTGTGAAATTAAGCTTAAAATAGTAAATAAAATGTACTAATGCAATGTTTGCAAACATTTCTATATGAAAAATATTATATATTTTCTTACAAATATATATATTTACCACTAGGGGGAGCATTTTCCGTTTTAGACCTCAAGCAGCTATAGTGAGACTTACCAGCTTTACTGTTAGCTGGAAAATTGGGGCAGTAACTGCTGACATCACCATTTCCCTCCCCTTTTGGGTGGTCTAATATCCCTGGGGCAGATTGAAGAGCAGCATCACAGGGCAGCGCCATTTTGTGTGTGACTGCTCTGTGATCTGCCATCACCAGCAGTTACTGCATCAGAAACACAGCTACAGAGTTTACAGAAGAGCAGAAGAGAGTGGGCTCAGCAGCATGGTGGACTGGACTAAGAGTGAAGTGGTGTGTGTGTTAGTGATGTGTCGGTCGTGAACGAGCCAATACAAAGAGCTAGCTCCCTCCTGTGAATGAAAGGAGCCGAGTCTTTTTTTTTTTTTTCTTTCTTGTCTGGGCCTGGCAGCTTCTCAGATTCAGCCAGTGAAGTGTGACTGTGACTCATGTGGGAGGAGCAGACAGCAGAGAGGTAGAGTGGAGTCTGTGGACTGTAAATAAATGCATGTGAGTTACCATGTGACCCAAATAAAGGTGCAATATTACACTGGCTTGAGTGGCTTCCTCCCTGGTATGTGACTGTGTAGGAGGAATGACAAATGATATGTTCATCATCATCATCATCTGCAATGACCTCTGAGTTACCTTTTGTCCCAAATAAAGATACACTTTACTGTGGCCTCATCCATGGCATATATACATATATGGTACTAGATGGTGGCCCGATTCTAACGCATCGGATATTCCAGAAAATGCATGTCCACGTAGTATATTGCCCAGCCACGTAGTATATTGCCCAGCCACGTAGTATGTTGCCCAGCCACGTAGTATGTTGCCCAGCCACGTAGTATATTGCCCAGCCACGTAGTATATTGCCCAGCCACGTAGTATATTGCCCAGCCACGTAGTATATTGCCCAGCCAAGTAGTATATTGCCCATCCACATAGTATATTGCCCAGCCCTGTAGTATATTGCCCAGTCATGTAGTATATTGCCCAGTCACGTAGTATATTGCCCAGCCCACATAGTATATTGCCCAGACCCGTAGTATATTGCCCAGCCCACTTAGTATATTGCCCAGCCCACGTAGTATATTGCCCAGCCCACGTAGTATATTGCCCAGCCACGTAGTATATTGCCCAGCCCACATAGTATATTGCCCAGCCACGTAGTATATTGCCCAGACACGTATGTAACAGGTTAAAAAAGAGATAAAATAAAAAATAAACATATACTCACCTTCCGAGGGAGCCCTTGTAGTCCTGTCGCCTGTGTGCGGTGCACGAGGCAGCTTCCTGTCCCAGGGTTGGATGCGCGCAGGACCTGTGATGACGTCGCGGTCACATGACCGTGATGTCATGGAAGGTCTTTCTCGCATACCATCCTTGGCACTGGAGCCTGCCGCTTGCACTGCCGAGGAGAGGACGCGACGACGGAGGGTGAGCATAGCAGGTTTTTTTTATTATTTTTAACTTTACATTTTTTTACTATTGATGTCGCATGGCCAGCATCAATAGTAAAAAGTTGGGGAGACACAGGGTTAATAGCAGCGGTTACGGAGTGCGTTAAACACGGCATAACGTGGTCCGTTACCGCCGGCATTAACCCTGTGTGAGCACTGACTGGAGGGGAGTATGAAGCGGGCACTGACTGCGGGGAGGAAGGAGTGGCCATTTTTCCGCCGGACTGTGCCGGTCGCTGATTGGTCGTGGCTGTTTTGCCGCGACCAATCAGCGACTGGATTTCCATGACAGACAGAGGCCGCGACCAATGAATATCCGTGACAGACGGAAGGACAGACAGAAAGAAGTGACCCTTAGACAATTATATAGTAGATACAGGTTAAGACAACAAACGAGTAGCACGGGCTCTGTTCACAAGAGCCAACAATCTGAGGAAACAGCAATGCTAAACACAGTGTGTACTGCTTCACTAGATACTTATACAGGTGTGTAATGAGGCCCTCACTGTACAGGGAAAGACCTGGAACGATGACAGTATAAAAAGTATTTTTATTAAAAAAAGAGCCGGTTCACAAGCCGAAAGAGCCGGCTCTTTATGGTGAGCGGAGCCGGATCACGAATAAGAGACGGACTGCCCATCACTAGTGTGTGTATGGAGCAGCGTTTATCTGAGCCGAGCTGTCTGTGACTCATCCATCAGTAAAATAAGGAGCTCCAGGTCTGCAGTGAATGGCCAGGCATTGTGGAGGTAGAGATACATTGTATGGCAGAGAGAGACTGATGGGGGAGAGAGACATGTAGAATGATGAGTGAGACACATATGGAGCATGATGGGGAGAGAGATACACATGGAACAGCAGGGGTGAGACACGGAGCGTGATGGGGAGTGACCCCCCCCCATAGACCAGCACACTGCCATATGGATCATGCATAATGCTGCCATATCTATTCATCACATAATACTCCCATAAAAACCACACATTATACCGCCATATATATTTATTACATAATACTGCCATATAGATCACACATGGTGCCAGCATATATATTTTTTACATAGTACTGTCAAATAGACTACACTTGATGCGGACAAGTATTATGTGTGATCTGTATTATGGCATTATGTGTGATCTATATGTATTATGGCATTATGTGTGATCTATATGACGGGATTATATGTGATCTTTATGGTGGTATTATGTTTGATCAGTATGGTGGAATAATGTAAAAAATATATGACTATTATATGATAACTATATTGTGGGATTATGTGTGAGCTATGTGGCATTATTATGTGACAATTATATGGTGGTTTTATGTGTGATCTACATGGTGTTGTGTGTGATCTATATAACGGTATTATGTGTGATCTATATGGCGGTATTATGTGAGAAGTATATGGCGGTATTATATGAGAACACTGGCGATATTATATGAGAACACTATGGCGGTATGTGTGATCTATATGATGGTATTATATGAGAACTATATGGCGCCATTATGTGTGATCTATATGGCAATATTATGTGAGAACTATATGATGTGTATAGCCTAGGAAGAGGTTAATACCCATGGACCTTCCCAGGCTATGAATATCAGCCTGCAGCTGTATATTTAGCCTTTACTGGCTATTAAAATAGGGGGACTCCCCAAAAAACTGTGTGTGTGGTCCCCCTATAATTAACTAGTGTTGAGCATTCCGATACTGCAAATATCGGGTATCGGCCGGTGTGGGCGGTGCGTGGGCGGAGACTGCGTGTCTCTGTGCGGGCGGGGTCTGTGCGGGACCGTGGGTGGTCTGTGCGTGCCTGCCGGGGGGTCTGTACGGCCTCTCCGGGGTCTGTGCGGCCTCTCCGGGGTCTGTGCGCGACCGTGGATGGTCTGTACGGCCTGCCGGGGGGGCTGTACGGCCTGCCGGGGGTGTTTGTACGGCCTGCCAGGGGGGTCTGTACAGCCTGCCGGGGGGGGGTCTGTACGGCCTGCCGGGGGGTCTGTACGGCCTGCCGGGGGTCTTTGTGTCTGTGCAGGCATCGTCCGATGGGACTACAAGTCCCATCGGACGATGCCTGCTACACTGACAGTGATTGACACATTAGCCAATGATGGGACAGTAGTAGTCCCATCATCCGGCTAATGTGTTGAATATAAAAAAATACTCCATACATGCTACATACATGCTACATACATGCTACATACATGCTACATACATGCTACATACATGCTACATACATGCTACATACATGCTACATACATGCTACATACATGCTACATACATGCTACATACATGCTACATACATGCTACATACATGCTACATACATGCTACATACATGCTACATACATGCTACATACATGCTACATACATGCTACATACATGCTACATACATACATACTACATTCCTACTCCATACATACATATAACCAAATATTAGGCCTAAACAAAGAAAGCACTTCCATAGATGCAAAATAAATCAAAGGAACAACCGGAAGCTTGAATGCCAATAAAAATATCAATATTTTATTAATCACAAAAAACAAATAAAAACAAGTCTCATAGTAGCCAGTGGAGATACATGTGACAGAATAATACTGTCTGCATGCAGGAATATGCCACAAGATCAAGTGATACATACACACATGCCTAAAATAATAACAAAACAATTATATGTACAACTGTCCAAAATGTCTATATATGATCTATAAAGTTACAGTGAACCATGAAGGGAAGGGTTAACACCATAAGGTACAGTATGTAGCAAATATGCTTACAAGCAAAAGAGGAAACCCTATCCAGTTAAACAGGACATATAGCATATTGCACCACTAGTAGAAGGTGCTTATAGTGCATATATACGGCATGAGAGTAAATAAGGGCATATTACCAAAATACGCAGCTCAGTACAGGAACCCCCTCCTTCCTGACTAAAGAATGGGCAGCGGATGTGTTGAAAAACTGCATCCGCTGCCCACGTCGGGCACAAATTTCACAACGTGCGTCGGCCCGACGCATAGCGACGGACCCGTACCGACGCAAGTGTGAAAGAGGCTTTTATGAGCGTTGAATTAAAAAAAAAAAAAAAACACGGCATGGGCTCCCGTGCAATTTTCTGCGCCAGAGGGGGAAAGCTGACGGCCTGGGGCCAATATTTGTAGCCTGCTATGAATATCAGCCCGCAGCTGTCTGCGTAGCCTTTACTGCCTATTAAAATAGGGGGACCCCCCCAAAAAAAAATTACGTGGGGTCCCCCTATATTTTATAGCCAGAAATGCCTCGCTCGCAGACAGCTGCGGGCTGATATTCATAGCCTAGAGAGGGGCCATGGATATGGCCCCCCCCCCCCCCTGGCTACAAATACCAGTCCACAGCCGCCCCAGAAATGGCGCATCTGTAAGATGCGCCAATTCCGGCACTTAGCCCCTCTCTTCCCACTCCCGTGTAGCGGTGGGATATGAGGTAATAAGGGTTTAATGTTACCTTGCTATTGTAAGGTGACATTAAGACGGGTTAATAACGGAGAGGCATCAATAAGACGCCTATCCGTTATTAATCCAATAGTAAGAAATGGTTAATAAAACACGCACACATTAGGAAAAAGTATTTTATTATTCTTCATTTCACCATACTTGCCATACTTCAGCGCCTGCAAAAAACGTAAAATAATAAACCGTATGCTACCTGTCCGCCGTAGTCCAATTAATAACGAGTGTCTCATGACGATCTCCCCTATAGAACAGTGACATCGGGTGATGTCACTGCTCTATAGGACCCTCAGTGACACACTGACAGGAGACAATGGCTCCTGCAGTGCATCACTGAGAGGTTACCTTAGGACAAAATCTCACTTTATGGCAATTACTGCCTGGGAAAATTTATCATGCAGCAATGGCATAAAGTGAGACTAGGGCCTTTTTTTTTACAGCGGCAGAGGAATACAGTGGTGGAAGGATACCTTCCTGCCGTCATTGTATTCCTGGAGCCCCTGGAGAGCAGTCGCATTATCTGATGCTGCTGCTCTCCATGGGAGATCGTCGTGGGACACTCGTGGATTTCTGCGGACAGGGAGTATATGGGTTGTTTGTTTTTTTCATATTTTTTACAGATGACACTGGCTTCGGGGAACAAAATTACAAGTAATGGTGAGTATGTAATCTATGTTTAATGTACTGTATGTCTATATGTATGTATTGTATGTAATGTATGAATGTACTGTATGTAGTATGTATGTATGGAGTATGTATGTATGTAATGTATGTATGTATGTAGCATGTATGTAGCATGTATGTAGCATGTATGTATGGAGTATTTATTTTTATTTTTTTCATTCAACACATTAGCCGGATGATGGGACTATTACTGTCCCATCATTGGCTAATGTGTCAATCACTGTCAGTGTAGCAGGCATCGTCCGATGGGACTTGTAGTCCCATCGGATGATGCTTGCACACACGCACAGTGACCCCCCTCCCACGGCGCACAGAGACCCCCCCCTCCCACGGCGCACAGAGACCCCCCTCCCACGGCGCACAGAGACCCCCCGCCCATGGCATACAGAGACCCCCCCACGATGCACAGAGACCCCCCCACGATGCACAGAGACCCCCCCACGACGCACAGAGACCCCCCTACGCCGCACAGAGAGGGAGAGCGACACAGGGGGAGAGTGCAGCTTACCGGAGATCACTGGGACTGTGTGCAAGTGGCGAGGCGGAGACAGAGCAGGAGAAGCACACAGGGCAGCGTGTGAGGAGCAGGGGATGTCTGCCCAGAACGTGCAGTACCTGGAGTACAGAGGAGCAGGGAGGTAAATCACCCATACTCCCCACTCTCCTGGCTCCAGTCAGCGCTTCTGTCCTGCGATAGAGAGCAAGTGGAGCTCGGCAGATTGCACTGGGCTATAGTAAAATGGCGGCTAGTCACACCTACAAGCAGTGAGTTGTACAGCCCACAGAGGCGTGCCCAGCTCACTGCTAATGTGGCTGCAATGTTGGAGATAGGGTCAGCGCCGGGCTATTATCTCCTATGTCCATGGGGTGCCCTTTTCTGACACTGATAGTGTCGTGCTACTGCTGTGAACACGATGTCAGCCCCTAGTTCCTTCTTTCTACTCGTATAACACACGAAATCTGTTTTACATGCATTCAAGTCTTGGTTATAGCAGCATGTTATGCTACATTACATTGATTAATTAATGATCCACAAACGCGGCACCTTCCCTTTAAGGCTAAGCAAACAGATGTGAGCTATTAGTAGCCTTGGAACTTTTTGAGATATCTTCCCCTTTCCCAGATTAGTAACATCAGCCCCCAGCCATAGTCTTTTCCTCTGCTGATTATCAAAAATACGCTGGAGCTCAGGCCAATTTTCTTATTTAATTCTTTATTTTACAAACTGTCTACACAGCAAGTGCTGAATAAAACTCCTATCATTGTCACCTGGTCGCGCTGAGTTCAGAGGGATTAGGCGACAATGATCAGAGCTGTCTTCAGCACCCTGCGCCTGAGAACACGGTCCATATAAAAAAAAATAAATAACTTGACCTGTGCACACCACCATAAAATGCAATGGGTGTGTGTGTGTCCATATTTGCAGTCCTTAAAAAACAGACGTGTGCAGGTGGCATTACTCTGTGAAGAACTTCACTTGCTCTCCTTTACGTGCTCATTTTGTTTTATTGCAGGCTATGAACAAGAAGATTGATATCATTAAAGGATTATTTGTGGCCTGCAGACAGTCCGAAGCACGATACATAGCTAGGTATGTGCTTTCTAAAAGATCCTCTTATACTTTGCTTTATTCCTTTGTTTTTTCCCATTTTATGTTTTTTGTTACTTTTTTTTTTCTAGAGCTTTAGGAGGAAAACTCCGAATTGGACTGGCAGAGCTGTCTGTTCTTTCAGCTATTGCTCAAGCAGTTTCTCTAACGCCTCCTGGACAATGTGAGTATTGGCATGAATGTATCCCAATCCATTAATGTTACTGCATTTCTGAAAAGTGGAAGCGCAAGTGGTCATGTCTTCTAATGATGGGCCGGGGAAGCGTGGCTGTTCATGATCATAGGCGAGCACTGCAATTCAGCTCTGACCAATCACTTTAAGTGTTTTTGATCAAAACTAAAGTGACAAGGAGAAATTACTCTTAATTGCCAAGGTGGAGGTGGATCCATCCCAGTTACTAAGTTTCAGCCTTTTTAAAGTAACTACCAATGGGCATGCTTAATATAGTCACAAATAGATTCCAGGAGGAATGTTTGCCCCATCTATGTGTTCTCAGGCTTTGTTCATACGATAGTGAAAGAGGATTCATAGGAATCACAACCCTAAACACTGTGTTTATGTGGTCTATGAGTTTTGTGGTCTATGACTTTTGTGTCCAAAAATTCCAGATGGAACCACATGACCAAAACATATGTAGCAAATCGTCAGGGCCTGTACCACATCTTGCACACAAGTCATCTTCTCTTACCCCAATTTTAGGCATGAATTTGGGAGCCCTGTGTACCCGCTACAGCAGGTACATCTGTTAACAGCCTTTGTGCCTCACTAGTGGAAAGCTGGGGAATCAAGGATAATCTGTCATCCCACTGCTTGTTGTCAATTACCCCAACATCCTGCTCCCATTTGAAGACAAAGATATTTACTACTGCCAGATATGACCGGGACACATTTGAGATGGACGGCGACAAACTGGAAGTTGTAAAGGACTTCAACCTATTCTGATCAATGATCACTCAAGATGCAGCGACGACACAGGAAGTCGATAGGAGAATAGCTATGGGCAAATCAACAATTAAGTCACTGGACAAGGTCTTCAAATTGAGGAAACACTCACTGGCGACAGACGCTGCTCGTATATAGTCTGGTCTTTTCTGTAATAGCATATGGATGCGAAACTTGGATGATAATGAAACAAGATAGAAGAAGAAAAATCAACGTCTGTGAAACGTGGTGCTGGAGAAGGATGTTACCATTACCATGGATGGCAAGAAGAATAAACCAATTTGGATCAAATCAAGCCAGATGTGTCACTCGAAGCAAGGGTAACCAAGCTATGATATGCTTACTTTGGACACCTTATACGAAGAGAGCAATCACTGGAGAAAGACATCATGGTCGGAAGAATAGAAGGAACAAGGCAAAGAGAAAGATCAGCAGCTCCATGGCTGTTATTAACATTTCATCTGAATTAGAAAGCCAAAAATTGGAAGTGGCTCCACAATGCACGACATGTGAATTTTTTCAATTAGTTTTTTCCCCCTGTGTTGGTTTTACTTAAGATATTGGCAAAATCCTGACCAAATACTGATGTACGGTGAGGCCACAGTTAGGTTTTGTTCTGATTTTGATGCAGGTGTTATAGAGGCTAAAAAATAAATACATTCTTTCTCCCTATCCTCCAAATTACAAGTGTTGAGTTAAAAACAAAACTAACATTTCAGTGTGGTTTTGATTTACAAGCTTCATTTTGCAGTAAAAATGACCTGTTAGCTACGTTCTATGGATCGGCATGTTTTCGGCAATATCACATTAAACATAATATGTTTTTTTTTTATATTGCTCACTTAGGTAGAAAAAGGCTTCAGTTGCCATATTCTGAGAACCATGGGCAAAATAAAACAAAACGCTAAATAAGTGTGGTATTGCCGAATACATACTGATTGTAAAAAGGTAAAAAAATATTGCTTCGGTTGCCATATACTTAGAACCATTTTTGAGGGGGTCAACTAGCATTTTATGAGGGCTTTTTTTTGTGAGCGGAGCTGTTTTTATTTTTTATTTATTTTATTTTTTTCTGATCTCATTCATTTTCTTTTTCGAATGCAAAAAATGGTGATTTTGTCATTTTTTCCTTATATGCTCGAGTATAAGCTGAGGCACCTAATTTTACTACAAAAAACCTGGGACAACTTATTGACTCAATAGTATATTTGGCATTGTTCCCTCATCCCTATCCTGGTATGCATGGCCCCCTCATCCCTATCCTGGTATGCATGGCCCCCTCATCCCTATCCTGGTATGCATGGCCCCCTCATCCCTATCCTGGTATGCATTGTTCCCTCATCCCTATCCTGGTATGCATTGTTCCCTCATCCCTATCCTGGTATGCATTGTCCCCTCATCCCTATCCTGGTATGCATGGTCCCCTCATCCCTATCCTGGTATGCATTGTCCCCTCATCCCTATCCTGGTATGCATGGCCCCCTCATCCCTATCCTGGTATGCATTGTCCCCTCATCCCTATCCTAGTATGCATGGCCCCCTCATCCTTATCCTGGTATGCATGGCCCCCTCATCCCTATCTTGGTATGCATTGTTCCCTCATCCCTATCCTGGTATGCATGGTCCCCTCATCCCTATCCTGGTATGCATTGTCCCCTCATCCCTATCCTGGTATGCATGGTCCCCTCATCCCTATCCTGGTATGCATTGTCCCCTCATCCCTATCCTGGTATGCATGGCCCCCTCATCCCTATCCTAGTATGCATTGTCCCCTCATCCCTATCCTAGTATGCATGGCCCCCTCATCCTTATCCTGGTATGCATGGCCCCCTCATCCCTATCTTGGTATGCTTTTGGCCTCCTATATACAGCATGAGCCCCCACAGGTGTCAAGTCCTGCTGGTGAATTAAATTTCCATTTCCAAAAAGCTTGTCGGCAGAGGGAAGCATGAAGTGCTCTAAAATTACCTGGTAGACGGTTGCACTGACTTTGGTCTTGATAAAACACAGTGGACCTACACCAGCAGTTGACATAGCTCCACAAACCATCACTGACTGTGGAAACTTCACACCAGACCTCAAGCAGCTTGGATTGTGGCATTTCCACTGTTCCTCCAGACTCTGGGACCTTGATTTCCAAATGAAATGCAAAATTTACGTTCATCTGAAAACACCACCTTGGACCACTGAGCAACAGTCTAGGTCTTTTTCCCCTTAGCTTCTAGCATTGTCTATTGGTCATGAATGGCTTAATACAAGGAATGCAACACTTTTAGCCCATGTCATGGATACCTCTGTGTGTCTTGGCTCTTGAAGCAATGACTCCAGCAGCAGTCCACTCCTTGTGAATCTCCCCAAAATTTTTGAAAGGCCTTTTCTTAACCGCAGTCTTGAAAGGATTGTTATCCCGGTTGCTTGTGCACCTTTTTCTACCACACATTTTCCTTCCACTCAATTTTCCCTTAATATGCTTGGATACAGCACTCTGTGAACAGCCAGCTTCTTTAGCAATGACCTTTTGTGGCTTACCCTCCTTGTGGAGTGTGTCAATGACTGCCTTCTGGACATCTGCCAAGTCAGCAAGAAAAAAAGTTTACTTTATTGTGCCAAGTGCAACGTTTCAACCATAAAGGTCTTTTTCAAGCATACAATACAGTGGTAATGGCGGCCTTATATAGGAAGTGGTTTTACAACCACCAATCACCCACACAAGACTGCCCACATAATTTACTTAATGCAAGTTAACACTTACATAAATATACATATAAACTACAACGTTTCATAAAGGACGACCGGCAACATATAAATTGTGTACAAAGTGCATAGCAACATAATATAGTACAAATTTGTTATGTTGGGCTGGTGGTTAGGAACACTAGAAATGACCAGATGAGCAAACTAGCGATACAGGACGAGCTCTGGGAAGTGGGAGCTCTGCTGACCGCAACCCCTAATCCTATCACAACAACTAGAAATAGCCGTGGAGCGATCCTGATTCTGCCTAGACGCCTCTTCACAGCCTAAGAGCTATCTACCCCTAAAGATAGAAAATACAGCCTACCTTGCCTCAGAGAAATTCCCCAAAGAAATAGGCAGCCCCCACAAATATTAACTGTGAGTTAAGATGGAAGTTACAAACACAGGAATGAAATAGGTTTCAGCATAGGAGGCCAGACTTGACTAAACAGACTGAGGATAGAAAAGGTATCTTTCCGGTCAGCATAAAAAACTAACAAAAAACCACGCAGAGTGTGCAAAAGAAACCACCGCACCGGCTCACGGCGCGGTGGTGCCACTCTGCATCCCAGAGCTTCCAGCTAACAAGATAAATTCATTATAGCAAGCTGGACAAAAACACAGTGGTAACAAATAAGCTAGCAAGGACTTAGCTTTTGCTGAAGTAGACAGGTCATCTGAAAGATCCAAGTGAACTGAACCAGTACTAGGACATTGCCAGCTGGCATCAAGTAACGATCTGAGTGGAGTTAAATAGAGCAGCCAGCCGAGACCTGAACGAGATCAGCTGGAGAAGGAATCTCAGAACCAGCAGCTCCACTCACAGCCACCAGAGGGAGTCCATGAACAGAACTCGCCGAAGTACCATTCATAACCACAGGAGGGAGCTCGAGAACAGAATTCACAACACAAATTCCTGTTTAGGCCGTATGCCCAACTCCTAATACCCATTCACCAATCACTATTGCCCTCTCTTATATGTTTAAACTTTCAGCTAATAGCATAAGGCGTATCACAGCAGCAGGTCACATGTCGATATCCCACCAATAGATTGCAGAGCCAATCACCAGCTTCTACACAGCATGACACATTATAGATAAACCAATGCCCTTAAGCGTCATGTGTTGTTTATAGTAAACATTATTGCCAACCAATCGATGAGCTGCCGGCAAAAAGCACCAAAATCGCACAAGTACATCAGCCAATCAGCACTTACCTAGTGTTGAGTCCTCATCCGTCCCTGGCTTTCTGATGTAGAGAGATCCAAGTAAATAACACACAATACAAAAGGTTCGTGTGTACATAGACAGGGATCGCCCAGGAGCGCTTCTGGCCCCCCTGGTCTCTCACCCATCCTTTTTATAGCAAATGTTAGACTTTTTACAGACATGCGTACAAGTGCTCATATTCTCTAACAAAAGAGTATCTATTCTACTGATAACGTTCAACTTCTGGAATGTAGGTTAAAGGTCACAATAACAAGAAGGAATGCGTCCATAAAAGGAAATGTCTACCTTGCTCAAGTTTGCTCATATGAGCCAGACGTTTCTGAATAGGAAGACAAAATGGATTCTTCAATCTGATCTCTACAATTCCCCCCTTTGACATATTCCTTTTATAATCTATCACAAATCCCCCTTTAACATATCCATATTTTAGATTACCACAGGGCCAAAGACAAAGCCTTTATTTTTGGTATTACACATGTACACACTTATATTATTAATAAGAAAATCAAATCTAGTATCAATTCTTCCGTTTAACTCTCACAACCTTTTCTTTGTTTTGCAATAAGTATACTAAAATATAAAAACAAAAATTAGTACAGTAATATTAATTAGAATTACTAGAGGATAACATAAGAATGAAGAAGAAAATTTATACTCTTGCATCTATTACACAAAATTTATCTGTGCATACTGAGATACCCTTGAGCACAATCTGGAATAGTACGTATATGACTACAATAATCATAACTATATGTATTATGCTCTGCATGATCCCAGCAACCCACCCGCCGATTCCTCTGAACCAGTTGGCTGGGTTGAGAAAAGAGAAAGTATCAGACCACCAGCTATCCTTATTCTGGTCATTGTCTTTATCATACTGATCTCTGAGTCGTTGTACGTCCTTTAATTTAAATGTCATGTACTAATTTTCTATGATGTTGCACGAATCTATTATTCAAAGGGGTTAAAGAATTTAGTCTATCCCATGCCTCCGTTGAGGTTAATACTATTAACATCAATGTTATGAGTTTTATACTGCTCTTTTGCAATGGCTTGCATGTATCCATGATGCCTTTCCTTCAAGCTTGACTGATGTAGGTGTTGTCAACAGGACTTGGAAGGGTCCGTCAAATCTTGGTTCAAGAGCCTTTCTGGTGTGTCTTTTTACATAGACTTGATCACCTGGTTCCAACTTGTGACTTCCTTCAGTGTTGTCAGGATCTGGAAGAGAAGCAAAAACTTGTGCATGCACCTTAGTTAATTGTTTCTGAAGATTTTGCACATAAGAAGTCAATGACTCAATATTTAACACAAGTTGTTGTGGAAAATAACATCCTAAATTGGCAGTCCTGCCAAACAAAATTTCATATGGAGACAGTTTAGTCTTACCCCTTGGGGTATTGCGTATTGAGTAAAGGGCCAGTGGAAGGCATTCTGTCCAAGGCTTTCCTGTTTCAGCCATGGCTTTCTGTATTTTTAATTTTAAAGTTCCATTCATGCGTTCCACCTTACCAGAACTTTGAGGATGGTATGGAGTGTGTAACTGACTTTCAACACCCAACATTTTCAGTACATTTTGAAATATTTCTCCAGTGAAATGAGTACCCCTATCTGACTCGATCACTTCAGGGAGACCGTAACGGGGTATCAGTTCGGCAACTAGCTTTACAGCAGTGTTTTTAGCTGAAGCCTTCCGAACTGGATAGGCCTCTGGCCACCCTGAGAACATGTCCACACACACCAACACATACTCATACCCATTACTTTTTGGCAGCTGGATAAAGTCTATTTGTAATCGCTGAAACGGATAGAGAGGTCGGACGTGGTGCTTCATAGGGGTCTTTGTTGTCTGTCCGGGATTATGTGTTAGGCATATAACGCATGCAGCACAATAGTCTCTTGCATAGTTGCCAAAACCTGGAGCCAACCAGACTTGCTTTGCCAGTAGTGTCATTGCATTTGCAGACACATGAGTAGGGTGGTGGAGTCCACCAACTACAATCGGGTACCAGGCTCTAGGTAGACATATTAGTCCATCTTTCTTCCAAATTCCTGCTTGTTCTTCTGCCCCTTCCTTTTTCCACCTGTCCCTCTCCTCTTCTCCTGCATCTTCCTGTGCTTGTCTCAGTCTATCTTCAGTATTTTCTGTGGGGTTTACAGTATGAACCTGCTGTAAGGGTTTGACCGCTGCTGCCTTGGCTGCTTTATCAGCCCTATCATTTCCCCTAGATTCCCTAGTGTCGAGTCTCACATGTGCAGCTACCTTAATTACTGCTACTTCTTTTGTTTCTTGTGCAGCCTCTAAGATCTGTTTGATCAAAGAAGCATGTTTTACAGGTTGGCCTGACGCTGTCATGTAACCTCTAGCTCTCCAGATTACTCCAAAATCAAACACAATACCATGTGCATACCTAGAATCAGTGTATATATTAGCTGTCTGATTCTCAGCTATTTTTAGCGCTTCAATCAATGCTGTTAGTTCTGCTTCTTGTGCAGACTGTTTCGGTGGAAGAGGTTCTGCTTTGAGAGTTTCAGATTCTGACACAACTGCATACCCTGTATGGAAATTACCTGTGTCATCTGCAAACCTACTACCATCTATAAACAGCTCTAAATCTGGATTTTGAAGTGGTGTTTCGGATACATTGGGTAAGCCTACCGTTTCTTGTAAAATGAGCTCTGTACAATCATGTGTGTCTGTAGGGAAAAAATTTGCGTGTGGATCAGTGTCCTTATTCCCCCCTTCAGACTCGAGAGGTAGCAGTGTTGCTAAATTGAGAGTCTGAAGCCTTGCAAATGTGATAGTAGAGGGGAGCAGCAAAGAACACTGTAGCCGCAAATGTCTGGCCATGGAAATGTGTTTTGGTTGGACCTGGTTTAATATCCCATAAACATCATGTGTAGTTTGAACTGTGAGTGGATGCTCTAGGACAATTTCTGATGCTTTGTCCAACAATAGCGAGACAGCAACAACTACACGTACACAGGTTGGCGCTGCCCTGGCCACTGGATCTAACCTTGCTGAAAGATATGCAATTGGTCTTTGTTTCCCTGCATGCTTCTGGGTAAGAACTCCTGTAGCATGGGAATCAACTTCTGCAGCCATAAGCTGAAATGGTTTGGTGTAGTCTGGTAGCCCTAACGCTGGAGCTGAAACAAGGGCATCTTTTAATTGTTGGAACGAAATCTGACCTTCTTTTGTCAACAAATAAGGTTCACTTTTTACACAGTCATACAGTGGTTGCATTAGTTGACTGGCATGTATAATCCATTGTCTACAATGAGACACTATTCCTAAAAATGCTCGTAGCTGTTTATGATTTCTAGGCTCATTCATCTGTCTTATTGCTTCAGTTCTTTGAGGTGTAAGATGCTTTTTACCTTGAGAAATCCAATGACCTAGAAAGACCACTTTGATCTGACAAACTTGTAGCTTTTGTCTATTCACTTTACACCCTTCTTTTTCTAGAAAACATAGTAAACTCACAGTGGACCTTTCTGCTGTTTCTAGATCTGGGCAGCAAAGTAGTAGGTCATCCACATACTGCAAAATTACTACCTGTGATTCAGGTTCAAACCTTTGAAGAACTGTTTGTAGGGCATTTGAATAAAGAGTAGGGGAGTGTATCATTCCCTGTGGAAGGCGTGTCCACGCCAACTGTTTGCCCTTAAATGTAAATGCAAACAAATGCCAACTATCTTGGTGTAAAGGAACCGAGAAAAATGCATTTGAAAGATCTATTACAGTAAACACTTGAGAACTGGCTGGTATCTGTGATAGTAACGTATGAGGATTGGGTACAACTGGGGTGATTGGATCTAGAACTTTGTTTATTTCTCTTAGATCATGTACCATACGATATTTGGGCATAGAACCCTTATCAAGAGTTCTCTTCTTGACTGGATACAGAGGAGTGTTAGCAGGTGATTGAATCTCTACCAAAACTCCTTTCTCTCTATATCCCTCTATCTGTTTTGTAATTGCTAGTTCCTGCTGGGCACTCACAGGGTATTGTCTGAGCTGTGGGAGAACAGCTCCTGGTTGCACAGATAATTTTACAGGAGAAATATGCAATAATCCCACATCAGTGTCACCCTGTGCCCACAGTGTTTCTGGGACCGTTGAGAGATCTAGATCTGTGGTGTACTCTTTTTCTTCAGTATAATCCTCAAAAGCCTGAATTCTGACATATTGTTCTAATGATTCTGCATCATCAGGGATAGTCAACATAACTGTGCCATCTTCCCTAAAATTGATGTTAGCTTCTAATTTCTTTAGTACATCAGTTCCTAACAGACATGTTGGGGCACCTCTGGCATACAAAAATCTGGATGCAAAACATTTAGGTCCTAATGAGACCTCTAGGGGCACAGTATATGGCAGTGTTCGAATTACCCCATCATAACCCTCAGCAAAAGTTGTTTGTTCTGAAATATCTTCCGGATTCGGAAGAAAATCTTGATTCAAAATTGAGGAAGTTGCACCTGTATCTATCAAAAATGGAATCTCTCTCCCCCCCACATTCACCTGAATCATAGGTCTTCTAGCTGGTAGGGAAGTTTGTAACACATCGAGTCAATCTGAATCTGGTATGGGACCATCTATGATGGTAGATTTCTGCTGGTTGTCCGTTTGGGGAGGGTTATTTCTGGGAACAAATTTGCCTGACTTTATATCTGCCAACTTCTTCCTGCACTCTCTTTGGAAATGACCTAGCTTTTTACAGTAGTGGCAAGGAAAATTGTGTCTCACTCTTCCTCCTGTATTAGCTTGTGCTATTCTAACAGGCTTACGATTCTCTCTCATATCCATGGCTATTCCTAAACATCGTTGTTTCACAATATTTGGTTGTTCAATTGTTCTCCAATCTGGAGTAGAGGATTTAAATTTTTCTCTGATTTTCGGATCTAGCCCCTCTATTAATTGTTTTGTAAAAAGTCTCCTTACTGAAGCATCAGTCAAATCCAATCCTTCATCCCTAAAGTTATTTTCTAGTTCTTGACTATATTCTTCAATACTTTGCCCAAATTTCTGCATAATCACACCTGTTGACCCCCTTTCCCTCTGTTTTCCTCCTTCTGTTCTTCCAGATGGTACAAATGATTGGGCTTTTGGATCTAGGTAAGGTGGTGGGATTATATCACAACTTTTTCCCTTTCCCATGATCCATTTGGAAGTGTCTGGATCATACTTCCAATTCTCCTCTTTAGCTGTTTTTGAGACCTCTATCATACAATGTATGATTTCTTCCCACCCATTATCTTTGATAATTCCACCTCGTTCTTTACTCAGTCTTTCCCATTCTGTACTGAACATAAGTGCTTCTGAAATTCCCAATTTTTCTCTCACTCTTCTAATCTGTCTTCTGACTATCTTTCCACATCTTTCCTGTATGATATCTGCTACTTCCACTTGTCCTAAGACGGTTTTGGTCTGTTTATTTCTCATTTTAGCTGTTTCTACCCCAGGTGACGTTTGGACAATCACTGTGGTGATGTCTCGTTGCCTTCTCTCCTAGGGAGCTAAAATATCCTTTCAATATTTGCTATTTCTACCCCAGGTGACGTTTGGACAACCACTTCCTCTGTTGGTGGCGTCTCGTTGCCTTCTCTCCTAGGGAGCTAAAATATTGAAGGGCTTGTCTGCTCCGTTTCTTCTAATATGCAGGACGTACTTAAGTGCTATTATGCACACAGACCCAGCAACACCATACAGATCACAAAACTTTCTGTGTCAGTTAGCATACTTGTCCCAGGCTCATGAAAACCGCGTCCTGGGCTCATTCTATCACACCTTATCCAGGGAATGTAGAAACAAGTTCTATAGGAGAGTCAAGCATGGGCGGAGGTCTCCCAGAAGGACGCTACCTCATAACCCAGTTAGGCTGACTTCACCAATAACCTTGTTCTAACAATCGTGGCTTATTGTTCTACGTACTTCTATTCTTCTTTCACAACATGTCACAACCTTCACACTGTTCACACACTGTTCACACACTGCTCACACACTGTTCACACACTGTTCACACACTGTTCACACACTGTTCACACACTGCCAGGGACTAGACTCATAAATCTATACAATATGGTAACCCGAGTTTTATAGGTATCTACTCACTACTAGACTAACCCAGCGTGACACGGCTCATAGAGATCTTTCGGATAATACAGGGCAGATAAAAGAGAACTAATAATGTCTCTTACCTGGCCAGGTTTTTTTCATTTGCCGTCCATTATCCCAGATCTCCGTTGTCCGTATCCGCAGGTAAATCTCGAGCAAACACTCTCTCCTCAGGTCCCTGTTCAGGCGCCAGAATTGTTGAGTCCTCATCCGTCCCTGGCTTTCTGATGTAGAGAGATCCAAGTAAATAACACACAATACAAAAGGTTCGTGTGTACATAGACAGGGATCGCCCAGGAGCGCTTCTGGCCCCCCTGGTCTCTCACCCATCCTTTTTATAGCAAATGTTAGACTTTTTACAGACATGCGTACAAGTGCTCATATTCTCTAACAAAAGAGTATCTATTCTACTGATAACGTTCAACTTCTGGAATGTAGGTTAAAGGTCACAATAACAAGAAGGAATGCGTCCATAAAAGGAAATGTCTACCTTGCTCAAGTTTGCTCATATGAGCCAGACGTTTCTGAATAGGAAGACAAAATGGATTCTTCAATCTGATCTCTACACTAGTAAAATCAATGTTATTGCATTCTAAGATACGATCCTCAGAGCACTCAGGCGTGCGGACATCCAATCACACAAAGGTAAACAATGCCACATGGCTAATCATGTGACGCTGCCACCCCAGCCATGGGGACCGCACCCGCCCACAAACACGTCACCGGCACCTCACACAAGCACGCTAGCGTCACACCTTACCAGAGGACAGCCCCATCACATGAACGAACATGTGACGTCACACAAGGGAAGGGGGCGCGCATGTCGCTGAAAACACAATCGTAGTGGTATGGCCATATCCATAGCAACATACATAGGGCACCGCTAGGATGATGTAAAACAGCTATTATTACTCTATAACTCAAAAAAAGAAAAAGATAAGGATAACAAAACATAATATAGAATACACCTAGTGATTTCTCTACCCACAAAATAAATCAAATACAGGCGAACAGAGGAGGGGAAGCCAGGTCATCATATAGATAATTCAGGACACAAAGTCCCCTTTTCCATCGGTCGTCTAAGAACATTAAAACCTAAAATCAGATGATAAAATTACCAAAATACCGTATTTTCTGGACTATAAGACGCACCAGACTATAAGACACACCCAGGTTTTAGAGGTGGAAAATAGGGAAAAACATATTTGAAGCAAAAAAGGTGGTAAAATATTTAATAATATACTATTATATGTGTTGTTATTATATATAATAGTATGTTATTATTTTGGAAGCTACGGGACCAGTGTGGTGGCTGTGAAGTACTATATGAAGACGCTGGAGGGTGAGTTTAAGAATTGGGGGCACAGGGCTTATATTTAAAGCACCACTCCAGCACTGATAAATAACACTGGAGTGCTGTTTTAAGAACCCATGGGAGAACTATAACTCCCAGCATGTCCTGCAGATCCTATGGCATGCTGGGAGTTATAGTTAACCACAGGAATGGCAGAGTGCTTTATTGTGTGTTGTAAAGACTAACCTTTTAATTGTGGCAGCCAGCCATCTGTCGTGAGGTAAAATGCTGGAGCTTCCCATCCCATGACACCACAGAGCTCTCCCTGCCTCTCCACAGCACAGGAGGAAGCTTGCAGATTGTAGTGTGGTGTCTGCAGGACCTGTGATGACATCAGGAGAGGGAGGGCTCTGTGCTGCCATGTGATGCTCCAGCCCGCCCACTCCTGACATCACACAGGTCCTTGTGCTGGAGCACTCAGCACCCAGCACAGCCCCAGGCAGGTATGCAGTGATCTTTTGTCTCCCGTCTGGCTCCTGCTCCTGCCTCCACCAGACACATAGATCTCCCCAGCAGCTGCAGGAATCCAGTGCTGGGGAAACCATGTGTGTCCCTGTGAAGGACTATTTATTTGCTACTCCCGGCTCACCGCTCAGCTGACAGGTGGGCAGGGAAGCAACTAATGAATATTCACTGCACTTTAATGATCGGGACCATGTGGTTTCCCCAGCACTGATTCCTGAAGCCTGGCAGGGACATTTTTCTGCCTCCTGCCTCCCAGTGCAATCCCACTCGCTGCTGCCCCCTCCCCACGTTACATCCCTACCATAAGACGCACCCACACTTTCCTCCCAAATTTGGAGGAAAAAAGTGCGTCTTATGGTCAGAAAAATACGGTAAGTAACAATAAAAACAATCCCATACAGAATAGAGGCCACACAGTATCACACATCAGGAAGCACATATGTGCAAATTATAGTCCACACTTAGACCCCTAGGTTGTAATAAACCTAACCTAGAGATCCATTTAAGTTGTTTTTGTTTTAATAATTTAATCCTGTCTCCTCCCCTTCTAAGAATTGGTACACTATCAATAACTCTGAACCTCATTTGACTCACTGAATGCTTATTATCACAAAAATGCTTCGGAATTGGTAATTCCACCAGCTTAGTCCTGATGGTGCTCTTATGTTTACCGATGCGTGCTTTAACCTCCATGGTTGTCTCACCCACGTAGGTCAGCCCACATGGGCATACTATCATATACACTACATAACTAGATGTACATGTGTATCTATCTCTGATATAAATCCTTTTGCCAGTGTGTGGGTGTTAGAAACAAAAATTCCCTTTCAGCATATTACCACAGCAGGCACACCCAAGACAGGCAAAATTCCCTAATCTTGGGGGACACAATGTACTCTAGACAGAGACCTTCTCAGGGCCTATATCCGATTTAACGAGCCGGTCTTTCAGATTGCGTCCCCTTTTAAAAGAAAAAATAGGGGGTCGAGCAAATTCACCTACTTCCGGAAAACCTTGATGTAATAAATGCCAATGTTTCATAAGGATACCATTAATTTGCCTACTGGCTGTACTGTAGGTAGAAACAAAAGGAATTAGTTTGTTGTTACTTCTAATCTTCTTATTCCTTACGTCCGCTCTTGTCAAACTTCTCACTTTATTTCTATGGACAGTCACCTCCTTACTAGGGTAACCCATTAGTGAACTTCTTACACATCTCACCTAATCTGGGATCAAGTAACGAATCATCAGCTATTATACTACAAACTCTCATCATCTGGCTCCAGGGTAATGATTCAACCATCCTCCTCGGGTGGCGACTATTAAAATGCAATAAACTGTTTTTATCAGTACTTTTGACAAATAAATCCGTTTTCAGCACCAACCCTTTTTTATAAACCATAGTGTCCAAAAATTGAACACGTTCGCTGGAATACGTTAATGTAAAGTCCAATTCAGGGAAAACCCCATTGAGCTCACTATGGAACTCAATGAGCTCACTCAGATCACCTTCCCAAACTACAAAAATATCGTCAATGTAGCGCCACCAGGCCCGGACATGGGACCAGAATCTGGAACTGTACACATGCTGGTTCTCAAATACCGCCATGCAGATGTTGGCATACGTAGGGGCCACATTGGACCCTATGGCGGTACCTCTCAACTGCAAGTAGTAATCATCCCCAAAGAGGAAATCATTTCTCCTGAGGATGAACTCAAGCAGTGAGAGGAACAGCCGTGCACATCCCGGTACCATGGAAACAGGAACACATGGGCTACTTGCACAGTGAACAAGTCTGCAGGAACATGTTCACACACCACCAAGAAACTTGAAGACACAAAAGAGCATAGTAAAACCAAAAACACTCAGTTTCAAAAAATCACAGTAATCCGCAAGTGCTAGTAAAAAGATGTAAAAAACCAGGGTATTTGGTTGATACGTTTTTTGCAAAAAATGTATACTAAGCTGCTCCAACAAACGTGAAGGTATACCCATATAGAGCAGTCCTAACTGATGCATGCAATCCCTATCTGATGTATTTAAAAACCTGATCATCTGTATATTACCTGTGTGAACAGGGTTCAGAGAGGAAATGTCCATGTGGACACGCTGAGTGGAACAGCTTTTGTGCAGGTAGCCCACAAGGAGTGGTGGGTAACTCCCTAGTCTTGTAGACAAAAGAGAACAATTATAGAAACAGGAACACATGGGCTACTCGCACAGTGAACAAGTCTGTAGGAACATATTCACACACCACCAAGAAACTTGAAGACACAAAAGAGCATAGTAAAACCGAAAACACTTAGTTTAAAAAAAATCACAGTAATCCGCAAGTGCTGGTAAAAAGATGTAAAAAACAGGGTATTTGGTTGACGCAAGTGCCGGTACCATGTCCGAGACAGATAGCACCACATCAACTGCCGCCAGACCCCTAGCGTGTTCAATAGAGGTATACAAAGAAACAACATCAGATGATGCCAATATTGTATTTGACATTACAGTCATGTCCTCAATTTTATTCAGAAAATCATTAGTGTCCTTAATATAGGACATGGCTGATGAGGCAAGTTTACACAGAATTTTATCCAAAAAAATAGCAACTTTATTAAACATAGAGCCCCTGCCCGACACAATAGGGCATCCTGGAGGATTAAAATAATCCTTGTGTTTCTTAGGTAGTATATATATCAAAGGTCTAATTGGACAATCAACCAATAGATATTCGGACAACTTAGGGGTCAGTAAGACCATCAGACAAGGCATCATAACAAGAAGTTGGAGTTCTTTCTGAAACCGGATAGTAGGAGCTTCAGACTATCTGCAATACACGTTCTCATCAGCCAATTAGTGTAGTATCTCTGCCTTATACTTAATGCTATCCATCACAACCACTGCTCCACCCTTGTCCGCGGCCTTGATTGTAATGGAGTCATTCGTATACAGACTCTCAATAGCTTTCTTTTCTTCAGATGTTAAATTATGCTGATCACGATTCCTAAAATTCTTTTTTAATAATCCAAAATCCTTCTCCCCCGATTGAACATATGCGTCAACAAAATGATTCCTAGTCGGGGGTTGGAAAATACTCCTACACCCTGAAGAGAAAAACCTACAGTTATCACCCATTTGTTCCACATTTTCATGTTTTTTGTCCGAAAAAAATGTCAAACGGCATCTCCTAAAAAAAGAAAACAAGCCAATTTCAAGTTCAAACCAATCTGGTAAACTAGTAGGGCAGAAAGATAATCCCTTCTCAAGAACACTTAGTTCGGATTCAGATAGTGTAACAGATATTTACCACATAAGTCTTTTCAATTGGTTATTGATCCTTTATTTCTCTTCCCTGTTCTGTGTCTTCATCGTGGTATTGCTGGTTGTCCTCTGGTCCTGTAGCAGTCTTTTTCCTTTTATGCTTCCTGCCGATCGAATCCTTTGATAAAAAGTGAGCAGACCCAGATGCACCCATGTTGGAATCATCAGTTGAATCAGATTCCCCTATAGTGAAACCAAATTGCTGGTTCCTATCCAGTGCTCTCTTTCGCCTCTGTGGTTGGAACTTCTTGCTTCCTTTATTCTTATGAAAAGATGATTGCTGTCCCATATGCCATGGAAAAACCATTTTTATAGTCCTCCGTGTCACGGAACCATTAAGTTCTTTTCGTACTCTCAATATCCTTACGGAATTTCGAAGGAGTCTCCTCCAATCGGGTCTTATATGAACTCATGTCTTGTGCTGTCAACTGTGCAGCTATTTGCTGTTCCAGAACATTAATGTTCCTCTTAAGAGTTTCAGCTTCCATCTTTAAAAATTCAATGTTCAAAAGCATCAGATCAAAACAGAATTTGTTTGTGATGGACTCAAATTTCGCACAAAATTGTGTATTGTCAGCCATCAAAGTGGGCCGTAAGTGAGGTCGTAGGCCCCGAGGTATTCTGTGCACCTTATAGTATTCAGTCAATGTCAATATATGCAAATCAAGCGAAATGAGCCTCCTTCTCTCATTCTCAAATTTCCTCTTCAACATATCACTTGAAGGAATACTCAAAAATGAGTCATCAGTTTGAGTACCTGAAATGATCCGTGTAGCGTCGTCATCCGTATAGGAGAAAGCAATGGCACCATCCAGTTCACCCATATCTGGATTGATAGATTCAGTCATTATATATATCTCTCTGGTGCACGTCAACCAGAGCACAAAACAGTCTATATATAATTAGAAGATAACCGACAGCACAGCAGACATGTGGATGCAAGTCCTAGTTCCACTGGACCTGATGGAAAAAATACATACCAAGAAAAAATTGAAGGACCGCATCCAATCAAGGTGAAATATCCATTTCCTTTATTGTGCCAAATGCAATGTTTCAAACATAAAGGTATTTTTCAAGCATAGAATACAATGGTAATGGCGGCCTTATATAGGAAGTGGTTTTACAACCACCAATCACTCACACAAGACCGCCCACATAATTTACATAATACAAGTTAACACTTACATAAATCTACAATATAATTGTCTAAGGGTCACTTCTATCTTTCTGTCTGTCACGGATATTCATTGGTCGCGGCCTCTCTTTGTCATGGAATTCCAAGTCACTGATTGGTCGCGGCAAAACGGCCACGACCAATCAGCGACGGGCACAGTCCGGCAGCAAAATAGCCGCTCCTTCCTCCCCGCAAGCAGGGCCCGCTCCATAATCCCCTCCAGTCAGCGCTCACACAGGGTTAATGGCAGCGGTAACGGACCACGTTATGCCGCGGTGTAATGCACTCCGTTACCGCTGCTATTAACCCTGTGAGACCAACTTTTAACTATTGATGCTGCCTATGCGCATCAATAGTTAAAAGATCTAATGTTAAAAATAATTAAAAAAATAAAAAATCGTTATATACTCACCGTCCATCGGCCCCCGGATCAGGAACAGGCCTTCCCTGCTCCTCGCGACGCTCCGGTGACTGTTCCATGCATTGCGGTCTCGCGAGATGATGACGCAGCGGTCAAGACCGCTACGCCATCATCTCGCGAGACCGCAATGCATGGAGTGGTCACCGAAGCGTTGGTAACCGCTTCGCCTGGATGCGGGGCCAACGGAAGGTGAGTATATAACTATTTTTTATTTTAATTCTTTTTTTTTAACAGGGATATGATGCCTACATTGCTATATACTACGTGGGCTGTGCTATATAATGCGTGGGCTGTGCTATATAATGCGTGGGCTGTGCTATATACTACGTGGGCTGTGCAATATAATACGTGGGCTGTGCAATATACTACGTGGGCTGTGCAGTATACTACGTGGGCTGTGCAGTATACTATGTGGGCTGTGCAGTATACTATGTGGGCTGTGCAGTATACTATGTGGGCTGTGCAGTATACTATGTGGGCTGTGCAGTATACTACGTGGGCTGTGCAATATTCTACCTGGGCTGTGCAATATACTACGTGGGCTGTGCAATATTCTACCTGGGCTGTGCAATATACTACGTGGGCTGTGCAATATACTACGTGGGCTGTGCAATATACTACGTGGGCTGTGCAGTATAATACGTGGGCTGTGCAGTATAATACGTGGGCTGTGCAATATAATATGTGGGCTGTGAAATATAATATGTGGGCTGTGCAATATAATACGTGGGCTGTGCAATATAATACGTGGGCTGTGCAATATAATGCGTGGGCTGTGCTATATACTGCGTGGGCTGTTCAATATAATACGTGGGCTGTGCAATATAATACGTGGGCTGTGCAATATAATACGTGGGCTGTGTTATACACTATGTGTGCTGTGTTATACACTATGTGGGTTGTGTTATACACTACGTGGGCTGTGTTATACACTACGTGGGCTGTGTTATACACTACGTGGGCTGTGTTATACACTACGTGGGCTGTGTTATACACTACGTGGGCTGTGTTATACACTACGTGGGCTGTGTTATACACTACGTGGGCTGTGTTATACACTACGTGGGCTGTGTTATACACTACGTGGGCTGTGTTATACACTACGTGGGCTGTGTTATACACTACGTGGGCTGTGTTATACACTACGTGGGCTGTGTTATACACTACGTGGGCTGTGTTATACACTACGTGGGCTGTGTTATACACTACGTGGGCTGTGTTATACACTACGTGGGCTGTGTTATACACTACGTGGGCTGTGTTATACACTACGTGGGCTGTGTTATACACTACGTGGGCTGTGTTATACACTACGTGGGCTGTGTTATACACTACGTGGGCTGTGTTATACACTACGTGGGCTGTGTTATACACTACGTGGGCTGTGTTATACACTACGTGGGCTGTGTTATACACTACGTGGGCTGTGTTATACACTACGTGGGCTGTGTTATACACTACGTGGGCTGTGTTATACACTACGTGGGCTGTGTTATACACTACGTGGGCTGTGTTATACACTACGTGGGCTGTGTTATACACTACGTGGGCTGTGTTATAAACTACGTGGGCTGTGTTATACACTACGTGGGCTGTGTTATATTCTATGAGGGCTGTTATACACTCTGTGAGCTGTGCTATATACTCCGTGGGCTGTGCTATATACTACGTGGCTGTGCAATATACTACGTGGGCTGTGCAATATACTACATGGCCGGCCGCGAACAATCAGCGACAGACACAGTCCGGCTGCGAATTGGCGCGGGATTTGAACCACGCTTCGCTAATTGGTCGCGGCTTGCCGAATCCTGTGTATTCAATGTATTATTCTTAAATCTTCATAAATAAACTACATACATATTCTAGAATACCCGATGCGTTACAATCTGGCTACCATCTAGTATACATATAAACTACAACATTTCATAAAGGACGACCGGCAACATATAATTTGTGTACAAAGTGCATAACAACATAATATAGTACAAATTCCTCTTTAGCCCGTATGCCCAACTCCTAATGCCCATTCACCAATCACTATTGCCCTCTCTTATATGTTTAAACTTTCAGCTAATAGCATAAGGCGTATCACAGCAGCAGGTCACATGTCGATATCCCATCAATAGATTGCAGGGCCAATCACCACACAGCATGACACATTATAGATAAACCAATGCCCTTAAGCGTCATGTGTTGTTTATAGTAAACATTATTGCCAACCAATCGATGAGCTGCCGGCAAAAAGCACCAAAATCGCACAAGTACATCAGCCAAACAGCCCCGTCACATGAACGAAAATGTGACGTCGCCACACAAGGGAAGAGGGCGCGCACGTCTCTGAAAACACAATCAAAGTGGTATGGCCATATCCATGGCAACATACATAGGGCACCGCTAGGATGATGTAAAACAGCTATTATTACTCTATAACTCATCAGGAGAGGAAAAGAGAAGGGATATCGACATGTGACCTGCTGCTGTGATATGCCTTATGCTATTAGCTGAAAGTTTAAACATATAAGAGAGGGCAATAGTGATTGATGAATGGGTATTAGGAGTTGGGCATACGGCCTAAAGAGGAATTTGTACTATATTATGTTATGCACTTTGTACACAATTTATATGTTGCCGGTCGTCCTTTATGAAACGTTGTAGTTTATATGTATATTTATGTAAGTGTTAACTTGTATTATATAAATTATGTGGGCGGTCTTGTGTGGGTGATTGTAAAACCACTTCCTATATAAGGCCGCCATTACCATTGTATTGTATGCTTGAAAAAGACCTTTATGGTTGAAACGTTGCACTTGGCACAATAAAGGAAAACTTTGATATTTCACCTGGATTGGATGCTGTCCTTCACTTTTTTCTTGGTATGTATTTTTTCCATCGGGTCCAGTGGAGCTAGGACTTGCATCCACATGTCTGCTGTGCTGTCAGCTATCTCCTAATATACCGTATATACTCGAGTATAAGCCGACCCGAGTATAAGCCGACCCCCCTAATTTTGCCACAAAAAACTGTGAAAACTTAATGACTCGAGTATAAGCTTAGGGTGGAAAATGCAGCAGCTACCGGTAAATTTCAAAAGTAAAAATAGATACCAATAAAAGTAAAATTAATTGAGACATCAGTAGGTTAAGTGTTTTTGAATATCCATATTGAATCAGGAGCCCCATATAATGCTCCATAAAATTTGATGGGCCCCATTAGATGCTCCATATTAAAATATGCCCCATATAATCCTGCATAAAGGGTAATAAGGGCCCCATAAGATGCTCCATACAGACACTTGCCCCATATAATGCTGCACAAACGTTATGGCCCCATAAGATCATCCATACAGTCACTTGCCCCATTATAATGCTGCACAAGCGTTATGGCCCCATAAGATGCTCCGAACAGTCACTTGCCCCATATAGTGCTGCACAATTGTTATGGCCCCATACAGATGCTCCGTACAGTCACTTGCCCCATATAATGCTGCACAATGGTTATGGCCCCATAAGATGCTCCGTACAGTCACTTGCCCCATATAGTGCTGCACAATGGTTATGGCCCCATAAGATGCTCCGTACAGTCACTTGCCCCATATAGTGCTGCACAATGGTTATGGCCCCATAAGATGCTCCGTACAGTCACTCCCCCATATGCTTTTGCTGCGATAAAAAAAAATAAAAATCACATACTCGATCAGGACCCCCGGCACTTTCAATATTTACCTGCTCCTCGTGCGGCTCCGTCTTCAGCACTGACGTTCAGCAGAGGGCGTGCACTGACTACGTCACTGCGCCCTCTGACCTGAGCGTCACAGCCATAGGATGCTGATGGCACCGGAACGAGGAGCGGTAAATATCGCGCAGCGCTGCGCAGCGCTGTATACTCACCTACTGCTGGCGCGGTCCCTGCGCGTCCCTGCTTCTTCCAGCGCTGCATCGTCTTCCTGTATTGAGCGGTCACAGTTACCGCTCATTACCGAAATGAATATGCGGCATATTCATTTTGGTAATAAGCAGGACCATGTGACCGCTTAGTACAGGAAGAATATGCAGCGCTGGAAGAAGCAGGGACCGCGCCAGCAGTAGGTGAGTATAATTAGACAGCCCCCGCCCCCCTCCCCTGCCGACCCCTGGGTATGACTCGAGTATAAGCCGAGAGGGGGACTTTCAGCCCCAAAAAATGGGCTGAAAATCTCGGCTTATACTCGAGTATATACGGTATATCTGCCAAGTCAGCAGTCTTTTCCATGATTGTGGAGCCTACTGAAACAGACTAGGACCCTTTTAAATGCTCAGGAAGCCTTTGCTTTGATGTGTTTTGTTAATTATTCTAATTTACCAAGATACTGACTTTTGGGTTTTCATTGGCTGTAAGCCATAATCATCAACATTAACAGAAATAAACACTTGAAATAGCCACTTTCCCTGACGAAGCTACTTGGATTAGCGACACGCGTTGGGACCAGGCAGGCTCTTTCACTCCAGTGAGTGGCAAGTATATTCTATTCATTTTTTCTTTAATAGTGCAGACCACGAGCTTAATGTGGGACACCTATGCCTTTTTATATCATTGATCTATGTTGACCCATAGAGTTCTCTATTTTGTAAGTACTCTTATTATATGCACTTAAAATATGTGTTCATTATGTGTAATATGGCTATTATAGGTAAAAGAGTTTCCTACATTTTGAGCTTTTGGTTGTACTTTGCACATACATTGAATAATCTTCACTCACTGGAGTAGTTAAATTGTTTGGGAATATGTATTCCCCTCTGAGCCTGCTTGTTCACGTCCCTATGTTTTGAGGGGTGTTGATTTGGGTATGTTTTTATATGTTTTTAACCCCTTCATGACCCAGCCTATTTTGGCCTTAATGACCTTGCCGTTTTTTGCAATTCTGACCAGTGTCCCTTTATGAGGTAATAACTCGGGAACGCTTCAACGGATTGTAGCGATTCTGAGATTGTTTTTTCGTGACATATTGGGCTTCATGTTAGTGGTAAATTTAAGTCGATAATTTCTGCGTTTATTTGTGAAAAAAATGGAAATTTGGCGAAAATTTTGAAAATTTTGCAATTTTCACATTTTGAATTTTCATTCTGTTAAACCAGAGAGTTATGTGACACAAAATAGTTAATAAATAACATTTACCACATGTTTACTTTACATCAGCACAATTTTGGAAACAACATTTTTTTTTGCTAGGAAGTTATAAGGGTTAAAATTTGACCAGTGATTTCTAATTTTTACAACAAAATTTACAAAACCATTTTTTTTAGGGACCACCTCACATTTGAAGTCAATTTGAGGGTTCTATATGGCTGAAAATGCCCAAAAGTGACACCATTCTAAAAACTGCACCCCTCAAGGTGCTCAAAACCTCATTCAAGAAGTTTATTAACCCTTCAGGTGTTTCACAGCAGCAGAAGCAACATGGAAGGAAAAAATGAACATTTAACTTTTTAGTCACAAAAATGATCTTTTAGCAACAATTTTTTTTATTTTTACCCTAAAAGGAGAAACTGGACCACGAACGTTGTTGTCCAATTTGTTCTGAGTACGCTGATACCTCATATGTGGGGGTAAACCACTGTTTGGGCGCACGGCAGAACTCGGAAGGGAAGGAGCGCCATTTGACTTTTTGAATGAAAAATTGGCTCCAATCTTTAGCGGACACCATGTCGCGTTTGGAGAGCCCCCGTGTGCCTAAACATTGGAGCTCCCCCACAAGTGACCCCATTTTGGAAACTAGACCCCCCAAGGAACTTCTCTAGAAGCATAGTGAGCACTTTAAACCCCCAGGTGCTTCACAAATTGATCCGTAAAAATGAAAAAGTACTTTTTTTTCAAAAAAAAATATTTTAGCCTCAATTTTTTAATTTTCACATGGGCAACAGGATAAAATGGATCCTAAAATTTGTTGGGCAATTTCTCCTGAGTACACTGATACCTCACATGTGGGGGTAAACCACTGTTTGGGCACATGGTAAGTCTCGGAAGGGAAGGAGCGCAATTTGACTTTTTGAATGAAAAATTATCTCCATCGTTAGCGGACACCATGTCGCGTTTGGAGAGCCCCTGTGTGACTAAACATTGGAGCTTCCCCACAAGTGACCCCATTTTGGAAAGGAGACCCCCCAAGGAACTTATCTAGATGCATAGTGAGCACTTTAAACCCTCAGGTGCTTCACAAATTGATCCGTAAAAATGAAAAAGTACTTTTTTTTCACAAAAAAATTCTTTTAGCCTCAATTTTTTAATTTTCACATGGGCAACAGGATAAAATGGATCCTAAAATTTGTTGGGCAATTTCTCCTGAGTACGCCGATACCTCATATGTGGGGGTAAACCACTGTTTGGGCGCATGGCAAGGCTCGGAAGGGAAGGCGCGCCATTTGACTTTTTGAATGGAAAAGTAGCTCCAATCGTTAGCGGACACCATGTCGCGTTTGGAGAGTCCCTGTGTGCCTAAACATTGGAGCTCCCCCACAAGTGACCCCATTTTGGAAACTAGACCCCCCAAGGAACTTATCTAGATGCATAGTGAGCACTTTAAACCAACAAGTGCTTTACAGAAGTTTATAACGCAGAGCCGTGAAAATAAAAAATAATTTTTCTTTCCTCAAAAATGATTTTTAGCCCAGAATTTTTTATTTTCCCAAGGGTAACAGGAGAAATTGGACCCCAAATGTTGTTGTCCAGTTTGTCCTGAGTACGATGATACCCCATATGTGGGGGTAAACCACTGTTTGGGTGCACGGCAGGGCTTGGAAGGGAAGGCACGCCATTTGGCTTTTTGAATGGAAAATTAGCTCCAATCATTAGCGGACACCATGTCGCGTTTGGAGAGCCCGTGTGCCTAAACATTGGAGCTTCCCCATAATTGACCCCATTTTGGAAACTAGACCTCCCAAGGAACTAATCTAGATGTGTGGTGAGCACTTTGAACCCCCAAGTGCTTCACAGAAGTTTATAACGCAGAGCCATGAAAATAAAAAATATTTTTTCTTTTCTCAAAAAAATTTTTTTAGCCCTGAATTTTTTATTTTCCCAAGGGTAACAGGGGAAATTTGACCCCAATAGTTGTTGTCCAGTTTCTCCTGAGTACGGTGATACCCCATATGTGGGGGTAAACCACTGTTTGGGCACATGCCGGAGGTCGGAAGTGAAGTAGTGACGTTTTGAAATGCAGACTTTGATGGAATGCTCTGCGGGTGTCACGTTGCGTTTGCAGAGCCCCTGATGTGCCTAAATAGTAGAAACCCCCCACAAGTGACCCCATTTTGGAAACTAAACCCCCAAGGGAACTTATCTAGATGTGTGGTGAGCACTTTGAACCCCCAAGTGCTTCACAGAAGTTTATAACGCAGAGCCGTGAAAATAAAAAATCATTTTTCTTTCCTCAAAAATAATTTTTTAGCCCGCAATTTTTTATTTTCCCAAGGGTTACAGGAGAAATTGGACCCCAAAAGTTGTTGATCAGTTTCTCCTGAGTACGCTGGTACCCCATATGTGGGGGTAAAGCACTGTTTGGGCACACGTCGGGGCTCGGAAGGGAGAGAGCACCATTTTACTTTTTCAACGCAAGATTGGCTGGAATCAATGGTGGCGCCGTGTCGCGTTTGGAGACCCCCTGATGTGCCTAAAAAGTGGAAACCCCTCAATTCTAACTCCAACACTAACCCCAACACACCCCTAACTCTAATCCCAACCCTAACCACAACCCTAACCCCAACACACCCCTAACCCTAGTCTTACCCCTAATTCCAACCCTAAGGCTATGTGCTCACGTTGCGGATTTGTGTGGATTTTTCCGCAGTTTTTGAAAAATCTGCAGGTAAAACGCACTGCGCTTTACCTGCGGATTTACCGCGGATTTCCAGTGTTTTTTGTGTGGATTTCACTTGCGGATTCCTATTATGGAGCAGGTGTAAAACGCTGCGGAATTGCACAAAGAATTGACATGCTGCGGAAAATACAACGCAGCGTTTCCGCGCTGTATTTTCCGCACCATGGGCACAGCGGATTTGGTTTTCCATAGGTTTACGTGGTACTGTAAACGTGATGGAAAACTGATACGAATCCGCAGCGACCAATCCGCTGCGGATCCGCAGCCAAATCCGCACCGTGTGCACATAGCCTAATTCTAACCCTAATTCTAACCCTAATTCTAGCCCTAAGTGCAACCCTAGCCCTAAGTGCAACCCTAGCCCTAAGTGCAACCCTAGCCCTAAGTGCAACCCTAGCCCTAAGTGCAACCCTAGCCCTAAGTGCAACCCTAAGTGCAGCCCTAAGTGCAACCCTAAGTGCAACCCTAGCCCTAAGTGCAACCCTAAGTGCAACCCTAAGTGCAACCCTAAGTGCAACCCTAAGTGCAACCCTAGCCCTAAGTGCAACCCTAAGTGCAACCCTAAGTGCAACCCTAGCCCTAAGTGCAACCCTAAGTGCAACCCTAAGTGCAACCCTAGCCCTAAGTGCAACCCTAAGTGCAACCCTAGCCCTAAGTGCAACCCTAAGTGCAACCCTAAGTGCAACCCTAAGTGCAACCCTAACCCTAATGGAAAAACAAAAATAATTATATTTTCTGTATTTTATTATTATCCCTACCTATGGGGGTGATAAAGGGGGTGATTTATTTACTATTTTTTTTATTTTGATCGCTGTGATAGAACTTATCACAGCGACCAAAATGTGCAGGAACGAATCTGCCGGCTGTCAGATTCGGCCGGCGTACTGCGCATGCGCCCGCCATTTTCCAAGATGGCGGCGCCCATGAAGCAGACGGCCGGACACCGGGAGGGACATCGGAGCTAGGTAAGTATGGGGGGGTGGGACCGGAACACGGGGGGAGGATCGGAGGACCTGGGGAGCGGACAGGAGGACCGGGGGAGCCGACAGGAGGGAGGAGGGGAGCGGAACGGAGATCGGGGTAAAAAGGACGACTGGGGGGGCGATCGGTGGGCTGGGGTGGGGACAGATCGGGGTCTCCAGCCATGGCAGATGCTATTGCAGCATCGGCCATGGCTGGATTGTAATATTTCACCATTTTCATAGGTGAAATATTACAAATCGCTCTGATTGGCAGTTTCACTTTCAACAGCCAATCAGAGCGATCGTAGCCACGGGGGGGTTAAGCCACCCCCCCTGGGCTGAAGTACCACTCCCCCTGTCCCTGCAGATCGGGTAAAATAGGAGTTAACCCCTTCACCCGATCTGCAGGGACGCGATCATTCTGTGACACAGCATATGCGTCACAGGTCGGGAAGACACCGACTTTCATGACGCATACGCTGTGTCACAGGTCGGGAAGGGGTTAATGTTTTTATGACTGCAAGCACTTTGGTTTTTCAATAAAGCCCTTTTTCAGTATTTATGGGTTGTGTGCACACATTATTTGCGCTTCTTCTTTTTCTGTGCATTCTGTGTCTTAGGCGCATTAGTAGCACCCCTGGTATTTGCTTTATCTATGATGGTGCCCACTTATTTATTTCTTAAACACTTGAAGTAGATCACTCTGTTTGTAATGACTCTATATAATGAGTTCCTCTTTTTGTATTGAATAACTGAAATACCGTAAATTAATTTTTTGATGATATTCTAATTTAGTGAGAAGCACTTTTATATACCTCTAGTTAACTACCCAATATTTTTGGGAGTCCACTACTTGTACAATCAAAATACAAAATAATGCTTATCCTCTACTACAGTGCCGACGCTGTTCAAGCGATTTTGGCACTGACTCTCCTGGGAATTGTCATTGACATGTGATCTCTGCGACCAATCAGCGGCTGCTTCACTCTCCCCACCTTTAGACAATTAGCATACATCGGAGGAAGTGAGAGAATGCTGCTTTCTCTCCTTCGGATGTACAGTGAAGGAAATAAGTATTTAATCCCTTGCTGATTTTGTAAGTTTGCCCACTGACAAACACATGAACAGTCTATAATTTTAAGGGTAGGTTAATTTTAGCATTGAGAGAGAGAATATCAAAAATGAAATCCAGAAAATCACATTGTGTAAATTATATAAATGTATTTGCATTTAGCAGTGAGAAATAAGTATTTGATTCCTCTGGTAAACAAGAGTTAAAAGTTGGTGGCAAAACCATTGTTGGCAAGCACAGGAATCAGACATTTTTTGTAGTTGATGATGAGGTTTGAGCACGTCAGGAGGAATTTTGGTCCACTCTTCTTTGCAGATCATCTCTAAGGCTAGTTTCACATTAGCGTTCGAATCCGCAGCGTTTAATCCGCATCCGCAAGTGCAGGAAAAAACGCATGGAAACGCGTACAAACGCGGCGTTTTTAAGACGCATGCGGTTAAAAAAACACCTCGTTTGCACGCTATTCTATGCTTTTTTTCCTGCGTTTGCGTTGTCATGGTGACAAATTTTACAGGAGAAAAAGCGAGGTAACCAGAAACCGCCAATGGGACTACAGAGGGCGTGTATTATGGGATCTCTCTCTCTCTCTCTCTCTCTCTCGCTCTCTCTCTCTATATATATTATATATATATATATATATATATATATATATATATATATATATATATATATATATATATATATATATACCCTTGAACAGCTGAACTCTTCAGATTTTGCTCCTGTATGCTATGTCAGAATAGATCTTCGCATGGAGAGCTTTTATTTCAACCTGGATTTAAGCATCAAGCTGTTTCTTGCCTGTGCGTTTGCTTGGGAGCAAGACAGAAATTGCGAAAGATGGAGAAGGAAACATCGTAGGCATTTTTGGATACACCCCATTATCGAACTACGTGAGAGCCATGGAGCCACACGCTGTATGGCGAGCTTAATGCCAACCCGGAGAAATTCCATGAATATACAAGGATGTCGCAAGAATCGTTCCGGGATTTGCTTGCTTGTGTCCAAGGAGCCATACGGAGACAGGACACCCAGCTCTGTAGAGCGATCTCACCTGAGAAACGTCTGCTGGTTACATTAAGGTACGTTCCAAATCTAAACCAATGACAGTCCAAATTTTAGGTGTTCTGACATGTATTTTTTGTGAATTCTCCTTTCTGTCTTTAGCGTAACCACAACATAAATAGAATAGATTGTAATTTTTTGGGGGTTTGTTTTTCTTACAGATTTCTGGCAACCGGAGAGAGTTTATCATCCCTCCACTTCCAATACCGGCTTGGAATATCCACCCTGTCCGGAATAGTTGCAGACACCTGCCGGGCTTTGTGGAATGTACTCCAGGAAGAGTTTATACCCCTACCCACCTTGGACATGTGGCTTGAAATTGCGGAAAAATTCTGGAATGTGTGTGGTTTCCCAAACTGTTTGGGAGTGGAAGATGTAAAGCACATTCGCATTATCAAACCAGCCAGAACAGGATCGGAGTACTTAAATTACAAAAAATATTTTTCTGTTGTGCTCATGGCAATAGCCGATGCAGACTGTCGCTTCATCGCCGTGGACATTGGAGCTTTTGGCCGTGGCAACGATTTCCAGACTTTTAAGAACTCTGATATGGGCCGCCGTGTGTATGGCAAAAATTTTAATTTTCCACGGCCACAACCGCTCCCCAACACTCAAGGTCCACCGATGCCATTTGTTATGGTTGGGGATGAGGCCTTTCAGATGTGTGAAAACCTACTGAAGCCATATTCCAGTCGGGTCTTGAACCACACTAGAAGGATCTTTAACTATCGACTAACCAGGGCCCGAAGAACAGTAGAGTGTAACTTTGGCATTCTAGTCTCTAAATGGCGCATTCTTGCATCAGCCATAAATCTAAAAGTGGAAACAGTCGACGAGGTGGTCAAAGCCTGTGTGGTTCTGCACAATTATATAATGGCAAAGGAGCAACCCAACATTGAACTGGATGAACCAGTTGCACACCCACTGCCCGATTACCAGCATCACCCACTGCTGTCACCTGCTGAAGTTGGTCACATGCGGGACCAATTTGCTGCCTTTTTTTATTCTGATATTGGACGTGTGTCATGGCAGGACAATGTTGTGTAAATGTCCTGTTGTAATTTTATCTGTACAAGTAATTTTCTTAAATGTTAATAATATTTCTCATTAATAAACTTTATTTTTGGTTGTGTTGACCGTGTCTCCTATGTATTTCCTCTACAAACCAAGGCTGTCCTAAAACTGGCAGTGTTTGGTCGGTATTTAATATCAGTATTTGTAATCCAAAACCAGGAGTGGGTGATAAAGGCAGAGGTGCTAGTTATGTTAATATCATAATTTACCTATAATTGGTCCACTCCTTTTTTTGGCTTACAAATACTGATAAAAAACACTGACCACATACTGCTAGTGTGACGGTAGCCATGTTGCTTTAGTGGTAAGCTTGTTGACGTCATTGCGTCCTGATTCTGTTCGGCAGTATCCATTGGACACAGACTGAAGAGACAGTGACTGTCACACTAAAGAGATCTATAGTCATCAAGTCAGGTGTCATAAATAATGAATTCATGATGCACATATAACAGCCTCATGAATTCACTATTTCTGACACCTGTGCAGGTGAGCACAGATATGCCGTGTATGACCACCATCGTCCCTTCACTTTGTGTGGAATAGATTACGTACACAGAAGAGAAAATGGAGGTTATACAAGGCAGTTCTCTACTCACCAGGTCAGGTGTCCTAAATAATGAGTTTTTTGACACCTGACCTGTTGAGTATAGTTCTGCATTGTATTTCCGCCATTTTCTTTTCAGACTGCTACACAAGTCACAGACTAAGCAGAAGGAAGAGATTATGGAGATAATACATCTAATATTTTATGGCCCACCTCATATCTCTATACTAAAGACACACAAAGCTGCAGTCTTTTATTTGCTAACTACTGGAGATATGATGTGGCCAAAAAATAGTGTGTGGTGAAGTTTCTTATTTGGCGCACGGTGTGTGTTGCCGGCGGCGAAAGACACAATAAACCAAACATAATTGGGCCAAAAATTTTTTTTATTTTTTAACAACAAAAATATTTATTTAACTGCGCCGGCTTGGGGTAGAGTGATGTAAAAGGGGGGTGTAAATCACTGAGGCCTGGCTAACCGTGGACGACACAGAGGTGGCAGGAGAAGGGGCAATGAAACTATTGGGGTCTGGTGGTAGTTCGGGGATGGGGCTTGACACACGAGAGGCTTGAGATGCACTGGAAGGGTGAGACAAACCTGACATTACAGACACACTGGGAGGTGAAGGGGGAGGAATACTTAGTCCGCTGTTTTTTTTTGTTTGTTTTTTTTTGTGATTGCTGTGTTCTGGGAAGCCTCGGTGGGCTCATATGTCGTGGAATGGTCATGGTGGGTGACCTGTCAGGGTCCGGCTGTACTGTGTCAGAGTCCATAGTGCTCGTAGAGCGTGCAGCCATGCCAGAGTCCATAGTGCTCGTATAGCGGAAGGCCATGCCAGGGTCCTGCTGCATCGTTTTGGTGGCGGTACGGAAGGCCATGCCAGGGTCCTGCTGCATCGTGGTGATGGCGGTACGGAAGGCCATGCCAGGGTCCTGCTGCATCGTGGTGGTGGCGGTACGGAAGGCCATGCCAGGGTCCTGCTGCATTGTGGTGTTAGTGGAGGCGGTCCAAGCAGGAGCAGCGGTTGTCGTGGTGGCGGTGGGCTGTCCAACAGCACTCGTCATGGTGTTGGTGCTGTACTGGTGTTAGGCACTGCTAGGAATAGAGGTGGCCGTGCAGTGGTATGCAGCAGAGGTCGGCATTGAGGATAATCGTGACAGTGAAGGCACAGGTGGATATGCCGCCACTGTCTGCTGAAAATACCGACTCTGCTGCATAGCCTGCACGTAAGCAGCATTGCAGGCCTGCATGACACTCAACTGGAGATCAGGAGTAAGGTGTTCCGAAATGCCCTGCTCAATTTGGTAAAAAAAATGATGTGCTTTCCTCTGGAGGTCAGCTTTTACTTGGTCTAGGCTTTTGGTGACCACCTGGATACGTGTATTCATGTGGCTAAGTGAAATATCCATTCGGTCACCCAAAGCCTTGAGTCCTAAGTGAAAAACCGAGCTCAAGTGCAAAAACTCGGGCATGAGGGACCTGTCCGATGCCCTCTGCCGCTGCCGAGAGGAGCCCCCCAAAAAAGGGGCAGTGGCAGATGACTGGGAAAGGGGAACACCTGATGGACCAGCTTCCTGGTCTCCAGTTAGTGTGGCAGGCCCACTTGCTGCAGCGCTGCTGGATGGCTGGAACGGGTCTGTGGCTGTCTGATGAAGGACCGCTCCAGAACTTGGGCCAACAGTAGTGCTCCATGTGCTGTGAAATAAAAAGGAAAATTAAATACCAAAAATTAACCAGACACAAAATCCTGTGGAATAGAAATATACAGATTATGGCAATACAATACAACCTAATGCAAGGGAAGAATACTTACGTTCTCTGGGCAAGGATCGGTCTTAAAAATCCCAGAACGCGATGGTATTTGTGTTTTCTGATCCTTGCTCCTGAACCACTGGGAATACGGCTCTCTTGACGCAGGTCCTTGTTGAAGCAGTCCTTCATCGAACGCCAACGTGTTTTCACTTTGGCCACTGTTAAAAAAAACAAACAAAAACAAACAAACAAAAAAAACATTATGGTCAGAATAAGGACTTTTGGCCGTGCTCACATAACTGTGTGTGATGAGAGAAACTCCTGAGAGTTTCTTTCATCACACACAGTTGTGTGAGCACAGCCAAGGTCTCTGCTGCTTCACACTGCATTGCAGTATTTACCAAATGCACTTCGGACCCGATTCGGGGCGTTGTCCCAGCCATCCCACTTCGCTTTGGCCACCTCATTCCATAGGCGCCGGATCATCACGTTGTTTGACTGCAGTGGATCCCAGGTGTCCCACAACGGGACTCGCTCATTGACCAGGGAGATGAGGATATCGTTGTCAATGAGGTCCTCATCCCGTTCTGGAACCTAAAACCTAAATGAAGACATTAAATGTTGCATACATTAACATAAGGAAAACAAAGAAAACAGAGGCTGAGAAATGGCATGTATAAGGAAAGTCAAGATAAAAAAAGGAGTCCAGAAGAAAAATGTAAAGAAAGAGGAAAGTAAAGAAAGGAGGATTCAAGAATACTAAAGTGAGGATACAGTAAACAGACAGCCTTGTATACTTACTCGCTGCCGCCTTGCCACCCGACCGTGACTCCGCTGCTCCTGCCCAGTCTCTGCCACAGTAGAAGAGCTCTAAAAAAATAAAAAAAAAAAATTGTCATATGTGTAGATGTGACAGTGAATACTTACCAATCTGAGGAGGTAAGTACTCACCTCACTGACATGTTCTACTTCAGAAGGCCCAGGACGTTGCTCCTCAGAAGAAGACATTCTGATGCATGCAGAAAGAAAGAAATAGCAGAAATTAGGACATGTCGAGACAGAAAATAGAAAATAAAGGCAGTGGCTAGGATATACTCATTGTTCAGAGGCTTGTTTGCTCCAAGGTGCTGTGGTCTGTATGCTCTGCTTGGCTGTCTGCTGTGGTCTGTCTGCTCTGCTTGACTGTCTGCTGGGTAGTGACCTGCAAATGTCCACTACCTCCCTTTATCACCTTGTACCTTGTATGTGGGGGGTGGCTTATCAGTGTCTAGACATGTTTTTCTCTTGTGGAGCGCATGCGTTCACGAACGCAAGCAAACGCATTTGCTTGTGAACGCATGCGTTCATATAGACAGCAATGCGTTTTTCTCCTACCCCCATGACGGCACCACGGAGAGAGGGATCTGCTCTCAGGGACAGGAAACCCACAGGTTAAAAAGGCGGGACCTCTCTTCCACCTCAGTTCGGTTTCCTGTCCCTGACAGCTTACCACATCGTTGTAGGATTCCTGGGACCATCGGGCCGAATTCAGGCAGCGGGGGGCCCTGCCGCAGTCGCAGATGGAAGCCATCCCTGAAGGTACATCCGGGGTCAGCGGGCTCTGTGGGTATGTGCAGAGAAGAGGCATTGAAAAGGACCGAGTCTGCTCTTCTCTTCCGCAGCGACCGGTAATAGGTAGCGGCGGCTACCTGGTGTAATACCGCCGGTCCGAAGGCCTCATGGGGCAGGTGACGGCGGTCACTGTCAGGAGGCCCCAGCGCGGTGAAGCAGCGGCGGCTGCGGCGATTCCTCCATCCCTCGTAGCCGGCAGCCAGTGGAGTTGCGCGCGAGGTCGGCGACAATTTACTGTGCAGGCGCAGGAGGGGTCATTTCCAGGGCGGCGCAGGGTACCTCTGGGTAGACCGGATGTTGCCATGCGCCGCACAATATAGATAAAATAGGCGGAGAAACCGGTCACCGCTGCTCAAATTTTACCTCTATGAGTGGAAAAGAGCAGTCGGTGGAGGGAAATCCGCAACCCCCGCAGGAGAAAAACCCGCAGGAGCGCCGCCACCCGCAGAAGAAACAACCCATGCAGAACCACAGCTCAGGATCCCAATGCAGCAGAGGCTCCAGTGGATCCAGGAGGAAAACGGCGGTTCAAATGGAGGAGGCTTCCTCACGTTAGGAGGGTAAGTGACCTCCGTGAATGTATATATTCTAAATAGGGGTCTATTGTATTTCTTAGGGAAAGAAATGCTAGGCGAAAACCAAACATAGAGTGTGCCCGCTCTGCTCGGCAGATTTACCAACTGCATGGGCAAAAAAGCTCTGTGCCTTATGCATAGAGAACAGCATTAATGAAGAGACCCCAAGATTTGCGTCTGAGCTGAAAGATTTAATTAAAACCCAAGTAGAAGAAGCACTAAAGGGTGTAAAAAGCCGTAAGAGAAAACGGAAAGACAAATCCCCAAATTACAGTTCCAGCGAGGAAGATAGTGTACATTACAGCTCAGAGAGCTCTGCATCTTCTTCATCATCATCACCATCATCATCATCCTCTGCATCTTCAGAAGGCGGCCGCAAATGTTTTCTAATCGAAGAAACAGATGCGTTAGTGAAAATGGTTAGAACAACCATGGGGCTGACAGACACTCGTGCTAAAAAAAACGCACAAGACCTTATGTTTAGTGGCCTAGAACAAAAGAACAGGGTGTTTCCACTAAACAAAAAAATACAGGCCCTAATAAAGGAGTGGAGGAGGCCAGATAAAAAAGTCCTGCTGACCCCGAAACGGAAATATCCGTTTGACGACCCAGCCTGTGCTTCATGGGGGAAAGCACCAAAATTGGATGTCGCTATTGCGAAAGCTTCTAAAAAATGTTCTTTACCCTTTGAGGATATGGGAACCCTCAAGGATCCTATGGATAAGAGGGCGGATGTGTTCTTAAAAGGATCCTGGGAAGCCGCTAGCGGAGGGTTAAAACCTGGGATAGCCGCTACATGCACGGCCAGAGCATTAATGGTCTGGCTGGACCATCTGGAAACACAATTAAAAAATAAAACCGCAAGAGAGTCTATATTGGACTCTGTGTCAGTCATGAGGGGAGTTGCGGCATATTTAGCAGATGTTTCCATAGACTCAGTGTGGCTGACAGTAAGATCAGCTTCATCTTGTAGATTGTGAGCCTTCTTTGCAGGGTCCTCACTCCTCCTGTACCAGTTATGACTTGTATTGTTTAAGATTATTGTACTTGTTTTTATTATGTATACCCCTCCTCACATGTAAAGCGCCATGGAATAAATGGCGCTATAACAATAAATAATAATAATAATAATTTTCAAATGCAGCCAGAAGAGCACTTTGGCTGAAGAGCTGGCCAGGTGACTTGCAAACAAAGGCAAAGCTATGCTCCATACCGTGTGAAGATGATATCTTCGAAAAAGCCGTAGACAAAAAAAAAAGCTTTTCCAGGATATCCCAACCAATCCTATAGGCGGCCCTTTCGAGGGAAGAAATTTGTACGAAGACGCCCCCCCAAAAAAACCAAAAAGATGGATGGGAAGATAATAAAATTTAAAAGGGGAGGCTTCATGTTCAACAAGCCAGATAGTAAGAAACAGCCCCAATGAAGGTGCGCCCCAGGTAGGAGGGAGACTGACTTACTTTCTCCAAGCCTGGGAAAAAATATCTGGGAGTGTTTGGACTTTAAACATAATAGAGACAGGTCTGAAGCTGAAATTCCATACAAGGCCACACCACCAATTTGTAGTAACTCCGCAAAGGAAATCCGAAATCGAACAAATGAGCATCCAGAAAGAAGTCATCAGTCTCCTATCAAAAAATGTCCTACAGGAGGTGCCGCATCAGGAGGAAGCAACAGGGTTCTACTCTCCTCTTTTTCTTCGGACGAAGCCAGACGGGACTTTCAGAACAATAATAAATTTAAAGAAATTAAACAAATACCTAGTAACAGAAAAGTTCAAGATGGAGACAATAAAATCATGTGTCAGAACCCTTCATCCGTCTTGTTTCATGACCGTCATAGACTTAAAAGACGCATACTATCATGTGCCGATCCATCCGGATTGCCAAAAATATCTCAGGGTGGCAGTAATGATACAAGGGGAACTGAAACATTATCAATACAGAGCACTTCCATTCGGCCTTGCCATAGCCCAGAGGGTGTTTACAAAACTAATGGCGGAAGTAATGGCCCACATAAGGGAACAAGACATACTGATTGTCCCTTATCTGGAAGACCTCCTAGTGATGGGCAGATCGCCTCTCCATTGCAGTCAGCAACTAGACAGTGATGGCAGCCCTATCAAATCTGGGGTGGTTATTGAATCTGGAAAAATCCAGACTTATCCCAACACAAGTACAACAATACTTAGGGATAATAATAGACTCAACAAAACAAGAATGTCACCTTCCAGAAGCAAAAGTGTCCAACATGGTACAACTAGTGGACCATTTGAGACATTCTCCGGTTGTTAGTTTAAGGAAGGCTATGTCCATGCTGGGATCAATGACCGCTTGCATTCCAGCGGTCCAGTGGGCTCAGAGCCACTCCAGAGATCTCCAATGGGAAATATTGGAAGCGGAATCCCGCTTAAAAGGAGATTTAGAGAAGCAATTAAAAATATCCTCGCAAACAATAGCTTCCCTAGCTTGGTGGACAAACCCGTCCAATCTAATCAGAGGAGTCCCATGGGTATGGCCGGTTTCAGTAACCTGACCACGGATGCAAGTCCATGGGGTTGGGGAGCCCACCTAAACGGTCAAATTGCTCAGGGTCCTTGGTCACGGGAAGAAAGACCCCTCACTTCAAACTTGAAAGAGCTTTTGGCAGTAAAGTATGCCCTCAATCACTTTCTAGCCTCCCTCCGTTCCCATCATGTAAGAGTACTGTCAGACAACAGGGTGGTAGTGGCGTACTTGAATCATCAGGGAGGGACAAGGTCACAACCTCTGATGAAAGTGACGAAATCCATCCTGTCACAAGTAGAAGCCAATCTGTCCTCCCTGACAGCTCTTCACATCAAAGGGACAGAAAATCAGACTGCAGATTTTTTAAGCAGAACACAACTAAAACAGAGGGAATGGGAATTAAACACGGAGATATTCGATCACATAGTAGATCGGTGGGGGGCCCCGGATATAGATCTGTTTGCAAACAGTCAAAACCGGAAAACACAGGCATTTTGCTCAATAGATTCACGGGGGAATCCATTGACCCTAGACGCTTTTCTAATTCCCTGGAATTTCAGACTAGCTTATGCATTTCCTCCGATAGCGTTAATTCAGTTAGTTCTAAAGTAGATCAGGGAGGACAGGGCAAGAGTGATCATGATATCCCCGTTTTGGCCAAAAAGAATGTGGTTTCCATGGGTACGCCTAATGTCCATATCTGAGCCTTGGGTCCTGCCAGATATCCCAAACCTTCTGCGCCAGGGGCCGGTAAATCATCCACAAATAAAAAACTTGCATATGACGGCCTGGAATTTGAGAGGGAACTTTTAACTGACAGGGTGTTTTCTCCAAATCTAGTTTCAACTCTGTTGGCCAGTAGAAAACCAATAACTACGAGAGCATATGGCAAAGTCTGGAAAAAATACCTCTCTAGTTCAGGGGCTCCTCCCTGGGATCTGAACCTTGTTCTTTCGGCACTAACTAAAGCACCTTTTGAACCCCTGTCGCAGGCGTCCTTAAAAATAATTTCCTTGAAAACCTCTCTGCTGGTAGCACTAACCTCAGCTCGCAGGATCAGTGATCTGCAGGCTCTATCAGCTTACCCACCTCTAACCCAGATATTAGAGGACCGAGTGGTCCTTAGGACTGATCCATCCTACCTTCCTAAAGTGGCATCAAGATTTCATAGAACCCAAGAAATCTCCTTACTATCCTTTTGCCCAAATCCCAAAAATGAAAAACAAAAAAGAACTCTGCACACGCTAGATGTGAAGACATGTCTAGTCCATTATTTATCAGCCACGAGGGAGTGTAGGAAAGGGAGGGCTCTGTTTGTCTGTTTTCAGGGGCCAAACAAGGGGCACAAAGCATCAAAAGCCACGTTGGCGAGATGGGTAAGGGATGTCATCACCTTGTCATATACCTCATCCGAAGAAGAGGTTCCAGAGACAATTAAGGCCCAGTCAACCAGATCGGTGGCAACCTCTTGGGCAGAGCGAGCGGGAGCATCGATTGACCAGATATGTAGAGCAGCCACTTGGTCCTCTCCCTCTACTTTCTTTAGGCACTACCAACTTGACCTATCTCCCTCTTCAGACTTAACCTTTGGTAGGAGAGTTCTGGAGGCAGTAATCCCACCCTAAATACACATTCTTTGAAATTCTGTCCGTGGTGCCGCCATGGGGGTAGGAGAATATCGTAGTTACTCACCGATAACGATATTTCTCTGATCCCATGCCGGCACCCGTGTATTCCCTCCCTTCACATATGGGTGTGCTCACTACTAATGTTTTAGTCACACAGTGTCGCAAAAAAAAAAACATTATTTATATATATATATATATATATATATATATATATATATATATATATATATATATATATATATATATATATATATATATATATTAATAAAAAACCAAACATGTATGTATATGATGTTTTTGTGCGTGTAAATAACCAATTAAATTACAGCTGAAGTCCTGTTAAGGCTCTGTAAACCAAACTGAGGTGGAGGAGAGGTCCCACCTTTTTAACCTGTGGGTTTTCTGTTCCTGAGGGCGGATCCCTCTCTCTCCGTGGTGCCGTCATGGGATCAGAGAGATACCGTTATCGGTGAGTAACTACGATATTTTGGCGCATTCCTTGCGCAATCGACCGCATACGGTTCCAGGCGGCAAATTGACGCCTCTAAAAATTGCTACATGTTGCATTTCCGCGACAAGCCGCAGACGACAAAACGACGCATGCGTCGTCAAACGCGGCAAAACGCGAACGATCGCAGACGCATGCGCTCCTAATGTTAAAGATAGGAATACACAACGCATGTGGATATTTGCGTTAGAAACGCTGCGGACACAACCTCAAATGTGAAACCGGCCTTAATCATTAAGATTTTGAGGCCGTTGCTTGGCAACTCAGAGCTTCACCTCCCTCCATAAGTTTTCTATGGGATTAAGGTCTGGAGACTGGCTACACCACTCCATGACCTTAATGTGCTTCTTTTTGCCACTCCTTTGTTGCCTTGGCTGTATGTTTTAGGTCATTGTCTTGCTGGAGGACCCAGCCACAACCCATTTTTAATGTTCTGGCAGAGGGAAGGAGGTTGTCACTCAGGATTTTACGGTACATGGCTCCATCCATTGTCCCATTGATGTGGTGAAGTAGTCCTGTGCCCTTAGCAGAGAAACTCTCACAAAACATAATGTTTCCACCTCCATGCTTGACAGTGTGGATCTTTGGGTCATAGGCAGAAGTTCTCTTCCTCCAAACACGGAGGAATGCCAAAGAGCTCAATTTTTGTCTCATCTGACCACAACACCTTCTCCCAGTCACTCACAGAATCATCCAGGTGTTCATTGGCAAACTTCAGACAGGCCTGCACATGTGCCTTCTTGAGCAGGGGGGATCTTGCGGGCACTGCAGGATTTTAAACCCTTACCCCGTAATGTTACCAATGGTTTTCTTGGTGACTGTGGTTCCAGCTGCCATGAGATCATTTAAAAGTTTTTCCCATGTAGTCTTAGGCTTATCTCTCGCCTTCCTCATGAACAAGGATACCCCACGAGGTGAGCTTTTGCATGGTGCTCCAGATCGATGTGGATTGACATTAATTTTGTATTTCTTCTATTTTCTTACTATTGCACTAACAGTTGGTTCTTTCTCACCCAGCATCTTACTTATGGTTTTGTAGCCCATTCCTGCTTTGTGCAGGTCTATGATCTTTTCCCTGACATCCTTAGAAAGCTCTTTGGTCTTGTCCAAGTTGTAGACGTTTGTCTGACTGATTGAGTCTGTGGACAGGAGTCTTTTATAAAGGTGACTATATAAGACAGCTGTCTTTAATGCAGGTAACTAGTTGACTAGGAGCGTCTAACTGGTCTGTAGGAGCCAGAACTCTCAGGCTATGTGCACACTTTACGGATTGGTGTGCAGATTTTTCCGCACAGTTTTTGCAAAATCCGCAGGTAAACTACACTGCGGATTACCCGCTGATTTACCATGGTTTTTGTGTGGTTTTTGTGCGGATTGTACCTGTGGATTCCTATTGAGGAGCAGGTGTAAACCGCTGCGGAATCCGCACAAAGAATTGACATGCTGCGGAAAAAACACCCCTGTCTTTCCGCGCATTTTTTTTCCGCAGCATGTGCACTGCGGATTTTGTTTTCCATATATTTACATGGTACTGTAAACTCATGGAAAACTGCTGTGGATCCGCAGCAAAATCTGCAATGTGTGCACATAGCCTTAATGGTTGGTAGGGGATCAAATACTTATTTCTTACTGCAAAATGCAAATATATTTATATAATTTATACAATGTGATTTTCTGGATTTTATTTTTGATGTTCTATCTCTCAATGTCAAAATTAACCTACCCTTAAAATTATAGACTGATCATGTCTTTGTCAGTGGTCAAACTTTCAAAATCAGCAAGGGATCAAATACTTATTTCCTTCACTGTATGTGATACGTCTAAGGTGAGTAGAAGTGATATGTTATTGGGGGAACATAATGCTTCAGAAGACGTTGTGCCTAGTAGTTGACAACCCCTTTAAAACTGTGTTCACGTTTCGGATAGTCATTGTCTAGGTGATTTAGAATTTTGCCCTAAGAACCACAATCGGGGCTAGTGCATTAGATCTGCAGGCTGTGTGGAGAACTGTGTTTCTGGTGTTAAACGGGAAAACACATGCCAATTCCGCATGCTATATACCCGTGGCAGGAGTTGCAGAATTCCTGCGGAAATTTCCGCGGTAATTCTGCAACGTGTGCACTTAGCCTTAAGGAAATCCTGAAAACCTGATTTGTTGGGGACTGGAGTTTGGGAAACACTGATGTAAAGCATTGGTTGACTGTGATTCTTATTGTACAACATCTGTATACTCAGGTGTATGACTTCTAATTTGTTAGATGGGTTAAATGGTGTGCATAAGTGTTTGTTCTTATGTTATACGTTCATAGGTGGAAGTGCGCTCTCCTTCAGTTTTATAAGGGCCGATACAACCATTTTATGGTCCTCCTGAACCAATTCACAGATGACGTGTGGGGACAACAACATACCGTATCCATATATAGGGGGTTTTCTCCCATGCACAGCCATAATTTTGAAACCTAGAGGGGCAGAAAATAAGCACAACAAAAGTTTATATTTAGAATCTCTTCTTCAGCATTTCCAGATGGAGTATTAGATGCTTCAAAAGGAATGAGTACAGATGCCAAAAAAGCTTGGATTGAAGAGAACGCCATGATTTTGAAGCAGACATACTGGTGAGCTTCTTCTGTACATTGCACTTATAAATGTAAAGCAAATAAAGATGTAAAATCAAACAAATATGCTGATTTTATAATATCTGATTTGTCTTAAAGAATTGTATTGGATATTCTGGGGTGGCAATGCTCACTCAGCCAAACTTTCTATAGGCTCGTGACGGATGTATTGTAGTAAGTTACCGATGTGTGCAGCTGACGCTTTTGTGACGAGCTCACAAGCCATGTCTTAGACTAGGAATACCCAACCATCTCTGATTTGAGGTCTATACTATCACATTGATCCAATCCTAACCTCCCTAATAATGCATAAAGGGATATTAGCACCTAACACATTTTGTAGCGTATTAAAAGTATTACTTATTATTAATTTCTGTTAGGTTGTAATCCTGCACTCCAGAATGACTGAGACCATGCATGAGGCCATCTCTGTTATAGTTTGGGAGTTGCTAGAATGGCCCTGTACAAATATAATTAAGATAGGCGCACGCATACAGTGAAGATAGCCGCACGCATACAATGAAGATAGCCGCACGCATACAATGACGATAGCCGCACGCATATAGTGAAGATAGCCACACGCATACAATGACGATGGCTGCAACGCATGCACTGGGGTCAGGCAATACTCGGCTATTTTTTTGTATGGTGAATTCCAGAGATGGCCACCAGTAGTTCTTGTCATAGAATTTAATTGAGTACACGTCTAAGTTTAGTGCATTAAGATACAGTATGTATGAAAGTTACATTACTTTTCTTTAATGTTTTTTGCAATGACAGTTTCTGCACCTTTTTCTTTGTTAGTGAGTTGCCAAACTATGATCTGGTTATTCCTACCCTAGTGAAGCATGGCATTAAGGAGCTTCCTCAACACTGTAAACTTACTCCAGGTAATAAACATTCTTTTTTAGAATATTCTCTTGCAATTGAATGTTTTTCCAATGAGAAGTTATTAAATCACCTCTGTCCTCTTTTTTTAAGGGGTGCCTTTAAAGCCCATGTTGGCACACCCTACCAAGGGTGTTGGTGAAGTTTTAAAAAGGTTTGAAGAAGCTGCATTTACATGTGAATATAAGTACGATGGAGAGCGTGCCCAGGTATTCCTATCAGTTTAAAAACAAAATCTAACAACATGTTAAGCTATGTTCACACATCTGTTTTCCTCATAAATGAGCTGTAAAATAAGCAGCTTGCTGATTCAAAGAATCTAATGGAACACATCCACTTTTTTCAACGATTTCATGTGTCTGTGCTACTAAAATCAGTACATGTTATAATCCTGTTATCAGCTTTTTTTTCGGATCATATGTTGGCGCTATAGAAATAAAATTATAATTATTGATATTATCATAAGTTTCCAAACATGTCATTGGCTATTGGGATCCGTAAAAAAATAAAATGAAAATCTGAAGGCATTTTTGTTAGATTTTCAGCAGGTTTTATCTCTCCTATTTCGAAGTTGCGACAGGTGACCCTCCTTTAGTCTTTAAGAACTGAGAAAAAACATGAAAAGTGGATAACTTATGTGAGAATATCTGTCCATTTTTGATGGATGCAAGAACTGCAACAGATATGCATATGTAGTCATAGGCAAATGAATGAACATTTCACAGCAGCTAAATACATTATCCAAATATTTAATGTACCCATCTCTGCTTCATAGATCCATATACTGGAGAATGGGGAAGTTCATGTCTACAGCAGGAACCAAGAAAATAACACCACTAAATATCCAGATATAGTTGGCAGGATTCCACAGGTAATTGATTTCATTCCACTTGCTCCTCTCCATCCCTCTGTTCTAGCTTTTATTTTCTAGGTTCTTCTGTACTGTTTGTCGTCCACATCCATGAAGGTAATTGTGGTTCCGTCTGCCAGGAATTCTTCTCCTTTCTGATGTAAATATGCACACGTATCTCTGCTGGAAATCTGTGTCTAGATCAGGAGTGCGCAATCTATTTTCTCACATGAGCGTCTGTGACTGGTGTGGAGAGCGGAACCAATAGGATGTGATAAATTCTGCTCAATATTAATAACGTAATAATGTTAAAAACATTTTATTTTTGATAATAAAACATATTAATGTTCATTTTATTGCTTAACCTCTTTATGACATCCGCTATACATGTACAGCGCTGTGGGAGATGCGTTTCCGAAAAAAGTGCTGTACGGCGTGCCTATAGCGCGGGCTCACTCATTAAAAGCAGGTGTCATCACTATGAGAGCCGACATCCTGTGGCAATGCCCATGATCTCTGCTAGCGTCGGTCACAGAAGTTTAACCCCTTTGATATCGCTGTCAATAGCGACAATGACCTCGATCTGTTTGCAGAGTGGGAGAGCTCCACGTCTGCTCCGATTAACACAACGCAGGGCACGGAAAGTTACTGGGACAAGTTTTTAAAAAAAGGTAATAAACATTTATTTACATAACGTGTAATAATATTTTAACCCCTTAGTGACTGAGCCAATTTTGACCTTAATAACCAGGCCAATTTTTTACAATTCTGACCACTGTCAATTTCAGTGATAACTCTGGAACGCTTCAATGGATCCCACTGAGTCTGAGATTTTTTCGTGACCCGTTGTACTTCATGGTAATGGTAACATTTCTTCTATATGACCTGTTTATTTATAAAAGAAAAGATGAAATTTGGCAAAAATATTGAACATTTTTGCAATTTTCAAACTTTTAATTTTTGTTCCCTTAAATCAGTCACATCACACAAAATGGCTCATAAATAACATTTCCCACATGTCTACTTTACATCAGTACAATTTTGGAAACATAATGTTTTTTTTTGTTAGGATGTTATAAGGGTTATAATTTGACCAGCGATTTCTCATTTTTCCAACAAAATTTGCATAATTATTTTTTTTAGGGACCACATCACATTTGAAGTGACTTTGAGGGGTCTATAAGACAGAAAGTACCCAAAAGTGACACTATTCTAAAAACACCTCTCAAGGTACTCAAAACCTGTTAAAAAGCTGCACGGAGGAATAAGTACCCTTAACTAACGCCGTTAAAAGGTGTATCAGTGGTTATTAAGGGGTTAAATAAAAAATCACAAAATAAACAAATAAAAAATATTAATCCAATAAATACATATATTACTGTAAAATCAAAAAGTATAGATATTTTGTATCTGTGTCTGGAACAACCTAACCTATAAAACTGTCACACTTTTAACCCATTCAGTGAACACGTTTAAAAAAAAATATATATATGCTTTTTCATTATAACACTGAACAAAAAGGGGAATAAATTGTGCTTTGACCTTTTTAATGTATATAAAAAGGTATCTCAGAAAACGTCACCTTGTCCCGCAAAAAACAAGCCGATCTACAGCTCCATCAGCAGAGAAATTATAGCTCTCAGAAGAATTGTGGCTACACCCATAGATAAATTCACAGAATGGTGTAAATTCCAATAACTGGTCACTTGAGATGGGTTTACACTGTTTAGGCCCTCAGGGGCTCTGCAAATGGGACTCTGCAAACTATTCTAGAAATATCTGCACCGCAAAAGTCAAATAGCGCTCCATCACTCCCTGTCACGATATTGTATGAAATATAATATATGTTTTAGTCTTTTTTCTGTTAGTGCCATGCTGCGGGCTAACCCCCCCCCCCCCCCCCCCTCTCTCCCCCCTTTTCCCTCAGTGTGCTTGCTGGAAGGTGTGTGAAGCTGTTCTTTTCAATGGGTAATTTGAATCTAGTGTGTGAGCAGGGTGTGGCTTTAAACTGCAGGTGACCAATCCTGCAAAGCAACCTGTGGTTCATCCCTTCTCAGTCAGGAATGTCTTTGTCTCCAGAGTCCCAGAATGTAAAGATCTCTGACCTCAGTGAACTAATTAACCAGCCCTTTAGTGATGCCCCAAAGCTAGAGTATATAAGTCGCTACTCTTAACCCAGACTGCAGTCTGAGAGTTTTTGCCTGAGGAGCTGTATTATGCACTGGGACATCAGGGGTCTGCCTGCCAGCATGGGTTTGCCTCAAATGATCTGAACACATGTAAGTGTTATTTCTTATTTACTCCCCGTTTGTTTTATAATTACCTTGTACATATTTGCAATTGTCTCTTTTGTAACATCCTTGTAATATTTTTCTATAAACACTGCCTAAATTTTATGGAGTATAATATTTAATACTAGTTCGTTCTTCCTGTTCTAAAACGTACCCTAAGTCTTCTGAAGGGAATTACGCTACTGTGTTGGGTTAGCTTCGGACCCGTTTAATCGAAGCTGGTGGCAGCAATACCGTGTGCAGGCCTTCGGGAGTCATTGTAGCGACGGCGACATTAATAATTATTGTTCCTGCCTGAGCAGGAGTAGTTTATCGCGTCGTTGCGGCGTGCCCAATAGCCAGTACATAGCAGGCAGCCTTTCTGGCGACTAATTACCCTAGGTGCAGTACCTAATCTGACCTGAGAGTAAGGGGAGCGCCAGAGACCTGCAGGTTTCAAGTGGAACTGTAAGCGGGATATTCATAGTTCCCTGTAGTTCGTGGTATATGGAAGAGCAGTGGGATACCTAAAATAAGCCCCTGCTGTAAACTAAGTGGTCAATAGCCTTGTGTGTGTTTTTTTATCACATTGTAGCAGTGGAGGGATAACTAAGATAAGCCCCCCTGCGCATGTGATAGCCGTCTGTTGCCCTAAAGTCACCCCGATCCATGACATTGGTGGCAGAGGTGAGGAATCGTGACACTCCCGAGCCCTGCTGTGTGGCCAAATAGTAATGTGCAGCCTTATATGGGGTAGTAACACTTTCATGAGAAATTCTTTACCAAAATTACAGGGTTTTTTTTTTTTTTTTTTACCCATATTCCTTTGTGAAAATGAAAAAAATCTGGGGCTAAAACAGTATTTTAGTGATGATAATGTAATTATTAGTTAAATTAAAAGTCAAATGTTAAATTTCATTTCCACATTGCTATAATTCCTGTGAAGCTTCGTAACTACCCGACCTATAAAACTGTCCCACGAGTTAACCGCTTCAGTGAACACCGTAAAAATAGAGGCAAAAAACTACGCTTTATTATCATACCGCCAAATAAAAAGTGGAATAACACTCTATAAAAAAGTAGGATATAAATAACCATGGTACCGCTGAAAACGGCATCTTGTCCCACAAAAAACGAGCCGCCATACAGCGTCAACGAAAAAATAAACGTTATAGTTCTCAGTATAAAGCGATGCAAAAATCATTATTTTTTTATATAAAATAGTTATCGTATGAAAGCGCCAAAACATAAAAAAATGATATAAATGAGGTATCGCTGTAATCGTTTTGACTCGAAGAATAAAACTGCTTTACCAATATTGTCAAAAACGTGGAACAGTATAAGCGCTCCTGCAAAAGAAATTCATGAATAGCTGGTTTTTGTTCCTTCTGCCTCACAAAAATCTGAATAAAAAGCGATCAAAAAATTTCACGTGCCCGAAAATGGTACCAATAAAAACGTCAACTCGTCCCGCAAAAAACAAGACCTCTCATGACTCTGTGGACCAAAATATGGAAAAATTATAGCTCTCAAAATGTGGAGACGCAAAATCTATTTTTGCAATAAAGAGTCTTTTAGTGTGTTACGGCTGCCAATCATGATAATCCACTAAAACACGCTATAAAAGTAAATCAAACCCCCCTTCATCACACCGTTAGTTAGGGAAAAATAATAAATTTTTAAAAAATGTATTTCCATTTTCCCGTTAGGGTTGGGGCTAAAGTTAGGGTTAGGGTTGGGGCCAAAGTTATAGTTACGGTCGGGGCTAAAGTTAGGTTTTAGATTACATTTACGGTTGGGATTAGGGTTATGGGTGTGGTTATGGTTAGGATTAGGGTTAGGGGTGTGTTTGGGTTAGGGTTTGTTAGAATTGGGGGGTTTCCACTGTTTAGGCACATTAGGGGCTCTCCAAACGCGATATGGCGTGCGATCTCAATTCCAGCCAATTCTGCGTTGAAAAAGTAAAACAGTGCTCCTTCCCTTCCGAGCTCTCCTGTGCGCCCAAACGGGTTTACCCCAACATATGGGGTGTCAGCGTACTCAGGCCAAATTGGACAACAACTTTTAAGGTCCAATTTCTCCTTTTACCCTTGGGAAAATGCAAAACTGGGGCTAAAATATTTGTGTGGGGGAAAGAAAATGTTTTTTTTAGTTTTCACGGCTATGCGTTATAAACTGTAGTGAAACACTTGGGGGTTCAAAGTTCTCACAACACATCTAGGTAAGTTCCTTGGGGAGTCTAGTTTCCAATATGGGGTCACTTGTGGGTTTCTACTGTTTAGGTACATCAGGGGCTCCGCAAACGCAATGTGACGCCTGCAGACCATTCCATGTAAGTCTGCATTCCAAATGGAGCTCCTTCCCTTCCGAGCTCTGCCATGCGCCCAAACGGTGGTTCCCCCCACATATGGGGGTATCAGCGTACTCAGGACATATTGGGAAAACAAATTTTGTGGTCCAGTTTCTCCTGTTACCCTTGGGAAAATACAAAACTGGGGGCTAAAAAATAATTTTTGTGGAAAAAAAAAAAAGAGAATTTTTATTTTCACGACTCTGCATTATAAACTGTAGTGAAACACTTGGAGGTTCAAAGTTCTCACAACACATCTGGATAAGTTCCTAAGGGGGGGTCTTCTTTCCAAAATGGTGTCACTTGTGGGGGGTTTCAATGTTTAGGCACATCAGACAAACGCAACATTGTGTCCTAACTCAATTCCAGTCAATTTTGCTTTGAAAAGTCAAACGGCGCTTCTTCCCTTCCGAGCTCTGCCATGCGCCCAAACAATGGTTTACCCCCACATATGGCGTATCAGTGAGCTCATGGCAAATTGCGCAACAACTTTTGGGGTCCAGTTTTTTCTGTTACCCTTGGGAAAATAAAAAAAATTGGGGGCGAAAAGATCATTTTTGTGAAAAAAATATGATTTTATTTTTACTGCTCTACTTTATAAACTTCTGTGAAGCACTTGGTGGGTCAAATTGTTCACCACACATCTAGATAAGTTCCTTAGGGGGGTCTACTTTCCAAAATGGTATCACTTGTGGGGGGTTTAGGCACATCAGGGGCTCTCCAAACGCGACATGGCGTCCTATCAATTCCAATTTCAAGTCAATTTTGCATTGAAAAGTCAAACGGTGCTCCTTCCATTCTGAGCTCTGCCATGCGCCCAAACGGTTTACCCCACATATGGGGTATCGGCGTACTCAGGACAAATTTTACAACAACTTTTGGTGTCCAATTTCTCCTGTTCCCTTGGTAAAATAAAACAAATTGGAGCTGAAGTAAATTTTTTGTGAAAATGGTTATATGTTCATTTTATTTTTTTTAAACATTCCAAAAATTCCTGTGAAACACTGAAGGGTTAATAAACTTCTTGAATGTGGTTTTGAGCTTGAGATGTGCAGTCTTTAGAATGGTGTCACACTTGGGTATTTTCTATCATATAGACCCCTCAAAGTGACTTCAAATGTGATGTGGTCCCTAAAAAAAAAAATGGTGTTGTAAAAATGAGAAATTGCTGTTCATCTTTTAACCCTTATAACTCCCTAAAAAAAAAAAAAAAAAAAGTTTGGTTCCAAATTGTGATGATGTAAAGTAGACATGTGGGAAATGTTACTTATTACGGTAATTATTTTGTGTGACATATCTCTGTGATTTAAGGGCATAACAATTTAAAGTTGGAAAATTGCGAAATTTTCTAAATTTTCGTCAAATTTCCATTTTTTTTCACAAATAAACGCAGGTAATATCAAAGAAATTTTACTACTATCATGAAGTACAATATGTCACGAGAAAACAATGTCAGAATCAGCGGGATCAATTGAAGCGTTCCAGACTTATAACCTCATAAAGGAACAGTGGTCAGAATTGTAACAATTGGCCCGGTCATTAACGTGCAAACCACCCTTGGGGGTTAAAGGGTTAAAATATGATGCAGATGTGAATTAGTCATGTGGTAAATGTTAGTTATATCACACTAAATATTTAATAAATATCTGGTTTAAGGGCATAAAAAATTCCAAATTTGAAAAGTGCAACATTTCCAAAGCTTTTGCCAAAATTCAGATATTGAAATGTTTCATAACTATTACGTTATAAAGTGACACTAGTCAGAATTGTAAAATTTTGGCCTGGTGATGAATGTGAAAACAGGCTGAGGTGAAAGTTAACTGGTTTTCCCACAAACAAAAGTAATTTTAATCAACATTTTAATCAATATCAATAGATCTTGGAATGAAAGTCCCACAATTAGATGTGTTAAAAAAAAAAAAAAAAAAGTTTCTGTGCTGAGATAATATGAAAATTATTGAAAGCTAGATGGTGGCCCGATTGTAACGCATCGGGTATTCTAGAATATGTATGTAGTTTATGAAGTTTTCAGAATAATGCAATTTATATACAGGATTTGTTCTGCCGGGCACGACCAATTAGCGAAGCGTGGTTCAAATTCCGCGCCAATTCGTGGCCGGACTGCGCCTGTCGCTGATTGTTTGCTGCCGGCCACGAATTGGCCAGGGCCGGCTCCAGGTTTTTGAGGGCCCCGGGCGAAAGAGTCTCAGTGGGCCCCCCTCTTTCACATACCACGATTCATGACGCACAGATACAGCAGAGAAATATACCACAGCCAAGTAGCATATAACAAAGTCTACGTAGCATATAACACAGCCCACATAGCACAGGCCATGTAGTATATAGCACAGGCCACGTAGTATATAGCACAGCCACGAAGTATATTGCATAGCTACGTAGTATATAGCACAGCTCACTTAGTATATAACACAGACACGTTGTGTATTGCTCAGCCACGTAATATATTGCACAGCTACGTAGTATATTGCCCAGCCACGTAATATATTGCACAGCTACGTAGTATATAGCACAGCCCACGTAGTAAATAGCAGACACGCAGTATATAGCACAGCCACGTAGTATATTGCCCAGCCAATTATATTGCACAGCTACGTAGTATATAGCGCAGCCCACGTAGTATATAACAGCCACGTAGTACATTGCCCAGCCACGTAATATATATTGCACAGCTATGTAGTATATAGCACATCTCGCGTAGTATATAGCACAGCTCACGGAGTATATAACACAGCCACGTAATATATTGCCCAGCCATGTAATATATTTCACAGCCCACGTAGTATATAGCACAGAGATGCAGTATATAACACAGCTCACCCAGTATATAACACAGCCCACGTAGTATATAGCACAGCGATGTAGTATATAGCACAGCCCACGTAGTATATAACACAGCCCACGCATTATATAGCACAGCCCACGTAGTATATAGTAATGTGGGCACCATATCCCTGTTAAAAAAAAAAAGAATTAAAATAAAAAATAGTTATATGCTCACCTTCCGGCGGCCCCCGGATCCAGGCGAGGCGTTTAGCGATGCTCCTTGCGACGCTCCGGTCCCAAGAATGCATTGCGGTCTCGCGAGATGATGACGTAGCGGTCTCGCGAGACCGCTACTTCGTCATCTCGTGAGACCGCAATGCTGGCCCGGAGCGTCGCGAGGAACGGTAAAGGCGCCGGAAGGTGAGTATATAATGATTTTTTTAATTACTTTTAACATTATATCTTTTTACTATTGAAGCTGCATAGGCATCATCAATAGTAAAAAGTTGGTCACACAGGGTCACAGGGTTAATAGCAGCGTTAACGGACTGCGTTACACCGCGGCATAGCGCGGTGTAAAGCAGCCATTAGCCCTTTGTGAGCGCTGACTGGAGGGGGCACTGACAGAGAGTAGGAAGGGGCGAATACGTGGCCGGCCTGCGCCCGTTGCGGATTGGTCAGCAATCAGCGACGCGGGATTTCCGTTACCAACAGAAGTGCCCCTTAGACGGTTATATATATACTAGATGGCAGCCCGATTCTAAAGAATCGGGAGTCTAGAATCCATATATACTTTATTTATTCAAATGTAAGAATAATACAATTAATAAATAATAGTAAGAAAGAACAAAAAATGGCTGCACTCACCAGCTCTTGACAATTCTTGACAGTACGGCATATTTCTGATTGGTCGCTCGCGGCAGGCGGCAACCAATCAGAAAAGTGCCGCGCACCACGAAGGCATATATCTTTGTCCACCCTGAGCGGGTGTAGGACGCTGGTGACGTCACTTATCTCCGGACATTATCTCCAGACAAAGCCACGGAAGTTGGCACAAATTGCCGGAAGTAGTATTCTAGGCAATTATATATTAGATTTTAATGTTATCAGTGTTTACCTTTGAACGTTTATATTGTATTGTCCTGTCACCAGCCATGTGTACGATTATCGGCCGAAAGCCTCTCTGGAACCAATAATCACCCCATGTAAAGGTATCTTTATAAGTTAAAGATTCAGAATACTATGACTTTTATCATATCCTGAACAGTCAAGTTTTTTATGAACCGTTAAGGTTTTCTGGTTGAAGTAAAAAAAACTGAGTGTTTACAGTTTGAAACCATAAAATGTTGAAAAATTATGTCATTCTTGAGTATATCACTCAATGGTGCTCATAAACGTGTCAAATTTGATCTATAATATACTTTAATATACGTTACTTTAATCTTTAATATACTTAAGAACAGGGCCCCAGACATCACACAGGGGGTCTGAAACACCGCACAGTGGTCCAAAATATCGCTGTGCTCTGCTTGGGGCCCCATATGCTGCCTGGGGCCCCTGTGCTCTGCCTGGGGCCCCATGTTCTGCCTGGGGCCCCTGTGCTCTGCCTGGGGCCCCTGTGCTCTGCCTGGGGCCACTGTGCTCTGCCTGGGGCCCCATATGCTGCCTGGGGCCCCTGTGCTCTGCCTGGGGCCCCATATGCTGCCTGGGGCCCCTGTGCTCTGCCTGGGGCCCCATAGGCTGCCTGGGGCCCCTGTGCTCTACCTGGGACCACTGTGCTCTGCCTGGGGCCCCATATGCTGCCTGGGGCCCCTGTGCTCTGCCTGGGGCCCCTGTGCTCTGCCTGGGGCCCCATGTTCTGCCTGGGGCCACTGTGCTCTGCCTGGGGCCCCATAGGCTGCCTGGGGCCCCTGTGCTCTGCCTGGGACCACTGTGCTCTGCCTGGGGCCCCATATGCTGCCTGGGGCCCCTGTGCTCTGCCTGGGGCCACTGTGCTCTGCCTGGGGCCCCATATGCTGCCTGGGGCCCCTGTGCTCTGCCTGGGGCCCCATATGCTGCCTGGGGCCCCTGTGCTCTGCCTGGGGCCCCATGTTCTGCCTGGGGCCCCTGTGCTCTGCCTGGGGCCACTGTGCTCTGCCTGGGGCCCCATGTTCTGCCTGGGGCCACTGTGCTCTGCCTGGGGCCCCATAAGCTGCCTGGGGCCCCTGTGCTCTGCCTGGGACCACTGTGCTCTGCCTGGGGCCCCATATGCTGCCTGGGGCCCCTGTGCTCTGCCTGGGGCCCCATATGCTGCCTGGGGCCACTGTGCTCTGCCTGGGGCCCCATATGCTGCCTGGGGCCCCTGTGCTCTGCCTGGGGCCCCATATGCTGCCTGGGGCCCCTGTGCTCTGCGTGATAAAAACGCTAACATATGCCTCCTATTATTTACAGTGTGTTCCGCATTTCTTGTGCAAATGTTGCATTTTTTTCCACGAAAAAATCGCATCGCGGAAAAAAAAGCAACATGTTCATTAAAAATGCGGAATTGCGGGGATTCCGCACACCTAGGAGTGCATTGATCTGCTTACTTCCCGCACGGGGCTGTGCACACCATGCGGGAAGTAAGCAGATTATATGCGGTTGGTACCCAGGGTGGAGGAGAGGAGACTCTCCTCCACGGACTGGGCACCATATAATTGGTAAAAAAAAAAGAATTAAAATAAAAAATAGTCCTATACTCACCCTCTGATAGCCCCGAAGTGTTCCCGCCTCTCCGGTGCATGATCTCTCTTCCGTTCCTATAGATGGTGTGGTTCAGGACCTGTGATGACGTCACTGTCTTGTGATTGGTCATGTGACTCACGCGACCAATCACAAGCCGCGACGTCATCGAAGGTCCTGAACCACACCGGCATCTATAGGAAAGGACGCCGCTGAGGAGATCAGCTGTCTGCAGAGGGTGAGTATAACCATTTTTCTATAGTAAAAAGTTGGTCACACTTGTCAAACAGTATGTTTGACAAGTGTGACCAACCTGTCAGTCAGTTTTCCAAGCGATGCTACAGATCGCTTGGAAAACTTTAGCATTCTGCAAGCTAATTACGCTTGCAGAATGCTAAAAAAAAGCGAAAAAAACGCAAAAAAAAAAAAAATGCGGATTTCTTGCAGAAAATTTCCGGTTTTCTTCAGGAAATTTCTGCAAGAAATCCGGACGAGTGCACATACCCTTATAAGGAAGGCCGTTTTATCATTGGCCTTTATGAGCCACATATACAAATCTGTTCTAACTATTCTTTTCTATGTCTCCTAATAGAGAACCTTTTTATTACTTTATGTACATTGTTTTGATTGTTCTCAATCTGTTTTTGCTAGGTGAGGAAAACCACAGTAAAATCCTGTATCTTTGACTCGGAAGCCGTCGCATGGGACCCTCAAAAAAAGCAAATCCAGCCTTTTCAAGTTCTAACTACAAGAAAACGAAAGGTTTGTGTATTTTTTTTTTAAGATGAATATTTAAATTGTAAATTGTGTTGAATTGTGTTATCCACTGCCTGCTGCCTATGTAGAAAATAGGATGACCTCAAGATCCATTAGTTTAAAAAAAAAAAATATATATTTAAATTCCTATTGGTTGGACGAGCTGTAGTTTTGAATCTTTCACACTACAATGTCAGGTACAGGAATTAAAGGGTAATAATTAAGATGAGCTAAAATGGTGGGGAAATAAACAGCACATTTTTGTCTTTTCTTGTTATTTTTATGGTGTTCAAAGTGCAACAAAAATGACCACCATGTATCCTGATTTTACAGATTGTAATGATAGCAATACCAAACATATATGCAGAACCACAGAGTTGGTTATTACTAGTACTCTGCATACTTTTATTTATCATTGATAATTTCATGTAGGGATTTGTCTTATCACTGTGAATCAGCACTTAGTGCAGCAGCCCAGGTAGAAAGGAGTCGGACTCTCCACTGTGACAGTTGCCAGGCAGATTGTATGGTAAGTGAAGCATCTGGGTGAACTTAAAATGGCTGTAACCGTAATTCCAGTCAGAGTTCCAGTGAGCACCTCAGAGTAGTGTCACCAGCCAGTGAACTAGCCAGAAAACATGTGAGGGGGATTATATTTTTCCCCCTTCCAGTGGGCCGAATAGAGATGTACTGACTGGAAGAAACCTTTAGGATAGCCTGAGGATTAGGACCCTTGAGGCAGATGGCATTCCCTGGTCTGCACAGCACCCTTAGTCTACCTGAATATTACGCTGTGGACGCAGGAGGAGTACGGGCCTGGAGGGTGGTCCCCATAATGGAGCTGGGATAACAGGAAGGTCAGAGAAAGCAGGATATCGGGGTCTGTTGGGGAACCTGACTCCAGTGGGATAGAAGAAGACTATCGTGTCAGCTTGGATAAAAGGATGGACTCTGTTTACACTTGCTGTTTATCATGCCTCATATGTGCCGTTTCCGGAATCTGTCCCTCTGAGAAACTTTGTCATCTTCACATGTTATATTATATCATCTATGGCTGTGATCCTTTTTGTCTGTGTAACAAGTAAAAGTTTCATCTGTTTTTAACCTCTTTCCGACATCTGGTGTAATAATACGCCAATGTTGGATACCCTCACTTTTGATCTGGACTCCAGTAAGGTGAGACCACATAGTTTCTGGCACGTGTCAGCTGTTTTGAACAGCTGACATGTGCCGCTAACAACCGTGGGAGGAATTGTGATCCTGTTAACCCACTAAATGCCGCTGTCAAACTTACATTGGCATTTAACACGTGCCTCCAACAAGTGTGCCGTAAATCACGCCCATTGGTGACCCCCGTCACTTGATCGCGGGTCATCGATCGGTTGGCATGACAATCAGAGGTCTCCAGCAGACCTCTATGGTTGTGACTGCTGGATTGCTATGAGCACCACCCAGTGGTCAGCGCTCATAGCAAGTGAGGAATTCTGCTGCATACAGTTGATCTGATCATCGCCTGTATGTAGCAGAGCCGATCGAGTTATGGCAGTTTCTAGTCTCCCATGGATACTATTGAAGCATGCCAAAAGTGTAAAAAAAAAATAATTTTTTTTTTTTAAATATAAAAAAAAAAAAAATTCAAATCACCCCGTTTTGCCCCATTCAAAATAAAACAATCACAAAAAAAAACAAACCTACACATATTTGGTATCTCCATGTTCAAAATCGCCCGAACGATCAATATAAAAAAATAATTAACCCGACTGCTCAACGGCGTAACAAGAAAAATAGTCAAAACACCAGAATTACCTTTTTTTGTCGCTGCGACATTGCATTAAAATGCAATTACGGGTGATCAAAAGAACGTATGTGCACCAAAATGGTATCATTAGACTTCAGATCAGCGCGCAAAGAATAAGCCCTCACCCAATCTGAGATCACGAAAAAAAGGAGACACTACGGGTATCGGAAAATGCGTAATTTCTTTTTTTTTTTTGTAACAAAGTTTGGAAATTTTTTTCACCACTTAAATAAAAAAGAACCTAGACATGTTTGATGCCTATGAACTCGTAATGACCTGGAGAATCATAATGGCAGGCTAGTTTTAGCATTTAGTGAATAATAGTTAACAAGCAAAAAACAGTTGTGGAATTACACTCTTTTTGCAATTACACCGCATTTGTATTTTTTTTCCCGTTTTCCGGTACACGATATGTTAAAACCAATGGTGTTGTTCAAAAGTGCAACTCGGCCCGCAAAAAACAAGCCGTATTGACCGAAAAATAAAAAAGTTACGGCTCTGGGAAGAAGGGGAGCAAAAAATGAAAATACCTCTGGTCATGAAGGGGTTAAAGTTCATCTGCCTCCTGACTGTCCTGCCTCCTCACAAAAACCGTGGGGAACGCTACCATTACCACCACACAGAGAGGGAACAGTATAAGAACCAGTGATAATCCCCAGCAATTTTTGGCGTCACGAACAGGATCCAATCTCCGCATCTTCTATACCTTTAGAAGAAGAAGTTTATATGTTTCTCGAAGGAAGTTAATGAGAAAAATCTGCCTCAGAAAGTTGACGAAAATGTGTTTTTTTGCCTCAGAGTTAAAATGGCAGAACAAGTGACAGACTTGGAAAGAAAATAGCAGTCTATCGTAGTTGTGTACTTTCAAAAGAGCCTCAAAGATAACCCCGGCAACTGCGAGGAAAATGCATAACAAAATACACTCCATCGCAAACCAGTCCTGACTTCTAAGCCAAGACCCAATGTGCACCCCAAGGAAAGCTCCATTCCTGTGAGAAGCGTGATAGTGTTCCATCCTGGTAGTGTGTCTGACTACACCATCCTCATCAAGCATAAAGATGCAGTTACCGACACCTTTCTAACTGGGCTAAGGCCATGTTCACACTTTGCGGTTTTTGATGCTGCGGGTCCGCAGCAGTTTCCATAGCGTTTCCACTTACATGTAAACCCTATGGAAACCGCAAACCGCTGTGCACATGCTGCGGGAAAAACCGCGCAGAAACGCAGCGGTTTAAAACCCGCAGCATGTCACTTCTTTGTGCAGAATCGCTGCGATTCTGCACCCATAGGAATGCATTGAACCGCTTACTTCCCGCATGGGGCTGTGCCCACGTTGCGGGAAGTAAGAATGTGCGGGTGGTACCCGGGGTGGAGGAGAGGAGACTCTCCTCCAGGCCCTGGGAACCATATTTGGGGTAAAAAAAAGAATAAAAATAAAAAATCATGTTATACTCACCTCTCAGCGCTGCACACGGCCGGCCGGTCAGAGTTGCTGTGCGAACAGGACCTGCGGTGACGTCGCGGTCACATGACCGTGATGACGCCCGGGTCACATGACCGTGACGTCACGAAGGTCCTTCTCAGCACAGCATCTTTGGAACTGGAGCGCCGCGTGCAGCGCCGAGGAGATCCGGACATCGGAGGGTGAGTATAACCAATTTTTATTATTTTTAACATTACTATTGATGCTGCATATGCAGCATCAATAGTATAGAAGTAATCCCGCAGCGGAAATCGCAAAACAAACCGCGATAAATCTGCAGGGATAACCGCAGCGGTTTTGCACTGCAGATTTATCAATTCCGCTGCGGGAGAACCCGCAGAGGGACGCCGCAAAGTGTGAACATGGCCTAAGTGTTCATTCACAGTGATGATAAAACAAATCCCTGCATGAAATAATTCTAAACTTTAATAATAAATTAAAGTACCCAACTCTGGGGCCCTACATATAGTGTTGGTTTTTTTTTAATTTGTTTTGAACGTTAAAACTTTACTGTTTTGCCATTGATTTACCTTCCAATGGCTTGTTTTTTTGCATGGTAAGCTGACTTTTTAATGTTACATACAGCCTGCTTTTTACTACCGTTTTTGTGAGGAGCCGAGACTAAAAAATTGAACTTGTGCTGCCATTTTTATTTTTTTCTTACAGCCTGCTTATGATTTTTACTGGAGAGACAGGGGCTTCAGCTCTTCAGTCTCATTCCCATATGAATTCCAATGCTGATTTCTCAGTAATGGAGGAAAATGCTGGCCGTGCAAAGGTTTTGCTGGATTGTCTGTGAAAGAGCTACATGTGCATAAAGATAGTTTGGGGTGTGAAGATCTGATGACGGATTCCCTTTAAAAATTGTTGAACTGAACATTCGCTTTGCACGTTGTTACATACCCATATGTGTTTGATGTACTGCTGATTTATATTGCGCCTTAACGGTTTCCTTTGATCACCTGTCTTTGCTTTGGTTTATTCTACATCTTTATCTTATTGACTGTTGTAGGATGTTGAAGCTTCTGACATAAAAGTCCAGGTCTGTGTGTATGCTTTCGACATGCTGTACCTCAATGGAGAGGTAAGTAATGCACATGGGTTTTATCACTTCCATAAAATGTTAAAAACATAATGCTGTTCTTGTGTGGCTTTCTTACAGGTGTGACATTAATACTGACCATTTAACCCTTTGCATGCTGTGGTCAATAACAATTGTTATATAGGTAATTGGTTAAGGTAGGGGTCTCGTTCTCTCATCCCCTCCACCATGCTCCCAGTGACATGAAGCTGAGGATTGCTATTGCAACCCAGAGCTCTAATTATGTCCTTGAGATTTTACATTTAGGGCTCGCTCACACTGTGGGATAACACAACCAAATTTAATTCTGTTTTATTGGATAGCATTCTGCCCAATGTTATACTATGGGGCAGTGCAGATCTGCCATTTTTTTTTAAATCGGATCATGCGCCCCCAAACACGTCTATGGGTCTGTGTGAAACATCAGACAACACTTTAATGTCATCCAAGTGCAGTCCGACTTACACCTCCTTACTCCTCACCTGTGCTGTGTGTCTTTCAAGTTAGAGAATCAGAACACACTCAGATGACACTCAGATCAAACTTTGACAGAGTTTGTGCTGAGAGTCAACAGCAGATCCATAATCTATGGAAATTTAGGAGGTTTCTACAAAAAAAAAAATCTAACGATTCTCCACTCCGAAGATCAAATGCCCCAATTCCTGATGTGCCTAAAACTCATTTAGCTCAACACAATAGGGATGCAATGTATTGGAAACTAAGCTTGCATATGTGCAGTTTTCATTCTGCAACATCCACTCATGCTTATGTCTGGGAAAACACCCATGGAGACAAAATAGTCAGGAAATCTGTTAGGCTATGTGCACACTCTGCGGATTTTGTTGTGGATCCACAGCGTTTTTTTCCACACAGAATTGCACCAAATCCTCAAAGTGTAGCTCAGGCAATGTTAATCAATAGGAATCCAGAATAGGTGTGCACATACTCCGGAACATTCAGCACGGATTCCCAGCGTTTTATTTTCCGCAGCATGTCAATTCGTTTTGCAGATCTGCAGCGTTTCTGCACCCATTTACTTGCATTCAGTCGGTCAAATCCCCAGCTAAACCGCAGGTGTAAAAAGGTCTGCGGAAAAAACGCTGTTAGAAAGGAAGGAGGAAGAGTGTGTGAGCGGAGAATATGTGCGTGTCTGTCTTCGGGTGGCTGTGTCTGTGTCTGTGCAGCTGTGTGCGGGTGTCTGTGTGTTTAGCTAGGCATCGTCTGATGGGACAGTAGTCTCATCATCCAGTGACTGTGTTCAATTGTAAAACAAAAAAAAATAAATTCATACTTGCCAAACACCTAATCCCCGACGCCCGCTTCTCCTGCAACAAAAATAAAATAATAAACCAACATATATTTACCTTTCCGCCATAGTCCATTTTAATTACGAGTGTCCCACGACGATCTCACGTGTAGAACAGTCACATCGGGAGATGTGACCTCTCTACCCGGCCTCCGGCGCTACACTGACAGAAGGTAATCACTCCCGCAGTGTATCACTGCACCGCCGTGAGCGTTCATTGGAGTTCGTGCTGTCACTTGCGGCACCACTGCGTGAGAAAATTCTCACGCAGCGGTGCCGTGAGAGCATGAACTCTGGTGAACTCTCAGTGATGCACTGCAGGAGCGATCAGCAGGGTAGTGCTGTCACATCTCCCAATGTGACTTCTTCACTTGAGATCATCGCGGGACACTCATTACTAAATGGACAATGGGGCGGACAGGGAGTATTTACGTTGGTTCATTATTTTATTTTTGTTGCAGGAGAATGAAGAATTCGGGGATTAGGCGATGTTGTAAGTATGGTAAATTAAGATTCAATAAAGGAGTCTGATTATTTCAATTAAAGGACTTTATTCTGTCTGTGTCTTTATTTACCATATAACTATAGGATTAGTAATGGATAGGTGTTATAGACGCCTCTCCATTGCTAAACCATGAGTTTAATATCACTGGACAATACAAAGGTGACATCAACCCCACAAATATCACCATACTTGCCACCGCTACAGGGCAAGTGGGAAGAGCGAGGCTAAGTGCCAGAATTGGCACATCTATAAGATGCGCCATTTCTGGGGCGGCTGAGAGCTGATGTGTTGAGCCTGGGGGGTGCCAGTATACATGGCCCCTTCCCAGGCTATTAATATCAGCCTGCAGCTGTCTGCCTAGTCTTTGCTGGTTCGATTTTATATAGGGACCCCATGTCAATTTCTGGGGGGGGGGCCCTGTAAACCAGTAAAGGCTAAGGAAACATCTGTGAGCGAATATTAATAGCCTGGGAACCTTTATGGCTATTGGCTCCTTCCCCGAATATTAACATCAGCAGTCAACTTTCCATCTGCTGGTTATTAAAATTATGCGGGAGCCCACCCAATTTTTAAAAAAATATTTTTGAAAAATAAACAGATATTGCATTTCACGCAGATTTCTGAGGGTATGTTCCCACAAGTCAGTAAATGCGTCCAACCCGCAGCGGCCAGATGTTACAGCATAGTGGATGGAATTTCAAGAAATCCCATGTCCACTGTGCGTGCATCGGTGTCCGCAGCTTCCCTGCGGAGAAGGACATGCGGTGCTTCTTTCCAGACCACAGCATGTCTATTTATCTTGCTGACTTATTGTTTAGAGGTATTGCCAAGCCAAATGGAAATAGCCATCTGTAGACAATGTTTTTGCTTCTTACCGTTTCGTGTTAGTGGTTGAAGTTGTCTTCTTGAATCCAGAGTCAGTTTTGTGAGATCTTGGAATATTTGAATCTCATTTTCATCGTATTCAATTTTTTCCGTCTCTTGCTTATTGAGCGGTTTTGACATCATCCCTAATATCTGTGATCTCTTCTTTTATTGTTTGTGTAAAGTCTTTGAATAATTTTTTTATACATTCCGTTGTGGGTAAAGCCTTGATATAATCTTTTATATCTGGATCATTTTGAATTGTCAGTGTCTTCGCTATCTGACCATTGATTGGGCAAGGCTGCATCAAACGTCAGTTTGTGCGTGGAGCTGAGGGGTCTGCAGCCCTGGGAATATTCTGCAAGAGGACGTTTTTTGTTTTTGATTTTGTCTTGGTTTTTTGGGGGAGATTTGGATGGGTGTTGCAGGTCCGGGTCCGGCGCCTTCCATCTTGCAACGCCACCCTCCTGCTTCTTCATCGCTCCCTGGCGTTGGCGCTCCTGCTCAGGCATACTTCTCTGCCCTGTTGAGGGCAGAGTAAAGTACTGCAGTGCGCAGGCCCCGGGGAAAGGTCAGAGATTCCCAGCACCTGGGCTCAGAGTAAAGACTCTGCTCTCAACAGGGCAGAGAAGTATGCCTGCGCAGGAACGCCGATGCGGGGTAATGATGAAGAAGCTGGAGGGTGGCATCGGAAGATGGGAGGCGCCGGACCCGCAACACCCATCGGACCGGACCATCCCCCCCACGGGTGAGTATAATATGACTTATTTTTCTATTCTTTCAGGTCGGATCCAGGGCTTTTCTATAGCATTATAGAATGCTATACAATACAGTATATCAGCCCTGAAAGGCAGTGGCCATATCTTAAAGCAGCAAAATCTGCTGATATGTTCCCTTTAAAGGTTAAGTTTTATATGACAAAGAAGTTAAGTTCTATTTGGTGAATTCTATGTATTTTGGTGCTTATATACCTGATTTACGGTGAACAGTTTGCCAAAGAACAAATCAACTGGTCTAAAGAGAAATGGAGAAACATTTTGTGGACTAATGAAAGTAAAATTGTTCTTTTTGGGTCCAAGGGCTGCAGACAGTTTATCGGACGGACCCCAAACTCTGCATTCAAGTCACAGTACACTCTGAAAACTGTGAAGCATGGTGGGGCAAGCATGATGATATGGGCTGTTTCTCTTACTATGGTGCTGGGCCTATCTACCACATTCCAGAGATCATGGACCAGTTTGCATGTATTAAAATACTTGAAGGTCATGTTGACTTACACTGAAGAGGATATCTCCTTGAAATGGGTGTTTGAACAAGACAACGTCCCTAAGCACACCAGTAAATGAGCAAAATTTTGGTTCTGGTCCAACAAAATTGAAGTTATCGAGTGGCCAGCCCAATCCCCGGACCTTAATCTGATAGAACACTTGTTGTGTGATACTAAAAATAACATTTGAGGCAAAGCCAACAAATGCCAAAAAATGGGATGTAGTCAAAGCATCCTGGGCTGGAATAACAGTGACAGGAGCCAGAAGTTTGTTAGTTGGTTGACTGTATACAACATATAGATGTGAAGCAGTCCTAAAAAAAAAAAAACCCTGTGGGTATACGTCTAAATATTAGGTTAGTGATTCACAGGAATGCTAAATCCACACAAACCAGTACATATTGTGAGCTTGTAAAGACAAATACAGACACAATTTTTTTTTTTAACCACCCAATGTTCATTTCTGGTTTCCTGTTAAGTAGTTACAAATTCTATACATTTCTCTTCATGTTTTGAATTCGAAAACAGTGTGCAATGTTCCCAATACATGGAAATTAAAGCTGGTATAAAAATATTGTGATTAACTCGTGTTTTTGAACCCACTTTTATTTTGAACACTACTGTTTATACGGCTTACATGCATAAATGCCCTTAAAAGGAGAATGCAGAAAGTCACAGTATATTTCTCCTACGCCTTATTGGGGGACACAGGACCATGGGTGTTATGCTGCTGCCACTAGGAGGACACTAAGTAAACACAGAAAGAATAGCTCCTCCCCTGCAGTATACACCCTCCTGCTGGCTCTCGGTGAACCAGTTCTTGCTTAGTGTCTGTAGGAGGCACTTGGGTCTGTTTCAGACCCCACCGTTTTTATTTAAATTTTTGATTTTTTGTTCTATTTTTTCCTTTAACGGAGCGAATGGGGGCGACGCAGCCTTTATAGGCTTCGATCTCCTCCGAACTCCTCCGAACTATCAACAGGCAAATACGTGGAGCGTCCCTCCCGTATCCTTTCCTGCAATGTTGGATGCCAGCCCTGAGCTCATCTTGCGGGTGATGGTTCCTCCGCGTTCCGATCTACCCCCCCCCCCCTCCATAGCAGGCGACCACATGGAGTAGCCCTCCATCTACCTCTCCTGGAGCCAGGTGCATAGCCGGACATATTATGAATGGTGTCCGTGCAGCCCCCCTCTGCATCACCACTGATATAGCGGATGACGCATGGTGGCGGAAGCTCTCCACCCCCTCCCTGACTATGGCGACGGTGGATTGAGCCCCGGCCCACCGCATCTACCGTGAGCACACTGCGGGGGCCAAGGCGCTGGGGGGTCCTGGTCCCCAGGGTATGGGAGGTCCGCACCTTAAGCCTGTGTCCGTGGGTGGTCCGTAGTGCGGCAACCCCACAAAGGAGTGCAGCTAATGTTGGCGCTAATAGCGGTCGCGGCAATACAGACAGCAACCGCAGAGAAGTTTAAAAAAAAAAAACAATTTCCCTCAATACAGGCCGTAGTTTTGGCCACGCCCACTTTTCCTGGCGCTTCTCGTTCCCTGTGATGAGATCCCTCTTCCTGGTCTCGGCGGCCATCTTGGGACACCCACAGCCCTGATGCTGCAGCACTGCTCCAGCTTTTCCTATCACAGCCCTCAGGACTAGCGTTTTTCTCTGCCTACTCTGCGGACCTGCCCTGGGGACTCAAGACACAGGACCTGGGTAAGCTGCAGAAGCATAGCTTAACCCTTTCCCTGCTAGTAAGCGCTTTCCTCCAGGCTTTGCTATGTCTCAACCAAAGCCTCACAAAAGTCTGGGAAAACCCACACTGTATTCTTCGCTGCATGTACCTCTTGTAAGGTATCATTACCCCGGGGTCACAATACTGCATTATGCACAGCTTGTGAACCGGTGATGGCTCAGGAACCACCTGTTGCTGATACTGAACCCAATGAGCCTAGTCCCCCTGAGTGGGCTACCTTCCTTTCCCGGTCTATGGCATCCCTGGCAAAAGCGTTAGACTCGTTCCGAGACCCTACCTCTAACCAGGGCACTAATACGGACGAAGCTTCCGATGGTCAGAACCCCTCTTACTCCAGGGGTCGTACCTTGCCAAGGAGTTCTCACTCTTCCAGGAAAAGGACTCATGCCATATCCCCAGACCATCACAGGTTTTCGGGTTCTGAGAGCTCCACTTCTCGCTCCCCTTCCATTGGGGCTAATAGAGAACCTGTTTCAGAGGAAGATTCTGACACGTCCCTAGATCAGGAATTTCATCACGATCAGGAGACTCTCGACTCTCTAATTGTCAATGAATAAGGCTTTGAGACTTGAGGAGGAACCCTTATCTAAAACTGATCATGCCGTGTCCTTTAAGAGGACCAAACGAGCTCAAAGAGTGTTCGCCACTCATCCCGAGTTTAAGCAAATTGTTGAATCTCACAGGATCCGTCCAGACAAATGATTCACAGGGCAGAAGCCCATGGAGTCCAAATATCCCTTTGCCCAGGATCTAAGAAAAGATTGGTCACAATCTCCCCCAGTAGATCCTCCGGTATCGCGCCTGGCTACAAAATCTGTTTTATCCTCCTCGGAGGGCACCTCTATTAAAAATCCAACCGATCGTCAGATCGACAATATGGCGCGTTCAGCTTTTGAAGCCTCAGCGGCCGCACTCTTTCCATCTTTTGCCGCTACGTGGGTGGCTAAGGCTATGTCCCACTGGGCTGAGGTCTTGTTTTCAGCAGTACTGGATACCAATCCTCCCCCCGAGATAGCAGACCTCGCTACTCAGATAGCCAGAGCTGGAGATTTTGTAGTCACCGCGTCCCTAGATGCCGCTGACTGCGCTTCTCAAGCAGCAGCAAATACCATCACCATCCGGAGGTCCTTATGGCTCAGGGACTGGCGTGCGGATTCTGCTTCCAAAAAGTAATTGACTTCTCTCCCATATCAGAGCGGTCGCCTTTTTGGCAAAAAGCTCGACCAGTTAATTTCTGACGTCACTGGAGGGAAGAGTAAATTTCTTCCACAACAGAGACCCTCTCGGCCCTTTCGGAACCTGCAACCACAGGCTCGGTCCCGATTTTTTTCGTTACAACTCACACTGGTCCTCTACTTCCACAGCTACCGGTTCCGGCCGGGCACAACATGGAGACAGAGGTTCACAGGCCTCTTTTAAGCCTTCCCCTTCATGGAGAGGCAGGCCAAGGCAGCCGGGATCCAGAGGCGCCAGAACGGGCAGACCTTCCACACAATGACTCTGCGGTATCCGGGGGACACCCTCAAAGTAGGCGGCCACCTGCTTTCCTTCAGTGTCGCGTGGCTCTCGGTCGTTCACGACGAGTGGGTCCGCGATCTAGTGTCCTCCGGATACAAGATAGATCTCTTATCTCCAAACCGTTTTTTTCCTGTCTTCTCCTCCCAGGGCAAAGGCATCAGAGTTATTCAAAGCTATAAGCTCTCTGAGAAAAGACTGAGTTATTATTCCGGTCCCTCAAAGCGAAAGGTTTCAAGGTTTTTATTCAAACCTCTTCATTGTTCCAAAGAGGGATGGTACAGTACGGCCCATACTGGACCTAAAACTGCTGAACAAGTTCGTCAGGGTACGACTGTTCCGGATGGAATCGCTTAGTTCTATCATCGCCTCCATGGAAAAAGGCGAGTTCCTGGCGTCTATAGACATCCAGGACGCTTACCTCCACATTCCTATTTTACCTTCTCACCAAAGGTTTCTTCGCTTCGCAGTTCAGGAAGATCACTTCCAATTCGTTGCTCTGCCCTTCGGCCTCGCCACCGCTCCCAGGGTATTCACCAAGGTCATGGCGGCTGCCGTGGCTATACTCCGGAGAAGTGGTGGCGCTCCCGTATTTAGACGATATCCTCATCAAAGGCCCCTCTTTCCGCTCCTGTAAGAAAGCCGTGGCCATCACAAGATACCCTTTCTCACCTGGGGTGGAAGATAAACTTCAAAAATCTTCCCTAGTGCCGGCTCAGCGAATTTCCTTTCTAGGAATGATACTCGACTCGTCCTGGGGGTTGGTTCTTCTTCCCCCGGAAAACATCTGTCTTACAGCGAGAAGCTCAGAAGCGCTCTCAGCCTCGCTCTCACTCTCTGCGCTTCCGTATGAGAGTCCTCGGCAGGATGGTAGCAGCTATGGAGGCGGTTCCATTTGCCCAACTACACCTCCGTCCTCTAAAGCATGCCCTCCTGGCTGTTTGGGACAGGAACCCGTTCTCCCTAGACCGTCGGTTCCTCCTTCCCCAGCGAGTCAGACAGTCTCTCAGGTGGTGGACATTGAAATCCTCCCTGAATCAAGGGAAGTCTTTTCTTCCAGTACACTGGCTGGTTGTGACGACAGACGCCAGTCTTCTAGGCTGGGGAGCGGTGTTCCTTCATCACACTGCTCAGGGCCGCTGGTCCCCCCAGGAATCACGCCTTCCAATCAGCATCTTGGAAATCCGGGCGATTAGGCTGGCACTTCTGCAGTTCCATCGCTTCCTAGCAGGTCGCCCAATCAGGATTCAGTTCAACAACGCCACTGCAGTGGCATACATCAACCGCCAAGGGGGAACCTGCAGCACGGCGGCCATGACAGAGGTAGGCCACATCCTCCGATGGGCCAAGGAAAACCACTCAATGATCTCTGCGGTTCACATCCTGGGAGTGGACAATTGGGAGGCAGACTTCCTCAGTCGGCAATGCCTCGACTCTGGGGAGTGGTCTCTCCATCCGGAGATCTTCCACCAGATCTGCTGTCGTTGGGGAACCCCGGACGTGGATCTGATGGCCTCACGGCTGAATTCCAAGGTTCCCGACTTCATGGCTCGGTCCCACGATCCGGCAGCCATCGGGGCAGACGCTCTTGTACTCACGTGGCATCATTTTCGGCTTCTGTACATATTTCCCCCACTTCCTCTCCTACCGAGAGTCATCAAGAAAATCAGAGCGGAGAGGGTACCAGTAATCCTGATTGCGCCAGACTGGCCGCGCCGGGCGTGGTACGCGGGACTAGTTCAACTAGTTGCCGACGTTCCCTGGCGATTACCGAATCACGCAGATCTGCTATCTCAAGACCCCTTTTACCACCAGAACTCAGAGGCCCTGTGTTTGACGGCATGGCCGTTGAGTCCTGGGTCCTAACCAAGGTAGGTTTCTCTCCAGAAGTCATAGCTACCATAATCAACGCTAGAAAGCCTACGTCTGTGTATCTGTCATCGCATTTGTAAGACTTTCTTTTCATGGTGTAGCGACCGAGGACGTTCTCCCCTACATTTTTCCATCCCTTCCATTCTCGAGTTCTTACAAACGGGTTTGGACTTGGGTCTCGCCCTTAGTTCTCTCAAGGGGCAGATCTCAGCCCTGTCTGTTCTCTTCCAACGCAGGATTGCCAACAGATTACAGGTCAAGACGTTTATTCAGGGAGTCTCCCATCGGGCGCCCCCCCTATAAGGATGCTGTTGGAACCATGGGATCTTAATCTGGTCCTCGGAGTTTTGCAACAGGCTCCTTTTGTACCTCTACAGGAGGTTTCCCTGTCTCTCCTTTCATGGAAAGTTGCGTTTCTAGTTGCGGTCTATCAGACGAGTCTCCGAGCTGGCAGCCCTGTCCTCTCAAGTTCTGTTCCTGAATTTTTATCAGCATAAGGTGGTTTTGAGGACATCCCAGTCTTTTCTACCGAAAGGTGTATCCTCTTTTCATCTCAATGAGGAGATTGTCTTACCCTCACTCTGTTTGGCACCAGTCCATCGCATCGAGAAGGCCCTTCACACACTGGATTTAGTGAGAGCTCTTAGAAGATACATCTCGCGGACAACGTCTTTCCGCAAGTCAGATGCCCTACTCGTGCTCCCGGAAGGACCGAGGAAAGGGTTTCCCGCTTCCACGTTGACAATAGCCAAATGGATCCGTTCGGCTATTCAGGAGTCCTACTGAGTCAGAGGTCTTCCTGTCCCAGAAGGGATTAAGGCTCACTCCACTCAGTCAGTGGGTGTGTCTTGGGCCATCCGGCACCAAGCTTCGGCAGCACAAATTTGTAAGGCTGCGACTTGGTCCAGCCTGCATACCTTTACAAAACATTACCATATTCACTCTCAGGCCTTGGCAGATGCGACCGTCGGCAGATGAATTTTGCAGGCGGCTGTGCCGCATCTGTAACTTGTGGGTGCAAGAAGCAATTGCAGTTAATTGTTTCCCATCCAGGGACTGCTTTAGGACGTCCCATGGTCCTGTGTCCCCCAATGAGGCGTAGGAGAAAAGGAGATTTTTGTGTACTCACCGTAAAATCCTTTTCTCCGAGCCAATCATTGGGGGACACAGCACCCACCCTGTTAGCCTATTGGCTTTGGTTTTTGTTGAGTTAACTTGGTTTTTGACATAGTTCATCCTTGTTAAATATTAAGCTCCTACTGCTTTGTTACCGAACTGGTTCATTGAGAGCCAGCAGGAGGGTGTATACTGCAGAGGAGGAGCTATTCTTTCTGTGTTTACTTAGTGTCCTCCTAGTGGCAGCAGCATAACACCAATGGTCCTGTGTCCCGCAATGATTGGCTCGGAGAAAAGGATTTTACGGTGAGTACACAAAAATCTCCTTTTTTAAAGGGGTATTCTCAAGTTGACTCTTGAGCAGCTCTCTACTCTGCAGTTTCCTTCCTGGTTTCTGCCAGGACAGGCTTCCCTACTTGAGTGACAGCTCTGGTAAATAGAACTGTATTATTATTATTATGTATTTATATAGAACCATTGATTCCATGGTGCTGTACATGAGAAGGGGGTTACATACATATTACAGATATCACTTACAGTAAACAAACTAGCAATGACGGACTGATACAGAGGGGTGAGGACCCTGCCCTTGCAGGCTTACATTCTATTTTAGAACTATAAATCTCAGTAAATGTTCTGCTCTAGACACATAGCCATCAGTGGTTTGTTCTGGAGTCTACACAGTTACCCACTGTATTTACACAGAGACAACAGGGCATTTGAACAAGTACACATCAGTGATCTGTGATTAGGAGACATTCTCTCTGAGAAGCTGCTGCTTCGGTTTAGTAATTTTGGGAGATTTATAACAGTACCTTAATATGAACCCAGAGTGAGTGGGCTGGCTAAAGGGAGGCTTGTATGTTAGGAGTTAACCTCTTTCCTGGAATGTAACTACTGTGCACTCTGGCCTGTGTTGGCTCTTGTGCCCAATCTCCATGGAAATCAGCTGTACACTGTGAAAAATGGCACCTCTCTTTGCAGGAGAATGACAGCAATAGAAAAAGCAAGTCAATTGGAAACTTTCTTATTTCCATGCTGTTTAACTAATATTAATCCAATTCAATAACTTAAGAATTCCCCTTTAAGTGATACATTGTCATTTTTTTCTTTTCAGTCTTTAGTTAGAGAGCCATTTTCTAAGCGAAGGAAACTACTGAGAGAATCCTTTACTGAGCTAGAAGGACAATTCATGTTTGCTACATATATGGATACTTTAAACACAGATGAAATTTCTGAATTTCTTGATCAGTCTATAAAAGGTAATCAGGTAGCAAAAAATGTTTCCTCTGCTACATGAAAATATTTTTAAATAGCTAATTGTTAGTTCTTTTTGTTGTATGTAGATTCTTGTGAAGGCTTGATGGTAAAAACGCTGGAACAAAATGCAACATATGAAATTGCCAAACGTTCTCACAATTGGTTAAAGGTGGGTTTTGCGACATTTTTGGACTTTGTTTTATTTTTAGGTGGAGACTAGTAGTGAGCAGACCGATCTGTAAAGGAATGACAAAATAAATGCCTGACATCATTTCACATACTCATGAAAACTGAGACAGTTAGCAAATAGGTGGTGACCCAACGAGAAGTATAATATGTATAGCAGTTAGAGTAAAAATGTACTTTTAATAAATTTATTTAAAATGATAAACCGCACAAACAAAAACGCAAGGTGCAAAGATGAACACACATAAAGGTGTAAGGTATACACAGTACTTGCTGTAGACCTATTACTCTCCAGAATATTACTGGGGCATATGTTTGTTAGGGGATATAGTGTGTAAGGATCTTTAATTTAATTAATAAATGTATCAAGGCTGTGTATTATAGCATACCGTGTGCTTAGCATCTAGTATGTCATATGTTGCATCCGTTCAACCGTTCAATGAAACACAAGATTTAGTCAGCAGGTCTTGAATATGAATCAGATATAACGTATTCCTCGCTTTGTAAGACACTCCGGATTATAAGACGCACCCCAAATTTTGAGGAAAAAATAGGAAAACAAAATGGTGGTGCTTCTTATGATCCATGCGTCTTATTGCTTACCGGGGGTGGTGGCTGCGGTGAAGCTGGGTCGCTGTTGGAGGAGGCAGGAGTGGGGTGATGCTGCAGGCCACAGGCTGGGATGAATGGGTGTCCGACAGTGCTGCTGGTGTCTGGCGGCCATTTTACCAGAGTCCACCTCACAGGAAATCATGGGACTGCCAGGGGTGGAACCCGGCAGCATCGGAGACAGCTGCAACAGCATTGGGCAGCGCCGGCCGCGCACTAGCAGAGCAACGGGCAGCAGCGCCGGACACCCGCAGTAGCACCACCGGAGACACCCGCAGAGCACTGGGTAGCAGTGTCAGACACCCGCAGCACCGTCAGATGCCTCTTCATCCTGGCCTGCAGCAACTGTACCGATAAGGTACATTCACATTATAAGACGCACCCCTATTTCCCCAAAAAATTTTTTTGGGAAAAGTGTGTCTTATAATCCGAAAAATACGGTACTTAGGCCTCAATAGACACAACTTCGGGAATATGCCTCCGTTATTATCTTATTAACACGTTTCCAAATGATAAACATGCACCCCTCATAGGTATAGCATAGGTGATGGTGATTCTATAAACAGTCGTGTCTCCAAAATTATAACTCTTGTAGTATCATCTGGTCCCAGTCCTCCCTCTAGGAGGAGGGTTTATTCTGTCTATTCCCATAAAAGTTGTTTTTTTTTTTTACGATTGCTATCGTGAAAGTTGTTAAGGTGATTAACAACTGTCGTGTCCCTTATATTGACAATATCCCAAACATGTCCCCCTAATCTCTTACTGAACTCTCTTCTTGTTTTGCCTATGTATTCCATACCACACTCACATGGCCTTATAGACTACACCTATGGTCCAGCAATTGTTGAATTGTCTGATAAAATAGGTTCTGCCTGTGTAATTGCAATGTATTTGTTGGTTTTGCCGGGTTCACTTGGCATTGTTATGGCTACTTTCACACATCAGGTTTTCAGTATCAGGCTAAATCCGGCTAATTTTCAAAAAACCGGATCAGGCGAATGTTGCCGCCGGATCAGGTTTTTTTTTCCCATAGACTTGTATTAGTGCCGGATTGCATCGGATGACATCGCGTTTCGTCCGGTTTTTTGCCAAGTCCGGCAAATCTGCCGCTTCCAGTTTCTTGAAAAAACGTCCATTGCAACGTTTTTTGTCTCCGACGAAAAAACTTCCGGCTGTTTGCTACAATGAAAGCCTATGGGAGCCAGAAGGTGCCGGATCCAGCGGCCTGATCCGGTTTTTTAAACTGAGCATGCTCCAAATTTTTTTTATCCAATAAACTAGATAGGCTAGCCGGATCCGTCAAAAAAACGGATCCGTCGCATCAGTTTTTCAAAATCTGCGCCGGATCCAGTTTTTCCAACTTTCGCCGGATTTAGCCTGACACTGAAAACCTGATGTGTGAAAGTAGCCTTATACCATAAGAGCCCTGCAGCCAGTCGGTGGTCACTATTGCTTTGCTGTAGTCACTGCTTACGCTTGTCCCTCATTCATCCAGGGATTTGACTGATGGGCTCACATGGTAGAGCTCTCACGCAAACCTTGGCAGGCTCTGCTCCAATGGAACGGCGCTGGTGCAGGAGGCGACTGTATGTTTCTTTTACACAGGGGACTACTTCATTTAAAGGGGTATTGTTCAGGAAGTGGGCAACATAAGAGTACACTGATCAGATATCATGCCTATTTTTCTTTTTTTTGGTAATGATAGATGGTAATTAGTTCTCATATTTTATTTCAATATTTTATTTTTTCAGTTGAAGAAAGATTATTTAGAAGGTTTAGGAGACACCCTGGATCTAGTGGTAATTGGTGGTTATCTGGGAAGAGGAAAGCGAACAGGCATATATGGAGGATTCCTACTTGCATCATATGATGAAGAAAGTGAAGAATATCAGACCATCTGCAAGGTTTGTCTGAAATGTTAGACTGATGTGGTCAAATTGAATCCAGTAAATAACATGTTTTCTGTAGCTGCATTCACATCTTTGTGATGATTTCTCATTTTACAGAATAATAGATACATACAATAGTACCTATCTACCTGTGTGTGGCTGCACTTTTATTTAAAGGGGTCCTGTCACCAGGTCCAGTATTGTCTGTTACTGTGTTCCTGCTGCTCCTGAGTGTGTTTTTTTGTTTTTTTTTAAATCTGATATGATTGTAGATATACGGACTGCAGTTTTTCAACCATTAAACTGTAATTTACAATGGAGCATCATTCTCATTATCATTAACGCATCAGTCCAGGGTTTTTTTTATTTTTATCTCACCGCTGCAATGTTGCTTAACCCCTTAATCCCTTACGGCCTACTATCCCATCTAGGTGACCTGGGACTTAATTCCCAGGGACGGGATAGTACATCATAGGCAATCAGCTGCGCTCACAGGGGGAGTGCGGCCGATCGCCGCCAGGTGTCAGCTGATTATTACAGCTGACATCCAGCACTATGTGCCAGGGGCCGTCACGGACCGCTCCCGGCACATTAACCCCCAGAACACTGCAAACAAACATGATCGCAGCATTCCGGCGGCATAGAGAAGCATTGCGCAGGGAGGGGGCTCCCTGCGTGCTTCCCTGAGACCCTCGGAACAACGTGATGTGATCTTGTTGTTCCGAGCGTCTCCTCCCTGCAGGCCCCGGATGCAAAATGGCCGCAGGGCTTCTTCCGGGTCCTGCAGGGAGGTGACCTGGAGCACTGTCTGTCAGATCGCTGATCTGACACAGTGCTCTTCAAAGTGTCAGATCAGCGATCTGACACTATACTGTGTTGTCCCACACTGGGACAAAGTAAAAAAGTAAAAAAATATATATTTACATGTGTAAAAAAAAAAAAAAAACCTAAATAAAAGAAAAAAAAATATTGTTCCAATAAATACATTTCTTTATCTAAATAATATAAAAAAAATAAAGTACACATATTTAGTATCGCCACGTCCGTAACAACCTGACCTATAAAACTGTCCCACTAGTTAACCCCTTCAGTGAACACGTAAAAATAAAAAATAAAAATGAGGCAAAAAACAATGCTTTATTATACCGCTGAACAAAAAGTGGAATAACACGCAATCAAAAAGACGGATGGAAATAACCATGGTACCGCTGAAAACGTCATCTTGTCCCGCAAAAAACAAGCCGCCATACAGCATCAGCGGAAAAAATAAAAAAGTTACAGTCCTCAGAATAAAGCGATGCAAAAATAACTTAGCGCTAAAACATAAAAAATAATATAAATTTTGTATCGCTGTAATTGTACTGACCCAACGAATAAAACTGCTTTATCAATTTTACCAAACGAGGAATGGTATAAATGCCCCCCCAAAAGTAATTCATGAATAGCTGGTTTTTGGTCATTCTGCCTCACAAAAATCAGAATAAAAAGCGATAAAAAGTCACATGCCTGAAAATGGTATCAATAAAACCGTCAGCTCGTCCCGCAAAAAACAAGACCTCACATGACTCTGTGGACCAAAATATGGAAAAATTATAGCTCTCAAAATGTGGAGACGCAAAAACTATTTTTTGCTATAAAAAGCGTCTTTTAGTGTGTGACAGCCGCCAATCATAAAAATCCGCTAAAAAGCACGCTATAAAAGTAGATCAAACCCCCCTTCATCTCCTCCTTAGTTAGGGAAAAATAATAAAATTTAAAAAATTTATTTATTTCAATTTTCCCATTAGGGTTGGGGCTACAGTTAGGGTTGGGGCTACAGTTAGGGTTGGGGCTACAGTTAGGGTTGGGGCTACAGTTAGGGTTGGGGCTACAGTTAGGGTTGGGGCTACAGTTAGGGTTGGGGCTAAAGTTAGGGTTAGGGTTGAGGCTACAGTTAGGGTTGGGGTTAGGGGTGTGGTTAGGGTTGGGGCTACAGTTAGGGTTGGGGCTAAAGTGAGGGTTAGGGATGGGGCTACAGTTAGGGTTGGGGCTAAAGTTAGGGTTGGGGCTACAGTTAGGGTTGGGTTTAGGGTTGGGGCTACAGTTAGGGTTGGGGCTACAGTTAGGGTTGGGGCTACAGTTATGGTTGGGGCTACAGTTAGGGTTGGGGCTACAGTTAGGTTTAGGGCTACAGTTAGGGCTATAGTTAGGGTTGGGATTAGGGTTGGGGCTACAGTTAGGGTTGGGGTTAGGGTTGGGGCTACAGTTAGGGTTGGGGCTACAGTTAGGGTTGGGGCTACAGTTAGGGTTGGGGCTACAGTTAGGGTTGGGGCTACAGTTAGGGTTGGGGCTAAAGTTAGGGTTGAGGTTGGGGCTACAGTTAGGGTTGGGGCTACAGCTAGGGTTTGGGGCTACAGTTAGGGTTTGGCCTACAGTTAGGGTTTGGGCTACAGTTAGGTTTAGGGCTACAGTTAGGGCTACAGTTAGGGTTGGGGCTACGGTTAGGGTTGGGGCTACGGTTAGGGTTGGGGCTACGGTTAGGGTTGGGGCTACAGTTAGGGTTGGGGCTACAGTTAGGGTTGGGGCTACAGTTAGGGTTGGGGCTACAGTTAGGGTTGGGGCTACAGTTAGGGTTGGGGCTACAGTTAGGGTTGGGGCTAAAGTTAGGGTTGAGGTTGGGGCTACAGTTAGGGTTGGGGCTACAGCTAGGGTTTGGGGCTACAGTTAGGGTTTGGCCTACAGTTAGGGTTTGGGCTACAGTTAGGTTTAGGGCTACAGTTAGGGCTACAGTTAGGGTTGGGGCTACGGTTAGGGTTGGGGCTACGGTTAGGGTTGGGGCTACAGTTAGGGTTGGGGCTACAGTTAGGGTTGGGGCTAAAGTTAGGGTTTGGATTACACTAACGTTGGGATTAGGGTTGGGTGTGTCGGGGTTAAAGGTGTGGTTAGGATTATGGCCGGGATTAGGATTATGGCCGGGATTAGGATTAGGGGTGTGTTGGGATTAGGGGTGTGTTGGGGTTAGGGGTGTGGTTAGGGTTGGGATTAGGGTTAGGGGTGTGTTGGGGATCGGGTTAGGGGCATGTTCGGGTTAGGGGTGTGAGTTAGGGTTAGGGTTGGGATTAGGGTTAGGGGTGTGTTTGGGTTAGGGTTTCAGAATTGGGGGGTTTCAATGTTTAGGCACATCAGGGGCTTTCCAAACGCGACATGGTGTCCTATCTCAATTCCAGTAATTTTGCATTGAAAAGTCAAACTGCGCTCCTTCCCTTCCGAGCTCTGCATACTCCCAAACAGTGTTTTACCCCCACATATGGGGTATCGGCATACTCAGAACAAATTGTACAACAACTTTTGGGGTCCAATTTCTCCTGATATCCTCGGTAAAATAAAACAAATTAAAGCTGGGAAAAAAAAAAAAAAAAAAAAAAAACCATTTAACTTTTTCACAAATTTTTTTAAACATTCCCCAAATTCCTGTGAAATACCTGAAGGGTTAATACACTTCTTGAATGTGGTTTTGAGCACCTTGAGGGGTGCAGTTTTTAGAATGTTGTCACACTTGGTTATTTTCTATCATATAGACCCCTGAAAGTGACTTCAAATGTGATGTAGTCCCTAAAAAAAAAATGGTGTTGTAAAAATGAGAAATTGCTGGTCAACTTTTAACCCTTATAACTCCCTAACAAAATAAAGTTTTGGTTCCAAAATTGTGCTGATGTAAAGTAGACATGTGGGAAAGGTTACTTATTAAGTATTTTGTGTGACATATCTCTGATTTAAGGGCATAAAAATTCAAAGTTGGAAAATTGCGAAATTTTCTAATTTTTCACCAAATTTCCGTTTTCTCCTTCAGCTCATTGGGGACACAGACTGTGGGTATATGCTGCTGCCAATTGGAGGCTGACACAAAGTGATACAAAAAAAAGTTAGCTCCTCCCCAGCAGTATACACCTTCCTGCTGGCTCTCAGGTAACCTGTTCATGCTTAGTGTCTTAGGAGGCACAGGTCTGGTCTCCAGACCTCCCGTTTTTTCTTTTCTTTTTCTCCATGGAAGACGAGACGCAGGGGACGGACCTTTTTGAAGGGGTCCTATCTCCCTAAACCAACAGCAGGTGAGCACGTGGAGTGTCGCCTCCACGTATCCTCTCCCGCAACGTGGGACAATATGCCAGACTCAGCCCTGACCGCCCTAAGGTAGCAAATCCCTAGGCTGTACAGGCGCATATGGACAGTCCGTGCGGCCCCCACTGCATCACCAATGCTCAGACAACGGTGATGGAAGGAGGCGGACGGTCCCTCTCCTCATCCCCTGAAGGGAAGATGGAGCTATGGTGCCTGCACTGTCCTTTATACAGCCCCCTTCTAACCTTAATCTCTGGAGCCATGCGAGGTGGGGGGCTGGGAGGGCTTCTGCTGCGGCGCAGTTTTCCCCTGCCATTCAAGATGGGAAGCCTCGCTCCAGCCCCGTGCCCGTGTTCTCGGGCTTGTGCTTGGGAGTTCCCTGCTGCTGGCGGCGCCAGACCGCGGGCAGAGATCCCGTTCCTGCCTCCCTCTTCTGGGTCCGCCCCTCCATACTCGGGCGGGCCTCAGATAATTTAGTCCCTGGCTTCTAGTGCGGTTAGGCCGCAGGCAGAAGTCCCTCCCCTTTTAGCCGCTTCATCTTCCGGGGGCTCCGCCTCCTCATCCTCGGGCGGATGCCGGGGGGAAAAATTTAGCCCCCGGCTTCGGCCTCCGATAGGCCGTGAGTTGAACTCCGCCATTTCCAGCAGGACCATCCACCAATTGGGCGCATTTTTTATATGGGACATCACTGATGCTTCCTCCTGTGACGGGTTCCACAGGACAGCCGGAGACACAGGACTGGGGTAAGTGCTACTCCCCCCAGCCTGGCAGCTGCAATATATATATTCCTGCTGCTTATCCAAATTCTGATTATAACAGCAGCAGGTCCAGCATGTCTAGAAGGACCAAATCTCATACGCTTTTATATATGCCACATGTGTGGCCTGTCGGTCCGCTTTTCCGCTTGCCCATAGTAATCGTCTCTGTGAGGCCTGTGGTTCCGAGCACGCTCAGGAGTCTTCCCCTGCGACTCAGTCCAGTGTGTCAGGAGCAGAAAGTGTGGTCTTCCCCCCCCCCCCCCCCCCCGGAATGGGCTTTGTCTTTGTCGCAATCTATGGCGTCCCTAACAAAGGCCTTCAAGTCCCTTCAGACCCCATCTGGGCCCGGGCCCAGGGGCAGCGGTTCGCCTGCCCTGGAGAGGTCCTCTGACTCACAGTAGCCTCCGGCCTGCAGGGACAGCTCTCTCACTAGGCAGACACGGGGGAAACGAACCCACACCGCGTCTCTCGGTCCGTCGGGTGCATCTGCATCCCTTAGTTCCATCTCTCGTTCACCCTCACCGGCGGAGATTTGTGAACACGGTTCGGAGTACGATTTGGAAGGGTCCCTCAATTTAGAGGCGCCTGATTACTAGGAGTCAGTAGACAGCCTCATTAACGCCGTCAACCAAAACCTGGGGGTAGAGGTCGTATCCACCTTGGCTTCCGGTCATAAGATGTCTTTTTTAAGCAGCCCCATAGAGTTTTTGTTCTCATCCTGAGTTTAAGGATTTAGTACAGCGTTTATGGGAGCGGCCGGATAGGCATTCTCGGGGCAGAGGGTTCTAAATGCAGATATCCTTTTGTTCCGTAGGGAGTGGGCGGAATCCCCTTCGGTAGACCCGCCCGTATCTCGTTTGGCTTCTAAAGACGTTATTACCCATTCCTAATGGTCTTCTATTAGGGATCCAACCGATCGACTTATAGAAGGCCTGGTGTGTTCAGTATTTGAGGCCTCAGGCTCAACCGACTAGCCCTCTTTTGCGGCGTCTTGGGTGGCCAAGGCCATATCCTGATCAGAGTCTTTGAGGAGAGCTCAACAGGATAAGGATCTGCCATCAGAGGTGACCGGGATTTCGAATCAGGTCGCCCTAGTAGGTAACTATCTGATTAATACGTTCTTGGATGAAGTCTTACTGCTCTGCTCTATCAGAGCGGCCGATTATTCTGCAAAAAATTGGATCAGCTCATTTCTGATAACACAGGAGGAGAAAGCAAGGTTTAGGCAGCATTTCATCGCCAGTTTCAGGCACGTTTAAGTCTTTTCGGGTGGATCACAGCGGCAAATCCCGCTGGCCCAGGTTGACCTAATCAAGACAGAGATCGTCAGATCTCTTACAGAGCCAATCCATAGATCAGAAGGATCCTAGTCCCACAGATTTTCGGCCAAATATCTGTAGGCAGGCTCAGGTCGACACCAACATATAATTTTTTTCAGCCAATATGCAAACACGTGGGATATCCCCTCCACGTATACCTCCCTACGATGTGAGATGCCATGCCTGGTCTGATTCTTAGGGGCGACGGGTCCTTTTAAAGGTCTACTCCATGTATACTCCTCTGCGGCCAGACCTAACACCGGAACCAGCCCTGTCCACCCAGAGACCTGAACTCTGTGGATGTACAATGGAAACCCTTTTTTGGCATCCAAGCACTCCCCTCTGCATTACCACTGTTTAGCAAAGGAGGCGGACAATCCCTCTCCACTTCCCTGTTAAGAGGGTGGTGGATCAAGGGTTCATCATTTTAACTCCGCACTGTCAAAAGAGAGCGGAGGTTGCAAGAGACTGCTTTTTCTGACCTTCTGGATGCAGTCGGTCATTCTGTCACTTGGCAGATTACCTACCAGTATTCCTGCCTGAGGGGTTATCAATTAAAATTACTACGGGCTATCAGCAGATCTGATTAGTTCCGTCTTGCAGCCTCGGGTTTAGTGCTCTCCTTAACCACCCCTTGGGTTACTAGAGCAATGGTCTCCTGGTCGAAGACCTTTACTACTTTGATTCACAACAGTAACCTTTTCCCGAAGACAGTACAACTGGTCTATCAAATTTCATGAGCAGGAGACTAGCTGGTTCACGCCTCTTGGACGCGGCTAGTTGCGCGGCGCTGTCAGCAGCAAATACCATTACATCCAGAAGGGCATTATAGCTCAGAGTATGGAAGTGTACTCTGCGTTCAAAAATGCCTCTGACATCTCTCCCTTGGATCACATGTTTCCTATAGACAACCAGCAGTGGAAGAGTTTTCCAGGACGGTCTAGATCTAAGGGATTTTGGTTCCAAAAATAGGGACCGAAAAGTAAGACTAATCCTTGACCTCAAACTTCTTCCAAGCTTGACAAGGTCCTCCTCCTTCGGATGGAGTTTCTCCACTCAGCTATTTCTTCAACAGAAAAGGGTGGAGTTTCTGGCATCCACCAACATTCGTGATGCTTACTTTCCCATTCCTATTTTCCCCTCTTTTTCGCTTTTCCATTCGCAAACCAAACAGCATTTTCAAGTCACAACCTGGTCCTTTGGCCTTTCTACCGCACACTGAGTGTTCGCAAGGATCATGACGGCTGTCATGTTCCTCTTGCACCCTAGAGGTGTGGTCGTCCTGCCCTGTCCGGTTGACTTTCTAGCCGCTCTTCCAGGACTACGCTGAGTCTTCTATATCAATTGCTATACCCCCTCACCTGGATTGGCAGCTTCATCTAGACAAGTTTTTCCTCATTTCCAGCCCAGCAGATACCCTTTTTAACCCTAGTATGCGTGACATCAGAAATCTTCATATTAACGTATTGGGGCCTTTTAGGCCCCCATGCAAATCATATGGAAAAACACACTTGCATAACTTTTACAAGTTTGTTTTAAAACTGCTAAATAAAATATGATTAGTAAACAAAATTTTAATTATAATTTTTCACCGAAAACACCCCCAAATTTTTATTATTTCAAAATTTCACACAAACATATGAAAAAACGCATAGAACTCTATACCAAACTAGCTGCAGCTACATTTCTATTATGTTTCTTTTCTATTATGGACACATGAAACAGCGCTTCCTTTTTCTTCCTCCTGGCCCTGGAAACATCTGAAACTGTACGTCACACTGTTTCATTGCTTCTTTAGTTTGCTTTAGCAAGCCTTTCACGTCGCTTTGCTGTATCATGTGAGGCATTACAAGTTCATGACAAAGGTCCTTCAAAAATAGGTGTCTTCTGTCCTTCCTTTGTGCATTGAATTCTGGATGAGTTTCTGTTTAAATGAATGAATTTAGGGCTGCTACATCAAGCATATTTGAAAAAAGTACTACAGGCCATCATTTTGTTTGCCTCTTGCATGAATATTCTCCCACCATCTCATCCATTTTGTCTACACCTCCTTTTGTTTTATTGTAATGCAGGATGATTTCTGGTTTTAATTTTCTGTTATTGCTGTCAATACTGCAGTTGTGATGCATGGTACTGACTAAAATCACTGATTTCTCTTGCTTCGCTTTGTAAGATACCAAAGTCGCTTTGTTATTGAATCCAAAGACACTCTCATAAAGTGCTCGCTGACGATTGTGTTTCAGTGCTTCTGGAACTTCTTGTCGGTTTGGCTTGATAGTACCAACAAGTGTAATAACTTTTTGTAGCAGAAAATTGCCTAGTTCAATATTGGTGAAATAATTGTCCATGGTAATGTTTCTACCTGAATTGAATAATGGAACAGCAAGAGTTTTGACAATTTCTGACCCCAGATTCTTCTGTACTGGTGCACCAACCTCTTTGCCACCGTAGATTACGCCATTTATGCCATAATAATTTGCAGAATCACACAAGATTTTGATTCCATATTTGGCTGGCTTGCTGGGCATGTATTGTATGAAATTGCAGCGTCCTCTGAACGGTACAAGTTGCTCATCTACTGTAAGATTAGTACTAGGATTGTAAAGTTTGGTGCAGTTTTTTATAAATATGTAACACATATAACTGATAGGGGCTAATTTGTCTGTTTCAAACCTCAATGCACGTGTTAGCTTATCATCAAATTGAATGTGTCTTCTAATTTCCTCATATCTGTCCACTGACTGTCGCCTTATAGTGTGGATCAGAAAGTGGGTCCAGAAATAATTCTCGTTTTGGAACATCATACGATTTTTGACTCCCTGTCAGCAGTAAAAGTCCAATCTATGCATAAAGTTCCTCTTTTGAGATATTTTTCCTGGACTTATTTTTTGCAGAAGCGATACGTCTTCCTTCTAGGTTTGAACATAAAAGGACCTCTTCTGCAATATTGTCAGAAAAATAGTACAGAATGCGTCTTTAGGTGAAAAGTAACTGGGACTTCCCACCGCTCCTTGAGCCTGTCTCACAATATTATGGATTGCAGTATGTCCAACTAATGTAGGCTTACTGTCCCAAAAAACATTCGTTTTGGATGTTCTTCTTATCATTTCTTGAGGATCCACTGTATTCACTTATTCATCATCAGAGAAAGAATCACTTGAGGATGTCTGATTCTCTGGTGGCAGGTACTCGTCATCGGACAAAGATAATTCACTTTCATCATCATCACTTTGAAGCACAATTGCTTCAATCTCTTGGTCACTCAGACCCTTGGAGGAAGACTGTGCCATTGCTGACTAGATGTTAGCAAACTAAAAGAAAAAACAATGAACACAATCAGGGTTGTCCACTCTTTTCTTGTGTGTGACACACTGTAAGTGTAAAGTGCCCCCTTCCTCCTCTCATCCTCAGCAACTCTTAGGGTACTGTCACACAGTGGCACTTTGGTCGCTACAACGGCACGATCCGTGATGTTCTAGCGATATAGTTACGATATCGCTGTGTCTGACACGCTACTGCGACCAGGGACCCCGCTGAGAATCGTACGTCGTAGAAGATCGTTTGAAACTTTATTTCGTCGTCAAGTGTCCCGCTGTGGCGGCATGATCACAGCGTGTAACAAAGGTGTGCACAATATTCCCAATGTCCCGTATGACTTCTACATCGCAACTACGTCATGAAATTATCGCTCCAGCGCCGTGCATTGCAAAGTGTGACCGCAGTCTACGACGCTGGAGCGATAATCAAGCGACGCTGCAATGTCACGGATCGTGCCGTCGGAGCGATCAAAGTGCCACTGTGTGACAGTACCCTTACCCTTTATACTTTCTTTTAGGTGTTGTACAATTCCCTGGATGTCTGTAGCTCAATAGCTTGAGGCCATGTGCACACGTTCAGTATTTTTCGCGTTTTTTTGCTATAAAAACGCGAAAAAACGCTAACATATGCCTCCCATTATTTTCAGTGTATTCCGCATTTTTTGTGCAAATGTAGCCTTTTTTTCCGCGAAAAAAATTTCGCGGAAAAAAAAGCAACATGTTCATTAAAATGCGGAATTGCAGGGGGATCCGCACACCTAGGAGTCCATTGATCTGCTTACTTCCCGCACGGGGCTGTGCACACCATGTGGGAAGTAAGCAGATTGTGTGCGGTTGGTACCCAGGGTGGAGGAGAGGAGACTCTCCTCCACGGACTGGGCACCATATAATTGGTCAAAAAATAAGAATTAAAATAAAAAATAGTCCTATACTCACCCTTGATGTCTTCCCGCCTCTCCGCTACATGCTGCCGCTTCGGTTTCTGTAGCTGGTGTGCGGTGAAGGACCTGTGATGACGTCACTGTCTTGTGATTGGTCGTGAGCGGTCATGTGACCGCTCACGTGACCGCGACGTCATGGAAGGTCCTGCGCGCACACACCAGCTATAGGAAGAGGAACGGACGTCGCTGAGATCGTCTGGGTGAGTATAAGCATTTTTTTATTTTTTTTAATTATTTTTAAACATTCTCTCTTTTACTATAGATGCTGCATAAGCTGCATCTATAGTAAAAAGATGGTCACACTTGTCAAACGCTATGTTTGACAAGTGTGACCAACCTGTCAGTCAGTTTTCCAAGCGATGCTACAGATCGCTTGGAAAACTTTAGCATTCTGCAAGCTAATTACGCTTGCAGAATGCTAAAAAAAACGCGAAAAAAACGCGAAAAAAAAAAAAAATGCGGATTTCTTGCAGAAAATTTCCGGTTTTCTTCAGGAAATTTCTGCAAGAAATCCGGACGTGTGCACATACCCTTACCCTTTGCAGGCTTCTTAGAATCAGAGAAACTGAAACTGAATCAGACTTCCTCTCAACATCTTATCTTATCTCAGGTCCTTCACAATAAAGGTACCTTCACACGAAACGACTTTGTAACGATATCGCTAGCGATCCGTAACGTTGCAGCGTCCTCGCTAGCGATATCGTTTAGTTTGACACACAGCAGCGATCAGGATCCTGCTGTGATGTCGCTGAATAAAGTCCAGAACTTTATTTGGTCGTCCGATCGCCGTGTATCGTTGTGTTTGAAAGCAAAAGCAACGATACCAGCGATGTTTTACACTGGTAACCAGGGTAAACATCGGGTTACCAAGCGCAGGGCCGCGCTTAGTAACCCGATGTTTACCCTGGTTACCAGCGTAAAAGTAAAAAAAACAAACAGTACATACTCACCTGCGCGTCCCCCAGCGTCTGCTTCCTGACACTTACTGAGCGCCGGCCCTAAAGTGAAAGCACAGCGGTGATGTCACCGCTGTGCTGTTAGGGCCGGAGCTCAGTCAGTGTCAGGAAGCAGACGCTGGGGGACGCGCAGGTGAGTATGTACTGTTTGTTTTTTTTACTTTTACGCTGGTAACCAGGGTAAACATCGGGTTACTAAGCGCGGCCCTGCGCTTAGCAACCCGATGTTTACCCTGGTTACCCGGGGACCTCGGCATCGTTGGTCGCTGGAGAGCGGTCTGTGTGACAGCTCCCCAGCGATCAAACAGCGACGCTGCAGCGATCGGCATCGTTGTCGCTATCGCTGCAGCGTCGCTTCGTGTGAAGGTACCTTAAGCTCACAGTGTATACTCTCCTCATTACTCTCTACACAGCTCATTACTGTGTTCCTAAGGACCTGAGATGGTGTCATGGCCTTATCTCTTCCTCCAAAAATCACAGGACATCCTCATATGAAATAAATTATATGAACAACTGGATATTGCCAACTACGACATACTTGAGGATTGCCTGAAGTTTCAAAATTCTAACTTACGTAATTTTGCAGATAATAGCAAAAAAGTAAGCATGGGGGCCTTTTAGGCCCCCAATACGCATGCTAAGGTTAAGGATGATCCTGGACACTTCCAGGGGGTTGGTAATTTTCCCTTGAGACAAGGCCGTGGTTCTTAACTCAGAACTCTTACTTGACCTCTTATTCCATTCGATTGCGGGAAAGGTCATGAGGAAAAATGGTGACAGCAATGGAAGCTGTTTTCCTTCACTTCGCTCGTTTCTGTAGGTCAAACAGGCTTTCAGAGGGTAGTCTCTGAGCTCCTTCCTCATACTGGAGAGTTCCTTCCAGATCAGTGATTATTAGTAACTGCCGTTGACAGTCTTCTTCTCCCGATCGTTGTTCTGGGGATCCGAATGATACGGCTAGTCCTACAGCAGGTCCTTTGCTTTCTGGTGGGTCTCCCATCTGAGTTCAATCGAATAATGCCACGGCTGTTCCATACATCAATCTTCTAACAGGTACCCACGGTCAGGCATCATGGACGAGGTGCTTCACATTCTCTGATGGGCCGAGATCTATCATTCGGCGATCTCGGCAGTACACATCCCAGGCGTAGACCTCTGGACAGCAGACTACTTCAGCTATCAGGGTCGCGCCTCAAGTGAGTGGTAACCTCTCTCGGAAGTCTTCTATTAGATCTGCCTTCTCTGAGGCACTCAGATGTAGATCGGATGACGTCCAGACTGAATGCCATTGTACTCGAGTTCATAGTTCGGCCTCGAGATCCAAAAACCGTTGCAGTGAATGCTCTGGTTCTTCCGTGGTACCAGTCTCCGTAATCCCCCTCCGAGAGTCGTTTGGAAGCGGGAAGGGCCCCCGTGGTCTTGGAATATCCGAACGGACCACATTAGGTTTTTTTTTCTCTTTGGTTTGCGGAGCTAGGACTTTTCCGTCTTATTCCAACGAAACTGCGAGTAGGGTCTTTCTCGCAAGGAGTTTTCACATGTGGTCCTTCCCTTTCGCAAACCATTAGATCTTTAGGTCCTTAATGGTCCTGGGAGTCTTACAGTACTGTTTTTTTGATCCAGACAGACTTTACTATCAGGGAAGGTCTCCTCTTTTTTTCTCTGCGATCTCATCATCCTGACGAGTCTTTGGAGCTAGCCGCTCTGTTCTTCAGACTTTTTTTCTTATTACCATCAAGGCAAGGTTGTCCTCAGGTCATCCCCGTCCCTTGTTTACAGTCCACAAAAAGGGGGATGGGTTCTCCATATTCTGAACGAAGTTAGTGCTCTGAGTAGGTACGTATCGAGCTCGGCGTCCTTCTAAAGGTTGGACACCTTATTTGGGCTTCCTGACAGTCAGAGGAATGCTTCCTGATGGTTGCAGGAAGGGTTTAGCCATTTCATCGGTCATGTTAGCCTGGTGGATTCGTTACACCATCCAGGAGTCCTTCTGGATTAGACATCAGCCTAACTCCACTCCGTCGATCGAGGTTTCTTGGGCTCTAGGCACCAGGCGTCAATAAAGCAAGCCTGCAAGTTGCGGGGTCATCCAGTCCGCATGCAGCCATGAAGCACTATAATTCTCAGACTTCTACTGTTTTAAGTCTGGGTAGGCCGACTCTGCAGGCCGCGGTGGCGCTATTGTAAGTAGCATTTACACAGGGCCTGATGTTGTCCCCGCCCAGGGACTGCTTTGGGACATCCCACGGTCTGTGTCCCCCAATGAGGTGAAGGAGAAATAGGTATTTTTGTGTACTCACCATAAAATCCTTTTCTCCGAGCCATTCATTGGGGGACACAGTTCCCACCCTGTTATTAGCTTCTGCTTGTTTTGTAAATTGACATGTTATACTCTCATACATAATTTGACATGCTATAGTCTCATGTTGTTGTTGATCTCCTACTGCTTTTGCACCGAACTGGTTAGCTGAGAGCCAGCAGGAAGGTGTATACTACTGGGGAGGAGCTAACTTTTTTTTTGTATCACTTAAGGTACCGTTACACTAAACGACTTACCAACGATCACGACCAGCGATACGACCTGGCCGTGATCGTTGGTAAGTCGTTGTGTGGTCGCTGGGGAGCTGTCACACAGACAGCTCTCTCCAACGATCAGGGGAACGACTTTGGCATCGTTGAAACTGTCTTCAACCATGCCGAAGTCCCCCTGCAGCACCCGGGTAACAAGGGTAAACATCGGGTTACTAAGTGCAGGGCCGAGCTTAGTAACCCGATATTTACCGTGGTTACCATTGTAAATGTAAAAAAAAAAAACACTACATACTCACATTCTGATGTCTGTCACGTCCCCCGGCGTCCACAGGGTTAAAACTGCTTTCGGCAGGAGCGCTGGTAATGCACGCGCTGCTGCCGAGAGCTTCCCTGCACTGAATGTGTCAGTGCCGGCCGTAAAGCAGAGCACAGCGGTGACATCACCGCTGTGCTCTGCTTTACGGCCGGCGCTGACACAGTCAACCCTGTGGACGCCGGGGGACGTGACAGACATCAGAATGTGAGTATGTAGTGTTTTTTTTTTTTAACTTTTACAATGGTAACCAGGGTAAATATCGGGTTACTAAGCACGGCCCTGCGCTTAGTAACCCGATATTTACCTTGGTTACAAGTGAACACATCGCTGGATCGGCGTCACACACGCCGATCCAGCGATGACAGCGGGTGATCAGCGACCAAAAAAAGGTCCTGATCATTCCCATCGACCAACAATCTCCCAGCAGGGGCCTGATCGTTGGTCGCTGTCACACATAACGAGATCGTTAGCGGGATCGTTGCTTACGTCACCAAAAGCCTGACGTTGCAACGATATCGTTAACGATATTATGTGTGACTCAGCCTTTAGTGTCAGCCTCCTATTTGCAGCAGCATACACCCACGGTCTGTGTCCCCCAATGAATGGCTCAGAGAAAAGGATTTTACGGTGATTACACAAAAAATCCCTATTTTCTTGGTCTCCCATGACAACACTACGGAGAGAGAGGAGATCTGCCCTTCAGGGACAGGAAACCTACAGATAAAAGGGCGGTACCGCTCCCTCGCATCAGTTGGTCCTGTCCCTGACTGGGAACCTTTGTCGGCGCGGTACCTGCAAAAGAAGACGCCGTATCCAAAGGACAGGGACCGGTCAGCCGGGTTCCGGCAGCGAGGAGGCTCCTGCCGCGGCTCATCCAGTGCCCGAAGCTGCCATCGCTGGAACCGAGGGGTTCTTCAGGGTGTGCGGGAGGAGAATCGCCGCTACTCTGAGAGAGGAAGGGGCGCTAAGACACCCAGAGCTACTGTGCCGACAAGCGCACACTCCGGGTGTACAAAGATGGCCGCCGCTCCGGAAATTCGGTAGGACTTCCGGGTCATTGCCGCGCGCATGCGAGGTAGCGTTTTCTCCCCGGGGGACGTGACGTAAAAACCGGAAGCTCACCGGATGCTGGGAGGTGGCGCCAGATTCAAATAGGGAGATAGTGCACACATGCTTGTTGCACTACCTCCCTGGAAACATGGAGGACAGCGACGTGCAGCAAGAAGCGGAGCAGCAGCCGAGGCAGCAGCACCAGCATCATAAGAAGCAGGCAGACCCTAAGGGTACCAGGAGAAGTGGCTCCAGCAGTCATTCAACGCAGCGCAGCAGATCTGCTGCAGTGACCAATTCTCCTTCTCAAGAGTCTCCTCTACCAGACCTGGGCCTCCCTCCAGAACTGGTACCTACGTCCACGTCTGAATGGTGAGTGACCTCCGAGAAAGTTCATATTTTGTAATGGGGTTCCTTCTCCCTTAATAGGGAAAGAAGAGGTTGGAGAAAAAGAAAAATAGATCCTGTCCCACCTGTAACAAAGCTTTGCCGGTAGTCTGGAGCAAAAAGCTTTGTAACTCGTGTATTCAACGGTTATTATGTGAAGAGACCACCGATTTCGCATCTGAGCTGAAAACGATAATCAGATCTGAGGTTCAGAATGCCCTCACATCTTTCAAAAAAGTGAAAGATAAGAAAAAAGAGGTGGTATATTCCCACTCTGATCAGTCTTCATCTGAGGACACGGATTCCAATAAATCTGATTCCTCCTTTTCTTCCTCCAATGAAGATTCAGGCAGTCACTGCTTCCCGCTAGATGAGGTAGATACTCTAGTAAAAGCGGTTACAGCCACTATGGGGGTAGAGAATCCCCGTCCCGATAGAACGGCTCAAGACATAATGTTTGGTGGCCTGGGGCAGAAAAAGTGGAGAACATTTCCCGTAAATTCTAACGTCCAAACTTTGACTAAACCGAGGCATCTACTTCTTGGGACAAGGCACCTAAATTGGATGTCGCTGTAGCCAAGGCCTCGAAAAATTCGCTCTCCCATTTGAGGATATGGGTACCCTTAAAGACCCTTTAGACAAGAAAGCAGATACTTAAGGGGGCGTGGGAATCGGCTGGGAGTAGCTTGAGACCTGCGGTTGCTGCGACATGCACCTTCAGATCTTTAATGGTGTGAATTTACCGATTGGAAAAACAGATTAAAGACGGGTCACCCAGGAATAAAATGCTAGATTCAATCCCTGTAATTAGAGCAGCAGCAGCGTTCTTGGCAGATTGCTCAGCGGACTCCGTGCGCTTAACATCCAAGGCTGCAGCCCTCTCCAATGCAGCCAGAAGAACATTATAGCTTAAAAGTTGGCCGGGGGATCTTCAGACGAAACTTAAATTATGTTCCATTCCATGTGAGGGAAATTTCTTGTTTGGGGAGACCTTGGATGACATCCTCCAGAAAGCTGGGGATAAAAAGAAAGGATTTCCAAACCTGGCACCAGCTCCATTCAGACAGTCCTTTCGGAACCGGAGATTTTTTCGCTGAAGGCCCCCCCAGAGAACAGAGTAAATGGGACGAAGGAAGAAGGGACAGGGGTTACCTTTTTGGCAACTCCCGTGACAAAAATTCCTCTAAATTACATTTTTCCCTCGGCGGGGGGGGGGAAGACTCACTTTGTTTCTTCCCGCCTGGAAGAAAATATCCAACAATACTTGGATTTTAAATTTGATTCACTCCGGTCTAAAAATAGATTTTCTCTCCTTACCCCCCCCCAAAATTATGTAGTAACAAGAACAAGGTCCTCAGCTGCAGAGCAAACCGCACTAGAAAAGGAAATTATTTCCCTATTACAGAAATCTGTAATTCAGGAGATCTCGTCTCAAGAAATAGGAAGAGGGTTTTACTCCCCACTATTTCTAGTGCCAAAACCCGATGGCTCTTTTCGACCGATAATAAATCTAAAAAACCTGAACAAATACATAAAAAAACAAAGATTCAAAATGGTAACAAAATCTACCATAAAAAACTCTTCCCGAACTGCTACATGGTCGTGATAGACTTAACCGATGCATATTACCATGCACCCATCCACAAACAATCCAGAAAATTTCTCAGGATGGCGGTCTCCATAGATGGACAAGTAAGAAATTTCCAATACAGAGCCCTCCCGTTTGGAATCTCAATTCCTCCACGAGTATTCACAAAAAGTAGCAGAAATGATGGCCCACATAAGGGAACAACATATATTAATAGTCCCTTACTTGGACGATTTCCTTATTGCAAGCGACTCGGCTCATAGTTGCAGGGAACAGCGAGACCGAGTGATAACTATTCTGACTGACTTAGGCTGGCTAATAAATACAAAAAAAATCAAGGTTAGAACCCTGCCAAATTCAGGAGTTTCTCGGATTAACATTAGACTCCTAAGTTCAAGAATGCCAGCTCCCAGTTTCCAAAAAGGACAATATAATGAGTATGGTAGCGCAAACTCTACACAATCCCTCCATGACACTAAGGAGGGCGATGTCGCTACTGGGCTCTCTCTTTATGTCTGCCAGCAGTACCTTTCGCACAATTCCACACGAGAGAGCTTCAATGGCTTATGCTGGAATTGCAGTCAAAACTAAAAAACAATTTAGAATGTCGTATCACTCTAAATTACTCAGTTATTCATTCCCTTCTCTGGTGGGGAAAGAACCAAAACCTTTTAAAAGGAATCCCTTGGATAGCAAAAATATCTCGGGTAATAACAACCGATGCGAGTCCCAGGGGGTGGGGGGCTCACATGGAAAACAGAGTGGCTCAGGGAAACTGGACAGTTCAGGAACTATCAGCATCCTCAAACCAAAAAGAACTTTGGGCGGTGCATCGAGCTCTTCTATTTTTTGTAACTTACGTTCAAGGTCATCATGTCCGAATTTTTTCGGACAGAAAAGTGACAGTAGCGTATATAAATCACCATGGGGGAACAAGGTCTCAATCACTGATGAGTTCCTCCGCCAAAATTATCAGTCTTGCAGAGGAAAACCTACTATCCCTTTCTGCACTACATATTCAGGGGTTAAACAACGAAAAAGCAGATTACTTGAGTCAAACTCCGTTAAAACAAGGCGAGTGGTCCCTAAACCAATCTATCTACAACCAGATTACAGAAATGTGGGGGACCCCAACGATAGATTTATTCACCAATTTCAAAAACAAAAAAGTAAACATGTTTTGCTCACTGAACCCGAAAGGGAATCCCCAGGCCCTGGATGCTTTTCTGATTCCATGGACCCACAAACTGACATATGCTTTTCCTCCAATTGTTCTGATCCCGGCAGTCATTCGGAAAGTCAGAGAGGACAAAACAAAAATGATCCTTATAGCTCCGTTTTCTTGCCAAAAAGGACATGGTTTTCCTGGCTAAGGATACTATCGGTCTCAGACCCATGGATCCTACCGAATATACCAGACCTACTACAGCAAGGACCGATCTTCCACCCGCAGGAGTCGAACTTACATTTCACAGCCTGGATATTGAACGGAGACTATTAAAAGAAAGGGGGTTTTCGGACAACTTAGTAACTACTTTATTAAAAAGTAGGAAACCTGTTACTACTAAAGCCTACGGGAAAACTTGGAGAAAATTCTTATCTGTCTCCAAGGTGAAAGTCCAGGATGGACCTTCAATTGATAAAATACTTGAATTCCTACAAAAAGGTCTGGAACAGGGGTTGGCAGTCAGTACTCTAAAGGTACAGATAACAGCTCTGGGAGCACTCTATAATCAAAATATTGCAGCCAATCCATGGGTAGTAAGATTTATTAAAGCGGTAAAAAGGTCAAAACCTCTAGTTACTCAAAAAATACCCTCGTGGGACCTAAACGTAGTCCTTTCTGCACTAACGGGTCCTCCATTTGAACCCATAGACACAATTCCCATAAAAACACGATCACTTAAGACCATTCTTCTGGTAGCTTTAACATCTGCACGCAGAATAAGTGACATTCAAGCCCTATCCTCTAACCCACCCTTTACAAAAATATTAGATGACAGAGTCACTCTTAAACCTGACCCGGCATATTTGCCAAAAGTGACATCCACTTTTCATAGGTCACAAGAAGTATCCCTGCCGTCCTTCTGCCCAAACCCAAAAAATGAGAAAGAGCGAAAATTCCATAATTTAGATGTCAGGAGATGTCTAGTTCAATATGTAGATTTCACCAGGGAGTATAGGAAGGAAGGCTCTTTGTTTGTCTGTTTTCAGGGTCCCAGAAAAGGATTTCGGGCATCCAAAGGTACCTTGACAAGGTGGATAAAGGAGGCAATAGCCTTGGCGTATTCATCCACGGGGAATACGATCCCGGATGGCATAAAAGCACATTCCACAAGAGCGGTAGCTACCTCATGGGCTGAGAGGTCAGAGGTATCAATTGAACAAATCTGTAAAGCGGCCACCTGGTCATCACCATAAACTTTTTTTAGACACTATAGATTAAATCTAGCCTCTGTGTCTGACTTGACCTTCGGGCGAAGGGTTCTCGAGGCAGTGGTCCCTCCCTAAACTTAGTCTCTGCAATTCTCTCCGTAGTGCTGTCATGGGAGACCGGGAAAGTCATAGTTACTCACCGATAATGGTGTTTCTCGGAGCCCATGACAGCACCCGCTTATTCCCTCCCATCACGAGTGCGGTGAGCACTTATATATAACTTACGTAACATAATATAGGCACGGTGTTCCTCTAATAAGCAATGTTATAATATATTTTTTCTCTGTTGTAACTAACCTGGAGGTCCTCCGATGCTCTGTAAACCAACTGATGCGAGGAAGAGGTACCGCCCTTTTATCTGTAGGGTTTCCTGTCCCTTAAGGGCGGATCCGCTCTCTCTCCGTAGTGCAATCATGGGCTCCGAGAAACACCGTTATCGGTGAGTAACTATGACTTTTGTTTTCACAAATAAACGCAGGTAATATCAAAGAAATTTTACCACTATCATGAAGTACAATATTTCACGAGAAAACCATCTCAGAATCAGGATCCGTTGAAGCTTTCCAGAGTTAGAACCTTATAAAGGGACAGTGGTCAGAATTGTAAAAATTGGCCCGGTCATTAATGTGCAAACCACCCTTGGGGGTAAAGGGGTTAAAATCCACTGTGGCAGTGGTGGAAAAAGTGTGGGATCTCACAATAAGATCACAGACAGCTGTTTTATTCTCATGAGGATCACATTACTCTGACTGCCCATTGGCTCTTCTGAACTGAGTATGACCGCTGCATAGAAATGCATACTGTCAGTCAGGTCAGGAGAGCCGATGGCCAGTCGGAGCGATGCGATCCTCACGCTATACGGCTATTTACCACGCAGATCTCATGCTCTGACAGTGAGGAAGGTTGTGAAGGGTTTTCAGTTTTCACGCAGCATGTCGGGCCCCTAACTGAGATGTTTGTATTAGACAAAGTTGAGGGGAATGGGTCCTTTCAGTCATGTGGCTGAATTTCATAGGAGATCATTAGTTTCACCATGCATACTATATGCACATTCAAGTCCCTTTTTAAAGACAAGAAAAGTGTAAAAAATGGTTAAAGTTTAAGAAGACAATTAAAGTTTTGAGTCTCAGAAAATGGCGGCACAATCCCCTTTTTTAAACAGGTCTGAATATTCTAGAACCAGTGTAAACTATATGTAAAAGCTGTAAGTTTGGGGGGTGTTGGCCTGAGCGGCATGTGTGACAGATGGGCTGTGTCAGAGCTCCCACTCCGAATCTGGCTTTATCCTGAAATACCAGCAATAGTTTACCTCCATGGCAAAGTTTATAATACAGAAACTTTCTGTAGACACCGGGGCCCTGACCGAGAAGTCGAATATTGGCATGACCTACAGGAAGAGACAAGAAATGGAGTCGGTGAAGCTGCTGCATCCAATATAGGACCGGCGCTGAGCACCCTCACTCTATAAACAGAAGATCTGGAGCAGCAGCAAAGCTGGAAAGATTCGCCCACATGACTTCTGAACGAACAAGTACAGAGGACTGCAGTGATGAGGATTATTCCAGTTTGGCTCCGGAGGCAGAGACAGCGCCCAGGACCAAAGACTCCACAGCTAAGATGAATGCTGCCTTCCTCTCACAGTATTGTGAAGATCCCATGCTGATCGATACTGAGGGGAATATAAGGATGAATGCTGCAAATACAGCGTCACTGATGGCGGAACCCACAAGTGGGGTTGTATTGACTGCAGTAAATTGGGTAACTCCATTCTGGCCACACAAAGCACACAAATGTGAGACATGAGAACAGACATATTCTGTGTTAAGCAATCTTTGCTTTGCTTGGGGTTAATAAAAGGATGATGGGACTGGAGGGGTAAGTCAGCCATATGGAAGACAAACATCCACTACTGACTGGAGATCTAGGGAAGTTGGTGACCTAGAGAATAGGTCATGTAGAAACAACTTGCCTTTAGTGGGAGTTCCTGAGAAAGCAAGAGGCAGAAATCCTGTGGCATATTTTGAAGCATGGCTGCCAAAGATCCTGGGAAAAGAGGTTCTCACAGTTCATTACTAGTAATAAGCGAGTGTGCTTCTTACTTGGATTTCTCCGAGCATGGTCGGGTGGTCTCAGAGATTTAGTTTGTCAACACAGCTGCATGATTTGCAGCTGCTAGATAACTTGAATACATGTGGGAGTTGCTTAACAAACAGGCAATCCCCACATGTATTCAAGCTGTCTAGCAGCCGCAAATCATGCAGCTGCGTCGACATAAACTAAATCTCTGAGCACGCCGAAATACTCGGTGACCACCCGAGCATGCTCGGAGAAACCCGAGTAATGAGCATACTTTCTCATCACTATTCTTCACAGTAGAAATGGCACACAGGATGCTCACTCCATCCCCTCCACCTGGAACACCCCCAGTCCCTGTTATGCGACTGCTGCATTTTAAGGACAGAGACTCTATTTTCTGGAGGACCAGGGACCTCAGAGGCACCGTGGATGGCAATAGGATCACTTATTTTCCCTGCTTTCTCAATGGAAGTACAGAAAAAAGAGCACAATTTCAAGATATGTAAGAATGGCTAAGGAATCTGCAAGTACCATACTCGATGATGATTCCTGCCAAACAGGAGGTGACTGTTCATGGAAATATACATCTTTTTGACTTTCCCAATACTGTAATGATCTGGCTGGATACCAAAGAGAAGGCCATACGCAAGGGGGGACACTTGAATTTCATGTCACTTCTACTGATGTACGGTCCACAATTGTTAATGTACTGGCACCTTTGTTGTCCTAAACTGGACATGAAGAAAGCAGAATGCATCTCTAAACACCCTTGTTCAATCTTTCAATAAGATGTGAGACAGGTTGGTCTCGGACTCATTTGGGCTGTGGTCGTTAGCTAGATCTACTTCTCTCCATTTGAGAGAAGTGTCAAGACTTTTATGTTGATTATTTTTTCTATTGTCCTCTTCCCCTCCCCCCACCGATTTGGTGGGCGGGGTCACTCTGGGTCCGATTTGGTGGCCCGGGTCACTCTGGGTCCGATTTGGTGGCCCGGGTCACTCTGGGTCCGATTTGGTGGCCCGGGTCACTCTGGGTCCGATTTGGTGGCCCGGGTCACTCTGGGTCCGATTTGGTGGCCCGGGTCACTCTGGGTCCGATTTGGTGGCCCGGGTCACTCTGGGTCCGATTTGGTGGCCCGGGTCACTCTGCGTCCGATTTGGTGTCCCGGGTCACTCTGCGTCCGATTTGGTGGGCCGGGTCACTCTGGGTCCGATTTGGTGGGCCGGGTCACTCTGGGTCCGATTTGGTGGCCCGGGTCACTCTGGGTCCGATTTGGTGGCCCGGGTCACTCTGGGTCCGATTTGGTGGCCCGGGTCACTCTGGGTCCGATTTGGTGGCCCGGGTCACTCTGGGTCCGATTTGGTGGCCCGGGTCACTCTGGGTCCGATTTGGTGGGCCGGGTCACTCTGGGTCCGATTTGGTGGGCCCGGGTCACTCTGGGTCCGATTTGGTGGGCGAGGCCACTCGGGGTCCAATTTGGTGGGCTGCGCACCTCGGGATCCGATTTGGTGGGTGGGTCACTTTAAGAGTTGATATTATCTGGCAAAACTGTGTCTTGGTAGAGTTCGTAGGCGTTGGCATAGAGTCTGACTGCGCATATCAACGAGCTAATCAGCCAGGTGGCAGTTGGCAGTTATTTTTAGAAATTGCCTCAGAAATCAGGCCCATTATAAACGTATGGTAAAATTTACCCTATTGAAATGCATTGAAACACTTTTTTCAAACGCAAATTGCGCCAAAACTACAAATCCGATCGACACGAATAATACTTAGCACACCTCTTGGGGACGCTGGCTTCGAAATGACACCTCACTGGAGTCTGTGAGTGAAGCGGTTCGGGCCGCATTACGTGTGGACTGAATAATAAGAAGAACTAGATGGGTATTTCCTGAAGGAACTACAGATAGTGCTTTGGAATGGTGCCCGGGTTGCCCCAGCAAGACTTTCACACTTGGGTGCCCCTCAGGCGCTGTTTTGGTAGTTGTAGCCACTCTGGGTCCGATTTGGCGGGCGGCGCCACTCTGGGTCCGATTTGGCAGGCGGCGCCACTCCGGGTCCGATTTGGCGGGCGGCGCCACTCCGGGTCCGATTTAATGAGCGGCGCCACTCCGGGTCCGATTTGGCGGGCGGCGCCACTCCGGGTCCGATTTGGCGGGCGGCGCCACTCCGGGTCCGATTTGGCGGGCGGCGCCACTCCGGGTCCGATTTGGCGGGCGGCGCCACTCCGGGTCCGATTTGGCGGGCGGCGCCACTCTTGGTCCGATTTGGCGGGCGGCGCCACTCTTGGTCCGATTTGGCGGGCGGCGCCACTCTGGGTCCGATTTGGCGGGCGGCGCCACTCTGGGTCCGATTTGGCGGGCGGCGCCACTCTGGGTCCGATTTGGCGGGCGGCGCCACTCTGGGTCCGATTTGGCGGGCGGCGCCACTCTGGGTCCGATTTGGTGAGCGGGGCAATAATTATAGTCACAGATAGTGCTTTGAAATTGTGCTGTGCTATCACTTTAAGAGCTGATATTATCTGGCAAAACTGTGCTGGTGTGGTCATGTACAGTTCGCAGGCGTTGGCATAGTAACTGAGTCTGACTGCGCATATCAATGAGCTAATCAGCCAGGTGGCAGTTATTTTTAGAAATTGCCTCAGAAATCAGGCCCATTATAAACGTATTGGAAAATTTCCCTATTGAAACGCATTGAGACACTTTTTTCAAACGCAAATTGCGCCAAAACTACAAATCCGATCGACACGAAAAATACTTAGCACACCTCTCAGGAACGCTGGCTTTGAAATGACACCTCACTGGAGTCTGTGAGTTTAGCGGTTCGGGCCGCATTACGTGCGGACTGAATAATAAGAACTAGATGGGTATTTCCTGAAGGAACTACAGATAGTGCTTTGGAATGGTGCCCGGGCTGCCCCTGCAAGACTTTCACACTTGGGTGCCCCTCAGGCGCTGGTTTGGTAGTTGTAGCCCCTCAGGGTTGAGGCCACTCTGGGTCCGATTTGGTGGGCCGGGTCACTCTGGGTCCGATTTGGTGGGCCGGGTCACTCTGGGTCCGATTTGGTGGGCCGGGTCACTCTGGGTCCGATTTGGTGGGCCGGGTCACTCTGGGTCCGATTTGGTGGGCCGGGTCACTCTGGGTCCGATTTGGTGGGCCGGGTCACTCTGGGTCCGATTTGGTGGGCCGGGTCACTCTGGGTCCGATTTGGTGGCCCGGGTCACTATGGGTCCGATTTGGTGGCCCGGGTCACTCTGGGTCCGAGTTGGTGGCCCGGGTCACTCTGGGTCCGAGTTGGTGGCCCCGGTCACTCTGGGTCCGAGTTGGTGGCCCGGGTCACCCTGGGTCTGAGTTGGTGGCCCGGGTCACTCTGGGTCCGAGTTGGTGGCCCGGGTCACTCTGGGTCCGAGTTGGTGGGCGGCGCCACTCTGGGTCCGATTTGGCGGGCGGCGCCACTCTGGGTCCGATTTGGCGGGCGGCGCCACTCTGGGTCCGATTTGGCGGGCGGCGCCACTCTGGGTCCGATTTGGCGGGCTGCGCCACTCTGGGTCCGATTTGGCGGGCGGCGCCACTCTGGGTCCGATTTGGCGGGCGGCGCCACTCTGGGTCCGATTTGGCGGGCGGCGCCACTCTGGGTCCGATTTGGCGGGCGGCGCCACTCTGGGTCCGATTTGGCGGGCGGCGCCACTCTGGGTCCGATTTGGCGGGCGGCGCCACTCTGGGTCCGATTTGGCGGGCGGCGCCACTCTGGGTCCGATTTGGCGGGCGGCGCCACTCTGGGTCCGATTTGGCGGGCGGCGCCACTCTGGGTCCGATTTGGTGGGCGGCGCCACTCTGGGTCCGATGTGGTGAGCGGGGCAATAATTATAATAAGACTACAGATAGTGCTTTGAAATTGTGCTGTGCTATCACTTTAAGAGCTGATATTATCTGGCAAAACTGTGCTGGTGTGGTCATGTACAGTTCGCAGGCGTTGGCATAGTAACTGGGCCTGACTGCGCATATCAATGAGCTAATCAGCCAGGTGGCAAGTGGCAGGTACATTTCAAATTGCCTCAGAAACCCGGCCATTATAACCTATGGGAAAATTTCCCTATTGAAATGCATTACAATGAGGGGAAAAAACATTTTCAAACGCAAATTGCGCCAAAACTACAAATCCGATCGATACGAAAAATACTTAGCACACCTCTTGGGGACGCTGGCTTCGAAATGACACCTCACTGGAGTCTGTGAGTGAAGCGGTTCGGGCCGCATTACGTGCGGACTGAATAATAATAACTAGATGGGTATTTCCTGAAGGAACTACAGATAGTGCTTTGGAATGGTGCCCGGGCTGCCCCTGCAAGACTTTCACACTTGGGTGCCCCTAAGGCGCTGGTTTAGTAGTTGTAGCCCCTCAGGGTTGAGGCCACTCTGGGTCCGATTTGGCGGGCGGCGCCACTCTGGGTCCGATTTGGCGGGCGGCGCCACTCTGGGTCCGATTTGGCGGGCGGCGCCACTCTGGGTCCGATTTGGCGGGCGGCGCCACTCTGGGTCCGATTTGGCGGGCGACGCCACTCTGGGTCCGATTTGGCGGGCGGCGCCACTCTGGGTCCGATTTGGCGGGCGGCGCCACTCTGGGTCCGATTTGGCGGGCGGGCGCCACTCTGGGTCCGATTTGGCGGGCGGCGCCACTCTGGGTCCGATTTGGCGGGCGGCGCCACTCTGGGTCCGATTTGGCGGGCGGCGCCACTCTGGGTCCGATTTGGCGGGCGGCGCCACTCCGGGTCCGATTTGGCGGGCGGCGCCACTCCGGGTCCGATTTGGCGGGCGGCGCCCCTCTGGGTCCGATTTGGCGGGCGGCGCCACTCTGGGTCCGATTTGGCAAGCGGGGGCACTCTGGGTCCGATTTGGCAAGCGGGGGCACTCTGGTCCGATTTGGTGGGCTGGGTCCGATTTGGTGAGCGGGGCAATAATTATAAGACTACAGATAGTGTTTTGGAATTGTGCTCTACTGTCTACTGTTTATAGGCGTTGACATAGTAACTGGGTCTCACTGCGCATATCAATGAGCTAATCAACCAGGTGGCAGTTATTTTTAGAAATTGCCTCAGAAATCAGGCCCATTATAAACGTATTGGAAAATTTCCCTATTGAAACGCATTGAGACACTTTTTTCAAACGCAAATTGCGCCAAAACTACAAATCCGATCGACACGAAAAATACTTAGCACACCTCTCAGGAACGCTGGCTTCGAAATGACACCTCACTGGAGTCTGTGAGTTTAGCGGTTCGGGCCGCATTACGTGCGGACTGAATAATAATAAGAATAATAACTACATGGGTATTTCCTGAAGGAACTACAGATAGTGCTTTGGAATGGTGCCTGGGCTGCCCCTGCAAGACTTTCACACTTGGGTGCCCCTCAGGCGCCGGTTTGGTAGTTGTAGCCCCTCAGGGTTGAGGCCACTCTGGGTCCGATTTGGTGGGCCGGGTCACTCTGGGTCCGATTTGGTGGGCCGGGTCACTCTGGGTCCGATTTGGTGGGCCGGGTCACTCTGGGTCCGATTTGGTGGGCCGGGTCACTCTGGGTCCGATTTGGTGGGCCGGGTCACTCTGGGTCCGATTTGGTGGGCCGGTCACTCTGGGTCCGATTTGGTGGGCCGGGTCACTCTGGGTCCGATTTGGTGGGCCGGGTCACTCTGGGTCCGATTTGGTGGGCTGGGTCACTCTGGGTCCGATTTGGTGGGCCGGGTCACTCTGGGTCCGATTTTGTGGGCCGGGTCACTCTGGGTCCGATTTGGTGTCCCGGGTCACTCTGCGTCCGATTTGGTGGCCCGGGTCACTCTGGGTCCGATTTGGTGGCCCGGGTCACTCTGGGTCCGATTTGGTGGCCCGGGTCACTCTGGGTCCGATTTGGTGGCCCGGGTCACTCTGGGTCCGATTTGGTGGCCCGGGTCACTCTGGGTCCGATTTGGTGGCCCGGGTCACTCTGGGTCCGATTTGGTGGCCCGGGTCACTCTGGGTCCGATTTGGTGGCCCGGGTCACTCTGGGTCCAATTTGGTGTCCCGGGTCACTCTGCGTCCGATTTGGTGTCCCGGGTCACTTTGCGTCCGATTTGGTGGCCCGGGTCACTCTGGGTCCGATTTGGTGGCCCGGGTCACTCTGGGTCCGATTTGGTGGCCCGGGTCACTCTGGGTCCGATTTGGTGGCCCGGGTCACTCTGGGTCCGATTTGGTGGCCCGGGTCACTCTGGGTCCGATTTGGTGTCCCGGGTCACTCTGCGTCCGATTTGGTGTCCCGGGTCACTTTGCGTCCGATTTGGTGGCCCGGGTCACTCTGGGTCCGATTTGGTGGCCCGGGTCACTCTGGGTCCGATTTGGTGGCCCGGGTCACTCTGGGTCCGATTTGGTGGCCCGGGTCACTCTGGGTCCGATTTGGTGGCCCGGGTCACTCTGGGTCCGATTTGGTGGCCCGGGTCACTCTGGGTCCAATTTGGTGTCCCGGGTCACTCTGCGTCCGATTTGGTGTCCCGGGTCACTCTGGGTCCGATTTGGTGGCCCGGGTCACTCTGGGTCCGATTTGGTGGCCCGGGTCACTCTGGGTCCGATTTGGTGGGCCGGGCCACTCTGGGTCCGATTTGGCGGGCCGGGTCACTCTGGGTCCGATTTGGCGGGCCGGGTCACTCTGGGTCCGATTTGGCGGGCCGGGTCACTCTGGGTCCGATTTGGCGGGCCGGGTCACTCTGGGTCCGATTTGGCGGGCCGGGTCACTCTGGGTCCGATTTGGCGGGCCGGGTCACTCTGGGTCCGATTTGGCGGCCCGGGTCACTCTGGGTCCGATTTGGTGGCCCGGGTCACTCTGGGTCCGATTTGGTGGCCCGGGTCACTCTGGGTCCGATTTGGTGGCCCGGGTCACTCTGGGTCCGATTTGGTGGGCCGCGTCACTCTGGGTCCGATTTGGTGGGCCGCGTCACTCTGACTGACAGCAGGACAAGGGAATGGCTGATAACAGAGAGAAATAAACTGACAGCAGGACAGGGGAATGGCTGATAACAGAGAGAAATAGACTGACAGCAGGATGGAGGAATGGCTGATAACAGAGAAATAGACTGACAGCAGGATGGGGGAATGGCTGATAACAGAGAGAATAGACTGATTGCAGAACGGGGAATGGCTGATAACAGAGAATAGACTGACAGCAGGACAGGGGAATGGCTGATAACAGAGAGAAATAGACTGACAGCAGTACGGGGAATGGCTGATAACAGAGAGAATAATTGCGGGAAAAAAGCCTAATAAGAATAAATAGACTGACAGCAGGACAGGGGAAGGGCTGATAACAGAGAGGAGCTGATATTATCTGACTGACAAAACCTGTTTCCTAGTGGGCTCGTAGGCGTTGGCATAGTAACTGCATCTGACTGCGCATATCAATGAGCTAATCAGCCAGGTGGCAGTTTTGAAATTGCCTCAGAAACCAGGCCATTATACCCTATGAGGAAATTTCCCTATTGAAATGCATTGAGCAATGCTTTCCAATGGGGGGAAAACAATTTTCAAACGCAAATTGCGCCAAAACTACAAATCCGATCGACACGAAAAATACTTAGAACACCTCTCGTGGACGCTGGCTTCGAAATGACACCTCACTGGAGTCTGTGCGTTTAGCGGTTCGGGCCGCATTAATTGCGGAAAAAAGCCTAATAATAACTAGATGGGTATTTCCTGAAGGAACTACAGATAGTGCTTTGGAATGGTGCCCGGGCTGCCCCTGCAAGACTTTCACACTTGGGTGCCCCTCAGGCGCTGGTTTGGTAGTTGTAGCCCCTCAGGGTTGAGGCCACTCTGGGTCCCATTTGGTGGGCCGGGTCACTCTGGGTCCCATTTGTTGGGCCGGGTCACTCTGGGTCCCATTTGGTGGGCCGGGTCACTCTGGGTCCCATTTGGTGGGCTGGGTCACTCTGGGTCCCATTTGGTGGGTCGGGTCACTCTGGGTCCCATTTGGTGGGTCGGGTCACTCTGGGTCCGATTTGGTAGCCCGGGTCACTCTGGGTCCGATTTGGTGGGCCGGTCACTCTGGGTCCGATTTGGTGGGCCGGGTCACTCTGGGTCCGATTTGGTGGGCGGCGCCACTCTGGGTCCGATTTGGCGGGCGGCGCCACTCTGGGTCCGATTTGGCGGGCGGCGCCACTCTGGGTCCGATTTGGCGGGCGGCGCCACTCTGGGTCCGATTTGGCGGGCGGCGCCACTCTGGGTCCGATTTGGCGGGCGGCGCCACTCTGGGTCCGATTTGGCGGGCGGCGCCACTCTGGGTCCGATTTGGCGGGCGGCGCCACTCTGGGTCCGATTTGGCGGGCGGCGCCACACTGGGTCCGATTTGGCGGGCGGCGCCACTCTGGGTCCGATTTAGCGGGCGGCGCCACTCTGGGTCCGATTTGGCGGGCGGCGCCACTCTGGGTCCGATTTGGCGGGCGGCGCCACTCTGGGTCCGATTTGGCGGGCGGCGCCACTCTGGGTCCGATTTGGCGGGCGGCGCCACACTGGGTCCGATTTGGCGGGCGGCGCCACACTGGATCCGATTTGGCGGGCGGCGCCACACTGGGTCCGATTTGGCGGGCGGCGCCACTCTGGGTCCGATTTGGCGGGCGGCGCCACTCTGGGTCCGATTTGGCGGGCAACGCCACTCTGGGTCCGATTTGGCGGGCGGCGCCACTCTGGGTCCGATTTGGCGGGCGGCGCCACTCTGGGTCCGATTTGGTGAGCGGGGCAATAATTATAATAAGACTACAGATAGTGCTTTGAAATTGTGCTTGTGCTATCACTTTAAGAGCTGATATTATCTGGCAAAACTGTGCTGGTGTGGTCATGTACAGTTCGCAGGCGTTGGCATAGTAACTGGGCCTGACTGCGCATATCAATGAGCTAATCAGCCAGGTGGCAAGTGGCAGGTACATTTCAAATTGCCTCAGAAACCCGGCCATTATAACCTATGGGAAAATTTCCCTATTGAAATGCATTACAATGAGGGGAAAAAACATTTTCAAACGCAAATTGCGCCAAAACTACAAATCCGATCAATACGAAAAATACTTAGCACACCTCTTGGGGACGCTGGCTTCGAAATGACACCTCACTGGAGTCTGTGAGTGAAGCGGTTCGGGCCGCATTACGTGCGGACTGAATAATAAGAACTAGATGGGTATTTCCTGAAGGAACTACAGATAGTGCTTTGGAATGGTGCCCGGGCTGCCCCTGCAAGACTTTCACACTTGGGTGCCCCTAAGGCGCTGGTTTAGTAGTTGTAGCCCCTCAGGGTTGAGGCCACTCTGGGTCCGATTTGGCGGGCGGCGCCACTCTGAGTCCGATTTGGCGGGCGGCGCCACTCTGGGTCCGATTTGGCGGGCGGCGCCACTCTGGGTCCGATTTGGCGGGCGGCGCCACTCTGGGTCCGATTTGGCGGGCGACGCCACTCTGGGTCCGATTTGGCGGGCGGCGCCACTCTGGGTCCGATTTGGCGGGCGGCGCCACTCTGGGTCCGATTTGGCGGGCGGCGCCACTCTGGGTCCGATTTAGCGGGCGGCGCCACTCTGGGTCCGATTTGGCGGGCGGCGCCACTCTGGGTCCGATTTGGCGGGGGCGACGCCACTCTGGGTCCGATTTGGCGGGCGGCGCCACTCTGGGTCCGATTTGGCGGGCGGCACCACACTGGGTCCGATTTGGCGGGCGGCGCCACACTGGGTCCGATTTGGCGGGCGGCGCCACACTGGGTCCGATTTGGCGGGCGGCGCCACTCTGGGTCCGATTTGGCGGGCGGCGCCACTCTGGGTCCGATTTGGCGGGCGACGCCACTCGGTCCGATTTGGCGGGCGGCGCCACTCTGGGTCCAATTTGGCGGGCGGCGCCACTCTGGGTCCGATTTGGCGGGCGGCGCCATTCTGGGTCCGATTTGGCGGGCGGCGCCACTCTGGGTCCGATTTGGCGGGCGGCGCCACTCTGGGTCCGATTTGGCGGGCGGCGCCACACTGGGTCCGATTTGGCGGGCGGCGCCACTCTGGGTCCGATTTGGCGGGCGGCGCCACTCTGGGTCCGATTTGGCGGGCGGCGCCACTCTGGGTCCGATTTGGCGGGCGGCGCCACTCTGGGTCCGATTTGGCGGGCAGCGCCACACTGGGTCTGATTTGGCGGGCGGCGCCACACTGGGTCCGATTTGGCGGGCGGCGCCACTCTGGGTCCGATTTGGCGGGCGGCGCCACTCTGGGTCCGATTTGGCGGGCGGCGCCACTCTGGGTCCGATTTGGCGGGCGGCGCCACTCTGGGTCCGATTTGGCGGGCGGCGCCACTCTGGGTCCGATTTGGTGAGCGGGGCAATAATTATAATAAGACTACAGATAGTGCTTTGAAATTGTGCTGTGCTATCACTTTAAGAGCTGATATTATCTGGCAAAACTGTGCTGGTGTGGTCATGTACAGTTCGCAGGCGTTGGCATAGTAACTGGGCCTGACTGCGCATATCAATGAGCTAATCAGCCAGGTGGCAAGTGGCAGGTACATTTCAAATTGCCTCAGAAACCCGGCCATTATAACCTATGGGAAAATTTCCCTATTGAAATGCATTACAATGAGGGGAAAAAACATTTTCAAACGCAAATTGCGCCAAAACTACAAATCCGATCGATACGAAAAATACTTAGCACACCTCTTGGGGACGCTGGCTTCGAAATGACACCTCACTGGAGTCTGTGAGTGAAGCGGTTCGGGCCGCATTACGTGCGGACTGAATAATAATAACTAGATGGGTATTTCCTGAAGGAACTACAGATAGTGCTTTGGAATGGTGCCCGGGCTGCCCCTGCAAGACTTTCACACTTGGGTGCCCCTAAGGCGCTGGTTTAGTAGTTGTAGCCCCTCAGGGTTGAGGCCACTCTGGGTCCGATTTGGCGGGCGGCGCCACTCTGGGTCCGATTTGGCGGGCGGCGCCACTCTGGGTCCGATTTGGTGGGCGGCGCCACTCTGGGTCCGATTTGGCGGGCGGCGCCACTCTGGGTCCGATTTGGCGGGCGACGCCACTCTGGGTCCGATTTGGCGGGTGGCGCCACTCTGGGTCCGATTTGGCGGGCGGCGCCACTCTGGGTCCGATTTGGCGGGCGGCGCCACTCTGGGTCCGATTTGGCGGGCGGCGCCACTCTGGGTCCGATTTGGCGGGTGGCGCCACTCTGGGTCCGATTTGGCGGGTGGCGCCACTCTGGCTCCGATTTGGCGGGTGGCGCCACTCTGGGTCCGATTTGGCGGGCAACGCCACTCTGGGTCCGATTTGGCGAGCGGCGCCACTCTGGGTCCGATTTGGCGGGCGGCGCCACTCCGGGTCCGATTTGGCGGGCGGCGCCACTCCGGGTCCGATTTGGCGGGCGGCGCCCCTCTGGGTCCGATTTGGCGGGCGGCGCCACTCTGGGTCCGATTTGGCAAGCGGGGGCACTCTGGGTCCGATTTGGCAAGCGGGGGCACTCTGGTCCGATTTGGTGGGCTGGGTCCGATTTGGTGAGCGGGGCAATAATTATAAGACTACAGATAGTGTTTTGGAATTGTGCTCTACTGTCTACTGTTTATAGGCGTTGGCATAGTAACTGGGTCTCACTGCGCATATCAATGAGCTAATCAACCAGGTGGCAGTTATTTTTAGAAATTGCCTCAGAAATCAGGCCCATTATAAACGTATTGGAAAATTTCCCTATTGAAACGCATTGAGACACTTTTTTCAAACGCAAATTGCGCCAAAACTACAAATCCGATCGACACGAAAAATACTTAGCACACCTCTCAGGAACGCTGGCTTCGAAATGACACCTCACTGGAGTCTGTGAGTTTAGCGGTTCGGGCCGCATTACGTGCGGACTGAATAATAATAAGAATAATAACTACATGGGTATTTCCTGAAGGAACTACAGATAGTGCTTTGGAATGGTGCCTGGGCTGCCCCTGCAAGACTTTCACACTTGGGTGCCCCTCAGGCGCCGGTTTGGTAGTTGTAGCCCCTCAGGGTTGAGGCCACTCTGGGTCCGATTTGGTGGGCCGGGTCACTCTGGGTCCGATTTGGTGGGCCGGGTCACTCTGGGTCCGATTTGGTGGGCCGGGTCACTCTGGGTCCGATTTGGTGGGCCGGGTCACTCTGGGTCCGATTTGGTGGGCCGGGTCACTCTGGGTCCGATTTGGTGGGCCGGTCACTCTGGGTCCGATTTGGTGGGCCGGGTCACTCTGGGTCCGATTTGGTGGGCCGGGTCACTCTGGGTCCGATTTCGTGGGCTGGGTCACTCTGGGTCCGATTTGGTGGGCCGGGTCACTCTGGGTCCGATTTGGTGGGCCGGGTCACTCTGGGTCCGATTTGGTGTCCCGGGTCACTCTGCGTCCGATTTGGTGGCCCGGGTCACTCTGGGTCCGATTTGGTGGCCCGGGTCACTCTGGGTCCGATTTGGTGGCCCGGGTCACTCTGGGTCCGATTTGGTGGCCCGGGACACTCTGGGTCCGATTTGGTGGCCCGGGTCACTCTGGGTCCGATTTGGTGGCCCGGGTCACTCTGCGTCCGATTTGGTGGCCCGGGTCACTCTGGGTCCGATTTGGTGGCCCGGGTCACTCTGGGTCCGATTTGGTGGCCCGGGTCACTCTGGGTCCGATTTGGCGGGCCGGGTCACTCTGGGTCCGATTTGGCGGGCCGGGTCACTCTGGGTCCGATTTGGCGGGCCGGGTCACTCTGGGTCCGATTTGGCGGGCCGGGTCACTCTGGGTCCGATTTGGCGGGCCGGGTCACTCTGGGTCCGATTTGGCGGGCCGGTTCACTCTGGGTCCGATTTGGCGGGCCGGGTCACTCTGGGTCCGATTTGGCGGCCCGGGTCACTCTGGGTCCGATTTGGCGGCCCGGGTCACTCTGGGTCCGATTTGGTGGCCCGGGTCACTCTGGGTCCGATTTGGTGTCCCGGGTCACTCTGCGTCCGATTTGGTGGCCCGGGTCACTCTGGGTCCGATTTGGTGGCCCGGGTCACTCTGGGTCCGATTTGGTGGCCCGGGTCACTCTGGGTCCGATTTGGTGGCCCGGGTCACTCTGGGTCCGATTTGGTGGCCCGGGTCACTCTGGGTCCGATTTGGTGGCCCGGGTCACTCTGGGTCCGATTTGGTGGCCCGGGTCACTCTGGGTCCGATTTGGTGGCCCGGGTCACTCTGGGTCCGATTTGGTGGCCCGGGTCACTCTGGGTCCGATTTGGTGGGCCGGGTCACTCTGGGTCCGATTTGGCGGGCCGGGTCACTCTGGGTCCGATTTGGCGGGCCGGGTCACTCTGGGTCCGATTTGGCAGGCCGGGTCACTCTGGGTCCGATTTGGCGGGCCGGGTAACTCTGGGTCCGATTTGGCGGGCCGGGTCACTCTGGGTCCGATTTGGCGGGCCGGGTCACTCTGGGTCCGATTTGGCGGCCCGGGTCACTCTGGGTCCGATTTGGTGGCCCGGGTCACTCTGGGTCCGATTTGGTGGCCCGGGTCACTCTGGGTCCGATTTGGTGGCCCGGGTCACTCTGGGTCCGATTTGGTGGGCCGCGTCACTCTGGGTCCGATTTGGTGGGCCGCGTCACTCTGACTGACAGCAGGACAAGGGAATGGCTGATAACAGAGAGAAATAGACTGACAGCAGGATGGAGATTGGCTGATAACAGAGAGAAATAAACTGACAGCAGGACAGGGGAATGGCTGATAACAGAGAGAAATAGACTGACAGCAGGATGGAGGAATGGCTGATAACAGAGAGAATAGACTGACAGCAGGATGGGGGAATGGCTGATAACAGAGAGAATAGACTGATTGCAGAACGGGGAATGGCTGATAACAGAGAATAGACTGACAGCAGGACAGGGGAATGGCTGATAACAGAGAGAAATAGACTGACAGCAGTACGGGGAATGGCTGATAACAGAGAGAATAATTGCGGGAAAAAAGCCTAATAAGAATAAATAGACTGACAGGAGGACAGGGGAAGGGCTGATAACAGAGAGGAGCTGATATTATCTGACTGACAAAACCTGTTTCCTAGTGGGCTCGTAGGCGTTGGCATAGTAACTGCATCTGACTGCGCATATCAATGAGCTAATCAGCCAGGTGGCAGTTTTGAAATTGCCTCAGAAACCAGGCCATTATACCCTATGAGGAAATTTCCCTATTGAAATGCATTGAGCAATGCTTTCCAATGGGGGGAAAACAATTTTCAAACGCAAATTGCGCCAAAACTACAAATCCGATCGACACGAAAAATACTTAGCACACCTCTCGTGGACGCTGGCTTCGAAATGACACCTCACTGGAGTCTGTGCGTTTAGCGGTTCGGGCCGCATTAATTGCGGAAAAAAGCCTAATAATAACTAGATGGGTATTTCCTGAAGGAACTACAGATAGTGCTTTGGAATGGTGCCCGGGCTGCCCCTGCAAGACTTTCACACTTGGGTGCCTCTCAGGCGCTGGTTTGGTAGTTGTAGCCCCTCAGGGTTAAGGCCACTCTGGGTCCCATTTGGTGGGCCGGGTCACTCTGGGTCCCATTTGTTGGGCCGGGTCACTCTGGGTCCCATTTGGTGGGCCGGGTCACTCTGGGTCCCATTTGGTGGGCCGGGTCACTCTGGGTCCCATTTGGTGGGCTGGGTCACTCTGGGTCCCATTTGGTGGGCTGGGTCACTCTGGGTCCCATTTGGTGGGTCGGGTCACTCTGGGTCCCATTTGGTGGGTCGGGTCACTCTGGGTCCGATTTGGTAGCCCGGGTCACTCTGGGTCCGATTTGGCGGGCGGCGCCACTCTGGGTCCGATTTGGCGGGCGGCGCCACTCTGGGTCCAAGTTGGCGGGCGGCGCCACTCTGGGTCCGATTTGGCGGGCGGCGCCACTCTGGGTCCGATTTGGCGGGCGGCGCCACTCTGGGTCCGATTTGGTGGGCGGCGCCACACTGGGTCCGATTTAGCGGGCGGCGCCACTCTGGGTCCGATTTGGCGGGCGGCGCCACTCTGAGTCCGATTTGGCGGGCGGCGCCACTCTGGGTCCGATTTGGCGGGCGGCGCCACTTTGGGTCCGATTTGGCGGGCGGCGCCACTCTGGGTCCGATTTGGCGGGCGACGCCACTCTGGGTCCGATTTGGCGGGCGGCGCCACTCTGGGTCCAATTTGGCGGGCGGCGCCACTCTGGGTCCGATTTGGCGGGCGGCGCCACTCTGGGTCCGATTTGGCGGGCGGCGCCACTCTGGGTCCGATTTGGCGGGCGGCGCCACTCTGGGTCCGATTTGGCGGGTGGCGCCACTCTGGGTCCGATTTGGCGGGCGGCGCCACTCTGGGTCCGATTTGGCGGGCAACGCCACTCTGGGTCCGATTTGGCGGGCGGCGCCACTCTGGGTCCGATTTGGCGGGCGGCGCCACTCCGGGTCCGATTTGGCGGGCGGCGCCCCTCTGGGTCCGATTTGGCGGGCGGCGCCACTCTGGGTCCGATTTGGCAAGCAGGGGGCACTCTGGTCCGATTTGGCAAGCAGGGGGCACTCTGGGTCCGATTTGGTGGCCCGGGTCACTCTGGGTCCGATTTGGTGGCCCGGGACACTCTGGGTCCGATTTGGTGGCCCGGGTCACTCTGGGTCCGATTTGGTGGCCCGGGTCACTCTGCGTCCGATTTGGTGGCCCGGGTCACTCTGGGTCCGATTTGGTGGCCCGGGTCACTCTGGGTCCGATTTGGTGGCCCGGGTCACTCTGGGTCCGATTTGGCGGGCCGGGTCACTCTGGGTCCGATTTGGCGGGCCGGGTCACTCTGGGTCCGATTTGGCGGGCCGGGTCACTCTGGGTCCGATTTGGCGGGCCGGGTCACTCTGGGTCCGATTTGGCGGGCCGGGTCACTCTGGGTCCGATTTGGCGGGCCGGGTCACTCTGGGTCCGATTTGGCGGGCCGGTTCACTCTGGGTCCGATTTGGCGGGCCGGGTCACTCTGGGTCCGATTTGGCGGCCCGGGTCACTCTGGGTCCGATTTGGCGGCCCGGGTCACTCTGGGTCCGATTTGGTGGCCCGGGTCACTCTGGGTCCGATTTGGTGTCCCGGGTCACTCTGCGTCCGATTTGGTGGCCCGGGTCACTCTGGGTCCGATTTGGTGGCCCGGGTCACTCTGGGTCCGATTTGGTGGCCCGGGTCACTCTGGGTCCGATTTGGTGGCCCGGGTCACTCTGGGTCCGATTTGGTGGCCCGGGTCACTCTGGGTCCGATTTGGTGGCCCGGGTCACTCTGGGTCCAATTTGGTGTCCCGGGTCACTCTGGGTCCGATTTGGTGGCCCGGGTCACTCTGGGTCCGATTTGGTGGCCCGGGTCACTCTGGGTCCGATTTGGCGGGCCGGGTCACTCTGGGTCCGATTTGGCGGGCCGGGTCACTCTGGGTCCGATTTGGCGGGCCGGGTCACTCTGGGTCCGATTTGGCGGGCCGGGTCACTCTGGGTCCGATTTGGCAGGCCGGGTCACTCTGGGTCCGATTTGGCGGGCCGGGTAACTCTGGGTCCGATTTGGCGGGCCGGGTCACTCTGGGTCCGATTTGGCGGGCCGGGTCACTCTGGGTCCGATTTGGCGGCCCGGGTCACTCTGGGTCCGATTTGGTGGCCCGGGTCACTCTGGGTCCGATTTGGTGGCCCGGGTCACTCTGGGTCCGATTTGGTGGCCCGGGTCACTCTGGGTCCGATTTGGTGGGCCGCGTCACTCTGGGTCCGATTTGGTGGGCCGCGTCACTCTGACTGACAGCAGGACAAGGGAATGGCTGATAACAGAGAGAAATAGACTGACAGCAGGATGGAGATTGGCTGATAACAGAGAGAAATAAACTGACAGCAGGACAGGGGAATGGCTGATAACAGAGAGAAATAGACTGACAGCAGGATGGAGGAATGGCTGATAACAGAGAGAATAGACTGACAGCAGGATGGGGGAATGGCTGATAACAGAGAGAATAGACTGATTGCAGAACGGGGAATGGCTGATAACAGAGAATAGACTGACAGCAGGACAGGGGAATGGCTGATAACAGAGAGAAATAGACTGACAGCAGTACGGGGAATGGCTGATAACAGAGAGAATAATTGCGGGAAAAAAGCCTAATAAGAATAAATAGACTGACAGGAGGACAGGGGAAGGGCTGATAACAGAGAGGAGCTGATATTATCTGACTGACAAAACCTGTTTCCTAGTGGGCTCGTAGGCGTTGGCATAGTAACTGCATCTGACTGCGCATATCAATGAGCTAATCAGCCAGGTGGCAGTTTTGAAATTGCCTCAGAAACCAGGCCATTATACCCTATGAGGAAATTTCCCTATTGAAATGCATTGAGCAATGCTTTCCAATGGGGGGAAAACAATTTTCAAACGCAAATTGCGCCAAAACTACAAATCCGATCGACACGAAAAATACTTAGCACACCTCTCGTGGACGCTGGCTTCGAAATGACACCTCACTGGAGTCTGTGCGTTTAGCGGTTCGGGCCGCATTAATTGCGGAAAAAAGCCTAATAATAACTAGATGGGTATTTCCTGAAGGAACTACAGATAGTGCTTTGGAATGGTGCCCGGGCTGCCCCTGCAAGACTTTCACACTTGGGTGCCCCTCAGGCGCTGGTTTGGTAGTTGTAGCCCCTCAGGGTTAAGGCCACTCTGGGTCCCATTTGGTGGGCCGGGTCACTCTGGGTCCCATTTGTTGGGCCGGGTCACTCTGGGTCCCATTTGGTGGGCCGGGTCACTCTGGGTCCCATTTGGTGGGCCGGGTCACTCTGGGTCCCATTTGGTGGGCTGGGTCACTCTGGGTCCCATTTGGTGGGCTGGGTCACTCTGGGTCCCATTTGGTGGGTCGGGTCACTCTGGGTCCCATTTGGTGGGTCGGGTCACTCTGGGTCCGATTTGGTAGCCCGGGTCACTCTGGGTCCGATTTGGCGGGCGGCGCCACTCTGGGTCCGATTTGGCGGGCGGCGCCACTCTGGGTCCAATTTGGCGGGCGGCGCCACTCTGGGTCCGATTTGGCGGGCGGCGCCACTCTGGGTCCGATTTGGCGGGCGGCGCCACTCTGGGTCCGATTTGGTGGGCGGCGCCACACTGGGTCCGATTTAGCGGGCGGCGCCACTCTGGGTCCGATTTGGCGGGCGGCGCCACTCTGGGTCCGATTTGGCGGGCGGCGCCACTCTGGGTCCGATTTGGCGGGCGGCGCCACTCTGGGTCCGATTTGGCGGGCGGCGCCACACTGGGTCCGATTTGGCGGGCGGCGCCACACTGGGTCCGATTTGGCGGGCGGCGCCACACTGGGTCCGATTTGGCGGGCGGCGCCACTCTGGGTCCGATTTGGCGGGCGGCGCCACTCTGGGTCCGATTTGGCGGGCGGCGCCACTCTGGGTCCGATTTGGCGGGCGGCGCCACTCTGGGTCCGATTTGGTGAGCGGGGCAATAAGTATAATAAGACTACAGATAGTGCTTTGAAATTGTGCTGTGCTATCACTTTAAGAGCTGATATTATCTGGCAAAACTGCTGGTGTGGTCATGTACAGTTCGCAGGCGTTGGCATAGTAACTGGGCCTGACTGCGCATATCAATGAGCTAATCAGCCAGGTGGCAAGTGGCAGGTACATTTCAAATTGCCTCAGAAATCCGGCCATTATAACCTATGGGAAAATTTCCCTATTGAAATGCATTACAATGAGGGGAAAAAACATTTTCAAACGCAAATTGCGCCAAAACTACAAATCCGATCGATACGAAAAATACTTAGCACACCTCTTGGGGACGCTGGCTTCGAAATGACACCTCACTGGAGTCTGTGAGTGAAGCGGTTCGGGCCGCATTACGTGCGGACTGAATAATAATAACTAGATGGGTATTTCCTGAAGGAACTACAGATAGTGCTTTGGAATGGTGCCCGGGCTGCCCCTGCAAGACTTTCACACTTGGGTGCCCCTAAGGCGCTGGTTTAGTAGTTGTAGCCCCTCAGGGTTGAGGCCACTCTGGGTCCGATTTGGCGGGTGGCGCCACTCTGAGTCCGATTTGGCGGGCGGCGACACTCTGGGTCCGATTTGGCGGGCGGCGCCACTTTGGGTCCGATTTGGCGGGCGGCGCCACTCTGGGTCCGATTTGGCGGGCGACGCCACTCTGGGTCCGATTTGGCGGGCGGCGCCACTCTGGGTCCAATTTGGCGGGCGGCGCCACTCTGGGTCCGATTTGGCGGGCGGCGCCACTCTGGGTCCGATTTGGCGGGCGGCGCCACTCTGGGTCCGATTTGGCGGGCGGCGCCACTCTGGGTCCGATTTGGCGGGTGGCGCCACTCTGGGTCCGATTTGGCGGGCGGCGCCACTCTGGGTCCGATTTGGCGGGCAACGCCACTCTGGGTCCGATTTGGCGGGCGGCGCCACTCTGGGTCCGATTTGGCGGGCGGCGCCACTCCGGGTCCGATTTGGCGGGCGGCGCCCCTCTGGGTCCGATTTGGCGGGCGGCGCCACTCTGGGTCCGATTTGGCAAGCGGGGGCACTCTGGGTCCGATTTGGCAAGCAGGGGGCACTCTGGTCCGATTTGGTGGGCTGGGTCCGATTTGGTGAGCGGGGCAATAATTATAAGACTACAGATAGTGTTTTGGAATTGTGCTCTACTGTCTACTGTTTATAGGCGTTGGCATAGTAACTGGGTCTCACTGCGCATATCAATGAGCTAATCAACCAGGTGGCAGTTATTTTTAGAAATTGCCTCAGAAATCAGGCCCATTATAAACGTATTGGAAAATTTCCCTATTGAAACGCATTGAGACACTTTTTTCAAACGCAAATTGCGCCAAAACTACAAATCCGATCGACACGAAAAATACTTAGCACACCTCTCAGGAACGCTGGCTTCGAAATGACACCTCACTGGAGTCTGTGAGTTTAGCGGTTCGGGCCGCATTACGTGCGGACTGAATAATAATAAGAATAATAACTAGATGGGTATTTCCGGAAGGAACTACAGATAGTGCTTTGGAATGGTGCCTGGGCTGCCCCTGCAAGACTTTCACACTTGGGTGCCCCTCAGGCGCCGGTTTGGTAGTTGTAACCCCTCAGGGTTGAGGCCACTCTGGGTCCGATTTGGTTGGCGGGGTCACTCTGGGACCGATTTGGTGGGCGGGGTCACTCTGGGTCCGATTTGGTGGGCCGGGTCACTCTGGGTCCGATTTGGTGGGCCGGGTCACTCTGGGTCCGATTTGGTGGGCCGGGTCACTCTGGGTCCGATTTGGTGGGCCGGGTCACTCTGGGTCCGATTTGGTGGGCCGGGTCACTCTGGGTCCGATTTGGTGGGCCGGTCACTCTGGGTCCGATTTGGTGGGCCGGGTCACTCTGGGTCCGATTTGGTGGGCCGGGTCACTCTGGGTCCGATTTGGTGGGCCGGGTCACTCTGGGTCCGATTTGGTGTCCCGGGTCACTCTGGGTCCGATTTGGTGGGCCGGGTCACTCTGGGTCCGATTTGGTGGGCCGGGTCACTCTGGGTCCGATTTGGTGGGCCGGGTCACTCTGGGTCCGATTTGGTGGGCCGGTCACTCTGGGTCCGATTTGGTGGGCCTGGTCACTCTGGGTCCGATTTGGTGGGCCGGGTCACTCTGGGTCCGATTTGGTGGGCCGGGTCACTCTGGGTCCGATTTGGTGTCCCGGGTCACTCTGGGTCCGATTTGGTGTCCCGGGTCACTCTGCGTCCGATTTGGTGGCCCGGGTCACTCTGGGTCCGATTTGGTGGCCCGGGTCACTCTGGGTCCGATTTGGTGGCCCGGGTCACTCTGGGTCCGATTTGGTGGCCCGGGACACTCTGGGTCCGATTTGGTGGCCCGGGACACTCTGGGTCCGATTTGGTGGCCCGGGTCACTCTGGGTCCGATTTGGTGTCCCGGGTCACTCTGCGTCCGATTTGGTGGCCCGGGTCACTCTGGGTCCGATTTGGTGGCCCGGGTCTCTCTGGGTCCGATTTGGTGGCCCGGGTCACTCTGGGTCCGATTTGGCGGGCCGGGTCACTCTGGGTCCGATTTGGCTGGCCGGGTCACTCTGGGTCCGATTTGGCGGGCCGGGTCACTCTGGGTCCGATTTGGCGGGCCGGGTCACTCTGGGTCCGATTTGGCGGGCCGGGTAACTCTGGGTCCGATTTGGCGGGCCGGGTCACTCTGGGTCCGATTTGGCGGGCCGGGTCACTCTGGGTCCGATTTGGCGGCCCGGGTCACTCTGGGTCCGATTTGGCGGCCCGGGTCACTCTGGGTCCGATTTGGTGGCCCGGGTCAGTCTGGGTCCGATTTGGTGGCCCGGGTCACTCTGGGTCCGATTTGGTGGGCCGCGTCACTCTGACTGACAGCAGGACAAGGGAATGGCTGATAACAGAGAGAAATAAACTGACAGCAGGACAGGGGAATGGCTGATAACAGAGAGAAATAGACTGACAGCAGGATGGGGGAATGGCTGATAACAGAGAGAATAGACTGACAGCAGGACAGGGGAATGGCTGATAACAGAGAGAAATAGACTGACAGCAGGATGGAGATTGGCTGATAACAGAGAGAAATAAACTGACAGCAGGACAGGGGAATGGCTGATAACAGAGAGAAATAGACTGACAGCAGGATGGGGGAATGGCTGATAACAGAGAGAATAGACTGACAGCAGGACAGGGGAATGGCTGATAACAGAGAAATAGACTGACAGCAGGATGGGGGAATGGCTGATAACAGAGAGAATAGACTGATTGCAGAACGGGGAATGGCTGATAACAGAGAATAGACTGACAGCAGGACAGGGGAATGGCTGATAACAGAGAGAATAATTGCGGGAAAAAAGCCTAATAAGAATAAATAGACTGACAGCAGGACAGGGGAAGGGCTGATAACAGAGAGGAGCTGATATTATCTGACTGACAAAACCTGTTTCCTAGTGGGCTCGTAGGCGTTGGCATAGTAACTGCATCTGACTGCGCATATCAATGAGCTAATCAGCCAGGTGGCAGTTTTGAAATTGCCTCAGAAACCAGGCCATTATACCCTATGAGGAAATTTCCCTATTGAAATGCATTGAGCAATGCTTTCCAATGGGGGGAAAACAATTTTCAAACGCAAATTGCGCCAAAACTACAAATCCGATCGACACGAAAAATACTTAGCACACCTCTCGTGGACGCTGGCTTCGAAATGACACCTCACTGGAGTCTGTGCGTTTAGCGGTTCGGGCCGCATTAATTGCGGAAAAAAGCCTAATAATAACTAGAAGGGTATTTCCTGAAGGAACTACAGATAGTGCTTTGGAATGGTGCCCGGGCTGCCCCTGCAAGACTTTCACACTTGGGTGCCCCTCAGGCGCTGGTTTGGTAGTTGTAGCCCCTCAGGGTTGAGGCCACTCTGGGTCCCATTTGGTGGGCCGTGTCACTCTGGGTCCCATTTGTTGGGCCGGGTCACTCTGGGTCCCATTTGGTGGGCCGGGTCACTCTGGGTCCCATTTGGTGGGCCGGGTCCCTCTGGGTCCCATTTGGTGGGCCGGGTCACTCTGGGTCCCATTTGGTGGGCTGGGTCACTCTGGGTCCGATTTGGTGGGCCGGGTCACTCTGGGTCCGATTTGGTGGGCCGGGTCACTCTGGGTCCGATTTGGTGGGCCGGGTCACTCTGGGTCCGATTTGGTGGCCCGGGTCACTCTGGGTCCGATTTGGCGGCCCGGGTCACTCTGGGTCTGATTTGGCGGCGTGGGTCAGTCTGGGTCCGATTTGGCGGTCCGGGTCACTCTGGATTCGATTTGGCGGCCCGGGTCACTCTGGGTCCGATTTGGTGGCCCGGGTCACTCTGGGTCCGATTTGGTGGCCCGGGTCACTCTGGGTCCGATTTGGTGGCCCGGGTCACTCTGGGTCCGATTTGGTGGGCCGGGTCACTCTGGGTCCGATTTGGTGGGCCGGGTCACTCTGGGTCCGACTTGGTGGGCCGGGTCACTCTGGGTCCGATTTGGTGGCCCGGGTCACTCTGGGTCCGATTTGGTGGCCTGGGTCACTCTGGGTCCGATTTGGTGGCCCGGGTCACTCTGGGTCCGATTTGGTGGCCCGGGTCACTCTGGGTCCGATTTGGCGGGCGGCGCCACTCTGGGTCCGATTTGGCGGGCGGCGCCACTCTGGGTCCGATTTGGCGGGCGGCGCCACTCGGGGTCCGATTTGGCGGGCGGCGCCACTCGGGGTCCGAATTGGTGAGCGGGGCAATAATTATAATATGACTACAGCTGTATGCTGCGGGGCTCCGCGCTGTATGCTGCGGGGCTCCGCGCTGTATGCTGCGGGGCTCCGCGCTGTATGCTGCGGGGCTCCGCGCTGTATGCTGCGGGGCTCCGCGCTGTGTGCTGCGGGGCTCCGCGCTGTGTGCTGCGGGGCTCCGCGCTGTGTGCTGCGGGGCTCCGCGCTGTGTGCTGCGGGGCTCCGCGCTGTGTGCTGCGGGGCTCCGCGCTGTGTGCTGCGGGGCTCCGCGCTGTGTGCTGCGGGGCTCCGCGCTGTGTGCTGCGGGGCTCCGCGCTGTGTGCTGCGGGGCTCCGCGCTGTGTGCTGCGGGGCTCCGCGCTGTGTGCTGCGGGGCTCCGCGCTGTGTGCTGCGGGGCTCCGCGCTGTGTGCTGCGGGGCTCCGCGCTGTGTGCTGCGGGGCTCCGCGCTGTGTGCTGCGGGGCTCCGCGCTGTATGCTGCGGGGCTCCGCGCTGTATGCTGCGGGGCTCTGCGCTGTATACTGTAATAATAATAAGACTACAGATAGTGCTTTGAAATTGGGCTGTGCTGTCACTTTAAGAGCTGATATTATCTGACAAAACTGACCTGGTGGAGTTGGTAAGCGTTGGCATAGTAACTGTGTCTGACTGCGCATATCAATGAGCTAATCAGCCAGGTGGCATTTGGCAGTTAAGTTATTTTTAGAAATTGCCTCAGAAACCAGCCCATTTTAAACGTATAGGAAAATGTCCCTATTGAAATGCATTGAAACAATGCTTTCCAATGAGGGGGAAACAATTTTCAAATGCAAATTGCACCAAAACTACAAATCCGATCGACATGAAAATAACTTAGCACACCTCTCGTGGACGCTGGCTTCGAAATGACACCTCACTGGAGTCTGTGCGTTTTTCGGTTGGGCCGCATTAATTGCGGAAAAAAGCCTAATAATAATAAGAATAAAAAGAAGAATAAGAAGTTATCCACGATGGAATAACAGTATAGTGCTTTGTTCCAAAGCACTATAATAAGAAGAAGTTTACCACGGTGGAATAACAGTATAGTGCTTTGTTCCAAAGCACTATAATAAGAAGTTTACCACGGTGGAATAACAGTATTGTGCTTTGTTCCAAAGCACTATAATAAGAAGAAGTTATCCACGATTGAATAACAGTATAGTGCTTTGTCCCAAAGCACTATAATAATAAGAAGTTTACCACGGTGGAATAACAGTATAGTGCTTTGTTCCAAAGCACTATAATAATAAGTTTACCACGATGGAATAACAATATAGTGCTTTGTGCCAAAGCACTATAATAATAAGAAGTTTACCACGATGGAATAACAGTATAGTGCTTTGTTCCAAAGCACTATAATAAAATCTAAGAAATCGGATTACAATATGTTGCTTGAACCTAGGGGGTTCAAGCACCATAATAAAATATAAGAAATTGGATTACAATATGTTGCTTGAACCTAGAGGGTTCAAGCACCATAATAATAATAAGAAGTTAACTACGGTCGGATTACAATATAGTGCTTTGTTCCAAAGCACTATAATTACTGAAAATAGTTCAGAAAATCACCGCATCCAAAATAAGAAATTATATGGGGGCAGTTCTACGCTAAATTAGCACAAGCATTTAGACAAAAAAAGCGTATATTGAACAAAGTGGAAAAAACTTTACTAATATCAGAACAACATGTATATGTCACATATTGAAAAGTAGCCAATGGTGCTTGAAAATGCAATAATGTCATAGGACATGCCCACGGTTATGTAGAAATAACCAAAGCGTACTGCACTTATACTACCTAAAATAGTGACAAAGCTCTTAAAATTGCATAGAAAAATAACTTACCGCTGCCCAGGTGATGGTGCCACTTCCCCTACGCGCGTTTCGGCAGCGTGCCTTCGTCGGGAGGAGTGGCATCATAACCTAATCATACCCCTTTTAAACCCAGAGAGACCAATCACAACACAGCAGGTCCCAGATCATGTGACTAGTGAACAGGAAAATGGTGCAGGGGACGCCGGTATTTGTAGTTTATTCCTCAAGTAATAGCTGGATAAAGAGAGTACCGTCATGGGACCGTGGTGGATAGGAAGTCAGGAGAGAGTATGTCAGTATTTGTAGTCGATTATAGTTTTAAAGTATTTGCCGGGTAGAAGCCAAGTTAAATAGCCAAATGTCGGCGCATGCAGATGCCGACAGAAACGGATCAAATGGAGTGGACGAGGGCGTCACGGCAGAAGGCGAGGCGCCGTAGCCGGTCCGCAACCCATGCAGATATGTGGGCGGAGACCCTATCCAGTGCCCCGCCCACCGCCGGAGATTGACAGTCGTCGGCAACCTGTCCAGTGCGTCAGCACGCATACGCACCGGCCAAGAAAGTTTTACCCAGAATGGTGCGTAACCCACCCACTGCCCATCAAACCTACCACATCCGGGGCGGATGGATTACAAGGAGAATTTTTTAAGATGTATGCTTCCTTTCTGGTGCCCCGCTTGCTAAGTGTGAATGAGAACACATAGAGACGGGGATCGCTTCCTATGTCTGAGAGAGGCCATAGTTGTACTGATTTTAAAACTTGGGAAGGACTCTTCTCTCCTGGAGTCCCATTGCCATATCTCTCTCCTTCCAGTTGATGTCAAATTGTTTAAGTTACTGGCTCATAGTTTGTCCCGGTTTAAAACATCAGTAGTGCGTGAAGACCAAACTTCATTTATCCCACATAAATCTACTTTCATAAATATTAGACATCTGTTTCTGGGTCTTCAGCTTGGCTCAGTTAGGGAGGGCAATTCTGTCACTGGATTCTGCAAAGTGCTTTGACAGCGTGAAATGGAACTATTTATAGGCTGTTCTGGACAAAACGGATTTTGGATTTAGCTTCATAAGTTGGGTTAAACTATTGTATGTTTCTGCCAGAGCAAGAATTTGAGTTAATGGATGCATTTCTGAGCCTTTTAATCTCGGAAGAGCTACCTGGCAGGGGTGCCCCGTCTCCCTGTTGCTATTTGGGATCACTATAGTGCCATTGGTGGCCTTGGTTCAATCCCCTGGGGAAATTAGTGGATTTAGATTTGAACAGAGTATCCTTCCACGCTGACGACGTACTTCTATATTTAGAAGAGGTTCAAACTTCTATAATACTGGTGATGAATATTAGTGAGGAATATCGAAAGTGGTCTGATCTCCTGATAAATTAGTCAAAGACCGTTCTGATGGGGGGCCGTGGCTATGTAGTTGAAAAGAGCGGACGCACCTTAGGAGAGCTCCTATCATCCTGTGGAAATCCTGTTACTTAGACCCCCTTTAGAGCGGTTCTTTGGACTGATTTATAGTCCCTCTGGACCGTGGAAGACATCTGGCTGCCGTGGGAGTTCGAGAGGGGTGCGGAGGAGAACTAAGCTCGGCGGAGTCTGGGGGAGCACGAGGACCGGAGTGCAGTGGCGGCCATCTTGCAAGCGCGCGCTCTGATAACATAGAGCGGCGCCGACCTCTCATCAGTGCCGGAGTCTCCCCTGGCGTTCTGGGGATCTCCGGTGCGCACGCTACGGGCGGCAAGCTTCGGTGTGGCGGACGAAGGGGACTGCGGAGGGGTACTGGCAGTGGAGGTGACTCACCCATGAGCGCACTCTCTGACAGTGGAGACGCGTTGCAGAAGCCCATAACTGCAGCACTATTGGGAAGGTGAGCACACATCCTAGGCTTGTTACTGAGGGGACGAGCAGTGAGTGCTCTGAAAGACTGGGCCCTGCGTTCCCCTATCTGAGAGACATCTGTCCCATTGGTGCTTGAAATTTGGACGGTCTGGCCCCCCTCCTACAAGCCTCTCCTGTCGGTGCTGTGGGGTCCCCCCCTGTTCTCCAGACATACTGGACATAGTGTCTCTGAGACTGCCTAACAACAAAGAGGTGGGTGCGGTGTGTTTGCCCTGAGAAATTGGGCCCTGCACTCCCCTGTCATATAGATACTCTGTTCACCAGTGCCATAATATTAGAAAAATTAACCCCCTCCTTGCTGCTCCCCCCCCCCTCCCTGTGGAGACTGAGAGAACTAACGCCATAACATCAAAGGGACTAACCCCTTTCCTGCTGCTCCCCCCTGTGGTGACTGTGAGACCACACGTGTGTTGAAGTGGCTATTTCTATAAATTCTATCACTTAGGCCATGTGCACACGTTCAGGATTGTTAGCGTTTTTTTCGCGTTTTTTTCGCGTTTTTTCGCTATAAAAACGTGATAAAAACGCGAAAAAAAACGCTTACATAAGCCTCCTATTATTTACAGGGTATTCCGCATTTTTGGTGCAAATGTTGCGATTTTTTCCGCGAAAAAATCGCATAGCGGAAAAAAAAGCAACATGTTCATTAAAAATGCGGAATTGCAGGGATTCCGCACACCTAGGGGTCCATTGATCTGCTTACTTCCCGCACGGGGCTGTGCACACCATGCGGGAAGTAAGCAGATTATATGCGGTTGGTACCCAGGGTGGAGGAGAGGAGACTCTCCTCCACGCACTGGGCACCATATAAGTGGTCAAAAAATAAGAAATAAAATAATAAACAGTCCTATACTCACCCTCGATGTCTTGCCGCCTCCTCGCACGCTGCCGTTCGGTTTCTGTACCTGGTGTGCGCTGAAGGACCTCGCCGAATGACGTCACTGTCCTGTGATTGGTCGTGAGCGGTCATGTGACCGCTCACGTGACCGTGACGTCACGGGAGGTCCTGTGCGCACAGACCAGCTATACGGAACGGACGCCGGTGAGATGTCTGGGTGAGTATAAGCATTTTTTTATTTTTTTTATTATTTTTAAACATTCTATCTTTTACTATAGATGCTGCATAGGCAGCATCTATAGTAAAAAGTTGGTCACACTTGTCAAACGCTATGTTTGACAAGTGTGACCAACCTGTCAGTCAGTTTTCCAAGCGATGCTACAGATCGCAGGGAAAACTTTAGCATTCTGCAAGCTAATTACGCTTGCAGAATGCTAAAAAAACGCGAAAAAAACGGAAAAAAAACGCAAAAAAAAAAATGCGGATTTCTTGCAGAAAATTTCCGGTTTTCTTCAGGAATTTTCTGCAAGAAATCCGCAACGTGTGCACATACCCTTAAATTACCTGTCCAGTGGTCTCTTGAGGTACAATCTTGTGCTTAATAATACGGGACCTGAAATTGGAGTCCAACCTACCTATAATTACCTCTGAGACCACTTTGTGGAGTCCCTTTTGTCTGCCCACCATGCAGCACTCTAGAGGAGCAGCGGCTGCTGAAAAACTAAAAAAATACGCCAAGGAAGATACTCCTGATAATGTGCGCAATCTTAGAAATAATCCTGCACCATCTCAGCGCAAAAGTCATCCCTCTGATAGTAACGAGGAGGGAGAACAAGATGAACTGACTCTTAAACAGGCATCCGAGCAGTTAATGCAGGCTATCTCCCTCACTAGATCATCTCTTACGGAGAAAATAGAAGATGTGCATACTGAAGTGGGCCGCCTGCGACATGATATGCAAGCTATGAGAGGGCGTATTTCGGAGGTTGAAACGAGGGTGTCTCATATAGAAGACACTATCACTCCTATGGAGGCTAAACTGACAAAAGCTGCTGGTTCCGTCAATGCTTGGAAGCAGAAGGCAGATGATTTGGAAAACAGACTACGCCGCAACAATATCCGAATTATAGGTCTCCCGGAGCGGTCGGAGGGTCAGCAGCCCAAGCAATTTCTGGAGGATTGGCTTTAAGTCTTCACTAGGAGACGGATTCTCCTCGACATTCTCTGTGGAGAGGGCCCATAGAGTCCCGACGAAACCTCTTCCTCCTGGAGCTCCGCCACGACCTTTTCTGGCACGTCTCCTTAATTGTAGAGACAGGGATGCCATTCTTCGTCTGACGCGGCAGAAGGGCCTCATTAAATTCAATAATGCTACCATATTGGTTTTTCCAGACTTTTCCATGGAGCTCCAAAAGCAGCGGGCACGATTTATGGATATCAAGAAACAACTTAGAGATAAGAACATCATCTACTCCATGCTTTATCCAGCCCGGCTCCGTATTGTCCATAAGGGCTCCTCTTTATTCTTTACAGACCCAGCGGAAGCGGCCGAATGGTTGAGGTCTCGCGGGGGTCTAATGTGGAAGACTCCTAATCTGGGTTCTTTGACTAACGGCAATATAAATGGAGCTCTCTGTCTGGGTGCGAAAGATGTCAACAATACCGGACACTGAATTCAGTGAGGGTATCCCCTTTTCAATTTGACTGTGGGAGTATGGAGATATACTCCTCTATTGTTCAAGTTTTGTTTGGTTTGGTTTTATGTACCAGTTTTGATTGTTTACTGGGTATGGTTGCCGCCAATACCAGCTCTTTGCTCTGTGTGATGTCTCTGAACTGCACCCGAATAATAATGATCTGCATTAGTTCTTCCTTTAGGTGTAAACATGGGGTCTGAAATTATATGTATGACCTGGAACATACGAGGTATCAAAACCCCTCGAAAGAAAATCATGGTATTTTCGCAGATAAAAAGATGTCATCCTCATGTTGTAGCACTAATAGAGACACATTTAACGAGGGACACGGCTCGATGTATGCAAAAACCGTGGGTACACTGGTCTCTACATGCCTTTCACACTAGCTACTCAAGAGGGGTCTCTGTTGATACACAAGGAGGTTAGGTGGGAGGCCAGGGCGGCGAGACGTGATCCAGAGGGTCGTTTTGTCTTTGTGCATGCATTCATTAATTCACGAGAATGTGATATTGTGCATTTATAACCCACCCTGCTAATATGTCGGTCCACCGTATGGCTCTGGGCTTCTCCCTAAAATATCCGGATGCCAATGTTATTTGTATGGGTGACTTTAATCTAGTTATGAACCAATTTATAGATAGACTGAGATTAGATGACGCAGCATCCGGAGAAGCTTTACCTCAATCCCCCTCTCAATTGGCACTGTTCATGGAAGGTAGCGGTTGGCTGGACTTATGGAGAATAAGTCATCCAGAGGTCAGGGGGTATACTTGCCACTCATCTACTAAGCAGTCTTTGTCTCGAATAGACTATATATTTGGGTCGGGTGGTTTGGCATTATGGGTGGATAGTATTGAACATGGTAGTCGAGGGATCTCAGACCATAGTCCAATTATTCTTAGACTTAAATACGGGCAGTCCGATAATAATAAAGCCTGGAAATTGAACCCCTTTTGGTTAAAATTAATAGACTCTAGTGATAGGACAGTCGACCAGTTAAATTGTTTTATTTTAACACACCCGGAACCCCAGAACCTTGGTTCATTTTGGGATACCCTGAAGGCATACCTAAGGGGATGCTTATCTTCTAACATTTCCTATATCAAGAGGATGACGGCGGGGAAGGATGATGAGATAGAGCAAAGATTAAAGGACTCAGAAGCCACTTATATAGCTAATCAGACTAGCAGTAACAGAATTGAATGGCTCACTTCTCAGAGGCTATATACCCAACATGCAGATGTTAAGTCAAAACACAAACTATTATTTACCCGTCAGTCCTACTTTAAGCTGGGGAATCAGGCCAGTACACTCCTGGCCTTCTTAGTGCGCCAACATAATGCCTCCAACACAATATTGCAGATCCGTGCATCAGATGGCTCATTAGTTTCCTCTACTGACGATATACTTAAAGGTTTTTATGATTATTATAACTCATTGTATAAGTCTAGTAGTGGTTTTGATGTTTATGAATGTTTAGATTACTTATCGGATATAACGTTCCCCTCACTGAGCCCATCCCAGCAAGCCTTTATGGAGGCTAAATTTACTCTGGAGGAGGTAGAACATGCTATAGCAGACATGGCTACTGGGAAGGCCCCGGGACCTGATGGGTTTCCCATTGAATTCTATAGGAAATACTGTGACAAATTAGCACCTATCCTACTGAAGGTAATCAGGGGAATATGGGGAGGAGAGTCTGTGCCTGAAATGTTTTATGATGCCAACATTATCGTGCTCAGGAAGAAGGGGAGGGATCCTCTAGATTGTGGATCATATCGACCAATCTCTTTAGTGAACGTAGACTACAAAATCTTTACTAAAATTCTAGCTACCAGACTGAATACGACCATATTAGATCTTATACACCCGGACCAAACTGGTTTTATGCCTGGGAAAAGTACTTCCATTAATATCAGGCAGGTGCAATCGGTTATTCAATATAGTTCACTAGAACCGGATAATAAATGGGCATTGGCTTCGCTGGACGCAACCAAGGCTTTTGACTCCCTTGAGTGGTCCTTCCTCTTTGCATGTTTGCGGAAATATGGACTTAGGGACAAATTTCTAAGAGGGCTAGGCACACTATATGCAAAGCCTAGGGCGCGCATGGTGGTGAATGGCTCTATGTCTGCACCGTTTCCTTTACATAGGGGAACTCGCCAGGGATGCCCTCTCTCCCCGGCTTTATTCGCCTTGGCGATAGAGGCTTTGGCAATACGGATGAGGTCCTCTGTAGACATTAGGGGGATACATATTGCTGATCGAGTGGACATTATTGGTCTTTATGCTGATGATATGGTGGTGTTTATGGACCAAACAGAAGATATGTTACCAAAAGTAATAACGATGATTGATAAATTTAGTAAATTTTCTGGTCTCTATATAAATTGAAATAAATCTGCCCAAATGCCTCTCTCCCATGCCCCAATGTCATGCCTTAAAACTCTCTCGCTATAACCCATTGTCTCCAATTTTAAATATCTGGGAATACATATGTCTCAACGCAGTCAACTAGATTTACATCTTAATATATACCCACTACTGGACCTGGTTAAATCCAAATTTGCTACCTGGGATAAACTCACACTCTCTATGGCTGGTCGTATCAACCTGATCAAAATGATACTACTCCCCAAATTGAGCTACTGCTTCCAGCACAGCGCTATCTCAATACCTAAATCTTTCTTTGCAACCCTAAACTCCCTTACTACATCTTTCATATGGGTGAAGGCTAGGCCTAAACTTAAGTTAACCACTCTGCAGAGACCCAAACAGGGGGGAGGGGCGGCCTTGCCAGACTTCTACCTATATTATCTTGCCGGACAGTCTAAAAGGATAAATTCATGGATGCCCGGGAACTCCCTTCCTAACTCTGAAAACCATATACTACACTCAGCCAGAATCGATTGCCCGCTGGGGTTTTTGGAACTGGAGAGAATTAATGTTCCCCGTTTGCTGCCTCTGCTCCGATCGACACGATCAATATGGAGGCAAATTAAAAAAATAATTAAATTTGTTGACATAGCAGTCGAAATGCCACTGTGGAATAACATTTATTTTCCGGAATTATTGGGCCACCCGTCCACTGAGTTTTGGATATCGCATGGTGTTCTCTCAGTGGGTAACATACATAGCCAGGGGATTTTTATCTCCTTTGAACAATTACAAAATACTTATAATATACCGTATTTTTCGGACTAAAAGACGCACCGGACCATGAGACGCACCCCAAATTTTCAGAATAAAAATAAGGAAAAAAAAAAAATCAAATGGGGGTACGTCTTACAGTCCGAATTCAACTTACCAGTGAAGGGATCGGCACAGGTGGAGAAGTGGTCACGGGTTTTTCGGTGGTCCAGGCTGGTGCATTGGCCTCCAGGAAATCCCATCCCAGGCTGGTGCTCTCTGCTTGGGCAGAGGTGGAGGCTCTGTGCCCCGGGGCAGTGGCTGGGCCCCGGGGCAGTGGCTGTGCTGCAGGCAGTGGCTGTGCTGCGGGGCTGTGGCAGCGGCTCTCTGGGCTCAGTGGGGGCTTCGACAGCATTTCGTCAAAGCCCGGAGGCCCCCGCTCATCCGGCATGTTGCGGTGGCCTCCGAGAACATGGGCCCCGGAAAAATGGCCGCCGAGCCGGCGCACGCTCTGATTCAGATCTTGTTGCCGAGATCTCGCCCCGAGATCTCGGGAGACGAGATTTGAATCTGAGCGTGCGCCGGCCCGGCGGCCATTTTCCCGGCGCCCATGTTCTCGGAGGCCACCGCAACATGCCGGATGAGCGGGGGGCCTCCGGGCTTTGACGAAATGCCGTCGGAGCCCCCACTGAGCCCAGAGAGCCGCTGCCACAGCCCCGCAGCACAGCCCCTGCCCGCAGCACAGTTCCTGCCCGCAGCACAGCCACAGCTGCACCAGCATGGGAAGGGAGGCTGCATTGGGACCGCTGCCGCATAATTTGTAAGTACCATATATTCCGACTACAAGACGCACCCCCATTTTCCCCTTACATTTTTGGGGAAAAAAGTGTGTCTTGTAGTCCGAAAAATATGGTACCGAGGTCTCAATTTTTCCGCTATTTACAACTAAGATCAGCCTTTCAGTCACACGTACGGAATATGGGTGCAGGTCGAGCTATCTCATCTCTACCGTTAATAGGAATCCTTAATTCGCAAGGCCCTCAAGGACTCAATTCCTCTTTATATACCTATCTATTATCCATAGGCGGAGGATCTATTATAGACTCAAGGGGAAGTGGGGGAGGCTCCTCCCAGATACACTGGGAGAAGAATGGGATGAAATCTTGGAATCTTCACTTAAAGTCTCCCCATCAATCAATAATAGGATGACCCAATTGTACATTATATATCAATCCTATTTGACCCCGACTCGTCTCTTTAAAATGGGTCGTCTCCAATCAGCAGACTGCTTGAGGTGTCACTCCAGTAATGCGGATTTCATTCATATGATTTGGAAATGTCCTATTGTTTTTCATTATTGGAAAGCGGTGACGACACTATTGACATCCTTGGTGTCGATCCCTGTCCCACTTGAGCCATTGATATGTTTGTTTGGAGTATGGGAAGCGGATGCCTGGGACCATTACACTGGGATTTTTCTGAGGGAGACACTGTTTATGGCACGAAAGTTGTTGGCACTACGGTGGATGGGTGGTTCTAGCCCATCTCTCAGAGCATGGGTTGAATTAGTGAATTTGATTATTCCGTATGAGCGGACATTGTATCAAAATAGAGGTTGTCCAGCTAAATTTGAGAAAATATGGGGAAGATGGAACTCCTCCTGTCATACTTTATAAGTAGTAATAACTCCGTATATGCGTGAGAAGTGGGGTGTATGATTTTGGAGGCATTACTTACTTGCAGGGCGGAATTTATATAGAATTCTCCTTTTGGCGGCACTATATGTTAGTTTTAGAAGTTTTATTAGATGTTATTGTAATTAAGGTTATAAAATAGGATATTAACGATCAATATGCACTGTTTGCTATCCTTGTAATACTTTAGACATGGTAATGCATGGTAATTATCTGTAATTTATGGATAATGATGGATACAAAGCAAATGTGTGTGTGATTTATTCTGCAATTAATAAACGAATTAAAAAAAAAAAATAGACCGTTCTGATGGCAGTTGATCCTTTCCCACCAGACTTTATAACTCTACAATTACAGATACCAGTGGTAGATAAGTTTAAATATCTTGGGAAAAATAGAGTGAGACCAATGGAATCCGCCCACTCCACACTCACCCATCCTCGCAGAAATCTCAAACACCTCAATTTACACTCTGAGTCCCTTCCCCCTCTTACAGACATAGCTTCCTTACATGACACAGATGCTGCTTCCACTTTATACTACACCACAACAGCAGCACTTGATTCGGCCGCCCCCTTCAAAACTTGTACAATCAACAGGCAACCCTGACTGAACAGCCAAACCAAAGAACTGAGTGTCAGGACTCTGAACATTTTTTACCTTTTGCGCATTACTGCCCTTTTCCAAGATGGCGTCTTTGGTCTCATGTGCACTGTGTCTTCCTGCTATAAAACTCCACCCCAGCCTACAGTCTGTGCTAGAGTATTCTGCCTTGCATCCAGCTCCTGACCTCTGATTACTCCCTGGCTATACACCTGCTCCTGTGAACCTGTGTGGTGATCCTGCTACTCTGCTCTGAGTTCGTGCTGCATACACAAGTTTCCAGTAATCCTTCATCTGTTGTTCGTGTTTACTTCCATCTGCATTTGCTGGACATGTAAGCTGTTTCTGCTTTGCAATAACCTGAGACTATTAACCAGGCCTCCTTGGTTGAGCTAAGATATGATTTGAACTGCCTAATAAGCATATCTATCTGTGCCTGGACTAAGACAAGGATTTATTCGTGTCAAGTATCCTCAAGAATAACTGTGCTTCATAGACTTTCTGCTTGATTGCATTTTCCTCTGAAGTTTCCTATAGACTGCTAAGCTGCGTTTATTATTTGCACCAAGTGTTGTGGACTTGATTTTCTCTCTGCACCTGTTTGAAGCACCGTGTGATAATATAGACTTAACCACTTATAAAACTGTGTCCTGTAGTTGTCTTGTTCCACGCAAAGATTCTCCTGAGTTATTCCCTATAATTATTACAGGATACTCTAGCCTAAAAAAAAAAAGGAGACTGCTGGAACAATGACTGCAGAAAGCAAATTAGAGCAGGTGTTTTCCATAATTAGATCACTGCAGAAAGATGTGGAAGATCTGCAAAAGAAGTTTGGAAGCTTTGAACACAATCAACAAGTGTTTGGACAAACTTTGCAGGACTTGAGCAACTTCATGGCAGCCCAGGAAAACAAACTTGCTGGCATAGAGTCCCAGTATGGACGGGCTTTTCAGGACATAAGCACGCAAATAGCTGCACAAGTGACTTTACCCTCTGGGCCACCTCCACCAGCTGGCCCACCTAATTTGCCTCCATTCAGATTTAATGGTGATCGCGACAAATTTTGTGGCTTTGTGAATCAATGTATGCTATATTTTGATGTGCATGCTGACCGTTTTCCTACTGATAGATCCAAAGTATTGTGTGTAATAATGCTACTGACCTCAAGAGCGCTCGCCTGGGCGAATCCGATGTTTGAGTCTCGTGACCCACGGTTAAATGACTTGGATGATTTCTTGGCCGCTATGGCATTAATGTTTGATGACCCTAATCGCCGTGCAACCGCTGAATCTGCTTTGTTGTCTTTACGCCAGGCTAAATGTTCTGTTATTGAGTATGCCACTGAATTCAGGAGATTGGCGGTAGATACCAATTGGGACAGTTATGCACAATTGCCTATTTTTAAAAGGGGTCTGTCTAGTATTGTAAAAGATGAACTAGCCCGCTCTGAGTCACCACAAGAGCTAGAGACATTTATACAGCATTGTGTGCGCATTGACATTTGCCTTACTGAGCGTAGGCAGGAGAAATTTGCTGCATATAACTGTGTTTCTAACTTTTCCCTTCCTTCCAAATAGCCTGCAGGTAAAACCTCTCGGGAGGTGGAGGAGGTGCCCATGCAAACTGATTCCGTTCAGAGGCGCGAGATCAATGAGCGCTGGGAGCATCACCTTTATGAAAGTCTATGTTTCTACTGCGGCCAGTCTGACCACTTCTTGATCAATTGTCCTAAGTGTCCTAGACGGCCTAACAAGGTGCTAGCAGCAATGGGGGAGTATGACAACTGTGATGATGAATCTGACATCTCTGAATGTAGCCTGCCTTTAAATGCTGTATTCCATTCACTTTCTATGACTTCACCCCCCAAGCAGCTGAAGGAAAAGAACTCGCTGTTCTCTCCCTATTAAGATCCTGTGTTTAGGACAGTGGATTTCCAGTTCAGCTATGATTGACTCTGGTGCAGGTGGCAATTTCATGGATATCGCATTTGCCAAGGAACATGGTATTAAAATTCAGCAAAGAGCCTCTCCAATTACTATGGAAACAGTGGATGGGTCACCTTTAATCTCTGGGCCTGTGGATCAGGAGACCGTACCCCTTGAAATTTTGTTGGAGCCTAATCATCAGGAGCAACTTTCTTTCTTGCTAATTTCTTCTCCTCATTTTCCTGTGATTTTGAGGACATGGACACTTTGGATGGACACTTTGAATCTCTTGTGATGCCCTTCGGGCTTTGTAACGCCCCTGCAACATTTCAACACCTTGCTAATGACATTTTCAGAGATTTGTTGGACCAGTTTGTAGTGATCTATTTGGACGATATGCTAATCTTTTCTGACTCTCTACAGGAACATGAAGAACATGTCAAAACTGTTTTATGACGTCTGAAAGAGAACTATCTGTATATTAAGCGGGAGAAATGCGAGTTTCATCGTTCTGAGACACAGTTCTTAGGTTATATCATCTCTCCCCAGGGGCTGAACATGGAATCTGGTAAGATTCAGGCTATCCTTGACTGGCCGGTACCCAAGAACGTTAAGGAGGTCCAACATTTTATTGGTTTTGCAAATTTCTACAGACGCTTCATTCGAAATTTTTCTGATATTGTCCGTCCCATTACTTCCTTGACAAAGAAGTAAAAGCCCTTTAAGTGATCATCACAGGCTCAAGAAGCTTTTGATCGGCTTAAGATCTGTTTCACATCAGCACCGCTGTTGATAAACCCAGATCCAACACTTCCTTTCACTTTGGAGGTGGACGCTTCTGATAATGCTTTGGGGGCTATTCTCTCCCAAAAAACTGGAGAGAAGGGTCTGCTACATCCTTGTGCTTTCTTTTCCTGTAGACTAACCTCAGCAGAGAAGAATTACGACGTGGGAGACAAGGAATTGCTGGCTATTATTGCGGCTTTCAAAGAATGGAGGCATCATCTGCAAGGAGCTGCACAACAGATCATAGTGCTAACTGACCATCGCAATCTAGAGTTCCTTAGATCCGCTAGATGTCTTTCTTCTCGTCAGGCTCGTTGGAACTTATTTTTAAATCAATTTAACTTTATCTCGTACCGTCCAGGTTCTCGTAATGGGAAGGCTGATGCTTTATCCCGAATCCATGCTGCGGATTCCGTACCTGGAGCCCCGTCCAAGACCATTCTATCTGATGCCAATTTCATCGGAGTTATCCACGATCAGGACTTGTGGAAGGAGTGCAGGGAGGCCTATGAAGGTGATGTATTTCTGTCCAACCCTCCTGTGGATATTAATCTTGTCTTTAAGGGTGGTATGTGGTTCAGATATTGACGTATGTATGTCCCGGAGGTCGTCCGTCTGCAGATCCTCAAGTTGGTACATGACTCCAAGTTGGCTGGTCACAGGGGGTACAGAAGACACAAGAGTTCCTGAGCCGATTCTTCTGGTGGCCAACTTGCCTGAAGGATACCAAGGACTATGTTCTCTCTTGCGAGGTATGTGCCCATTACAAGACTCCTCATGTGGCACCTACGGGTCTTCTACAACCATTACCTGTTCCGTCCCGCCCTTGGGGGTCTATATCAATGGACTTTATTGTGGAGCTGCGTACATCGGGGGGCATGAATACAATCATGGTGGTAGTTGATCGCCTGACTAAAGCTGCTCATTTTGTTCCGTGCACCGGCCTCCCCTCAGCTAAAGATACAGTGAACTTGGTTATACAGAATGTCTTTCGGTTGCACGGGGTTCCGGATGAGATCGTCTGACCGTGGAGTACAGTTCACTTCAAGATTCTGGAAGGGGTTTTGCTCTGCACTCAATATTAATGTCTGTCTCTCTTCTGCTTACCATCCCCAGACAAATGGTCAGACTGAGCGTACCAACCAGACACTGGAACAATATCTAAGATGTTATGTCAGCCATCTCCAGGATGATTGGTTGAAGTTGTTGCCGTTAGCCGAATTTTCATATAATAATTCTCAGAACGCCTCCACTAAATTTACACTTTTCTTTGCCAATCTGGGTTATCATCCGTGTATTTTACCTAGGTCTCCAATTAATTCTCCGGTTCCGGCAGTGGAGGAAAGGCTGACTGCGATGAGACTGAATCTGGGGGTTCTGAAGGAATCCCTGACCACAGCTCAAGAACGTTATAAGAGATCGTCTGATAGATTCCGTAAACCTGCACCCATGTTCAAGGTAGGAGATTCCGTGTGGTTAGCAACTAAGAATCTGAAGTTAAACGTTCCTTCACAAAAACTTGCACAGAAATTCATTGCCCTTTCAAGATCAAAGGTATTGTGAGCTCTGTGGCCTGCCGGCTGAAGCTGCCTAGGACAATGAAGGTACCCCCAGTTTTTTATGTATCTTTACTAAAGCCTGTATCTCCTAATACCTTCCAGGGACGTGTTGTGCCACCTCCGCAGCCTGTGGTGATTGATGGGCAAGAACAATTCGTGGTGGAGGAAATTATTGATTCCTTGATTCGCAGGAATCGGCTCCAATATCTGATAAGATGGCAGGGATATCCCCCTGAGGAAGACTCCTTGGAACCTGTGGGAAACATCAATGCCCAACAGAAGATTTCTCCTTTTCATCAGAGATTCCCTGAGAAACCAGGTCCAGGATCGTCCTGAGGCCGCTTCTAAGGAGGGAGTAATGTCAGGACTCTGAACATTTTTTACCTTTTGTGCATTACTGCCATTTTCCAAGATGGCATCTTTGGTCTCATGTGCACTGTGTCTTCCTGCTATAAAACTCCACCCCAGCCTACAGTCTCTGCTAGAGTATTCTGCCTTGCATCCAGCTCCTGACCTCTGATTACTCCCTGGCTATACACCTGCTCCTGTGAACCTGTGTGGTGATCCTGCTACTCTGCTCTGAGTTCCTGCTGCATACACAACTTTCCAGTAATCCTCCTTCATCTGTTGTTCGTGTTTACTTCCATCTGCATTTGCTGGACATGTAAGCTGTTTCTGCTTTGCAATAACCTGAGACTATTAACCAGGCCTCCTTGGTTGAGCTAAGATATGATTTGAACTGCCTAATAAGCATATCTATCTGTGCCTGGACTAAGACAAGGATTTATTCGTGTCAAGTATCCTCAAGAATAACTGTGCTTCATAGACTTTCTGCTTGATTGCATTTTCCTCTGAAGTTTCCTATAGACTGCTAAGCTGCGTTTATTATTTGCACCAAGTGTTGTGGACTTGATTTTCTCTCTGCACCTGTTTGAAGCACCGTGTGATAATATAGACTTTACCACTTATAAAACTGTGTTCTGTAGTTGTCTTGTTCCACGCAAAGAGTCTCCTGAGTTATCCCCTATAATTATTACACTGAGACTGGCTTTCAGGGTTGCTGAGCGGAGATGGAAGTGATTCTGTTCTGTCGAGCACTTAATCGCATACAAGCAGTCCCTCGCAAGCTTCAAGTCTACGCTCACTGCCGCAAAACAAACTTACTTCTCATCTCTCATATCCTCCCTGTCCACAACCCTAAACAGCTTTTTAACACTTTCTATTTTCTACTCCATCCCCCAGCACCACCTCTCATTTCTGCTGAAGACTTTGCCTCTTTCTTTAAGCAGAAGATCGGTAATATCAGAGAAAGCTTTGGCCTGCAGCCCCCAATGCCCCTCCTCTTAACTGATCAGCTCTGTTCACCCAAAACCAGCTTCCCCACAATAACAGATCAGCTCTCCACCCTTCTGTCAAGATCACATCTCACCACTTGCACACTTGAACCGCTCCCATCCCACCGCTTTCCTAACCTCGCCACAGTCTTCATCGCAACCCTAACACGTCTCTTCAACCTTTCACTTGCAAATGGTGTCTTCTCCTAATCCTTCAAACATGCCTCAATCACACCCATCCCTCGACCCATCTCTTTGTATAGCTATCGCCCGATATCACTCTTCCTTATGCCTCAAAACTACTGGAACAGCATGTACATCTTGAACTGTCCTCCCACCTCTCCTCCTGCTCCCTCTTTGACCGGTTACAATCTGGCTTCCAACCGCATAACTCAACTGAAACTGCCCTATCTAAAGTCACCAATGACCTACTAACCGCCAAGAGCAAGCGACACTACTGTCTTCCTTCTCCTGGACCTGTCTTCTGCCTTTGGCACTGTGGACCATTCCTTCTTGTTACAGATTGTCATCTCTTGGCAACACAGATTTGGCACTATCCTGGATCTCATCATATCTAACAGACTGGACATTCAGTGTCTCCCTCTGCCACACCGCCTCCTCACCTCGCCCCCTGTCTGTCGGTGTTCCCCAGTGCTCAGTTCTAGGACCCCTACTCTTCATCTACACCTTTGGCCTGGGACAGCTCATAGAATCCCATGGTCTGCAGTATCATCTCTACGCTGATGACACGCAGATCTACCTATCTGGACCTGACCTCACGTCCTTACTGACCAAAATCCCACAATGTCTGTCCGCTATTTCATCTTTCTTTTCTACTCTCTAAAACTGAACATGGACAAAACAGAATTCATCATCTTTCCCCCCTCTCACTCTACCCCTCCACCAGACCTATCCATCAATGTTAATGGCTGCTCACTTTCCCCAGTCCCAGTCTTTGTCCAAGAAACTGCAAAAGTGCTCGTGCACGCCCTCACCATCTCCCGCCTTGACTATTGCAACCTGCTACACTCTGGCCTCCCCTCCAGCACTCCTGCACCACTCCAATCTATCCTAAACTCTGCTGCCCGACTTATCCACCTGTCTCCCCGTTATTCACCAGCCTCTCCTCTCTGCCAAGCCCTTCACTGGCTTCCTATTGTCCAGAAGCTCCAGTTCAAAACCCTAACTATGACATATAAAGCCATCCACAACCTGTCTCCTGCATACATCTGTGACATGGTCTCCCGGTACTTACCTACACGCAGCCTTCGATCCTCTCAAGATCTCCTTCTCTACTCCCCTCTTATCTCTTCTTCCCACATCCACATACAAGACTTCTCCCCGTGCTTCCCCCATACTTTGGAACTCTCTACTCCAACACATCAGACTTTAGCCTACCACGGAAACTTTCAACAAGAACCTGAAGACCCACCTCTTCCAACAAGCCTACAAACTGCAGTGATCCTCAGTCTACTGAACCGCTGCACGACTAGCTCTACCCTCTCCTAGTGTATCCTCACCCCCTGTATACTGTGAGCCCTCACGGCCAGTGTCCTCTCTCCTTCTGTACTTGTGTGTGCCTTGTATTGCTCATGTTTATTGTACTTGTCTACACTGTGTTCCAAATCATTATGCACAAAGAATTTAGGAGTGATAAGGTTAGAATTTTTTTGTTTGTCATTTAAACTCATTGATGGTGTTGTATATCACTGAAAGCAATTGCAGATACCTGTGCAAATTAGTTTGGCAGGTGTGTCCAAATAAAGGCAAGACTACTTAAGAAGGCTGTTCCACATTATTAAGCAGCCTACATTTTTTGCCAAAATGGGAAAGAAAAAGGATGTGTCGGCTGCTGAGAAGCAACAAATTGTGGAGTATTTAGGTCAAGGCATGACTACAATCAGCATTGCTAAGACACTTCATCGTGATCATCGCACAATCAAGAAGTATGTAGCTGATTCCCAGCACACTTGTGTGCGTGCTAAGGAAAAATTGAGGACTCTTTCCAACAGGCAATTGCGTAAGTTTACAAGAGCAGCTGCAAAAATGCCTTGTCATAGCAGCAGACAAGTTTTTGAAGCTGCTGGTGCCTCCAACGTCCCCAGAACAACAAGATGCAAGGTCCTTCAGAGGTTTACAGCTGTGCGTAAGCCATCCTGTTGACCACCTCCATCCACTTCACACAAGCAGAAACGGCTCCAGTGGGCCAAACAATACATGAAGACTGACTTCCAAACTGTTTTGTTCACCGATGAGTGCCGTGCAACGTTCGATGGTCCAGATGGATGGAGTGGAGGATGGCTGGTTGATAGACACCCCATGAAAACACGGCTAAGGTGCCAACAAGGAGGAGGTGGAGTAGTGTTTTGGGCTGGAATCATGGGGACAGAGATTGTCGGCCCCTTTATGATCCCTGAAGGGGTAAAGATGAACTCCATAATCTATGCTGAGTTTCTAAAACAACACTTCCTGCCATGGTTCAAGAGGAAGAACCGTGCTTTCCGCAGCAAGATCATTTTCATGCATGATAATGCGCCGTCTCATGCTGCAAAAAACACATCTGCATCTCTGACTGCTATGGGCATAAAAGAGGACAAACTTATGGTGTGGCCACCATCTTCCCCTGACCTCAACCCCATTGAGAACCTCTGGAGCATCATCAAAAGGAGTGTCTATGATGGCGTGAGGCAGTTCACATCTAAGCATCAGCTCTGGGAGGGTATTCTGTCCACATGCAAAACAATTGAAGCAGAAACCATCCAAAAACTGACAAATTCAATGGACGAGAGAGTTCCGAAGCTTCTTTCGAACAAGGGGTCCTATGTGCAAATGTAACATCACCTAGAATAAAGTTTTCACTTGAAAACTGTTTGATTTCATTTTGTAATAATCTGATAATGCTTATAACTTCACAATTGACCATTTTTTGTTCAAAATAATAAAAAAAAAGGTTGAAAACTCTGCTGTGCATAATAATTTGGAACATGCATTTTGAGTGTTTATTTATTTATTTTTTAAAGATACTGTTTTCATAGGCAGTTTGTTTCAAAACATTGCAATTATACTAGAATAGTAGATGACTGGAAAATAACAATGACTGCAATTCAGATGGGTAATTTAGAGAAAATATGAGGAAATATTATTTGCATAATAATTTGGAACACGGTGTATGTATGCTCCTTTTTTCACATGTAAAGCGCCTTGGAATAAATGGCGCTATAAAAATGAAAATACCAATCCCTTAATTTAGACGCCCTGCTAGCCCAATTCAGAACTTAGGTCAACAACTTCTGCTTTAACTTCTATACCTCTTAAATAATGCTCCGATCTGGATGCATAGGCAATTTTTCAATAAGATTAATACTTTGTTCAGAGCACTTATTTGGAAGAAACAAAATGCGAGGGTTAGATAAAAGATACTTCAGAGGAAAAAGGGGGATGGGGTCTTGGCAATACAAAATCCTTATGTGTATTAGATTTCATCACAAATGCAGCAGTTTAGAGGGTGGGCACCAGAAGAGGCATGTGATATGGGGGGACAATTGGTAAAAGAGGGTTCATGACTCATTTAATTTTCTTAGGGTAATACTGACCATTCTTATACCTGGGATGTTCAATCATATAGAATTCTGAGGACCTGATAATTGTTAAGGCCTTGTTACAGGCCGAAACATCTTGGTTCTAGATGTCCACTGGCTGATCTGACTGCATGTAACTGTCCTCTTTTATATTTTTCTACTATTCTGCAATAAAATGGAAGTTTTACACATAAGACCTCTGAAAGTGCAGCGGATTCTTCATCGTCGGGTCATACACATTTTTTTTGGATAATTGTTGGTTGTGCTAATCTATAATATAAAAGCCACTGCTGTAATGATATTACTTTTTATTAATTTATGTTGATATACTGTATGTAAAAGGCAAGCATATACACTGCTCAAAAAGAATAAAGGGAATACTAAAATACCACATCCTAGATATCACTGAATAAAATATTCCAGTTGTAAATCTTTATTCACTACATAGTGGAAAGCGTTGAGAACAATAAAACATAAAAATTATCAATGTAAATCAAAATTAAGATCTCATGGAGGCCTGGATTTGGAACGATACTCAAAATCAAAGTTGAACATCAAATTACAAGCTGATCCAACTTCAGTGGAAATGCCTCAAGACAAGGAAATGATGATCGGTAGTGTGTGTAGCCTCCACGTGCCTGTATGACCTCCCTAAGATGCCTAGATGCCTGGGCATGCTCCGGATGAGGCGGCGGATGGTCTCCTGAGGGATCTCCTCCCAGACCTGGACTAAAGCATCTGCCAACTCCTGGACAGTCTGTGGTGCAACGTGACGGTGGATGGTGCGAGACATGATGTCCCAGATGTGTTCAATCAAATTCGGGTCTAGGGAATGGGCGGGCCAGTCCATAGCTTCAATGTCTTCATCTTGCAGGAACTGCTAACACTCCAGCCATATGAGGTCTGGCATTGTCCTGCTTTAGGAGGAACCCAGGGCCAACCGCAACAGTATATGGTCTCACAAGGGGTCTGAGGATCTCATCTCGGTACCTAAGGGCAGTCAGGCTTCCTCTGGCGAGCACATGTAGGGCTGTGCGGCTCTCCAAAGAAATGCCACCCCACACCATTACTGACCCACTGCCAAACCGGTCATGCTGAAGGATTTTGCAGGCAGCAGATCGCTCTCCACGGCGTCTCCAGACTCTGTCACGTCTGTCACGTGGTCAGTGTGAACCTGCTTTCATCTGTAAAAAGCACAGGGCGCCAATGGCGAATTTGTCAATCCTGGTGTTCGGTTTCAAATTCCAAGCGTGGACGTCGGGCACTCAGACCATCCTCATGGAGTCTGTTTCTAACCGTTTGTGTAGACACATGCACATATGTGGCCTGCTGGAGGTCATTTTGCAGGGCCCTGGCAGTGCTCCTCCTGTTCCTTGTTGCACAAAGGCTGAGGTAGCGGTCCTGCTGCTGGGTTGTTGCCCTCCTACTGCCCCCTCCACATTTCCTGGTGTGGCATGTGTCCTGATAGCGCCTCCAGCCTCTGGACACTATGCTGACACACAGCAAACCTTCTTGCCACAGCTTGCATTGATGTGCCATCCTGGATGAGCTGCACTACCTGAGCAACTTTTGTGGATTGTTGAGTCCATCTCATGCAACCACGAGTGTGAAAGCAAAACCAACATTCAAGTGACCAAAACATCAGCCAGAAAGCATTGGTACTGAGATGTGGTCTGTGGTCTCCACCTGCAGAACCACTCCTTTATTGAGTGTGTCTTGATAATTGCCAATAAGTTCCATCTGTTGCCTATTCCATTTGCACAACAGCATGTGAAATTGATTGACAATCAGTGTTGCTTCCTAAGTGGAGAGTTTGATTTCAGAGAAGTTTGATCTACTTGGAGTTATATTCTGTTTAAGTGTTCCCTTTATTTTTTTGAGCAGTGTATTTTGTACTACATTCAGCTTCTTTGTTCTACTTGTAACTGTTTATTGTAAATTATAAGAAAAACTTGATTAATAAAATGAGCCTGTTAAAAAAAATAAAATAAAATAAAGCAGTAAGTTCGGTGTCACTGTAGTTATACTGTCCTGCAGAATCCTGTTGCTAGGTCATATTTACCGCACTGTGAAAGGCATAAAAAAAAAAAATACAATGGAGGAGCTGGGCTTTTTTTTCACCATTTCATTCCACTTTAGTTCTGTTTTCCAGTATTTTATATGGTAAAGTGAATAGTGTAATTCAAAATTACAACTCCCCTGCAAGAAAACGTCCTCATACGACTGTTTACCCGAAAAATACAGACATTATGGCTCTTAGAAACGGGGAGAAGGGGTTGAACACATTGTGCAGAGACCAGCAGTCAGAATTTGGCTGGTGGAGGCACGTACCGATTACACGCAGCTCATTTTAACTCACCTGCCCTCACCGGCTCAGCTTTTGAAGAGCTGCATGTAAACAGATTTTTATTTCTGTTGGGTATGTGGTCATCTGGAGAAGATGCCAATCTCAAGACTGGAATGAATTTTGTGTGTGTCAATAGTAGCGCTGTCTGTTTTCTGAACAAGTACTATTAACCCCTTTCTGTCATTAGACGTACTATTCCGTCCATGTGGGGTGGGCCCTACTTCCCAAGGACGGAATAGTACGTCCAGCACGATCGGCCGCGCTCACAGGGGGAGCGCGGCCGATCGCGGCCGGGTGTCAGCTGACTATCGCAGCTGACATCCGGCACTATGTGCCAGGAGCGGTCACGGACCGCCCCCGGCACATTAACCCCCGGCACACCGCGATCAAACATGATCGCGGTGTACCGGCGGTATAGGGAAGCATCGCGCAGGGAGGGGGCTCCCTGCGGGCTTCCCTGAGACCCCCGGAGCAACGCGATGTGATCGCGTTGCTCCGAGGGTCTCCTACCTCCCTCCTCGCCGCAGGTCCCGGATCCAAGATGGCCGCGGCATCCGGGTCCTGCAGGGAAGGGAGGTGGCTTACCGAGTGCCTGCTCAGTGCAGGCGCTGGTAAGCTTGCTGCACTCTAAGTGAGATCGCCGATTTGACAGAGTGCTGTGCACAATGTCAAATCACCGATCTGTAATGTCCCCCCCTGGGACAAAGTAAAAAAGTTAAAAAAAAATGTCCACATGTGTAAAAAAAAAAAAAAAAAAAAAAAAAAAATTCCTAAATAAATAAATAAAATAAAAAAATTATTCCCATAAATACATTTCTTTATCTAAATAAAAAAAAAATCAAACAATAAAAGTACACATATTTAGTATGGCCGCGTCCGTAACGACCACACCTATAAAACTATATCACTAGTTAACCCCTTCAGTGAACACCGTAAAAAAAAAAAAAAAAAAAGAGGCAAAAAACAACGCTTTATTCTCATACCGCCAAACAAAAAGTGGAATAACACACGATCAAAAAGACGGATATAAATAACCATGGTACCGCTGAAAACGTCATCTTGTCCCGCAAAAAACGAGCCGCCATACAGCATCATCAGCAAAAAAATAAAAAAGTTATAGTCCTCAGAATAAAGCGATGCCAAAATAATTATTTTTTCTATAAATTAGCTTTTATCATATAAAAGCGCCAAAACATAAAAAAATTATATAAATGAGGTATCGCTGTAATCGTACTGACCCGAAGAAAAAAACTGCTTTATCAATTTTACCAAACGCGGAACGGTATAAACGCCTCCCCCAAAAGAAATTCATGAATAGCTGGTTTTTGGTCATTCTGCCTCACAAAAATCGGAATAAAAAGCGATCAAAAAAATCTCCCGTGCCCGAACATGTTACTAATAAAAACGTCAACTCGTCCCACAAAAAACAAGACCTCACATGACTCTGTGGACTCAAATATGGAAAAATTATAGCTCTCAAAATGTGGTAACGCAAAAAATATTTTTTGCAATAAAAAGCGTCTTTCAGTGTGTGACGGCTGCCAATCATAAAAATCCGCTAAATAACCCGCTATAAAAGTAAATCAAACCCCCCTTCATCACCCCCTTAGTTAGGGAAAAATTAAAAAAAAATTAAAAAAATGTATTTATTTCCATTTTCCCATTAGGGTTAGGGCTAGGGTTGGGGCTAAAGTTAGGGTTAGGGTTTGGATTACATTTACGGTTGGGAATAGGGTTGGGATTAGTGTTAGGGGTGTGTCTGGGTTAGGGGTGTGGTTAGGGTTACCGTTGGGGTTAGGGTAAGGGGTGTGTTTGGATTAGGGTTTCAGTTATAATTGGGGGTTTCCACTGTTTAGGCACATCAGGGGCTCTCCAAATGTGACATGGCATCCGATTTCAATTCCAGCCAATTCTGCGTTGAAAAAGTAAATCAGTGCTTCTTCCCTTCCAAGCTCTCCCGTGCGCCCAAACAGGGGATTACCCCAACATATTCCAAAATGGTGTCACTTGTGGGGGGTTTCTACTGTTTAGGTACATTAGGGGCTCTGCAAACGCAATGTGACTCCTGCAGACCATTCCATCTAAGTCTGCATTCCAAATGGCGCTCCTTCCCTTCCGAGCCCTCCCATGCGCCCAAACGGTGGTTCCCCCCCACATATGGGGTATCAGCGGTCCAATTTCTCCTGTTATCATTGGAAAAATACAAAACTGGGGGCTAAAAAATAATTTTTTGGGGAAATTTTTTATTTTTTTTATCTTCACGGCTCTGCGTTATAAACTGTAGTGAAACACTTGGGGGTTCAAAGTTCTCACAACACAACTAGATAAGTTCCTTGGGGGGTCTAGTTTCCAATATTGGGTCACTTGTGGGGGGTTTCTACTGTTTAGGTACATTAGGGGCTCTGCAAATGCAATGTGACGCCTGCGGACCAATCCATCTAAGTCTGCATTGCAAATGATGATCCTTCCCTTCCGAGCTCTGCCATGCGCTCAAACGGTGGTTCCCCCCAGATATCAGGTATCATCGTATTCAGGACAAATTGGACAACAATATATAGGGTCCAATTTCTCCTGTTAACCTTGGAAAAATACAAAACTGGGGGCTAAAAAATAATTTTTGTGGAAAAAAAATATTTTTTATTTGCACGGCTCTCCGTTATAAACTGTAGTGAAACACTTGGGGGTTCAAAGCTCTCAAAACACATCTAGATGAGTTCCTTAGGGGGTCTACTTTCCAAAATGGTGTCACTTGTGGGGGGGGTTTTACTGTTTAGGTACATTAGGGGCTCTGCAAACGCAATGTGACGCCTGCAGACCATTCCATCTAAGTCTGCATTCCAAATGGCGCTCCATCCCTTCCGAGCGCTCCCATGCGCCCAAACGGTGGTTCCCCCCCACATATGGGGTATCAGCGTACTCAGGACAAATTGTACAACAACTTTTGGGGTCCAATTTCTTCTCTTACCCTTTGGAAAATAAAAAATTGGGGGCGAAAAGATCATTTTTGTGAAAAAATATGATTTTTTTTTACGGTTCTGCATTATAAACTTCTGTGAAGCACTTGGTGGGTCAAAGTGCTCACCACACATCTAGATAAGTTCCTTAGGGTGTCTACTTTCCAAAATGGTGTCACTTGTGGGGGGTTTCAATGTTTAGGCACATCAGGGGCTCTCCAAACCCAACATGGCGTCCCATGTCAATTCCAGTCAATTTTGCATTGAAAAGTCAAATGGCGCTCCTTCGCTTTCGAGCTCTGTCATGCGCCCAAACAGTGGTTTACCCCTACATATGGGGTATCTGCGTACTCAGGACAAATTGTATAACATCTTTTGGGGTCCATTTTCTCCTGTTACCCTTGGTAAAATAAAACAAATTGGAGCTGAAGTAAATTTTGTGTGAAAAAAAGTTAAATGTTCATTTTTATTTAAACATTCCAAAAATTCCTGTGAAACACCTGAAGGGTTAATAAACTTTTTGAATGTGGTTTTGAGCACCTTGAGGGGTGCAGTTTTTAGAATGGTGTCACACTTGGGTATTTTCTATCATATAGACCCCTCAAAATGACTTCAAATGAGATGTGGTCCCTAAAAAAAAATGGTGTTGTAAAAATGAGAAGTTGCTGGTCAACTTTTAACCCTTATAACTCCCTAACAAAAAAAAATGTTGGTTCCAAAATGGTGCTGATGTAAAGTAGACATGTGGGAAATGTTACTTAAGTATTTTGTGTGACATATCACTGTGATTTAATTGCATAAAAATTCAAATTTGGAAAATTGCGAAATTTTCAAAATTTTCGCTAAATTTCCATTTTTTTCACAAATAAACGCAGGTAATATCAAAGAAATTTTACCACTATCATGAAGTACAATATGTCACGAGAAAACAATGTCAGAATCACCAGGATCCGTTGAAGCGTTCCAGAGTTATAACCTCATAAAGGGACAGTGGTCAGAATTGTAAAAATTGGCCCGGTCCATAACGTGCAAACCACCCTTGGGGGTGAAGGGGTTAAAGGGAACCTGTCACCCCCAACATCGAAGGTGAGCTAAGCCCACCGGCATCAGGGGCTTCCCTACAGCATTCTGGAATGATGTAGATAAGCCCCTGATGTATCCTGAAAGATGAGAAAAAGAGGTTAGATTATACTCACCCAGGCGCGGTCCCGCTGCTGTCCGGTCCGATGGGTGTCGCCGTCCGGTCCAGCGCCTCCCATCTTCTTACGATGACGTCCTCTTGTCTTCACGCTTCGGCTCCGGTGCAGGCGTACTTTGTCTGCCCTGTTGAGGGCAGGGCAAAGTACTGCAGTGCGCAGGCGCTGGGAAAGGTCAGAGAGGCCCAGCACCAGCGCACTGTAGTACTTTACTCTGCCCTCAACAGGGCTGACAAAGTGTGCCGGAGCCAAAGCGTGAAGACAAGAAGAGGACGTCATCGTAAGAAGATGGGAGGCCCCGGACCTCGACGCCCATCGGATCGGACCGCCCGTCCAGGTGAGTATAATCTAACCTCTTTTTCTCATCTTTCAGGATACATCAGGGGCTTATATACAGCATTCCAGAATGCTGTAGATAAGCCCCTGATGCCGGTGGGCTTAGCTCACCTTCGATTTTGGGGGTGACAGGTTCCCTTTAACTAAACAGTATAGACTGTTGGTAGAACCTTGTGTTCCCCATCTCCTGTTTTCAAGAGCCACCATTTTCAGCATTATTTTAGTATTGCACATTTGATAGGTTTATCACCGGTGCAATATTAATGAAATCCGTAACATATAATCTGTTGGTTGATCTTAAGGACTAGAGATGTGGAAGGTATAGCAGAAAACCCAATTAACAGATTTGTTTTTTCATCTGTAAATAGGACTTTGGCAGTATGAGGGCCTTTCCTTTTTATAGCTATAATATCCTCTCATCAGCTGTTATTGATTCACTTAGCTATAGCCTAGGTCTTCACCCTATCTAGTCCTTGCTTATTATAGAAAGAACAGATAGCAGAAATACATTTGTATGCATTATTTAGCTACATTTAAAACTTTTTTTTTTCCCCAGATTGGAACAGGCTTTACAGATGAAGACTTAGAAAAGCATCACCGTTTTCTAAAGGTAACGGTTTCAGTGTAGTCTGATAATATACTGTTTTGTACGCATAATCATCCTATATGTAAAGTGTCTCTTGAGAGAGAATGAGGACTTGAACTCTTATCACCTCCTATTGGATGTAGCAATCTTAAGAGTCAATATCAACTCTTTAACAAGCCTTGCAATATGACTTGGGGTAAAAGCCAAACAAGAATTTCAATTTGCAGACAGTGTTTCAGCTTGCTGCCCCACATCAGTGCAAAGTATGAGATCTGAATTGACTAGGTGAGAGACTGAACGCCTTAATGACCACCGATAAGCCTTTTAACGGCAGCAGTTAAGGGGCATTATTCATCAGCGCCGCTTTGTAATGGTGCTAAGAAATAAGGTTATAGCACCCCCTGCATCGGAAATTCTCAATTTTTTTTTTTCGCAAATAATCACAAGTCATATCAAACAAATGTTACCACTATCATGAAGTACAATATGTCACAAGAAAACAATCTCTGAATCAGTGGGGTCCATTGAAGCGTTGCAGAGATATGACAACAGAAATTGACACTGGTCAGAATTGTAAATATTGGCTGGGCCTTAGGTCAAAATAGAATTGGTCACTAAGGCGTTAAAGATCAATGTATACAAGGCATTCTGCAGTCAGGTAGTATCAGGTTAGTGAACCAGATCGGGAACATTAGAATTGTTTTGTCCATAACATTGTGGATATAAAGATACTATCAGCTTCGCAATAAACTCCCTGTCTTATTTACATTATCTGCACTATTGATACTTTTGTGAGCAAGTTCAGCTATGACCATAATTTTTGAGGTTATGTTTCCCGATATTTGCTGTCTTCGTGTTAGTGGGATTTTGAATTTTGACATATATGCTGCACTGACTTTTCATCATCTTTTACCTCACCTGTATTCCCACCTCTTCATCTGATTATAATAGGGCATAACAGGGGAAGAGTGAGGGCACCAATCTCGTATCTTATAGGGGGCCAACCTCCAGAGTTATTTAGTATTAGAGAGGGAACACTAGGATTTTTTTGGGGGTAATTACTTTGGGTATAACTATGCACAGAGGACCTGTTTACACGATTATTGGAGTAATAATATATCCTGCACCCCAGGTAAAAATTAGAATACTGTAGGTTACACTGGTGTATTAGTGTTTTTTAGTCATTGTCAAAATAAACTAGATGGGTATTTCCTGAAGGAACTACAGATAGTGTTTTGGTATGGTACCCAGGCTGCCCCTGCAAGAGTTTTACACTTGCATGCCCCTCAGGACCGATTTGGTGGGTGGGGCACCTCAGGTGCCGATTTGGTGGGCGGGGCCCCTCGGGCCGATTTGGTGGGCAGGGCCACTCGGGGTCCGAATTGGTGAGCGGGGTAATCTACTATATAATTATCTAAGGGCACTTCCGTCTTTCTGTCACCGTTATTCGTTCGCTGATTGGTCTCGGCAGCTGCTTGTCATAGCTGCAGCGACCAATCAGCGACGCGCACAGTACGGAAGAAAATGGCCGCTCCTTACTCCCCGCACTCACTGCCCGGTGCCCGCATACTCCCCTCCGGTCAGCGCTCACACAGGGTTAATGGCAGCGTTGACCGTGGTGTAACGCACTCGGTTAACGCTGCTATTAACCCTGTGTGACCACCTTTTTACTATTGATGCTGCTTATGCAGCATGAATAGTAAAAATATCTAATGTTAAAAATAATAAAAAAAAATAAAAAATAGTTAAATACTCACCCTCCGGATCAGGAACCGGCCTTTCCCGCTCCGCGCGACGCCCCGGTCACCGCTGCATGCATTGCGGTCTCGCGAGATGATGACGTGCGGTCTCACAACACCGCTACGTCATCATCTTGTGAGACCGCAATGCACTCTTGGGACCGGAGAGCGCAACAAGCATCGGGTACCGGCTGCTCCAGGAGGTGCAACAAGCATCGTGTACCGGCCGCTCTAGGAGGTGCAACAAGCATCAGGTACCGGCCGCTCCAGGAGGTGAGTATGTAACTATTTTTTATTTTAATTCTTTTTTTTTTTTAACAGGGATATGCAGTATACTATGTGACTGGACAATATACTACGTGACTGGGCAGTATAACTACGTGGCTCTGCGCTGTATACTGCGCGGCTCTGCGCTGTATACTGCGCAGCTCTGTGCTGAATACTGCGCGGCGCTGCGCTGAATACTGCGCGGCTCTGCGCTGAATACTGCGCGGCTCTGCGCTGTATACTGCGCGGCTCTGCGCTGTATACTGCGCGGCTCTGCGCTGTATACTGCGCGGCTCTGCGCTGTATACTGCGCGGCTCTGCGCTGTATACTGCGCGGCTCTGCGCTGTATACTGCGCGGCTCTGCGCTGTATACTGCGCGGCTCTGCGCTGTATACTGCGCGGCTCTGCGCTGTATACTGCGCGGCTCTGCGCTGTATACTGCGCCGCTCTGCGCTGTATACTGCGCCGCTCTGGGCTGTATACTGCGCCGCTCTGGGCTGTATACTGCGTGGTGTTGCGCTGTATACTGCGCGGCTCTGCGCTGTATACTGCGCAGCTCTGCGCTGTATACTGCGCAGCTCTGCGCTGTATACTGCGTGGCTGTGCAATATACTACGTGGACATACATATTCTAGAATACCCGATGCGTTAAAATCGGGCCACCATCTAGTAATAATAATAATAATAAGACTACAGATAGTGCTTTGGAATTGTGCTGTGCTGTCACTTTAAGAGCTGATATCTGACAAAACTTTTGTGCTGGTGGGCTCAAGTACAGTTCATAGGCGTTGGCATAGTAACTGTGTCTGACTGCGCATATAAATGAGCTAATCAGCCAGGTGGCAGTTGGCAGTTATTTTTAGAAATTGCCTCAGAAATCAGGCCCATTATAAACGTATGGGAAAATTTCCCTATTGAAATGCATTGAAACACTTTTTTCAAATGCAAATTGCGCCAAAACTACAAATCCGATCGACACCAAAAATACTTAGCACACCTCTTGGGGACGCTGGCTTCGAAATGACACCTCACTGGAGTCTGTGAGTGAAACGGTTCAGGCCGCATTAACTGCGGACTGAATAATAATAAGAATAACTAGATAGGTATTTCCTGAAGGAACTACAGATAGTGCTTTGGAATGGTGCCCGGGCTGCCCCTGCAAGACTTTCACACTTGGGTGCCCCTCAGGCGCTGGTTTGGTAGTTGTAGCCCCTCAGGGTTGAGGCCACTCTGGGTCCGATTTGGTGGGCCGGGTCACTCTGGGTCCGATTTGGCGGGCGGCGCCACTCTGGGTCCGATTGGGCAGGCGGCGCCACTCTGGGTCCGATTTGGCGGGCGGCGCCACTCTGGGTCCGATTTGGTGGGCCGGGTCACTCTGGGTCCGATTTGGTGGCCCGGGTCACTCTGGGTCCGATTTGGTGGCCCGGGTCACTCTGGGTCCGATTTGGTGGGCCGGGTCACTCTGGGTCCGATTTGGTGGGCCGGGACACTCTGGGTCCGATTTGGCGGGCCGGGTCACTCTGGGTCCGATTTGGCGGGCCGGGTCACTCTGGGTCCGATTTGGCGGGCCGGGTCACTCTGGGTCCGATTTGGCGGGCCGGGTCACTCTGGGTCCGATTTGGCGGGCCGGGTCACTCTGGGTCCGATTTGGCGGGCCGGGTCACTCTGGGTCCGATTTGGCGGGCGGCGCCACTCTGGGTCCGATTTGGCGGGCGGCGCCACTCTGGGTCCGATTTGGCGGGCGGCGCCACTCTGGGTCCGATTTGGCGGGCGGCGCCACTCTGGGTCCGATTTGGCGGGCGGCGCCACTCTGGGTCCGATTTGGCGGGCGGCGCCACTCTGGGTCCGATTTGGCGGGCGGCGCCACTCTGGGTCCGATTTGGCGGGCGGCGCCACTCTGGGTCCGATTTGGCGGGCGGCGCCACTCTGGGTCCGATTTGGCGGGCGGCGCCACTCTGGGTCCGATTTGGCGGGCGGCGCCACTCTGGGTCCGATTTGGCGGGCGGCGCCACTCTGGGTCCGATTTGGCCGGCGGCGCCACTCTAGGTCCGATTTGGCCGGCGGCGCCACTCTGGGTCCGATTTGGCCGGCGGCGCCACTCTGGGTCCGATTTGGCCGGCGGCGCCACTCTGGGTCCGATATGGCGGGCGGCGCCACTCCGGGTCCGATATGGCGGGCGGCGCCACTCTGGGTCCGATATGGCGGGCGGCCCCACTCCGGGTCCGATTTGGCGGGCGGCGCCACTCTGGGTCCGATTTGGCGGGCTGGGTCCGATTTGGTGAGCGGGGCAATAATTATAAGACTACAGATAGTGTTTTGGAATTGTGCTCTACTGTCACTTTAAGAGCGGACATTATCTGACAAAACTTGTGACCTGGTGGGCTGATGTAGAGTTTATAGGCGTTGGCATAGTAACTGGGTCTCACTGCGCATATCAATGAGCTAATCAGCCAGGTGGCAGTTATTTTTAGAAATTGCCTCAGAAATCAGGCCCATTATAAACGTATTGGAAAATTTCCCTATTGAAACGCATTGAGACACTTTTTTCAAACGCAAATTGCGCCAAAACTACAAATCCGATCGACACGAAAAATACTTAGCACACCTCTCAGGAACGCTGGCTTCGAAATGACACCTGACTGGAGTCTGTGAGTTTAGCGGTTCGGGCCGCATTACGTGCGGACTGAATAATAATAAGAATAACTAGATAGGTATTTCCTGAAGGAACTACAGATAGTGCTTTGGAATGGTGCCCGGGCTGCCCCTGCAAGACTTTCACACTTGGGTGCCCCTCAGGCGGTCCGATTTGGTAGGCAGAGTCACTCTGGGTCTGATTTGGTGGGTTGGGTCAATCTAGGTCTGATTTTGTGGGCGGGGCCACTCGGGGTCCAATTTGGGGGGCGGGGCCACTCGGTGCACTTACTTTTCACACACGGGATCGAGGGTGCACTTACTTTTCACACACGTGACGAGAGGGTGTCATAGTCACTTTATTCCGATGTTTGACTTTGATAAATGATCATGTCCAAAATGGACACCATACATTTGCATAGCTGCCATCTTTGGAAGGTCAAGTTGGGGGTAATGGAAAGTTTGCCATTATTTCCTATGGGAAATTTTTTTTTTAAAATGCACTTTTAAAAAAAACTACAAATCAGATCGACACGAAAAATTCTTAGCACACCTCTCGTGGACGCTGGCTTCGAAATGACGCCTCACTGGAGTCTGTGCGTGCAGCGGTTTGGGCCGCATTAATTGCGGAAAAAAACTGAATAATAAGATTTCCATGTTCGGATTACAATAATAATACTAGATGGGTATTTCCTGAAGGAACTACAGATAGTGCTTTGGAATGGTGCCCGGGCTGCCCCTGCAAGACTTTGACACTTGGGTGCCCCTCAGGCGGTCCGATTTGGTGGGTTGGGTCAATCTGGGTCTGATTTTGTGGGCGGGGTAAATCTAGGTCCGATTCGGTGGGCGGGGTCACTTTTGGTCCGATTCTGTGGGCGCGGCCACTCTGGGTCCGATTCGGTGGGCGGAGCCACTCTGGGTCCGATTTGGTGGGCGGGGCACCTTAGGGACCAATTTGGTGGGTGGGGTCACTCGGTCCGATTTGGTGGGCTGGGCACCTCAGGGTCTGATTTGGTGGGCTGGGCACCTCAGGGTCCGATTTGGTGGGTGGGGTCACTCTGGGTCCGATTTGGTGGAAGGGGTCACTCTGGGCCCGATTTGGTGGAAGGGGTCACTCTGGGTCCGATTTGGTGGAAGGGGTCACTCTGGGTCTGATTTGGTGGAAGGGGTCACTCTGGGTCCGATTTGGTGGGCGGAGCCACTCTGGGTCTGATTTGGTGGGCGGGGTCACTCTGGGTCCGATTTAGGGGGCGGGGTCACTCTGGGTCCGATTTGGTGGGCCGGGCCCCTCGGGGTCCGATTTGGTGGGCCGGGCCTCTCGGGTTCCGAATTGGTGAGCGGGGTAATCTACTATATAATTGTCTAAGGGCACTTCCGTCTTTCTGTCCCACAACACTGCTACGTCATCATCTCGTGAGACCGCAATGCACTCTTGGGACCAGAGCGCGCAACAAGCATCGGGTACCGGCCACTCCAGGTGCAACAAGCATCGTGTACCGGCCGCTCTAGGAGGTGCAACAACCATCAGATACCGGCCGCTCCAGGAGGTGAGTATGTAACTTTTTATTTTAATTTTTTTTTTTTTTTAACAGGGATATGCAGTATACTATGTGACTGGACAATATACTACGTGACTGGGCAGTATGACTACGTGGCTCTGCGCTGTATACTGCGTGGCTCTGCGCTGTATACTGCGTGGCTCTGCGCTGTATACTGCGTGGCTCTGCGCTGTATACTACGCGGCTCTGCGCTGTATACTACGCGGCTCTGCGCTGTATACTGCGTGGCTCTGCGCTGTGTACTGCGCGGCTCTGCGCTGTGTACTGCGCGGCTCTGCGCTGTGTACTGCACGGCTCTGCGCTGTGTACTGCGCGGCTCTGCACTGTACTGCGCGTTCTGCGCTGTATACTGCGTGGCTCTGCGCTGTATACTGCACGGCTCTGCGCTTTGTACTGCGCGGCTCTGCGCTATATACTGCGTGGCTCTTCGCTGTATACTACGCGGCTCTGCGCTGTGTACGGCGAGGCTCTGCGCTGTGTACTGCGCGTGTCCGTGCTGTGTACTGCGCGTGTCTGCGCTGTATACTGCGCGGCTCTGCGCTGTGTACTGCGCAGCTCTGCACTGTGTACTGCACGGCTCTGCGCTGTGTACTGCGGGGCTCTGCACTGTATACTGCGGGGCTCTGCGCTGTATACTACGCGGCTCTGCGCTGTATACTGCGCGGCTCTGCGCTGTATACTGCGCGGCTCTGCGCTGCATACTGCGTGGCTCTACGCTGTGTACTGCGCGGCTCTGCGCTGTATACTGCGCGGCTCTGCGCTGTATACTGGGTGGCTCTGCGCTGTGTACTGCGCGGCTCTGTGCTGTGTACTGCGCGGCTCTGCACTGTGTACTGCGCGGCTCTGCGCTGTGTACTGCGTGGCTCTGCGCTGTGTACTGCGCGGCTCTGTGCTTTGTACTGTGCGGCTCTGCGCTGTGTACTGCGCGGCTCTGCGCTGTATACTGCGCGGCTCTGCGCTGTGTACTGCGCGGCTCTGCGCTGTGTACTGCGCGGCTCTGCGCTGTGTACTGCGCGGCTCTGCGCTGTGTACTGCTCGGCTCTGCGCTGTGTACTGCGCGGCTCTCCGCTGTGTACTGCGCGGCTCTGCGCTGTGTACTGCGCGGCTCTGCGCTGTGTACTGCGCGGCTCTGCGCTTTATACTGCGCGGCTTTGCGCTGTGTACTGCGCGGCTCTGCGCTTTATACTGCGCGGCTCTGCGCTTTATACTGCGCGGCTTTGCGCTGTGTACTGCGCGGCTCTGCGCTGTGTACTGCGCGGCTCTGCGCTGTGTACTGCGCGGCTCTGCGCTGTGTACTGCGCGGCTCTGCGCTTTATACTGCGCGGCTCTGCGCTGTGTACTGCACGGCTCTGCGCTGTGTACTGCGCGGCTCTGCGCGGTATACTGCGCGGCTCTGCGCTTTATACTGCGCGGCTCTGCGCTGTGTACTGCACGGCTCTGCGCTGTGTACTGCGCGGCTCTGCGCTGTGTACTGCGCGGCTCTGCGCTGTGTACTGCGCGGCTCTGCGCTGTGTACTGCGCGGCTCTGCGCTGTGTACTGCGCGGCTCTGCGCTGTGTACTGCGCGGCTCTGCGCTGTGTACTGCGCGGCTCTGCGCTGTGTACTGCGCGGCTCTGCGCTGTGTACTGCGCGGCTCTGCGCTGTGTACTGCGCGGCTCTGCGCTGTGTACTGCGCGGCTCTGCGCTGTGTACTGCGCGGCTCTGCGCTGTGTACTGCGCGGCTCTGCGCTGTGTACTGCGCGGCTCTGCGCTGTGTACTGCGCGGCTCTGCGCTGTGTACTGCGCGGCTCTGCTCTGTGTACTGCGCGGCTCTGCGCTGTGTACTGCGCGGCTCTGCGCTGTGTACTGCGCGGCTCTGCGCTGTGTACTGCGCGGCTCTGCGCTGTGTACTGCGCGGCTCTGCGCTGTGTACTGCGCGGCTCTGCGCTGTGTACTGCGCGGCTCTGCGCTGTGTACTGCGCGGCTCTGCACTGTGTACTGCGCGGCTCTGCGCTGTGTACTGCGCGGCTCTGCGCTGTGTACTGCGCGGCTCTGCACTGTATACTGCGTGGCTGTGCAATATACTACGTGGACATGCATATTCTAGAATACCCGATGAGTTAGAATCGGGCCACAGTCTAATAATCATAAGACTACGGATAGTGGTTTGGAATTGTGCTGTACTGTCACTTTAAGAGCTGATATTATCTGACAAAACTTGTGACCTGGTGAGCTGATGTAGATTTCATAGGCGTTGGCATAGTAACTGTGTCTGACTGCGCATATCAATGAGCTAATCAGCCAGGTGGCAGTTATTTTTAGAAATTGCCTCAGAAACCAGCCCATTATAAACGTATAGGAAAATTTCTCCATTGAAACGCATTGAAAGACTTTTTTCAAACACAAATTGCGCAAAAACTACAAATCCGATCGGCACGAAAAATACTTAGCACACCTCTTGGGGACGCTGGCTTCGAAATGACACCTCACTGGAGTCTGTGAGTTTAGCGGTTCGGGCCGCATTACGTGCGGACTGAATAATAAGAATAAGAAGAAGTTTACCACGGTGGAATAACAGTATAGTGCTTTGTTCCAAAGCACTATAACTAGATGGGTATTTCCTGAAGGAACTACAGATAGTGCTTTGGAATGGTGCCCGGGCTGCCCCTGCAAGACTTTCACACTTGGGTGCCCCTCAGGCGGTCCGATTTGGTGGGTTGGGTCAATCTGGGTCTGATTTTGTGGGCGGGGTAAATCTAGGTCCGATTCGGTGGGCGGGGTCACTTTTGGTCCGATTCTGTGGGCGGAGCCACTCTGGGTCCGATTTGGTGGGCGGGGCACCTTAGGGACCAATTTGGTGGGTGGGGTCACTCGGTCCGATTTGGTGGGCTGGGCACCTCAGGGTCTGATTTGGTGGGCTGGGCACCTCAGGGTCCGATTTGGTGGGTGGGGTCACTCTGGGTCCGATTTGGTGGGCGGGGTCACTCTGGGCCCGATTTGGTGGAAGGGGTCACTCTGGGTCCGATTTGGTGGAAGGGGTCACTCTGGGTCCGATTTGGTGGAAGGGGTCACTCTGGGTCCGATTTGGTGGAAGGGGTCACTCTGGGTCTGATTTGGTGGAAGGGGTCACTCTGGGTCCGATTTGGTGGGCGGAGCCACTCTGGGTCCGATTTGGTGGGCAGGGTCACTCTGGGTCCGATTTAGGGGGCGGGGTCACTCTGGGTCTGATTTGGTGGGCCGGGCCCCTCGGGGTCCGATTTGGTGGGCCGGGCCTCTCGGGTTCCGAATTGGTGAGCGGGGTAATCTACTATATAATTGTCTAAGGGCACTTCCATCTTTCTGTCTCACAACACCGCTACGTCATCATCTCGTGAGACCGCAATGCACTCTTGGGACCGGAGCGCGCAACAAGCATCGGGTACCGGCCACTCCAGGTGCAACAACCATCAGATACCGGCCGCTCCAGGAGGTGAGTATGTAACTTTTTTATTTTAATTCTTTTTTTTTTTTTTAACAGGGATATGCAGTATACTATGTGACTGGACAATATACTACGTGACTGGGCAGTATAACTACGTGTCTCTGCGCTGTATACTGCGTGGCTCTGCGCTGTATACTGCGTGGCTCTGCGCTGTATACTACGCGGCTCTGCGCTGTATACTACGCGGCTCTGCGCTGTATACTAAGCGGCTCTGCGCTCTATACTGCGTGGCTCTGCGCTGTGTACTGCGCGGCTCTGCGCTGTGTACTGCGCGGCTCTGCGCTGTGTACTGCACGGCTCTGCACTGTGTACTGCGCGTTCTGCGCTGTATACTGCGCGGCTCTGCGCTGTATACTGCGCGGCTCTGCGCTTTGTACTGCGCGGCTCTGCGCTATATACTGCGTGGCTCTTCGCTGTATACTACGCGGCTCTGCGCTGTGTACTGCGCGGCTCTGCGCTGTGTACTGCGCATGTCCGTGCTGTGTACTGCGCGTGTCTGCGCTGTATACTGCGCGGCTCTGCGCTGTGTACTGCGCGGCTCTGCACTGTGTACTGCACGGCTCTGCGCTGTATACTGCGGGGCTCTGCATTGTATGCTGCGGGGCTCTGCGCTGTATACTACGCGGCTCTGCGCTGTATACTGCGCGGCTCTGCGCTGCATACTGCGTGGCTCTACGCTGTGTACTGCGCGGCTCTGCGCTGTATACTGCGCGGCTCTGCGCTGTATACTGGGTGGCTCTGCGCTGTATACTGTGCGGCCCTGGCTGTGTGCGGCTCTGCGCTGTGTACTGCGCGGCTCTGCGCTTTATACTGTGCGGCTCTGCGCTCTGTACTGCGCGGCTCTGCGCTGTGTACTGCGCGGCTCTGCGCTGTATACTGCGCGGCTCTGCGCTGTGTACTGCGCAGCTCTGCGCTGTGTACTGCTCGGCTCTGCGCTGTGTACTGCGCGGCTCTCCGCTGTGTACTGCGTGGCTCTGCGCTGTGTACTGCGCGGCTCTGCGCTGTGTACTGCTCGGCTCTGGGCTGTGTACTGCGCGGCTCTCCGCTGTGTACTGCGCGGCTCTGCGCTGTGTACTGCGCGGCTCTGTGCTGTGTACTGCGCGGCTCTGCGCTGTGTACTGCTCGGCTCTGCGCTGTGTACTGCGTGGCTCTCCGCTTTATACTGCGCGGCTCTGCGCTGTGTACTGCGCGGCTCTGCGCTGTGTACTGTGCGGCTCTGCGCTGTGTACTGCGCGGCTCTGCGCTTTATACTGCGCGGCTTTGCGCTGTGTACTGCGCGGCTCTGCGCTGTGTACTGCGCGGCTCTGCGCTGTGTACTGCACGGCTCTGCGCTTTATACTGCGCGGCTCTGCGCTGTGTACTGCGCGGCTCTGCGCGGTATACTGTGCGGCTCTGCGCTTTATACTGTGCGGCTCTGCGCTCTGTACTGCACGGCTCTGCGCTGTCTACTGCGCGGCTCTGCGCTGTATACTGCGCAGCTCTGCGCTGTGTACTGCGCGGCTCTGCGCTGTGTACTGCGCGGCTCTCCGCTTTATACTACGCGGCTCTCCGCTTTATACTGCGCGGCTCTGCGCTGTGTACTGCGTGGCTCTGCGCTGTGTACTGCGCGGCTCTGGGCTGTGTACTGCGCGGCTCTGCGCTGTGTACTACGCGGCTCTCCGCTTTATACTGCGCGGCTCTGCGCTGTGTACTGCGCGGCCCTGCGCTGTGTACTGCGCGGCTCTGCGCTTTATACTGCGTGGCTTTGCGCTGTGTACTGCATGGCTCTGCGCTGTGTACTGCGCGGCTCTGCGCTGTGTACTGCGCGGCTCTGCGCTGTGTACTGCGTGGCTCTGCGCTGTGTACTGTGCGGCTCTGCGCTGTGTACTGCGCGGCTCTGCGCTTTATACTGCGTGGCTTTGCGCTGTGTACTGCATGGCTCTGCGCTGTGTACTGCGCGGCTCTGCGCTGTGTACTGCGCGGCTCTGCGCTGTGTACTGCGCGGCTCTGCGCTGTGTACTGCACGGCTCTGCGCTGTATACTGCGCGGCTCTGCGCTGTGTACTGCCCGGCTCTGCGCTGTGTACTGCGCGGCTCTGCGCTTTATACTGCGCGGCTCTGCGCTCTGTACTGCGCGGCTCTGCGCTGTGTACTGCGCGGCTCTGCGCTGTGTACTGCACGGCTCTGCGCTTTATACTGCGCGGCTCTGCGCTGTGTACTGCGCGGCTCTGCGCTGTGTACTGCACGGCTCTGCGCTGTGTACTGCGCGGCTCTGCGCTGTGTACTGCGCGGCTCTGCGCTGTGTACTGCACGGCTCTGCGCTTTATACTGCGCGGCTCTGCGCTGTGTACTGCGCGGCTCTGCGCTGTGTACTGCGCGGCTCTGCGCTTTATACTGCGCGGCTCTGCGCTGTGTACTGCGCGGCTCTACGCTGTGTACTGCGCGGCTCTGCGCTGTGTACTGTGTGGCTGTGCAATATACTTCGTGGACATGCATATTGTAGAATACCCGATGAGTTAGAATCGGGCCACCATCTAATAATTATAAGACTACGGATAGTGGTTTGGAATTGTGCTGTACTGTCACTTTAAGAGCTGATATTATCTGACAAAACTTGTGACCTGGTGAGCTGATGTAGATTTCATAGGCGTTGGCATAGTAACTGTGTCTGACTGCGCATATCAATGAGCTAATCAGCCAGGTGGCAGTTATTTTTAGAAATTGCCTCAGAAACCAGCCCATTATAAACGCATAGGAAAATTTCTCTATTGAAACGCATTGAAAGACTTTTTTCAAACACAAATTGCGCAAAAACTACAAATCCGATCGGCACGAAAAATACTTAGCACACCTCTTGGGGACGCTGGCTTCGAAATGACACCTCACTGGAGTCTGTGAGTGAAGCGGTTCGGGCCGCATTACGTGCGGACTGAATAATAAGAATAAGAAGAAGTTATCCACGGTGGAATAACAGTATAGTGCTTTGTTCCAAAGCACTATAATAATAACTAGATGGGTATTTCCTGGAGGAACTACAGATAGTGCTTTGGAATGGTGCCCGGGCTGCCCCTGCAAGACTTTCACACTTGGGTGCCCCTCAGGCGCTGGTTTGGTGGGCCGGGTCACTCTGTTTCCGATTTAGTGGGCCGGGTCACTCCAGGTCCGATTTTGTGGGCCGGGTCACTCCGGGTCCGATTTGGTGGGCCGGGTCACTCCGGGTCCGATTTGGTGGGCCGGGTCACTCCGGGTCCGATTTGGTGGGCCGGGTCACTCCGGGTCCGATTTGGTGGGCCGGGTCACTCCGGGTCCGATTTGGTGGGCCGGGTCACTCCGGGTCCGATTTGGTGGCCCGGGTCACTCCGGGTCCGATTTGGTGGCCCAGGTCACTCCGGGTCCGATTTGGTGGCCCGGGTCACTCCGGGTCCGATTTGGTGGCCCGGGTCACTCTGGGTCCGATTTGGTGCGCCGGGTCACTCTGGGTCCGATTTGGTGCGCCGGGTCACTCTGGGTCCGATTTGGTGGCCCGGGTCACTCTGGGTCCGATTTGGTGGCCCGGGTCACTCTGGGTCCGATTTGGTGGCCCGGGTCACTCTGGGTCCGATTTGGTGGGCCGGGTCACTCTGGGTCCGATTTGGTGGGCCGGGTCACTCTGGGTCCGATTTGGTGGCCCGGGTCACTCTGGGTCCGATTTGGTGGCCCGGGTCACTCTGGGTCCGATTTGGTGGGCCGGGTCACTCCGGGTCCGATTTGGTGGCCTGGGTCACTCCGGGTCCGATTTGGTGGCCCGGGTCACTCCGGGTCCGATTTGGTGGCCCGGGTCACTCCGGGTCCGATTTGGTGGCCCGGGTCACTCTGGGTCCGATTTGGTGCGCCGGGTCACTCTGGGTCCGATTTGGTGCGCCGGGTCACTCTGGGTCCGATTTGGTGCGCCGGGTCACTCTGGGTCCGATTTGGTGGCCCGGGTCACTCTGGGTCCGATTTGGTGGCCCGGGTCACTCTGGGTCCGATTTGGTGGGCCGGGTCACTCTGGGTCCGATTTGGTGGGCTGGGTCACTCTGGGTCCGATTTGGTGGGCCGGGTCACTCTGGGTCCGATTTGGTGGCCCGGGTCACTCTGGGTCCGATTTGGTGGCCCGGGTCACTCTGGGTCCGATTTGGTAGCCTGGGTCACTCTGGGTCCGATTTGGTGGCCCGGGTCACTCTGGGTCTGATTTGGTGGCCCGGGTCACTCTGGGTCCGATTTGGTGGCCCGGGTCACTCTGGGTCCGATTTGGCGGCCCGGGTCACTCTGGGTCCGATTTGGCGGCCCGGGTCACTGTGGGTCTGATTTGGCGGCCCGGGTCACTCTGGGTCCGATTTGGCGGGCCGGGTCACTCTGGGTCCGATTTGGCGGGCCGGGTCACTCTGGGTCCGATTTGGCGGGCGGCGCCACTCTGGGTCCGATTTGGCAGGCGGCGCCACTCTGGGTCCGATTTGGCGGGCGGCGCCACTCTGGGTCCGATTTGGCGGGCGGCGCCACTCTGGGTCCGATTTGGCGGGCGGCGACACTCTGGGTCTGATTTGGCGGGCGGCGACACTCTGGGTCCGATTTGGCGGGCGGCGCCACTCTGGGTCCGATTTGGCGGGCGGCGCCACTGTGGGTCCGATTTGGCGGGCTGGGTCCGATTTGGTGAGCGGGGCAATAATTATAATAAGACTACAGATAGTGCTTTGAAATTGTGCTGTGCTATCACTTTAAGAGCTGATATTATCTGGCAAAACTGTGCTGGCGTGGTCATATACAGTTCGCAGGCGTTGCCATAGTAACTGGGCCTGACTGCGCATACCAATGTGCTAATCAGCCAGGTGGCAGGTACATTTCAAATTGCCTCAGAAACCCGGCCATTATAACCTATGTGAAAATGTCCCTATTGAATTGCATTACAATGAGGGGAAAAAACATTTTCAAACGCAAATTGCGCCCAAACTACAAATCCGATCGACACGAAAAATACTTGGCACACCTCTTGGGGACGCTGGCTTCGAAATGACACCTCACTGGAGTCTGTGAGTGAAGCGGTTCGGGCCGCATTACGTGCGGACTGAATAATAATAAGAATAAGAATAATAACTAGATGGGTATTTCCTGAAGGAACTACAGATAGTGCTTTGGAATGGTGCCTGGGCTGCCCCTGCAAGACTTTCACACTTGGGTGCCCCTCAGGCGGTCCGATTTGGTGGGTTGGGTCAATCTGGGTCTGATTTTGTGGGCGGGGTAAATCTAGGTCCGATTCGGTGGGCGGGGTCACTTTTGGTCCGATTCTGTGGGCGTGGCCACTCTGGGTCCGATTCGGTGGGCGGAGCCACTCTGGGTCCGATTTGGTGGGCGGGGCACCTTAGGGACCAATTTGGTGGGTGGGGTCACTCGGTCCGATTTGGTGGGCTGGGCACCTCAGGGTCTGATTTGGTGGGCTGGGCACCTCAGGGTCCGATTTGGTGGGTGGGGTCACTCTGGGTCCGATTTGGTGGGCGGGGTCACTCTGGGCCCGATTTGGTGGAAGGGGTCACTCTGGGTCCGATTTGGTGGAAGGGGTCACTCTGGGTCTGATTTGGTGGAAGGGGTCACTCTGGGTCCGATTTGGTGGGCGGAGCCACTCTGGGTCCGATTTGGTGGGCGGGGTCACTCTGGGTCTGATTTAGGGGGCGGGGTCACTCTGGGTCCGATTTGGTGGGCCGGGCCCCTCGGGGTCCGATTTGGTGGGCCGGGCCTCTCGGGTTCCGAATTGGTGAGCGGGGTAATCTACTATCTAATTATCTAAGGGCACTTCCGTCTTTCTGTCTCACAACACCGCTACGTCATCATCTCGTGAGACCGCAATGCACTCTTGGGACCGGAGCGCGCAACAAGCATCGGGTACCGGCCACTCCAGGTGCAACAAGCATCGTGTACCGGCCGCTCTAGGAGGTGCAACAACCATCAGATACCGGCTGCTCCAGGAGGTGAGTATGTAACTTTTTTATTTTAATTCTTTTTTTTTTTAACAGGGATATGCAGTATACTATGTGACTGGACAATATACTACGTGACTGGGCAGTATAACTACGTGGCTCTGCGCTGTATACTGCGTGGCTCTGCGCTGTATACTGCGTGGCTCTGTGCTGTATACTACGCGGCTCTGCGCTGTATACTACGCGGCTCTGCGCTGTATAATGCGCGGCTCTGCGCTGCATACTGCGTGGCTCTACGCTGCGTACTGCGCGGCTCTGCGCTGTATACTGGGTGGCTCTGCGCTGTGTACTGCGCGGCTCTGTGCTGTGTACTGTGCGGCTCTGCACTGTGTACTGCGTGGCTCTGCGCTGTGTACTGCGCGGATCTGCGCTGTGTACTGCGCGGCTCTGCGCTTTATACTGTGCGGCTCTGCGCTCTGTACTGCGCGGCTCTGCGCTGTGTACTGCGCAGCTCTGCGCTGTATACTGCGCGGCTCTGCTCTGTGTACTGCGCGGCTCTGCGCTGTGTACTGCGCGGCTCTGCGCTGTGTACTGCGCGGCTCTGCGCTGTGTACTGCGTGGCTCTGCGCTGTGTACTGCTCGGCTCTGCGCTGTGTACTGCGCGGCTCTGCGCTGTGTACTGCGCGGCTCTGCGCTGTGTACTGCGCGGCTCTGCGCTGTGTACTGCACGGCTCTGCGCAGTATACTGCGCGGCTCTGCGCTTTATACTGTGCGGCTCTGCGCACTGTACTGCACGGCTCTGCGCTGTCTACTGCGCGGCTCTGCGCTGTGTACTGCTCGGCTCTGCGCTGTGTACTGCGCGGCTCTCCGCTTTATACTGCGCGGCTCTGCGCTTTATACTGCGCGGCTTTGCGCTGTGTACTGCATGGCTCTGCGCTGTGTACTGCGCGGCTCTGCGCTGTGTACTGCACGGCTCTGCGCTGTGTACTGCACGGCTCTGCGCTTTATACTGCGCGGCTCTGCGCTGTGTACTGCACGGCTCTGCGCTGTGTACTGCGCGGCTCTGCGCTGTGTACTTCACGGCTCTGCGCTTTATACTGCGCGGCTCTGCGCTGTGTACTGCACGGCTCTGCGCTGTGTACTGCGCGGCTCTGCGCTGTGTACTGCGCGGCTCTGCGCTTTATACTGCGCGGCTCTGCGCTTTATACTGCGCGGCTCTGCGCTGTGTACTGCGCGGCTCTGCGCTGTGTACTGCGCGGCTGTGCGCTGTGTACTGCACGGCTCTGCGCTTTATACTGCGCGGCTCTGCGCTGTGTACTGCACGGCTCTGCGCTGTGTACTGCGCGGCTCTGCGCTGTGTACTGCACGGCTCTGCGCTTTAAACTGCGCGGCTCTGCGCTGTGTACTGCACGGCTCTGCGCTGTGTACTGCGCGGCTCTGCGCTGTGTACTGCGCGGCTCTGCGCTTTATACTGCGCGGCTCTGCGCTGTGTACTGCGCGGCTCTGCGCTGTGTACTGCGCGGCTCTGCGCTGTGTACTGCACGGCTCTGCGCTTTATACTGCGCGGCTCTGCGCTGTGTACTGCACGGCTCTGCGCTGTGTACTGCGCGGCTCTGCGCTGTGTACTGCACGGCTCTGCGCTATATACTGCGCGGCTCTGCGCTGTGTACTGCACGGCTCTGCGCTGTGTACTGCGCGGCTCTGCGCTGTGTACTGCACGGCTCTGCGCTTTATACTGCGCGGCTCTGCGCTGTGTACTGCGCGGCTCTGCGATGTGTACTGCGCGTCTCTGCGCTGTGTACTGCACGGCTCTGCGCTGTATACTGCGTGGCTGTGCAATATACTACGTGGACATGCATATTCTAGAATACCCGATGAGTTAGAATCGGGCCACAGTCTAATAATCATAAGACTACGGATAGTGGTTTGGAATTGTGCTGTACTGTCACTTTAAGAGCTGATATTATCTGACAAAACTTGTGACCTGGTGAGCTGATGTAGATTTCATAGGAGTTGGCATAGTAACTGTGTCTGACTGCGCATATCAATGAGCTAATCAGCCAGGTGGCAGTTATTTTTAGAAATTGCCTCAGTAACCAGCCCATTATAAACGTATAGGAAAATTTCTCCATTGAAACGCATTGAAAGACTTTTTTCAAACACAAATTGCGCAAAAACTACAAATCCGATCGACACGAAAAATACTTAGCACACCTCTCAGGAACGCTGGCTTCGAAATGACACCTCACTGGAGTCTGTGAGTTTAGCGGTTCGGGCCGCATTACGTGCGGACTGAATAATAAGAATAAGAAGAAGTTTACCACGGTGGAATAACAGTATAGTGCTTTGTTCCAAAGCACTATAATAAGAAGAAGTTATCCACGGTGGAATAACAGTATAGTGCTTTGTTCCAAAGCACTATAATAAGAAGAAGAAGAAGTTATCCACGGTGGAATAACAGTATAGTGCTTTGTTCCAAAGCACTATAATAATAACTAGATGGGTATTTCCTGGAGGAACTACAGATAGTGCTTTGGAATGGTGCCCGGGCTGCCCCTGCAAGACTTTCACACTTGGGTGCCCCTCAGGCGCTGGTTTGGTAGTTGTAGCCCCTCAGGGTTGAGGCCACTCTGGGTCCGATTTGGTGGTCCGGGTCACTCTGGGTCCGATTTGGTGGCCCGGGTCACTCTGGGTCCAATTTGGTGGGCCGGATCACTCTGGGTCCGATTTGGCGGGCGGCACCACCCTGGGTCCGATTTGGCGGGCGGCGCCACTCCGGGTCCGATTTGGCGGGCGGCGCCACTCCGGGTCCGATTTGGTGGGCCGGGTCACTCTGGGTCCGATTTGGTGGGCCGGGTCACTCTGGGTCCGATTTGGCGGGCGGCGCCACTCTGGGTCCGATTTGGCGGGCGGCGCCACTCTGGGTCCGATTTGGCGGGCGGCGCCACTCTGGGTCCGATTTGGCGGGTGGCGCCACTCTGGGTCCGATTTGGCGGGCGGCGCCACTCTGGGTCCGATTTGGCGGGCGGCGCCACTCTGGGTCCGATTTGGCGGGCGGCGCCACTCTGGGTCCGGTTTGGCGGGCGGCGCCACTCTGGGTCCGATTTGGCGGGCGGCGTTACTCTAGGTCTGATTTGGCGGACGGCGCCACCCCGGGTCCGATTTGGCGGGCGGCGCCACTCGGTCCGATTTGGCGGGCGGCGCCACACTGGGTCCGATTTGGCGAGCGGCGCCACACTGGGTCCGATTTGGCGGGCGGCGCCACTCTGGGTCCGATTTGGCGGGCGGCGCCACTCTGGGTCCGATTTGGCGGGCGGCGCCACTCTGGGTCTGATTTGGCGGGCGGCGCCACTCTGGGTCCGATTTGGCAAGCGGGGGCACTCTGGTCCGATTTGGTGGGCTGGGTCCGATTTGGTGAGCGGGGCAATAATTATAAGACTACAGATAGTGTTTTGGAATTGTGCTCTACTGTCACTTTAAGAGCGGACATTATCTGACAAAACTTGTGACCTAGTGGGCTGATGTAGAGTTTATAGGCGTTGGCATAGTAACGGTCTCACTGCGCATATCAATGAGCTAATCAGCCAGGTGACAGTTATTTTTAGAAATTGCCTCAGAAATCAGGCCCATTATAAACGTATTGGAAAATTTCCCTATTGAAACGCATTGAGACACTTTTTTCAAACGCAAATTGCGCCAAAACTACAAATCCGATCGACACGAAAAATACTTAGCACACCTCTCAGGAACGCTGGCTTCGAAATGACACCTCACTGGAGTCTGTGAGTTTAGCGGTTCGGGCCGCATTACGTGCGGACTGAATAATAAGAAGAATAATAATAACTAGATGGGTATTTCCTGAAGGAACTACAGATAGTGCTTTGGAATGGTGCCCGGGCTGCCCCTGCAAGACTTTCACACTTGGGTGCCCCTCAGGCGCTGGTTTGGTAGTTGTAGCCCCTCAGGGTTGAGGCCACTCTGGGTCCGATTTGGTGGCCCGGGTCACTCTGGGTCCGATTTGGTGGCCCGGGTCACTCTGGGTCCGATTTGGTGGCCCGGGTCACTCTGGGTCCGATTTGGTGGCCCGGGTCACTTTGGGTCCGATTTGGTGGGCCGGGTCACTCTGGGTCCGATTTGGTGGCCCGGGTCACTCTGGGTCCGATTTGGTGGGCCGGGTCTCTCTGGGTCCGATTTGGTGGCCCGGGTCACTCTGGGTCCGATTTGGTGGCCCGGGTCACTCTGGGTCCGATTTGGTGGCCCGGGTCACTCTGGGTCCGATTTGGTGGCCCGGGTCACTCTGGGTCCGATTTGGTGGCCCGGGTCACTCTGGGTTTGATTTGGTGGCCCGGGTCACTCTGGGTCCGATTTGGTGGCCCGGGTCACTCTGGGTCCGATTTGGTGGCCCGGGTCACTCTGGGTCCGATTTGGTGGCCCGGGTCACTCTGGGTCCGATTTGGTGGCCCGGGTCACTCTGGGTCCGATTTGGTGGCCCGGGTCACTCTGGGTCCGATTTGGTGGGCCGGGTCACTCTGGGTCCAATTTGGTGGGCCGGGTCACTCTGGGTCCGATTTGGTGGGCCGGGTCACTCTGGGTCCGATTTGGTGGGCCGGGTCACTCTGGGTCCGATTTGGTGGGCCGGGTCACTCTGGGTCCGATTTGGTGGGCTGGGTCACTCTGGGTCCGATTTGGTGGCACGGGTCACTCTGGGTCCGATTTGGTTGGCCTGGGTCACTCTGGGTCCGATTTGGTGGGCCGGGTCACTCTGGGTCCGGTTTGGTGGGCCGGGTCACTCTGGGTCCGATTTGGTGGGCCGGGTCACTCTGGGTCCGATTTGGTGGCCCGGGTCACTCTGGGTCCGATTTGGTGGCCCGGGTCACTCTGGGTCCGATTTGGTGGGCCGGGTCACTCTGGGTCCGATTTGGTGGGCCGGGTCACTCTGGGTCCGATTTGGTGGCCCGGGTCACTCTGGGTCCGATTTGGTGGCCCGGGTCACTCTGGGTCCGATTTGGTGGCCCGGGTCACTCTGGGTCCGATTTGGTGGCCCGGGTCACTCTGGGTCCGATTTGGTGGGCCGGGTCACTCTGACTGACAGCAGGATAAGGGAATGGCTGATAACAGAGAATAGACTGACAGCAGGACAAGGGAATGGCTGATAACAGAGAGAATAGACTGACAGCAGGACAGGGGAATGGCTGATAACAGAGAAAAATAGACTGACAGCAGTACGGGGAATGGCTGGTAACAGAGAGAAATAGACTGACAGCAGGACGGGGAATGGCTGATAACAGAGAGAATAGACTGACAGCAGGACAGGGGAATGGCTGATAACAGAGAGAATAGACTGACAGCAGGACGGGGAATGGCTGATAACAGAGAGAATAGACTGACAGCAGGACAGGGGAATGGCTGATAACAGAGAGAAATAGACTGACAGCAGTACGGGGAATGGCTGATAACAGAGAGAAATAGATTGGTATTTCCTGAAGGAACTACAGATAGTGCTTTGGAATGGTGCCCGGGTTGCCCCAGCAAGACTTTCACACTTGGGTGCCCCTCAGGCGCTGGTTTGGTAGTTGTAGCCACTCTGGGTCCGATTTGGTGGGTGGGGCCCGTCAGGGGCCGATTTGGTGGGCGCTGTATACTGCGCGGCTCTGCGCTGTATACTGCGCGGCTCTGCGCTGTATACTGCGGGGCTCTGCGCTGTATACTGCGGGGCTCTGCGCTTTATACTGCGGGGCTCTGCGCTGTATGCTGCGGGGCTCTGCGCTGTATGCTGCGGGGCTCTGCGCTGTATGCTGCGGGGCTCTGCGCTGTATGCTGCGGGGCTCTGCGCTGTATACTGCGGGGCTCTGCGCTGTATAATGCGCGGCTCCGCGCTGTATGCTGCGCGGCTCTGCGCTGTATAATGCGCGGCTCCGCGCTGTATGCTGCGCGGCTCCGCGCTGTATGCTGCGCGGCTCCGCGCTGTATAATGCGCGGCTCCGCGCTGTATACTGCGCGGCTCCGCGCTGTATACTGCGCGGCTCCGCGCTGTATACTGCGCGGCTCTGCGCTGTATACTGCGGGGCTCTGCGCTGTATACTGCGGGGCTCTGCGCTGTATACTGCGGGGCTCTGCGCTGTATGCTGCGGGGCTCTGCGCTGTATGCTGCGGGGCTCTGCGCTGTATGCTGCGGGGCTCTGCGCTGTATGCTGCGGGGCTCTGCGCTGTATGCTGCGGGGCTCTGCGCTGTATGCTGCGGGGCTCTGCGCTGTATGCTGCGGGGCTCTGAGCTGTATGCTGCGGGGCTCTGCGCTGTATGCTGCGCGGCTCTGCGCTGTATGCTGCGCGGCTCCGCGCTGTATGCTGCGCGGCTCCGCGCTGTATACTGCGCGGCTCCGCGCTGTATACTGCGGGGCTCCGCGCTGTATACTGCGGGGCTCCGCGCTGTATGCTGCGGGGCTCCGCGCTGTATGCTGCGGGGCTCCGCGCTGTATGCTGCGCGGCTCTGCGCTGTATGCTGCGCGGCTCCGCGCTGTATGCTGCGCGGCTCCGCGCTGTATGCTGCGCGGCTCCGCGCTGTATAATGCGCGGCTCTGCGCTGTATACTGCGCGGCTCTGCGCTGTATGCTGCGCGGCTCCGCGCTGTATGCTGCGGGGCTCTGCGCTGTATACTGCGGGGCTCTGCGCTGTATACTGCGGGGCTCTGCGCTGTATACTGCGGGGCTCTGCGCTGTATACTGCGGGGCTCTGCGCTGTATACTGCGGGGCTCTGCGCTGTATACTGCGCGGCTCTGCGCTGTATGCTGCGGGGCTCTGCGCTGTATGCTGCGGGGCTCTGTGCTGTATACTGCGGGGCTCTGCGCTGTCTGCTGCGCGGCTCTGCGCTGTATGCTGCGCGGCTCTGCGCTGTATGCTGCGCGGCTCTGCGCTGTATGCTGCGCGGCTCTGCGCTGTATGCTGCGCGGCTCTGCGCTGTATGCTGCGCGGCTCCGTGCTGTATAATGCGCGGCTCCGCGCTGTATACTGCGGGGCTCTGCGCTGTATACTGCGGGGCTCTGCACTGTATACTGTAATAATAATAAGACTACAGATAGTGCTTTGAAATTGTGCTGTGCTGTCACTTTAAGAGCTGATATTATCTGACAAAACTGTGACCTGGTGGAGTTGGCATAGTAACTGTGTCTGACTGCGCATATCAATGAGCTAATCAGCCAGGTGGCATTTGGCAGTTAAGTTATTTTTAGAAATTGCCTCAGAAACCAGACCATTTTAAACGTATAGGAAAATTTCCCTATTCAAATGCATTGAAACAATGCTTTCCAATGAGGGGGAAACAATTTTCAAATGCAAATTGCACCAAAACTACAAATCCGATCGACATGAAAATATCTTAGCACACCTCTCGTGGACGCTGGCTTCGAAATGACACCTCACTGGAGTCTGTGCGTTTTACGGTTTGGGCCGCATTAATTGCGGAAAAAAGCCTAATAATAATAAGAATAAGAAGAATAAGAAGTTATCCACGATGGAATAACAGTATAGTGCTTTGTTCCAAAGCACTATAACTAGATGGGTATTTCCTGAAGGAACTACAGATAGTGCTTTGGAATGGTGCCCGGGCTGCCCCTGCAAGACTTTCACACTTGGGTGCCCCTCAGGCGCTGGTTTGGTAGTTGTAGCCCCTCAGGGTTGAGGCCACTCTGGGTCCGATTTGGTGGGCCGGGTCACTCTGGGTCCGATTTGGTGGGCCGGGTCACTCTGGGTCCGATTTGGTGGGCCGGGTCACTCTGGGTCCGATTTGGCGGGCGGCGCCACTCTGGGTCCGATTTGGCAAGAGGGGGCACTGGTCCGATTTGGTGGGCTGGGTCCGATTTGGTGAGCGGGGCAATAATTATAAGACTGCAGATAGTGTTTTGGAATTGTGCTCTACTGTCACTTTAAGAGCGGACATTATCTGACAAAACTTGTGACCTGGTGGGCTGGTAGAGTTTATAGGCGTTGGCATAGTAACTGGGTCTCACTGCGCATATCAATGAGCTAATCAGCCATGTGGCAGTTATTTTTAGAAATTGCCTCAGAAATCAGGCCCATTATAAACGTATTGGAAAATTTCCCTATTGAAACGCATTGAGACACTTTTTTCAAACGCAAATTGCGCCAAAACTACAAATCCGATCTACACGAAAAATACTTAGCACACCTCTCAGGGACGCTGGCTTCGAAATGACACCTCACTGGAGTCTGTGAGTGAAGCGGTTCGGGCCGCATTACGTGCGGACTGAATAATAATAATAACTAGATGGGTATTTCCTGAAGGAACTACAGATAGTGCTTTGGAATGGTGCCCGGGCTGCCCCTGCAAGACTTTCACACTTGGGTGCCCCTCAGGCGGTCCGATATGGTGGGTTGGGTCAATCTGGGTCTGATTTTGTGGGCGGGGTAAATCTAGGTCCGATTCGGTGGGCGGGGTCACTTTTGGTCCGATTCTGTGGGCGCGGCCACTCTGGGTCCGATTCGGTGGGCGGAGCCACTCTGGGTCCGATTTGGTGGGCGGGGCACCTTAGGGACCAATTTGGTGGGTGGGGTCACTCGGTCCGATTTGCTGGGCTGGGCACCTCAGCGTCTGATTTGGTGGGCTGTGCACCTCAGGGTCCGATTTGGTGGGTGGGGTCACTCTGGGTCCGATTTGGTGGGCGGGGTCACTCTGGGTCCGATTTGGTGGAAGTAGTCACTCTGGGTCCGATTTGGTGGAATGGGTCAGTCTGGGTCCGATTTGGTGGAAGGGGTCACTCTGGGTCCGATTTGGTGGAAGGGGTCACTCTGGGTCTGATTTGGTGGAAGGGGTCACTCTGGGTCCGATTTGGTGGGCGGAGCAACTCTGGGTCCGATTTGGCGGGCGGCGCCACTCCGGGTCCGATTTGGCGGGCGGCGCCACTCCGGGTCCGATTTGGCGGGCGGCGCCACTCCGGGTCCGATTTGGCGGGCGGCGCCACTCTGGGTCCGATTTGGCGGGCGGCGCCACTCTGGGTCCGATTTGGCGGGCGGCGCCACTCTGGGTCCGATTTGGCGGGCTGGGTCCGATTTGGTGAGCGGGGCAATAATTATAATAAGACTACAGATAGTGCTTTGGAATTGTGCTGTGCTATCACTTTAAGAGCTGATATTATCTGGCAAAACTGTGCTGGTGTGGTCATGTGCAGTTCGCAGGCGTTGGCATAGTAACTGGGCCTGACTGCGCATATCATTGAGCTAATCAGCCAGGTGGCAGGTACATTTCAAATTGCCTCAGAAACCCGGCCATTATAACCTATGGGAACATTTCCCTATTGAAATGCATTACAAATGAGGGGGAAAACAAATTTCAAACGCAAATTGCGCCAAAACTACAAATCCGATCGACACGAAAAATACTTAGCACACCTCTTGGGGACGCTGGCTTCGAAATGACACCTCACTGGAGTCTGTGAGTGAAGCGGTTCGGGCCGCATTACGTGCGGACTGAATAATAATAATAACTAGATGGGTATTTCCTGAAGGAACTACAGATAGTGCTTTGGAATGGTGCCCGGGCTGCCCCTGCAAGACTTTCACACTTGGGTGCCCCTCAGATGCTGGTTTGGTAGTTGTAGCCCCTCAGGGTTGAGGATTTGGTGGGCGGGGCCACTCTGGGTCCGATTTGGGGGGTGGAGCCACTCTGGGTCCGATTTGGTGGGCCGGGTCACTCTGGGTCCGATTTGGTGGGCCGGGTCACTCTGGGTTTGATTTGGTGGCCCGGGTCACTCTTGGGTTTGATTTGGTGGCCCGGGTCACTCTGGGTCCGATTTGGTGGGCCGGGTCATTCTGGGTCCCATTTGGTGGGCCGGGTCACTCTGGGTCCCATTTGGTGGGCCGGGTCACTCTGGGTCCCATTTGGTGGGCCGGGTCACTCTGGGTCCCATTTGGTGGGCCGGGTCACTCTGGGTCCCATTTGGTGGGCCGGGTCACTCTGGGTCCCATTTGGTGGGCCGGGTCACTCTGGGTCCCATTTGGTGGGCCGGGTCACTCTGGGTCCCATTTGGTGGGCCGGGTCACTCTGGGTCCCATTTGGTGGGCCGGGTCACTCTGGGTCCCATTTGGTGGGCCGGGTCACTCTGGGTCCCATTTGGTGGGCCGGGTCACTCTGGGTCCCATTTGGTGGGCCGGGTCACTCTGGGTCCCATTTGGTGGGCCGGGTCACTCTGGGTCCCATTTGGTGGGCCGGGTCACTCTGGGTCCCATTTGGTGGCCTGGGTCACTCTGGGTCCCATTTGGTGGCCTGGGTCACTCTGGGCCCGATTTGGTGGCCCGGGTCACTCTGGGCCCGATTTGGTCAACCCGGGTCACTCTGGGCCCGATTTGGTGGCCCGGGTCACTCTGGGCCCGATTTGGTGGCCCGGGTCACTCTGGGTCCGATTTGGTGGCCCGGGTCACTCTGGGTTCGATTTGGTGGCCCGGGTCACTCTGGGTCCGATTTGGTGGCCCGGGTCACTCTGGGTCCGATTTGGTGGCCCGGGTCACTCTGGGTCCGATTTGGTGGCCCGGGTCACTCTGGGTCCCATTTGGTGGGCCGGGTCACTCTGGGTCCCATTTGGTGGGCCGGGTCACTCTGGGTCCCATTTGGTGGGCCGGGTCACTCTGGGTCCCATTTGGTGGGCCGGGTCACTCTGGGTCCCATTTGGTGGGCCGGGTCACTCTGGGTCCCATTTGGTGGGCCGGGTCACTCTGGGTCCCATTTGGTGGGCCGGGTCACTCTGGGTCCCATTTGGTGGGCCGGGTCACTCTGGGTCCCATTTGGTGGGCCGGGTCACTCTGGGTCCCATTTGGTGGGCCGGGTCACTCTGGGTCCCATTTGGTGGGCCGGGTCACTCTGGGTCCCATTTGGTGGGCCGGGTCACTCTGGGTCCCATTTGGTGGGCCGGGTCACTCTGGGTCCCATTTGGTGGGCCGGGTCACTCTGGGTCCCATTTGGTGGGCCGGGTCACTCTGGGCCCGATTTGGCGGGCGGCGCCACTCTGGGTCCGATTTGGCGGGCGGCGCCACTCTGGGTCCGATTTGGCGGGCGGCGCCACTCTGGGTCCGATTTGGCGGGCGGCGCCACTCTGGGTCCGATTTGGCGGGCGGCGCCACTCTGGGTCCGATTTGGCGGGCGGCGCCACTCTGGGTCCGATTTGGCGGGCGGCGCCACTCTGGGTCCGATTTGGCGGGCGGCGCCACTCTGGGTCCGATTTGGCGGGCGGCGCCACTCTGGGTCCGATTTGGCGGGCGGCGCCACTCTGGGTCCGATTTGGCGGGCGGCGCCACTCTGGGTCCGATTTGGCGGGCGGCGCCACTCTGGGTCCGATTTGGCCTGCGGCGCCACTCTGGGTCCGATTTGGCGGGCGGCGCCACTCTGGGTCCGATTTGGCCGAACGGCGCCACTCTGGGTCCGATTTGGCGGGCGGCGCCACTCTGGGTCCGATTTGGCGGGCGGCGCCACTCTGGGTCCGATTTGGCGGGCGGCGCCACTCTGGGTCCGATTTGGCGGGCGGCGCCACTCTGGGTCCGATTTGGCGGGCGGCGCCACTCTGGGTCCGATTTGGCGGGCGGCGCCACTCTGGGTCCGATTTGGCGGGCTGGGTCCGATTTGGTGAGCGGGGCAATAATTATAATAAGACTATAGATAGTGCTTTGAAATTGTGCTGTGCTATCACTTTAAGAGCTGATATTATCTGCCAAAACTGTCCTGCTAGGGTCATGTACAGTTCGCAGGCGTTGGCATAGTAACTGGGCCTGACTGAGCATATCAATGAGCTAATCAGCCAGGTGGCAGGTACATTTCAAATTGCCTCAGAAACCCGGCCATTATAACCTATGGGAAAATTTCCCTATTGAAAAGCATTACAATGAGGGGAAAAAACATTTTCAAACGCAAATTGCGCCAAAACTACAAATCCGATCGACACGAAAAATACTTAGCACACCTCTTGGGGACGCTGGCTTCGAAATGACACCTCACTGGAGTCTGTGAGTGAAGCGGTTCGGGCCGCATTACGTGCGGACTGAATAATAATAAGAACTAGATGGGTATTTCCTGAAGGAACTACAGATAGTGCTTTGGAATGGTGCCCGGGCTGCCCCTGCAAGACTTTCACACTTGGGTGCCCCTCAGGCGGTCCGATTTGGTGGGTTGGGTCAATCTGGGTCTGATTTTGTGGGCGGGGTAAATCTAGGTCCGATTCGGTGGGCGGGGTCACTTTTGGTCCGATTCTGTGGGCGCGGCCACTCTGGGTCCGATTCGGTGGGCGGAGCCACTCTGGGTCCGATTTGGTGGGCGGGGCACCTTAGGGACCAATTTGGTGAGTGGGGTCACTCGGTCCGATTTGGTGGGCTGGGCACCTCAGGGTCTGATTTGGTGGGCTGGGCACCTCAGGGTCCGATTTGGTGGGTGGGGTCACTCTGGGTCCGATTTGGTGGGCGGGGTCACTCTGGGCCCGATTTGGTGGAAGGGGTCACTCTGGGTCCGATTTGGTGGAAGGGGTCACTCTGGGTCTGATTTGGTGGAAGGGGTCACTCTGGGTCCGATTTGGTGGGCGGAGCCACTCTGGGTCCGATTTGGTGGGCGGGGTCACTCTGGGTCTGATTTAGGGGGCGGGGTCACTCTGGGTCCGATTTGGTGGGCCGGGCCCCTCGGGGTCCGATTTGGTGGGCCGGGCCTCTCGGGTTCCGAATTGGTGAGCGGGGTAATCTACTATCTAATTATCTAAGGGCACTTCCGTCTTTCTGTCTCACAACACCGCTACGTCATCATCTCGTGAGACCGCAATGCACTCTTGGGACCGGAGCGCGCAACAAGCATCGGGTACCGGCCACTCCAGGTGCAACAAGCATCGTGTACCGGCCGCTCTAGGAGGTGCAACAACCATTAGATACCGGCCGCTCCAGGAGGTGAGTATGTAACTTTATTTTAATTCTTTTTTTTTTTAACAGGTATATGCAGTATACTATGTGACTGGACAATATACTACGTGACTGGGCAGTATAACTACGTGGCTCTGCGCTGTATACTGCGTGGCTCTGTGCTGTATACTGCGTGGCTCTGCGCTGTATACTACGCGGCTCTGCGCTGTATACTACGTGGCTCTGCGCTGTATACTGCGTGGCTCTGCGCTGTATACTGCGTGGCTCTGCGCTGTGTACTGCGCGGCTCTGCGCTGTGTACTGCACGGCTCTGCGCTGTGTACTGCGCGGCTCTGCACTGTGTACTGCGCGTTCTGCGCTGTATACTGCGCGGCTCTGCGCTGTATACTGCGCAGCTCTGCGCAGCTCTGCGCTTTGTACTGCGCGGCTCTGCGCTATATACTGCGTGGCTCTTCGCTGTATACTACGCGGCTCTACGCTGCGTACTGCGCGGCTCTGCGCTGTATACTGGGTGGCTCTGCGCTGTGTACTGCGCGGCTCTGTGCTGTGTACTGTGCGGCTCTGCACTGTGTACTGCGCGGCTCTGCGCTGTGTACTGCGCGGCTCTGCGCTGTGTACTGCGCAGCTCTGCGCTGTGTACTGCGCGGCTCTGCGCTTTATACTGTGCGGCTCTGCGCTCTGTACTGCGCAGCTCTGCGCTGTGTACTGCGCAGCTCTGCGCTGTATACTGCGCGGCTCTGCGCGGCTCTGCGCTGTGTACTGCGCGGCTCTGCGCTGTGTACTGCTCGGCTCTGCGCTGTGTACTGCGCGGCTCTGCGCTGTGTACTGCGCGGCTCTGCGCTGTGTACTGCGCGGCTCTCCGCTTTATACTGCGCGGCTCTGCGCTTTATACTGTGCGGCTCTGCGCTCTGTACTGCACGGCTCTGCGCTGTCTACTGCGCGGCTCTGCGCTGTGTACTGCTCGGCTCTGCGCTGTGTACTGCGCGGCTCTCCGCTTTATACTGCGCGGCTCTGCGCTTTATACTGCGCGGCTTTGCGCTGTGTACTGCATGGCTCTGCGCTGTGTACTGCGCGGCTCTGCGCTGTGTACTGCACGGCTCTGCGCTGTGTACTGCACGGCTCTGCGCTTTATACTGCGCGGCTCTGCGCTGTGTACTGCACGGCTCTGCGCTGTGTACTGCGCGGCTCTGCGCTGTGTACTGCACGGCTCTGCGCTTTATACTGCGCGGCTCTGCGCTGTGTACTGCACGGCTCTGCGCTGTGTACTGCGCGGCTCTGCGCTGTGTACTGCGCGGCTCTGCGCTTTATACTGCGCGGCTCTGCGCTTTATACTGCGCGGCTCTGCGCTGTGTACTGCGCGGCTCTGCGCTGTGTACTGCGCGGCTCTGCGCTGTGTACTGCACGGCTCTGTGCTTTATACTGCGCGGCTCTGCGCTGTGTACTGCACGGCTCTGCGCTGTGTACTGCGCGGCTCTGCGCTGTGTACTGCACGGCTCTGCGCTTTAAACTGCGCGGCTCTGCGCTGTGTACTGCACGGCTCTGCGCTGTGTACTGCGCGGCTCTGCGCTGTGTACTGCGCGGCTCTGCGCTTTATACTGCGCGGCTCTGCGCTGTGTACTGCGCGGCTCTGCGCTGTGTACTGCGCGGCTCTGCGCTGGGTACTGCACGGCTCTGCGCTTTATACTGCGCGGCTCTGCGCTGTGTACTGCACGGCTCTGCGCTGTGTACTGCGTGGCTCTGCGCTGTGTACTGCACGGCTCTGCGCTTTATACTGCGCGGCTCTGCGCTGTGTACTGCACGGCTCTGCGCTGTGTACTGCGCGGCTCTGCGCTGTGTACTGCGCGGCTCTGCGCTGTGTACTGCACGGCTCTGCACTGTATACTGCGTGGCTGTGCAATATACTACGTGGACATGCATATTCTAGAATACCCGATGAGTTAGAATTGGGCCACAGTCTAATAATCATAAGACTACGGATAGTGGTTTGGAATTGTGCTGTACTGTCACTTTAAGAGCTGATATTATCTGACAAAACTTGTGACCTGGTGAGCTGATGTAGACTTCATAGGCGTTGGCATAGTAACTGGGTCTCACTGCGCATATCAATGAGCTAATCAGCCAGGTGGCAGTTATTTTTAGAAATTGCCTCAGAAACCAGCCCATTATAAACGTATAGGAAAATTTCTCCATTGAAACGCATTGAAAGACTTTTTTCAAACACAAATTGCGCAAAAACTACAAATCCGATCGACACGAAAAATACTTAGCACACCTCTCAGGAACGCTGGCTTCGAAATGACACCTCACTGGAGTCTGTGAGTTTAGCGGTTCGGGCCGCATTACGTGCGGACTGAATAATAAGAATAAGAAGAAGTTTACCACGGTGGAATAACAGTATAGTGCTTTGTTCCAAAGCACTATAACTAGATGGGTATTTCCTGAAGGAACTACAGATAGTGCTTTGGAATGGTGCCCGGGCTGCCCCTGCAAGACTTTCACACTTGGGTGCCCCTCAGGTGCTGGTTTGGTAGTTGTAGCCCCTCAGGGTTGAGGCCACTCTGGGTCCGATTTGGTGGCCCGGGTCACTCTGGGTCCGATTTGGGGGGCCGCGCCACTCGGGGTCCGATTTGGGGGGCCGCGCCACTCGGGGTCCGATTTGGGGGGCCGCGCCACTCGGGGTCCGATTTGGGGGGCCGCGCCACTCGGGGTCCGATTTGGCGGGCCGCGCCACTCGGGGTCCGATTTGGCGGGCCGCGCCACTCGGGGTCCGATTTGGCGGGCCGCGCCACTCCGGGTCCGATCTGGCGGGCCGCGCCACTCCCGGTCCGATTTGGGGGGCCGGGTCACTCCGGGTCCGATTTGGGGGGCCGCGCCACTCCGGGTCCGATTTGGCGGGCCGCGCCACTCCGGGTCCGATTTGGCGGGCCGCGCCACTCCGGGTCCGATTTGGCGGGCCGCGCCACTCCGGGTCCGATTTGGCGGGCGGCGCCACTCTGGGTCCGATTTGGCGGGCGGCGCCACTCTGGGTCCGATTTGGCGGGCGGCGCCACTCTGGGTCCGACTTGGCGGGCGGCGCCACTCTGGGTCCGATTTGGCGGGCGGCGCCACTCTGGGTCCGATTTGGCGGGCGGCGCCACTCTGGGTCCGACTTGGCGGGCGGCGCCACTCTGGGTCCGATTTGGCGGGCGGCGCCACTCTGGGTCCGATTTGGCGGCCGGCGCCACTATGGGTCCGATTTGGCGGGCGGCGCCACTCTGGGTCCGATTTGGCGGGCGGCGCCACTCTGGGTCCGATTTGGCGGGCGGCGCCACTCTGGGTCCGATTTGGCGGGCGGCGCCACCCTGGGTCCGATTTGGCGGGCGGCGCCACCCTGGGTCAGAGTTGGCGGGCGGCGCCACCCTGGGTCAGAGTTGGCGGGCGGCGCCACCCTGGGTCAGAGTTGGCGGGCGGCGCCACCCTGGGTCAGAGTTGGCGGGCGGCGCCACCCTGGGTCAGAGTTGGCGGGCGGCGCCACCCTGGGTCAGAGTTGGCGGGCGGCGCCACCCTGGGTCCGAGTTGGCGGGCGGCGCCACCCTGGGTCCGAGTTGGCGGGCGGCGCCACCCTGGGTCCGAGTTGGCGGGCGGCGCCACCCTGGGTCCTATTTGGCGGGCGGCGCCACCCTGGGTCCGATTTGGCGGGCGGCGCCACTCTGGGTCCGATTTGGCGGGCGGCGCCACTCTGGGTTCGATTTGGCGGGCGGCGCCACTCTGGGTCCGATTTGGCGGGCTGGGTCCGATTTGGTGAGCGGGGCAATAATTATAATAAGACTATAGATAGTGCTTTGAAATTGTGCTGTGCTATCACTTTAAGAGCTGATATTATCTGCCAAAACTGTCCTGCTAGGGTCATGTACAGTTCGCAGGCGTTGGCATAGTAACTGGGCCTGACTGAGCATATCAATGAGCTAATCAGCTAGGTGGCAGGTACAATTCAAATTGCCTCAGAAACCCGGCCATTATAACCTATGTGAAAATTTCCCTATTGAAAAGCATTACAATGAGGGGAAAAAACATTTTCAAACGCAAATTGCGCCAAAACTACAAATCCGATCGACACGAAAAATACTTAGCACACCTCTTGGGGACGCTGGCTTCGAAATGACACCTCACTGGAGTCTGTGAGTGAAGCGGTTCGGGCCGCATTACGTGCGGACTGAATAATAAGAAGAAGAAGATGAAGAAGAAGTTATCCACGGTGGAATAACAGTATAGTGCTTTGTTCCAAAGCACTATAATAAGAAGAAGTTTACCACGATGGAATAACAGTATAGTGCTTTGTTCCAAAGCACTATAATAAGAAGTTTACCACGGTGGAATAACAGTATAGTGCTTTGTTCCAAAGCACTATAATAATAATAATTAGAAGTTTACCACGGTGGAATAACCGTATAGTGCTTTGTTCCAAAGCACTATAATAAGAAGTTTACCACGGTGGAATAACAGTATAGTGCTTTGTTCCAAAGCACTATAAATAAGAAGTAGTTATCCACGATGGAATAACAGTATAGTGCTTTGTTCCAAAGCACTATAATAATAATAAGAAGAAGAATTTACCACGATGGAATAACAGTATAGTGCTTTGTTCCAAAGCACTATAATACTAAGAAGTTTACCACGGTGGAATAACAGTATAGTGCTTTGCTCCAAAGCACTATAATAAGAAGTTAAACACGTTCGGATTACAATATAGTGCTTTGTGCCAAAGCACTATAATAATAAGAAGAAGTTTACCACGATGGAATAACAATATAGTGCTTTGTGCCAAAGCACTATAATAATAATAAGAAGAAGAAGTTATCCACGATCGGATTACAATATAGTGCTTTGTTCCAAAGCACTATAATAACAAATTTTAGGGAATTATATGTTCACATATGCTAATTTTAGAAGAAAAATGGTCAGCTTACCGGTCTTCGAAGAAATCCCCAAACCTGCCAACGCCCAGCACGGATCGGGGTGAGTGCCCACGCCAAATGGAAACAAGAGGAGAAATGATCCAGCTGGAGGCGGCTCAAACTTTATAAAGCTTTATTGGACAACTAAAAAAAATATAACGTTCTTCAAAAAATCTGCATAGCAAACACCTGGCACACCAGTGAGGACGATCAACGCGTTTCAACTATGGAGTCTTACTCATGATCTACCTCATAGTGCATTGAAAACATATGTATAGTATACACGTGACATTGATTGGACAAACAATTAAAAATGCAAAAGAGCATATTTAAGTGTAGAAAGAAGTAATTACCAGTTAAAATTGTCATGCATATAAATAGAATTAACATGATATTTACCCTTAGGAAATATTTCTTAGACATTAATATTGCTTTATTAAGTCTTGTCTAGCATTGAGACCGTGAGGGGTAGGAGTGTCAAGCATAAACATCCAGTATGTTTCCCGATTACAAAGTTTCTGTTGTAAGTTACCTCCTCCCGGAGGTTTATAGACCTTTTCTATTCCACAGAATCTAAGACCAGTTAAATTACCTTTGTTCACGTTGTAAAAATGTCTAGATACGGCTGAAGCAGAGAGTGCTTTAGAATTTACTGCATCTGACAGATGCTGTCTGACTCGCACTTTTAGCGGACATGTAGTGCAGCCAATGTACTAAACTTTACATGTGGTACATTCTATCAGATACACCACATTTTCAGTGTTGCAATTAATGTAATCATGTATGTCAAATTGTTTATGATTATGGAAAGATGAAAATGTATTTGTTTTTTTAACAGAATTACATATTTTACAACGATTGGCTCCACATCTAAAAATCCCTGTGGTGTTGAGCCAAGTAGCTCAGTTAGTATCCCGTAAAGAGCTAGAGAATAGACTTGGGGACAAGATCGAGCCCAAAGTGGGAGCTCATTTAGCGACAAATTTAATATCATTCTGTATTAATATTCGTTTTAATTTGTCATCTTGTTTTAACATGGGTAAATGATTTTTAACAATATCCACGATCCGCCTATATTGTGAACTATATGGGGTACTAAATACCACTTTATTATTGTGTTTCTGTGGATTATTAGATAGATTTACCATTTTTTGTTGTAAATAGATTTTTACGGTCTACTTTAGAGAATCTTTTACGTTCTTTGTCTAGATTCCATTTAGGATATCCTCTATCAGAAAGACGCTCACAGGTTTTCTGTGTCTCTGCCAAAAAAACATCATTTTCAGAGCAATTTCTTCTTATCCTAATAAGTTCACCATATGGAATATTATTTATGACATGATTTGGATGGCAAGAGTTAGCTCTGAGAATTTAATTGCTTGAAGTCAGTTTTTTTTATAGGGGTAATCTCATCTCAACAGTATGTTTGAATGCATTGCCAAGGAGGTTCAAATCCAAAAAATGAGTGTGTTTTTTCTGAAAAGTATTAGTAAATTTTAAGTTAAAATTATTATTATTTATATGATCGATAAATTTAACAGCCTCCTCCTGTGTACACCTCCATACTAGGATTGTCGTCTATGTAGCGACTATACCACACAATGTGTTTGCATATATCATTATCATCATCATAAAAATGACTTTCTTCCCATTTCAGCATAACAATATTCGCTAGAGAAGGCGAGAATTTTGCACCCATGCTCACTCCTGTTAGTTGTTTGAAAAACCTGATATCAAAGCAAAAATAATTATGGTTTAGTAAAAAATCTACTGCGGATATCAAAAAGTCTGTTCTCTAGCTCTTTACGGGATACTAACCGAGCTACTTAGCTCAACGCCACAGGATTTTTTTAGATGTGGAGCCAATCTTTGCAAAACATGTACCTTATTTTTCGCATTGTAAGACGCACTTTTGTTCCCCCAAATTTTGGGGGAAAGTGGGGGGTGCGTCTTATAATCCGAATCTGTGTGCTGTGCTGTAGAGGGGGGAGGGCTCTGGAGCGGTGTCAGGGGGCTGGAGTGGGCTGCTGAGACAGCAGGAGGTCCTGTGCTCCCTCTCATTAGCCTCATGTAATATTCACTGCACTTGCTGTCCTTCACCTTGGTGCTGAACCTGTGCCGAGTTGATTCACAAGGGAGCAGTGAATATTATATGTGCCTGCATCTCTCCCCCCCCCCCCCCCCCCCCCATCATGGATATGGCCCCCGGTCACTCTTATATGCCTCCCCCTGTACTGCTGGCAGGCACATGATAACATAACAAACACTTAACTCACCTTCTGATGATGGCTCCGTGCTCCCAGCTCCTCGGTACAGCACAGTAATGACATCACTGTTTGCCCAGGTCACATGATCCGATGCCTGGCAAACAGGAAGCACAACCGAGGAGCTGTGAGCACAGAGCCATCATCAGAAGGTGAGTTAAGTGTTTGTTATTTTATCATGTGCCTGCCAGTAGCACGGGGGGGGGACATGTGTCTGCCAGCAGCACAGGGGGGCATGTGTCTGCCAGCAGCACGGGGGGGCATGTGTCTGCCAGCAGCACGGGGGGCATGTGTCTGCCAGCAGCACAGGGGGGCATGTGTCTGCCAGCAGCACGGGGGGGCATGTGTCTGCCAGCAGCACGGGGGGGCATGTGTCTGCCAGCAGCACGGGGGGGCATGTGTCTGCCAGCAGCACGGGGGGGCATGTGTCTGCCAGCAGCACGGGGGGGCATGTGTCTGCCAGCAGCACGGGGGGCATGTGCCTGCCAGCAGCACAGGGGTGGTCATGTGATTGCGAGCAGCACACGGGGGGCATGTGTCTTCCAGCAGCACAGGGGGGGGGCATGTGTCTGCCAGCAGCACAGGGGGCATATAGTGACCGGGGGGGCTGTACCTGTCAGCAGCACAGGGGGGCATATTGTGACCGGGGGGCATGTGCCTGCCAGCACAGGGGGGCTTTTAGTGACCCATGGGGGCATTTAGTGACCCAGGTGGGCATATTGTGACCAGGGGGCCTATAGTGACCCAGGGGGGCATGTGTCTGCCAGCAGCACTGGGGAGCATATAGTGACGTAGGGGGCATGTATCTGCCAGCAGCACAGGGGGGCATGTGTCTGCCAGCAGCACAGGGGGACATATTGTGACCAGGGGGGCATATGCCTGACAGCAGCACAGGGGGGGGCATATAGTGACCCAGGGGGGTATGTGCCTGCCAGCAGCATGGGGGGGCATATAGTGACCCGGGGGGGGGGGGGGGCATATAGTGACCAAGGGGGGGCATGTCTGCCAGCAGCACAGGGGGGCATATAGTGACCAGGGGGGCATGTGCCTGACAGCAGCACAGGGGGGCATGTGCTAGCACAAGAATGGGGGTTATATAGATACCAGGATGAGTTAAATATGATTTGTAAGACTTCCACTGGCATTATAAGACAGACCCCCATTTAACATAAAAAAATATTTTTTTCTCTTTTTCTTCATTTTGGGGATGCGTCTTATAAAGCGAAAAATACAGTAATTATATTTATAAAAAAAAAAAAATTCATCTTTCCATAATCATAAACAATTTGTCATACATGATTATATTAATTGCAACACTGAAAATGTGGTGTATCAGATAGAATGTACCACATGTAAAGTTCAGTACATTGGCTGCACTACATGTCCGCTAAAAGTGTGAGTCAGACAGCATCTATCAGATGCTGTAAATTCTAAAGCACTCTGCTTCAGCTGTGTCTAGACATTTTTACAACGTGCACAAAGGTAAATTAACTGGTCTTAGATTCTGTGGAATAGAAAAGGTCTATAAACCTCCGGGAGGAGGTAACTTACAACAGAAACTTTGTAATCGGGAAACATACTGGATGTTTATGCTTGACACTCGTACCCCTCACGGTCTCAATGGTAGACAAGACTTAATAAAGCAATATTAATTAATGTTTAACCCCTTCATGACCTTGGGATTTTCAGTTTTTCCGCGTTCGTTTTTCGCTCCCCTCTTTCCCTGAGCCATAACTTTTTTATTTTTCCGTCAATATGGCCATGTGAGGGCTTATTTTTTGCGGGACGAGTTGTACTTTTGAACGACATCATTGGTTTTAGCATGTCGTGTACTAGAAAACTGGAAAAAAATTCCAAGTGCAGCGAAATTGCAAAAAAAGTGCAGTCCCACACTTGTTTTTTGTTTGCCATTCTTCCTAGGTTCTTTAAATGCTAAAACTGACCTGCCATTATGATTCTCCAGGTCATTACGAGTTAATAGACACCTAACATGACTAGGTTATTTTTTATCTAAGTGGTGAAAAAAAATTCCAAACTTTGCTAAAAAAAAAAATAAATAATAAAAATTGTGTCATTTTCCGATACCCGTAGTGTCTCCATTTTTCATGATCTGGGGTCATGTGAGGGTTTATTTTTTGCGTGCGAGCTGGCGTTTTTAATGATACCATTCCGGTGCAGATACGTTCTTTTGATCTCCCGTTATTGTATTTTAATGCAATGTTGCGGCGACCAAAAAAACGTAATTCTGGCGTTTCAAACTTTTTTTCTCGCGATTAGCGATCAGGTTAATCCTTTTTTTTATTGATAGATCGGGCGATTCTGAACGCGGCGATACTAAATATGTGTAGGTTTGATTTTTTTTTTTATTGATTTATTTTGAATGGGGCGAAAGGGACTGATTTAAACTTTTATATATTTTTTATTTTTTCACATTTTTTTTTACTTTTTTTTTTACTTTTGCCATGCTTCAATAGCCTCCATAGGAGGTTAGAAGCTGGCACAACGCGATCGGCTCTGCTACATAGCAGCGATCATCAGATCGCTGCTATGTAGCTGAAATGCAGGTGTGCTATGAGCGCCGACCACAGGGTGGCGCTCACAGCTACCGGGGATCAGTAACCATAGAGGTCTCAAGGACCTCTATGGTTACAATACAGAAGCATCGCTGACCCCCGATCATTTGACGGGGGTCGGCGATGCGCTCATTTCCGGCCGGAAGTGCCGGTTAAATGCCGCTGTCTGCGTTTGACAGCGGCATTTAACTAGTTAATAGTGGCGGGTGAATCGCGATTTCACCCGCCGCTATTGCGGGCACATGTCAGCTGTTCAAAACAGCTGACATGTGCTGGCTTTGATGCGGGCTCACCGCCGGAGCCCTGCATCAAAGAGGGGGATCTGACCTCGGACGTACTATCCCGTCCGAGGTCAGAAAGGGGTTAAGAAATATTTCCTAAGGGTAAATATCATGTTAATTCTATTTATACCCATGACAATTTTAACTGGTAATTACTTCTTTCTACACTTATATATGCTCTTTTGCATTTTTAATTGTTTGTCCAATCAATGTCACGTGTATACTATATATATGTTTTCAATGCACTATGAGGTAGATCATGAGTAAGACTCCATAGTTGAAACGCGTTGATCGTCCTCACTGGTGTGCCAGGTGTTTGCTATGCAGATTTTTTGAAGAACGTTATATTTTTTTAGTTGTCCAAAAGCTTTAAAAAATTTGAACCACCTCCAGCTGGATCATTTCTCCTCTTATGCTAATTTTACTCCCCTTTTGTTAATCTTTTATTTCACACTAAGTTGGTGAAGTAAGAAAGAACAAAATAAAACAATTATAAATTTGAGATCAATTAACTAAAAATTGGCACGTGCATATGTATTCACACCTTTTGCTATGAAGCCGTTATATTTTTGGTGCAAGCAAATACCTTACTTACTAAATTACATGCTTAGTGACAGGAAGTCCACCTGTATGCAATTTAAGTGTCACGTGGTCTGTCAGTATATACACACTTTTTCTGAAAGGTCACAGAGGCTGCACCATTAAGAAAGAGGCACCAATAAGCAAACACCCTGAAGACCAAGGACTTCTCTTCAACAACTTTATCCCTGACTTGTTTGAAGTCCAAGTCAGGATTGGGCTCTAAAAAAAAAAAAATTAAATATCTCAATCTCTTATGATCCCCGGAATACTATCACATCCATTATCATCAAATGGAAAGAACATGGTACCACAACAAACCTGCCAAGAGAGGATCGCCCACCAAAACTCTCAGCCTGTGATGAGAGCATCAATCAGAGAGGCAGTACGACCCTTAAGGAGCTGCAGAGTCCCAAGCAGAGACTGGAGTATCTGTCCATACGACCACAATAAGCCGTACATTCCATAGAGGTGGTTTTTATAGAAAAGTGAACAGAAAAATGCCTATATTTATAAGCAAGAATTGTAAAGTTCAGTTTGTTTGCCAAAAGGCTTGAGACTCTCGAAATGTATGGAGGATGGTGCTGTTGTCAGATGACACCAAAATTTAACTTGTTGGCCACCAAGGTAAATGCTATGTCTGGCTCCAAACCAACACAGCTCATCATTCCAATAACACCATCCCTACAGTAAAACATGGTGGTGGCAGCATCATGCTGTGGGGATGTTTTTCAGCAGCAGGGACGATGGTCTGAGTTGAGGGGAAGATAGGTGGTGGGAAATACAGGGATATTCTTGAACAAAACCTGTTTGTCAGTGCTTTGAGTCCAGGTCAGTTGTTCTAACATGACAATCACCTAACTCATACTGCTAAAGCAACACTCGAGTGGTTTAATTGCAAATTTGTAAATGTTTTCGAGTGGCCTAGTCAAAGCACACACCTTGATCCAATTGGAAATCTGTGGTCAGATTTGAAAATTGCTGTTCACCAGCAGAAGCCATCTAACCCGAAGGAGCTGGAGCAGTTTTGCCTTAAAGGGAACCTGTAAGCAGTTTTGGCTGATATAAGATACGGCCACCGCCTTTCAGGACTTATCTACAGAATTCTATAATGCTGTAGATAAGCCCCCAATCCGACATGAAAAAAAATGTTTATTATGTCGCAGGTCCGGCGCCTCCCATCTTATGATTGCTGCCCCCCTGTTGCTTCATCGCTCCCCGGCATCGGCGCTCCTGCGCAGGTGTACTTATCTGCCTTGTTGATGGCAGGGGAAAGTACTGCAGTGCAGTGCACAGGCGCTGGGCCTCTTTGACCTTTCCCAGAGCGCGATGTCGGGGAGCCATGAAGCAAGCAGGATGGCGGCAATCATAAGATGATGGGAGGCGCTGGACCTGCGACACCCATCGGACCAGACTGCCCCGCGGGTGAGTATAATAAAACTTATTTTTCTTATCTTTCAGGTCAGATCGGGGGCTTATCTACAGCATTATAGAATGCTGCAGATAAGCCCTGAAAGGCGGTGGCCGTGTCTTATATCGGCCAAAACTGCTGACATGTTTGCTTTAAGAATCGGGAAAAAATCACAGGTTGCAAGATGTGGAAAGCTCATAGAGACTTATCCAAAGTGACTTGCAGCTGCAAGTGCCACAAAAGAAGGCTCTACAATGTACTGACTTTAGGGGGGTAAATAGTTTTGCACACTGAAGTTTTCAGCTACTTTGTCCTGTTTGTTGTTTGTTTAACAATAAAAAGAAAACAAATGTTCACAGTTGTATACATGTTCTTTACATGAACTGATGCAAAACCTAAAAATAACCACATAAATTCCAGATTGTGAGGTAGCAAGGCACGAAAAAAAGGTGGTTTGCACGTTAATGACTGGGCCAATTTTTACAATTATGACCACTGTGTCTTTATGAGGTTATAACTCTGGAATGCTTCAATGGATCCCGGTGATTCTGACATTGTTTTCTCGTGACATATTGGGCTTCATATAGTAGAAAAACTCCGGCACACACAAATATAATAAATGAAAAATGTATTATAATAAACAATTCCAAAGTTCAGACTCCAGTAAGGAAAGAAAAAATATATTTTTGGAGATTCTTACAGACATGTATTAAACTCAACGTTTCGGCTATTTTGCCCTTTTCAAGAAATGTCTGTTATCTGTAACATATATAAACATTATTATATTAACATTGGATTCATGTCATAAGAGACTAATATAAAAAAAAGTTTAACCAAAACAAAAAACAGAAACAAAGGGAAGGTAGAGGATATGTGTGATATATTGCATAGTGTCCTAGCAATAATCATCGTGCATCCCATGTATTTTGTTATGCCAGAAACCACAATTGACAGCCCCTGTTATAGGTGTGACCAAACATAAGTGGTGCTGAGAAAGTATATACCACAAATTTGAAAAATTAGTACTTTACTTGATTATGCTCCGTTTTAGGAGAAACAGTGAGTCATTCTGTGGGATAGAATAAACACAATATGAGGAGCAGTCCATGCCAATAATATGGCCTAACACGAAAAAAGGGAAAGATAAGGTCATGATGACGTTACCTGGTAAACTTAGCCTAGAGGTAAAAGGGAAGTGCCCAAGTGGAAAGAGGCTGCGGGATCCAAGGAGACACGTCGGCGGTGGATTCGTGGTGAGGCTGATGGAGGAGGACGCAAAGTGCCGGCTTTTATATGTTTCCGGTATTGTATAGTTTCCGGTGGGGAAAGAAAAATAAAAGGTAATGTGCTGCAGCGCATGTGCCCAACGAAAAAGGCCGAATCTCGTGCTGGAGAGCCAAAGACCATTCGGTGTGCACTCGTAGATGCATTGTGGGATGCTCCAGAAAAGGCCGAAGAATCTCTACCGGAGGTGGTGTGCTGTGCTTATGCGTCCTTTACGATATGCTCCGGAAAAAGCCGACCGACTCGGGCAAAGTCGGAATAATAGGTGAGCATGCGTAGTCCTATCTTGGATCGCCGCCTGCAAGCTGTGGAAATAATAAGGGAGTTAATAACCTGCGTGGAACTTACCACTTTGTTATAATGGAACACCTTAATCTTTTTATATATTGGGCTTCATGATAGCGGTAAAATTTCTTTGATATTACCTGCGTTTATTTGTGAAAAAAATGGAAATTTGGCACAAATTTTGAAAATTTCTCAATTTTCCAACTTTGAATTTTTATGCCCTTAAATCACAGAGATATGTCACACAAAATACTTAATAAGTAACATTTCCCACATGTCTACTTCACATCAGCACAATTTTGGAACCAAATTTTTTTTTTTGTTAGGGAGTTATAAGGGTTAAAAGTTGACCAGCAATTTCTCATTTTTACACCACCATTTTTTTTAGGGACCACATCACATTTGAAGTCATTTTGAGGGGTTTATATGATGAAAAATAACCAAGTGTGACACCATTCTAAAAACTGCACCCCTCAAGGTACTCAAAACCACATTCAAGAAGTTTATTAACCCTTCAGGTGTTTCACAGGAATTTTTGGAACGTTTAAAAAAAAAAATGAACATTTAACTTTTTTTCACAAAAAATGTACCATATATACTCGAGTATAAGCCGACCCGAGTATAAGCCGACCCCCCTAATTTTGCCACAAAAAACTGGGAAAACTTATTGACTCGAGTATAAGCCTAGGGTGGAAAATGCAGCAGGTACCGGTGAATTTCAAAATTAGAAATAGATACTCCATACCATTCATTATGGCCCCATAGATGCTCCACATAAAGCTGTGCCATATATAATGCTCTGCACCGTTCATTATGGCCCCATAGATACTCCACATAAAGCTGTGCCATATATACAATGCTCTGCACCGTTGCCCCATAGATACTCCACATAAAGCTGTGCCATATATACAATGCTCTGCACCGTTGCCCCATAGATAGCTGTGCCATATATATAATGCCCTGCACCGTTGCCCCATAGCTGTGCCATATAGTGCTCTGCACCATTGCCCCATAGCTGTGCCATATAGTGCTCTGCACCGTTGCCCCATAGCTCTGCCATATAGTGCTCTGCACAGTTGCCTCATAGCTGTGCCATATAATGCTCTGCACCGTTGCCCCATAGCTGTGCCATATAGTGCTCTGCACCGTTGCCCCATAGCTGTGCCATATAGTGCTCTGCACCGTTGCCCCATAGCTTTGCCATATAGTGCTCTGCACCGTTGCCCCATAGCTGTGCCATATAGTGCTCTGCACCGTTGCCCCATAGCTGTGCCATATAGTGCTCTGCACCGTTGCCTCATAGCTGTGCCATATAGTGCTCTGCACCGTTGCCCCATAGCTGTGCCATATAGTGCTCTGTACCGTTGCCCCATAGCTGTGCCATATAGTGCTCTGCACCGTTGCCCCATAGCTGTGCCATATAGTGCTCTGCACCGTTGCCCCATAGCTGTGCCATATAGTGCTCTGCACCGTTGCCCCATAGATAGCTGTGCCATATAGTGCTCTGCACCGTTGCCCCATAGATACTCCACATAAATCTGTGCCATTGCTGCTGCTGCTGCTATAAAAAAAAAAAAAAAAAAAAACACATACTCACCTCTCTTGCTTGCAGCTCCTCGGCGCCATCTTCCCGGCGTCTCCCCGCACTGACTGATCAGGCAGAGGGCGGCGCGCACACTATATGCATCATCGCGCCCTCTGACCTGCACAGTCAGTGCAGAGAGACGCCGGGAAGATGGTGCGGCGCCCGGCGTGTGGAACGAGGACAGGTGAATATGTCATACTTACCTGCTCCCGGCGTCCAGCTCCTTCCCCCTGCCTGTCTTCTGTGCCGCAGCCTCTTTCTCTATCAGCGGTCACCGGCACCGCTTCATTAGAGAAATGAATAGGCGGCTCCGCCCCTATGGGAGGTGGAGCAGCCTATTCATTTCTCTAATGAGCGGTCCCACGTGACCGCTCAGGGGAAGAGGCTGCGGCACCCGGAGACAGTGGGACGTGCAGGGGGTGCGCCAGGAGCCCCGGAAGCAGGTAAGTATATGACAGTGCTCACCCGCCGACCCCACCACCGATCATGACTCGAGTATAAGCCGAGAGGGGCACTTTCAGCCCAAAAATTTGGGCTGAAAATCTCGGCTTATACTCGAGTATATACGGTACTTCAGCTCCAATTTGTTTTATTTTACCAAGGGTAACAGGAGAAAATGGACCCCAAAAGTTGTTGTACAATTTGTCCTGAGTACGCCGATACCCGATATGTGGGGGTAAACCACAGTTTGGGCGCATGGCAGAGCTCAGAAGGGAAGGAGCGCCATTTGACTTTTCAATGCAAAATTGACTGGAATTGAGATGGGACGCCATGTTGCGTTTGGAGAGCCACTGATGTGCCTAAACATTGAAATCCCCCGCAAGTGACACCATTTTGGAAAGTAGACCCCCTAAGGAACTTATCTAGCTGTGTGGTGAGCACTTTGACTCATTAAGTGATTCACAGACGTTTATAATGCAAAGCCGTAAATTAAAAAAATCATATTTTTTCACAAAAATTATCTTTTTGCCCCCAATTTTTTATTTTCCCAAGGGTAAGAGAAGAAATTGGACCTCAAAAGTTGTTGTACAATTTGTCCTGAGTACGCTGATATTCCATATGTGGGGGTAAACCACTGTTTGGGCGTAAGGGAGAACTCGGAAAGGGAAGGAGCACCGTTTGACTTTTCAATGCAAAATTGACAGGAATTCAGATGGGACGCCATGTTGCGTTTGGAGAGCCACTGATCTGCCTAAACATTGAAACCCCCCACAAGTGACACCACCCTAATTGGAAAATGGAAATAAATACATTTTTTCAATTTTTCCATAACTAAGGGGGTGATGAAGGGGGGTTTGATTTACTTTTGTAGCTGTTTTTTTAGTGGATTTTTATGATTGGCAGCCGTCACACACTAAAAGACGCTTTTTATTGCAAAAAAATATTTTTGGCGTTACCATATTTTGAGAGCTATAATATTTCCATATTTTGGTCCACAGAGTCATGTGAGGTCTTGTTTTTTGCAGGACGAGTTGACGTTTTTATTGGTCACATTTTCGGGCACGTGACATTTTTTGATCGCTTTTTATTCCGATTTTATTGAGGCAGAATGACCAAAAACCAGCTATTTTTTAATTTCCTTTGAGGGGGGGGGGGGGGGAGTTTATACTGTTCCGCGTTTGGTAAAATGGATAAAGCCGTTTTATTCTTCGGGTCAGTACGATTGCAGCGATACCTCACTTATATCATTTTTTTATGTTTTGGCGCTTTTATACGATAAAAACTATTTAATAGAAAAAATTATTATTTTTGCATCGCTTTATTCTGAGGACTTTAACTTTTTTATTTTTTCGCTGATGACGCAGTATTGCAGCTCGTTTTTTGCGGGACAAGATGACATTTTCAGCGGTACCATGGTTATTTATATCCGTCTTTTTGATCGCGTGTTACTCCACTTTTTGTTAGGTGGTATGATAATAAAGCGTTGTTTTTTGCCTTGGTTTTTTTTTTTTTTTTTTTATGGTGTTCACTGAAGAGGTTAACTAGTGGGACAGTTTTATGTCGGGTCGTTACGGACGCGGCGATACGAAATATGTGTACTTTTATTATTTTTTTTTATTATTTAGATAAAGGAATGTATTTATTGGAGCAATATATATATTTTTTATTTATTTAGGATTTTTTTTTTGTTTGTTTTTTCACGCATGTAATTTTTTTTTTTTTTTACATTTTTACTTTGCCCCAGGGGGGGGACATCACAGTAAAGTGACAGATCGCTGACTGCAGGGAGGCTTCCCGGTGCCTGCCCTGAGCAGGCGCTGTGAAGCCACCTCCCTGCAGGACCCAGACGTAGCCTTGTGGCCATTTTGGATCCGGGGCTTGCAGGGAGGAGACGCTCGGTACAAGGTGAGTACATCGCCTTGTACCGATCGTCTCAGGGAAGCACGCAGGGAGCCCCCTCCCTGCGCGATGCTTCCCTATACCGTCGGAACACTGCGATCATGTTTGATCGCAGTGTGCCGGGGGTTAATGTGCGGGGCGGTCCGTGACCTCTCCTGGCACATAGTGCCGGATGTCAGCTGCGATAGTCAGCTGACACCCGGCCGCGATCGGCCGCGCTCCCCCCGTGAGCGCGGCCGATCGTTCTGGACATACTATTCAGCCCTTGGGAAGTAAGGCCCACCCCACATGGACGGAATAGTACGTCCGATGGCAGAAAGGGGTTAAATGGCATCTGGCAAATGTCACTTTCAGGGAGCCTTATTTCAGGTTTCTGGTTGCCTTTCATGCACTTTCAACAACTGATGGGATTGTCTGATGGTACATCCCTATAGACTTTTGCAAGGACACCTGACATCTAGAGAGCACTTACTACGGCCATGCGGCAAGCAAGCCAAGTTAATTCTGTAACTACACAAATGTCTTATACTTGCTGTTATCACAGTTATTTTTATAAGCATGATGATCTATAAAGAAATCAATTTTACATCGGGTCTAGTCTTAACGAAATCCTACGCTCAAAATTTTTTATCATTTTCTCTTATTCATTCTAGGATCATGTTCTTGACAGTCCAAGAAGTTACTACCGCTGGGACAGTGCTGCAGAGCCAGACTATTGGTTTGAACCTGTTCAAGTCTGGGAAGTAAAATGTGCAGATCTTTCAGTTTCTCCTGTTCATAAAGCTGCAATTGGACTGGTAAGTCTTTATGCATCAGTAATAGCACTGCATATTTAATCAAAGATGGAGGAGAGGCAGTGGGTGCTTATGTACTGTTGAATGTTTACAACAGGGCTGTGAAGTCTGAGTCATTTAAAATGGACCGACTCACTCCTAAAATATATAATAAATTGGTACAGTAGTTCAGTGCAGAATGTGCTGTAAATTTTCTTATAATAATTTTGGAAACTTCTGAAATGTCCTATAAATGTCTGTTATGTTCCTGATCTAAGGATCTGGGCTTTTAGCTGAGATGAATCTGTGCTGCACTTTATGTACAGGCTAAGTAGTGACCAGTGCTGGGGAGTTGGAGTCGAAAGTCTGGGAAATTGCGGCTTCTGAGTCAGTGGTTTGGCTTACTGACTCTCCAGCCCTGGTTTACACAAATCCTGCCCTTGTCCCAAAACATCCACCAGGTTGTCCTCTCCATCAAAGGAGACTACATATAAAAAGCCCACGGACATTCCTACCTCAACTGTAAGGCATGCTTAGAAGAAATCAGGACAGAGCAGGTACGCAGATAAGTAGAAAAAAAATAAGTTAAGAATTTGATTAAGGTCAGCAGCCATGGACTTATAAGATACCGTATTTTTCGGACTATAAGACGCACCTTTTTCCTCCCAAAATGGGGGGTACATCTTATAGTCCGGATGTATGGGCTCTGGCTGAGGTGGGGGAGCGGTTTTGGTGGAGCATCGGGTCACAGGAGGCTGGATCCGGCGGCTCCGGCTAACTCCTGTGCCCGCTACTAAAGAGAAATGAATATGCACTGCAATTCACGCCCATGAGCGTGGAGGGCAATGCATATTCTTTTTTCTGGCATCCCTGGTACAATTGGCCCCATCCCTGTTCCTGGAATGTTGGTCCCATCCTTTTTCTTTTATAATTGGCCCCATCCTGTTCCTGGTATCCATGGCCCCATCAGGAAAGATTTTTAAAAAAAAGTCACCTACACAGCGCTCCCTCACAACGTCCTGCTCCGGTGCCAGCAGCTGCTTAATGCTTGTAAGCAGCGCATGGCAGGGACATCATGCACTGCTTACAAGCAGAGCACAGCTGCCAGAATACTCACCGGGACCGTTCATCAGAGGTCGCGGTGAGTATCCATTTCTCTTCAGTAGCGCGCCCTGTCGGCCGCCTGCTTCCTGCTGGGGCCAGCGGTCACGTGTGCCAATACTTAAAAGAAATGAATGTTCTGAATATTCATTTCTCTTAAGTATTGACATACGTGACTGCTGGCCCCAGCAGAAAGCAGGCGGCCAACAGTGCGCTCTACTGAAGAGGAATAGATACCCACCGCGACCTCTGATGAACAGTCCCGTAAGTATTCCGGCAGCTGTGCTCGCTCTGCTTATGAAGTAGCACATGATGTTCCTGCAATGCGCTGCTTACAAGCATTAAGCAGCTGCTGGCACCGGAGCAGGACGTTGTGAGGGAGCGCTGTGTAGGTGACTTTTTTTTTTTTTTTTTTTTTAAATCTTTCCTGATGGGTCCGTGGATACCAGAAACATGATGGGACCAATTATGAAAGAAAAAGGATGGGTCCAATCATACCAGGAACGGGATGGCGCCAATTATGATAGAAAAAGATGGGGCCAATTATACCAGAATAGGGATGGGACCAATCAAACCAGGACCGTGATTGGGCCAATCATACCAGGACTGGGATGGGGTCATGCATACCAGGACCGAGATGGTGCCAATCATACCAGGATAAGGATGGTGCCAATCATACCAGGATAGGGATGGGGCCAATCATACCAGGATAAGGATGGGGCCAATCATACCAGGATAAGCATGGGGCCAATCATACCAGGATAGGGATGGGGGGCCAATCATACCAGGTTAAGGATGGGGCCAATCATACCAGGATAAGGATGGGGCCATGCACACCAGGATAGGGGATATTACAGTACAATATTGACCATTTTTTTTGCTTCAATTTTTTTTCTCTTAATTTCCTCCTCTAAAACCTAGGTGCGTCTTAGGCCTCTATCACACTTCCGTCCTTTCAGATGTGTCGCACTGCATCGGCACGACGTATCGACGGATGCGTCAAAAATAGTGAAAACCGTATGCAACGCATCCAGTATTTCGACGGATCCGCTAGACGGTTCTGTCGAAAAACTGGATCCATTGTGTCCTTTTTTACTATCCGTTTTTTTAACGGAGCCGTTTTCCATACCAAAAAAAAAATGGGAGTCTCCCAAATGTGATTGGCTACTGGAAAATAGAGAAAACTATATATTGACTGTTTTTACACCCCATCTTTGACAGGGTTTAGAGAAAGTGGCAGAGATGGAAGGAGTGCTTGTGAAAATTGCGAACGTAGTTACTGATGTTATTTTTGAGACCAATAGGCTGGAAATAATAGTTCGGGAGAAGGAGGCAGCAGCAACAAGGAGGATTCTTCAACAGTGACGTCGCCGGCGACGCCTATGGATACTTCCCATAAACGCACAGCGGATGACCCGGGGCGTCTATTCAACTCTCTACATGGAGTTGCGGCAAAACCCGGATACATTTTTTAATTATGTTCGGATGAGGTAGGAACACTTTGATGTTTTGGTGGAACTTGTTGGGGATGTCATCCGAAGGAAGGACACATATATGAAGTTTTCCATCTCACCGGCTGAGCGGCTGATGGTGACACGGCGGTAAGCCTACTTGTTGTTTTAGTTTTTTTTACCGTTCATATTTTATGCCATGTAAACATGTTTTAACCAATGGATAACCACTTCAGCAGTGAACATGCTGCAGAAAATACTGCGCTGAAACAGTGTTGCATTTTCTGCAGCATGTCAATTATTTTATTGTTTGTGCCCATTCCACAGTGTTTAACACTTGCTCCATAATAGGAATGCACAGATGTAAAAATGCTGGTTTAAATGGGCACTAAAACAGAACAAAAACTTCCGCAGTGCCGTTTATCAAAACCGTAAAAAAAAATTAAAAAAAATTATATTTTTGAAAATTGCTTCAAAATGTAATGTTGGTGTTTGAAATTTTTAATAACATTTTTACAGTTGTGGCCAAAAGTATTGACACCCCTGCAATTCTGTCAGATAATACTCCGTTTCTTCCTGAAAATGATTGCAATCACAAATTCTTTGGTATTATTATCTTCATTTAATTTGTCTTAAATGAAAAAACACAAAAATAATTGTCCTAAAGCCAAATTGGATATAATTCCACACCAAACATAAAAAAGGGGGTGGACAAAAGTATTGGCACTGTTCGAAAAATCGTGTGATGCTTCTCTAATTTGTGTAATTAACAGCACCTGTAACTTAACTGTAACTGTGGCACCTAACAGGTGTTGGCAATAACTAAATCACACTTGCTGCCAGTTGACATGGATTGAAGTTGACTCAACCTGTGTCCTTGTGTGTACCACATTGAGCATGGAGAACAGAAAGAAGACCAAAGAACTGTCTGAGGACTTGAGAAACCAAATTGTGAGGTACCATGAGCAATCTCAAGGCTACAAGTCCATCTCCAAAGACCTCAGTGTTCCTGTGTCTACCGTGCGCAGTGTCATCAAGAAGTTTAAAGCCCATGGCACTGTGGCTAACCTCCCTAGATGTGGACGGAAAAGAAAAATTGACCAGAGATTTCAACGCAAGATTGTGCGGATGTTGGATAAAGAACCTCGACTAACATCCAAACAAGTTCAAGCTACCCTGCAGTCCGAAGGTACAACCGTGTCAACCCGTACTATCCGTCGGCGTCTGAATGAAAAGAGACAGTATGGTAGGAGACCCAGGAAGACCCCACTTCTTACCCCGAGACATAAAAAAGCCAGGCTGGAGTTTGCCAAAAAAAAAGCCTAAAACGTTTTGGAAGAATGTTCTCTGGTCAGATGAGACAAAAGTAGAGCTTTTTGGGCAAAGTCATCAACATAGAGCTTACAGGAGAAAAAAAGAGGCATTCAAAGAAAAGAGCACAGTCCCTACAGTCAAACATGGCGGAGGTTCCCTGATGTTTTGGGGTTGCTTTGCTGCCTCTTGCACTGGACTGCTTGACCGTGTGCATAGCATTATGAAGTCAGAAGACTACCAACAAATTTTGCAGCATAATGTATGTCCCAGTGTGAGAAAGCTGGGTCTCCCTCAGAGGTCATGGGTCTTCCAGCAAGACAATGACCCAAAACACACTTCAAAAAGCACTAGAAAATGGTTTGAGAGAAAGCACTGGAGATTTCTATGGTGGCCAGCAATAAGTCCAGACCTGAATCCAATAGAACACCTGTGGAGAGATCTAAAAATAGCAGTTTGGAGAAGGCACCCTTCAAAAATCAGGGACCTGGAGCAGTTTGCCAAAAAAGAATGGTCTAAAATTCCAGCAGAGCATTGTAAGAAACTCACTGATGGTTACCGGAAGCGGTTGGTCGCGTTATTTTGGCTAAAGGTTGTATTAGGCTGAGGGTGCCAATACTTTTGTCTGGCCCATTTTTGGAGTTTTGTGTGAAATGATCAGTGTTTTGCTTTTTGTTTCATTCTCTTTTGTGTTTTTTCATTTAAGACAAATTAAATGAAGATAATACCAAAGAATTTGTGATTGCAATCATTTTCAGGAAGGAACTAAGTATTATCTGACAGAATTGTAGGGGTGTCAATACTTTTGGCCACAACTGTATATGTTTTTCACAGATTCCTTGCTACCGGAGAATCCCTAACTTCACTGCATTACCAGTTTCGCCTTGGAATATCGACTATTTCCGGAATTGTGAAAGTGACCTGCCGCGCACTCTGGGATACTTGGCATCAAGAATACATTCCAAATCCGACTATGGACATCTGGCTGCAGAGTGCTGAAAATTTTGAGAAACTGTGCCATTTCCCAAATTCCTTGGGTGCTGTAGATGGCAAACATATCCGTATTTCAAAATCTGCAGGATCTGGCTCAGAGTACTTTAATTACAAAAAGTACTTTTCAATAGTACTCATGGCCATAGCGGATGCCAACTGTAAATTTATTGCTGTGGACATTGGAGCCTATGGCCGGTCAAACGACTCACAAGTCTTCAGAACTTCTCCGATGGGGCGTCATCTATATGGAGACAGCTATGATTTTCCTCCAGCAAGACCACTCCCGGGAACATCTGGACCACCTATGCCATTTGTGTGTGTTAGTGATAAGGCATTCCAGCTGTCATCACACCTACTAAAACCTTATGCAAGTAGAGATTTGACCCGAACCAAAAGAATATTTAATTACCGCTTAACAAGAGCCAGACGAGTGTTGGAGTGTGCGTTTGGCATTTTAACCGCAAAGTGGCTAGTGCTGCTAACTGCCATAAAACTGCACACAGAGACTGTGGATGAGGTTGTCAAGGCCTGTGTGGTGCTGCATAATTATGTTATTTCCCAGGAGCCAGTTTCCATGGATGATGAGGACTCACAGACAACCTTGTGGGATTACCAAAGCAACTCTGTTCGTGCGGCAGGTAGGTTTCCAGAATGAGGGACCACTTTGCTGAGTATTTCATATCACCTGAAGGCAGCGTTCCATGGCAAGACAACATAGTTTGAGATCTTTCTTTGATGTCTCTGTCAATAATGTTTCTGTACAAAGTGTTATGATTTTATTGACACCAAGTTTTATTACTTATTTCCCTAAAGTTTGGTATGTTTTCTAATTAACCTAATATGTTATACCTCTTAAACGTGTGTTATGTTTTTGTACCTTTTGTTTCTGTACTTAAATGAAGACACTTAACAATAAAATAGTTTTGAAACCAAACAAAATTTTATTTAACATATTTTTATAAAAAAAAAATTATAAACTTTGTGTCACACCAAATTTTTTGGAACCCTTTTTGGGGTAAACACTAATAAAAAAAATTATTTCAAAAAAAAAAAAAAGATTCCACATGTTTATTTTCAGACAAAAGATTTAAATTTGCTATAAGTCTGTAAAATGTAGTGTGGAGATACTACTGGAAGGGCTGGAAGGTTAGACCACGTCAATGGGGGAAAGCCTACTGGGTTGGGGTTGATGTGAAGTGGAGGGGGGGGGCAAAAACATGAGGCTGAGCAGGGAGGTCTGGTTGGACAGGGGATGGTGTTGGTGTAGGTGGCAAAGTAAACGGGGAAGGAAAGTTTGACAGGGAAGAAAACGCTGGGGAGGGCCTGGGTTTGGATTTGGGCCTGGGTTGGGAATTGGGGCTGGGTTGGGAATTGGGCCTGGGTTGGGAATTGGGATGGTAGTTGGGCCTCGGTTGGGAAAGGGCAAGTGGCTTGGAAAGGATTGGTAGGAGAGACAGTGGCTGTGTGAGGAGATGTGGGAGTTGGAGGGGCTTGGGTGATGACATGCACTAGAGCAGCATGACCCTCTTGCATTACCTGCATCTGCTGGTCAAAAGTCAGCTTTTCCATGCTCCTGAGCATTGACTGGAAAAACAGGTTGTTTGGAGAATCCCTTGCATCTGAATGCATCCTATCCAAGCGACTGCTATGTTCACTGATGCGTGTTTGCACCATGTTGAACCCAGCAGCCACTTGCTCTCCCAAAATTTTGAAAGAGCTCTGGAAGGATGCATTCAGATGCAGGGACGCAGGAGCATAACTCCTTTCCTGACCCCTCAGTCGCTGCCGCCACGAACCTAATTGTGGTCTAGAGGTGGCAGGATCAGAGGGGTGGGGTAAAGGGAACGCTAACTCTTCACCAGCAGCTTCAAGTAACGAAGGCTGCAATGATGCTTCAGTGCTGGCGGGGGTTGAAGTGGATGGGGCAGAGGTATCGGAAGGGCCAGACGAGGGGTCAGAGGGGTGGGGTCTACCGACGTGGTCCACGGTGGCGGACTCCAGAGAGATTGCTCCAGAGGGGTCCAAGGTAGAAGCAGGCTCCCGAGTGCTACAGAAGTTGCTGTGAAATAGAAAAAAAAACTATTTATATATTGTTATATATTGATAGGAAAAAGCCCTGCCTGAAACCAAAAAAGTTAGACAGGTAAACATGGTGAATTATTCAATGGGTTGTTGAATATTTACCTTCTTCTCAGCATCGTTGCCCGGAGGAATGACAGGGCGCGGCTGTATTTGTATTTTGACCGGCGTCCTCTTGAGCCACTCGGGGCCTGCATCTCCTTGTTAAACTCCCTCTTGAAGCGATCCCTGAGTGACCGCCACCGCTTCATAACCCTTTCACCTGTAAAGAGAAGAATGACATAAAAAAATGGGTTAAGTACAACACAATCCGACCTGCTCCACAAATTACTGAAATTAGACTACTTACGTTCTAGAGTCTGCTGCCTTGGATCAAGGTCCTCCTAGTTGCCTACAATGTTGTGACATACTTCCAACCAGAGCCGACGTGTGACTAACAGATCTGCATGCCTGCGGTCAGCCATATTCCACAGCGGCTCCCGCTCGTGGACCGCTTCGATGAGGCGGTCCACATTAAGTCCGGCTTCATCATCTGAGTCGGGAGCACGTTTTGAATCCTGTGAAAAGAGCAAAAAAAAAAAAAAACACATTAGTACACTGAAACACAAAAGCACCAAGAAAAAAAAAAACAAAAAAAACTCACTGCTGGCTGACCGCTGCGGCGATTACGACACTGACTCTGGGAGCTGCTGGGAGGGACCTTCATGTGCAGCAGACTAAAAAAAAAGGAAAAAGAATTATGTTGGATGTAGGCATATGTTGTATGTGTACTGTGATGTATGATGAACTGTTTTGTATGTGTTGGGTGCACTGTGATGTGTGAAGCGACTGTTTGGGCACAACTTACACTCTGTGCGCCTGCTCCTTTTTTCTCCATCCCGTCTCCTTCTGAGAGGCCCTCGGCTGCTTCAGCTTTCTGTGAAAACATAATGCATATAGTGTTTAACAGAAATTTTAACTAGAACACCAAAAACAAAATAATTTTTAATTTACCTCACTACGCTGACGCTGTTGAGGAGGGCTCCCAGAAGAAGACATTTTCTGCCGACTCGTTGGTCTCTGGTGTATCTGCAAGTATAAAGACACTTGTAAGCTACTATACAAATGATATTCGAAGGTTTGTGGTCTTTAATACTTACATCAGGAAACTGGCTTGATGGCTCAGTGTTCCCTGGTTGCTCGGTGGTCCCTGGTGTATCTGCAAAAATAAAGACACTTGTAAGCTACTATACATCAGGAAACTGGCTTGATGGCTCAGTGGTCCCTGGTGTCCTGGTGGTCCCTGCTGCCTGAGTGTTCCCTGATGGATCTGTAAGTATGAAGAATTTATACTTAGACCCACAAACCCCTCAAAGTAGCTAAAGTTAAAGATTTAAAAACCACCCTGCTCAAATGATCTGAGCAATGTTCAAGCAGGCCAACAAACGTTTTGAGAAACAACTTCAAAAAAATATACCCAAGGAAGACCTGTCTGAGCTGGATTACCTAGTTAATGTGCAAGCTGTAAAACCATTTCCCCACCCCCAAAAAAATACCCTCATGTAAAATTGAAATGCCTACACACCAGTTTAAAATGTCTTGACCACATATGTGATTTGAAAAGAGACCTAAAACTAACTTAAAAAAAATACACCATAAAAAATTTGCTATAACCTTTTATATTAAAAAAATAAACACTCAACCAACTGTGTATTGCATGTGTGGACACTTGTACATACACCATTTTAAAGTTTACCTTTGTGAAATGATACTACAGACATTTTGAATTTAAAAAAAATGTATTTATTTATTTTTTTTTACATTTTTTTTACCATCATAATTAGGAGCTAGAATGCTACAATACAATTAAAAAAAATAAATAAATAGCAAAAAACCAAACACACACGCAAGACACACACCCACACCACCATTATACCCACACACTGAAATCACACCACACTACTTTTAATTAACTACATCACAGTAGAAAAACATGCACGCGCAATCACCCAGACGCACGCACCTGAAAGCACACAGGAGCTCGCACAACACATGCACACGCACAAAAGCACACAAACGCATGCACAACACATGCACACACACAAAAGCAAACAGGCACACACACAGTGCATGCACACCCACGAAAGCACACAGGTGCACGCCAACACACAGAGATGCACATGCACAAAAGCACACAGGCAGACACACACACACGCAGACACGCACACACATGCACACAGACGCACGCAAAAATGGCAGTACTCACACTGACTGGTAGTCCTCTAGCTTGACGCTGGCTTCTGGCAGCACAGTCAGGCCTCTGGCTGCATAGGGTTTATAGCAGGCCTCTGGATGCTGGCTGGCTGGATGCTGTCTTCTTGCTGGCACATTTGGGGGTGAAGCCCCAGGCCAGGTTTATATAGATTTGGGGCTGTCTGGTGAAATTGGCTAAAAAATCCTGATTCTGAGCATGCTCAGTGTAAAAAAAAAAAAGGATTCCAGCTCTGGATTCCGTCATACGACGTGTCACGACGGATCCTGTGTCCATAGGCTTCCATTCTAGTCAACGACTTATGCTGCAGGATCCGTCACGACACGTTTTCCCTACTCAAGACAAAAAAATGTTTTTTCCAGACAACGGGCCGCCAAATTCCGACGGATCCAGTGCACGACGGACGCGACGTGTGGCAATCCGTCGCGAACCATTGCTAATACAAGTCTATGGGAAAAAAAACGCATCCTGCGGGCACATTTGCAGGATGCGTTTTTTTCCCAAAACGACGCTTTGCAACAGTTTCAAAAAGACGGAAGTGTGAAAGAGGCCTTATAGTCCGTAAAATACCGTATGTTCTGGCTACTAATGGCCGTATGTCAGCCTATATCACAGCTTCACAGATTCTTAGCTGTAAAACAACACCGGAATTGCGACTTAAAAACAATTGCACAGTAGAATTTTTTTTATCATTTCATCACACTTTTTTTCCCCTTTGTTTTATGGTAAAGTGGATAGTGCGATTCAAAACGACTAAATAACTTTCCCTACAAAAACACGCCCTTGAAACACCTGCATCAATTGAAAAATGAAAAAGTTATATCTTTTGAGAGATGAGGAAAAAACAAAAATGCAAAAACAAAAGTTCTGTGTTTAGAATGATGAGGGCACTTTGACAGGCATGGCCTCCAGGAAGGCAACTGCATTGAACAATTTCCTGAGCTGACAGTTGTCATCCAGCTGCCCTGAAAATAGGTTTTCCACAAGGGCAGTTTATACTCATGAGAAATCATTCATCCTTCTTGAACTCCTACTCACAGATCTCTTCTCTGTGTGTAGAGTTCAGAGGCTGGATTGTCCAGAATGGGTGCCGAGATACTCCTTTTAAGCATGCAGCTGTTCAATCAACATCTGATCTGCTAGTACCCACCATGAGGGGAGGCGGATCAGACTGATAGGTACCTTCCATAAGAAGTCTATGGAGGTGAAGGATCTCTTGAGATTCTACTGGTTGAAATTGGATGGTGGTGTTGGAGCAATGGTGTTGGATTATCCATTGGTCCACTTGACTCCTGAGGCATTGAATGTTACATGGCTTAATAAATGTAATTTGAAGGGGGCTTTTAATTATTCTTTTAATTGTATTTGTCAGGACACCACCTTCTAAAGTTTTTCCACTGGCTTGATAAATAAGAACAGAGAGTTTGTAAACTGTAAGTCATCGGGGCTGGTTATTTGGTGGCATGCCCGACGGAATTATGTGGGCAAGGCGAATTTTATAACATGACTGATGTAGACAAGCAAGGAAAATCAGTGACAACACTTGTACGGACTTTTGTATCATGGTGGTGATGGGAGATGCCTGAAATTTCCAGTGATTAAGTTGGTTCGGCCCTTTGCAAGAAGGTATAGGTTAGAAAACAAGGTCTTCCATATGGAAGCTCAGTGGATCTTTTGCCTGAAAAGTATTATGTCACGGAGTGTAATTGATGGAATCTGCTTTGTTTAATGTATCCAGTGGATCTTTGACGGCATGTTCTGTATGATTGGGGAGCATTTGCTCAGTTTTGTCAGTAGAAGTAATGAGTTGCTTTTTTTTGAGTGTTCTTAGCTGTGTAAGTGCTTCCTGATTTAATTGTGATAATTTGTGATTGTAATTTTTTATTGTTATATCTGTGGACCTTATGGGCAACTTTGGCCTTGCACTTGATATGGATGTATGCTGCATTATAGAATTTTGTAAGTTTTGCAATATTTTGTGTGATGTGTGGTAGAACTTAGTTATTTTGGGGATATACAGACTTCATAAATATGGAAGACTACATGGAAACTGGTATACCACTCCTCCAGTGATAATCTCCTTCTGATAAAACTGTGATTTTATCAAAACTACAGCAAGTAGCCCAGTAAGTGACATATTGCTGGAATCTGGTCTGCCCATTATGCAGCTTTCAAACTAAGTGACAAAAACCTGCTAGTAGATTCTGTTTAAAGTAGAGTCCTATGTACTGAGGCCTTGATGGTAGTCACATACTGGGACAAAAGGTGTCCTCATGTTGACCTCCTTTCATAGGAATAAAATACCTCTTTATATGCTTGGGACAGATTCTGCCATTACCAAGTTATTCTGTGTGTGAGAGTGTAACCAGCATATAGAAGGTGTTGACCTTGCCAACCAAATGTTACAGCCGCATAGTGCAGGGGAAAAAATTCAGGGTCTGGAATAAAAATGTACTCTCTTGCCAAAATGGCTTTCGCTTGTTCCCTCATAGTTTACTGAAAAGTAGAAGATCGGGTATCTTACCTCAAATATAAGGAGTTGATTATAGATATGTGTTTATATTATATTGTATAATTTATTATATTTTTGCCTTTCAAAGTAAATGCACAACTTTCATCAGGTCTAAGAAATCTTACGGTAGACAGTATTGCAATCGGCTGCTGTAAGATATCTGTTGACAGATCTGCTTTAACCCCTTCATGACCTTGGATGGATCCATACGTCCAGGTTGGTAGGTACTTACCAACCTTGGACATATGGATGTGTTGGGGTGATTTTGCGCTGACATGACAGCTGAGACCTGGCACTCACTGCCGTGAGCGGTGCCTTCCCCACTCCTGGCAATCAAATGCATCCTCAGACCATTCCAGCAAAATGTGAACTCCAATATGGCGCTCCTTCCCTTCTGAGCTTTGCACTGTGCCTCAAAAGTAGTATACCCCCACATAAGGAGTATCTGTGTACTCAGGAGAAATTGCACAACAAATTGTATGGTCCATTTTTCTGCTTTTACCCTTATAAAAATAAAAAATAGGTATGAAAGAATATTTTAACATTTTTGGATTTTTTTTTTATTTTTACAACTCATTGTTAAAAAGGTCTGTGATGCACCTGGGAGGGGGTTCAAAGTGCTCACCACACATCTAGATAAGTTCCTTCAGGGGTTCAGTTTCCAAAATAAGTTCACTTGTGGGGGAATTTCCACTGTTAAGGCAAATCAGGGGCTCTCCAAACGCGGCATGGTGTCGGTTGATGATACCAGACAATTTTGCATTAAAGTCAAACATGCTCCTTTCCTGGGGTATTTGCGTACTCAGGAGAAATTGTGCAACATATTTCAGGGTCAATTTTCTCCTGTTACCCTTATGAAAATAATAAAAAATTGTGGTCTAAAGTAAAATAAAATTTTTGTGCAAAAAAAAGTAAAATGTTCTTTTTCTCCTTCCACATTGTTTCAGTTCCTGTGAAGCACCTGAAGAGATAATGAACTTCTTGAAGTGGTTTTGAGCTCTTTGCGGATGCAATTTTTAGCATGGTGTTAATTTTGGGTATTTTCTGTCATGTAGACCCCTCAGTCACTTCAAATAAGATGTGGTTCCAAAATCTATTTACCGTATATACTAGAGCATAAGCCGACCAGAGTATAAGCAGAGACACCTAATTTTGCCACAAAAAATTTGAAAAAATTACTGACTCGAGTATAAGTCTAGGGTAGGAAGTGCAGCAGCTACTGGTAAATTACAAAAATAAAAATCGATACCAATAAAAGTAAAATTGATTGAGACATCGGTAGGTTAAAAGTTTTTGAATATCCATATTGAATCAGGAGCCCCATATAATGCTACATACAGTTCATGATGGGCCCCATAAGAAATACAAAAATATGCCTCATATAATGCTGCACAAAGGTTAATAATGGCCCCATAAGATGCTCCATTGAATAATATGCCTCTTATAATGCCCCATAAAGGTTGATGGCCCCATAAGATGCTCCATAGAATAATATGCCCCATTTGCTGCTCCATAAAGGTTGATGTACCTATAAGATGCTCCATAGAATAATATGCCCCATATGCTGCTCCATAAAGGTTGATGACCCCATAAGATGCTCCATTGCATAATATGCTCCATATGCTGCTCCATAAAGGTTGATGACCCCATAAGATGCTCCATAGAATAATATGCCCCATATGCTGCTGCAATTAAAAAAAAAAAAAAAAAAAAGAGAAACTCGCCTCTCATTGCTGGGCGCCGAGTGTGCTGTGTACCGAGCAGGAGAAGACACCGGCGCGCTATGGGGGCCAAGTGACTGAGTCACCACTGGCTCAGGCCCCGGCACTTACGATATTCACCTTTCCCCATTCCAGCACCGCTGTGTCTTCCGGCTCTCTGCAGTTACTGTTCAGGCAGAGGGCACACACTGAACACATCATTGCGCCCTCTGACTTGAACGGCAGTCAAACGGGGATAGGTGAATTTGGCATGGCTCATCCTCCCCTGTCATACCCCTTCCTTGTGCGGTCTCGGCAAGTCCCTGCTTCTTCGATGGTCTCCAGCGTGCGCCGGCAGCTTGTTCTTGTGTTCAGCGGTCACATGGTACCCCTCATTAAAGTAATGAATATGCGCTCCACGCCTATGGGAGTGGAGACACATCCATATTCATTACTTTAATGAGCGGTACAACGTGAATGCTGAACACAGGAAGAGCTGCAGGTGCTAGAGACCATCTGAGAAGCAGGGACGTGCAGAGATGTGTCAGGTGGGAGTGAGTATGATGTAACAGCTGCCGACCCCCTGGGACAATTACTCGAGTATAAGCCGAGAGGATGGGCTCTTTCAGCCTAAAAAAAAGGGCTGAAAATCTCAGCTTATACTCGAGAATATACGGCATATGATTTTGTAAATTTTGTTGGAAATAACTTTTAATTGTTATATCTCCTCAAAAAAAATTGACAAAAATTTTACTTATGTTAAGTAAACTTGTGGGAAATGTTATTTAGTAAATGTTTTCTGTTAACATAACTTTTATGCCCTAAATCAGAGTTGTTTGAAAATTGTTTAAATTTTTCACCAAATTCCGATTATTTTCATAAACGTAAGTCATATTGAACACATTTTATCACTATTTACCCCCACTAAAAAAAACAAAAAAACAATCTCCGAATCAGTGTGACCTGTTGACGCGTTCCAGAGTTATTACCACATAAAACGACACTGGTCAGAATTGTAAAAATTGGGCTCGATAAAAAGGTGAACACAGGCACGTGGGTGGAGGGGTTATTAAAGTGCACTCAGAATTCTACAATTCTGCAATCCCCAGCAGCCGCCTAATAGTGTGATGGAGCTGTGATGTTCTGCACCATTCATGGTGTACATTTGGCCTCTGTTGGAGCCAGTTATAGCTGATTGGTGGGGTGTCTGACCCCACTGAGCAGATAGTGATGCTATTGTGAGGTTTGGTTTACGAAGACCTCTTCACTGCCACTACAATCCTGCTCATAGAGGTATTACATTTACTTATTACAGCGTCATTGGGTCTCAGAAGAGCACAGATAATTTTTTTTTCTTGCACAGTTGTGCAGATGGCTCCATGGTTCCCTGCTCTTTTATTTGGCATTTGAAATAAATTAGTGACTGCAGCAGTCATTGTCAGTAGTGAGTGTGACATGTCCCGCATGTGCTCAGTCAATACCAGCATGGGAATATGGCCCCAGTAACATCAGGTGTGTGAATGGCATGTACTAATTACTCACGGACAGATATTACTGATGGATTTTAATGCCAGATGACTATGTAACATGAGGCAAAGACGTTGGCTCTTCCTAAATTTCATTTAAAATACACTGCTCAAAAAAATTAAAGGGAACACTAAAACCTCACATCCTAGATATCACTAAATGAAATATTCCAGTTGTAATCTTTATTCATTACATAGTGGAATGTGTTGAGAACAATAAAACCTAAAAATTATCAACGTAAATCACAACTAATATCCCACGGAGGTCTGGAGTTGGAATGATGCTGAAAATCAAAGTGGAAAATGAAGTTACAGACTGATCCAATGTCAGTGAAAATGCCTCAAGACAAGGAATTGATGCTCAGTAGTGTGTGTGGCCTCCACGTGCCTGTATTATTATTAATATTATTTTTTATTATTATTCTACATTTTTTTATAGTGCCATTTATTCCATGGCGCTTTACATGTGAACGGGGCAAAAATAGACAGGTACAATAAACATGAGTAAAACAAGGCACACACAAGTACAGGAGGAGAGAGGACCCTGCCCGCAAGGGCTCACAGTCTACAGGGGATGGTTGAGGATACACTAGGAGAGGGTAGAGCTTGTCATGCCGCGGTTCAGTAGACTGGGGATCACTGCAAGTTGTAGGCTTGTCGGAAGAGGTGGTATGACCTCCCTACAATGCCTGGGCATGCTCCTGATGAGGCTTCGGATGGTCTCCTGAGGGATCTCCTCCCAGACCTGGACTAAAGCATCCGCTAACTCCTGGACAGTCTGTGGTGCAACGTGACATTGGTGGATGGTGCGAGACATGATGTCCCAGATGTGTTCAACCGGATTCAGGTCTGGGGAACGGGCGGGCCAGTCCATAGCTTCAATGCCTTCATCTTGCAGGAACTGCTGACACACACTAGCCACATGAGGTCAACAGCACCTGCATATAGTCTCACAAGGGGTCTGAGGGTCTCCTCTCGGTACCTAATGGCAGTCAGGCTACCTCTGGCGAGCACATGAAGGGCTGTGCAGCCCTCCAAAGAAATGCCACCCCACACCATTACTGACCCACTGCCAAACCGGTCATGCTGAAGGATGTTGCAGGCAGCAGATCGCTCTCCATGGCTTCTCCAGACTGGCAAGTCTGTCACATGTGCTCAGTGTGAACCTGCTTTCATCTGTGAAGAGCACAGGGCAGGGCGCCAATAGCGAATTTGCCAATCCTGGTTATAACGGTCAAGGTTGGAAGAGAGTGGACCCTCTGGACCGTGGGAAGACCTACCCCGAGAGCGGACCTAGATGGAACCGACCCCTATACAGGGACCGTCAGGGCAGGCCCAGAGGTCACTTACCCACGGTGAAGTACCGAGAGGGACGGCTCACAGGAGGAGAACAGAAGGAAAACCGGAAAAGCGGGGACAAACTGGAGGCAAGAGACTGGAACGGAAAGGGACTGTGGAAAAGTAACAAAAGACAAAGTAAGCAAACACAAGCAAGCACAAGAGGTATAACCAAAGGAATATGAATAACAAAGAACGGAGATGGGAAATGCTAAGCACAGAACGGGCGGTACGGAGTACAGAGCATTGAACGGAAGATACCGGAAGTGCAGGGGGACCGCTGGCAAGGCTGGACCCGGAAGTGGAATGCCGGGCGTGCGCCGCTGTAGGAGAGAAGCGAGTGCCCGAGCGACGGGAGCGCGCAGCAGCAGGAACGGAAGCCCCAGCCGAGGAGGCAGAGCGGGGACACCCGGAGTCAGACAGGAGTGCGGCGGGCAGCGGAAGCGGTGAGAGTGCGGGGGGCAGTGGCAGCGGTAACAGTACCCCCTTCCTTACAATTCCCCCTGTGTAAACTGGCAAAAAATTTGTTACGAATACGAGGAGTGTCAATGTTCTCCTTAGGCTCCCAAGATCTCTCCTCAGGACCAAAACCCTTCCAATCAACCAAGAAAAAGTCTCTTTTACGAATCTTTTTAACAGCTAAAATATCCTTCACCTCGAAAACATTGTCGGTGCAAACAGGTTGTGAAGAGAAACCAGAGGAAGGATGGAAGCGGTTAAAGACCACTGGTGTAAGTAGAGAAACATGGAAGGTATTGGGAATACAGAGCGAGGCAGGCAATCTCAGCTTGTAAGCGACGTTGTTGACCCGACGCAGAATCTCAAATGGACCGACGTAGCGTGGACCAAGCTTGTAGGACGGAATCTTGAGCCTTATGTATCTTGAAGAAAGCCAAACTTTATCACCAGGCATGAAAGGAGGGGAATCCAAACGCCTCTTGTCGGCCAGTCTTTTCATCCTTAAGGAAGCTTTAACAAGCAAGTTCTTAACCTCATTCCAGATTGTGGAAAAGTTGCGAGCTAAAGAGTCTGCGGCTGGAACCCCAGAGACAGAAGACACTGGAAGAGGAAGACTAGGATGCTGTCCGGAAACCACAAAGAAAGGAGTCTTCGCTGATGCTTCACTGGAGTGGTTATTGAAAGCAAACTCGGCCCACGGAAGCAAATCGACCCAGTCATCATGATGAGCATTAGTGAAGTGTCGCAGATAGGCAGCTAAAGTCTGGTTGGTTTACTCAGCTTGACCGTTAGTTTGTGGGTGATAGGCGGAAGAAAAGTCCAGAGACACCCCAAGAAGTTTGCACAAAGCTCTCCAGAAGCGGGAAGTAAACTGAGTCCCCCTGTCAGACACGATGTGAAGAGGGGAACCGTGGAGTCTGAAAATGTTCTGGATGAATATCTTCGCTAGCTGAGGAGCAGAAGGTAGCCCAGATAACGAAACAAAGTGAGCCATTTTGGAGAACCGATCTACTACGACAAGGATAACTGTACATCCGGAGGAACTTGGTAAATCAGTAACGAAATCCATGGCAATATGCTGCCAAGGTGCCGACGGAACCGGAAGAGGAAGGAGATTGCCAAACGGTAAGTGTCTGGGTACCTTGTTCCTAGCACAGGAAGGGCAAGATGCGACAAACTCGTTGACGTCCAGACGTAACGTAGGCCACCAATAATAGCGAGAGATGAGGAGGAAGGTCTTCTTTGATCCTGCATGTCCAGCCACTTTTGAAGAATGACCCCAGGACAATACTCTCACTTTGTCTCTTATCAGAGACGAGGGTTTTACCAGGCGGAGGAAGAATCACTTGCAGTGGCGCCACCGTTAGGACTTTGGAGGGATCAATGATGTATGCCGGTTGTTCCACAGTATCGGAAGGCTGAATAGACCTGGACAATGTATCTGCCTTGACATTCTTGTTGCCGGGTCGAAAACGTAACTCAAACTCGAAGCGGGCAAAGAGAGACCATCTGGCTTGTCGAGGATTAAGTCTTTGCAGTTTGAAGATACGCAAGATTCTTATGATCAGAGTAGATTACGAATGGATGCACAGAACCCTCCAACAAATACCTCCATTCCTCCAAAGCCATTTTAATGGCCAACAACTTACGATCTCCAATAGTATAATTTTGTTCGGAGTTCGAAAAGGCTTTAGAATAGAAGCCACAGGGCACCACTCGACCTTCAGAAGTTTTCTGCGAGAGCACCGCTCCGGCACCCGTAGAAGAAGCATCTACTTCCAGAATGAAGGGTTTATTAACTTCAGGGTGATGCAAGACTGGTGCGGAGAAGGACTTCTTTAGAGACTCAAAGGAATTCTCAGCATCCAAGGTCCAGGCTTTTGGTTAGGAACTCTTACGGGTGAGAACAGAAAGAGGCTGGATCACAGATGAGAAATGCGGAATGAATTGCCTATAATAATTGGCAAACCCAATAAATCGTTGGATGGCTTTTACTCCACAAGGATGTGGCCAATTAAGAATAGCTGTTACCTTTTCAGGATCCATCTTCAGGCCGGAGTCCGAGATGATGTACCCGAGGAACGGCAGGGAAGTCTGTTCGAATAGACATTTCTCATACTTGGCATACAAGTGGTTCTCTCTCAGACGTTGCAGGACTTGGCGAACACTTCTTCGATGAGACGGAAGATCGGGGGAAAAAACAAGGATGTCATCCAAATATACCACTACACATGAGTAGAGAAGATCTCGGAATAAATCGTTGACGAATTCTTGAAAAACTGCGGGGGCATTACAAAGGCCGAAAGGCATGACCAAATACTCGTAGTGGCCGTCCCGAGTGTTGAATGCTGTTTTCCATTCGTCGCCGGAGCGGATACGAACCAAGTTATAAGCTCTCCGCAAGTCAAGTTTCGTAAAAATACGAGCACCATGAAGACGGTCGAAGAGTTCTGGAATGAGAGGCAGAGGGTACCTGTTTTTAACAGTGATGTTGTTCAACCCTCGATAGTCGATACAAGGACGTAAAGAACCGTCCTTTTTCTTTACGAAGAAAAATCCCGCTCCTGCGGGGGAGTTAGATTTCCGGATGAAACCTCTGGCCAGATTCTCCTTAATGTATTCAGTCATGGACTGGGTTTCTGCTGCCGACAAAGGGTAGATTTTTCCTCTAGGCGGAGAACAACCGGGCATGAGATCAATTGGGCAATCATAGGGCCGGTGTAGAGGAAGGCTCTCAGCCTCTTGCTTGTTAAAAACGTCCGCATAAGACCAGTAAGGAAGAGGTAATCCTTCAGGGACACAGATGGATTGTGTAGAGGTAACTGGACGAACAGACTGAAGACACTGTGCATGACAAGTGGCACCCCATCGCTGCACATCTCCGGTACGCCAATTAAGGATAGGCTCATGAACACGAAGCCAAGGGAGTCCGAGCAGTATGGCGTGAGAGAGGTTAGGCAGAACGTAGAAAGCGATCTTTTCATGATGAAGAGCCCCGATTTGTAACTCCACCTCTTCTGTAACCGAAGAAATTGTTTCTTGTAAGGGCCTCCCATCCACAGAAGCAATTAAACGAGGAGAGTCCAAAGAGAAGACTGGAATGCGAAGCCTCCGAGTCGCTTCAAGGCTGATAAAATTACCTGCCGCGCCCGAATCCACATACGCAACCTCGGAGGAACGACCCTGGTTAGAAATGAGTAAAACCGAAAGTTAAAGGTTGAGAAGGGAGTAGGAACACCTAGAAAGGCCTCTCTTACCTGTCCTAGGCGGAGGAGTTTTCCGGTCTCTCTGGACAGCTACGTAGCAAATGGGCGGCACTACCACAATAGAAACAGAGACCCTGAGTACGTCTCTCCTTTCGGCGTTGTTCTGCCATCTTTACTCGATCTATTTGCATAGGTTCAGATGAAGCGAAGGTAGTAGAGGTTGAGACAGGAACTCGAGGACTGCTGGACTGACGGGAGGAAGGGGAAGAGTAATTAGGTCTCCTCTCTCTAGCCGACTCACGAGAACGTTCTTGGAAGCGAAGATCTATGCGGGTAGTGAGCGAGATAAGATCCTCTAGAGTGGTTGGTGTGTCACGTCCGGCGAGCTCGTCCTTAATGCGGCTAGACAGGCCCCGCCAGAAAGCGCCTATAAGAGCCTCGTTATTCCATCCCAGTTCCGAAGCCAGAGTACGGAAGCGGATGGCATACTTGTCCGACAGAGAGGGAACCTTGACGTAAACAAAAAAGAGACTCCGTCGTGGAAGCTAAACGTCCTGGCTCATCGAAGACTTTGCGAAAGGTCTCTAAGAATTCCTCTTAAGTGAGACACTACGGGGTCATCACGCTCCCACAAGGGATTGATCCAAGCCAGAGCCTCCCCCTCCAAATGAGACACAATAAAAGCAACTCTAGCATGATCAGTAGGGTACTGCTGGGGCAGAAGTTCAAAATGGAGCCGACATTGGTTTAGAAACCCCCTGCAGAGTTTAGGATCTCCACTATACCGGGGGGGTTTACCCAAACGAGGAGGAGGATGAGAGGAGGGAATAGGAGTGGAATCTAGAGAAGATGCCGAGGCGGAGGTGGCAGGTACCGACTGAAGACTAAACAGGCGATCGTCTATAGATGCCATGTAACTCAGCATGCGGGTCTGAGTATCACGTTGTTGGGACAACTCCTGCTGAAGAGTCGCCAACTGAGCGGCATTCACAGGATCCGCTGCTTGCAGAGAAGTTAAGCGTGACTCCATGGTCTTCATGAACGCCATTATGCGCTGCTGATTATCGCGCAAATGGGCCAGCTCCTTCTGAGCCGAAAAGGGTGTACTAGTGGGGTCCATGGCCTGATTGTACTATAACGGTCGAGGTTGGAAGAGAGTGGACCCTCTGGACCGTGGGAAGAGCTACCCCTGGGTGAGCGGACCTAGATGGAACCGACCCCTATACAGGGACCGTCAGGGACAGGCCCAGAGGTCACTTACCCACGGTGAAGTACCGAGAGGGACGGCTCACAGGAGGAGAACAGAAGGAAAACCGGAAAAGCGGGGACAAACTGGAGGCAAGAGACTGGAACGGAAAGGGACTGTGGAAAAATAACAAAAGACAAAGTAAGCAAACACGAGCAAGCACAAGAGGTATAACCAAAGGAATATGAATAACAAAGAACTGAGATGGGAAATGCTAAGCACAGAACGGGCGGTACGGAGTACAGAGCATTGAACGGAAGGGCCAGACGCACAGACAATGCTATGACAATCAGGCACCCAAACGCAGGAGAGACTGCCTCTTATAGCAGAGGCAGAGACTGGATTGGTGGAGAAATTACTGACCTTTAGAAACCAGGAAGTGGATTACGCACAACGCGCCTGCGCTTGTTAGAGAAACTAGGGCGCCTGCACAACCCCTGCACTCCCCCAGAGACCGAAGATACCGGAAGTGCAGGGGGACCGCTGGCAAGGCTGGACCCGGAAGTGGAATGCCGGGCGTGCGCCGCTGTAGGAGAGAAGCGACTGCCCGAGCGACGGGAGCGCACAGCAGCAGGAACGGAAGCCCCAGCCGAGGAGGCAGAGCGGGGACACCCGGAGTCAGAGACAGGAGTGCGGCGGGCAGCGGAAGCGGTGAGAGTGCGGCGGGCAGTGGCAGCGGTAACACTGGTGTTCTGTGGCAAATGCCAAGCATCCTGCACAGTGTTGGGCTGTGAGCACAACCCCCATCTGTGGACGTCGGGCATTCAGACCATCCTTATGGAGTCGGTTTCTAACCATTTGTGCAGACACGTACATTTGTGGCCTGCTGGAGGTCATTTTGCAGGGCTCTGGCAGTGCTCCTCCTGTTCCTCCTTGCACAAAGGCTGAGGTAGCGGTCCTGCTGCTGGGTTGTTGCCCTCCTACGGCCTCCTTCTTGTCTCCCTGTGTACTGGCTTGTCTCCTGGTGGCGCCTCTGGACACTACGCTGACAGACATCGCAAACCACCTTGCCACAGCTCTCATTGATGTGCCATCCTGAGTCCGTTTCTCGACATCAGGCTGCTGGTCCAGGAAGATGGAGCTATACACACTGATATTTCCCGTAAGGAGACACCGGTGAATGCACTTCTCCATTCTTCCTCCTCTCATACTTATTCTACTATCGGGGCGATCCCAATAGGCAAATTCCTTCGAATGAGAAGGATATACACTTCTGAGGAATCTTTTGAGAGACAGTCCGTGGACCTTGGGAAGAGATTCCTGGCGCGTGGCTATAGCAGAAGTAGTATAAAAAGGGGCTATGCCCGTGCCAGGAATTCTAGATGTGATCTACTTCAGAGGTGTCAAACCGCATTCCTCGAGGGCCGCCAACAGGTCATGTTTTCAGGATTTCCTTGTATTGCACAGGTGATAATTTAATCACCTGCACAGAATGATTCCAGCACCTTGTGGAATGCTAAGGAAATCCTGAAAACATGACCTGTTGGCGGCCCTCGAGGAATGCAGTTTAACACCTCTGATCTACTTGCAGGGAAGAAGGAAATAAGACAACAGCGGGTCAAAAAATTAGGTACATTATTACTTTCAATCATCAATGGGAGACTATGCGAAAGATTATGAATATACATTTGCCAATTCTCAAAACTGAACCCACTCGCAAGATTCCTCCCAAATATACCCCTCTTGACTGCGAGAAGAGGGAAAAATTTGAAGGATATCTTGGTTAGGAGCCACTATGTGGCAAAAGAACCCAGGATGTTTGGGACGGGTAAGGGAAAATGGGGTTTCTACCCATGCGGTGATTGCATGGCCTGCTGGAATCATGTGCGAGCAACGTTGGTAACATCGTCCGATGGCCAAAGGGAGTTTAAGATCACTGAATATATCTCTAGCAGCACCACATATGTGATTGATATGGCTAAATGCCCGTATAACAAATTTTACATTGGTCTCGCATGACAGGAGTTGAGTTTGCACTCGCGAACATGTTAGAGACATTATGGCCGTGGGTGATGTGAGCGACGTTGCCCCGTTAAAGACCATCCCTCGCCACTTCACATCACACCATCAATGTAACCCTAAAGGCTTCAAAGTACTTGGCATTGACCGGGTAAGTTGTGGCATTAGGGGTGGCGATTGGAAGTGGAATTTGACACAACTCGAGTGCCGGTGGATAAATGTCTTGGATACTATGATTCTGGCAGGCTTAAATGAACAGTTAAGCTTTTCTTCCTTTTTATAGGTTATTGTATCTTCCCTACTTGGATTTTAATCTGTGTGTTTTTAATTTATCTATACAGTATATGTTCGTCCTATCATCTAATGTCGTCCACATTTCCACCCTTTGGTCTTTGAAAACCCGGACTATGATGCCTTTTTATTGAAGAAGCTCTGATTAATATCTGATGTCTGAAGTAACCATATCTCTGAATGGGATCTTAAAGCCTGCAGCTCAACACTCTAGAAATTTCAATATATAAATTCATTTATCTTTGTTTATTATCCTTATTTTTTGTTTTCTGTTTTTCAGTTTTTTATGTCTTGTTATTCAGAAGGACATTAGGATATGTTGGGCAATTTAATGGTGGTAGGGCCCTTTAAGGTGAAGGAGAAGGGCCATGTATCCAGTATTTTTGGACATACTATACTGACCCCTTTTGGGGCTGTACATGTATTTATTTGACCGCATCTATTATTATTTGGGTTTCTGGCCACCTTTCACATAATTTATTCTCCATCTGCTTATTTCTGACTTACTCTTCCCCTCTCTGGCATCACGAGCAGTTGCGCATGCCCGCTGCGGCCGGGTCCAGCATGCATCTCTCTGGTTTCCGTCTGTGACGCGGTTGGTATTTGACGTCACGAGGGATTTCCGTCTGACCCGCCGCGTCACGTGAGAAATTGTGGGAGTGGCGTCCACACGGGCCCAGTGCGCATGCGCCGGTAATGGCGCTCGATGTCCGGCACCTGTAACACACGCTTTTAAGGACTTAGAGGGACACACACAGCTACAGCCCCCGAGGAAGCACTACGCAAAACGCGCGTTGGGGCTGTGTGGACCCACACTAGCAGGCCATATGGGTAACAAGCTGCTGTCTGAGCTCCGTTGTAAGCTGCTGGGGTAGTGTAATTGGGCTGGTGGGTGCAGTTTGAGTGTTTTACACTCTCCCAGACAGAGCCCCTTTCCCCAGTTTGATCTCTGGCATTTTTGCACTATGCACTTTTCTTGCCATACCATGTAGCTTCAATGGGCTATAACTCTTTGATGTCAACCTTCCCAGCTGGTCCTGTTTTGGTGTTTGTGTGTCCCTAGTAGTTACACAGAAGCTCCCTCTGTACCCCATCCATGATAAGCTGTTTTAATGTTACATGTTTGTCATGTTTTGTAAGATTGTTAAATAAAAATAAATTTTTAGTACTTGGTTTGGACATGTACTCCATGTGTTTTTGTAGGAATTACAAAGGCTGAGGTAACGGTCCTGCTGCTGGGTTGTTGTCTTCCTTTGGCCCCCTCCACGTCTCCTGGTGTACTGGACTGTCTCCTGGTAGCGCCTCCAGCCTCTGGACTCTACGCTGACAGACACAGCAAACTTTCTTGCCACAGCCCGCATTTATGTGCCATCCTGGATGAGCTGCACTACCTGAGCCACTTGTGTAGGATGTAGAATCCGTCACATGCTTCCACGAGTGTGAAAGCACAACGAACATTCAAAAGTGACCAAAACATCAGCCAGAAAGCATTGGTACTGGGATGTGGTCTGTGGTCCCCACCTGCAGAACCACTCCTTTATTGAATGTGTCTTGATAATTGCCAATAATTTCCATCTATTGTCTATTCTATTTGCACAACAGCATGTGAAATTGTCAAACAGTGTTGCCTCCTAAGTGGACAGTTTGATTTCACAGAAGTTTGATTCACTTTGAGTTATAGTCTGTTGTTTAAGTGTTCCCTTTATTTTTTTGAGAAGTGTAGTTAAATTGACTGTTTAAATTATTTTGTTTTAGGTGGAAGATGAAAAGGGAATCTCTCTGCGTTTCCCTCGCTTCCTTCGCATTCGAGAAGATAAAAGGCCTGAAGAAGCAACAAACAGTTTTCAGGTACCTTATTATATAGATGTTTTCTCCCTGTACTGTTTTATCATCGCTGACATATATTAGCAGGTGTGGACAGCTGACAGGCTGTTAATTTGCATGGTCTAGATGAATGTGTTGTTGCCTTGTTGCGGACTATGTAGTTTTCAGTCTCTTTCGATATAATCTTCAATATGTGCTTTTAACACTTCCATTCTTTATGTATGTACTTTGTATCTATCGAATTGGCTGTTTTGAAAGTAAAACATATGATGTTCTCTCATCCTTCATCTAGTGTCATCTATTGAAAGTAGCAATCCCACAAGTCCGTATTGACCCTTTAATTAGCCTTGCAATTTGACTGGGAATAAAAGCCAAATCAGAATCTCAAATAGCAGATGCTGTGTTTCTGGGTATTGCCCCTTGTCAGTGCAAAGTATGAGATTTGATTTGGCTAGATGAGATCTAAGGGGTAAGTTTTCTCCTTGTGGAGAGTGACCTGCCAGGTCTGGCCTGCCACTATGAGGAGACTTAAATGTGTTGCAAACATAGCATGCCAGGCCTGGCATGTCACTCTTCACAAGGAGAAAACTTACTCCTTAGATCCCAGTCTTAGCCTCTCACCTAGCCCAGTCAGGGCTGATGAGGGGCAATACCCTGAAACACCGTGTCTGCAAATTGAGATTCTGATATAGCTTTTAGCCTAAGTCACGTGGCAAGGTTCATTAAATGGTCGATATTGACTTGTAGGATTGCTACTTTCAACAGGAGGCAGTAGAGTTCATGTCCTCTTCTTCTCTGAAGAGACCATTAGAATATTCATACTTCATGGCATCTGGCATGTTTAGCTTCAGTTCAAAGTCTTAGATTTGAGATCACTAATAAAAATGTGCCTGCACTGTATGTAGATAGACTTTAAACACTGTATAACACAAAACCTCAGTCATGGATAAAGCTAGAGGTGGGAAGAGAAGTATTCAAAGCGTTTCATATTCCAGTAAGGCTAGGTTTACATTGCGTTAGTGTAGTCCGTTCAACGCATGCGTTAAACGGACTGCGTTGCGTTAACACAAGTGCCGAAAAAGATTGCGTTATGCGATTGCGCTAGCTCAGATGCTCTATCTGCGCTAGCGGTGACGGACCCCGAAACGCTTCAGACCGCGTCCGAGGGTCCGTCACAGAATGACGGCACATCGCTAGCGCATGCCGATTATGGCATGCGTTGGCGATGCGCCCGTTAATAGGGGTTAATGGCAGCATTAACGGTCTGCGTTACACCACATTATGCCGCGGTGTAACGCAGTCCGTCTAACGGACTGCCATAATGCAGTGTGACCCCAGCCTAACTCTTGCCATTGTAGAGTTAACTATAGGCTTTTGGAAAAAGGAATAATGTTGAATGTGAAAACACTGGGTTCTAGAGCCCTGATCACTGACAGTCTGGACGGATGGACCTCCAGCGATTTAACAAGTTATTTTGGTAATAACACTTAAAAAAATAATAATACAGTGTATTATGTCAGAAATATCTGGATATTGCAAAATCATATTTAAAAAGTAATTTGCCTTTTTTTCTCCTTTTTTTTAAATTATGTATTCAATATTGTAGCTGTGTAATTTATTACAAAAAAATCTGTTGGAAGGCCATAGTGAAGACACATTTTCCTCCTGTATATCATTATAACCCAGTACACCGGATGTGTGTGCTTTATGGCAGCTGAAATATTTGGCAGCTGTTTAATAAAGAAATGTTTTTAGTTACAGGGAAAGCTACAATACAGTCTTTTTTGTCTCTTCTGTGTAAACTGTTATCCTAATTTACTGTAGATCTCACTTTATAGCAGTCATTTTGTCGTCTTAGGCTACTTTCATACTAGCGTCGGGCTCGGCCCGTCGCAGTGCGTCGGGCTGAGGTTACCGACGCTAGCGTTCTCTGCGCCGCACAACGGGGGCAGCAGATGCATTTTTCCAGCGCATCCGCCGCCCCATTGTGAAGTGCGGGGAGGTGGGGGCGGAGTTCCGGCCGCGCATGCGCGGTCGGAAAAAGCGGACCGCCGGCGGCAAAAACGTTACATGTAGCTGTTACATGTAGTTTCACACTAGCGTTAACTGCAAACCGTCACAAATCGTCTTATTGCAGAAAAAACGCATCCTGCAAAAGTGCTTGCAGGATGCGTTTTTCCACCATAGACTTGTATTGGCGACGCATAGCGACGGATTGTCATACGTCATGTACGTCGTACGACATATGCGTCGAAATTTGGCGACACGTCGTCTGGAAAAACGTTGATTGTAACGTTTTTTGTCTCCGCCTAAAAAACGTGTCGTGGCGCATCCTGCGGCATGCGTCGTTGGCTACAATGGAAGCCTATGAACGACGGATGCGTCGAGACACGTCGTACGACGCAATGCAGCGCTGCAATACTTATTTTACACTGAGCATGCTCAGAAGCAGGATTTTGTAGCCAATTCACCAGACACCCCCAAATCTATATAAACCTGGCCTGGGCCTTCAACCCCACATATTACCAGCAAGACCCAGAGAAGATAGAAGCCTGCCACAAGACTCCAGCCAGCCTGCCACAAGACTCCAGCCACCATAGAGCCAGTGTGAGTATTGCAATTTTTGTGTGCGTCTGTGTGCGTGTGCATTTGTGTCTGTATGGTACTGACTACAGCAAGAGCTTAAAACCTGAAGAGAACCAAAGGTCTGCCATCGTCCTGCAACAGCCAGTGCCCTGCTAGAGTCCAGATCCACCCTGATGCCAGCCACTGTGAAGACATGCAGCTCCAGCCGTGTGCGTATGCGTCTTCTGTTTGGGTCCGCCTTTGTGCCTTTGTACATATGTGTATTTGCATAAAGCTTATGTGCTTTTTTGTGTGTGTGTTTATCTGTGTATTTTCGTACGGCTGTGTGCTTTTGTATGTATGTCTTCATGTGCCTGCACCTTATTATGCCTTCGCCAATCTTATGCCTGTTCATGTGTTATGCTTGTGTTATGACTGCGCCTGTGTGCTTGCAGGCATGTTTGTGTGCGTCTTGTTGATTGCATGTGCATTTGTCCATGCCCTTAATTGGTTAATTGCCTTTTTCAGATGTATTTACTAAGTATAGTGGTCTGTGCAGCATGTGGTTTAAATGTGTGTTTGTTTGTTTTTCTCTTAAATTTTTTTTTTTTTTTTTTTTTTTTAAATCGGATGCATTTTTGTAAAGTCTAGTTGTCTGCAGCTTGTGGTTTGAATGTGTGAGCGTGCGTTTTTTTGTTTTTTTTTTCTATAAAGTGTTGATTTTTTAATTACTGTTGAAACCATTCCCAGTTACATAGTTACATAGTTATTAAGGTTGAAGGAAGACTGTAAGGGTACCGTCACACAGTGCCATTTTCATCGCTACGACGGCACGATTCGTGACGTTGCAGCGTCGTATAAGTATCGCTCCAGCGTCGTATACTGCGGTCACACGTTGCAATACACGGCGCTGGAGCGATAATTTCATGACGTATTTGCGATGTAGAAGCCGTTGGTTACTGTGCGCACATCGTATACAACCTGTGTCACACAATGCAATCATGCCGCCACAGCGGGACACTAGACGACGAAAGAAAGTTTCAAACGATCTGCTACGACGTACGATTCTCAGCGGGGATCCGGATCGCAGTAGCGTGTCAGACACAGCGATATCGTAAATGCATCGCTGGAACGTCACGAATCGTGCCGTCGTAGCGATCAAAATTGCACTGTGTGACGGTACCCTTAGTCCATCTAGTTCAACCCATAGCCTAACCTAACATGCCCTAACATGTTGATCCAGAGGAAGGCAAAAAAAAACCATGTGGCAAAGAGTAACTCCACACACACACACACAGTTGATGTACTTGCATTTAAAATAAAGAGCATTTCTGCACCTAATTGTGATGTAAAAAAGAAAAGAAAAAAGAAAATAATAAAATGTTTATTAAAAAAATGTCCGTAGTATCATTTCAGAAAGGTAAATTTAAAACTGTTGTATGTACCAATGGTTACACATGCAATACAGAGATGGTTGAGGGCTCATTTTTTAATAAAGGTTATACTTTAAAGGTTTTTTGGGGGAGGTGATTTTTGATAATAAAATGTGGTAAAATGTGGTAAATATATTTTTACATGGTGGGTTCACATTTCAAATTATTATTATTTTTTTTTTTTTGGACATGGAAATGAATGGTTAGGTGCACCTGTTTTGGGGTTTTGGTGTTCACCTTGATGAACATTTCTCACATCATTTTAGCAGGGTGTTTATCGTTAAACATTACCTAGTTCGGGGGGTGGTCTTAACTATAAATCCATTATACTTATTACAGATACACCAGGGACCACAGCCACTGACCAGCCCACCAGGACCACATCTTCACATCTTTAAAAGTAAGTTTTGAAGACCCCAAATCTGCTACTTCAATGTGTAGAGCAGATTGCAAGTGTCTTTTAACTTACAGAGACACCAGGACCACAGCCACCGGCCTTCCCACCAGGACCACAGCCACCGGCCATCCCACCGCCACAATGTCCTCTTCTGATAGCCCTCCTCCACAGCAACAGCGTGTATCGGTAAGTTAACCATAAAATTGTAATTTTTTTTTTTTAATTTACATTTTTGTTAATCACTACATGCATTAATTATGTTTAAACAGGAAGCTGAATCAGATGAGGAGCTGTCAGGGGACGAGACGGGTGGAGAGATGCAAGTGGAGAAGGAACCAAGTGTAAGTAGTGGTGAAACAGTTGCTTCACACATCACACTGCACCATACCCAAAACAGATTTTCATATATAACTTAACACAGAAAACATATGCCTACATTACAGAGAATTTGTCTCCTGCTGCTCCTGCTGCTGCTGAACAGTCAGCAAACCGTGAAGGTTCTCCCAGCCGCTCCCAGAGTCGGCGGAATCGTCGCCGCGGTCGGCCATCAGTGAGTTGTTTTTTTGGGGGGATTCTATTGGTACTTTTGTGTTTCAGTGTACTCATTTTTTTGTTTTTCTTCTTTTTTTCACAGGCTTCACAGCGTGCTCCCGCCGAAGACTTCGATGACATTGATGTTGACTGTCTCATCGAGGAGGTTCGCGAGCGGGAGCCGCTGTGGAACATGGCTGACCGCAGGCATGCCGATACCAGTGTCACCCGTCGGCTCTGGGAGGAAGTATGCCAGTACATCTTTCCGAGGTGGGAGGACCTTCTTCCACAACAGCAGAGCAAACTATGTAAGTATTCACTTTTCAGTGATGTTTTGAGCTGAATGTAATGTATTGCATTTGACAAATTTTTTTTTTCTTTTCATTCTTATCTTCACAGGTGGAAAGGTTAGGAAGCGGTGGCGGTCACTGAGGGATCGCTTTAAGAGGGAATTTAACGAGGAGATGCAGGCCCCGAGTGGCTCAGCAGGAAGGAAGAGGAGCAAATATAAACATGGCCCTGCCCTCTCCTTCCTGAGGCGAACCATGCTGAGTAGAGTGTAAGTATTCTACAGCCCACTAATAACCATGTTAACCTGTCTAACTTAGTTTAGTTTCAGTCAGGGCTTTTTCATATCAATATAATAATTTATTTTGTTTTTTCTTTCACAGCACCTTCTCCAGCCACCGGGCGCCTGCATCTTCCTCTGCGCCCTCTGGAGCGATCCCTCCTGAGTCCGCCACCGAGGGCCACGTCGGTAGGCCCCACACCTCTGACCCCTCCTCTGACCCCTCTGTCCCCTCCACTTCATCCGCCCCAAGCACTGGAGCATTATTGCAGCCTTCCTTACTCGAATCTGATGCTCAACAGTTAGCGTTCCCTTTACCCCACCCCTCTGATCCTGCCACCTCTAGACCACCATTAGGTTTGTGGCGGCAGCGACAGAGGGGTCAGGAAAGGAGCTATGCTCCTGAGTTCTGACATCTGAATGCATCCTTCCAAAGCTCTTTCAAAATTTTGGGAGAGCAAGTGACTGCTGGTTTCAACATGGTGCAATCACGCATCAGTGAAACCAGCCGTGAAACCAGCAGTCGCTTGGATAGGCTGCATTCAGATGTAAGTCAATCTCCGGCCAATCTTTTTTTCCAATCCATGCTCAGGAGCATTGAAAAGCTTTCTTTTGAGCAACAGATGCGGGTAATGAATACCTGCCATAATGCTCTACTTAAGGCCCTTCACAAACCCCAATCTACCCCCACACCTCCCCACACATCCACTACATTTTCGCCCCATTTCCACCCCAGGCCCCATTTCCACCCCAGGCCCCATTTCCATCCCAGGCTCCACCCCAAGCCCCATTTCCATCCCAGGCCCCATTTCCACACCATGCCCCCCATTACCAAACCCAGTCCCAATACCCACCCCAGTCCCAATACCCAACCCAGTCCCAATACCCAACCCAGTCGCAATGCCTAACCCAGTCCCAATACCCAACCCAGTCCCAATACCCAACCCAGTCCCAATACCCAACCCAGTCCCAATACCCAACCCAGTCCCAATACCCATCCCGGCCCCCAAACCAAATTTCTTCCCCAATGTTTTCTTCCTTGCCCAGCTTTTCTTCCCCATTAAGTATTCCCCCTACCCCAACACCACCCCCCTCTGGTCAGCCTCCTGCTTTTACCCCCCCCTTCCACTGCACCCCAACCAAGTAAGGTTTCCCCACCTATCGACGTGGTCCAACCTTCCAGCCCCTCCTCCGCTCGTATCTCCACCCCACATTTTGAAGAATTGTGATGTTATTTAAATGTTAAATTTTGTTTATTTTTAACAAAAAAAAGTTGAAAAGTTATTTGAAAAAAACAAATATCTGTTTTTTTGAAAAGAAGAAAAAAATATTAAAAAAGAGTTCAAATAAAATTTTTGATTTAAATTTAACTGTGTGTGCGCATTCAGTAAGGTATGGTAAATAATTAAAAGGGTAAAATAAAATTAAACACCACGTTTTAACGGTATAACATATTGGGTTTATTACCAGGAAAACCACGCTTTTGTAACTTTTTTTTTTTTTTTTTGGAGAAACACAATTTTTACAATCAAAATTCATGAAAAACATGTCACACAATGATGTCTTGCCATGGAATCTGCCCGACAGGTGACACAAAATAATCCGCAAACTGGTCCCTCATCCTGGTAACAGAACCTGTGGAGCGAACAGAGCTGCTGCGGTAATCCCACAAGGTTGTCTCCAGCTCTTCGTCATCCAAGGAAACGGGCTCCTTTGAAAGGACAAAGTTATGGAGCACCACACATGCCTTAACAACCTCGTCTACAGTTTTGGTTTGCAGTTTGATTGCCGTCAGCAGGACTCTCCACTTTGCCGTGAATATACCAAAAGAACACTCTACTACTCTTCTTGCTCGAGTAAGGTGGTAATTAAATACCTGTTTGGTACGGTTTAAGTCACGGCTACTATATGGTTTAAGTAGGTGCGGCGAGAGTTGAAACGCTTCATCACCTACACAAACATATTCCATGGCTGGTTCACTTGTTCCTGGCAGTGGTCTGGCTGGCGGGAAATCGTATGTGTCTCCATACAGGCAACGGCCCATTGGAGAGTTTTTAAAAACTTGAGAATCGTTGGACCCGGCCATAGGCTCCTATGTCCACAGCAAGGAACTTGCAGTTGGCGTCTGCTATAGCCATGAGTACAAAGGAGAAGTACTTCTTGTAGTTGTAGTACTCAGAGCCTGTTCCTGCCGGTTTAGCAATCCTGATGTGTTTCCCGTCTACGGCACCAACACAATTTGGGAAATGGCAAATTTGCGCAAACTGTTCTGCACTTCTCAACCAGATGTCCATTGATGGTTGGGGGATATACTCCATCTGTAAAGTATTCCAGATAGCCTGACAGGTCTCTTTCACTATCCCGGAAATTGTGGAAATGCCAAGCCGGAATTGATAATGGAGCGAAGTCAGAGATTCACCCGTAGCTAGGAAGCTGTAGAAAAAAAAAAAAAATGTTAGAAAAAATTGCACAGACCAACAATTTTAAATTTTTGGTTTCATGGTAAAGTTTCAATAAATGGCACTGTGAAATGTTTTTTTCTGATGGGACGCACAATAAAACCTGCATGAAACCGGTGTAAAATAGTGGAATGGCCTCAAACAATAAAAAAAAATTACATGCTGCAGAAAATGTTACGCAATGTGTCAGCGCAGTATTGTCTGGAGCATGTAATATGACATTCAATATGAGCAATGACATAAAAAAAAAAACAGTGGAATGTCCACAAGCAAAAAAAAAAAAAACATTCTGCAGAAAATGCAACGCAATGTTTCAGCGCAGTATTTTCTGCAGTATGTTATGACATTCAATATGAGCAATGACATAAAAAAGAGGCTTACCGCAGGGTCACCATCAGCCGCTCCGCCGGTGTGATGGCAAGCCTCATCCGTGTGTCCTGCCTTTGGATGACATCCCCTAGTTTTTCAAGCAAATAGTCAAAATGTTCCATCCTCATCCGTACGTAATTGAAGAATTTGTCTGGGTTGTGCCGCAACTCCAGGTAGAGAGTGGACTGGACACCCCGGGTCATCCGCAGTTCATTTATCGGATGTATCCAGAGTCATCTCCATCTCCGTCTCCGTTGCTGCAGAAGTATCCTCCGTCTTTCTGCTGCCCCCTCCTTCTCCCGCACTATAATATCCAGGCGATTTGTCTCAAATATAACGTCAGTTACCACACTCGCAATCCTACCAAGTACACCTTCCATCTCTGCCACTAAACTAAAACCCTCAAAGATGGGCTGTAAAAACAGTCACTATATAGTTTTCCATATTTTCCAGTAGCCAATCAAATTTGGGAGCCTCCCATTTTAAAAACGGATCCGTCGTAAAAACGGATGCAAAGGATGGTAAAAACGGATGCAACGCATCCAGTATTTCGACGGAACCGTTTAGCGGATTTGCGACAGATCCGTTGAAATGCTGTATGCGTTGCATACGTTTTTCACTTTTTTTGACGCATCCGTTTTTTCTGCAAAACGACGATTTGTGACGGTTTGCAGTTAACGCTAGTGTGAAAGTAGCCTTACAATGAAAAGTGCCATGTGTCCCACCGGTACTAAGCCTCGGTAATGTAGGACCCAGAGGAGCAGGCTCCAGCACATTTAGTGCTGAGAGGTGTTTTTATTAACCCACAGGTCCTGGTTTTAAGAGCAGCTGAAAGAGCTGGGTGGGATCTGCTGCCCACTTACCTCCAGTCCAGGTCTTGGACTGTCTAATTTAAGGCAGCTGTGGCTGTCTCACTTGGTCTGTGTGTTTTTCAAGGTGAAGAGGCCTTGCATGTGCTGCTCAGACCCTGCTGGAGTCTGAGAGGAAGAGACTTACATTTAAACGGGTGAGTCCGTGTGTTATATGGACTGGTTGTTTTTCTGTTTTGTTTGGTTACATATTTTGTTTACCCCAAAAATTCTGTGTTGTTTTTGATAACGCTGACGATTTATGCAGTCTTGGTAAACCGCCTCACCTTGTCATGCAACATCTATCACAGAGTCAATCCCTTACTATATATATATATATATATATATATATATATATATATATATATATATATATATATATATATATATATATATATACCGTATATATATATATATATACCGTATATGTGTGTATATATATATATATACCGTATATGTGTGTATATATATATATATATATATATATATATACCGTATATATATATATATACCGTATATATATATATATATATATATATATATACCGTATATATATATATATATATACCGTATATGTGTATATATATATATATACCGTATATATATATATATATATACCGTGTATATATATATATATATATATATATATATATACCGTATATATATATATATATATATATATATATATATATATATATACCGTATATATATATATATATATATATATATATATATATATATATACCGTATATATATATATATATATATATATATATATATACCATATATATATATATATATATACCGTATATATATATATATATATCATATATATATATATATATATATATATATATATATATATATACCGTATATATATATACCGTGTATATATATATACCGTATGTATATATATACCGTATGTATATATATACCGTATGTATATATATACCGTATGTGTATATATATACCGTATGTGTATATATATACCGTATATATATATATATGTGTATATATATACCGTATATATATATATATATATATATATATATATATATATATATATATACCGTATATATATATATATATATATACCGTATATATATACCGTGTATATATATATATACCGTATGTATATATACCGTATGTATATATATACCGTATGTATATATATACCGTATGTATATATATACCGTGTATATATATATATATATATATATATATATATATATATATATATATATATATATATAGATGTAGTACAGACAAAAAATTTGACACCTCATTTAAAGATTTTTCTGTATTTTCATGACTATGAAAATTGTAAATTCACACTGAAGGCATCAAAACTATGATTTAACACATGTGGAACTATATGCTTAACAAAAAAGTGTGAAACAACTGAAAATTTGTCTTATATTCTAGGTTCTTCAAAGTAATTATTATTATTTATTGTTATAGCGCCATTTATTCCATGGCGCTTTACATGTGAGGAGGGGTATACATAATAAAAAGAAGTACAATAATCTTGAACAATACAAGTCATAACTGGTATGGTAAAGTAGCCACCTTTTGCTTTGATGACTGCTTTGCACACTCCTGGCATTCTCTTGATGAGCTTCAAGAGGTAGTCACTGGGAATGGTCTTCCAACAGTCTTGAAGGAGTTCCAGAGATGCTTAGCACTTGTTGGCCCTTTTGCCTTCACTCTGCGGTCCAGCTCATCTCAAACCATCTCGATTGGGTTCAGGTCTGGTGACTGTGGAGGCCAGGTCATCTGGCGTAGCACCCCATCACTCTCCTTCTTGGTCAGATAGCCCTTACACAGCCTGGAGGTGTGTTTGGGGTCATTGTCCTGTTGAAAAATAAATGATGGTCCAACTAAACGCAAACCGGATGGAATAGCATGCTACTGCAAGATGCTGTGGTAGCCATGCTGGTTCAGTATGCCTTCAATTTTTAATAAATCCCCAACAGTGTCACCAGCAAAGCACCCCCACACCATCACACCTCCTCCTCCATGCTTCAGGGTGGGAACCAGGCATGTAGAGTCCATCCGTTCATCTTTTCTGTGTCGCACAAAGACACGGTGGTTGGAACCAAAGATCTCAAATTTGGACTCATCAGACCAAAGCACAGATTTTCACTGGTCTAATGTCCATTCCTTGTGTTCTTTAGCCCAAACAAGTGTCTTCTGCTTGTTGCCTGTCCTTAGCAGTGCTGTTAACCTGCAATTTCTGAGGCTGGTGACTCTGATAAACTTATCCTCAGAAGCAGAGGTGACTCTTGGTCTTCCTTTCCTGGGGCGGTCCTCATGTGAGCCAGGTTTCTTTGTAGCGCTTGATGGTTTTTGCAACTGCACTTGGGGACACGTTGAAAGTTTTCCCAATTTTTCGGACTGACTGACCTTTACTTAAAGTAATGATGGCCACTCGTTTTTTCTTTACTTGGCTGCTTTTTTCTTGCCATAATACAAATTCTAGCTGTCTATTCAGTAGGACTATCAGCTGTGTATCCACCAGACTTCTGCTCAACACAACTGATGGTCCCAACCCCATTTATAAGGCAAGAAATCCCACTTATTAAACCTGACAGGGCACACATGTGAAGTGAAAACCATCCTCGGTGACTACCTCTTGAAGCTCATCAAGAGAATGCCAAGAGTGCGCAAAGCGGTTATCAAAGCAAAAGGTGGCTACTTTGAAGAACCTAGAATATAAGACAAATTTTCGGTTGTTTCACACTTTTTTTGTCAACGCATGTGGAATTATATACTTCATAGTTTTGATGCCTTCAGTGTGAATGTACAATTTTCATAGTCATGAAAATACAGAAAAATCTTTAAATGAGAAGGTGTGTCCAAACTTTTGATCTGTACTGTGTATATATATATATATATATATATATATATATATATATATATATATATATATATATATATATAATATTTATTTATTTACATTTATTTATTTTTTTCACAAATATTTGAGCCCATGGATCCGTTATGTGTCCAGTCCACTTTGCAAGCCGGCGAGAAAATCTCGCCATACGGATGTCACACGGATGCTTACATGCGAGTAAATCGCATCCTCTCATTGCGCACGGATGACATACGGATCACTGTTCAGGCAATATTTCTGCGATTCTCGTCCTTGTAAAACGGACCGTTTTTTTTGTTTTTTTTAGAAGTTGTGTGTGACTCCAGCCTAAAGTAGATCCCCCACCATTAAACATAATTGTATTTTACTTACTGAGCAGAAGGGGTCTGATTGTCAAGACCTTGCAAAAGAACAGAGGCAGCAGCATTTTTTTCTCCTGTACAGCAGCACTGCCATCTATCTGCAGTGTAGGGAAGTGCAACACAGCCCTATGTATGTGAACGGAACAGCTCCCTGTACACCAGTGACACTTTGACGCTACGGGTATCGGAAAATTGCGCATTTTTGGTTTTGTTTTGTTTTTTTTGAAGCGAAGTTTGGAAATTTTTTTTACCACTTAGTTAAAAAATAACCTAGACATGTTTGGTGTTTCTGAACTCGCTTCTCTGCCCCTGACGAAGCCACCGTGAGTGGCGACACGCGTTGGGCTTTTGCCCCCCATGGACCCCATCCAGATCTTGGTCAATAATCTTGGCTCCTGTGGCTTTTAGCATGGCTGCTTGCATCTCCCTGTAGCCTGTCTGCCGTAATGTATACCTTTTGCCTCTGTCTGTGCTTGGGTTGGTCGTGTTCAATGGTTATCTGTACTGACATATACCATATATTGATGCCTTAATATTCTGAGAATCACTATTATTCCTTGTAGATTATCTCACATGCGCATATAGTACACCTTAGCATTATTATGTACTTTGATTATCATTATTACTAGATGGTGGCCCGATTCTAACGCATCGGGTATTCTACAATCTGTATGTAGTTTATTTACGAAGTTTTCAGAATAATGCAATTTACACACAGGATTCGGCCGGCCGCGAGCAATTAGCGAAGCGTGGTTCAAATTGCCACGTAGTATATTGCCCAGCCACTTAGTATATTGCCCAGCCACTTAGTATATTGCCCAGCCACTTAGTATATTGCCCAGCCACGTAGTATATTGCCCCGCCATGTAGTATATTGCCCAGCCACGTAGTATATAACACAGCCACGTAGTATATAGCACAGCCACATAGTATATAACACTGCCCATGCAGTATATAACACAGGCCACATAGTATATAGCCCAGCCACGTAGTATTTTGCACAGCCACGTAGTATATAGCACAGCCACGTAGTATATAGCACAGCCCATGCAGTATATAACACAGGCCATGTAGTATATAGCACAGGCATGTAGTATATAGCACAGCCATGTAGTATATTGCCCAGCCACGTAATATATTGAACAGCCACGTAGTATATAGCACATAGATGTAGTATATAACGCTGCCCATGCAGTATATAACCCAGGCCACGTAGTATAGAGCACAGCAATGTAATATATAGCACAGCCACGTAGTATATAGCACAGACGTAGTATATAACACTGCCCATGCAGTTTATAACCCAGGCCACGTAGTATATAGCAATATGGGCACCATATCCCTGTTAAAAAAAATAAAATAATAATAATAATTAAAATAAAACATAGTTATATACTCACCCTCCGTCGGCCCTCCGGATCCAGCTGAGGCGTTTACCGATGCTCCTCGCGATGCTCCGGTCCCAAGAGTGCATTGCGGTCTCGCGAGATGATGACGTTAGTCTCGCGAGACCGCTACGTCATCATCTCGCGAGACCGCAATGCATGGTCCGGTCACCGGAGCGTCGCAAGGAGCGGGAAAGGCCTCGGCTGGATCCGGGGGTCCAACGGAGGGTGAGTATATAATGATTTTTTTTTATTATTATTTTTAACATTAGATCTTTTTACTATTGATGCTGCATAGGCAGCATCAATAGTAAAAAGTTGGTCATACAGGGTTAATAGCAGCGTTAACTGACTGCGTTACACCGCAGTATAACGCGGTGCATTAACGCTGCCATTAACCCTTTGTGAACGCTGACTGGAGGGGATTATGGAGCTGGCACTGACTGCGGGGAGTGAGGAGCTGCCATTTTGCCGCCGGACTGGGCCCGTCGCTGATTGGTCGTTTTGCCGCGACCAATCAGCGACTTGGGATTTCCGTGACAGACAGAAGGACAGACAGAAAGAATGCAGTGGGTATTCTAGAATATGTATGTAGTTTATTTATGAAGGTTTTAGAATCCAATTAGCGAAGCATGGTTCAAATCCCGCGCCAATTCGCGGCCGAACTGCGCCTGTCGCTGATTGTACGCGGCCGGCCATGATATAGCACAGCCACGTAGTACACTGTGTTCCAAATTATTATGCAAATAATATTTCCTCATATTTTCTCTAAATTACCTATCTGAATTGCAGTCATTGTTATTTTCCAGTCATCTACTATTCTAGTATAAGTGCAATGTTTTGGAAAAAACTGCCTATGAAAACAGTATCTTTTTTTAAAAAATAAACACTCAAAATGCATGTTCCAAATTATTATGCACAGCAGAGTTTTCAACCTTTTTTTTTTTTATTTTGAACAAAAAAATGGTCAATTGTGAAGTTATAAGCATTATCAGCTTATTACAAAATGAAATCAAACCGTTTTCAAGTGAAAACTTTATTCTAGATGATGTTACATTTGCACATAGGACCCCTTGTTTGAAAGAAGCTTCTGAACTCTCTCGTCCATTGAATTTGTCAGTTTTTGGATGGTTTTTGCTTCAATTGTTTTGCATGTGGACAGAATACCCTCCCAGAGCTGTTACTTAGATATGAACTGCCTCCCGCCATCATAGACACTCTTTTTGATGATGCTCCAGAGGTTCTCAATGGGGTTGAGGTCAGGGGAAGATGTTGGCCACACCATACGTTTGTCCTCTTTTATGCCCATAGCAACCAGAGATGCAGATGTGTTTTTTGCAGCATGAGATGGTGCATTATCATGCATGAAAATGATCTTGCTGCGGAAAGCACGGTTCTTCCTCTTGAACCATGGCAGGAAGTGTTGTTTTAGAAACTCCACATAGATTATGGAGTTCATTTTTACCCCTTCAGGGATCATAAAGGGGCCGACAATCTCTCTCCCTATGATTCCAGCCCAAAACATTACTCCACCTCCTCCTTGTTGGCGCATTAGCCATGTTTTCATGGGGTGTCCATCAACCAGCCATCCTCCACTCCATCCATCTGGACCATCGAGCGTTGCACGGCACTCATCGGTGAACAAAACAGTTTGGAAGTCAGTCTTCATGTATCGTTTGGCCCACTGGATCCGTTTCTGCTTGTTGTAGTGGATAGAGGTGGTCGACAGGATGGCTTACACACAGCTGCAAACCTCTGAAGGACCCTGCATCTTGTTGTTCTGGGGATGTTGGAGGCACCAGCAGCTTCAAAAACTTGTCTGCTGCTATGACAAGGCATTTTTGCAGCTGCTCTTTTAACCTTATGCAATTGCCTGTTGGAAAGAGTCCTCAATTTTTCCTTATCAGCATGCACACGTGTGTGCTGGGAATCAGCTACATACTTCTTGATTGTGCAATGATCACGATGAAGTGTCTTGGCAATGTTGATTGTAGTCATGCCTTGTCCTAAATACTCCACAATTTGTTGCTTCTCAGCAGCCGACACATCCTTTTTCTTTCCCATTTTGGCAAAAAAATGTAGGCTGCTTAATAATGTGGAACAGCCTTCTTAAGTAGTCTTGCCTTTATTTGGACACACCTGCCAAACTAATTTGCACAGGTATCTGCAATTGCTTTCAGTGATATAAAGAGCCCTGACACACATCACCATCAATGAGTTTAAATAACAAACAAAAAAATTCCAACCTTATCACTCCTAAACTCTATGTGCATAATAATTTGGAACACAGTGTATATAACAGTCCACGTAATAAATAGCACAGCCACGTAGTATATAGTACAGCTACGTAGTATAGAGCACAGCCACATAGTATATAGCACAGCCACGTAGTATATAGCTAAGCCACGTAGTATACAGCACCGCCACGTAGTATATAGAACAGCCCACGGCGTATATTGCACAGCCACGTAGTATATAACACAGCCCACGGAGTATATAGCACAGCCACGTAGTATATAGCACAGCCCACGGAGTGTATAACAGCCCACATAGCATATAACACAGCCACGTAGTTTATAACAGCCCACGTAGCATATAACACAGCTCACGCAGTGTATAACACAGCCCACGCACGCAGTGTATAACACAGCCCACGTAGTGTATAACACAGCCCACATAGTGTATAACACAGCCCACGTAGTGTATAACACAGCCCACGTAGTGTATAACACAGCCCACGTAGTGTATAGCAATGTGGGCATCATATCCCTGTTAAAAAAGGAATTAAAATAAAAAATTGTTATATACTGACCATCCGTTGGCCCCCGGATCCAGGCGAAGCGTTTACCGATGCTCCTCGCGTGCTCCGGTCCCAAGAGTCATCATCTCGCGAGCCCTCAATGCATGGACCGGTCACCGGAGCATCGCGAGGAGCGGGAAAGGCCTGGGCTGGATCCGGAAGGTAAGTATATAATGATTTTTTATTATTTTTAACATTAGATCTTTTTACTATTGATGCTGCATAGGCAGCATCAATAGTAAAAAGTTGGTCACACAGGGTTAATAGCAGCGTTAACGGAGTGCGTTACACCGCGGCATAACGCGGTCCACTAACGCTGCCATTAACCCTGTGTGAGCGCTGACTGGAGGGGAGTATGGAGCGGGCACTGACTGCGAGGAGTAAGGAGTGGCCATTTTGCCGCCGGACTGTGCCCATCGCTGATTGGTCGTGGCTGTTTTGCCGCGACCAATCAGCGACTTGGGATTTCCGTTACAGACAGACAGAAAGATGGAAGTGACCCTTAGACAATTATATAGTAGATGGTAGCCCGATTCTAATGCATCGGGTCTTCTAGAATATGTATGTAGTTTATTTATGAAGATTTTAGAATAATACATTGAATATACAGGATTCGGCCGGCCGCGACCAATTAGCGAAGCGTGGTTCAAATCCCGCGCCAATTCACAGCCGGACTGTGCCTGTCGCTGATTGTTCGCGGCCGGCCATGTAGTATATAACAGGCCACGTAGTATATTGCACAGCCACGTAGTATATAGCACAGCCACATAGTATATAACACAGCCCACGGAGTATATAGCACAGCCAAGTAGTATATAGCACAGCCCATGGAGTGTTTAACAGCCCACATAGCATATAACACAGCCACATAGTTTATAACAGCCCACGTAGCATATAACACAGCTCACATAGTATATAACAGCCCACGCACGCAGTGTATAACACAGCCCACGTAGTGTATAACACAGCCCACGTAGTGTATAACACAGCCCACGTAGTGTATAACACAGCCCACGTAGTGTATAACACAGCCCACGTAGTGTATAACACAGCCCACGTAGTGTATAACACAGCCCACGTAGTGTATAACAACACAGCCCACGTAGTATATAACAACACAGCCCACGTAGTGTATAACAACACAGCCCACGTAGTGTATAACACAGGCCACGTAGTGTATAGCACAGGCCACGTAGTGTATAGCACAGGCCACGTAGTGTATAGCACAGGCCACGTAGTGTATAGCAGAGGCCACGTAGTATATAGCACAGCCCACGTAGTATATTGCACAGCCCACGTAGTATATTGCACAGCCCACGTAGGATATTGCACAGCCCAAGTAGTATATTGCACAACCCACGTAGTATATTGCACAGCCCACGTAGTATATTGCACAGCCCACGTAGTATATTGCACAGCCCACGTAGTATATTGCACAGCCCACGTAGTATATTGCACAGCCCACGTAGTATATTGCACAGCCCACGTAGTATATTGCACAGCCCACGTAGTATATTGCACAGCCCATGCAGTACATTGCACAGCCCACGTAGTACATTACACAGCCCACGTAGTACATTTCACAGTCCACGTAGTATATGGCACAGTCCACGTAGTATATTGCACAGCCCGCGTAGTATATTGCACAGCCCACGTAGTATATAGCACAGCCCACGGAGTATATTGCACAGCCCACGGAGTATATAGCAGCCCACGTATTATATTACACAGCCCACGTATTATTTTGCACAGCCCATGTATTATATTGCACAGCCCACGTAGTATATAGCACAGCCCACGCAGTATATAGCAATGTGGGCATCATATCCCTGTTAAAAAAAAGAATTAAAATAACAAATAGTTATATACTCACCTTCCGTTGGCCCCGGATCCAGGCGAAGCGGTTACCGACGCTCCTTGCGCGCTCCGGTCCCAAGAGTGCATTGCGGTCTCTTGAGATGAAGACGTAGCGGTCTCGCGAGACCGCTGCGTCATCATCTCGGAAGACCGCAATGCATGGAGCATCGCGAGGAGCGGGGAAGGCATGTTCCTGATCCGGGGGCCGACGGACGGTGAGTATATAACAATTTATTTTATTTTTTGTATTATTTTTAACATTAGATCTTTTAACTATTGATGCCGCATAGGCAACATCAATAGTAAAAAGTTGGTCACACAGGGTTAATAGCAGCGGTAACGGAGTGCATTACACCGCTGCATAACGCGGTCCGTTACCGCTGCCATTAACCCTGTGTGAGCGCTGACTGGAGGGGATTATGGAGTGGGCGCTGACTGCGGGGAGGAAGGAGCGGCCATTTTGCCGCCGGACTGTGCCCGTCGCTGATTGGTCGCGGCAAAACGGCCTCTACCAATCAGCGACATGGATTTCCATGACAGACAGAGGCCGCGACCAATGAATATCCGTGACAGACAGACAGACGGAAGTGACCCTTAGACAATTATATAGTAGATTATTAAGGCTGAGGTAGTACAAGTTACAGGTGAACCTACCAAGAGGTATTTTCCTCCTTTGGGCATTAGGGTGAACCCCACTTATTTATTCAGACATTTATCCATTCACTTTACGGTATCTTTTGGTTTAGTTATAGAGGACTGAGTATCAACCCGCCCTACCAGGTGCCAATATAAGTATTTGTTTCTGACTATTGTATGGGTTATACATGCCAGATCTGTATACAATGTTGTGACTAGCATTTATTTGTGGTCTCTTTTTTGGGGGGGGGTCTCCATCCATCAGAGAATTGTGTGTGTTTTTAAATGTTTTTAAGGTACTGTTGGGTCTGTTTGCACACTGTAATAAAGCTTTCATTGTTTACATTTTCGGTGATCTCCTTATCAGCGTGTCCTTTTCTCTTTTTGTGGATATCAGGAGCTTATTTACAGCATTCTATAATGCTGTAAATAAGCCCCCAATGTAAACTGAAAGATAAGAAAAACAAGTTAGATTATACTCACCCAGCGGCTGTCCGGGTCCGATGGGCGTCGCGGTCCGGGTTATACGATGACATCCTCTTCTTTGCTTCCTGTCGCGGCTCCTGCACAGGCGTACTTTGTCTGCAGAGCAAAGAATTGCAGTGCGCAGGCGCCGGGAAGGTCAGAGAGGCCCGGCGCCTGCACAGTGCAGTACTTTACGCTGCAGTCAACAGGACAGACAAAGTGCGCCTGCGCCGGAGCTGCAACAGGAAGCAAAGAGGACGTCATCGTATGAAGATGGGAGGCGCCGGACAGCGACGCCCATCAGACCTGACCGCATCGGGACCGCCTCTGGGTGAGTATAATCTAACCTGTTTTTCTCATCTTTCAGGTTACTTCCGGGGCTTATCTGCAGCATTACAGAATGCTGTAGATAAGCCCCTGATGGCGGTGGCCTTAGCTTATAGGTGAAAAATGGAGTGACAGATTTCCTTTAATTTTTGTTAAATTTTAGTTATTTTCGAAAATAGGATTTATTTTTATAGTCCTAAATTTCACACGATCATAAAGTAGAATGTGTCACTAAAAACAATCTCAGAATCACTGAGCTATGTACAACATAGAAGCATTCCAGACTTATTACCTCAGAAAGTGACATGTCAGACTTTAAAAATTAGCCTTAGCTACTACAGGTCATGTTTGCCATACTAGAGTCCTGGAGGTTGGTATAATACACTTTATTCAAGAATGAAAGGTAACGTATCACCTCAGAAATCACTCCTTACCTGCAGCTAGGGAGTTAATCTTTAGATAAGTAGCGTACAACGCTGCCTGTCCGCCATACTTCCAGTAGAAAATTAACTTATTTCTTCCCAGGATATGCCGGTCATGTGAGCCTGCACGGAGCAGCTGCAGTCACGTCTCTCAGCGCAGCTCACTATACTGAGGGCGATGGTTGTAAGCTTGTCCCGTCACTTTGACAGCTGACTCTGCAGCACAAAGTGCTGGAGCACGGTCGCAGCATAGAGAGCGGAGACTGTAGCCAGTCTGTGAACGCCTCTATGATTGAAATGATAGTTAATTTTTTAAGGTAGCTGCACTTTCATTATAGCAGTTGGGTAGGAATTAAACACTTTAATTAAGATAAAAGATGTTTTCTGAGGTGAAAGGTTCACTTTAATGGAAAAAAACACATGCTCCAGCAGTGAATAAGTGAGCTGAAGTTGTATTAGGTATCCATAGGAACGTGGAATTTTTTAAAAAAAATGTAGTAGTTTGCTTTATTTTATTTTTTGTTTAAACTGACGTTTCTATATTTGCACTTAATTATATTTTTATCTTTACTAGGTTGCAGAACTGTACAAAAAGCAGCAGCAAATACAAAATGTATCTGCAACAGAGAAAGGAGATGACGACTTCTATTAGAAATGTGCATGTAATTTGCACTCTTGTGATGGAGTAAACCGAAACTTAACGTGTAACTATTTTTTAATAAAGACTACCTTACAATTTCCTTCACATTTTCTTCTTTTCAAACAATTCAAAATATATGCATCTCTCCTGTTAAAAGTTACGTTATATTTATTGCTTGATGATGCTCTGTGAGACTGAACCATGTGTACAATTGTGTGTGTGTATGTGTATGTATGTATATGTATATATATATATATATATATATATATATATATATATATATATATATATATATACTAGATGGCAGCCCGATTCTAAAGAATCGGGAGTCTAGAATCCATATATACTTTATTTATTCAAATGTAAGAATAATACAATTAATAAATAATAGTAAGAAAGAACAAAAAATGGCTGCACTCACCAGCTCTTGACAATTCTTGACAGTACGGCACATTTCTGATTGGTCGCTCGCGGCAGGCGGCAACCAATCAGAAAAGTGCCGCGCACCACGAAGGCATATATCTTTGTCCACCCTGAGCGGGTGTAGGACGCTGGTGACGTCACTTATCTCCGGACATTATCTCCGGACAAAGCCACGGAAGTTGGCACAAATTGCCGGAAGTAGTATTCTAGGCAATTATATATTAGATTTTAATGTTATCAGTGTTTACCTTTGAACATTTATATTGTATTGTCCTGTCACCAGCCATGTGTACGATTATCGGCCGAAAGCCTCTCTGGAACCAATAATCACCCCATGTAAAGGTATCTTTATAAGTTAAAGATTCAGAATACTATGACTTTTATCATATCCTGAACAGTCAAGTTTTTTATGAACCGTTAAGGTTTTCTGGTTGAAGTAAAAAAAACTGAGTGTTTACAGTTTGAAACCATAAAATGTTGAAAAATTATGTCATTCTTGAGTATATCACTCAATGGTGCTCATAAACGTGTCAAATTTGATCTATAATATACTTTAATATACGTTACTTTAATCTTTAATATACTTAAGAACAGGGCCCCAGACATCACACAGGGGGTCTGAAACGCCGCACAGTGGTCCAAAATATCGCTGTGCTCTGCCTGGGGCCCCATATGCTGCCTGGGGCCCCTGTGCTCTGCCTGGGGCCCCTGTGCTCTGCCTGGGGCCCGATAGGCTGCCTGGGGCCCCTGTGCTCTACCTGGGACCACTGTGCTCTGCCTGGGGCCCCATATGCTGCCTGGGGCCCCTGTGCTCTGCCTGGGGCCCCATGTTCTGCCTGGGGCCACTGTGCTCTGCCTGGGGCCCCTTAGGCTGCCTGGGGCCCCTGTGCTCTGCCTGGGACCACTGTGCTCTGCCTGGGGCCCCTGTGCTCTGCCTGGGGCCACTGTGCTCTGCCTGGGGCCCCATATGCTGCCTGGGGCCCCTGTGCTCTGCCTGGGGCCCCATATGCTGCCTGGGGACCCTGTGCTCTGCCTGGGGCCCCATGTTCTGCCTGGGGCCCCTGTGCTCTGCCTGGGGCCACTGTGCTCTGCCTGGGGCCACTGTGCTCTGCCTGGGGCCCCATAAGCTGCCTGGGGCCCCTGTGCTCTGCCTGGGGCCCCATATGCTGCCTGGGGCCCCTGTGCTCTGCCTGGGGCCCCTGTGCTCTGCCTGGGGCCCCTGTGCTCTGCCTGGGGCCCCATGTTCTGCCTGGGGCCACTGTGCTCTGCCTGGGGCCCCTGTGCTCTGCCTGGGGCCCCATATGCTGCCTGGGGCCCCTGTGCTCTGCCTGGGGCCCCATATGCTGCCTGGGGCCCCTGTGCTCTGCCTGGGGCCCCATATGCTGCCTGGGGCCCCTGTGCTCTGCCTGGGGCCCCATGTTCTGCCTGGGGCCCCTGTGCTCTGCCTGGGGCCACTGTGCTCTGCCTGGGGCCCCATAGGCTGCCTGGGGCCCCTGTGCTCTGCCTGGGACCACTGTGCTCTGCCTGGGGCCCCATATGCTGCCTGGGGCCCCTGTGCTCTGCCTGGGTGTAGGACACTGGTGACGTCACTTATCTCCGGACATTAGCTCCGGACATTAGCTCCGGACAAAGCCACGGAAGTTGGCACAAATTGCAGGAAGTAGTATTCTAGGCAATTATATATTAGACTAGATTGTGGCCCGATTCTAACGCATCGGGTATTCTAGAATATGCATGTCCCCGTAGTATATGGACAATGATGATTCCAGAATTCGCAGCAGACTGTGCCCGACGCTGATTGGTCGAGGCAACCTTTATGACATCATCGTCGCCATGGCAACCATTATGACATCTACGTCGATACTGTGCCCATCGCTGATTGGTCGAGGCCTGGCGGCCTCGACCAATCAGAGACGCGGGATTTCCATTGTGACATCATAGTCGCCATGCTGTGCCCGTCTCTGATTGGTCGAGGCCCGGCGGCCTCGACCAATCAGAGAGGCGGGATTTCCAGGACAGACAGACAGACAGACAGACAGACAGACAGACGGAAAAACCCTTAGACAATTATATATATAGATGGGCATTTCCTGAAGGAAATACATGGTGCTTGAACAGCGCTACCAGCTTTACAGCAGCACTTTTCACACACGGGACTGGGGGGCACGCTTACTTTTGCACCCAGGGGCGCACTTACTTTTGCACCCGGAGGCGCACTTACTTTTGCACCAGGGGGCGCACTTACTTTTGCACCCGGGGGCGCACTTACTTTTGCAGTAAATCCTTTGTAAGTAAATCCTCCGATTTGGTGGGCGGGGACCCTCGGCCTCCGATTTGGTGGTCGGGGACCCTCGGCCTCCGCTTTGGTGGGCGGGGCCCCTCGGCCTCTGATTTGGTGGGCGGGGTCCCTCTGCCTCCGATTTGGTGTGCGGGGACCCTCGGCCTCCGCTTTGGTGGGTGGGGCCCCTCGGCCTTCGATTTGGTGGGCGGGGCCCCTCGGCCTCCGATTTGGTTGGTGTGGACCCTCGGCCTCCGATTTGGTGGGTGTGGACCCTCGGCCTCCGATTTGGTGGGCGGGGACCCTCGGCCTCCGATTTGGTGGGTGGGGACCCTCGGCCTCCGATTTGGTGGGCGGGGACCCTCGGCCTCCGATGTGGTGGGCGGGGCCCCTCGGCCTTCGATTTGGAGGGCGGGGACCCCTCGGCCTCTGATTTGGTGGGCGGGGACCCTCGGGGAGACTTCGCTTTTGTTGACGCAGCTGCATGATTTACGGCTGCTAGCCAGCCTGAGTACATGTGGGGGTTGCCTGGTTGCTAGGGAATCCCAACATGTATTCAAGCTGTCTATCAGCTGTAAATGATGCAGCTGAGGCAAGGAAAACTAAATCTCCATGCACTTACAAATACTCGGAGATCACCCGAGCGATGAGTATACTCGCTCATCACTAGTCCTTAATTATCTGGAGTCCATTTGGTGGAGGTGTGAATTGTATCCATGTAGTGACTCATAAATACAGGTGTTAAATTAAAGTGACTCAACCTGGATTTGAGTAACTTCATGGATACAATTCACACCTCCACCAGACAGACTCCAGATAATGAAGGATGCCTCTCCATTTGTAAGAAAATGCCTAATTTGATTTCCTTGGCTTCTTTCGGAGGAATCACACTTCCCACCCCCTGAACAAATGTTCTACTGTAGTATTTTTTAAATGTTGTGCTTTTTTCTTATTAATCTATTTGTAATCTTGCCTGAAGAAGGAGCCACTGTTCTCTGAAAGCTTGCTAACATGTTATTTTCTGGTTAGCCAATAAGGGCATCACTCCTAGAATACTTTTGGCAGAAAAGCATTCTCATCGATATGTAGTATAAGGAAATACAGCTAAATCACCTTGGTGCACCAAGAGAGGAATATCATGTTCCAATTTTTTTTTTTAGTAGTCCGCAATGTTGCAGGTTAAGCAAACTTCTCAAAAGGGTACTTTTTTTTTTTTACAGCCTGGTTTATCAATCAAATTAGATCCATCCATAATAGAAGTAACAAAGTACAAAGAAAATAACTTATTTTCATAAAAATATAAATTATGCAAAAAATATTAGAATTAGTTTATCAAAATTAAGAGCTTGTTACCAATAGAACCAAGAACAGTTTGCCTCTCAATTTTACCTTTTGGGAAACACTTAGTGTCTTTAAACATCAAAGAAGTACCCCATTAACTGTTAGGAAGATTCATTAATCAGCGTTGAATTGCACTTCTGAGCATTGTTGCATTATTATCTTACATTAAGCATTAACAATATACGGCTAGTGGGCTGCATGTGGCCCATCAAAGAGTTTCTTGGGGCCCACAGATTTGTCCAGAAGACATTGGCTCCCTTCTCCATTTATTCAAGTGTGCCGGAACTAGGGCAGATGGTGCCAGTCAGCCCCCGACATGCAGCAGCATGGTAAGGTCAGCACAATACTGACCTCATCACTTTGTCTCCATCACCAAAGAGGCAGCGAACACTGCAGGGAGGGACCAGTAGGCACTCCATGGAGGAGCTGAAGATTAAATGTGCATTCATGTTAGATGAGGGTCGGGGGAGGGGCTGTTTGGTGTGTTGTCGCAGGTCTCGACCTACTCTCTGATGAGTCCACTGTAGAGATGACGTCACGGCACCGGAGAGACAAGACACAGTACGCCAGGGCTGTATCTGAAATATCTCTAGTTTTTAATGAGCTTACACACACTTTTATGCATTCTTGTGTTGGAGGCGGATTCCCCATGTATTGGCTAAAGGTACCGTCACACTAAGCGACGCTGCAGCGATAGCGACAGCGATGCCGATCGCTGCAGCGTCGCTGTTTGGTCGCTGGAGAGCTGTCACACAGACCGCTCTCCAGCGACCAACAATGCCGAGGTCCCCGGGTAACCAGGGTAAACATCGGGTTGCTAAGCGCAGGGCCGCGCTTAGTAACCCGATGTTTACCCTGGTTACCAGCGTAAAAGTAAAAAAAACAAACAGTACATACTCACCAGCGCGTCCCCCAGCCTCTGCTTCCTGACGCTGACTGAGCTCCGGCCCTAACAGCACAGCGGTGACGTCACCGCTGTGCTTTCACTTTCAGTTTAGGGCCGGCGATCAGTAAGAGTCAGGAAGCAGAGGCTGGGGGACGCACTGGTGAGTATGTACTGTTTGTTTTTTTTACTTTTACGCTGGTAACCAGGGTAAACATCGGGTTACTAAGCGCGGCCCTGCGCTTAGTAACCCGATGTTTACCCTGGTTACCAGTGTAAAATATCGCTGGTATCCTTGCTTTTGCTGTCAAACACGGCGATACACGGCGACCTAGCGACCAAATAAAGTGCAGACCTTCTAGCAGCGACCAGCAATTTCACAGCGGGATCCAGATCGCTGCTGCGTGTCAAATACAGCGATATCGCTATCCAGGTCGCTGCAACGTCACGGATCGCTGGCGATATCGCCTAGTGTGACGGTACCTTAAGCGTCGGAGTGTTTTACTCCCTAATCTCCCTACGGTTTTGCAAACATATTTTACACAGTACATCATTCGTTATTTTACCAAGGACATTCACTCCTTCAATTAGTTCTTAGGAATCAGCGATAACCGCACAATGAAGAATAGTGAATTATATCTCACTTTTCTGACCTCTAATAACACTTATACAAAATGGAGGCAAGCAAGATAAAATGGATCCTGCTCTAACAAATTCCCCCATTTTACTCACTATTCTGAATAAGCTGTACCCCCTTTTTTTGTATGGCTGTAGGATTTGTTAATATATATCATCATCATCATCAGCTGTGTGAGTGCAGAATTTCCCAGTACATACAGAGATACACTTAAAAACTATTTTAAACACTATATATGCAATAAGGACAATCGCAACTATATGCAATAAGCTTTGTAAAATCCCAGCTACCCAGCCCCCGATCCCCTTAAACCAATTGGCTGGGTTTAGGAAAGAGAAAGTATCTGACCACCAGCTGTCCGACAGTAGTGTTCCACAACTGAACATTGTTCGTGGCATTGTTGGCAAGTGTGTCAGAACAATCAGTCCAGGCAAGCAGTTCCTCAGGTGACACAGGGATAGCTAGGAAGGGGATACTTGTGGCTGACGTTGGTGAATGCATACAGATCCAACTAGGTTTTCCTTCGAGCTTGACAGCTGTAGCTGTGGTCAGGAGCACTTACATAGTTACATAGTTATTAAGGTTGAAGGAAGACTTTAAGTCCATCTAGTTCAACTCATAGCCTAGCATGCCCTAACATGTTGATCCAGGGGAAGGCAAAATAAACCCCATGTGGTAAGAGTAAGCTCCATCATGGGGAAAAAAAATTCCTTCCCGACCCCACATACGGCAATCAGACTAGTTCCCTGGATCAATGCCTTATCAAGGAATCTAATATATATACCCTGTAAAATTATACTTTTCCAGAAAGGTATCCAGTCCCCTCTTAAATTGAAGCAATGAGTCACTCATTACAACATCATACGGCAGAGAGTTCCATAGTCTCACTGCTCTTACAGTAAAGAATCCGCGTCTGTTATTATGCTTAAACCTTTTTTCCTCCAGACGTAGAGGATGCCCCCTTGTCCCTGTCACCGGTCTATGATTAAAAAGATCAGCAGAAAGGTCTTTGTACTGTCCCCTCATATTTATACATTAACATAAGATCACCCCTTAGTCTTCGTTTTTCCAAACTAAATAGCCCCAAGTGTAATAACCTGTCTTGGTATTGCAGACCCCCCAGTCCTCTAATAACCTTGGTCGCTCTTCTCTGCACCCGCTCCAGTTCAGCTATGTCTTTCTTATACACCGGAGACCAGAACTGTGCACAGTATTCTAAGTGTGGTCGCACTAGTGACTTGTATAGAGGTAAAATTATGTTCTCCTCATGAGCATCTATGCCTCTTTTAATGCATCCCATTATTTTATTTGCCTTTGTAGCAGCTGCCTGACACTGGCCACTGAATATGAGTTGGTCCGTCAAAACTTGGTTCCAGGCTCTTCCGGACGTGCCGCTTTATCACTACCCAGTCTCCTGGCTCCAAAGGATGGTGTCCAGGATCCTTGTCTGGGTCTGGAAGAGAACTGAAGACAGTTAAATGCACTTTGGCAAGGTGTCCATGTAAGGCCTGCACATAGCTAGTCAAGTCCTGGTTCTTGAGCTGCAACTGTTGTGGAAAGAAACATCCAAGATTGGGGCCCCTGCCAAACAGAATCTCATAAAGTGACAGTCCTGTCTTCCTGTTTGGGGTATATCTTACTGAAAACAAAGCTAGAGGAAGGCATTCTGTCCATGGTTTACCAGTCTCTGCCATTGCCTTCTGGATTTTAAGCTTAAGAGTTCCATTTAGTCTCTCCACTTTTCCACTGCTCTGTGGATGGTATGGAGTATGCATGCTTGACTTTACCCCCAGTGCTGCCATTACCTCTGACATGATCTCTCCAGTAAAATGGGAACCCCGATCGCTTTCAATGACTTCAGGAACTCCATACCTGCATATGATCTCAGCCATCAGTTTCTTCACTGCTGCCTTAGCCGTAGCTTTGGCAACTGGGTAGGCTTCTGGCCAACCTGAAAATAAATCAATGCAGACCAACACATACTCATGCGTCCCTACCCTAGGCAACTGAATATAATCAATCTGCAGTCTCTGGAATGGGTAAAGGGGCCGGGGAGTGTGTTTGGATGGAGTTTTCACTGTCCTACCCTGATTATGTGTGGCACATATCATGCAGCTCTGTACCTGCCTTTCTGCGCAGGTGGAAAACCCGGGGGCAATCCATTGTTTCTGTAGGGTGTCACACATGGCCGTCTTCGAGTGGTGCACATTCCCGTGCAGAACCTGTGCCATCATTGGGTACAGTACCTGTGGTAGGCAGACCTTTTCACCCCTCCCCCATAGTCCAGTGACGGTATCAGAGCAAACCCCTATCTCTTGCCACCTATCTTTCTCCTCCTTACTTGCCTTTTCTTGTAACCGGGCTAAGATGTCTTTTGACACAAGTGGAGATGGTGGGGTGTCAAGGTGATGTACTTTAGAGGCTACAGGAGTGCTTGCTGCTTTCTTGGCAGCCTGGTCTGTCAGTGCGTTACCCTTTGTCTGTCCATCAGTGCCTTTGGTATGTGCCTTTACCTTTATGATGCCTGCTTGGGTGGGAAGCTGTAGTGCATTCATAAGTTGCTGGACTGCCTCAGCATGTTTAATGGGGTGGCCATTTGGTGTCAGGAAAGCCCTGGCTCTCCAGATAGGCCCATAATCGTGTGCAATGCCAAAAGCATACCTGGAATCAGTGTAGATATTTACAGTCTTACCTTCTGCTAGTTTGCACGCTTCTATGAGCGCCTTGAGCTCTGCTTCTTGTGCAGACATGAGCTGGCATTGACTCTGCCTTGATTACCTCATGTTCTGAGACCACAGCATATCTGGTACAGAAGCGTCCTTGGTCATCTTGGTGACGGGATCCATCTACAAAAAGCTCAAAATCAGCATTAGATATCGGCACACTAGAGACAGTAGGGAGGCCAGCCGTTTCCTAAGACATCAATTCTAGACAATCATGTGGTTTGGAAACCTGATCTTGTTCCTCTGGATCCATTCTAGAAAGAAAAAGAGTGTCCTTTTCCATGTCACCTACCCCTCCCCCATTTGGATCCATAGGAACTGGAAGAAGAGTAGCGGGGTTTAGGACAGTGCACCTTTTCAAAGTCACATTAGTAGGCATGAGAATAGCACACTGAAGTCGCAGCTGTCTGGTCATGGACAGGTGGCTAGGTTGTACTTTGTTAAGGATACTATGTACATCATGTGGGGTATGGACCGTCAGTGGGTGATCCAAAACAATCTCTGAAGACAGCTGGACAGACAACACGGCCCGAACACAGGAGGGGCTTTCTCTTGCCACTTTATCCAGGCGGCCGCTGTAAGAAGCGACAGGTCTCTGTTTGTCTCCATGAAGCTGAGTCAGCACACCCGTAGCATGTCCTGCATTTTCGTGAAGAAAAAGGTTAAAAGGAAGGGCATAATTGGGGATGCCCAAAGTTGGAGAAGAAACAATGCATAATTTCAGAGAGTAAAAACAGTCAAATGCCTCTGGTGTAAGACAGAAGGGAACAGGTTGCATACGGTCATATAGAGGTTGCATTAAGATGGAGGCAGACCGAATCCATGGACGACTGTAGGAAGTTAGTCCTAGAAACACACGGAGGCCCTGCAAATTCCATGGTGGCTGCATGTCCATGATAGCCTGTTTTCGCTCAGGGGTGAGGTGCTTTTTCCCTGGAGAGAGACAATGTCCTAGAAACACAACAGTACTTAAGCAAAACTGTAATGTTTGTTTGGATACCTTGCACCCCTGTTCATGGAGGAAAAAGAGTAAAGAGATTGTGGCCATTTTACACAGAGAATGAGAAGGAGCACACAGCAATAGGTCATCAACATACTGAATGAGAACTGCTCCTTTAACATGCCAGCCTTGTGATACTGACAAACTAGGTGCAATGGAACACTGAAAAAGGCATTTGCTAAGTCAATCACTGAAAAACAAGTACTGTTAACAGGTATGTGTGCCAACAAGGTGTGTGGGTTAGGAACCAAGGGAGCAAGCAGTTCTGCTGCGGCATTGACTGCTCTGAGGTCATGGACCATTCTATAATTCACCGGCTCCCCAAGCCTAACCTTCTTCTTTACTGGATACAGGGGAGTGTTGCAAACAGACTGTGTAGGCACAACAACCCCTGATTCCAGCAATTTTTGTAACTGTGCGTCTATTGCAGCCTCCTGAGCAGCACTCAAGGGGTACTGACGCAATAGGGGTGGTGCTGCCCCTGGTTTCAATTTGACTATTATGGGAGGAACTTTGAGTTTTCCCACATCAGTTTTGCCTTTTGCCCACAGATCAGTGGGGAGTTGATCCAAGGCAGGTGCAGTGAACGGATCACTTTCTGCAGTACTTGCAGCTGCATCCAGGGCCATAATCTTGCAGAGGGTACTGGGTTTAAGTTGAGGGGTCATAGTCACTGTTCCGTCATCATGATAAGTAATAACCGCCTGTAGTTTCCGTAAAAAGTCAGCACCTAGCAAATTGCATTGTCCCCTGGGGGCTACCATTAACTGAGTCAGAGTGGTCTTCCCACAAATGGAGAGGGGAATTCCCAAGGTCTGGGTCGGCGCTTTGAAAGGTGTGGCCATGACTAAGTCGGTGGTGTCACGGAAGGATAATGGACAGTCTGAAAGCATGATAACTGAGTTGTCAGCTCCTGTATCAACCTGAAAGTCAGCTGTAGTTCCTCCTGGCAGGCTCACCTGTACTGTACAGTCGGGGGTGGGAGGTAGAGTGACTAGAGGACACAGTTGCAGGCTGCCAGTTATCTATTCGTCGGTCTGGGGGGTAGCAGGGGTGGGAACCTTATCTGGGTATGGGTTTGTGCGACAATCTTTCCTAAAATGTCCTGGTTTCTTACATCCGTAACACAATCTAGGACCCATAGTGGGTCCTCCACGTCCTCTACCTCTCTGTGAGGGTCCACTCCTCTGAAAGTGAACCTTAGTTTTCTGCTTCAGCGAGTCCAAACTGACTCCATGCGCAATCTTAGCAAGATCGCCTGGGGGGCAGGATCTCCAATCTGGTCTACTTGCCATCACCTTCTCTCTCACATACTTATCAATCCCTTGCATATATGCATGACTTAACAAACGTGTCGCAGTTCTATCATCTTCACCATAACCCATATCAGACCACCGTTGTTGCAACCTGTAGAAATAATCAATGGGGAGCTCCTTCGGGTCCTGGACACAGTCTTCTAAATGCACTGATACTTCCTCCTGTCTAATCTTACAGGCTTTTTCCAGTGCCTCAACAAAGTCAGACCCTGACCTGGCATTGTTAGGTTCTCCGTCTTGGGGACCATTTCCCCCTGGGTACATTTTAAATGTCTCAGCTGTCAGTCGGGTGGAAGGTGCTTCCCCCAGGGCTGAACGCACTAACTGTTACACGTCCTGTCTGGTTGCCTGGTAAATGTGCTGTATCACCCCACACTGTCTGGCAAAAGTCATAGGTCGTTGGTTAATGTCTGGCAGCTGGGCAGTCAAAGACATCTGTTCTGTGGGAGACCATGGCTGATACCTACTAGTAACATAGTAAGTCGGAGGTCCACTGTCAGTTGCACCGTGTGGGTTTTCATGAAGTCATGCCATTTACCTGATTCTAATTCCCCTGAGGGGTGGAAGCCTCCTGTCTTCAAGAACACACTAACCTGCTTCTGGGATTCCTTCCCTTCTGGACTATTCTCTGGACTAATTCTCTAGCACTATGGAACCCTGTACTTAGTTCCCAATTCTATTGCTAGTATACGTGCAGGCTGAAAACTATCAGACAGACTTTTCCTCCTCACCTAGAGTAGGCTATGTACTCCTACGATACATGCAGGCTGAAAACTATCAGACGGACCTTTCCTCACCTAGAGAAGGCTATGTCCTCCTGCCTTAGTCCTAAACCTAAACTATAGGTTTACTGTGCTTACAGGTTACTGTATTAGCTTGCTTCCAAGATTGATAACACAGGTATATGAACAGACAAACAACCAACACTCCACAAGCACAACATACAAAGAGTCAATCATTTTAGTCTAACAGTGGAGTCATCAGTAACCACACAATGAGGGTCAATATCTGGGTTCAAGGGTACCTGAGCCGGGCAAAGCCCGTGATCTTACCTGGTCCCGGTCGACTAGAAGCAGGGGAAAACCCGTCCACAAGTGGAATGACGTAGGCAGAATATAATCAGTATTCTCACCCCAGCACTGTGTGTTGCCACTAGTCCCGGGAAGTCCCCTGGTCCATTACTGGAATCAGCTGGGTCCCAGATGAAGCACTCAGGTCCCTGTTCGGGCGCCAGAATTGTTGTCGCAGGTCTCGACCTACTCTCTGAGTCCACTGTAGAGATGACGTCACGGCACCGGAGAGACAAGACACAGTACGCCAGGGCTGTATCTGAAATATCTCTAGTTTTTAATGAGCTTACACACACTTTTATGCATTCTTGTGTTGGAGGCGGATTCCCCATGTATTGGCTAAGCGTCGGAGTGTTTTACTCCCTAATCTCCCTACGGTTTTGCAAACATATTTTACACAGTACATCATTCGTTATTTTACCAAGGACATTCACTCCTTCAATTAGTTCTTAGGAATCAGCGATAACAGCACAATGAAGAATAGTGACTTATATCTCACTTTTCTGACCTCTAATAACACTTATACAAAATGGAGGCAAGCAAGATAAAATGGATCCTGCTCTAACAGGTGTTGGTGTGAGGGCAGGCACATTAAGAGGCAATTGGTGAATTGTGAAAGGGAGCATAGTATAGCGTGAGGTAGGGGGGACTATGGAAAGGGATAGTTTGGGGGGATATTATGGAAAGGGGCAGTTTGGGGGATATACTGTATAATGGATTTGGGCAGTGTGGGGTGGAATAGTATGGAAAGGGGCAGCGTGGGAGAGATTTTCAATTGAGAAGGACTTTACAAATTTTTTTGGGAGCAAAAACTGAGCAGAAACTTTCCATATCCTACTCAAATACTCAAAAATTGGTTCTAATAATGTATTCAAGTACCCATTTATAGTTCTCCTTTGCCTCATTGGGGGACACAGACCGTGGGTGTATGCTGCTGCTGCCAATAGGAGGCTGAGACTAAGTGATACAAAAAAGTTAGCTCCTCTCCTGCAGTATACACCTTCCTGCTGGCTCTCAGCTAACCAGTTCTTGCTTAGTGTCTGTAGGAGGCACTTGGGTCTGGTTCAGACCCCAACGTTTGTATTTTTTACTTTTCTGTAAAAAAATTTTTTTTTAATTAACGGATTGAAGGGGGCGTCGGAACCTTTCAAGGTTTCGATCTCCCCCGAACCATCAACAGGCGAGAACGCGGAGTGTCACCTCCCCGTACCCTCTCCTGCGACGTGGGAAGCCATGCCTGAGCTCACTTCAGGGGCGACGGTTCCTTCGGGTCCCGATCTCCCCATACCAGCATCGGGCGAGCACATGGAGTGTCACCTCTATGTATCCTCTACTGGAGCCAGGCCTATTGCCGGACAACTTGCCCAGTCCACCCGGGGGCTTGAACTCCGTGGATGTACAGAGGCTCCTACTCTTTGACGTCCGAGCAGCCCCCACTGTCACACCACTGTTAAAGCGGATGGCACAAAAAGGCAGACAGTTCCTCTCCACCTCCCTAACAAAGGAACGGTGGATTGAGGGTTATTGGTTTATCCCTGCACTGTCCACGCTGCAATACCTGACTTGCAGCAGAACAGCACAGTGCGCTCTTTTCTCGGAGCTGTAACCCAGTCATCCGCGGACACGCACCAATGGTGAGTGGATCCAGTCGGCGATGGGCCCCTGCAGTGGCTTCCCTGTGGCCACCTCCGTAAGGTAACGCTCCGGCCGGTTGCAAAAATTTACCCTCTGGCTTCGGCCGATGTGTAGGCGGCATCCTGGAAGTCACACCCGCACTATGGCTCGCTAAGACGGCTCCGCCCATCTTTTCTGGCGTTTGCTGTCTGGCACTGGAGCGTTTGCTTTTCTCCACCCAATGCCCCTCTATTCTGGTATTATTCCCACCGGCTGCAGAAATTTAGGCCACGGCTTGGGACTATTCTTGGAAGTCATGAGACTCCACCCACATCACGTCTGTTGCTCCGTCTCAAAATGGCTCCTCTCGCTCTATGCGAGACTTTATCAACTCTGCAACTCCCGGTGGCCATCTTGGTCCACCCAGCCGGCAGAGGTGATGGTCTTTTGCATTAACCCTGCTGTTGTCTTCGGTCAAAAACGACCGATTTTGAACTTTAATATTTTTAAAAAAAGTTCAAGATGCGGTTCTGAATCTTGTGGTTGATTGACTTTTCCTCATTTGAGGGGTTCTTACTATGCGTATTTTTATATATATTTTTTTATGTTTACTTTTTGCTCCACAATTTTTTATACACTTGTACTCTTCAGTTAAAAATGACCGATAGCCTTTTATACTGATCTCCAGCAATTTTATGAGTAAAATAAAGGAGCTATAATTTCATTTTGGACTATATTTATTTTGTTTATTTAGGTCCTGTTCGTCCATGCAGACTTACACATGCATTTATTGTTATTAGTTATAGTTTACAGTTGGATGAATCGTTATTTTTGTATGTGCAAACATGCAATATGCATAAATATTCCAATAAAGCCATGTTAAATGTTTTGACAAAAAAAAAATAAAAAGTACGTTTTTCTTTCCATTTTTCATTTGTTTATAAACAACCAGGTTCACATACAATATAATACTGCAAAAATTATTCAATTAAAACACTTAAATTAGCTAAAAATCAAGACTTTATTAGGTCCGGTCAAAAATGACCGGAAGATAACAAGTGTATAGTGGTAACCAGGAGAATAGCAGGGTTAAAGGGGATCAACGACTGCAGCCAGGTAAGGAAGTACTGCCCTCTTCCCTCCTGTACTTACATGAATGACCCGTATTATTCCCTGGTCTTAATGGAGGTACATGACCAGTATTTCCTGGTCTTAGAGGCACATGACCAGTGTTCCCTGGGTTTAAAGGCACATGATGAAGATTCCCTGGTCTAAAAGGCACATGACCAGCATTTCTTGGTCTTAAAGACATTTGACTAGCATTCCCTTGTCTTAAAGGCACATGACCAGTCTGAAGCCGGTCACCCTAAATGAACTCTGGAACCCCCCGCTGCCGATCCCAGCCTATCCCAGAGTACCTAGTTCCCCTGAGTGGGCTTCATCACTGCCACATCCCAGGGCTCCTCTGATCAAGAGATTGAAGCTCTCCGTGAACCCTTTGTAGCTCAGAGTGCTCGCAGGACCGGTATACATGGTTCCTCTCCTACATGGGAGCCATCGGCTAGCAGGGGCCGCAAGTGTTCTAGAAACGTACAGGCGTCTAGAAAATGGAAGCTTCATTTCCTTATCTCCCTCACCAATGATTTGCTGAGAACAAGACTCTGATATGGATCGGATACTGCCTTGGATCTAGACTCGCCAGAGCTTCACAAAATAATTAATTTGCCTACTTATATCATCAACCAATCTCTGTAGATTGATGAGGGCTACGGTTCTACTCTAGATCACGCAATATCCCTCATAAGGAGACTAAACTCCCTCGCAGAGCATTTGTCATTTACCCGGACAGGGAGCGTCCGGATAAGCGATTCACTGGACAGAAGCCCCCGCAGGCTTGGAGCCAATATGCAAACATGTGGGGTGTCCCCTCCTCGTATACCCCCTACGATGTGGGATACCATGTCTAGTCTGATTCTTGGGGGCGACAGGTCCTTTTAAAGGGCACCGATCTCCCCACACCATCAATAGACGAGTGCATGGAGTGTCGCCTCCATGTATACTCTTCTGCAGCCAGGCCTAACACCGGAACCAGCCCTGTCCACCCGGTGACCTGAACTCTGGATGTACAGTGGCTCCCTTTTTTGGCGTCTGAGCACCCCTCTCTGCATCTCCACTATTTAGCCAATGATGCAAGGAGGCGGACAATCCCTCTCCACTTCCCTGTTAAGAGGGTGGTGGATCAAGGGTTCATCATTTTAACTCCGCACTGTCAAAAGAGAGCGGAGGTAGCAAGAGACGGCTTTTCCTGACCTTCTGGATCCAGCCGCCCATTCTGCCACTTGGCAGATTAACCGGGTAGAATCTCCGTGTGGTTTGTCTACCAGTATTCCTGCCCGATGGGTCATCAATTATAATTACAGCGGACTGTCAGATGGCTAATCTGGTTCGTTCCGTCTTGCAGCATCGGGTTGAGTGGTCTACCCTTCCTTAGCCACCGCATGGGTTTCTAGAGCAACGTTGACCTGGTCGGAGACCTTAACTACTTTGATTCACATCTAGTAACCTTTTCCCAAAGATAGTACAGCTGGTCAATCAAATTTCTTGTGCGGGAGACTAGCTGGTTCACGCCTCTCGGATGCAGCTAGTTGCACATCACTCTCAGCAGCAAATGCCATTACACCCAGAAGGGCATTATAGCTCAGAGTATGGAAGCGTACTTTGCGTTCAAAAAGCCTCTGACATCACTCCCTAGGATCGCATATTTCCTATAGACCCAACTAGCAGTGGAAGAATTGTCCAGGACGGTCTAGATCTAAGGGATCTTGGTTCCAAAAAGAGGGACCGAAAAGTAAGACCGATCCTGGACCTCAAACTTTTACCAAGCTGGACAAGGTCCTCCTTCGGATGGAGTTCCTCCGCTCAGCCATTACTTCAACGAAAAAAGGGTGGAGTTTCTGGCATCCATCGACCTTTGGAATGCTTACTATTGTCCCCTCTTCAAAAATTCCAAAGTCACGATCTTGTCCTTCGGCCTTGCTACCGCACCCTGATTGTTCGCAAGGGTCATGGCGGCGGTCATGTTCCTCTTGCAACCTAGTCGTGGTCGTCCTGCCCTATCCAGTCGACTTTCTAGCCGCTCTTCCAGGACTACGCTGAGTTGTCTATATCAATTGCTATACCCTCTCTCTCCTGGGCTGGCAGCTTCATCTAGACAGGTTTTTCCTCTTTTCCAGCCAAGCAGATATCCTTTTTGAGGATTATCCTGCACACTTCCAAAGGGTTGGTATTTCTCCCTTGAGACAAGGCCGTGGCCCTTCAACTCAGAACTCACTTACTTGATCACTCATTCCATTCGATTTGCTGGGAGGGTCATGAGGAAAAATGGTGAAAGCAATGGAAGCGGTTTCCTTCGCTCCGCTTGTTTTCTGTAGGTCAAACAGGCTTTCAGAGGGTAGTCTCTGAGCTTCTTCCTCATCCAGGGGAGTTCCTTCCGGTTCAATGATTAGTGACTATCGATGCCAGCCTTCTAATCCCAATCTTTGTTCTGGGGATCCGAACAATACGGCTAATCCTACAGCAGGTCCTCTGCCTTCTGGCGAGTCACCCCATCCAAATTCGATTGGATAATGCCACGGCTGTGCCATACTTTAATCATCTAGCAGGTACCCACCCTCAGGCATCATGGACAAGATACCTCACATTCTCTGATGGACCGAGATCTGTCATTCGGTGATCTCGGCAGTACACATCCCAGGAGTAGATCTCTGGGCCGTAGACTTTTTCATCCATCAGGGTCCCACCTCAAGTGAGTGAGAAATTCACCCAGAAGTTTTCCATCAGATCTGCCTTCACTGGGGCACTCCAGATGTAGATCGGATGGTGTCCAGATTGAACGCCAATGTACTCGTGTTCATGGTTCGGCCTCAAGATCCAAAAGCCATTGCAGTGAATGCTCTGGTTCTTCCGTGGTACCAGTTTCCCTAACCCCTCTCCCCTACTTCCGGGACTCGTTTGGAAGCAGGAAGGGCCCCTAGTGGTCCTGGGAGATCCGCTCGGACCACGTTAGGTTTTTTGTTTGTGAAGCTAGTACTTTTTCCGTCTTATTGCAACAAAACTGCAAGTATGGACTTTCTCCCATGGAGTTTTCACATGTGGTCCTTCCCTTTCACATGCAACTAGATCTTTGGGACCTTAAAGGGAACCTGTTACCCCCCCAGGTGTTTTTAACTGAAGGAGCCACCTTGTGCTGCACTAATGCTGCATTCTGTAAAGGCTCTCTTAGTTGGTGTCCCTGCCAACGCTGAAATAATTGTTTTTATAATTTGTCCCTCATACCTCAATTTTGTCAGGGGGGCATGCCTTTACCCCCTGAAACAAACGCCTCCCAGCCATCACTCAGGGCCTCCGGGCGCTGCCTCCATTTCCTTCATGAATGTCCCCAGCACCTGTGCTGTAAGTTCGAAGGGCAGCGCAGACTGCGCATGCCTAAACAAAAAGGGGGGTCCTGGGAGTCTCTTTTCTGGGAGTTTCTTGGGCTCTAGGCACCAGGTGTCAGTAAAACACGCCTGGAAGCTTGCGGGTTCATCCAGTCTGTATGCAGTCTTGAAGCACTATAATTCCCAGACTTCTGCAGATGTGAGTCTGGACAGGTGGACTCTGCAGTCTGCGGTGGCGCACTTATAAGTAGCGGTTACACAGGGCCTGAACTGATGTTGTACCCACCCAGGGACTGCTTTGGGATGTCCCACAGTCTGTGTCCCCTAATGAGGCAAAGGAGAAATAAGGACTTTTGTGTACTCACCGTAAAATCCTTTTCTCCGAGCCATTCATTGGGGGACACAGCTCCCACCCTGTTATTAGCTTCTGCTTGTTTTATGGTTTGACATGCTATACTCTCATATATAATTTGACATGCTATACTTTGTTATTGATCTCCTACTGCTTTTGCACCGAACTGGTTAGCTGATAGCCAGGAGGAAGGTGTATACTGCAGGGGAGGAGCTAACTTTTTTTGTATCACTTAGTGTCAGCCTCCTATTGGCAGCAGCAGCAGCATACACCCACGGTCTGTGTCCCCCAATGAATGGCTCGGAGAAAAGGATTTTACGGTGAGTACACAAAAATCCTTATTTTTTTGTGGCCTTTGAAATTGGTTCAGTATTGCAATGTGGTCCTAGTATCTTAAAAAAAAAAAAATGTTGTGCAACCCTGCCTTACATGCTATGGACAAAAGTATCTTCAATATCTACGAGATTGACGGAGAGTGGCAGGTCTGTTTGATAACCCGTTGATGCTCAGCAATAAGTTATTGATTGTTGGCATGGCAGCAGGGTCTTTAGCAAAAGAACTTAGGCTTGCCATAGACTGTGCTGTGCACAGACTTGTATATCGCCTGTCGGGTTTACTCTGGGGAGCAATAGGTGCTGAAACATAGCATTCACTCATAGTTCACCACACTCCTCTTTCTTTCATTGTCCATGATCTATATTTGATGGGTGTATATATTCTGTTTACCACGAGATATATTAAACCAAATTATAACAATATACAACACATCCATATGGATAAAATAACATTTTTATTTCTATGTAATTTGAAATTATCTGTCCACAGACTGATGCATTTCCAAAACTCTCTGCGTTATTAATCATGGTCATCAAAGGGAGTGTCAGTACAAGTATTCAAAACCACATAAACCAGTCACGTGTAAAAAACATCATTACAAACTCAGAGGACACTCGAGCGTGCTCGGGAAATCTCGAGTACCGAGTATACTCGCTCATCACTAATGCTTAACTCTTTCTACAGCAAAGAATTGAAAACTGCTACACTATTTCCATTCACCTCCACAAAATGGATCAATGCCCCTGAATAAGTTTTATTAGCACTTGCTATGTTTGACAGATGTTCTGCCATTTTTTTTTCTTTATTTCTTTAGTTGTAATACCCATATATTTGATTCCATGTGCAGTGGCTTTCAATTATTCAGCACCTTGGGTTTTTTTTTTTTTTTTTCCATTACAACCTGTGTTTAAATATTTTAGTAATCAGATTTGTGTGTGATGCATCAGCAAATATAGACATAAGTTAAATTTATGGGATCAAATAGCTAAAAATTGCCATGTGCATATGTAGTCACTCCTTGTGCGATGAAGCCGCTAACATTTTTTGTAGGAAGCAATTACCTTCATAAGTCCAATGCATGTTGAATGGAAGTCCACCTGTGTGCAATCCAAGTGTCACATGGCCTGTCAGTATATACACACCTTTTATGAAAGGCAATAGGCATCACTAATCAAACACCATGAAGCCCAAGGAGATCTCCAAACAAATCAGGGTTGGGTTATATACAGTACAGACCAAAAGTTTGAACACACCTTCTCATTTAAAGATTTTTCTGTATTTTCATGACTGAGAATTTTACATTCACGCTGAAGGGATCAAAACTATGAATTAACACATGTGGAATTATATACTTAACAAAAAAGTGTGAAACAACTGAAGTTATGTCTTGCATTCTAGGTTCTTCAAAGTAGCCACCTTTTGCTCTGATGACTGCTTTGCACACTCTTGGCATTCTCTTGATGAGCTTCAAGAGTTAGTCACCGGAAATGGTTTTCACTTCACAAGTGTGCCCTGTCAGGTTTAATAAGTGGGATTTCTTGCCTTATAAATGGGGTTTGGACCATCAGTTGTGTTGAGCAGAAGTCTGGTGGATACACAGCTGATAGTCCTACTGAATAGACTGATAAAATTTGTATTATGGCAAGAAAAAAGCAGCCAAGTAAAGAAAAACGAGAGGCCATCATTACTTTAAGAAAAGGTCAGTCAGTCCGAAAAATTGGGAAAACTTTGAAAGTGTCCCCAAGTTCAGTTGCAAAAACCATCAAGTGCTACAAAGAAACCTGGCTCACATGAGGACCGCCCCAGGAAAGGAAGACCAAGAGTCACCTCTGCTTCTGAGGATAAGTTTATCAGAGTCACCAGCCTCAGAAATTGCAGGTTAACAACAGCTCAGATTAGAGACCAGGTCAATGCCACACAGAGTTCTAGCAGCAGACACATCTCTACAACAACTGTTAAGAGGAGACTTTGTGCAGCCGGCCTTCATGGTAAAATAGCTGCTAGTAAATCACTGCTAAGGACAGGCAACAAGCAGAAGAGACTTGTTTGGGCTAAAGAACACAAGTAATAGACATTAGACCAGTGGAAATCTGTGCTTTGGTCTGATGAGTCCAAATTTGAGATCTTTTGTTCCTGGTGACACTGTTGGGGATTTATTAAAAATTGAAGGCATACTGAACCAGCATGGCTACCACAGCATCTTGCAGTGGCATGCTATTCCATCCGGTTTGCGTTTAGTTGGACCATCATTTATTTTTCAACAGGACAATGACCCCAAACACTCTTCCAGGCTGTGTAAGGGCTATTTGACCAAGAAGAGTGATGGGGTGCTACGCCAGATGACCTGGCCTCCACAGTCACCAGACCTGAACCCAATCGAGATGGTTTGGGGTGAGCTGGACCGCAGAGTGAAGGCAAAAGGGCTAACAAGTGCTAAGCATCTCTTGGAACTCCTTCAAGATTGTTGGAAGACCATTTCCGGTGACTACCTCTTGAAGCTCATCAAGAGAATGCCAGGAGTGTGCAAAGCAGTCATCAAAGCAAAAGGTGGCTACTTTGAAGAACCTAGAATATAAGACAATTTCAGTTGTTTTACACTTTTTTGTTAAGCATATAATTCCACATGTGTTAATTCATAGTTTTGATGCCTTCAGTGTGAATTTACAATTTTCATAGTCAAGAAAATACAGAAAAATCTTTAAATGAGAAGGTGTGTCCAAACTTTTGGTCTGTACTGTACAGTATATACTCGTGCATAAGCCGAGTTTTTCAGCACATTTTTTTTTCCGAAAATGCCCCCCTCGTCTTATACACGAGTCACTGTCCCAGAAGGAGGGGGGCCAGCGGATCACAGGAGGCAGGAGCCGGCGGCTGCGGCTAAAGCCTGTGCCCGCTGCTAAAGAGAAATGAATATTCACTGCCCTGGCAATGAATATTCATTTCTTATAACGTGTGCACAGTTACAGCAGCAGCCACCGGCTTCCAGCAGCTGCTGGGCTATCACAGGTACCCTCTCATGAAGGTAATGAATATTCACCTGTCTCCACTCCCATAGGCATGGAGGAGAGGTGAATATTTATTCCCTTAATGAGCGGAGACACGTGATCGCTCGGCCGCAGGAGCTGCTGGCAGCGGAATGAGATGCGAGAACGTGCAGGGAAGGTAAGTATGATATATATAATTGTTTTTTTATTCATGGTACAAGGATGGGGACGAGGAACCATGCATAGCAAAATAGGGATTAGGGGACAATGCATACCCAGCTTATACTGAAGTCAATATGTTTTCCCAGTTTTTCAAGGCAAAATTAGGTGTCTCAGCTTATACTCGGGTCGACTTATACACGAGTATATATGGTATATAATATATATTTCACAATTAATATGTTATCAGTAGATCACATTGTGAGGTCCTCTGCGGAGACAAAAAAAAGTAAAACAAATTTTTTTTTTTCACTAACATTGGTTTTATTGTATTAAATTGTAAAGAAGGAAACTCAAATATATTATATTACTACAACAGTAAAAACTTGGTGGTGTTGGTCAAAGGTAAAATACATAAGTATATACAGAATGTTTGATATAAACTTGAATATACTGATCCACAAATATAAGTAACATTTTTTTTATGTTGAGCAATAAAAGGTGGTGATTTAAAACACAGAAAATAGCAAAATTGCTGTTTTTTTCAATCACCACACCAAGGTATGCAAGTCAAGAAATAATGTACCCCCAAAAAATGCCATTAATAAATACATCTACCCTTTTAAGGAAAAAAAAAACTTTCATACACAATTCATGGCCCGAAGTATGTTGAGGCACAAAACATTCTGCCAAAGTGGGCTTAGGAAAGAAATGGGTGGGGTAAAACCTCCCATACTGTAATAATTAAAGGAGATGTCCACCGCTGGGCTACGCAATCAATTCACAGGACCCCAATTAAGATTAAACCAATGTACACTCACTGCAGTGGTGCCTTTACAGTAGTGCCAGTGCCGCTGGTCCCTGACTTGACATTGTCACGTGCCCGCAGTACTCGATGAGCGGCCACTGTTTGACTGCAGCCTTTGCTATTTTGTCAGCACAGACATCTGCCCTGATGGACTATTAATGAGCTGCAGCCAGTCTGCAGCTGCTCTGGCGACATCACTGTAATGGGGCTGCTGTGGTGGGTGAGAAAAACAGTGCATTGCGTTAATTGGGGTCCTCAGTAGATTAAGCAGGGGTTGTCCAATAGTTGACTACTCCTTTAAGTAAAAATGCTGAAGTGGCTTTCAAGGTGCAACAGGGACAGTTCATGTATTACTCAATTTTTCTTTTTTTAAATGTGCATTATTTCTTATAGCAAAGTATGGATTTTGCTGATGTACTCTCTAGCATTTTTTTTTCATGTTTTCATTACTTTTTATACATAAACTTGCTTTTAAATAAGCAGTAAGTTTTATGGTGTAATCAAGAGTTGCAGTTCTACAATCTTTTCTACTGCAGCTTTTATGCTATTCTATAAGAATATAATAGAGATTAACTACAGTTCTGTTGGCAGAATGGATGCATGTATGAAACATGCACAGGCTCTCATTCAGACATGTCCATATTCCAGGTGCAGTTCTCTACACTTCTATTGTACTAAATGTGCAACTATCGGAGAGTCTGAATGAGGTTGTACAATCATAAATGTCATTTCGTTAATATGACAACATTTTGTATTTGTTGGATTTAAAACATATTTTCCAAGGTGACTTGACATATTTTATGACTTCAGTTGAGGCACATCTCTTGTTTGGGTCTGGCACAAGCAAGTTTTTCAGCATTTCTAGGGCATCTGTGCTAAATGTATTCCACTGGTATGGAAGCCTAAATATCTTGCTGCTTTTATGCCACTTGGTATATTGAACAAAATTTTTATCACCTGAGACTGCGGAAGTCCATGGAAAATATCCTGTCAAAATGCAAAAGAGTAGTACTCCAAATCCCCAAGTATCCAAACTTCCTTGCACATTAAGCTTATCAGCTGATCCTAAGCTGCACATCTCGGGAGCTGTATATGGCAAATTTTCAGACATTGATTCAACATATGTTCCTGCTGTGCATGAAAGACCAAAATCAGTCAGTTTAACCTTGCGACATTCTTGATCAAAGATGAGAACATTTTCAGGTTTTATGTCACGATGAACAAGGCCTTTCTTGTGTATATACTCTAGGGCACTAGAAAGTTGGATAGCACACCGTTTAACTGTGTTTTCTGGCAATCCAATCTATGAATGACAAAAAAAAAGTAGAATACGTTACACAGTAAACAAAATGCAAATGGAAACCATATCATTTTTATGGCTATAATGACCACTTACTGTACATAACAAAATATTGCAGTTGGAGCCTTGCATAAGAGATCCATAGTTGTAGGCTCGCAAAAGAGATCTATTTTTCATTAGTCTAAAAAAATGTACCCATTACTTGCTTTCCAGAAAGGGCTGAGACACATAGTAACAAACTGTGCTAACCATTTGCAGTGTGTAAAATAGGCGCAGGTCACTGAGGGATTAGTGGCCTGTCATAAGCCATACAGATGAATGTGTAAGCACAACACCAAATAAAGTCACACAGGCCACCCTGGATCATGAGAATCTCATTAACTGAAAACTACCGATAAAGATTAACAACCACGAGACGGATTTCATCACCAGGTGTCATTTTAATCAGTATTGTGTACAATCCTTCTGACAGGTTCACTTTAACTTCAAGAGCTTGAGATTAGATGACTTCTTCATGGTATATTACCCACACTTCCAACTGATTAAATGGGTACTCCCTATTGCAGTGCTGGCAAACCATTTAGAGACCGAGTGCTCAAACTGCAACCACAAACAAACTTATTTATTGCAAAGTGCCAACATTGCAAATTAACCTGAATACTGAAGTTTTAGTTTAGAAAAATCAACTCCTCCAGAGAGCAGGCGGGGCAGCAGAATGCAGGTGGGTGAAACGGACAGCAGTCACAGACAGGAGCAGGGGTAGCAGACTGCAGATATAAAGGAATATGCTGCCCCCATCCTAGTATATGCCCCTCATCCTGGCATATTCCCTCACATTGTGGTATTTGCACCTCATCTTTGTATTTGCCCGTTATCCTTGTATATACCTCTCATTCTTGTATTGTGATAGAAATATATATATCATGTAGATCTCACTTGCATGTATACTCCTCTATAATCAAATATATACTTATATGCTCACAGCAAATATATACATTATAATCAATGGTTTAAAATGGCTGACACGAACTGAACTGATATAACCCAGACAGATCATATGGGGTTTTCCACCCCTAAAAGCAGAAGAGAGTCAGATGTTTGGTGACTGCTGGTCAGGTGTCTCCACTTTGTCCTAGACAGAGAACTCGAGTTTAGTTGCTTGATCAGCAGTCATATGAGCATTAATCACAATATTCCATATATGTTTAGATAACCAATGACAGAGGAGCTAGACAATATGATAATTAACTAACCACCCCTGACAACCCCTAACCACTCCTTTCTATGTGAAAATATAAAACTATGTATGTACAATAAAGTATCAGTATTGATGGAATGTTGTTCTGTCACAGTTGTGTACAGTCCATTCTTGATGAGCGCTCAAAATACTCAGTCTAATTGGGAGCGGCCACAGCACACACAGGGATATATTTATCCAACCCTAATATTTCCATAACATTAATGGCCCCCAACAGCGAGGCCCGGATGAAAAGCATGTGATCCTTCTTACCGGAGATACGGAAGTTGTAGCGTGGCCTGGCACAGGGGCAGGAGACTGCGCAGCTCCATAAGTAAGGTAAGAAAATGTTATCATCTTACCTGAAAGTCCCCTGTGCCCAGTCCTTGTCTATGCTTCTTGCCGGTAAGATGTGGTCACAAATTCCCAGGTAGTGTAAAAAATCCGGAGCCACGAATCCACCCTGGGAGGTGTCTGCTGTGGACCGTGTATGTTTTGTGTAAAATCCGAGAGAGGAAGGGAAAGTGACTTTTGTTTGTAGTTGCTGAGAAACAGACCGCAGGATGTCAAATCGCTCGATAAGTTATTGCAGGATTCCCGTGCATAGGAGGAACACGCAGAGTTCCGGGGCAGGTGGTCCCATGATCCAGGCACGGGTAGTGATAACTTAAGAGGGCTACTGCAGATTCCCGTAGTGCCGGCGATCCAGTCAGGACGTCCGGACCGGGGTGGTAGAACCCGGGCGCAGGTGCGTCCAGTGCGATTGGCAGTAGTCTGTTCCCAGCTCAACCTGCATGTGTCACAGAATTTAAAAGGGAATCTCTCGGATTGTCTATCTGTCTGTTTGTGTCATGTACTATTGCCGCTTTAAGAGCATGAAATAGTAAGAGAAAGTTTTGTTTTTTTTTTCCTCTCTTGAACTTCCTCTTTTTCAGCTGAGAGGAGAGATATGCATTGTAAATCACACTGTCATATCTGTTTTTTTTCTTTTTCTTTTGCAATGCTGGCTATGTGTAGCTTTTTGTGAAGAAGTTAAATTGTATCCATCATTTTTGATGTGACATACGTGATTTTAGTGACATTTGATATTATTACAATAGCATACGGAATATAAAAAGAGGAAGTATGTCTCTGACTGCATTTGAGCGCAGAGATTTTTACTCTCTTAAAGGGTCTTTTTCTTTTTGCGGCATTTTAAAGTTTTTTTTAATTAAGTTTTCCTCAATCTTCAATCTCTTTACCTTTTTATTTTTTATTTATTTATTTTTTTGAAAAAAGTTTTTCTTTCCTTTTGTATCAAAATTTTGAGTTTTTGGTTGTGAACTAAGTTTTTGACGGTTTTTCTTATCGTTTTGGGTTTTTCTTAGAGTTTTATATACTCATTTTTAGAAGTTTTTTCTTTTTCTTAGTACTGTTTTTTTTTTCATTTTTGTGTGTTTTTTTCATTTTTTGCTTTTGCCATGGGGAATAGAGTGGCCGAGCAACAGGAAAGTCTTTTTACTTCCTGATGAGAAAACAGCCCCTAGATAGTGACAGAATACGAAGGTATTAAGTATGTGAAGATTTTGGAAGGTACAAAGTACGTGAAATTCATTAGAATGGCAGACTTCAAGCTGCGGAGTGGCATGACGTAGAAAGGAAAATAGAGGAAGTTAGCTGATGTTAGATTGCTGAAAACTAATACATGGTATGAAGTGGCAGCAGAGCTTACATCGTTTAGATGGTACAGAAAGTTATGTGAGCAAACCAGGAAGTGATTTTTGTGGGTATGAGACGGGAGAATCTGCGCAGTCTGCTTTTAGCAGAATCCATGGTATAGGTAGTTATTTTTGCACAGTATGTGGTGCGCCCCGTCTCTCCCTACAGGGAGAAGGCATAATTGCTCCTCTCTATTATTCTTGTTGTTCTAATCTATCCTCTTTTTCCTCTGTCAGTCTTTTCTCTCCGCACTCTCTCTCTCTCTCTCTCTCTCTCTCTCTCTCCTTTCCTCTTCCTCCACATTTTTTCTCTTCTCTCTCTTCCCCTCTTTCTCCACTCCTCTCTTCTCCTCCCTCTCTCCTCCCTCCACCCTCCATCTTCTCCTCCCTCCTTATCCACTCCCCCACCACACCTTTCTTCTCTCTCTCTCCACATTCTCTCTCCCCTCCTACTATTCCTTTGTCTCACTCCTCAACCCCTCCTCCTTCTTCTTCCTCTTTTTTTCCTCCGTGTTGCCGGCTGGGCCAACGCCCAATTCAAACAATATGGTGCTTACAGCACAAGGTGTCCCTGGCACAGTCCAGCCATTGCCAGTTGTGATATCGGGGAAAGAAGGTGAAAGCCCCCCCTACAGTGGGCAGCCCCAGACATATCAGGCAGCAGTCAGCTCAGCCCTGGGTGCAGAGGGGGGAGGAGTGATATCAGAACGAGCTCACTGACAGATCCTCCGTTACCTCATTTCACAGTCAACAATATTGACAACGTGGGGCCTTAAGGTTTTACATGAACATTGATATCACCATGTATTGATAATGTACAGCTTCAGCACCGGTCAGAGCTGCCTACATCCACATTCACAACAACATGAAACTATAATCCTAATCCATCATAGCTTCAGCAAGGGGGGAGACATCCTCACATAAAAAAGCAACTTCTAAGTTCAAAATCAGTCAGTGTATGACCCCAGTACAAGCTGTCACAACTATTCTTCTGATGAAGATGAAGAGGGAACATCATACATGCTGTCTAGTACTAGAAAAGAAACCCACAGGCACCAAGAATGCAAGGGCAGATAGAAGCACCACCATTACACTATGTGCACTGCACTTCAAGTCAGGTGACAATAGTCCAGACCCAGGGATGCATCCCATGCCATTTTACCGAAGAATGTAGCAGAAGCAGCAAACATATGCAGCCAGCTGGAATGATCTCTGGGCCATGAATGAAAATAGAAGCAGGTGATGCACTCTGGCCAATCATGAAGGAACAATTCAAACTTCCAGCAGAATCAGATGTACACGTTTGGGAGTCAGGGACACAGCTAATTGAACAGCTCAGAGAGTGAGCCATGACATGAGCCAAGATAAGACAGAGTCTGTAAAGAAGTTTCATTGCAGAGTAATGCAAGTATCCCAAGACTTGGGCTTTACCATTCATGACCAGATACACAGGCCTTTGGGCATGGACTGAGACAGCCAATCAGGAAACCACTGATAGTGGCTAGGCCTAGGAACAGGTCAATAGCAGTGGACTGACCCAGAAAAAATGTTTTATGTGCGCCTAGGAGACTGTTTATTGCCGATTGTCACCAAAACTGCCGCCATTATAGCACAGCAAAGAGCGCGAAGAAGGAAACGGGTGCCGTGCTGCTGAGAACGCTGGAAGGGGAGCCAGAGGTGAAGACGCTGCAAAGTGCCGACCAACACACCAGAAGAACCGCTGCAGACTCCAGAGAGGAGACACCGACCTCAATAAGGTTAGCAAAGGGGAGAAGCTATGTCGGAGCAGGAGGAAGAAGTGATGGCAGATGCAGCCACAGCCCCTGTAACGCCCCAAGACCTTGGGTTGGATGCAGCCGCCGGTCTCATGGCACCCCGGGCCTCGCCACGAATGCACTTGCAGGCCCCGTCTTACCACCGCAGCTTCAATCAGCAGGCCGGACCCCGCTGCCGCTACAGTACCCATCATGCCGTTGTCCACAGTAGCCAAAGGGATTGAGTCCCAACCAGGGGTGCAGAAGACAGCCCCTCTCATGGTGACCACTGACCTGAAAGCGCAACCACCCTACAAAGACAGAAAAAGTGTCAAGTGTTACATCTGTAGCAAGTTTGGCCATTTCCAGAACCAGTGCAAAGCACTCACGCCCCCGAAGAGACTGGACCCATGCAATCCAAGAGTTGGTCCAGAGAAACAGGTCAAGGAGGAAGTGCAGAAAGCAGTGAAGTACCCCGTCCATAGGACAGAGGCAAGCAAGCCAGGTCTGCAAGACACTACGCTCCTGACATGTAAAACTTCATCTGCAAGACCAGTACCTCAAATTACCCTTAAAATGGATGGCGTTGTCAGATCCAAAGTGGTGCAGCCAGAAGTGTGATGACACCTGTGGAACTCGCTGATCCCACCTGCCTATCAGAATCCTCTGTGTCTCGCATGGGCATTGGTGGTCAAGTCAGACATTCTCAGCTTACAAAGCCACTGAGCGTGTGCACTCAGCCAGGACACTCTATCCTGTCCCAGTTTGTGGTGTAAAGGACCTGCCACTCAACCTGCTGGGAGCGAACCTACTGCAGAAGCTGAAGGCAACCACAGTGTTCCAGGAAGATGGGACAGTGACATTTTCTTCATCCCTGACCCGAGAAGAGTCATGCTGGCAGCGCTACAAGAACATTAAACAATCGATGAGGCCTACCCAAGGAGGTACTGGATGTAGTACCAGAAAGTCTATGGTCTAAGGGACCCCAGCACATGAGAAAACCTCAAGTTGCCCCAGTACGGGTGTCACTCAAGCCATGTACCCCGTACCCTCGTAAGGCCCAGGCCAGGCCTAGAGTCAAGCTGCCTCTGACCAACTGAAGGTCCACCTGGAAATAGGAATCATTGTTCCTCGCAAATCGCCTTGCAATACCCCGCTTTTCCCCGTCAAGAAAAAGACTGTAAAAGGAGAGCCAGCCAAGTTCAGAATGGTATATAACCTGAGAGCTGTGAATGACACCACAGTGTTTGAAACTGCAATTATGCCGAATCCGCACACTCTGCTCTCGAATGTGCCTGCCACAGCAAAAGTGTTCACAGTGACCGACCTGGCTAAGGTTTTCTTCAGTGTTCCCCCTCATCCGGAAGACCAGTTCCTGTTTGCCTTAATGCACCAGGGGGGACACCACACATGGACAGTGATGCCACAGTGGGCCCAGAACAGCCCTTCACAGTTCACCAAAGCAATGTCCACAGTTCTCACCAACTGAGTCACAGAACAAGCAGAAGTAACCCTGCTACAATACATGGACAATCTACTCCTTTGTGCAGTTGACTTTGACACGTGTAAAGCCCATTCCTTGTATCTCCTACTCTACCTGGCGGAGCAGCACTGCAAGATCTCAAAGAACAAAGTCCAGTGGTGTCTGAAGCAAGTTACGTTCCAGAGACACTGTATTGCTCACCAGGTGAAATACCTGACAGATGACCGGAAGACCACAGTAGAGAAGATGGTCCCTCCGACAACTCCAAAGGTGCTACAGGCCTTCCTTGGTCTAGTTTCATATTGCAGAGCCTGGATCCCTGATGCTTCCGTCCTAATGCAGCCTCAGTGTGAATACGTCAGTGTGACCCCGTTCCTCCAGACAGATGTGGCCTTCAGTTCGTTCAAGAAGTTAAAAGGCTCTGTAGTCTCAGCACCAGCACTAGGCCTATCTGACTACAAGAAGCCATTCCGTCTCTACTTGATGAGAAGAGAAGGCCTTGCTACTGGAGTCCTGACACAGCTTCAGGGGGGAAAACAGAGACTTTCGGACTACTTTTCAGCTTGCCTGGATCCAGTTGCAAGGGGAGCCTCTTCCTCCCGCATGAGAGCAGCAGTTGCAGCACACGCCCTCCTGGACAGGACTACTGACATCAGTGGAAAAACCATTGGAAATCCTGGCTCTGCATGACATCTCAGCAATCCTCAACCAAACCCAGCTAAAACATCTCTCCACCGCCAGGCATCTTCGCCTCCAGTGCTCTCTACTCCTGCCCAACAATGTCACCATCTCCAAATGCACAGTCCTCAATCCGCCCACTCTACTCCCACTCCCAAGGGGGGATACAGATACGGATCCTCAGATAAAAAGTCTGATCAAAATCGGCATGATACCTTCTGCAGGGATCTGAATTTGCTCCGGACGGATGACCATGATTGCTTCAGCATCATGCAACAGGAAACAGCAGGACTACCCAAGGTGGCAGAAGAGCCACTGACCAACCCAGAGTTGATCCTCTATGTGGATGGCTCCAGATTTGCAGATGATGAAGGAAGATTCCACACGGGAGGTGCAGCGACCAGCAATCAAGAGATCCTGTGGTCCAGAAGTCTGCCGCCCAGTCTGTCAGCCCAGGAAGCAGAACTGATAGCGCTGATGAAGGCCTACCAGATGGCAGAAGACAAGACTGAGAAAATGTTTACCGATTCAAGGTACTTGCATGGCATAGCACACGACTTTGGACCCATCTGGGCTGCAAGGGACTTCCTCACAGCAAGCGGAACAACCGTGAAGCATCAATGGAGCCATTAAGGACCTGCTGAACACACTTCAACTTCCAAAAGTGGTGACAATGCTAAAAGTCAAAGCGCATGGAAAACTGAACACAGTAGGGGCACGAGGCAACAACATGGCGGATATGGCAGCCAAAGAAACAGTCAAGGGAAGACAATATGGACAAGTGGAAGAGGTCGTAGAGCCGGACAGCTACTACAGGACGGCTGAAGACAGGAAACCTGACAAGATGACATCCTGGGATCTGCTCAAAAAAGTTGCAAGAGCAAGCCCCAAAGGACAAGAAGGAATGCTGGGTGCAGAAGTGAGCAACACATGAAGAAGGAAGGGTATACTAAATGGACTACAAACCCTGTTTACCCCGAAGCATGTACCCTATGGTGGTCCAGTGGGCACATGGGCCCACACACAGATTAAAGACACAGATGAATGATCCGATTGGTGCTTACTGGTTCGCTCCAGAAATCTCCACCCTAACAGCCAAATTCATAAACAGCTGTCTAACCTGTGGCAAATGCAACCCTGGAAGAATGAAGAAAGTTCCCACACATCAACTTGCCAGACCACTGTACCCCCTTCCAGAGGATCCAGATAGACCACATCCAGACGCCGCCAAGTGGAGGATTCGAATATGCCCTTGTGGTCGCGGACGTGTTCTCAGGATGGCCAGAAGCTTTCCCAGTGAGGAACCAGTCAGCAAAGACTACTGCAAAGAAGCTACTCTCAGAGACGAGATATGCAGCTATGGGGTCCCAGAAGTGATAGAGAGTGACCAGGGACCTGCATTCACAGCAAACCTCACATGAGAGATCTAGTCAGCAGTAGGGTCAGACTTAGGCCTACACACTCCCAATCACACTACTCAGTGTTCAGGCACACTCCCAGAGGCCCAGAAAAGCTGTCACCATATGAAATTTTGTTTGTGTCTAGTCCCAGGTTAGGGGTATCCTTTCCCTTAGCAGCTGACTATGTAATATGATACTTTGTCTGCTTATGTAATTGAACTCACCAAGAAACTTGCTAACATCCATTCTCGAGTTTTTTTCTTCATTGCCAGATCCAGATTCAGTGTCCGGTATGCACTCCTAGAAGCCAGGAGACTGGGTGTTGGTGAAAAAGCTTGTAAGGAGAACACCACTCGTTCCCAGATTTGATGGTCCTGCTCAAGTGCTGCTGATGACACCAAACTCTGTGAAACTGGAGGGAAGACTCGCTTGGATCCACTCATCGCATGGCAAGAAAGCTCCCCTACCAGAAGATGACACCCAAGCCAGAATGATGTCGTGGATGCCCTGCCTGACCGAAGAGATGACCTACCTGATAAAGACTACACATCGCTCACTACACATGCTATTGACTAAGAGACTGATTGCAACGAACCCCCGTTAGGGACAGATCTCCTGACCGCCCATTTGCGAAAAGTCTGTATGGAGTGGGGCACAGGCGTTAGGCTTGTGTCAGTTCGCCAACAGCACAAAAGAGTTGCAGCGCTTTGGGACAGGAGGCTAGGATTAGGGCAAGTGATATCTAAGGGGGGCTTGTGATAGAAATATATATATCATGTAGATCTCACTTGCATGTATACTCCTCTATAATCAAATATATACTTATATGCTCACAGCAAATATATACATTATAATCAATGGTTTAAAATGGCTGACACGAACTGAACTGATATAACCCAGACAGATCATATGGGGTTTTCCACCCCTAAAAGCAGAAGAGAGTCAGATGTTTGGTGACTGCTGGTCAGGTGTCTCCACTTTGTCCTAGACAGAGAACTCGAGTTTAGTTGCTTGATCAGCAGTCATATGAGCATTAATCACAATATTCCATATATGTTTAGATAACCAATGACAGAGGAGCTAGACAATATGATAATTAACTAACCACCCCTGACAACCCCTAACCACTCCTTTCTATGTGAAAATATAAAACTATGTATGTACAATAAAGTATCAGTATTGATGGAATGTTGTTCTGTCACAGTTGTGTACAGTCCATTCTTGATGAGCGCTCAAAATACTCAGTCTAATTGGGAGCGGCCACAGCACACACAGGGATATATTTATCCAACCCTAATATTTCCATAACAGTATATGCTCCCCATCAATGTACATTTCTGGAAAAAAGTGTTTCCCCCATCCTGTTTTCCAATTCTTGTACGTTTGTCAAACTTAAATGTTTCAGATCATCAAGCAAATTTAAGTATTAGATAAAGCTAACAAAAGTAAACACAAAATGAAGGTATTTATTAAGGGAAACATAAATCCAAACCTACAGGCCCCTGTGTGAAAAAGTGATTGCCCCCTCCCTTCTTAAAACATAAATTAGCTGTGGGTTATCACATCGTTGAGATGTGGAGTTCAAATTCCCTATCCATACCCAGGTCTGATTACTGCCACGCCTGTTCTTAATTGAGAAATCACTTAAATATGAACTGCCTGACAGTGTGAGTAGACACCATGCCGTGATCCTAAGAAATTCTGGATCAAATGAGAAACAGTAATTAAAATATACTCCTCCTTGGTCAGGCTTCATCTGAAATACTGTGTCCAGTGCTGGGCAAAATATTTGAAAAAAGCCATTGAAAATGAGCAAGTTCAAAGAAGAGCTACCAGGATGGTGAGCGGACTGCAAATTATGTCCTACAAAGAACGGTAAAAGAATCTGGAAATGTTTAGCTTAACAAAAGAAGGCTAAGGAGACTTAATAGCTGTCTACAAATATCTGAAGGTATGTCACAGTGTAGAGGGATCATCCTTATTCTCATTTGCATATGTAAATATGAGAAGCAATGGGATGAAAGTGAAAGGGAGAAGATACAGATTAGATATTAGAAAAACAACTTTTTGACAGTGAATGTGATCGATTGGAACAGGCTGCCATGAGAGTTGGTGAGTTCTCTTTCAACAGACTGGACAGACATCTGTCTGAGATGGTCTATTGAATCCTGCATTGAGCAGGGGGTTGGACACGACCCTTGAGGTCCCTTCAAACTCTAAAATTCTATGATTCAATGAGAGCTATAGTTCTGGGAAAGGTTATAAAGCCATTTCTAAAGCTTTTGGGACTCCAGCGAACCACAGTGAGAGCCATTATTCACAAATGCCAAAATCATGGAACAGTGATGAACCTTCCCCAGAGTGGTCAGCTGACCAAAATTACCCCAACAGCACAGTGACAACTCATCCAAGCGGTCACAAAAGACCCTACAACAACATCCAAAGAACTGCAGGCATTACTTGCCTCAGTTAAGGTCAGTGTTCATCACTCTGCTGTAAGAAAGAGACTGGGTAAAAATGGCCTGTACAGAGTACAAAGATGAAAACTACTGCTGAGCAATAAGAACATACAGACTCATCTCAGTTTTGACAAAAAAAAAAAAACATCTTGATGATCCCCAGTACTTTTTTGGGGAGAATTCTCTGTGGACTGACAAAAGTTTGTTTTTGGTGGACGTTTGATACAATTTTTTTTAGAGGTCCTACCGTACATCTCACATATTGAACATGACATCAAGCAATCTATCAGATGTAGAACACCCACTGTATTACAGTTTATAAAGCTGCTAATGTTAAAGCTGCCTCATGGGGAAAGAGGCAAAATACTTAGGCTACATTGTCAGAAGGGGCAAAATAAAGCCGCAAGTGAATAAAGTGGAGACAATCCAAAAGTGTTCGCCTCCAATCTCTGAGAAACTGGTTGTGGCATTTCTGGGAATGGTGGGATACTATCAGCGATTTATCCCAAATTTTGCCATGAAAGCAGCATCCCTCACCGACCGTCTTAAAGGCATGAATACGTTGATGGCCAAATGGTCTTTTGAAGCAGAGCTGATGTTCCAAGAGTTGAAGCTCATCTTGTGTAAGCAGCCGGTCTTGATCGCACCTGAATTCAGTAAGGAGTTTGTGGTCTAGACGGACGCCTCAGAGGTCGGGTAAGGGGCTGTGTTGTCCCAAGCAGTAAACATAAGAACATCCCATCCTGTATCTAAGCAGAAACTTCCTGTTAAAAAAAAAAAAAAAGCTATGGTGGAAAAAGTTTGGCCATAAAATGGGTAATTGACACCCCGAGGGTACTGTAGCTACATTAAAAAAGGGATCTTTAAAACATAGCCTTTAATACACTGGTTAAAAACTAGTACTAAAAAATGACACACACAACTTATAACATATAAGTCTTAGGTCCGATGTCACAGACCAAATATGCACCAATCAAATTAGTCAGACATCATCTCGCCACAAATAACCAAGGGTCTAATAACCTCTATATTGCTGAACTTCTGCTATACAGCTTACAACCCATTAATTCATAGTGGATTTCTCCAGTTTGAAGTCTCGTTTCAAAACATACCAACACCTATTACCAGCCCATCAGGATGCAGAGACCAACACATATCCGCTCTTATGCATCCATTCCTAAGGGCAGTATAGGGGAAAGTTTAACCGGACAAACGACCACCTCCTGACGCCTTTCTTCCTTTCTTAGGATTCATCAGGGGATTTTGTAGCCTGATAGTAAGGTTCATATGTGCACCTCTTGGACGATCAAACTGTGGGGGAGACTGCTCTAATATAAGTTGCTGAATGATGTTGCATATTCAAAACGGAACATGATACTCGCCTATATGCATGCGTCATGCTCCCCTATATTTAACATGGGGGCGCATGGACATGCGTTGCACTTGCGTTTTGCGCCGCATGCGTCACTGCGGCGCACGTGTCCGGGCGCAGAGGACGCAGCAAGTTGCATTTTTGCTGCGTCCAAAATCAATCAAAAAAAGGACGCAGCGTTGTGCATGCGTTTTGCTGCCTTTTTGTTTGCGTTGTGCGCTGCGTCGCCGACGCTGCAGTGTACAACGCAAATGTGAACGTAGCCTTAGCCGTATACCACGAAGTTGAGTTTTTGGTTCTCCCGTATAGATAAATTGAGGAGAAATCACCAAGGAATTAAAGGGTTGTAAGCTGTATAATAGAAGTTCAGCAATATAGAGGTTATTAGACCCTTGGATATTTGTGCTGAGATGATGTCTGTCTAATTTGATTGGTGCATATTTCTCACTGTACTGCATATTTCATAAGGTTGCATATAATTGGAAGGCAAGCGGTACTTGATATAGGACCAATTTGTTGATTCCCACCCCGAGGTACTACCTGTTGGGGTGGAATTTCAGGCTAGTGTCCAATCATGTGCCTTGAGTAGTAATGAGCGAATATACTCCTTACTTGAGATTTCTCGAGCATGCTCGGGTGTCCTCCGAGTATTTTTTAGTGCTGAGAGATTTAGTTTTTCTTGCTGCAGCTGAATGATTTACATCTGTTAGCCAGCATAAGTACATGTGGGGATTCCCTAGCAACCAGGCAACCCCCACATGTACTTATGCTGGCTAACAGATGTAAATCATTCAGCTGCGGCAAGAAAAACTAAATCTCCGAGCACTAAAAAATACTCGGAAGACACCCGAGCATGCTCGAGAAATCTCGAGTAACGAGTATATTCTCTCATCACTAGCCCTGAGGCAGACAAGGGAAAGAATGTCCAAGTGACTAGGTGGTTTCAGGCGCTCTGCAAGACTTTAGTTTTCATGTGGACCACAGGCCTGGGAAGCTAAATGGTAATGCCGATACCCTGTCTAGACTTCCCTGTTTGGTGACTTGAAGGTGCCAAAACCCCCAGCTTTGGACAGAGGGGTGGGATATGCGACAGTCACTGGCAAAGTACTGGAGGGGGAGATATGTTTCACTGAGGCTATTAGCTTCAGTGATTTGAAACCTGGAATTTTGCTCCAGCACACTAAGTTCTAAGAGGAGTTAATCAGCCATTGTAATAGCTAGACTTTTAAGTGAAGAGCGGGTGGGAGGCTGGTCACCATATCACCTCCCTAGGTTGGGAAGGTAGAAGGTAAATAGTCGGCCTCCTAAATCATTCGGTGAATCTTTAGACAGCAGCTGAAGAGAAGTGTTTTATGTTAAACTGTACTGAACATGGTTGTTATATCCTGGTGGATCCCCACAGTTGCTTAGGCTATATACCATTTTGTTCTCCTGATTTGCCTGAAGGGCCATGTTTATTTTCTCTTCACACTAGGGCATGCCGCCTGTATATGATAAACCAGTGGAAAATTTAAAGAAACTGTACCTGTGTCTACCTGCACGTGCAGCCGAGTTAGCCAATCTACCACACCTTCCTACTCTGCACTCATTACCTGTATTAATTGCACCTGTTTGAACTTGTTACCTGTATAAAGACACCTGTCCACATGCTCAATCACATTCCAGCCTCTCCAATATGGCCAAAACCAAAAAGCTGCCTAAGGACATCAGGGACAAAATTGTAGACGTACACAAGGATGAGATGGGCTACAGGACAATAGGCAAGCAGCTTGGTTAGAAAGCAACAACTGTTGGCTTAATTATTAGAAAATGAAAGAAACACAAAATGACTGTCGATCTTTCTCGATCTGAAGCTCAATGCAATATCTCGCCTCGGCAAGGATGATTCTGAGAAAGGTCAGGAATCAGCCCAGAACTACACAGGAGTACCTGACCAATGAGCTGAAGAGAGCTTGAACCACAGTCTCAAACATTACCGTTAGTAACACACTACGCCATCATGGAATTAAATCTTGCCGGGAACCAAGGTCCCCCTGCTCACACCAGCATATATCCTGGCCTTTTTCCACATATCCAGTGGCAATCAGGATGATTGGAGGGAGCTGAAATTCAATGTTGTTCTTGTCAACAAAGGTTTCTGTACCAAATAGTTTTGTTTTTAGTAAGTAATAGTAAGTTTTGTTTTTCTATTGTATCAAATACTTTTTCATGTAATAAAATGCAAATTAATTATGTAAAAATAATACAATGTGATTTTTTTTTTTTTTTTTTTTTTAGACTCACAGTTGAAGTGTACCTATGATAAAAATCACAGACCTCTCCATTCTTCGTAGGTGGGAAACCTTTCAACATCAGCAGTGTATTAATGCTTATTTTCCCCACTGTACAGACGAAGCAGCATCTGATGTTTTAACTACCCAGTCTATTACGTAAAAGAAAGGTAAATTTGTGACCAAAATTATTGGAATACTTGCAAATTGCTGAACAGTAGGCTCCCCGAGAGTCAGTTACTGGTGGGCTCTGACACTCTAGTCCGATACTATTAGTGATAGTTTTGTCATCATTATTTGCTGTCCTGTGTAAACAGGCTGGTAAAGGAATCCTGGATAATTTGAATGTAGCCGGTCGGTGAAGCCCATTATTTCTGCAGTGTAAATGGGCCCTTAGTTTCCTTCTGGCAGTCAATAATAGTCCCTTACTATTTTTCTTGCAGAATTATGCTTTTCAGCAATACTGCCATGTTACGGCAGAGGTGCTTACATGAGAAGCCATCCTGAAGGCCACTTGCATTGGCTGCTCTGTAGTAAACAAAGTATCGCTATGCTGTATGGGGAGCAGGGCCAAAATTGGGTGTCCAAGGAATTGCTAGCATCAGACTTCCTGAGCAATTAGTTCCCTGATTTGCCATCCGCTGTAACTCTGAGCATATGATATGTCTGAGCACATTCCTCTGATCTTTCAACACCCCAGGAACACCTCAATTCCCACCAACACTCAGCTCATTAGGTGGGTGTACAAGTTGCTTTAAACTTTGACCACCAAGTGGTACCAAAAATGTCTTCACTGCATGATGTTCTTTAATTCGTGGGTTGGCTACGTAATGCTGAATTTGTTACATTTTAAATCCATAAAAATGTGCATGTCTAATTTAATAACAGATAGATCAATGATCAGATACATTAATAATCTTATGGGGCAATTTATCAGTTCCCCTACATTATATTCTACTAGGACTTTACTGTATATACTGTTAATTCATATAAACGCCTTGTGGTATTCATGTCATGGGATGCATTATATACATTAACTACATTAGTGTTTTGCACTCTTAATTACCAGTACGGAAAAAAAAGTAATTGCCCAAAAAGTAAGAGTCCTAATACATAATCCAGGTTTTGTTCAGGTTTTTAGATGTCATATTTTAAGCCACAACAAGCAGTGAATTGGAAAAGACAAGAAATGATATCTGCCCTTTATGCATTACTGCATCAAAAAGCCTGATTAAAACCTAAAATTTGTAATAGCACCCTTAGAGTATATTCACACTCAGTCTTTTTGCTGAGTTTTTTGTAGTGGAAATGGAGCCCAAACACCAAGTTTTTGATTAGTTTTTGGTTTTTTTTCAGGAGGGTTTTGAAGCATTTCCGCTCAGTTTCTGCTCCAAAAAGTCTTTAAAAAAAAAAAAAAAAAAAAAACCTTAGTGTGAACATACCCTTATTCTGTCAACGGAGTAACACAAATTGTTGTTCAGCCATTACCTTTGCGTTGTCTGGTGCTGATAATGCACAGTTTGCCACTGGTTGGCAGCATGCACTTAGCATTGCCATTGTTTCAAATGGCAAGTGCTTTACAGGGGCTGCCCTGCATTCTGCAGTAAACTGTATGGATGCTAAAATACATATAAAAGCACCATAAGTATATGTTCACAGGGGTGGGGGTTTTTAGTACATTTTTCCTGCGTTAAGAAAATTGCATTTTACACATTCACTGAATGGAAATCACATAGAGTTACAAAACATAACGGGTCAAAACTCCAATAAACACAGTTCTACTTGTAGAGGAGGGTACAAAGATCCCAAAAAAGAATATATTAAACCATGCAATTCTTTATTCATTGATATAGAGTCCAACCATACACAATGGAAAAATTACACACGTAAAAGCCCTGAAAAATGCATGCAAAAAAGCAGCAAAAACACACATATTGTACTCAGTGTTTTTCCTGTCTGTTGGACAGAAAACAATTCTGGAAGAACACATTGTGTGAACATACCCTGTGTTAAATTACAAGGATGAATTTTTGGTGAGATTTTGCTGCTACATATTTTAAAATGCATCGACATGCTGCTTTCACACTAGCGTCAGTACGGGGCCGTCGCGCTGCGTTGGCCCGACGTACCGACGCAAGCAGTGAAAGCGCCGCACAACGGGGGCAGCGGATGCTGTTTTTCAACGCATCCGCTGCCCCATTGTGAGGTGCGGGGAGGAGGGGGTGGAGTTCCGGCCGCTCATGCGCGGTCGGAAATGCTGGACACGACACCAAAAAAGTTACATGCAATGTTTTTTGGTGGCGACGGTCCGACGCAACCGTCGCACGGCGGTTGCGACGTGTGGCAATGCGTCGCACTGCGTCGCTAATGCAAGTCTATGGAGAAAAAACACATCCTGCAAGCACTTTTGCAGGATGCGTTTTTTCTACAAAACGACGCATAGCGACGTGCAGTGCACGACGCTAGTGTGAAAGTAGCCTTACCGTTCCACCACAGTGGATGGGTTTTACAGGAATCTCGTTTCTACTGTTTTTTATGCTGTGTAAACTGACATGCAGTGCGTGTTTGAAATCAGCAACTTATCAATTTCTCTTGCAGGTACACTGAATGTTATGTGCAGATTTTTCCCTTAAAATTACATTAAGTGTGGAAAATCCACAGAGAAAAAAAAGTATGTGCGATTTAAGTGTGTTCTGCTACAAAAATAACACATTTAATGCCCACTTGACTGTATCAATAAAGTTTTATCAAAGCAAATTCCAGGAAGTATCAAAAAGAAAAGGAAAAACAAGAGGAGGAAAAACAGCATCAAAAATGCAGTAAAAACACACCTAAAAATATAAATAATCTTAGCTGATAGATGCAGAAATGCTGCAGCAAATCTGCTACAATGGAAATGAACCAGATACTGTACTAATCATTATTGATGATAGCAAGTGTTCGTTACTCAAGTTTGCAGAATGTACTCGGGTGCTCGACTGACATGTTTGAGTCCCTGTGGCCGCACGTTTCGCGGTTGTTAGACAGCAACAAAATACGCAGGGATTGCCTGACAAACAAAGGAAATCCCTGCGTAGTTTGTGACGAACAGCTGTGAAACATTCGGGCATGGGGACTCGTACATGTCAGTCGAGCACCCGCGATACTCAGTGCACACCCGAGCACCCTCTGCAAAGTCGAGTAATGAGCGCTTGCCCTCAACACTACTAATCATCTTAAAACGTTAAACAAAAAAAAATTAATACATACCTGAGGTTTCAAAATAGAGAATAGATTATCATGTGCTATTTCTTGTGCAAATATGTAATGTCTTTCTGTCTGAAAGGCAATTCCAAAAGTATTGATAATGCATGGGTGCATTGATAGGCACAGGGAAACACAGTACTCGATGAGGAACATGTGAAGATCTGTCTTGTTCTTTTGCATGAACTTCAGAGCCATTAAATTTCCTAAAAATGGAATGAGATTTCATTACTTCTTTCTTAGGTTATGTACTGTATATAAAGTAATACTCAGTGTCATTAATATTATTAAGAACAAAATGAGAAAAGGAATGTGTATCACCATCTTTTTCATGCCCGTATTTTCTTGTTTCATGCACTTTAGGTCTGATTCACAGATCCACGTTTAAACAAGTATGTGAAATAATGGTATTCGTGTCATCATGTGTGGTGCATGCGTCAGTTTTACCATCGGTGTCATTTTTCACAGATGGATAAATGAATTATAAGCTTTTTCTATCCTTTTCAGTGTTAAATATGAACAGTACATTGATACCATCTTTCTGTTGCACACATTTTTCACAGAACCTTAGGGTATGTGTCCACGTTCAGGATTGAATCAGGATTTGACGCAGGTAAAATCTGCACCAACTCTGCACCTGAGGTCACTGGCAGGTCACCTGCGTTTTTCATGCGTTTTTTTACTCGTTTTTGACGCGTAATTCATGTGTTTTTTTAATGCATTTTTATCATGCGGATTTGTGTGTGTTTTTGTAAGCTCAATAAACATATACAAAAAAAAGAATTGTTTTGTCATTTCTTGTCCAACCTCTTCATTTACATACTCCATTGAAGAATATACACACACAGCTAGATAGATACGTTAGATGGATACAATAGATAGATATGTATCGTATCTATCGTATCTATCTATCTATCATATCTATCTATGGATCTATCGTATTTATCTATGGTATCTATCGATATATCCATCTATTGATATATCTATATATAGAAATATCAATAGATATATTGATAGATAGATAGATAGATAGATAGATACGATAGATAGATGGATACAATAGATGGCTCACGCAAGCGAGAAACTCGGACGAGTCTCGCATCTTAATACCCGGCACTGCCACCGGCACTCGGGAGAGGAGCATGCTGTTGCATGTATTTCTGTGCAGCTGCACGCTCCTGTCCTGAGTGCCAGTGGCAGTGCCGGGTATTAAGATGCAAGACTCGTCTGAGTTTCTTGCATGTGTGATCCCGGCCTTAAATAAAGACACACATGAAATCTGTGTCACACTCGCGAGAAACTCACACAAGTCTCTCACTTCAATACCCGGCACTGCCACGGGCACTCGGGATCGGAGTGTGTGGCTGCATGTATTTCTATGCAGCTGAACGCTCCAGTCCCGAGTGCCCGCAGCAGTGTCAGGTATTTACCCCGGCCTTAACTGCAATATGTTTAATTTAAAAAAAAATACATTAAAAAAAATGGCGTGGGCTCCTGCGCAATTTTCTGCGCCAGAGAGGGAAAGCCAGCGACTGTTGGACTGATATTTGTAGCCTGGGAAGGGTTTAATACCCATGGAGCTTCCCAGGCTATGAATATCAGCCCGCAGCTGTCTGCGTAGCCTTTACTGGATATAAAAATAGGGGGACCCCCCAAAAAAATGATGTGGGGTCCCCCTATAATTTATAAATTTATAGCCAGAAAGGCTACTCAGACAGCTGCGGGCTGATATTCATAGCCTAGAGAGGAACCATGGATATTGGGCCCCCCCCAGCTACAAATACCAGCCGCCCCAGAAATGGCGCATCTATAAGATGCACCAATTCCGGCGCTTAGCCTCTCTCTTCCCACTCCCGTGTAGCGGTGGGATATGGGGTAATAAGGGGTTAATCACACCCTAGGTGACATTAAGCCCGGTTAATAATGGCGAGGCGTCAATAAGACGCCTATCCATTATTAATGCTAGTAAAGTGTAAATAAAACACAGACACTAGAAAAAAGTATTTTAATGAAATGATTACACAGACTTTTTGACCATATCTTTATTGTACGCTCAATCCTCTTGAAGACCCTCGTCCTGCAAAAAAGCAAAAAAAAGCAAACCAAATTCATACTCATGTCCGAAGATATCCCATAGCGAGTGTCCCACGACGAGTCCAGCTCTGCTACATCTGGATGCCTGACATCCAGCCATAGCAGAGCTTGTAGATGATCGCTGGAGATAACTCTCCAGGGATCTCCTACATTCTAGCACTCATGGTCAGCTGACAGTGAGAACCAGCCTAGTGTGACCGGAGATAACCCCCGATCACGTGCACAGCAGTTCTCACGGTAAGCTAAGTTATCGCGAGAAATTATCTTACCGCGAGAACTGCAGTGGACGCGGGGATCCCGACGGCAGGACAGGTAAGCCGGCATGTGACATGCGTAGTAAGCTGCAACGCAGTTTCTACGCATTTTCACTAATCATTAGATGCGATTTTATCGCATCTAATGATTATCCATGGTAAATTTTACGGGGTAGCGACGGAGCGTCGCCGCTTTGTAAACAGAAATGCTGCGTTCTGTAAAGATGTGCCGCATATCCTTTTACGCGGGTCTGCCGCCTGGCTTTTTTAACGCATAGTGGAGACGGGATTTCATGAAATCCCCTCCACTATGCTGTAACATATGGACGCTGCGTGTTTGACGCTGCGGCTCTACGCAGCATCAAACACGCAGCGTTTCCTGAACGTGGAAACATACCCTTAGACTTGTGTTTGCTCTTTTCACACGTGATAGCAGACGTACTAGCATTTTTTTTTAAAACCTTGCCCATCACCAGAAAAAACATTTCTTTGCCTATTAATTTGTCCTAAAGAACTTCAAATCTTTTCTTTTTAAGGCTATGTGCACACGTTCAGGATTTTTCGCGTTTTTTCGGCCGTTTTCCCTGGGAAAAAAGCTTAAAAAGGCATACATAAGCATCCCATAATTTTTAAATGCATTCTGCAATTTTTGTGCACATGATGCGTTTTTTTCCGCGAAAAAAACGCATCGCGGTAAAAAATGCATCACTTTCTTTACTTTTGCGTATTTTTCGCGTTTGTCCCGCTATTTAATGCATTGGGAAGCTCTGGAAAAAACTCACAAAAAAGCATCAAAAACGCAAAAAAAAAAAAAAAAAAAAAAAGCGTCAATAATGCTAAAAAAACGCGTACGGATTTCCTGCAGAATAAGTCCAGTTTTGTTCAGGAAAATTCTGCAGAAGATCCTGACGTGTGCACATAGCCTAAAGATTATCTCCATTTATCTTAAATGTGTCTCCTGCACTCAGCATAATAAGGCTATGTGCACATGCTGCGGATTTTGCTGTGGATCCGCAGCGTTTCCGCAGCTGCGGGTCCTCAGGAGTTTCCGATGAGTTTACATTATACACTGTGTTCCAAGTTATTATGCTAATTGGATTTGTGACAAAATGATTTAATTGTTTTGTTTTTCAAATAAACTCATGGATGGCATTGTGTCTCAGGGCTCAATCGATCACTGAAATCAATCTTAAACACATGTGTTAATTAGTTTTCCAGGTGATTCTAATTAAAGGAAAACTACTTCAAATGATGTTCCACATTATTAACCCCTTAATCCCGTATGACGTACTATCCCGTCAAGGTGACCTGGGACTTAATTCCCGGTGACGGGATAGTACGTCATACGCGATCGGCCGCGCTCACGGGGGGAGCGCGGCCGATCGCGGCCGGGTGTCAGCTGCATATCGCAGCTGACACCCGGCACTATGTGCCAGGAGCGGTCACGGACCGCCCCCGGCACATTAACCCCCGGCACACCGCGATCAAACATGATCGCGATGTGCCGGCGGTGCAGGGAAGCATCGCGCAGGGAGGGGGCTCCCTGCGGGCTTCCCTGAGCCCCCCCGCAGCAACGCGATGTGATCGCGTTGCTGCGAGGGTCTTACCTCCCTCCCTGCCTGCTCCAGACCCGGATCCAAGATGGCCGCGGATCCGGGTCCTGCAGGGAGGGAGGTGGCTTCACAGACGCCTGCTCAGAGCAGGCACTGTGAAGCAGCCTGCACTTCTCTCAGATCGGTGATCTGTCAGAGTGCTATGCAAACTGACAGATCACCGATCTGTATTGTCCCCCCCTGGGGCAAAGTAAAAAAGTTAAAAAAAAAATTTCCAAATGTGTAAAAAAAAATAAAAAAAAATATTCCAAAATAATGAAAAAAAAAAAATAAATATTATTCCCATAAATACATTTCTTTATCTAAATATATAAAAAAAAAACAATAAAAGTACACATATTTAGTATCGCCGCGTCCGTAACGACCCGACCTATAAAACTGGCCCACTAGTTAACCCCTTCAGTAAACACCGTAAGAAAAAAAAAAAAAAAAGGAGGCAAAAAACAACGGTTTATTATCATACCGCCGAACAAAAAGTGGAATAACACGCGATCAAAAAGACTGATATAAATGACCATGGTACCGCTGAAAGCGTCATCTTGTCCCGCAAATAACGAGCCGCCATACAGCATGATCAGCAAAAAAATAAAAAAGTTATAGTCCTGAGAATTAAGCGATGCAAAAATAATTATTTTTTCAATAAAATAGTTTTTATCGTATAAAAGCGCCAAAACATAAAAAAATGAGATAAATGCGGTATCGCTGTAAGCGTACTGACCCGAAGAATAAAACTGCTTTATCAATTTTACCAAACGCGGAACGGTATAAACGCCTCCCCCAAAAGAAATTCATGAATAGCTGGTTTTTGGTCATTCTGCCTCACAAAAATCGGAATAAAAAGCGATCAAAAAATGTGACGTGCCCAAAAATGTTACCAATAAAAACGTCAACTCGTCCCGCAAAAAACAAGATCTCACATGACTCTGTGGACTCAAATATGGAAAAATTATAGCTCTCAAAATATGGTAACGCAAAAAATATTTTTTGCAATAAAAAGCGTCTTTCAGTGTGTGACGGCTGCCAATCATAAAAATCCGCTAAAAAACCCGCTATAAAAGTAAATCAAACCCCCCTTCATCACCCCCTTAGTTAGGGAAAAATAAAAAAAAAGTATTTATTTCCATTTTCCCATTAGGGCTAGGGTTGGGGCTAGGGTTAAGGCTACAGTTAGGGTTGGGGCTAAAGTTAGGGTTAGGGTTTGGATTACATTTACGGTTGGGAATAGGGTTGGGATTAGGGTTAGGGGTGTGTCAGGGTTAGAGGTGTGGTTAGGGTTACTGTTGGGATTAGGGTTAGGGGTGTGTTTGGATTAGGGTTTCAGTTATAATTGGGGGGTTTCCACTGTTTCGGCACATCAGGGGCTCTCCAAACGCAACATGGCGTCCGATCTCAATTCCAGCCAATTCTGCGTTGAAAAAGTAAAACAGTGCTCCTTCCCTTCCGAGCTCTCCCGTGTGCCCAAACAGGGGTTTACCCCAACATATGGGGTATCAGCGTACTCAGGACAAATAGGACAACAACCTTTGGGGTCCAATTTCTCCTGTTACCCCTGGGAAAATACAAAACTGGGGGCTAAAAAATAATTTTTGTGGGAAAAACAAAGATTTTTTATTTTCACGGCTCTGCGTTATAAACTGTAGTGAAACACTTGGGGGTTCAAAGTTCTTACAACACATCTAGATAAGTTCCTTGGGGGGTCTAGTTTCCAAAATGGGGTCACTTGTGTGGGGCTTCTACTGTTTAGGTACATTAGGGGCTCTGCAAACGCAATGTGACGCCTGCAGACCATTCCATCTAAGTCTGCATTCCAAATGGCGCTCCTTCACTTCCGAGCCCTTCCATGCGTCCAAACGGTGGTTCCCCCCCACATATGGGGTATCAGCGCACTCAGGACAAATTGGACAACAACATTTGGGGTCCAATTTCTCCTGTTACCCTCGGGAAAATACAAAACTGGGGGCTAAAAAATAATTTTTGTGGGAAAAAATTTTTGTTTTAGTTTTATGGCTCTGCATTATAAACTTCTGTGAAGCCCTTGGTGGGTCAAAGTGCTCACCACACATCTAGATAAGTTCCTTAGGGGGTCTACTTTCCAACATGGTGTCACTTGTGGGGGGTTTCTACTGTTTAGGTACATTAGGGGCTCTGCAAACGCAATGTGACGCCTGCAGACCATTCCATCTAAGTCTGCATTCCAAATGGCGCTCCTTCCTTTCCGAGCCCTCCCATGCGCCCAAACAGTGGTTCTCCCCACATATGGTGTATCATCGCACTCAGGACAACTTGGACAACAAATTTTGGGGTCCAATTTCTCCTGCTACCCTCGGGAAAATACAAAACTGGGGGCTAAAAAAATAATTTTTGTGGGAAAAAATTTTTGTTTTATTTTTACGGCTCTGCATTATTAACTTCTGTGAAGCCCTTGGTGGGTCAAAGCGCTCAAAACACATCTAGATAAGTTCCTTAGGGGGTCTACTTTCCAAAATGGTGTCACTTGTGGGGGTTTCAATGTTTAGGCACATCAGTGGCTCTCCAAACGCAACATGGCGTCCCATCTCAATTCCTGTCAATTTTGCATTGAAAAGTCAAACGGTGCTACTTCCTTTCCGAGCTCTCCCATGCGCCCAAACAGTGGTTTACCCCCACATATGGGGTATCAGCATACTCAGGACAAATTGTACAACAACTTTTGGGGTCCAATTTCTCCTGCTACCCTTGGAAAAATACAAAACTGGAGGCCAAAAAATAAGTTTTGTGGGAAAAAAAAGATTTTTTATTTTCACGGCTCTGCGTTGTAAACTGTAGTGAAACACTTGGGGGTTCAAAGTTCTCACAACACATCTAGATAAGTTCCTTGGGGGGTCTAGTTTCCGATATGGGGTCACTTGTGGGGGGTTTGTACTATTTGGGTACATCAGGGGCTCTGCAAATGCAACGTGACGCCTGCAGACCAATCCATTTAAGTCTGCATTCCAAATGGCGCTCCTTCCCTTCCGAGCTCTGTCATGCGCCCAAACAGTGGTTCCCCCCCACATATGGGGTATCAGCATACTCAGGACAAATTGGACAACAACTTTTGGGGTCCAATTTATCCTGATACCCTTGTAAAAATACAAAACTGGGGGCTAAAAAATCATTTTTGTGAAAAAAAAAAAAGAATTTTTATTTTCACGGCTCTGCGTTATAAACTGTAGTGAAACACTTGGGGGTTCAAAGTTCTCACAACACATCTAGATAAGTTCCTTGGGGGGTCTAGTTTCCAATATGGGGTCACTTGTGGGGGGTTTGTACTGTTTGGGTACATCAGGGGCTCTGCAAATGCAACGTGACGCCTGCAGACCAATCCATTTAAGTCTGCATTCCAAATGGCGCTCCTTCCCTTCTGAGCTCTGTCATGCGCCCAAACAGTGGTTCCCCCCCACATATGGGGTATCAGCATACTCAGGACAAATTGGACAACAACTTTTGAGGTCCAATTTATCCTGATACCCTTGTGAAAATACAAAACTGGGGGCTAAAAATCATTTTTGTGAAAAAAAAAAAAGAATTTTTATTTTTACGGCTCTGCATTATAAACTTCTGTGAAGCACTTGTTGGGTCAAAGTGCTCACCACACATCTAGATAAGTTCCTTAGGGGGTCTACTTTCCAAAATGGTGTCACTTGTGGGGGGTTTCAATGTTTAGGCACATCAGGGGCTCTGCAAACGCAACATGGCATCCCATCTTAATTCCAGTCAATTTTGCATTGAAAAGTAAAATAGCGCTCCTTCCCTTCCGAGCTCTTCTATGCGCCCAAACAGTGGTTTACCCCCACATATGGGGTATCGTCGTACTCAGGACAAATTGCACAACAACTTTTGTGGTCTAATTTCTTCTCTTACCCTTGGGGAAATAAAAACATAGGGGCGAAAAGATCATTTTTGTGAAAAAATATGATTTTTTTATTTTTACGGCTCTGCATTATAAACTTCTGTGAAGCACTTGTTGGGTCAAAGTGCTCACCACACATCTAGATAAGTTCCTTAGGGGGTCTACTTTCCAAAATGGTGTCACTTGTGGGGGGTTTCAATGTTTAAGCACATCAGGGGCTCTCCAAATGCAACATGGCGTCCCATCTCAATTCCAGTCAATTTTGCATTGAAAAGTCAAATGGCGCTCCTTCCCTTCCGAGCTCTGCCCTACGCCCAAACAATGGTTTACACCCACATATGGGGTATCAGCGTACTCAGGACAAATTGCACAACAATTTTTGAGGTCCAATTTCTTCTCTTACTCTTGGGAAAATAAAAAATTGGGGGCGAAAAGATCATTTTTGTGAAAAAATATGATTTTTTATTTTTACCGCTCTACATTATAAACTTCTGTGAAGCACTTGTTGGGTCAAAGTGCTCACCACACATCTAGATAAGTTCCTTAGGGGGTCTACTTTCCAAAATGGTGTCACTTGTGGGGGGTTTCAATGTTTAGGCACATCAGGGGCTCTCCAAATGCAACTTGGCGTCCCATCTCAATTCCAGTCAATTTTGCATTGAAAAGTCAAATGGCGCTCCTTTCCTTCCGAGCTCTGCCATGCGCCCAAACAGTGGATTACCCCCACATATGGGGTATCAGCGTACTCAGGACAAATTGTACAACAAATTGGGGGGTCTATTTTCTCCTGTTACCCTTGGTAAAATAAAACAAATTGGATCTGAAATAAATTTTGTGTGAAAAAAAGTTAAATGTTCATTTTTATTTAAACATTCCAAAAATTCCTGTGAAACACCTGAAGGGTTAATAAACTTCTTGAAATTGGTTTTGAGTACCTTGAGGGGTGCAGTTTTTAGAATGGTGTCACACTTGGGTATTTTCTATCATATAGACCCGTCAAAATGACTTCAAATGAGATGTGGTCCCTAAAAAAAAATGGTGTTGTAAAAATGAGAAATTGCTGGTCAACTTTTAACCCTTATAACTCCGTCACAAAAAAAAATTTTGGTTCCAAAATTGTGCTGATGTAAAGTAGACATGTGGGAAATGTTACTTATTAAGTATTTTGCATGACATATGTCTGTGATTTAAGGGCATAAAAATTAAAAGTTGGAAAATTGCGAAATTTTCAAAATTTTTGCCAAATATTCATTTTTTTCACAAATAAACTCAAGTTATATCGAAGAAATTTTACCACTATCATGAAGTACAATATGTCACGAGAAAACAATGTCAGAATCGCCAAGATCCGTTGAAGCGTTCCAGAGTTATAACCTCATAAAGGGACAGTGGTCAGAATTGTAAAAATTGGCCCGGTCATTAACGTGCAAACCACCCTCGGGGCTTAAGGGGTTAAGCAGGCCACAGTTTTCAAGTAACATGGGAAAGAAAAAGGATCTCTCTGCTGCCGAAAAGCATCAAATAGTGCAATGCCTTGGTCAAGGGATGAAAACATTAGATATTTCTTGAAAATGTAAGCGTGATCATCTTACTGTTAAGAGATTTGTGGCTGAATCTGAGCACAGTCATGTTCGTGCTGATAAAGGCATAATGAGGAAGGTTTCTGCCAGGCAAGTTCATCGGATAAAGAGAGCAGCTGCTAAAAAGCCATTACAAACCAGCAAACAGATATTTGAAGCCGCTGATGCCCCTGGAGTCCCTCGAACCTCAAGGTGTAGGATCCTTCAAAGGCTTGCTTTGGTTCATAAACCTACTATTCTGCCACCCCTAAACAGTGTTCACAAGCAGAAACGGTTTTAGTGGGCCCAGACATACATGAAGACTAATTTTCAAACAGTCTTGTTTACTAATGAGTGTCGAGCAACCCTGGATGGTCCAGATGGATGGAGTAGTGGATGGTTAGTGGATGGCCACCATGTCCCAACAAGGCAGCGACGTCAGCAAGGAGGTGGAGGAGTCATGTTTTGGTCCGGAATCATGGGGAAACAGCTGGTAGGGCCCTTTAAAGTTCCTGAAGGTGTGAAAATGACCTCTGCAAGGTATATAGAGATTCTGACTGACAACTTTCTTCCATGGTGTAAAAAGCAGAAATGTGCCTTGAGGAGCAAAATCATCTTCATGCATGACAATGCACCATCTCAGGCTGCAAAGAATACCTCTGAGTCATTGGCTGCTATGTGCATAAAAGGAGATAAACTCATGGTGTGGCCACCATCTTCCCCTGACCTCAACCCTACCTTTGGAGTAACATCAAGCAAAAGATCTATGAGGGTGGGAGGCAGTTCACATCAAAACAGCAGCTCTGGGAGGCTATTCTGACTTCATGCAAAGAAATACAAGCAGAAACTCTCCAAAAACTCACAAGTTCAATGGATGCAAGAATTGTGAAGGTGATATCAAAGAAAGGTTCCTATGTTAACATGTAACTTGGCCGTTTAGGATGTTTTGGAGTTAAATAGCTTTTTTGTTCAGTGAATGTGACCTGTTAATGCTGCAAATTCCACAAATGAGCATTTTCAGTTCTTTAAAACATATCAAATGTCTAGAAATTCGACTGTGCCTAATAATTTGGAACAGTGCATTTTGAGGTTTTATTCATTTTGGAGATTATGCTGTTATTATTGGGAGGTTTCTTCAATAAAATTCGATGTATACTCTAAAGCAGAGGTGTCAAACTGCATTCCTCGAGGGCCGCCAACAGGTCATGTTTTCAGGATTTCCTTAGCATTCCACAAGGTGCTGGAATCATTCTGTGCAGGTGATTAAAGGGAACTTGTCACCTGAATTTGGCGGGACCAGTTTTGGGTCATATGGGCGGGGTTTTCGGGTGTTTGATTCACCCTTTCCTTACCCGCTGGCTGTATGCTGGCCGCAATATTGGATTGAAGTTCATTCTCTGTCCTCCATAGTACACACCTGCGTAAGGCAATATTGCCTTGCGCAGGCGTGTACTCCGGAGGACAGAGAATGAACTTCAATCCAATATTGCGGCCAGCATGCAGCCAGCGGGTAAGGAAAGGGTGAATCAAACACCCGAAAACCCCGCCCATATGACCCAAAACTGGTCCCGCCAAATTCAGGTGACAGGTTCCCTTTAAATTATCACCTGTGCAATACAAGGAAATCCTGAAAACATGACCTGTTGGCGGCCCTCGAGGAATGCAGTTTGACACCTCTGCTCTAAAGGGTGATGACTTTTATTAGACTGACTGTCATTTGGACCGACCATTTAGGAAAATCCGAGAAAAATATAATTTGCATAATAATTTGGAACATAGTGTAACATGGGAAACAGAAAACGCTGTGCTCATGCTGTGGAAAAAAACGTGCGGAAACGCAGCGGTTTACATTTCGCAGCATGTCACTTCTTTCTGCGGATTCTGCAGCGGTTTTACACCTGCTCCAATAGAAAACCGCAGGTGTAAAACCACAGTGAAATCCGCACAAAAACCGCAGTAAATCCGCGATAAATCTGCAGCAAAAACGCCGCGTTTTTGCCCTGCAGATTTATAAAATCCACTGTGGAAAAATCCGCAGAGGACCATTCTACATGTGCACATACCCTAAGAAAAACATGTCTGTTTTCTGTCAGAATCAGGAGTTGTGCCTGTGGAATCCACAGCAAGAGATGGCTGTTAGGCTATGTGCCCACATTGCAAAATATATGCAGAATTTTCCTTATCACCCTTGGCAGGAAAATGTATGCGGATTTGTACGCGTTTTTGACACGTTTGTCGCGTTATTGCTGTGTTTTTATGTGTATTTCATGTGTTTTTCTTGTGTTTTTCTAATACATGTCTATGGCTGTGGAATCGCCGCGATTCCGCAAAAATAATGAACATGCTGCGTTTTTTTACAGCGATGCGTTTCCGCTGCGGAAAAAAAGCAGCATGGGCACAGCAATTGCGGAATGCAAGTAAAATTAATGGGCTGTATTTTGTTAGCGTTTTTAAGCATTTCCGCGGAAAAACACGGCGGAAACGCTTTAAAAAAAAAAAAACGCAACGTGGGCACATAGCCTTGTACATAGGCACAGACTAGAAGTGGTCACAGAACTTTAAAGAGAACCTGTCAGAACCAACTGATCTATAAAACTGGCACATTATTTATTTAACGAGGCGCGAACACCGTAAAAGAAAAAATTAAAAACATGCCAAAAATGTGGCTTTTTCATCATACTGACACACAAAAACTGTATAAAAAGCGACCAAAAAGACAGATGTAAAAAATAATTGGATAAGTGAAAACCGTCTCGCAAAAAAGAAAGCCTTAATATGGCTCATTTGGAGATAAAAAAAAGTTACAGAATAGGGTGATTCAAAAACAAATTAATTTTTCTAAAATATTGTTTATAGTGTGCCAAAGCAGAAAAGCTTTAAAAAGTATAAATCTTGTATTGCTGTTATTGTACTGACTTGATGAACAGTGCAGTTGTATCACTTTACCGGGCTATGAACCGCGCAAAAAAAACAAATTGATTGTTTTTGTTCAATTGGCATCTAAAGAATCTAAAAAGTGATCAAAAACTACCCTTTCTATGCTGGTCAGAAACATGCAGCTCCATTTCAGCTGCTTCTGATCTGGTCATTACCTTTCCCTATAAAACCTGTCCAGACCTTCTCCTCTTTGCCAGTGAAAGCTTTTCTTCCTAGCTCTTTGGAGACGCTGTGCTGAATTGGAGATCATTATTGCTACTGGAGATTGTTTGCTGTTTTTAGATGTATGCTTTGCTCATTGTTCTATTCACGTTTGGTTGGTACATCCCTATCCTTCCTTTTATACCTCTCTACCTTTGGTGAGTGTGTTTGTTGCTTTCTGTTATCCCTATCTGTCTTACGTGTTAATACACTAGCATTTCTGTCCCGGGCCTCCTGGTTGAGGGAGAGGGAACAGCTTAGGGTATAAGAGGAGAACAGTAAGGCTGGTGGCTCAAATCTCCTCACCTTTAGAGGTACCTTTGGGAGCAGGGATAGTCAGAGGTGCATCTGGGGGGCAGCTAATGCGGCAGTCCGAAGTGTCTCCCCCGGTGGCTGCATTCTGCCGCTCCCCGGACTGGGAGTCGGCAGTCCTCTGAGCCAGCTGCCAAGCTGACAGCCGGCACAGAGAAGCTACAGCATGCCAGCTCCCAGTGTTCAATTGTACTCACATCCAACAGACATGAGGACAATTAAAGTTCTGCCCGCCGGTCAGAGCGACGCCAGCAGTGTGATCAGGTCATGTAATCAGGCTGCTCTCATTACTCGACGGTGCAGATGAGTGGTAAGTGCTCCACGTTAGTTGAGCTAAAGGCACCGAAGATGGGGGGTATTTACTGGGTGGAGTTTACTAGGGGGGTGGTGTATTTAGTGTGTGGGGTGTATTTGCTGTGTGTGTGTGGAGGGTGGTAATTACTGTGTGTGTGTGTGTGTGTGTAGCGAGGGGAAAATGCATGAGGACACATTAAGGGGGGTGTTGGGATGGGTGCGGACACAGTATGGGGAGTCAGAGGGATGTGTGAGCAGGTAGTATGGAAATGAAAGGGTAAGGCTATTTGCCCACTTTGCGGATTTGCGTTTTACCTGTGGATTACCTGCGGATTTACCATGGATTTCCTGCGTTTTTTGTGCGGATTTCACCTGCGTTTTTACACCTGCGAATTCCTTTTGAGGAGGAGGTGTAAAACACTGCAGAATCCGCACAAAGAATTGAATTGCTGCGGAAAATAAACCGTAGCGTTTCCGAGCTGTATTTTCCACAGCATGGGCACTGCAGATTTGGTTTTCCATAGGTTTAGATGGTACTGTAAACAGCATGGAAAACTGCTGTGAATCCGCAGCGGCCAACCCGCTATGGATCTGCAGCGAAATCTACAACGTGTGCACATACCCTAAATGTATAAGGAGGGAGGGGGAAATGTGCGAGGAGACAGTATGGGGAAAAAGTGTGAGTGGGCACAGAATAGAGACTGAGTAGTGTGGGGGGTGTAGCATGGGGCAACAGTGTAAGGGCACAGCCAGGAGGTGACAGTATACCAAAGGGGGTGATGAGGGGGCACAGTTTAGAGACTGGGTCCTATAGAGCAGAGGTCCCCAACCGCCGGTCCGCGGACCGGGACCGGGCCGTTGGGGTTTTTCAGCCGGTCCGCGGCGCCGCAGCTCTTCCCCTGAGCGGTCACGTGGGACCGCTGATTAGAGAAATGAATAGGCTGCTCCACCTCCCATAGGGGCGGAGCCGCCTATTCATTTCTCTAATCAGCGGTGCCGGTGACCGCTGACAGAGGAAGAGGCTGCGGCACCGAAGACCAGCTGTCCGGGGGAAGGAGCGGGACGCCGGGAGCAGGTAAGTATGTCATATTCACCTCTCCTCGTTCCAGACGCTGGGCGCTGTCTCCATCTTCCCGGCGTCTGTCCGCTCTGACTGTTCAGGCAGAGGGCGCGATGACGCATATAGTGTGCGCGCCGCCCTCTGCCTGATCAGTCAGTGCAGAGAGACGCCGGGAAGATGGCGCCAAGGAGCTGCAAGACAGGTGAGTATGTGTTTTATTATTTTTATTGCAGCAGCAGCACAGCTATGGGGCAATAATAAACGGTGCAGAGCACTGTATGGCACAGCTATGGGGCAATAATAAACGGTGCAGAGCACTGTATGGCACAGCTATGGGGCAATAATGGTGCAGAGCACTGTATGGCACAGCTATGGGGCAATAATGGTGCAGAGCACTGTATGGCACAGCTATGGGGCAATAATGGTGCAGAGCACTATATGGCACAGCTATGGGGCAATAATGGTGCAGAGCACTGTATGGCACAGCTATGGGGCAATAATGGTGCAGAGCACTGTATGGCACAGCTATGGGGCAATAATGGTGCAGAGCACTGTATGGCACAGCTATGGGGCAATAATGGTGCAGAGCACTATATGGCACAGCTATGGGGCAATAATGGTGCAGAGCACTGTATGGCACAGCTATGGGGCAATAATGGTGCAGAGCACTGTATGGCACAGCTATGGGGCAATAATGGTGCAGAGCACTATATGGCCCAGCTATGGGGCAATTATGAACGGTGCAGAGCACTATATGGCACAGCTATGGGGCAATTATGAACGGTGCAGAGCACTGTATGGCACAGCTATGGGGCAATAATGGTGCAGAGCACTATATGGCACAGCTATGGGGCAATAATGGTGCAGAGCACCAGGGAAACAAGCATGGTGCTCCCACTCATTCTGAACCTATGGTAAGTTGAATCACATTCTCATTATAAATGTCATAATTATATGATAAGTATGCACTAAGCTCCATCCCTCCATAACCCCACCCCCATATGACCAAAGCCCCGCCCCTGCCCCACCCCCACCGGGCCATGGAAAACTGGTCTTGCTTAAAGCCGGTCCCTGGTGCAAAAAAGGTTGGGGACCTCTGCTATAGAGGGACTCAGTATGAGAAAACAGTGTGAAGAAGGGGGTCAGTATGGAAAGGAGGTAGCAGTGTGGAGAGCATGTACCATAAGAGGGACAGTGTGGGGTCATATTTTGTGCAGGGAATATAGTGAGGGGCAATTTTTTATTTAGGGGCTTAGCGTAGAGCAGATATTTTTATTCTGAACATTATAATGAGACTGCTATCTTTAAGGGCGTCGTGGGGAGGTGCTACACAAGACCAGAGAAGATGGAAGTCTGCAGAGAAAGCTGTGGATGAAAAAATTGAATTGAAGAAGAAAAGAAAGAGAACCACTCCAGAGATAACGTCATCCATAAGGTACCTGGATGTAAATGTTTTTTGTGATACTAATTCTCTTAATTTTATTTATGGTAGGAGCAGGGGTTGTCCAAGTTTTGAGATGAGTCTGCAATCATTCTATGTGACTGCTGACTTCTGAATTCTCACAGTGCACACTACATGCTGTCAGGATTCTCTGGTGCCATTGATTTGCATACATCTGGTCACGTGCTGACTAGACATGTGTGGCCTTACTCAATGAAAATTAATTGAGTGAGGCCGTGCATGTCTCATCGGAATGTGGCCAGAAGTATCCAAATTACATACTTGTGCATGGGAGAATCCTAAAAGTGTGCAGTGTATGCACTGTGAGAATTCAGAAGCCTGCAGCCAAACTATAGTGACTACAGACTTTCATGTTAAACCTGGATGCACCCTTTAATTATACAAATAAGCCCTGCAGCCAATCCTAACACCCTGAAATATACTCACTGTCAGGATTCAGCTCTGTTTGCTGGTTCCAGCAGTCATCACATGGCCGCTTCACTCATATGCGATTTTCATACTTGCTGTTACGTGACAATGAGCTTCTCTTCCTGCTTCTCTCAGTTTTTCACTGAACATTAAATTAGAGTGAGCAGCCCGTCGGCACGTGACTAAGTGTACAAATCGCATATGTGCTTCGGTGGGCGCCAAACTGTATTCTTGCCCCTGGTGACAGAAAACCTAGATACACCTCTGGGGATAGTTAAGGTCCCAGTCCTAGGGACCGTTCAGAGCCCCTTTCCCTAATCATGAACAAACTCAGTGTGACAGGATTTTGTTTTAGTAGCAAAAATAGCACTGAGGGATTAAATATTATTCTCCTTGTTTGCAGTGTGTGAAGAATAATAAAATGCTGTTACTGCAGTATAACACAGTCAATCAATTCACAGATCAAGCTGTAGTGATTGTACAGCTACAGCACCTCTCTATGTATCACTTCGATTAGCATTCACAGACTGACAATTGTGCTCCCATTTTCTGTCTGCTTCATCACTGAAATAGTACATCACAATCAGATTTGCACAAAATGTTGCCCATCCTTCTCTCGTGATAGCCATTCTGATTGACTGCACTAAAATGTGATATACAGTAGTCGCAAAGCATCATGGAAAAGGCTGTGCCTGACCGCTTTAGCGAGTCCTCAGCAGTGTGTGAAATGGCATTGAGTATTTTGTGTGGCCAACCTTTACCTTTTTTTGCCAATCGAATTGCAAAGCGTTCAAATTCGCAGTGACCTGCAAATTTCAGGAAATTCTACTTGAACTTAATCTGCTTATCTATTGTCTGAAATGTGAAGAAAATGCGAAAATAAGAGACACGTGATATCTAATTTTGAGTTCTTTCAAATGACATAGGATGTTACATGGCCAGAGGGATTTCTTGGGTTTTCTCATTTGAAAAAAGACATGAGTGTTATAAATGTTCTCACCCAAACAATCCAATATGTTAACTCAATGGATATATTTTATTTACAGTAGATTAAATATTGCATCTTATTACAAATTACAAATGTCTCACTATATCTCTTGTACCTTTAGTTTGGTTTAAAGCAAGCAGAACATGTCCATAAGATCCACTGCCCAGCTCTTTGACAATGACATAGTTATCTTCTACCTTGATCATGGGAAGATTTTGGGAAGTAAGAATGAGCATTTCTTCTAGATAGTTCCCATTCCACGTTTTCTCATTGAGATTCATTATTCTCAGATGATAGACTTCTTTCTGTATTCAGTTAAAATTATATAGTCAGATAATTGTCTGATTATCTTGTACTCATTATCACATTTTGTATTACACTTTTATATCATTGTTGTTACCCCATCCCTTTTACACTGTGAGCCCTTGCAGGCAGGGCCCTTTCTCCCTCTGTACCGGTAGGTGACTTTTATTGTTTAAGATTATTGTACTTGTTTTTTATTATGTATACCCCTCCTCACATGTAAAGTGCCATAGAACAAATAATAAAAATAATTACAATATCTACAATAAGTATTAATGTGATCTCTTGCTTAATGGGAATCTGTCACCAGATTTGTGCCACCTAACCTGAGTGCACATAACCATCAGGCGGGGACTCTGTAATCTTTACCCCTTTTCATAATTTATCCTTACAATCCTTTTTAAATTTATACTAATTTTTTATCTTATTTCATTTCTTGTATAATTGCACGGCTTAATATTCTGTTCCATTTGCACACGTGGTCTATAACCTGTTTTTTTTCTAAGTGTTTTTTAAGTTATATTTATATATATTTTTATTAGCTTAATCTAATATATAAAGCTGAATGTGTGTATGTATGTGTGTATGTATGTCCGGGATTGGCATCTGAACCGTCGCAGCTACAGCCACAAAATTTTGCACAGTCACACGTCTGGACCTCGACAGCGTCAAAGCTATGTTGTGAGGTGAAATTTTAACCCCGCGCTTTCCAATTCACCAAACAATTTTGCCCCTATCTACATAATGGGGAAAAAGTGAAAGGAAAAGTGTTGGAGGCGTCACAGCTACAGGCACAAAATTTTGCACAGTCACACGTCTGGACCCTGAGAGCGTCAAAGCTATGTTGTGAGGTGAAATTTTAACCCCGCGCTTTCCAATTCACCAAACAATTTTGCCCCTATCTACATAATGGGGAAAAAGTGAAAGGAAAAGTGTTGGAGGCGTCACAGCTACAGGCACAAAATTTTGCACAGTCACACGTCTGGACCCTGAGAGCGTCAAAGCTATGTTGTGAGGTGAAATTTTAACCCCGCGCTTTCCAATTCACCAAACAATTTTGCCCCTATCTACATAATGGGGAAAAAATGAAAGGAAAAGTGTTGGAGGCAAATTAACAGCTGCCAGATGTGAACAAGGGGGACTGAAAGAATGAGAGCGATGGCGCCAAAGAGTATATACTGTACAGTTGCTAAGGTGGGGCCCCGACATGGGATAATCACCACACCACCACGGGGATATGAACACACACACAAAATGCGCCACACACTACCACGTGCTCGAACACATATACCACCCTCAGCGCACATTTCACCACACATACACCAACCTCGCCACATAAAAGTTGAAACACAAAAGTCGCCGCTCAAAACTCGCCACGCGCAAAACTCTCCACATGCAAAACTCGCCACACGTGCAAAACTCACCTCATGGAAAACTCGCCACACGCAAAACTTGCACACGTGGAAAAATTGCCACATGCACAAAAGTTGCAACACATGCAAAAGTTACCTCACACAAAACTTGCACATACTCAAAAGCCACCACGCATAAAACTCGCCACGCGCAAAACTCGCCATGCGCAAAACTTGCTGCACACAACTTGCTACACTAACCTGTCACATGCAACTCGACACACAAAAAGTTGCTACACGCATGTCGCCACACAAAACTCATCTCACAAAAGTCGCTACATGCATGTCGCCACACGCAACTCAACACACACAACTTGACACACGAAACTCGCCCTAAAACACACACAAGTCTGGTATTATCCTTCAAAAATAAAAATCTGATTAATAAGCTGACAAACTACAAGAGCAACAAATGTACCATATAGGAATCCGGCAGCTGTCAGTCACATGACCAGTCTATTATGTGTATGTGTGAGCTAATATATACTGCCAGGGGGTGGGCTTACTGTTGGCTGGGGATTTATCAGGCTGCCAATTTAGCTTACAAATACTGAGGTAAAAATACTGACCAAATAACGTGTGAACGAGGTCTAATACAGGAGGAGATGACACACAGGTATATACTATTTACAGGGGAGATGACACACAGGTATATACTATATGCAGGAGGAGATGACACACAGATATATACTATATACAGGAGAGATGACACACAGGTATATACTATATAGAGGAGGAGATGACATACAGGTACATACTACATACAGCAGGAGATGACATACAGGTATATACTATATACAGAAGGAGATGACACACAGGTATATACTATATACAGGAGCAGATTACCTACAGGTATATAGTATATACAGGAGGAGATGACATACAGGTATATGCTATGTATAGGAGGAGATGACATACAGGTATATACAGGAGGAGATGACACACAGATATATACTATATATAGGTGAGATGACACACAGGTATATACTATATACAGGAGGAGATTACATACAGGTATATACTATATATAGGAGGAGATGACATACAGGTATATACTATATACAGGGGAGATGACACACAGCAGGTATATACTATATACAGGGGAGATGACATACAGGTATATACTATATACAGGAGATGACATACAGGTGTATACTATATATAAGGGAGATGACAAACATGTATATACTGAGGTGAAAATGAGAGGTGTGAGGTGAAAATGAAAAGGTGTGAGTGCAAAATGAGAGGAGTGAGGGAAAATAGTGGAGTGATCGGAAAATGACAGATGTGAGGTCGAAATGACAAGTGTTAAAGGGGAATGAGAGGAATGAGGGGGAAAATGAGAGGTGTGAGGGAGAAAATGAGAGATGTGAGGGGGAAAATGAAAGATGTGATGGGAAAATGAGAGGCGTGATGGGAAAATAAGAGAAGTGAGGTGCTATAACTAACCACAGATATTTACTATGCCCAGGCAACACCGGGCTCTTCAGCTAGCTTAGATTTACAATCTCCATGCTTTTCTCATGGTCAACTTTGTGGCCTGTTCAAGAGTTGGAACAGCCAAAAATCTGTTTGTCTTTGCACCTGAAGGAAAAACTAAGAATGTCGTTTATCAAAAGGCTCTCGAATAAGTAGTAGAAGATTACTTCACATTACTTGGCCAATTTAGTTAAATCTGTGTGGAATATCTCTGGTGTTGAAATATATGTTGTAAAATGCTTCTATTAGCTTAGTTTTTGCCTTTTAATAATTACATTTCTATCTATTTGTTTTGTGGTTTTTTTGTGCAGAATAAATTTTTGTTAACACATTCTATTTTGCTAACAGCAGTTATTACCCCGGGCGAAGCCGGGTAGTACAGCTAGTTTTAAATAATTCTCAATATATATTTTTTCCTTTTTATTATTGATTTTCACAAATAAACTATTAAATACTTTTATTTTTGAGTCTCGCTATACATGTTTTTGTATATACCCAATTCCTTTCTTTTCTGCATATACTTGCTTTTTTCTTTAACTTCAGATTCAGGCATCATTGGAGTGGCTCGCAACCTTATTCCCTGGATTCTATATCTATACACATTCTCCTTCACCAGTTCAAATCCCAACTACCATTATTCCTTCTCATACAGAGACTCATTTCTATTTATACAGGATGATTTTATGCTATTTTCCAATAACGTTTTTTGACTATTTCCAAAGAAGACTTAAAGGGAACCTGTCACCCCGTTTTTCCCGTATGAGATAAAAATACTGTTAAATAGGGCCTGAGCTGTGCATTACAATAGTGTATTTTGTGGACCCCGATTCCCCACCTATGCTGCCGAAATACATTACCAAAGTAGCCGTTTTCGCCTGTCAACCAGGCTGGTCTGGTCAGATGGGCGTGGTGTCTTCCCCCAGATCTTGCTTATTTTTCTGTTGGTGGCGTAGTGGTTTGCGCATGCCCAAGTACAGAATCCACTGCACAGGGGAGGGAAAACAGCGCGATCTGCGCTATTCCCCTGGTGATCGGTGGGGGTGGCCATCTTCCTGTGGCCGCGCGTGCGCAGATGGAGCGCTCTGCTGCCCGGGGCTTGAGGAAAATGGCCGCGGGATGCCGCGCGTGCGCAGATGGAGATCGCGGCGGCCATTTTCCTGAAGCAGAGTTCGCATCTCGGCTTCAGGAAAATGGCCACCGCGATCTCCATCTGTGCACACGCGGCATCCCGCGGCAATTTTCCTGAAGCCCCTGGCAGCAGAGCGCTCCATCTGCGCACGCGCGGCCACAGGAAGATGGCCGCCCCCACCGATCACCAGGGGAATAGTGCAGATCGCGCTCTTTTCCCTCCCCTGTGCAGTGGATTCTGGACTTGGGCATGCGCAAACCACTACGCCACCAACGGAAAAATAAGCAAGATCTGGGGGAAGACACCACGCCCATCTGACCAAACCAGCCTGATTGACAGGCGAAAACGGCTACTTTGGTAACGTATTTCGGCAGCATAGGTGGGGAATCGGGGTCCACAAAATACACTATTGTAATGCACAGCTCAGGCCCTATTTAACAGTATTTTTATCTCATACGGAAAAAACGGGGTGACAGGTTCCCTTTAATAACTTGTCAATGTATTCTTTATTTTTTTATGTTACAATTTAGTGTATGTCAGATATTAACTTTAGTCCTGTGCTAATGTTGAACTTTGACATTGACATGTGCTCAGTTCTGCGGTTTGTTTGTTTTTTAAAAAAGACCACATATAAGAGAGCCATTCTTGACAGTCACTACTAGGTTTTTATCCTGATGAAGAGGTCTTGCGTGACCTCGAAACGTGTTGACTCTTAAAACCTGCATAATAAATTCTTCCAAGTATATTTCGATTTGGATCCTTCATTAGCCATGCTTTGTATGAGACCTCCATCCCGTCTCTAGATCATGTGAAGTAATTAATCCCTACTCTACTCCTCCTTGGTCAGGCCTCATCTGGAATACTGTGTCCACTACTGGGCACCACATTTTAAAAAAGACATTGAAAAACTTGTTCAAGTTCAGAGAAGAGCTACCAGGATGGTGAGTGGACTGCAAAGTATGTCCTATGATGAATGGTTAAAGGATCTGGAAATATTTAGCTTCCATAAAAGAAGGCTAAGAGTAGACATAATAGCTGTCTACAAATATCTGAAGGGCTGTCACATTGTAGAGGGATCATCATTATTCTCATTTGCACATGGAAACACGAGAAGCAATGGGATGAGACTGAAAGGGATAATATACATATCGGATATTAGAAAAAACTTTGACAGTGAGGGTGATCAATAACTGGAACAGGCTGCCACGAGAGGTGGTGAGTTCTCCTTCAATGGAAGTCTTCAAACAGTCTGGACACACATCTATCAGAGATGGTTTAGTGAATTTAGTTGGACACGATGACCATTGAGGTCCCTTCCAGCTCTGATATTCTATGATTCTATGATCCTACTAGAAAAGTAGTAAATCTTCTGCCATGCAGTCCTCCATCATGAGGTCTGTATAGCCCCAATCCCACCACCCACTGGCATCTTACTGCCATTGTTTCGGAAGCTGTCAATCAGTGATGTGGGCTGAGTTATACAGAGCTCAGCAATCAAAGAGTTGATTGATCCAAGCTCTTTTTTTAGCCAAACTGCAGCAAGAAGACCAGTAAGTGATACATTGCTAGAGTCAGCATTTCTGCCCCTACTTAATACTCCTCTCAGATGGGGTAGCAAAAACATGGTGACAGATTACCTTTAAATACGCGCACCACTGACCTCCGTCACGTGATCGGGGGTCATCGGTGCATCAGCATGACAACCAGAGGTCTTCTTGAGACCTCTATGGTTGTTGATGCCGGATTGCTGTGAGCGCCACCCTGTGGTCGGCGTTCATAGCTATGCAGTAATTCTGCTACATAGAGGAGATCTGAGCATCGCCACAATGTAGCAGAGTTGTGGCAGCTTCTAGCCTCCAATGGAGACATTTGAAGCATGCCAAAAGTAAAAAAGAAGTGTTTAAAAATATAAAAAAAAACAAAGTTCAAATCATCCCCCTTTCGCCCCATTCTAAATAAAACAATAAAAATAAAATCAAACATACACATATTTGGTATCGCCGTGTACAGAATCGCCCGATCTATCAATAAAAAAAAAGATTAACCTGAGTGGTACACGGAGTAGAGAGAGAAAATAATCAAAATGCCAGAATTAGGTCAGCGCCACATTGCATTAAAATGCAATAACGGGCGATCAAAAGATCGTATCAGCACAAAAATTGCATCATTAAAAACGTCAGCTCGGCATGCAAAAAATAAGCCCTCACCCAACCTGTGATCACAAAAAATGGAGATGCTATGGGTTTTGGAAAATGGTGCAACTTTTTTTTTAATAGCAAACTTTGGAATTTATTTTCACCACTTAGATAATAAAGAGCCTAGACATGTTTCGTGTCTATGAACTCGTAATGACCTGGAGAATCAAAATGGCAGGTCAGTTTTAGCATTTAGTGAACCTAGCAAAAAAGCCAAACACTGCAGTTTGAAGTTTCACTGCACTTGGAATTTTTTTCCGAATTTCTGTTACACGACATGGTAACACCAATGGTGTCGTTCACAAGTACAACTCGTCCGACAAAAAATAAGCCCTCACATGGCCATATTGATGGAAAAATAAAACAGTTATGGCTCTGTGAAGAAGGGGAGCATACAAAGCTCTGGTCATTAAAGGGTTAAAACACATACATAGTAGTGGTTCAGGAAGGCAGCTGTATACCAACAAAGTAGATATTATGTAACAAATCATGAGATGAGAGCCCTGCGCAAATGACCTCCCCATCTAAATTTGGCATTGAGAAATACAGTGAATTTTGTTATAGTAATAGTTTCTGCTAGTTTCTTATTCATGCATAACTTCTAGAATATATTATACATTGTTTTACAGTAGAAAACAGGAGTGAAGCTATATAGGCTATATACTATAAATGGTACATGGCAGTAGGAGGTTCCTCTTCAAGTAAGGGTACTGTCACACAGTCACACTTTGATCGCTACGACGGTACGATCCGTGACGTTCCAGCGATATCCATACGATATCGCTGTGTCTGACACGCAGCAGCGATCAGGGATCCTGCTGAGAATCGTACGTCGTAGCAGATCGTTTGGAACTTTCTTTCGTCGCTTGATCACCCGCTGACATCGCTGGATCGTTGTGTGTGACAGCGATCTAGCGATGTGTTCGCTTGTAACCAGGGTAAACATCGGGTTACTAAGCGCAGGGCCGCGCTTAGTAACCCGATGTTTACTGTGGTTACCAGCGTAAAAGTAAAAAAAAACAAACAGTACATACTCACATCCCGGTGTCTGTCCTCCGGCGTCTCAGCTTCTCTGCACTGTGAGCGCCTGCCAGCCGGAAAGCGAGCACAGCGGTGACGTCTGACGTCACCGCTGTGCTTTCCGGCTCTGCTGCTTACACAGTGGAGAGAAGCAGAACGCCGGGGGACAGACACCGGAATGTGAGTATGTACTGTTTGTTTTTTTTACGTTTACGCTGGTAACCAGGGTAAACATCGGGTTACTAAGCGCGGCCCTGCGCTTAGTAACCCGATGTTTACCCTGGTTACCCGGGAACTTCGGCATCGCTCCAGCGCCGTGATTGCAACGTGTGACCGCAGTCTACGACGCTGGAGCGATACTCATATGACGCTGCGACGTCACGGATCGTGCCGTCGTAGCGTCCAAAGTGTGACTGTGTGACAGTACCCTAACACTTCTGGGAGATAAGAGATAGTTATAGAGAGTATTTTAGCAACTGTTTAAAAGTGAGGTATGTCTAACAGGACAAGGGAGAGAACTTTAATAGAATGCGGCCTGATTGTGTGAAATCCTACGACAATACATGGGAAAAACTACACTGTGTGCAGAATTATTAGGCAAGTTGTATTTTAGAGGATTATTTTTATTATTGATAAACTATGTTCTCAATCAACCCAAAAGACTCATAAATATCAAAGCTTAATATTTTTGGAAGTTGGAGTGGGTTTTTTTTAGATTTGGCTATCTTAGGAGGATATCTGTTTGTGCAGGTAACTAGGGTTGAGCGAAACGGATCAGACAAATTCAAAAATCGCCGACTTAAGGCAAAGTCGGGTTTCATGAAACCCAACCCGATCCTAGTGTGGAATTGGCCATGAGGTCGGCGATCTGCGCGCAAAAGCCGCGTTTCGTATGAAGTTTTCAGCGCCATTTTTCAGCCAATGAAGGAGGACGCAGAGTGTGGGCAGCGTGATGACATAGGTCTCGGTCCCCACCATCTTAGAGAAGGGCATGACAGTGATTGGCTTGCTTTCTGCGGCGTCACAGGGGCAATAAAGGGGCGTGCACGCCGACCGCCATCTTACTTCTGCCGATCTTAGCATAGGAAGAGGTTGCTGCAGCTTCATCAGAAGAAGGGATATAGTTAGGGAGGGAAGATTAACCCCCAAACCGCTTGTGCTGTAGCGATTTCCACTGTCCAACACCACCTTTTTTTTTACAGGGACAGTGGAGGTTATATTTTTGTGCATCAGCTCTGTAGCTTATTAGGCTGCCTTATAAGGCTCCCTGATAGCTGCATTGCTGTTTGCACGCTGCTGTGCAAACCAACTGCTTTTTTAAAAGAAAAATCCTGTTGCTCCTTTCTGCACAGTTATCTTGTTTATTTGTCCACACTTTTGTGTGCAGCAGTCCTTTTTATTGCTGCCATACTTGTCCTGAGATCATTGTAGGGAGATTGAAATTGTACTACAGTCCTTGTATTTTTTCATATATCCTCCAGCCACTTTCTGCCACTTACATTGTGTTGTTTTATACACTGGGCCTGAGTTTTGGTTCAGTCTCCCCCCCCCCCCCCCAAAAAAAAAAAGTGAGATTCAAATTCTCACAAAGTGGATATACTTCAGTCCTGTTAGTTTGTCGTATATCAGCCAGCCACTTTCTGCCGCTTACATTGTGTTGTTTTATACACTGGGCCTGAGTTTTGGTTCAGTCTCCCCCCCCAAAAAAAAAAGTGAGATTCAAATTCTCACAAAGTGGATATACTTCAGTCCTGTTAGTTTGTCGTATATCAGCCAGCCACTTTCTGCCGCTTACATTGTGTTGTTTTATACACTGGGCCTGAGTTTTGGTTCAGTCTCCCAAAAAAAAGGGAGATTTAAATTCTCAACAGGTCTATATACACCTTCTACCTTGTTTTACAGTACCATATAACGGTTGTTATTTTGGTTAGATTTTCCAAAAAATGAGGAAGTCAGGTGGAAGAGCCTGTGGGCGGTGGTTGCCAGCTGGTACTGATGGTGGTGGTGCATCTGGTGGTAGTGGCAAAAGCACAATAGCACCTAAGGCCTGAGGTGTTGAGCCAGCGTCATCGTCTGGCTACACAAGGCCTCGAAGGCTCCGTTATCTGGGAGTAGGAAAACAGCTTTTAAAGCCGGAGCAGCAGGAAAAAGTTTTTGCTTTCCTTGCTGACTCAGCCTCTAGCTCTTTTGCCTCCTCTTCAGAAAGTTCCAAATATAAAAGCAGCGAGTAGTCGGTGGATGCTCCCGGTCAGGAACAAGATGTTTCCTTGTGTCCTTCACCCAAACCAAAAGTGAAGGATGCGTCAGGCGACACTACAGGTTACTCCATGGAGCTCTTTACACATACCGCGCCTGGGTTAGAAAACGAAATTAACTGCCCATTACAAGATGAATCGGACATGGAGTGCACTGATGCGCAGCCACAGCTGGATGATTATACTGTTCCATTGACTCAGATCACTACATTGCCCTCGCAGTGTACTGAGCCACAATCTGACCCTGATGAGACTATGGTGCCCCGTCCCGAACGCTATAGCATCTTACACGGTGACACAGAGGAAGGTGCACATGACATTGAAGAGGAGGTGATAGATGACCCAGTTGTTGACCCAGATTGGCAGCTGTCACGACTCCGCACCTCTGCCACCAATATGTTACGGATTCACACCGTGACCGTCACCCCTACGTCATGGATCGGGGTGACTTTAGGCCAACAGACGGCTATCACATGTGCAGGGGGGGCTTATCTTAGTTATCCCTCCACTGCTACAATGTGATGAAAAACACACACAAGGCTATTGACCTCTTAGTTTACAGCAGGGGCTTATTTTAGTTATCCCACTGCTCTTCAATATACCACAAACTGCAGGGATTTATGTATATCCCGCTTACAGTTCCACTTGAAATCTGCAGCTCTCTGGCACCCCCTTACCCTCAGGTCAGATTAGGTACTGCACCTAGGATAATTAGTCACCAGAAAGGCTGCCTGCTATGTACTGGCTATTGGGCACGCTGCAGCGAGGCGATTTAACTACTCCCGTTCAGGCAGGAACAATAATTATCAATGTCGCCGTCGCTACAATGACTCCCAAAGGCACAGTGCACGGTATTGCTGCCACCAGCTTTGATTAAACGGGTTCGAAGCTAACCCAAAACAGTAGCGTAATTCCCTTCAGAAGACTTAGGGTACTTTTTAGAACAGGAAGAACGAACTAGTATTAAATATTATACTCCATAAAGTTTAGGCAGTGTTTATCAAAAAATATTACAAGGATGTTACAAAATGAGACAATTGCAAATATGTACAAGGTAATTATAAAACAAACAGGGATAAAATGAGAAACAACACTTACATGTGTTCAGATCATTTGAGGCAACCAGGCTAGTGGGCGGAATTCCCAAATGTCCCAATTCATCAGGGCTCTGGAGTAAGTTCAGGCTCACACAGACTCCAGCAGACAGACTCCAGGCTGGGGTGAGGGTAGAAACTTATAAAGTGTAGCTCGGTGACATCACAAAAAGGGTTGGTTTTCCCAGACCCTCCTATCTCTTCAGTTTAACTAAATTCAACCTAAATTTGTCTAATGCCTATAACTCCGCTACAGAACATGGCATAGTCATAACAAACTCAGCATTCATCTCGTATTAACGTTGGCATTCTAATGAGATCAAATATGTCCTATTTGTGATGCATAATTACAGAGAAACACCTACTTTTTACCTGATGGAGTTAGAAGCACTTGTCTAGAGTGGCTGATAGGTCCCCTGAAGGACATTAACAATATGTATTTATTATTTTCTTAGCCTAAATGGTTGGCCCAATATCTTACTAAAACAGAACAAAGACCCTCATGGATTAAAAGGGAGATCAGACCAGTTTCTGCTAGAACAACTTTCGACTGCAGCATGCCAGTCGTAAATACCTTTCTTCAATAAAACTCCCCCACATACATTGACAAGGCAAGCTCTTGCCTGAGTGAAAGGGAAGGGGGGTTTTTAGCCCACAGCCTGGGCTAACAAGAGAAACTAAACTTATATGATATTGCATACGATATCGTGACAGCAGCCATTGGGGGAAGAGGGTGCTGCTGCCAGTAGCTCAAAAGCGGAGGAGGATGATCCGCAGCAGCCATCTACATCGCAACAGCGGTCATCTGGCAGGCCCGTATCAGGCCAAAAACGTTTGTCAAAAACAAAAACAGTTTTAGGACAGTGTGGCCATCCGGTGAAAGTAGCACAGCGTGCAATGCCTGAAAAGGTATTCCATAGTAGGAAGAGTGTAGTGTGGCAATTTTTTAACCAAGATCCGAATGATCAGTCAAAAGTTATCTGTAAGAAATGCTCAAAGACCTTTAGCAGAGGGAAGAATCTTAAAAATTTAAATACAACGTGCACTTGCAAGTCTGGACTAACTATCAAACGTCCTGTACCGTTGGTGCACCTGCTCAGAATGAAGGTAGTCAGCAACGCTACATTGCTTCCCTCACTGTAAGCCCACCAGTTAGGACACCACCAGCAGCAAATGTGGAGGTATCGTCGCAAGGCCAAAGCAGTCAGGGAATCACAAGGTTATTGGTAGGAAACACTATGTAGGCCAACATCAAGAATACCATCACCAACCCTCCCTCTATCCGCCATGTCCACCACCACCCCCGCTAGTTCCACCATATGCAGCTCTCCAGTCCAACTCACCCTACAGGAGACTCTCGTTAGGAAAAGAAAGTACTCATCCTCTCATCTGCGTACACAGGGTTTGAACGCCCACATTGCTATACTAATCTCGTTAGAGATGATGCCCTACCCGTTGGTTGAAAGCGAAGCTTTCAAAGACCTGATGGCCTGCGCAGTACCACGCTATGACCTACCCAGTCGGCACTTCTTTGTGAGAAAAGCCATCTCAGCCCTCCACCAGCATGTCAATGACTTCATTGTCCATGCAATGAGGCAATCAGTCAGTGGAAAGGTGCACCTCACAACAGATGCATGGACCAGTAGGCATGGCCAGGGACGTTACGAGTCATCACGGCGCACTGGGTTAATGTGGTGGATGCAAGGTCCACAGGGGACAGCCATAGTGGGACAGTTCGGCTTAGCCCATGGTCTAGAAAACAGTTGGCTGTAGGCGTTCGCCACCCCTCCTCCTCCTCCAGAAACGAAAGCTCGTCCACAGAGCGCAGTCGCATGACCACTCCATCCGCAGCTGCCAGTGTTGCACATGAGGTGTCCCATTATCGAACAGCTAGTGGTAAGCGTCAGCAGGCTGTGTTACAAATGAAGTGTTTGGGCGACAACAGACACACCGCGGAAGTACTGGCCGAGTACTTACAGCAACAAACTCAGTCATGGCTTGTCAGTGTACATCTTGAGGCAGGCAAGGTAGTCAGTGATAACGGAAGGAATTTTATGGCTGCCATAGCCCTTTCAGAACTGAAACACATACCTGACCTGGCTCACACCTTGAACCTGGTGGTGCAGTGCTTCCTCAAAAATTATCTGGAGGTACCAGCCCTGCTCCTGAAGGTGCGAAGACTTTGCTCGCACATCCGCCGGTCGCCCGTACACTCCAGCCGTATGCTGAACCATCAGCGATCGCTGAATCTTCCCCAGCACCGCCTAATAATTGACATTCCAACAAGGTGAAACTCCACACTGCACATGATTCAGAGGCTGTGCAAACAGAGGCATGCTGTAATTAATTTGTGGGAGGATATACGTACATGGGCAGGTACTTGGATGGCAGACATGGAGTTGTCTGGTGTGCAGTGGTCGAAGCTGCAAGACCTCTGTCAAGTTCTTCAGTGTTTTGAGGAATGCACACGGCTGGTAAGTGCAGACGACCCCATCATAAGCATGAGCATCCCACTAATGCGTCTGCTCATGGAAAGTTTAACGCACATTAAGGAGCAGGCGTCTTCAGCCGAGGAGGAGGGAAGCCTTGATGACAGTCAGCCATTGTCTGCTCAGGGAACTCTCCTGGACGAGGTGGTGGATGAAGAGGAGGAGGAGGATGATGGGGATGAATATTTATGGGAGGAGGATGCTTCTCAGGGGCAATGAAACTGGTGGCGTTGCAAGGTCTGGTACAGGGTTTTTGCGGGACACAAGTGATGTTGATTTGCCAGAAAGTGCTCCTCAACCCAGCACAAGCAGTGAATTGACACCTGGAACATTGGCCCACATGGCTGAGTATGCCTTGCGTATCCTAAAAAGGGACCCCCGCATTATCAAAATGATGACCGATGACGATTACTGGTTGGCCTGCCTCCTGGATCCACGATATAAAGGAAAATTACAAAATATCATGCCACATGAGAACCTTGAGCAAATATTGGCTACCAAACAAGCAACTTTTGTAGACCGTTTGGTTCAGGCATTCCCAGCACACAGCGGCGGTGATGGTTCTCACACGAGCCGTAGGGTGAACATGGCAGAGGAATTAGAGGTGCATAAATCCGAAGTGGCGTTGGACAGAGGGGTTTTATGACCAGGTTGTGGAGTGATTTCGCAATGACCGCTGACACCACAGGTACTGCTGCATCGATTCAAAGTGACAGGAGACAGCATTTGTCCAGTATGGTTACGAACTACTTTTCCTCCCTTATCGATGTTCTCCCTCACACGTCATTCCCCTTTGATTATTGGGCATCTAAAACAGACACCTGGCCTGAATTGGCAGAATATGCATTACAGGAGCTCGCTTGCCCTGCTGCTAGTGTGCTATCAGAAAGAGTCTTCAGTGCTGCTGGTTCAATACTGACCGAAAAAAGGACACGTCTGGCTACCCAAAATGTTGATAATCAAACCTTCATTAAAATGAACCAATCATGGATTTCAAATGATTTTGCCCCACCTTCCCCTGCTGACACGTAGCTTGCCTGAAAAATGTCTTGCTTTTGGCCTCCTCTTACTGACTTCTCCAATTCCTCCATTTGCAGCTGCTGAATGTCCACCATAGGCCATTTTTATACCTCCCTAAATGGGCTGACTCCCCTCACAGCGCCGTAGTCAGCACCTGGCGCAAGCACCCGTGCGAGTGCTGTTTGCCTGGACAGGTGGGTGGCCCACTCTTGGGCGACGGCACTGGCACAGGGTCCCTCATAGTATAATGAAGTGTCTCTGATGGTGGTGGTGCACAACCAACGTCAGACACACCATCGTAATATGAGGGGCCCTGTGCCAGTACCGCCGCCCACGAGAGAGTGTTCTCCCCCAGCACGAACAGTGCTCTACCACTTGCAATACTTACCTCTCCCTGCTCCACCACTGTGTAGTCTGTGCTGTTAAATCCTTCAATGGCACTGCCAATACAAATTTGTTGAAATGATAGATGATAGTTAAAATATGCATGGGCCCTGGCCTCCATTTAGACCAGTTAATACTTTGCGCCTACTACCACTGTCTGCTACTCAGCAGAGGAGCCCAACCCTGTACCTAGCTATGCCACCTGTTTATTTATGAACATTTTTTTGGCAGACATTTAGCCCACTTTATTATTTGGGCCTACTAACTGTGTCTGCCACTCATTACAGTTTTCCTCCACTGAACAAAGCAATGCTGCCTGTTTAGTCCTGTTACCACATTTGAACTGCATTTAGCCTACTTTATTATTTGGGCCTACTAACTGTCTGCCACTCATTGCAGTTTTCCTCCACTGAACAAAGCAATGCCGCCTGTTTAGTCTTGTTACCACATTTGAACTGCATTTAGCCTACTTTATTATTTGGGCCTACTAACTGTGTCTGCCACTCATTACAGTTTTCCTCCACTGAACAAAGCAATGCCGCCTGTTTAGTCCGGTTACCACATTTGAACTGCATTTAGCCTACTTTATTATTTGGGCCTACTAACTGTGTCTGCCACTCATTACAGTTTTCCTCCACTGAACAAAGCAATGCCGCCTGTTTAGTCCTGTTACCACATTTGACCTGCATTTAGCCTACTTTATTATTTGGGCCTATATCTGTGTTTCCTCCTCATCCTGCCCATTGCCCAGCCACTGCTAGATGAGTCTGCTGGTACATTGACCCAGACCACTACATTCCCCTTGCACTCTACACAGCAAGAATCTGACCCTGCTGAAAGTCCGGTTCCCTTTCCCGCATACTATACCACCTTACACTGAGACAAAGAGGAAGGTGCAGATGAAAGTGCAGGTTCCTTCATCAGGTGGGGGGCATACTCATTGGCGACGTCACTGGCACAGGGCCCCTCATAGTACGCAAAAGTGTCTCTGCCAGTGGGAGGCGCCACCCGCCGTCAAACACACCGCCGTACTATGAGGGGCCCTGTGCCAGTGCCAACGAGTGGGCCCCCCTGCTTGCTCACAATCACAGCACTTTTAAAGTTGAAATACTTACCTCTCCCTGCTCCACTGCCGTGACGTATTCCGCGTTTCCTGGGCCCACGAAAATCTTGAGCCAGCCCTACCCCCCCACAACTTTAGCCAAATGACCCCCAGTTTTCAATGCCTAACTATTATTATAAAGTAAATTAAGATTGACAAGCTTAAGTAATAAGAATTGATTTTTTGGCATTAAAATGGGCACTGTAGGTGTTTTCCTGTCCTCCACTCACTGCCGACTTTGATTCCCCATTGACTTGCATTGGGTTTTGTGTTTCAGTCAGCCCTCGACTTTTCGCAATAATCGGCCGATTTCACCCAACCCGACTTTTGACAAAGTCGATCCGAAAAAAGTAAAAGTCACTCAACTCTACAGGTAACTATTACTGTTCAGAATTATTAGGCAACTTAATAAAAACCAAATATATTCCCATCTCACTTGTTTATTTTCACCAGGTAAACCAATATAACTGCATAAAATTTAGAAATAAACATTTCTGACATGCAAAAACAAAACCCCAAAAAATTATTGACCGATATAGCCGCCTTTCTTTATGATGATACTTAACAGCCTTCCATCCATAGATTCTGTCAGTTGCTTGATCTGTTTAGATCAACATTGCGTGCAGCAGCCACTACAGCCTCCCAGATGCTGTTCCGAGAGGTGTAATGTTTTCCCTCCCTGTAGATCTCACTTTTTATGAGGGATCACAGGTTCTCTATGGGGTTCAGATCAGGTGAGCAAGGGGGCCATGTCATTATTTTTTCTTCTTTCAGACCTTTACTGGCCAGCCATGCTGTGGAGTAGTTGGAGGCGCATGTGATGGCGCATTGTCCTGCATGAAAATCATGTTTTTCTTGAATGATACAGAGTTCTTCCTGTACTACTGCTTGAAGAAGTTGTCTTCCAGAAACTGGCAGTAGGTCTGGGAGTTGAGCTTCACTCCATCCTCAACCCGAAAAGGTATCTTTGATGATACCAGCCCATACCAGTACCCCACCTCCACCTTGCTGGCGTCTGAGTTGGAGTGGAGCTCTCTGCCCTTTACTGATCCAGCCTCTGGCCCATCAAGAGTCACTCTCATTTCATCAGTCCATAAAACCTTTGAAAAGTCAGTCTTAAGATATTTCTTGGCCCAGTCTTGACGTTTTATCCTATGTTTCTTGTTCAAAGGTGGTCATTTTTCAGCCTTCCTTACCTTGGCCATGTCCCTGAGTATCACACACCTTGTGCTTTTTGTTACTCCAGTAATGTTGCAGCTCTGAAATATGGCAAAACTGGTGGCAAATGGCATCTTGGGAGCTTCACGCTTGATTTTCCTCAATTTGTGGGCAGTTATTTTGGCTATTTGCCATGAAACCAGGGGCGGATTACAATGGGGTCAATCTGGGCGGTAGCCCAGGGCCCAGCGGTGTGAGGGGCCCTCGGCTACCGCTCAGATTGCCCGCCGCCAGTCAGGGCATTACTGCCCTGACTGGCATGTGGGCCAGGTGGGCAGAGAGGGGGCCCACATCGGGCCCCGTCTCATCTGCTCACCGGGCCCCTACCGGCGCTGCAGCAGATTCACCTGCATGTCAATAGTTAACAGCCGCCAGCCAACTGGAGGCTGGCAGCTGAAGTCGGCCACAGGGGCAGCGCACACGTCACCGGCATCTGACATCATTGTCAGTCGCCGGCGAGTGTGCGCTGCTGGAGGGAGCTCGCCGCTGGAGCACACAGGTCAGGTGAGGAGAACTCGTTTTTTTTTTTTTTGCTAACAGTAATCCGGGGGGCCCGGGCAGGCCAGAATGCTGGACACACTGGGGCAGATTGCTGGACACACTGGGGGCAATGCTGGAGACACTGGGGCAGATTGCTGGAGACAATGGGGCAGATTGCTGGAGTCGGACACACTGGGGGCAATGCTGGAGACAATGCTGGAGACACTGGGGCAGATTGCTTGTGGACACACTGGGGGCAATGCTGGACACACTGGGGCAGATTGATTGCTGGTGGACACACTGTCTGGGGGCAATGCTGGACACACGGGGCATATTGCTGGTGGACACAGTCTGGGGGCAATGCTGGACACACTGGGGCAGATTGCTGGTGGACACACTGTCTGGGGGCAATGCTGGACACACTGGGGCAGATTGCTGGTGGACACACTGTCTGGGGGCAATGCTGGACACACTGGGGCAGATTGCTGGACACACTGTCTGGGGGCAATTGTGGACACACGGGCAGATTGCTGGTGGACACACTGGGGGCAATGCTGGACACACTGGGGCAGATTGCTGGACACTCTGTCTGGGGGCAATGCTGGAGACACTGGGGCAGATAAAAAAAAAAATGTGACAAAACCAGCTCACCTACTAGGCATTTGTTGTGGGGAAGCCCGGATAACGTGCAGTCTTCACGTGAGGCAATGGAACAAATAGAGGAGAAAATCCAGCTTCCAAAAATTTCAAAATTTATTGAAGATAAAATCCAAGATCCAAAAACATGGTTCACAGGAGAAGAAATGGCAGCATGCTACATGTTTCGAACAATAAGTTCTTTTTCAAAGCTGCAGCTTTGAAAAAGAACTTATTGTTCGAAACATGTAGCATGCTGCCATTTCTTCTCCTGTGAACCATGTTTTTGGATCTTGGATTTTATCTTCAATAAATTTTGATATTTTTGGAAGCTGGATTTTCTCCTCTATTTGTTCCACTGGGGCAGATTGCTGGTGGACACATTGGGGGTAATGCTGGAGACACTGGGGCAGATTGCTGGACACACTGGGGGCAATGCTGGACACACTGGGGCAGATTGCTGGTGGACACACTGGGGGCAATGCTGGAGACACTGAGGCAGATTGCTGGACACACTGTCTGGGGGCAATGCTGAACACACTGGGGCAGATTGCTGGACACACTGGGGGTAATATGCTTGACACACTGGGGCAGATTGCTGGACACACTGTCTGGGGGCAATGCTGGACACACTGGGGCAGATTGCTGGACACACTGGGGGCAATGCTGGACACACTGGGGTAGATTGATGGTGGACACACTGGGGGCAATGCTGGAGACACTGAGGCAGATTGCTGGACACACTGTCTGGGGGCAATGCTGGACACACTGGGGCAGATTGCTGGACACACTGGGGGCAATGCTGGACACACTGGGGGCAATATGCTGGAGTCAGACACTGGGGCAGATTGCTGGACACACTGGGGCAATATGCTGGACATACTGGGGCAGATTGCTGGACACACTGGGGGTAATATGCTGGACACTCTGGGGCAGATTGCTGGACACACTGGGGCAATATGCTGGACACACAGGGCAGATTGCTGGACACACTGGGGGCAGGACTGGAGGCATGGGCAGAATGTAGATACGGGGCATGATTGGAGACATGGGGCAGAATGAAAGACATGGGGCAGGATTGGATCATGGGGCAGGATGGATAAGATGGAGACAGATGGGGCAAGATGGGGAGATCATATGGGGCAGGATGGGGAGATCATATGGGATAGAATGGATACTCAGGAGGGCAGGATGCGAGAACATATGGCTGGAGCCAGGAATGAGATAAACGGGGCCAGGATGGGGAATATTATTACCATAGGGCTAATTAAGGAATATTATTACTGCAGTGATGTATTTATTTTATTTTTTGAGTATACTGTTTTTGAGTATACGGTTTTAAATGGGGGGGGGGCGGTCCTGTTACTGTGCAGAGTGACACTGTCGCCTTTTTTTCTTCATGTGGTGTAATGTAGAAGTTGGGAAAAATTAAGTAATGTGTTCTGCAAGTGGAGCTTGAGATAAATGTGTTCTTTTCTGCAGAAACGAGTCCTGGCTGGAAGAAATGATGGCGGTCTGTGCTGGATGAAAGATGAAGGACTTCACCTAGAGACGTCACTGGTGAGTCAGTGTTACCTATACACTGACACTATACACTGTATACTATATACAGAGCTCCTGTGTACAATGTCACCAGTGATCACCGTATTACCTCTACACAGACACTGCATACTAAGTACAGATCTCCTGTGAATACTGGCACTTATGGTGATAGTATTGTGTTTTTTTTTTTTTAATTACTGATCAGTATTGTAGTATTCAGTCACTATGTGGTGGTAATATGTGGTCTGGAAATGGTGTTGCGGTATTTGTCCCTGGTATGTGCTATTTGGTCACCAAGTGGTGGTAATATGTGGTCTTGACATGGTGTAGCGGTATTTGTTCCTTGAATGTGATATTATTCGATCACTGTGGTTTTAATATGTGGTCTGGTCATGGTGCGGTGGTATTTGTTCCTTGTATGTGATATTAATCATTTTAAAAATTGAAAAATAAATCGCAATATACCTAAATTGTATTGCATATTTTAACAAATATTTAATAGGTTACAGTAGAGTAGGGGCCGGCCAAAAGTGTCTACTGTGTTATGGTGGCGGCTTACAAAATCTTTGTAACATGACACACATGACCCCGTCACATGACCGGGGGGCCCACAGTGTCTGAACAGCCTGGGGCCCTGGCTACCCTTAACCCACCCCTGCATGAAATGCTTGATTGTTCGGTGATCACGCTTCAAAAGTTTAGCAATTTCAAGACTGCTGCATCCCCTTGCAAGACATCTCACAATTTTGGACTTTTCAGAGCCCGACAAATCTCTCTTCTGACCCATGTTTTCAAAGGAAAGGAAGTTGCCTAATAATTAATAATACCTTATATAGGGTTTTGATGTCATTAGACAACACCCCTCCTCATTACAGAGATGCACTTCACCTGATGTACTTATTTGATGGTTGGCTCTCAAGCCTCAACAGCTTGGAGTAGGACAACATGTATAAAAAGTATCATGTGATCAAAATACAACTTGCCTAATAATTCTGCACACAGTGTAGTGAAAGAAGATAAATCAAAGTGCATGGGTGTATTTTACAAGCAAGACAAAAAGTCTCTTCCATAAGTGTATTTGTCATCCATACTTGATCCGTTTTTCACCTAAGCCTTTAGGGCTATTCACACGGCTGTTTTATTTTCCATGTTTCCATGTGCTATTTGAGCATGTGCCATTTTGTTTTGTTTTACAGATGAATACACCCATTAAGCTACAGTATATGGAAATAAAATCTTGATGCATCATTATATTAGTATTTCATTAGATTTTGCAGCTGTATTTGCATTCTTTGATATTATTTTGAATTGGGTAAATGGATATCTGTTTTTGCTCAGTAGAAAAAAATAGCAATGAATGCAAATGCAGAATCAAAAACTAATCAAATATTGAGGAAATACTGCTGGAATAATGATACATTCCCTTATATGTCCATACTGATGACCTGTTATAAAGGTAGCCAGTAAGTTTATTCTCGCTTCCCAAACACTAGAGCATTTCAGGGAAAATATACCTGGCTGCAAAATGAGTTTGATTTTCCATCACACCCAGTCTTAGCAACATTTTATTGTCTTCCAAAGGCTATATCCTCTTAAAGGAAGACCTATTATTTCGGGAGTGGGTGGTCTTGCCAGAATGAGGGTATTTTATATTAATGAGATATAGGGATGAGCGAGCCCGAATGGTAAAGTTCGGGGTCCACATCAAATACCTAGTGTCCATGCAATGAACCTGAACATGGACTTCTCCAGGAAGTCCTGTTCGGGTTCAGCAGTTCGAACATCGGGTGTTTCCCATGCTGTCATCTGTGTGACAGCGCGACAAACATCGGCTCTGGCAGTAACTAAATATTAGTATGAAAAAAAAATAATAAAATATATATGTATATATATATATATATATATATATATATATATATATATATATATATATATATATATATACATACAGTATATATATATATATATCTATATATATATATCTATATATATATATATATAGATATATATATAATAAAAGTGCACATATTTGGTATTGCCATGTCTGGAACGACCTGTCCTTTAAAACTGTCACACTAGTTAACCTTTAGTGAACACCATGAAAAATAAATAAATTGCAAGGCAAAAAAACAATGCTTTATCATAATATCGCTGAACAAAAGCTGGAATAAAACGCGATCAAAAGACGAATATAAATAAACATGGTACCACTGGAAATGTCATCTTGTCCCGCAAAAAACAAACTGCCATACAGCTTGATTAGCAGAAAAATAAAAAAGCTATAGCTCTCAGAATAAAGTGCTGCCAAAATAATTACTTTTGCTATAAAAATAGTTTTTTTTTGTAAAAGCGCCAATACATTAAAAAAATAATTGTGGTATCTCTGTAATCGTACTGACACGAAGAATATAACTGCCCTATCAATTTTACCACACGCACAATGACATAAAAATGACATTCTGCCTCTCAAAAATTGGAATAAAAGCAATAAAAAAGTCATGTATCTGAAAATCTTACCAATAAAAACAGCAACTCGTCCCGCAAAAAACAAAAATTCACCTTCACATGACTGTGGGCCGAAATATGGAAAAATTATAGCTCTCAAAATATGGTGATGCAAATAAAAAACAATTTTTAGTGTGTGACAGGAGTCAAACAGAAAAACCCAGTATAAATCTGGTGCCGCTGTAATAGCACCGACCCGAAGAATAAAGTCTCCTAATCACTTATACTGCATGAGTAACGGCATAAAAAATAAATAAAACCAATTCTTCACCTGCTGCTGATTTTTTTTCATTCTGCCTCCCAAAGATCGCAGTAAGGCTCAGCTTACATTTATCCTGTGCTCTGTGCTGAGCGCTTACACCAGGATTTCCTTGTAAATCTCTAAACTACGTGATTCAGACAGAACCCCAGGCAGAAAATTCCCTATAATAAGGCAGATGGAGGCACTGTGGATGCCATAGGACCTGTGATCCGGCTGTGTTAATTGGAGCGGCCCCCAGACGCAGGACGGCAGAGTACTCGCTACCGGGTCTATCGGTTCTGAGGATGTCACGGTGGCCCGACCCGGTCCGTGGTCCTGCAAAGGGGCGCCCAATAAAAGGTGTAGGTGGTGGTGTAGGTCGCAGTAAATAACGAGGACACAGGATTGCAGTCTCTTTACCTCTTTACTGAAGGCTTCGGCATCCGCAATCCAGAGCACTGTTAACAGGGCTGGCTGAGACCGGCTGGTCCGAAGGCACATCCAGAGTTCCCTTTGCAGGTGGAAATCAGTGCCTACCTACTAGCGCCTGGGTGTTGTAGTACTTCCCTGCTGAGCACCACGGGATAGTCCTCACAACTGTTGTGTATGTTTCTGTTCTCTCTCTCCGTCCCCCAGATGATATGGATAGGACGCACCCGTATGACGGGGTAGGCCTGGAGTTATTTTATAGGGACCCTAGAGACGCCCTTCTCCCACAATTGCCTCCATTGTCTTCATTAGGTGATTTAGGTGAGGCAGCAAACCTAAAATTAACTGCCCTACCGTTGGTTTGAAGTAATGCGTGGAGCCCAATACTTCCTCGGCGTTCCGGCTACGCGCCTCAGTAGAATGTTGCCGATCTCGGGGCACGACTCCTACTGGTTCTATCGCCTTTGTGCTGTGATCTCGTTTCTCACTTCTCCACAATATACTTCGCTTTGTGTCCTTTCTTAAGATGCCACCGCAATGAAGTGCAGGCGCGGCTCCATAACGATCTGTCCTTTTCGCTAGGCCTCTGCCAGGATCCCACCCCTGAAAAAAGAGAAAAGGCAAGGCGCCCCCAATGTGTCACACTGTTTAAAAAACACACATACAGTCCTTTGTAGGGAATGTGCTCACCTATTGGTGTTGTGAACCTGGGTCACAACTCCCAAGAAGGCATAATCGTAGCAGCAGGTCTCCACAAGAATCCAAAGGGATGCTGGAGGTAATAGTCTTAGGCGAACTGAAGACCGCGCACACGAGGTAGATTTAAGGTGGTTTATTGAAGCCTACGCGTTTCAAGAGCTATCTTGCTCTCTTCTTCAGGGCATATAGTACAAAACACAAATATGGGGTATATTTATACGAAAAGGAAGGGGAGGGGCCCCAAGGCCCTTGTACAATGATACATAAACACCTAATAAAACACATATTTAATAACATATAAAAACATTATTCTTAATAAAGAATAATAGTCGCCTAAGACTAGGATCCCACCCCTGACAGGGACCCCCTGAATCTTCCCAAGCAACCTCTTCTCTCACTAGGTGTTGCCTGGGCAAAACCTAGTCAGCTTCTCCCTAACTTCCTATCCAGCCCTCAGTTTTACCAGTGTGTGAGGAGTGGCCTAATACATAGAACCCTTTGCTCCCCCTGGTGGCCGGATTGTGAAGTGTAATGTGTGACTGTGATACCTGGTCAGGTGAACTCCTTTAGTGCCATCAGACGTACCATCACTCCCCTTAGTGGCGGAGCATCAGTACTGCAACGACCAGGACTCTGGGGCGCTGCATTAATCTTTTTAGGATTGCATAAAAGTGCTCTCGGCCACAATTTTGTGCACGTCTGAAAATGACAATGCTGAACAGAGGCCAGACGGAGTCCAGAGTAACTCTGCTGCCTCATTATAGTGAATGGATCCCTCGGGTGTTTCATCTGAATCTCATCACTCAGAGATTTAGATGGAAACCCCAAAGTAAGTGCTCAGTGTAGAATGCTGGATTAATGTGATCCCAAACATTATGCAAAATGTTCCCAATAGAAGCTTCAAATCAATCCACAAAAAAGCAAATCCCCACTCAGGGGTCATCTGATGGCACAAATACTGATAGCACAAAAGCTCTGAAAAAGCAAAATGGTGCCTCACCCTCCAAAATAAATTCAGCAAATTCTGCACTCGCAAATTCAAATGCCCCCTTCCTTTTAAGCCCCTCAGTGTAGCTAAACCACATATAGAGTCCGCATGTTTGACAATTTCAAAGTGATGAGAGCCTGCCTAATTTATGGGTGCGTTTCTTCAGGAGCATTAGCTGGACATAATGTACTGGAAACTTTAACATACCAGTCACTACAGCATACTGGTCACTACAACCGCAGTTTGCAATATTCACTTGACAACATTCATTACTGCTTGTTTCTGGAAAACACTCACGGAGTCAAAATCATCACTACACCTGTAGATAAATTCGCAAAGAGGTATAATTTCCAAAAGGGGGTCACTTGAAGGGGGGGATTCTGTTCTTCTAGCAATTAGGGGCTCTGTATATGGAGTCCACAAACTGTTCTAGGAAAATATGCGCTCCAGGAGGGAAATGGCGCCCTGTTCCTCCCAAGTCTTTCCATATGGCTAAGCAGCACAGTTCTTGTGTGAAAATGTAAAATCTGGGGCTAAAACAAAATTTTGGTGGTAAAAATGTTTTTTTTTTTTCTTCACTGCCCAATGGTATAAAATTCTGTGACACACCTGTGGTGTCAATAAGATCACTGAACCCCTAGATTAATTTGCTGAGAAGTGTAGTTTGTAAAATGGGGTCACTTATGGGGGGTTCTGCTATTCTGGCAACTCAGAGGCTCTCCAAGTGGGTCATGGTACCCAAAAACCATAACAGTTACATTTGCACTATAGTATGGCGCTCCTTCCCTTCTGAGCTTTGCACTGTGCCTGAAAAATATTTCCGGATTACATGTAGGGTATTGGCGAACTCAGAAAAAAATGAACCGCAGTCTGTTGTAGGAAAAAAAAATCCTATTAGCCCTTAGAAAAATTAAAAACTTGGGTCTCAAATAACATTTTTGTGGGGAAGTTGTGATTTTTTTTTTTCACAGCTCAACGTTATAAACTTCTGTGAAGCACCTTGGGGTTCAAGGTGCTCACCACACATCTAAGTACATTCCTTGAGAGGTCTAGTTTCCATTATGGGGGCACTTGTGGGGGCTTTCCTGTTGTGAATTCCGTTCTTGGGCTCCCTCCTGTGGTTGTGAATGGTACTTTTGGGAGTTCTGCCCTTGGGCTCCCTCTGGTGGGTTTGAGTGGAACTGCTGCTCCTGGAGTTTGGCCTGGCAGCTGACTTCACTAATCGGCTCCCTTGGCCTTGGTATTTAACAGGGCTCTGGTCTGTAATTCATGCCAGCTGTCAATGTTCTTCTAGGTTAGACTCAGTCTTCTCCTTTGATTTCTCTGATGGCCTGTCCATGTCAGCATAAGATAAGTTCTTGCTAGTTCTTGTACTTACTGTTCAGTTTAAAGTTATGTCTCTTTTTGTCCAACTTGTCATTATGAAACATTCAGGCTAGCTGGAAGCTCTGGGGAAGCAGAGTTGCCCCTCCACACCGTGAGTCGGTGTGGAGGTTATTTTTGTAATCTCTACGTGGATTTTAGGGTTCTATATACTGACCGCACAGTGCCCTTTCCTATTTCTGTCTATCTAGTCAGAGTTGGCCTCCTTTGCTAAAATCTGTTTTCATCCCTGCGTTTGTCATTTTCCTCTCCACTCACAGTCAATATATGTGGAGGGCTATCTTTACTTTGGGGAATTTCTCTGAGGCGAGATAGTTTTCTATTTCCATCTTTAGGGGTAGTTAGTTCTTAGGCTGTGAAGAGGCATCTAGGAAGTGACAGGAACGTCCCACGGCTATTTCTAGTGTTTGTGTTAGGATTAGGGATTGCGGTCAGTAAAGCTACCACCTCCTCAGAGCTTGTTCATGATCTATTTTACCCACCAGGTCATATCAGTGCTGCTCCGTACCCACCAGGTCATATCAGTGCTGCTCCGTACCCACCAGGTCATTTCAGTGCTGCTCCGTACCCACCAGGTCATATCAGTGCTGCTTCTTTCCCACCAGGTCATATCAGTGCTGCTCCATTTCCACCAGGTCATAACACTTTCCACTGTTTAGGCACATCAGAACCTCACCAAACGTGACATTGTGTTCGCAAATTGTTCCAACAAATTTTGCATTCAAAATGTTAAATAGCGCTCCTTTCCTTCTGAGCTCTGTCTTGCGCTCAAACAGTGTTTTTTCCCCATATATGGGATATTTGCATATTTGGGTCTAAAGTAAATTTTTGTGAAAAAAAGTTAAATGTTCATTTTTTTTCCACATTCCAAATATTCCTGTGAAGCACCTGAAGGGTTAATAAACTTCTTGAATGTGGTTTTGATTACCTTGAGGGTGCAGTTTATAGAATGGTATCATTTTGGAGCATTTTCTATCATATAGACCCCTCAAAGTCACTTCAAATGTGATGTGGTCCCTAAAAAATGGTTTTGTAAATTGTAAGAAAAAGGAGAAATCACTGGTCAACTTTTAACTCTTATAACTTCCTACCAAAAAGAAAAATTTAAAAACTGTGCTGATGAAAAGTAGACATGTGGGAAATGTTGTTCATTAACTATTTTGTGCGACACATATCTCTCAATTAAGGGCATAAGAATTCAAAGTTTGAAAATTTTAAAATTTTCTAAATTTAAACCAAATTTTCATTTTTTCCAAATAAACATAAGTTATATCAAAGAAATTTTACCACTGTCATGAAGTACAATATGTCACACAAAAAACAATCTCCGTTTCAGGGGGATTCGTTAAAGCGTTCGACCTATTACCTCTGTGAGGCAGTGAGGGGGATCATATGCGAGGGTCGATATGTGTCCCGCAGGATGCAGATGGAGTCCTATTAAACCTGTTAGAGTGCCTTGTGTTCACAGCAGGATGCCTGTGAGTCTCAAGGCAAAATAAAAGAAAGAATGGATTGGGTCCAAGTAGTGACTGTCAGATTTTTAAAAAAACCTGTTAAGGGCTTTTATTTTTAGAGGGATTTGCAGGTTTGGTAGTGGGGCGAATCCTTCTCTCCACTCTGGGTTTTGGAAGTGGCTCTATGACCTCAATTCCATTTAAATTTGTCAGTTTTACCTCGGGTGTGTAAGTGTTGGAGTTTGCAAGCTGCAGAGCAGGTGGCTCTGTGCAACCCAGGTCTGTGTGAAGCTAACACGGAGCCAGGGACTTCCAGGCGGCTAATGCACCCAAAAGACACAATGGTGCCATTGTCCATGGCAATGGGTTTTGAGTTGTGGACTGTGTGTGCAGAAACCTGGCTGCGATCCGGAGGACATTACTCCTATGTGTGAGTTCTGAAAATAAAGACACCATTTATGTTGAACTTTCTGTGGTCCCTGCCTATCTGTCGCACTGCACCAACCCCGTTGCACTATACCTCATAAAGTGACACTGGTCAGAATTGTAAAAATTGGTCTGGTCATTAACGTGCAAACCACCTTGGGGAGTAAAGGGGTTAAATGGGGTTTTCCTGATCCTGCCATCTACCATGGGATTTTCTTGCGTAAAAACTGTAAATATAAAGGTATTTAGTATACTCACCTAATTATCTTCCAACATTTAGCCAGATTATTTTTGAGGGGGCCAACACTGCCATCTTTAGTTTCTTACCGTTTATGTAGTTGAAGAATATGTTTGGATTATTTTTACTTTATTTGGCAATGTCTTAATCTTTGCTTTATTGATTTGCTTTTTACACATTTTTTTTCTAGTTATTTAATGCCTCTTGTTTGAATCTCTAATCTTTAATTTTATCATTTATTTCGCCCCTTACAGGTCTATTTAGCTATAGAGGTTGCCTCCTATTTCTAGCTTGTTTATTCCCATAGGATATACAGTGACTTGCACAAGTACTCATACCCCATGAACTTTTCCACATTTTTCACATCACATCCACAAACTTAAAAGTATTTTATGTGATATACCAACACAAAGTAGCAAGTATTTGTGAAGTGTAAAGGAAATGATACATAGTTTTCCAATTATTTTAAAAGGATAAATCTGAAAATTGTGACATATATTTGTATTCAGCCCCTTGTAGTCTGATACCCCTAAGTAAAATCCTGAGTGACCAATTGCCTCTGCCTCCTAAAGTCACATAATTAGTAAATTTAGTCCATCTGTGAGTAATTTATTCTCAGTATAACTACAACTGTTCTGTGAAGGCCTCAGAGGTTTGTTTGAGACCTCAACTAAAACTACTAAAATGTAGTCCAAACTCTGAACATCTCACAAAGCTCTGTTCAATCAATCATCCAAAACTGGAAGAAGTATGACACTACTGCAAACCTACCAAGAGATAGCCATCCACCTAAACTGACATCCCAAGCAAGGAGAGCACTAATTAGAGAAGCAGCCAAGAGGCCCATGGTCACTCTGAATTAGCTGCAGAAATCCACAGCTCAGGTGCGAGGATCTGTCCACAGCACAACTATTAATGCTCTCTCACACGAGCACATAACATGGCCGAGTGCTATCCCATGTTTTATTGGATAGCACTCTGCCCAATGTTATATTACGCATGCAGTGCCAACTAACACTCTTTTTCTCATGCCGATTTGGCATGGCAGCTGATTGTTGTTTGCATAGATGACCGAATTCTCTTGCATGAGAGAACATACGGTCATCTGACTTCAGCCTTAATCGTATACTCCACAAATAATGTGGATATACCATACCCACTGCAATGGAGCAGGGTTACTGCTGGAGGAGACAAGAATGGAGCGTTGCAGCAGGCTGGGATGAGGGGGTGTTCAGATGTGTGCCGCTGCAGGTATTCGGTGGTGCGGGGGCTCCGCCGACATTTTATGACAGCCCTGAGCCCCACACTTACATGGTTTACTATGCGGTGGACTACGGGAACATTTTAAGGGTATAAGAGCCAAGAAAAGGTCATTTATTTCTGATCTGCAACACTAAATGGCTTTAAATTTTTTCTATAGTACTTGGGCTAGGTTTCGGATATACCTGATAAAAATGGTGATTATAAGGAAAAGTTACAAAGATTGAGAATAATACCACCATTTAAAAGCAAAGTTGTGGCCCTGGCAAGTTTACCTTAGTCCACGACCGTAGTAGAAGTGAAAAATGATAATGGCTTTTTGTACTGCAGAGTTTTGTAAAACAAGGAAGCGGTAGGTGTTTACAGCGGTCGAACTTGGAGCTTAGTGACGTCACAATTTTCAGCCTCCAATCAAGTCCCTCCTTGGGATGCTGATTAGCTCTTGTGTTCTGATCGACACATTTCAAAAACAGCACTTTTCTTTGGCGGGATAATTAGCAGCATTGGCTGAATAGGCTCCACTATATAGTTCCTATTGCAGTGCCGCCCTCCAATTGTGTTAATTTCTAGTGGAAGCCGAATAGATCTATTTCGCTGTTTAATCCTTCTGGCTTTATAGTGTCCAGCTCAAATATCCACTGACATTTCACCCATGACATTTGTTTAACATAGTTGCCCCCTCTCCAATTTTGTTTCACTTTTTGAATGCCCCAAATCTGAGTGTCTTTGCAAAGATCTTTATGACAGACTAATGGTTTGGGTGATCCCAATTTTTTACTATTTTTAAGCAGATGTTCATTAATACATTTATTCATGGGTCTCTTTGTTCTTCCCACATAAATCTTATTGCAAGGGTATTGAATATAATAAATAATTCCATTAGAACTACAAGTGATATGGTCTCTGATCATGACTATCTCATCCATTTTGGAAATTCCTTCCTGTTAATGAGACGTAGTATACGGCATGTTTTGCACGTATTACATGGATAAAATCCCACTACTCCATTAGAGCTAGTTCATGGCATGGGTTCCTTTGTACAACCTACCTGAATACTAGCTTTACCTAAGCTTATTAGTCTTTATTAACCCTTGCACCTCCACTGAAGTGCGGGTTCAACATATATTATAATTATATCAGTTTGCAACAAGTGGATTTGTCAGATTTCCTGCATCTAGTGTGAGAAGATGCTAGTGTGCGCAATTGTAACCTCTTTATTGCATATCGACATTATAGGACTGCTATGACTGTCTAAGGGTGTCAACTCAACTGATAGAGCATAAGATAAACATATTGTATTGTGTAAACACAGGTCTTTATGTGTTTTTCCTTTCTGAGTTACCTGCTGATTTTATTATATTTGTATGTTCTTTCAATAGTGTCATAATAAACTCTGTTTTATGATGTATGATATTATTATTACTTAAGGTTGATTAATTGATTGGACCGTCAATATTGATTTCATTGTAGTAGTCTCCTGTTGATAAAACATTGTATTGAAAAAACTGCACACAGCCTAATAAGTGATACATTGCTGAAATCAGTGTCTCAGCCCCGACCACATGCTGCTCTCAGATTACATGGCAAAAACTGCTGACATATTCCCTTTAAGTTTGTGGGTGTAGGGTAAAATAATGTGGAAGAGTTCACAGGGTAGGGTATGAATACTTTATCAATGCACTGCATATTTTGGTTAATCTGCAGGTTAATAGCGTTATTCTGACAGGCGCCTGCACGCAGCTGAATGCGGGGGGGAGAAAAATAACTTCATTCTCCCTGGCAGCATTCGGTATGTTATGGAGGTGGGGGAAGTACTCTGAATATACAGAGCGAGCGCTGTACCCGCAGCTCCAGCCCTAGCCCTGACTGACACTGGCTCTACATTGAAGCCGGCTGTCAGATAGGGCCGGGGGCATGGTTACAGCGGCCACTCTGTATACTCAGAGTGGTGACTGACCGGCGCCACCCCGAATGCTACCCTTCCTGGTATATGCACCCCCGTCTTATAATATGCTCCCCCATGCTGATCCTCCATCCTGGTTCTCCAACCTGGTATATTCTCCTCCATCCTGGTCCCCATCCTAGTATATGCTCCCCCAAACTGGTATATGCTTATCCAGCCTGTCCCCCAACCTGATATATGCTCCCTTATCCTATAATATGCTCCCCCATGCTGATCCCCCATTCGGAAACATGCTCCCCTATGTTGGAATATGCTCCCCATCCTGGAATATGCTCCCCCATCCTGTTTCTCCATCCTGTTATATGCTCCCCCATCCTCCTGGTCCTCCATTTTGGTATATGTGCGTCCATCCTGGTCCCCCCATCCTGGAATATACTCTCCTATGATCGAATATGCTCCCCCTTCTTGATTCCCCATCCTGTTATATGCTTCCCTATCCTGGTCCTCCATTCTGGTATATGCTCCTCCATCCTGCGCCCTTCATCCTGGAATATACTCCCCCATCCTGGTCCCCCAACCTGGTATATGCTTCTCTATCCTGGCCCTCCATCCTGGTATATGCTTACTCATCCTGGTCCCCCAACCTGGTATATGCTCCCCCATCCTGGTATATGTACCCCATCCTGGTATATTTCCTGGTATATGCTCCCCCATCCTGGTATATGCACCTTATCCTGGTCCCCTATCCTGGTATAGGCTCTTCCATCCTGGTTCCCCTTCCTGGTAAATGCTACTCCATCCTGGTATATGCACCCCATCCTGGTAAACGCTCCCCTCATACTGGTCCCCCAAACTGGCATATGCTATGCTCCTCCATCCTAAAATATACTTCCCTATCGTGGAATATACTTCCTCATTCTGGTGTATGCTCCCCCATCCTACTATATGCTCTCCAACCTGCCTGCACTGCTTTTGATCCATCTATCCATCCATTCACCCACCAATACATACACACATGTAAGGAGGTGGCAGGTTGCCTCAGTTGCGCCCTCTCCTTCTCATTGTGGCCCCCGTACATCCTATATAAATATGTTGCATACCTTATTGCAAAATGTCTGTGTATTGTCATATGTAATGCTATGCACCATTTAATGTTATCCCCTTGTGCATTACACTGCACTGTGTTCATATTGTGTAATGTGGTTTAGTTCCCCTTTAAGTATCTGTGTTGTACTAAGTTAGGGACAGATGATAGTTAAATTGTGGGCTGGGTCAGCAGCAGGAAAGGCGGCAGGAAGCTGCTGTCCCCAGTCAGAAGCAAAGGTACCCTAGCCCTGAGCAGATGTATAGTAACAGCTGTGTCATTGCCAGACTCCCAGATGTGGAAAGATCTGTTGCCCCAGACTCAAGGACTCAAGAGGACCTGGTCCAAAGAACTAGAAAGAACTAAGGACCCCAACACGGGTCCCAAGGACTAAAAAGTACTAAAGACCGCAACACGGGCCCCAGGACTCTGGAAGGGCCCCCGCTGGAGGGGTTTTAAGCCCCCAGATCCCAGCGAGTGGACTACTGTGAATCTTTGGCACACTTTATGCAGTTAATAGCCTCTGTGTCTGTACTGTTACATACTTAGGCAGTTAACTGGTTCATGCAGCTTTACATGAACACCCGAGCCTTACACTATGGCTGGTCCAAATAACTAAAGCAATTGTTACCATCCACCTCTTGTGTCTCCCCTTTTCCTCATAGATTGTAAGCTTGCGAGCAGCAGGGCCCTCATTCCTCCTGGTATCTGTTTTGAACTGTGATTTCTGTTATGCTGTAATGTCTGTTGTCTGTATAAGTCCCCTCTATAAGTTGTAAAGCGCTGCGGAATATGTTGGCGCTATATAAATAAAATTATTATTATTATTATTATTTGGCTGCTGCAGCTGCTGTGGGTGCAGCTGTGGAGAGTGTCAGGGAGAGATCAGGAATCCAGTGTTGTACTCTTCTCCTTATATTCCATCCCTGTTCACTAAAAGTTATTCCCTGTTGGACAACAGTTGCCTTCTAGAACTCTAATTTGCCTGGACTACCATGGCTGGAGAGAGAGAGCAAGGTAAACTGCGGGAAAAGCTGTGTCGGTCCCATCTATTTATGTACAAGGGGTCGGAGGTGCTCGCTGACAGTATGCTCAGTGGACTGCGACTTAAAGTAACTCGGCCATAACTACCCTCCTGATCCGCCTTGTTACACATGCATAAAAAAATCCATTCTTACTCACCCTTTTCACACTTCCCTGCAGCGTGTCATCTGTGTTATTTAACCCCTTCATGACCCAGCCTATTTTGGCCTTAATGACCTTGCCGTTTTTTGCAATTCTGACCAGTGTCCCTTTATGAGGTAATAACTCAGGAACGCTTCAACGGATCCTTGCGGTTCTGAGATTGTTTTTTCGTGACATATTGGGCTTCATGTTAGTGGTAAATTTAGGTCGATAATTTCTGAGTTTATTTGTGAAAAAAAACGGAAATTTGGCGAAAATTTTGAAAATTTTGCAATTTTCACATTTTGAATTTTTATTCTGTTAAACCAGAGAGTTATGTGACACAAAATAGTTAATAAATAACATTTCCCACATGTCTACTTTACATCAGCACAATTTTGGAAAGAAATTTTTTTTTTGCTAGGAAGTTATAAGGGTTAAAATTTGACCAGTGATTTCTCATTTTTACAACAAAATTTACAAAACCATTTTTTTTAGGGACCACCTCACATTTGAAGTCAGTTTGAGGGTTCTATATGGCTGAAAATACCCAAAAGTGACACCATTCTAAAAACTGCACCCCTCAAGGTGCTCAAAACCACATTCAAGAAGTTTATTAACCCTTCAGGTGTTTCACAGCAGCAGAAGCAACAAATAGGGGAAAAATTAACATTTAACTTTTTAGTCACAAAAATGATCTTTTCGCAACAATTTTTTTATTTTCCCAAGGGTAAAAGGAGAAACTGGACCACGGATGTTGTTGTCCAATTTGTCCTGAGTACGCTGATGCCTCATATGTGGGGGTAAACCACTGTTTGGGCGCACGGCAGGGCTTGGAAGGGAAGGAGCGCCATTTGACTTTTTGAATGAAAAATTGGCTCCAATCTTTAGCGGACACCATGTCGCGTTTGGAGAGCCCCCGTGTGCCTAAACATTGGAGCTCCCCCACAAGTGACCCCATTTTGGAAACTAGACCCCCCAAGGAACTTATCTAGAAGCATAGTGAGCACTTTAAACCCCCAGGTGCTTCACAAATTAATCCGTAAAAATGAAAAAGTACTTTTTTTTCACACAAATTTTCTTTTAGCCTCAATTTTTTCATTTTCACATGGGCAACAGAATAAAATGGATCCTAAAATTTGTTGGGCAATTTCTCCTGAGTACTCCAATACCTCATATGTGGGGGTAAACCACTGTTTGGGCACATGGTAAGGCTCGGAAGGGAAGGAGCGCCATTTGACTTTTTGAATGAAAAATTATCTCCATCGTTAGCGGACACCATGTCAGGTTTGGAGAGCCCCTGTGTGCCTAAACATTGGAGCTCCCCCACAAGTGACCCCATTTTGGAAACTAGACCCCCCAAGGAACTTATCTAGATGCATAGTGAGCACTTTAAACCCTCAGGTGCTTCACAAATTGATCCGTAAAAATGAAAAAGTACTTTTTTTTCACACAAAATTTTTTTTAGCCTCAATTTTTTCATTTTCACATGGGCAACAGGATAAAATGGATCCTAAAATTTGTTGGGCAATTTCTCCTGAGTACGCCGATACCTCATATGTGGGGGTAAACCACTGTTTGGGTGCACGGCAAGGCTTGGAAGGGAAGGCGCGCCATTTGACTTTTTCAATGGAAAATTAGCTCCAATCGTTAGTGGACACCATGTTGCGTTCGGAGAGCCCCTGTGTGCCTAAACATTGGAGCTCCCCTACAAGTGACCCCATTTTGGAAACTAGACCCCCCAAGGAACTAATCTAGATGTATAGTGAGCACTTAAAACCCCCAGGTGCTTCACAGAAGTTTATAACGCAGAGCCATGAAAATAAAAAAAATATTTTTCTTTCCTCAAAAATGATTTTTAGCCCAGAGTTTTTTATTTTCCCAAGGATAATAGGAGAAATTGGACCCCAAATATTGTTGTCCAGTTTGTCCTGAGTACGATGATACCCCATATGTGGGGGTAAACCACTGTTTGGGCGCACGGCAGGGCTCGGAAGGGAAGGCATGCCATTTGGCTTTTTGAATGGAAAATTAGCTTCAATCATTAGCGGACACCATGTCGCGTTTGGAGAGCCCCTGTGTGCCTAAACATTGGAGCTCCCCTACAAGTGACCCCATTTTGGAAACTAGACCCCCCAAGGAACTAATCTAGATGTATAGTGAGCACTTAAAACCCCCCAGGTGTTTCACAGAAGTTTATAACGCAGAGCCATGAAAATAAAAAAATATTTTTCTTTCCTCAAAAATGATTTTTAGCCCGGAGTTTTTTATTTTCCCAAGGATAATAGGAGAAATTGGACCCCAAATGTTGTTGTGCAGTTTGTCCTGAGTACGATGATACCCCATATGTGGGGGTAAACCACTGTTTTAGCACACGTCGGGGAGCGGAAGGGAAGTACTGACGTTTTGAAATGCAGACTTTAATGGAATGCTCTGCGGGCGTCACGTTGCATTTGCAGAGCCCCTGATGTGCCTAAACAGTAGGAACTCCCCACAATTGACCCCACTTTGGAAACTAGACCCCCAAGGGAACTTATCTAGATGTGTGGTGAGCACTTTGAACCCCCAAGTGCTTCACAGAAGTTTATAACGCAGAGCCGTGAAAATAAAAAATGTGTTTTCTTTCCTCAAAACTATTTTTTTAGCCCAGAATTTTTTAATTTTCCCAAGGGTAACAGGAAAAATTTGACCCCAAAAGTTGTTGTCCAGTTTCTCCTGAGTACGCTGATACCCCATATGTGGGGGTAAACCACTGTTTGGGCACATGGCGGGGCTCGGAAGGGAAGTAGTGACGATTTGGAATGCAGACTTTGATGGAATGGTCTGCGGGAATCATGTTACGTTTGCAGAGCCCCTGATGTGCCTAAACAGTAGAAACCCCCAACAAGTGACCCCATTTTGGAAACTAGACCCCCCAAGGAACTTATCTAGATGTGTGGTGAGCACGTTCAACCCCCAAGTGCTTCACAGAAGTTTACAACGCAGAGCCGTGAAAATAAAAAATAATTTTTCTTTCCTCAAAAAAGATGTTTTAGCAAGCAATTGTTTATTTTCACAAGGGTAACAGGAGAAATTGGACCCCAATATTTGTTGCCAGTTTGTTGTGAGTACGCTGATACCTCATATGTGGGGGTAAACCACTGTTTGGGCGCACGTCAGGGATCGGAAGGGAAGTAGTGACATTTGAAATGCAGACTTTGATGGAATGGTCTGCGGGCGTCACATTGCATTTGCAGAGCCCCTGATGTGCCTAAACAGTAGAAACACCCCACAAGTGACCCCATTTTGGAATCTAGACCCCAAAAGGATCTTATCTAGATGTGTGGTGAGCACTTTCAACCCCCAAGTGTTTCACATAAGTTTATAACGTAGAGCCGTGAAAATAAAAAATAATTGTTCTTTCCTCAAAATTATGTTTTAGCAAGTAATTTTTTTTTTTGCAAGGGTAACAGGAGAAATTGGACCCCAATAGTTGTTGCCCAGTTTGTCCTGAGTACGCTGGTATCCCATATGTGGGGGTAAACCACTGTTTGGGCGCACGTCGGGGCTTGGAAGGGAGGGCGCACCATTTGACTTTTTGAACGCAAGATTGGCTGGAATCAATGGTGGCGCCATGTTGCATTTGGAGACTCCTGATGTGCCTAAACAGTGGAAACCCCTCAATTCTAACTTCAACACTAACCCCAACACACCCCTAACCCTAATCCCAACTGTAGCCATAACCATAATCACAACCCTATCCCCAACACACCCCTAACCACAACCCTAACCCCAACACACCCGTAACCCTAAATCCAACCCTAATCCTAACCCTAATCCCAACCCTACCCACAACTGTAACCCCAACACAACCCCAACCCTATCCTTAACCCTAACCACAAGCCTAATCTTAACCCTATTTCCAACCCTAGCCCTAATTCCAACCCTAAGGGTACCGTCTCACATAACGATTTACCAACGATCACGACCAGCGATACGACCTGGCCGTGATAGTTGGAAAGTCATTGTGTGGTCGCTGGGGAGCTGTCACACAGACCGCTCTCCAGCGACCAACGATGCCAAGGTCCCAGGTAACCAGGGTAAACATCGGGTTACTAAGCGCAGGGCCGCGCTTAGTAACCCGATGTTTACCGTGGTTACCAGCGTAAAAGTAAAAAAAAAAAAACGTACATACTCACATTTCGGTGTCCTTCAGGTCCCTTGCCGTCTGCTTCCCGCTCTGACTGAGTGCCGCCATACAGTGAGAGCAGAGCGCAGCGGTGACGTCACTGCTGTGCTGTGCTCTCACTTTCCAGCCGGCAGACAGTCAGAGCGGGAAGCAGACGGCAAGGGACCTGAAGGACACCGAAATGTGAGTATGTACGTTTTTTTTTTTTTTTTTACTTTTACGCTGGTAACCACGGTAAACATCGGGTTACTAAGTGCGGCCCTGCGCTTAGTAACCCGATGTTTACCCTGGTTACAAGTGAACGCATCGCTGGATCGCTGTCACACACAACGATCCAGCGATGACAGCGGGAGATCCAGCGACGAAAGAAAGTTCCAAACGATCTGCTACGACGTACGATTCTCAGCAGGGTCCCTGATCGCTGCTGCGTGTCAGACACAGCGATATCGTATGGATATCGCTGGAACGTCACGGATCGTACCGTCGTAGCGATCAAAGTGCCACTGTGAGACGGTACCCTAACTCTAATTCCAACCCTAACCCTAAGGCTATGTGCCCACTTTGCGGATTCGTGTGAGATTTTTCCGCACCATTTTTGAAAAATCTGCAGGTAAAAGGCACTGCGTTTTACCTACGGATTTCCAGTGTTTTTTTGTGCGGATTTCACCTGCGGATTCCTATTGACGAACAGGTGTAAAACGCTGCGGAATCCGCACAAAGAATTGACATGCTGCGGAAAATACAACGCAGCGTTTCTGCCCGGAATTTTCCGCACCATGGGCACAGTGGATTTGGTTTTCCTTAGGTGTACATGGTACTGTAAACCTGATGGGAAAACTGCTTCGAATTCGCAGCGGCCAATCCGCTGCGGATCCGCGGCCAATCCGCTGCGGATCCGCGGCCAATCCGCTGCGTATCAGCTGCCGATCCGCTGCGGATCCGCTGCGGATCCGCTGCGGATCCGCGGCCGATCCGCTGCGGATCCGCGGCCGATCCGCTGCGGATCCGCGGCCAAATCCGCACTGTGTGCACATGCCATAACCCTAACCCTACCCCTAACCCTAACCCTACCCCTAGTTCTAGTTCTAACCCTAACCGTAGTGGAAAAAAAAAATATATATATTTTCTTTATTTTATTATTGTCCCTACCTATGGGGGTGATAAAGGGGGGGGGGTTATTTATTATTTTTTTATTTTGATCGCTGTGATAGAACCTACCACAGCGATCAAAATGTACTTTGCTGGCCGGCAGATGCGGCGGGCGCACTGCGCATGCGCCCGCCATTTTGGAAGATGGCGGCGCCCAGGGAGAAGACGGACCGACTTCGGGAGGCTCGGTAAGTATGAGGGCGTGGTGGGGGGGTGGATCGGAGCACAGGGGGGGGATCGGAGGACCGGGGGAGCGGACAGGAGCACGGGGGAGCGGACAGGAGCACGGGGGAGCGGACAGGGGGACGGAGGGGGGTACCGGAGAGAACGGAGGACTGGGGAGGAGATCGGGGGCGGTGGGGGGGGGCAGAACATGATTTCCAGCCATGGCAGATGCTATTGCAGCATCGGCCATGGCTGGATTGCAATATTTCACCATTTTCATAGGTGAAATATTGCAAATTGCTCTGATTGGCTGTTGCACTTTCAACAGCCAATCAGAGCGATCGTAGCCACGTGGGGGCAAAGCCACCCCCCCTGGGCTGAAGTACAACTCCCCCTCTCGCTGCAGATCGGTTGAAATAGGAGTTAACCCTTTCACCCGATCTGCAGAGACGCGATCATTCCATGACGCATACGCTGCGTCATAGGTCGCATTGGCACAGACTTTCATGACGCAGTGTATGCGTCAAAGGTCGCGAAGGGGTTAAACACAATATTGCCGGAGTCAGCGCATACCTCGGTATTTAGCACCATTTTGTTGAAGATACTATGAGCAAATTTGTCTTTATCAAAATGGCGCTAGAGTTTGCGCTATGTGCAGGCGCTGATTCTGGTACCACACACCTACTCCAGCCTTGCCGGAGAACACGGTATGTCCTCATGGTGCCGGAGATTGCGGTATGCATAGGCGCTGACCGCACACAGCGATCTCCAGCTCTGCATTCCTCCATCCTCGTCCTCCTTCTTATCACCACTGGATGTGTCAGAGTTCAGCCAAACTGCACAGGCACAGTCTATAGATGCTTTTAATATAGTTGCTTTTCCTTTAGCTGAAATACAACCTGCAACTCACTGCAATGTCTACAAAAGACCATTCAATGTGGAGGAATGTAAATTTATGCACATGGACACTAATAATATGTGGGCAGCTTATGCTCTAGAAGTAAAACTAGGAGAATCACTTTGTGAGAAGGATCAGGGTGTACTTGTAGATGATAGACTAAAGAACAACATGCAATGTTAATCATTGGCTTCAAAGGCCAGCAGGATATTGTCATGAATTAAGAGATATGAACTCAAGGGACAGGGATGTAATACTGCCACTTTACAAAGTGAAATACTACTCTTTATTACGATCACATCTGGAATGCTCAGATTTGGGCATCAGTTCAAAAAAGGATGCCATTGAACTAGAAAAGGTAGAAAGAAAAGCCATAAAACTGATAACAGGTATTGAAAATAATTATTGTATTTATTATAATTTGTATTTTAATTATTATTATAGGTATAGGGAAAAATTAAAAGGATTCCATTTGTTTAGTCTTGAGAAAACTGTGCAAATACATAAATAGCTGATACAAAAAGAATGATCAAAGCCTTTTCATGTAAAACCCCCTAAATACAAGGTGGTATGCCCTCTGTATGGGAAAAGACAGGTTAGTTCTCCAAAAGAGACAATGCTTCTTTACCATGAGAACTACTAATCTGTGGCATAGTCTACATCAGGAGCTGGCTACAGTGGGAACAATTCATGATTTTGGATGTTTTTAGGCAAAAATTACGTAAATAATGTCAATGTTTAAATTCTTCTGAAAGTTTGTTCCAGTGGATCAACAATTGGGAACAGATGCGAAAGATTGTCTCTTAGGCCGGGGTCACACTTGCGAGTGCGATGCGAGAAACTCGCATCAATACCCGGCACTCAGGACCCCACAGTGTGCAACTGCATAGAAATACATGCAGCTGCATGCTCCAGTACGAGTGTCAGGTATTGATGCGAGAGACTCGTGTGACTTTCTCGCATCACACTCGCAAGTGTGACCCCGGCCTTAGGCTCAGACTTGATCATGCATTATGGTTGTACATATATTCCATCCCTTTTATAATCTTCCATCCTGTGGTAGAACTTGATGATTGTGTATTTTTTTCACCATATTAATTGTGTAACTGTAAGAAACAGAAGAAATAAAGCTATGTTCTGTCCTTATCTCAGGACCATCCATTTTTCCATATAAAGGAGTCCATGACATTGGTATTGTTCGATAGCTCGGTAGGACTCTCCCACCTTTCAGCCCCAACCCCCAATTTCACCAGATAAACCCCATCCCCAATAACGACAGGATTCAAAACTTGGATAATAATTGACCACAGCGGCCTTTATTATAAACATACAAACATAACAGTAAAGTAACGTGGGGAGGTCCTTGAAGCTCCAAACTGGTGGTAAACTATGATATAGAGTGGACAGAAAACAGACCATAATTTACTCCCAGCCATTACCACACTGGCTCGGGAGCACCAAAATACCTCGAAGGGTTACCATTGTCCACTTAACAGTTGGGAATCCGGCCCACCATTGCCAAGATCCCCCCAAACCACCAGACCTGAAACCAAACTTTACACCAACTGAAGAATCCGTATCCCGACGGATCCCCCAGGCCAATGTAGCTCCAACTCCAAGGACCCTTCCCACCACCACAACGAGGGTAATTGAACACCTCAAATACCCGAGGCCCCCCCACACTTGACCGCTATGGCCCTTTCAATGCTGCTCTGCAGTCCGAGGACCCACAAATCGATGTCCACCGCATTCAAATGGACACTGTCTCCCAGGAGAAAATCCTCCCCCCCTTTCTCCAATTCAAAATGATGGATGAACAGGCCTCCGTTCCTGACGACAAAACTAGATACCGCCCGATTTACCTTAATTCTAGCTTTGTTAATCCTGTCCACAGATCTGGCATGTCGCCAGTACCTCCTTGGGACGATTTCGGACCATACCACGAGCAAATTTCAGAAAGACACCCATAGCCTGAGCAGATCGTGTTTAATATCCTGTATTAATTCACGACATGGGCGAACCCCCAAATCATTTCCCCAAACGTGCAAAACTAAAATGTCAGGAGGTCTATCTAACCGAATACCATTATGTACCTCCTGCATAACCCCGCTCCAACACAAACCCCGAAAACCCAACCACCTGACCACAGCCACGTCTTTGGATAAACCGAGTTGACGTCCTTCCCCCCCGAACATCCGCATGCCTCGCGCCCCAATAAATGTAGGAGTGGCCAACGATCCAAACCAACAGAGGACTTCGACCTAGAAAATACAAACAACTTAGAGTCCACTCAAATGAAACAGCAAATACAGACCTTCAAGAAAAAACCCAAGCCTTCACGGTCTAACATAGCTCTTGTAACGTCCAGACTCCCATCTGCCGATCCTCTGAACCAATTCAGGGGTCAAAACCCCCAAAGCCAGCTCAGGCGCGGCCCCAATACGAAATGAGTGTGATGCAAAAGGAGAAACATCTAAACCCAGCCCCGACAAAAAAAAAAAACTGCAACAAACTGGAATTTGGATTGGAAAGATCCATCCTCATGACACAACAAAGGACCATTCACGGACGGCCGAAAACTATTAAAAACCTGCCAACAATGAACAGGACACATGAGCGAACCATGGACCGCGCCCAACTCTACTCGTTTACCTTTCCCTGCCTGGTCCATCTTTGATCGACGTATCCAGGAATGTAAATGACCCTCAATAAGCACCACGTCCCTGGCCCAAAGCCCCCCTTGTCTATATGTGGTGGGAGACACAATCTCCCCAACCCTCAGAGCCCCAAAAAATGCCAGGGAAAAGGCTAGATGAAAAAGAGCCGCCTCAAAGTTGGATATGCAAATCTCATCCAAACGCGCGCCCACCAGTTCCAACATGCGAAAAGAGACCGGGCGCCTGTGATCCCCTTGCCCCACCTTTCTTCTAAAACCTTTTACCGCCTGCCTTACCAGAAACAACTTTGTCAAGTCCCGCAATCCTCGAAGCTGGAAACCGAAGTCCAAAGCTGCCCGAACTCTATCCACCTTCGTTGCCGACCACCCCTCATCAGCGCCGCATCTCAACCACAACAACAAAGCACCCAGTCGGTCATCACCCGCGTTAGTAGCCCCACATGACACCAACCAAGATTCCCAATCACACCATACCGACCGATACGCCGACCACGTGCTGGGTGCCAAAGATGCGTGAATCAAAGGTCCTGCAGCCCGGATACCACGCTCCAAAGCTCCGGCGGGTGGTCCAGACCCATCTCCTCCGCATCCGGGGCCAGAGACTGAAAACGTTCCCACTGAAACCAAGACAAAGAGTCAGCAACAGAATTCTCCACTCAAGCACATGAGCCGCCGTAATATACGCATTGATAGACATGCAAAACAACACCAACTGATGAAGAACCCTGATAACCGGGGGAGAATATGCCGTCAAACTATTTATGACACACAACTGCCATATTGTCACAATTAAAACGGACCCTTCGATTGCACAAATCCTCCTTCCACAGATAAACAGCAACCAGCATAGGAAAAATTTCCAACAAAGTGACATTTTTTACTAAACCAGACGCGAACCAGTCATCGGGCCACCTAGTGGAACACCACCGGCCTCCAAAAAAGGCACCAAAACCAACACCGCCCGAAGCATCGGTAAACAAATCCAAATCAGCGTTGCCCACCACATCCTCCATCAGCAATGAACGGCTATTGTACCGTGCCAGAAAACTGTCCCACACTGCCAAATCGACCTTGTGCTCGCTAGACAAGCAAACAAAATGATGCGGGGCCTTAACCCCCGCTGTGGCGCCGGCTAGCCTCCGCAGAAACACCCTCCCCATCGGGATGATCCTGCAAGCAAAATTCAATTTTCCGAGAAGAGACTGAACCTCACGCAATGGCAGCTTTTTTAAGCGAAGTGCCCGAGCCACTTCGCTTCTCAATCCAATCACTTTCTCCTCAGGTAACCGAAACTCCCAGTTAACCAAGTCGATAACAATGCCCAGGAACGAAAGACTCGTGCTAAGCCCTTCTGTTGTCTCTGGCGGCAACGGAACACCAAAACGTTCCGCTACCCATATCACTGTCCTCAAGACCATGTCACAACATCCGGAATGACCCGGCCCAATGCACAAAAAGTCATCCAAATAGTGTATCACTGAATCTAAACCTGACACATCCCGAACGACCCACTCAAGAAAGGAACTAAAAGCCTCGAAGTATGCGCAAGACAACGAGCAACCCATCGGCAAACACCTATCAACGTAAAAACCTCACGCTATCTGGATGAACGGGTAATAAACGAAAAGCCGACTCAATATCGGTCTTGGCCAACAGCGCACCCCTACCACAACTACACACCCAGCGTGCAGCCTCATCAAAGGACGCATAAACCAAGGAGCAAATCTCTGGGTCTATCCCGTCATTCACGGACCTTCCCCAAGAGTAAGACAAATGCTGAATCAGCCTAAACTTGTTCGATTCCTTCTTCGGAACCACGCCCAATTGCGAAACTACCAAATCCTCTAGCGGCAGAATGGGAAAAGGTCCGGACATTCTCCCCAACGAAACCTCCTGACTTAACTTGTCCGAAACCACAGCAGCGTGTAACTCAGCTGATCTTAAATTCTTCAAAACTTGAGGGATACCAAAAGGAGGAGCGGGTATACGAAAACCATCCTGAAAACCTAATAACAACTCAGCTTTTTCCTTATCCGGGAACCTATTTAGATAAGGGGGACCATCGCGTCCAGCCTCACTGGCGTCGCCCCTTTTGAATTACCCTCTGGCTTCCCTTTCTTCTTAAAGCACTTGGCGGCACCATGGGAAGATCCAGTGCAGTGCGAGCACGCGTGCTTGAACTTACAGGTAGCTCCGAATTTGCACTGGCCGTTGTTAAACTGCCAGCATAAACCGTGCTTCTGGCCTCCCGATTGTCCGGACTGACCCCCTGATCCCGAAGAACTTCCTTGTGATGTGGTGTGGCTGGCAGTTCCGGCCCCACCTTGAAAGGAATGGCCAAATTTCGTCAGTGCCATAACCCGCAACCACAAACCGATGTCCTTCTGATCCCATCTAATCGCCGGACGAACCGCCTTCCGCTGCCTAAACTGCTCGTCGTACCGGAGCCAGACCTGACCCCCATATGCCCTATGCACCTCACCTATCAAATCCATATAGCAAAATAAGGCGGAACAGTTTTCAGGAGCCTTCTCGCCAACCATGCTTGCCAAAATCGCAAACGCTTGTAGCCAATTCACGAAAGTCTGAGGAATAAGACGCCATCTCCACTTTTCCTCATACTCCTTCTTGCTGTCCTCCTTCTTGCTCTTATCTAAATTAAATTTCTCCAAAGGAAGGAGCGAGAAGATCTCCACGTATTCATCCTTCCTAATCTTCTCCCTGACTTCCTTTTTTAAATGAGCCCCCAACGGCCCTTCAAAACAAACCTCGCCCCGCACTTTATCGTCCAAACGAATCCCGCTTTCCTTCTCTTTTTCAGTCTGCACTGACACAGACACGGGTTTCTGATGACCTACTCAGTGCCGCAGAACCCCCGCCAGGCACCCCTAGACCTAAATCCATAGCACCCACCCACGCCGCCAGCGGTGGCGGCACCGACCTAACGCCTCCCAACCGTGTAAGCAACTCGCGGATGCTAGACAACTACCCCTTCATTCCCCAAATTCGACCGAACCCTCGAATGCTCCCCTGTAACCACAGCCCCACCCGCCTGACTAACCCCAACTACCGGGGAAAGCGATAACATCGGTGACAAAACAGACATATAGTTGTCCTCACCAAGCTGCAGGGGAGATGGAGTCCCCCCAGCCGCAGTCGTCCCGCTCGTCCAGCCGTCACCTGCTCCTGATCCGCTCTGTGGCACCCCTGGATCTGAGGCTCGCAGTGCAATGTGGACCGTAATGTTCCGGCCCCGTCCAGGCCTGCTGCCATCGATCCTGATGCGGCCCGATACGAAGGTACCCCGAGCACGGGCCCACCGCCGGAGATGTTCCCAACAGACCCTCGGGTACGGCTCCCTCCAGATCCGGCCAACGATGCAGGAGAAGGTCCATTGTCCCTGGTCGGGCACGGCAGTCCCGCAAGTCTGGCGGCGCTGCCCGCCGCTGCAGCCGCAGAAGCTCTCCCCCGCTGTCTCGATCGTGCTGGGGAAGCGGGCCGCCCGGCGGCAGCATCACCGTGGCGCCCCGCTGTGACGTCACCGGAAGTACCCGACGATCCGGTGCATGAAGGCCCCACCCCTTGGAGCGAAAGAGGAGAGGGCCTATCAACCGCCGCAGGCCCCAGCGCGGCAGGCAGATTCGTCCCGGACCGGGCCCTGCTTGGACACTTGCGAGCGGGCACTCGGTCTGGAGGGTCTCTGGCAGGGCTCCTGCGCTGAGGCTGAGGCGCATCCGGGGACAATCGCTCTGGGGGCCGGACCCGCCGGGAGCGACGCTCACCTCCAGCCACCGACGGGACATCCCCACTGCCTCCGCCCAATATGCCGGTCACCTGGGCTTCTAGCCAGCCAGGAGGCTGATTTGCAGCAGCCACCTGCAGCCTCTGCAGCACCTGCTCGACCGACGCCATCTGGTATGTCTCTCTTGATTGGCCTCCAAAGCGGGAACTGGCCAAACCCCACCCCCTCATTGCTCTATAAACCCCCCAATGCATATTTCCCCCCTTCCCTTAAACATAACCCCACCCTCTACCCTTCTGCTCCAAACCCTGGTCATGTCGGCCTGCACGTACGCCGTCTGGGGGAGGGGACGGCTCGCTCCGGCCTGCTCTTTATACAACAATTACCTAAACCACGAGATGAAGTACACCTCTATATGGATTTATTTCAAATGACAATTCAAGCAAGAGAAAAAAATTGCCCAAGTCAAAGCTATCTTCATCAAAGATAACGTACAAATAGGACTTCCGCACAAAACTTTTGATTCACAAATATGGCAACTACCATATCCTAATTAAACCAGAATATGATATAGGATGGCTTCAGAACTGGGATCTTACCTTTCAGAATTCGTCTTCAAAACCAGGACCAAATATTTTTTGCAAATCCAAAGCTTGTGGAGCGACTATTTAGATTTTGTATAACCAGAGGTGCAGTTCTTCTTGATCGCGTATGCCTAATACGGTTTTCCGTCGGGCGTAAACCTAAATACCAACAACCCCGACATACTGTCCTGACCCATTCCTTGCATAAAACACAAACAATATGTTCTTTGGATAATTTTTGGCCACAGCGGCCAACTTTTATTAACAAAACAATAACATAAACAGTAATACAATCAGAATATAAATGCGAGAGGAGGGTTCTGGGAGCTAAAAGATCTGGCAAAACCCCCAAAATGAAGATCAACCACCATGTTACCCTCAGCCGTACATCACCAGCTCGAGGGCACCGTACATCCCGTTCCGGGAAGAGAAACCACCAAAAGCTCCCAGGGTAAAACCCCGTCCAGAGCCCATACCAAATGCCAGATCAAACCCCACACCATTTTCAATTGTCTGTAATTATGTTACAATTCGTTCCCCCTACCAATCAGCGTGAACTCCAAGAACCCCCACCCCCCACCAACCACGAACAGCCCTGATCACCTCAGGCTCGTGAGTGCCCCAACGCCACCAACGCTCTCTCCACCCCCTCTTGTAAAGCCAATGTACACAAATCGATCCCAATCGCATTTAAATGAACTCCATCCTCCAACCAGTAATTACCGACCGCCGATTCCAATTCGAAATGCCTGACGCTAATACCCCCATTTCTGGAAACAAAACCTGACACTGCCCTGTTTAATTTTACCCTAGCTCTGTTAATCCCCTTCAAAGATCTAGCTACCCTCCACCTCTTCCTAGGCACAATATCCAACCACACGGTCAAAACTCCCAGAAACGATCTCCACAACCTCAAAAAATTGAACCGTATATCTCTGATTAATTCTCTAACCGGTCTTACCCCCAAATCATTCCCCCCCATATGCACGACCAAAATGGCAGGCTGTCTATCCAAGCGAACAGCCCTGGAAAATTCAGAAAGGACCCTAACTCCAAACCATCCCCCTATATCCCAACCAACGAATGACCACTTGCTGCCTACTAAAACTCAGTTGCCTACCGTCCGGCCTGACATCGGCACGCAGCGCCCCCCAATGCACGAACGAATGTCCGAAGATCCAGGCTAAATAGGGGAAACCACCTGCAACAAGATACATGAAAACACTCAACTTCAGCACAATAACATGACATGCCACCCAAAAATTAATGACGAACATAACTTAACTTAAGTATCGATCCAAAGTCCACCTGCCAATTCTCCATATTGCATCCGCACCTAAACCCAAACTATCAGCTTCCGATGCGGCCCCAATCCTAAAGGAATGCGACCCGAACATATCCGGAGGAAGCCCCAACGCCTGCAAACCCCTTTTCAATACCGCAATAAACTGAAATCGAGACAGAAATGCACCCCGCGTGACACAACAAAGGGCCTACTCTACCTGACCACAAGCGTCAATAGGCTTTCAGACATCCTCTCGGGCACATCAATGACCCGTTAACCCAACACCACACGTTTTTCTCTTCCAAACTGGTCAGTCTTCGAACGTCGAATCCAAAAAACAATACCCCCCGTCCAAAAATCGACATCCTCTGCCAACAAACCTCCTGCCCTGTTCCTGGAGCTTGACACAAGCTCGCCAACGCACATGGCACAAAAAAAAGGCTAAAGAAAAAGCAAGTCGAAACAACGCCAACTCAAAATTAGAACAACAAATAGTTTCCAAAACCCCACCCAACCAAAAGGCTGAAAGAAATTGGACGGCGCCTATCAAGCGTCTGATTACCTCTCCTAAAACCCCTTAGTGCCTGTCTAACCCAAACATTTTTTGTAACGTCCGCCAACCCCTGCAACTTAAAAGCAAAATCAAGTCCAGCCACAAATTTATTCAGTTTTGAAATTGACCAATCTACCTCGGCCACCTTGCCAATTAAAAATAACACCGCCAACATCGTATCTTCTTCGGACACCAAATCGCCCCAACAAGACACCCAACTTTGCCATACACGCCACGAGGCTTCGTATGATGACCAGGTTTGGCTTGTAACAGACTCCTGAATCAACTGGCATGCTCGTCCATAATCACGTTCCATAGATGCAAAGGGCATTCCTCTCCCGAGACCTCCGCGTCCGGTGCCAATTCCTGAAAAAGCTCCCACTGAAAAACGAGACAATGCATCCGCTATTGAATTCTGGACACCTGGCACATGAACCGCAGAAATACAATCATTCAGCTCCAAGCACCTGAGAACCAGCTCCCTCACCAACTTAATCACAGGGGGGGACGAAGCCGATAAACTGTTAATCACCGACACCACACTCATATTGTCGCAATGAAAACGAACTCTCCTGTTAGCGATCATTCCCCCCAAATGGAAACCACCACTACAATAGGAAACAATTCCAACAAAGCCAGGTTTTTTGTAAGGCCCAACTTCCTCCAAAGCTCCGGCCATCGTCCCGCACACCACCTTCCCTTGCAATAGGCCCCATAACCAGCCGCACCAGCTGCGTCCGTGTATATCTCGCAGTCAAAATTGGTCAAAATCTCCTGTTGAATCAAGGACCGCCCATAGTAAGTTTTCAAAAAACGTTGCCACACTCGCAAATCATCCCTGTGCTCCTTGTTCAAACAAATGAAATGGTGAGGCATCTTCACACCAGCCGTCGCGCCCGACAACCTGCGACAAAATATCCTGCCCATGGGCATGATCCTGCACGCGAAATTCAACCTACTCAACAAAGACTGCAACTCTTTCAAAGTCAGTTTCTGCATCTTCCTAGCTCTATCCACCTCTTGTTACAGGAGGGCCAGCTTGTCTTCTGGCAACCGACACTCCATTCTCTCGAAATCAATTAGAATGCCCAGAAAACTCAAAACGGTACTAGGACCTTCCGTCTTTTCCTTCGCTAACGGAACCCCAAAACGCTCAGCAACCCAAAACATAGCCGTTAACTCATTCCTGCACACTGCTGAATCAGGTGGACCAATAAACAAAAAGTCATCCAGATAATGAATAACTGACTGAACTCCTGCAACATCCCTAACCACCCACTCCAAGAAAGTACTGAACGTCTCGAACAAGGAACAAGAAATTGTGCAACCGATTGGCAAACACCTATCCAAATAGTAACCACCATTCCAAAAACAACCTAACAACGGAACACTGTCCGGGTGCACCGGAAGCAAGTGGAAGGCCGATTCAATATCCATCTTTGCCAACAAGGCTCCAGGGCCGTGTCTCCTTACCCACTGTACCGCCGCATCAAACGATGTATATTCCTGTCACGATATGGTATGAAATATCATATAAGTTTAGTTCTCTTGCTAGCCTGCTGTGGGCTAAGCCCCCCTTCTTGGAGTGATTCTGCGGCAGCTTGTGGCTGCAAATACCTGACTTTCAGCTCACAAGCCCGCATCCCCTGCACCAAGGTATTTACGACCGGCATTTCCTGTAGTAGAAAGTGCCCAGCTTTAACTGGATTAGAAACTTCTAGAATCTTGAAAGTCCTTTGTTCTGTTATTGTGAGATATTAGGCAAACTATTTAAGATAGGAGAATGATAAATACATATTTGGAATCTCCCTCGGTCGACCTACCCCTCACTCTAAGCATCAGCTTCTAACTCCATCAGGTGAAGAAGTAGGGATTTCTCTGTAAATATACATCCCAAATAGGACATATTTGATCTCACTAGAATGCCAGCGATAATACGAGATGAATGCTGGGAATGGTACGATTATGACATGTTCTGTAGCGAAGTTACGGGCATCAGATATATTTCATGCCCTGTTAGTAAAAAGGAAGAGGTAGGAGGGATTGGAAAAGCCAGCCCTTTCTGTGAGGTCACAGGCTGTAGGTTTTAAGTGCTGGCCGGCGTCCAAGAGGGTCAGATTTGAGTTTTTACCTGAAGAGCCCAGAGTGCACGCCCTGATGCACTGGGATAGATGGAAAGTTCCCCTAGCCTGTTGCCTGCAATGCTTTGAACAACTGTAAGTGTTATTTCTCATGTTATTCCCTGTTTTTTTTATAATTACCTTGTACATATTTGCAATTGTCTCATTTGTAACATCTTTGTAAAATATTTTGATAAAGCACTGCCTACATTTTGTGGGGTATATTATTTCATGCCAGTTCTTTCTCCATGCTCTAAAAACTAATTCTTCTGAAGGGAATTTACGCTACTGTGTTGGGTTAGCTTCGGACCCGTTTAACCGAAGCTGGTGGCAGTAATACCGTGTACTGTGCAGGCCTTTGGGTGTCACTGTAGCGACTGCGGCTTGATAATTATTGTTCCTGCCTGAGCGGGAGTAGTTTATCGCGTCACTGCAGCGTGCCCAATAGCCAGCACAAAGCAGGCAGCCTTTCTGGCGACTATTTACCCTAGGTGCAGTACCTAATCTGACCTGACAGTAAGGGGGGCGCCAGAGAGCTGCAAGGTTTAAGTGGAACTGTAAGCGGGATACACAAAAATCCCTGCAGTTCATGGTATATTGAAGAGCAGTGGGATACCTCAAATAAGCCCCTGCTGTAAACTAAGAGGTCAATAACCTTGTGTGTGTTTTTTTTATCACATTGTGGCAGTGGAGGGATAACTAAGATAAGCCCCCTGCACATGTGATAGCTGTCTGTTGGTCTGAAGTCACCCCAATCCGTGACATATTGGTGGCAGTGGTCAGGAATCCCTGTGGATTTCGTGACAAACTGCTGGCCGTGGCTAAGGGATCTTGACAGTCACAGTGTGAATCGTGACAATTCCAGAGAGCACAACTCTTGGGCGATGCCATCGTTCACTGACAGGCCTTTTGGATATGACCAATGCTGAATCAACTGAAATTTATTCCGCTCTTTTTTAGGCACCACCCCCAAAGGGGAAACAACCATCCCCTCAGTCGGCGGATGCAAAAACGGACCTGCCATCCTACCCAGCTCCACTTCTTTTTTAAGCTTAACATCAACAACCTCAGCATGCAACATTGCCGACCGCAAATTCTTAATCGAGAAAGGAACCTCGTGACCCAGAGGGGGAATCCTAAAACCGTCTGCCAAACCATGAAAAATAACACCAGCCTTCACTTGATCTGGGTACCTATTTAGAAAGGGGGCCATCTCTTGAAGTCTCACTGGGCTCTCCCCCTTGACCGGCACCCAATGATGGCTTTCCTTTCCCTTTCTTGAAGCATTTTGAGGCCCCATGGGAGCTTCCATTACAATGGGAACACACATGCTTAAACTTACAGGTATTTCCGTACTTACACTGGCCGTCATTAAACTGCCAGCATGTTCCGGATTTTTCCTTTGATCCCTGTGCCCCCTGACTACCGCTTCCGTGTCCCGCCTGCTGGTTGCCACCACCTCCACCCCCGTGAAAGGACTGCCCATGCCTGGCTGGGGCAATAACCTTCAACCAAAGCCCTATATCCTTCTGGTCCCACCTAATTTCCGGCCTCACCGCCTTCCTTTGCCTTAGCTGCTCATCATACCGCAGCCATGTCTGACTGCCATAGGTACGATGCGCTTCCCCAATAGAGTCTAAATAACAAAACAATCCCGAGCAATTCTTGGGCGACTTCTCCCCCACCACACTCGCCAATATTGCAAATGCCTGCAACCAATTTACAAATGTCTGCAGAATTAATCTCCACCTCCGCTTTTCTTCCTCCTCCTTTTTGCTATCATCTTTTTTCCCTTTATCTTAATTAAACTTTTCTAAAGGGAGAAGGGAAAAAATTTCCACGTACTCATCCCGCCAAATCTTCTCTTTTACCACCTTCAAATGAGCTCCCAAAGGCCCTTCAAAGCACACGTAAACTTCCCCTTTTGCTCTGTCATCTAATTTAACCGTATCCCCTTTTTCCTTTTCTGTCTGAACCGAAACTGATACACCTGAGGATGCAACCTCCGCCACCCGACCAGGACTCAACAATACACTTCCCGACTGGGGCTCTACCCCCTGTCCTGCCATCCATACCCCCACTGGCGACGTAACGATCCCAGTTGCCGCCCCGCCATCTAACCTCCGCAGAATTTCCGACATACTATGCAATATATCCTGCAGGCCTGGCACCTCCGCCATAATAGGCCCACCCCGCTGCCGCTCCTCACTCCCTACCACCAGACCCCCCCTAGCTTTCTGCAACCTGGCCCCTGCAGGCAACAAACAAGATATGGAATCATACTCACTCAGCTACGCGGGTGCTGTGTCCCTGCCAGCCGAACCTCCGGATCCCTGCTGCTCTGTCCCTCCGTGACGATCGCTGCCGGACGCCAACACCACCTCATTATGCTGCCGCCCCAGGCCCGTGCCCCTGGCCTCCTCATCACCAGGGGGGACCCGAGCGTGTTGAGACCACTGCACCGGCAGCCCTCTCTGTCCCAGGCCCATGCCCCTGGCCTCCTTGTCATCAGGGGGGACCCGAGTGTGTTGATACTACTGGACCGAACTTCTCCGTCCATGGCCAGTGCCCCCGGCCTGCTCATTGCCAGACGGGGTCCGGGTACGTGAAGCTGTACGCGCTGCAGACCTCCCAGGTGACCTTTACCGGTCTTGATGTGCAGACCCGGACGGGCCAGCCCGGTCGTAAACCCTCCCTCGCTGACCGGCAGGCAGCTCGACACTGCTGCCTGCCTCTCTCTCATCACTTTGCTGCACACTGGATACAGGCAGCAAGGGAGCTCCCTGCTGCTGCTTGTCGGCGCCTGGTGTTGAGCCCGGCAGGCACCCTGGAGGGAGCTGCGCCGGGGGTACCTGCCACAGACGGTGGAGACAGACTCCTACTTGCCGCCGCTGCTGGTCCCGGCTGTGTCCCTCCACGTGCTGTTGCTGACCGCCCCCTGCGCACCGGGGACCATCTGGATTCCGAGATAGCGCCGGCCACGTGCTGCCTGGATTACTCAGGCCGCACTTCCGGTCCGGCGCTCACTGCAGCAGCAGCGGTGTCCTGGGCTCGTCGACGGGCGCATGCAGGCCGGGTAAGTGGATTCCTGCCGGAGCGTGCGTGGCGGGGGGGACCGTGCCACTGCACTCACCACCCGCAGGGTCCCTGGAGGGGCTCCGGAGCCTGCGCCTGCCACACGCCGCCATTTCAGGAGATAGTCTTTCGGGGGGCCTGGTCCCCCTGCCCCTTGCACTCACTGCCGATCGCTCTGCCGCACCAAGTATGGAGGACAGCTGGGCTTCCAGCCAACCTCCCCACCTGGACTGAGCCACCTCCTGCAGCCGGGCCATCAACGCTTCCGCCGACTCCATGAGGTTCGTCTGCTTCCTCCGTGAATATGGGATGGAATGGCAGTTTTCCCGCACTTTTCCCTACACCCCAGATCCCTCCTTGTTACAGCTCCCCCCCCCGCTACCATCCACCTATCACAACCCTTAGTTTATATTTGAAAACCTCCCGGCCAAATGCAGTCATGGGGGGGCCTCCATATAGCTGCGCCCTATTCCTGCCCCATCTTGAAACAGAATTTCTAGTATATCAAAAATAGCAGGCTACCTTACCTGCTTTCTTTTCTGCAAGTTTGACAAGTGAGTTAGGGAGACCCATTAATCTTTCTGTATATGTAGAGTTTTTTCCCAATTCCCCATGTCAATGAGGACTATATCACTTGTAAGAACATTGGATTTGCTAATCATACAGCTCTCTGAAGTTCTATGTTAAAAGCATCATGTAATAACTAATTATGGAACTTATGGAATTATGTTTACTCTCTTTTTTTCAAGGAAACACAATTTCTAAACATAATTTCCTGCAATTTTCAAATAAAAGATTTTCTCCAATTCTTATTGCTGACTTCAATACGAAGAAAGCAGTTAAAGACACAGTGAACTTTCAACCAGTATTATACGTGGTAGATGAGGGAAAATATTACTTGCCCTGATCTGACAAACTGAAAATACCTTAGCAAAAATCAGATTTTTAATTGTATGATTAACTTCCTAAAATATGTCAAGATAATGTAATCCTCTGGCGACTTTAATATTAGATGCAAAAATGGACTTGAGTTCCCAGAACAGGAGGTCTCATCCCAAACTTGTTCTAGGTTACAAGAGCTGTAATGTTTTTAGATATCTGAATTCTTTTTTCTTTCTGATTGGATAATCCTGTTACTCACGGAAAAATTCTTAGTTAGCGCTAAAGCCTCTGCCATACATGGCACAACCCGTTCTGACCACAACCCGATACACCTAAACATTTCACTTTCCTCATCACATCTATATACACTCACTGGCCACTTTATTAGGTACACCTGTCCAACTTCTTGTTAACACTTAATTTCTAATCAGCCAATCACATGGCGGCAACTCAGTGCATTTAGGCATGTAGACATGGTCAAGACAATCTCCTGCAGTTCAAACCGAGCATCAGTATGGGGAAGAAAGGTGATTTGAGTGCCTTTGAACGTGGCATGGTTGTTGGTGCCAGAAGGGCTGGTCTGAGTATTTCAGAAACTGCTGATCTACTGGGATTTTCACGCACAACCATCTCTAGGGTTTACAGAGAATGGTCCGAAAAAGAAAAAAAATTCAGTGAGCGGCAGTTCTGTGGGCGGAAATGCCTTGTTGATGCCAGAGGTCAGAGGAGAATGGGCAGACTGGTTCGAGCTGATAGAAAGGCAACAGTGACTCAAATCGCCACCCGTTACAACCAAGGTAGGCCTAAGAGCATCTCTGAACGCACAGTGCGTCGAACTTTGAGGCAGATGGGCTACAGCAGCAGAAGACCACACCGGGTACCACTCCTTTCAGCTAAGAACAGGAAACTGAGGCTACAATTTGTACAAGCTCATCGAAATTGGACAGTAGAAGATTGGAAAAACGTTGCTTGGTCTGATGAGTCTCGATTTCTGCTGCGACATTCGGATGGTAGGGTCAGAATTTGGCGTAAACAACATGAAAGCATGGATCCATCCTGCCTTGTATGGAGCATCTTTGGGATGTGCAGCCGACAAATCTGCGGCAACTGTGTGATGCCATCATGTCAATATGGACCAAAATCTCTGAGGAATGCTTCCAGCACCTTGTTGAATCTATGCCACGAAGAATTGAGGCAGTTCTGAAGGCAAAAGGGGGTCCAACCCGTTACTAGCATGGTGTACCTAATAAAGTGGCCGGTGAGTGTATATAATTGTCTAAGGGTTTTTCTGTCTGTCCTGGAAATCCCGCGTCTCTGATTGGTCGAGGCCGCCAGGCACAGTATCGACGTAGATGTCATAATGGTTGCCATGGCGACGATGATGTCATAAAGGTTGCCTTGACCAATCAGCGACGGGCACAGTCTGCCGCGAATTCTGGAATCATCATTGTCCATATACTACGGGGACATGCATATTCTAGAATACCCGATGCGTTAGAATCGGGCCATAATCTAGTAACTGTATAATGTGGCAAAAAAATACTTTTGCCCTGTAGCTTTCTCAGTAAAGAGATAAAATCAATTGCTGCTTAAAATAATATTTTACTATCAAGGATACCACAGACCTGGATGCATTTTCCTTATAATGCTCATAAGGTTGTTAGGCTCTTAGTCCAATATCAAATTCCAAGAATCTTTCCATTTTAACCCCTTAACGACCGCCGATACGCCTTTTAATGGCGGCCGCTAAGGGTACTTAAACCACAGCGCCGTTAATTAACGGCGCTGTGGAAAAAGTGAATAGCGCCCCCCAGAGTCGGATTTTCTCTGGGGTCTCGGTTCCCGAGGGTAGCCGAGACCCCAGAGAACATGATTCGGGGGGTTTTTACTGACCCCCGAGTTGCGATCGCCGGTAATTAACCGTTTACCGGCCATCGCAACAAAAAAAAACAAAACGCGATTTGCCATTTAATTTCTCTGTCCTCCGATGTGATCACACATGGGCGCCGCCATCTTTTTCTGGGGAAAAAATGGCGGGCGCATGCGCAGTGCGCCCGCCTCCCGGCACCCGGAAGATCTTTGGGGTCTCGGCTGCCGGGGGTAGTCGAGACCCCAAAGAACATGATCAGGGTCGGTTTTTACCGACCCCTGTTTTGCGATCGCCGGAAATTAACTGTTTACCGGAGACCGCAAAAAAAAAAAGCGATCTATAATTCTCTGTCCTCTGATGTGATCGCACATCAGAAAACAGAGAAATAGGGGGATTCGGGGACCCTATCATACTCACCCGGTGTCCCTGGGTCCTCCTGCCTCTCCTCTTGCCGGCCGGCTTCTTCCTCGGGAAAGAAAATGGCGGGCTCATGCGCAGTGCGCCCACCATCTGCTGCCATCTGCCGGCCGGCAGGAGAGACGAGTTGGGGCTATAATTAGGGTTAGGGTTAGGGTTAGGGCTAGGGTTAGGGTTAGGGCTAGGGTTAGGGTTAGGGTTAAGGCTAGGGCAAAATTTAGGGTTAGGGTTAGGCTACTTTCACACTAGCATTTTTTGGCTTCCCTCGCAATGCGTCGTTGGAGAAAAAACGCATCCTGCAAAAGTGCTTGCAGGATGCGTTTTTTCTCCATTGACTTACATTAGCGACACATTGCGACGGATTGCCACACGTCGCATCCGTCGTGCGACGGATGCGTCGTGCTTTGGCGGACCGTCGGCACAAAAAAACGCTACATGTAACTTTTTTTGTGCGACGTGTCCGCCATTTCCGACCGCGCATGCGCGGCCGGAACTCTGCCCCCGCCTCCCCGCACCTCACAATGGGGCAGCGGATGCGTTAAAAAAACAGCATCCGCTGCACCCGTTGTGCGGCGCTTACAAGCGTTGGTACGTCGGCCCGACACACTGCGATGGGCCGAGTACGACGCTAGTGTGAAAGTAGCCTTAGGCTTCTTTCACACTTGCGTCGGTACGGGGAGGTCGCAATGTGTCGGCCCGACGTACCGACGCACGTTGTGAAAATTGTGCACAACGTGGGCAGCGGATGCAGTTTTTCAACGCATCCGCTGCCCAGTCTATGTCCTGGGGAGGAGGGGGCAGAGTTAAGGCCACGCATGCGCGGAAATGGCGGACGCGACGTACAAAAAAAAGGTTACATTGAACTTTTTTTGTGACGACGGTCCACCAAAACACAACGGATCCAGTGCACGATGGACGCGATGTGTGGCCATCCGTCGGTAATACAAGTCTATGGGCAAAAAAGGCATCCTGTGGGCACATTTGCAGGATCTGTTTTTTGTCCAAAACGACGGATTGCGACGGATGCCACACGACGCAAGTGTGAAAGTAGCCTTAGGGTTAGGGTTGGGGCTAAAGTTAGGGCTAGGGTTAGGGTTAAATTTAGGGTTAGGGTTGGGGCTAAAGTTAGGGTTAGGGCTAAAGTTAGGGTTAGAGTTGGGATTAGGGTTAGGGTTTGGATTAGGGTTGGTATTAGGGTTACGTTTGGGATTAGGGTTACGTTTGGGATTAGGGTTACGTTTGGGATTAGGGTTGGGATTAGGGTTAGGGTTGGGATTAGGGTTAAGGTTAAGGTTAGGATTACGGTTAGGGGTGTATTGGGATTAGGGTTAGGTTTGAGGTTAGGGTTGAGATTAGGGTTAGGGGTGTGGTGGATTTAGGGTTTTGATTAGGGTTATGGTTAGGGTTGAGATTAGGGCTGTTTTGTGGTTAGGGTTGTGATTATCGTTAGGGTTGTGATTAGGATTATGGATCGGGTTGAGATTAGGGTTAGGGGTGTGTTGGAGTTAGGGTTGGAGTTAGAATTGGGGGGTTTCCACTGTTTAGGTACATCAGGGGGTCTCCAAACAAGACTGCCAATTTTGCGCTAAAAAAGTCAAATGGTGCTCCCTCCCTTCTGAGCTCTGCCGTGCACCCAAACAGTGGTTTACCCCACATATGGGGCATCAGCGTACTCGGGATAAATTGGACAACAACTTTTGGGGTCCAATTTCTCCTGTTATCCTTGTGAAAATAAAAACTTGGGGGCTAAAAATCTTTTTTGTGGGAAAAAAAATATTTTTTTATTTTCACTACTCTGCATTATAAACTTCTGTGAAGCACTTGAGCATTCAAAGTTCACACCACATATCTAGATAAGTTCCTTGGGGGGTCTAGTTTCCAAAATGGGGTCACTTTTGGGGGGTTTCTACTGTTTAGGTACATCAGGGGCTCTGCAAACGCAACATAATACCCGCAGACCATTTTATCAAAGCCTGCATTCCAAAATGGCGCTCCTTCCCTTCCGAGCTCTGCCGTGCGCCCAAACAGTGGTTTACCCCCACATATTTGGTACCAGCATACTCAGGACAAATTGGACAACATCTTTTGGGGTCCAATTTCTCTTGCTACCCTTGTGAAAATAAAAATTTGGGGGCTAAAATATCTTTTTTGTGGGAAAAAAATATATTTTTTATTTTCACTACTCTGCATTATAAACTTCTGTGAAGCACTTGGGCATTCAAAGTTCTCACTACACATCTAGATAAGTTCCATGGGGGGTCTAGTTTCCAAAATGGGGTCACTTGGGGGCTTTCTACTGTTTAGGCACATCAGGGGCTCTCCAAACGCGACATGGCGTCCGATCTCAATTCCAGTCAATTTTGCATTGAAAAGTCAAATGGCGCTCCTTTGCTTCCGAGCTCAGCCATGCGCCCAAACAGTGGTTTACCCCCACATATGGGGTGTCGGCGTACTCAGGACAAATTGTACAACAACTTCTGGGGTCCATTTTCTCCTGTTACCCTTGTGAAAATAAAAATTTGGGGGCAAAAAGATCATTTTTGTAGAAAAAATGCGATTTTTTTTATTTTCACGGCTCTACGTTATAAACTTCTGTGAAGCACTTGGGGGTTCAAAGTGCTCACCACACATCTAGATAAGTTCCTTAAGGGGTCTAGTTTCCAAAATGGTATCACTTGTGGGGGGTTTCCACTGTTTAGGCACATCAGGGGCTCTCCAAACGCGACATGGCATCTGATCTCAATTCCAGCCAATTCTGCATTGAAAGTCAAACGGTGCTCCTTCACTTCCATGCTCTGCGGTGCGCCCAAACAGTGGTTTACCTCCACATATGGGGTATCAACGTACTCAGGAGAAATTGCACAACAACTTTTGTGGTCTAATTTCTCCTGTTACCCTTGTGAAAATAAAAATTTGTGGGCGAAAAAATCTTTTTTGTGAAAACAAATGCGATTTTTTATTTTCACGGCTCTACGTTATAAACTTCTGTGAAGCACTTGGGGGTTCAAAGTGCTCACCACACATCTAGATAAGTTCCTTAAGGGGTCTAGTTTCCAAAATGGTATCACTTGTGGGGGGTTTCCACTGTTTAGGCACATCAGGGGCTCTCCAAACGCGACATGGCGTCCGATCTCAATTCCAGCCAATTCTGCATTGAAACAGTCAAACGGCACTCCTTCTCTTCCAAGCTCTGCGGTGCGCCCAAACAGTGGTTTACCTCCACATATGGGGTATCGGCGTACTCAGGAGAAATTGCACAACAAAATTTGTGGTCAAATTTCTGTTTTTACACTTGTGAAAATTAAAAAAAATGGTTCTGAATTAAAATGTTTGCAAAAAAAAGTTAAATGTTCATTTTTTTCTTCCACATTGTTTCAGTTCCTGTGAAGTACGTAAAGGGTTAATAAACTTCTTGAATGTGGTTTTGAGCAGCTTGAGGGGTGAAGTTTTTAGAATGGTGTCACACTTGGTTATTTTCTATAATATAGACCCCTCAAAATGACTTCAAAGGTGATGTGGTCTCTAAAAAAAACATGGTGTTGTAAAAATGAGAAATTGCTGGTCAACTTTTAACCCTTATAACTCCCTAACAAAAACAAATTTTGTTTCCAAAATTGTGCTGATGTAAAGTAGACATGTGGGAAATGTTATTTATTAACTATTTTTCTCTCTGATTTAAGGGCATAAAAATAGAAAGTTTGAAAATTGCTAAATTTAAAAAAATTTCGCCATATTTCCGTTTTTTTCATAATTAACCGCAAGTAATATCGAAGAAATGTTACCACTAACTTGAAGTACAATATGTCATGAAAAAACTTTCTCAGAATCACCGGGATCCGATAAAGCGTTCCAGAGTTATAACCTCTTAAAGTGACAGTGGTCAGAATTGTAAAAATTGGCTCGGTCATTAAGTACCAAATTGGCTCTGTCACTAAGGGGTTAAAAAACAAGGTACAAAAAACATAGGCTCTTTCAACCAATTAAACACCCTTAGCTTAAAATGAACCTGTCATGTGCAAAAATGTTATTTACAAGCAGATACAGGGTTAATCTACAAGTGATTAGTGTTAAAATGCTTCCTTGCTGTCTTACTGAAAAGCACGGCTACCGGCAGAAAATGAACTTATATCCTCCATAAGCCGAATTCTTTCAGGCATAGAGGAAGATGTGGGGCTGCTACAATCACCACCCGCTATGTTGGAATAAATAAAAAACAAAGTAATTGAGATCTATCAGTCTTGAAAAGGTTATAAAGCCATTTCTAAAGCTTTGGGTCTCCAACGAATCACAGTGACAGCAATTATCCACAAACGGTGAAAACATGGAACAGTGGTGAACCTTCCCAGGAGTGGCCGGCTTACCAAAATTACCCTAAGAGCGCGGCGATGACTCATCCAAGAGTTCACAACAGACCCCACAACAACATCCAAAGAACTGCAGGCCTCACTTGCCTCAGCTAATGTCAGAGTTTATGACTCCACCATAAGAAACAGACTGGGCTAAGATGCCCTGCGGGGTAGAGTTCCTAGACTGCCAAGCCATAATTACTTGACTCAGTTTTGCCAGATGTCCCAGGACTTTTGGGAGGATACTCTGTGGACTGATGAGACAAAAGTTGGTCTTTTTGTAAGGTGTATGTGCCATTTCATCTGACGAAGAAGTAACACAGCATTTTATAAAAGGAACATCATACTAACAGTAAAATATGGTGGCCATAGCATGATGGTCTTGGGCTGTTGTTTTGCTGCTTCAGGCCCGGAAGACTTGATATGGTAAGTGGAACCATGAATTCTGTCTACCAAAAAATCATGAAGGATAATGTCCGGCCATCTGTTTGTGCCCCTAAGTGGATGCGCACTTGGGTTATGCAGCAGGACACTGGTCCAAAACACACTAGTAAGTCCACCTCTGAATGTCTTAAGAAAGACAAAAGTAAGACTTTGGAGTGGCCTAGTCAGTGTCTGGAGCTTAATCCAACTGAGACGCTGCGGCATGACCTTAGAAAGGCGGTTCATGCTAGGAAACCCTCCATTGTGAATGAATTACAACAATTCTGCAAAGATTACAAAGTTGACTGGGCCAAAATTCATCCAGAGTGTTTTAAAAAACTAATTTCCAGTTATCGCAAATGCTTTACTAGTTGTTGCTGCTAAGGGTGGCCCAACCAGTTACCACACAGCTCCTGTAGGTTTGAAATTCTTTTTTCCTTAATAATAAAGACCTTCATTTAAAAGCTGCATTTTGTGATTACTTGTGTTATCTTTGTCTAATATTTACATTTTAGAGAAAAAGAAAATGACAAACAGCTTCACAGGAGCGCCAAGCTGGTGTTTGGAGTGGTTAAAACGGAATATACGCTGCAGCTCCAGCCGGATGCCTCGCAAGAGGATCAAACAAGAAGGGACAAAAAAAACGGTCATAAGAGCGCATGCGAGACGGTGAGTTGATATAAAATCTTCATTTCCACTGGAAACTAATAAATGAAGATTTTATGTCAACTCACCGTCTCGCATGCACTCCTATGACCGTTTTTTAGTCCCTTCTAATATTTAAATTTGTCAGGAAGGAGGCAAACTTTTTTTTTCACAGGACTATCTATTAGTTATGGAGTCTTGTCAATTATATAAGATATAAGTGTAATGATTAATTTTTTTAAAGTGGAAAATCCAGCAACCGTAAAATTTCTTGAAAAAAATCACATTTATTTGTAGATTAAAACATGAAAAAGTAAAATTTAAAAAATCTGTTAGCGCAGCGGTCGACGTGTTTTGAGCTACACTAGCTGTTTGGGGGGTCAATATGACAGAAAATACCCAAAAGTGACACCATTCTAAAAACTGCACCCCTCAAGGTGCTCAAAACCACATTCAAGAAGTTTATTAACCCTTCAGGTGCTTCCTTCACAAGAACGAAAGCAATGAGGAAAGGAAAAAATGAAGATTTTACATTTTTTGCAAAAATGTATTTTAGACCCAAACTTTTTTATTTTGTTGTGCAATTTGAGTACATCCATACCCAGTATGTGGGCGAAAGCCACTGTTTGGGCGCATGGCAGGGCTCAGAAGGGAGGGAGCACCGTTTGAGTTTTTTAACCCAAAATTGGCTAGAATCAATGTCGGGCGCCATGTCACGTTTGGAGACCCCCCTGATGTACCTAAATGTTGTGGATTCTGTTTTTGGGCTCCCTCTGGTGGTTACAACTGGTACTGGGTGACTTTGGTGGGTTGCGGCCTCTGGTTTCCACCTGTCCATCTGAGGCTGGGTGTTTCCTATTTAACCTGGCTTTCCTGTCATTCCCTTGCCGGCTATCAATGTATCAGTGTGTTTCTGTTACCTTTGCTACCTGCTCCTAAAGCCTTCAGGACAAGCTAAGTCTGATTCCCCTGTTTCATGTTTACTTTCATGCTTTTAGTCCAGCTTGCAGATATGTAATTCTCTGTTGCTGGTTGCTCTAGTGGGCTGAAATTACCACTCATGTACCATGAGTTGGCACATGAGTTCAAGTAATTTCAGGATGGTATTTTGAAGGGTTTTAAGCTGACCGCGCAGTTCCCCTTTTGTATCCTCTGCTATCTAGCTTTAGCGGGCCTCATTTTGCTGAATCTGTTTTCATAACTACATTTGTGCCTTCCTCTTATTTCACCGTCATTACATGTGGGGGGCTGCTATTTTTGTGGGAATATTTCTCTGGAGGCAAGAGAGGTCTATTATTCTTCTGATAGGGGAAGCTAGATCTCCGGCTGGCGCGAGACATCTAGAGTCCCCCCAGGAACGTTCCCCGGCTGCTGTTAGTTGAGTGTTGAGGTTCAGGATCGCGGTCAGCTCAGGTTCCATCACCCTAGAGCTCGTCCTGTTTTTTGCCCGTGTTCTTTTGTTATTTCCCTGCCATTGGGAACATGACACCTAAATAGTGGAAACCCCCCAATTCTAACACCAACCCTAACACAGCCTTACCCCTGACCCTAATCCCAACCCTAACTGTAACCACAACCCTAGCCGCCACACCACAACCGTAACCCAAACTCAACCCTAACCTTAGCCCCAACCCTAACCCTAGCTATAACCCCAACCATAACCTTAGCCCCAACCCTAACCCTAGCTCTAACCCCAACCCTAACCCTAATGGAAATATGGAAATAAGTACTTTTTTAATTTTATTATTTTTACCTAACTAACGGGGTGATAAAGGGGGTTTGATTTACTATTTTTTTTATTTTTATCACTGTGATAGGGTCTATCACAGTGATCAAAATGAACCAATAGGAAAAATCCCCTATTGTTGCCGGGTACCAGCCGGCAGATCTTGGCAGGCGCATTTCGTTTGTTATTGTTATTGTTTTGTTATTTCCCTGCCATTGGGAACATGACAGTATAGCCGGCCCACAAAGTGTTAATTGTTTGGGCTGAAGCAGGAGAAAAAGAAGTGTTGAAGGGAAATTTTTTTTTTTTTTTCCCTCAGAGTTTTGCTGCCTAGCCCTTAATTGCTGTCTAGCTGCTTCTTACCTCCTCTTAACCCTTGAATGGCTCTGACCTTAGCTGTTTAACATGGATGTCCAGATTTTGGCTTCCAGCCTGAATAATCTTGCTGCAAGAGTTCAAAACATACAGGATTTTGTTGTTCACACTCCTATGTCTGAACCTAGAATTCCTATCCCAGAGTTTTTTTCTGGAGATAGATCTACCTTCCTGAATTTCAGGAACAATTGCAAATTGTTTCTTATTTTGAAATCTCGCTCCTCTGGAGACCCTGCTCAGCAGGTCAAGATTGTAATATCTTTCCTGCGGGGCGACCCTCAGAATTGGGCATTTGCATTGGCTCCAGGGGATCCTGCATTGCTCAGTGTGGATGCGTTTTTTCTGGCACTGGGATTGCTCTATGAGGAACCTAATCTGGAGATTCAGGCTGAAAAGGCTTTATTAGCCCTCTCTCAGGGGCAAGATGAAGCGGAAGTATATTGTCAAAAATTTCGGAAATGGTCGGTGCTTACTCAGTGGAATGAGTGCGCCCTGGCTGCAAACTTCAGAGATGGTCTTTCTGAGGCCATTAAGGATATTATGGTGGGGTTCCCTGCGCCTACAGGTCTGAATGAGTCTATGACTATGGCCATTCAGATTGATCGGCGTTTACGGGAGCGCAAACCTGTGCACCAGTTGGCGGTGTCTTCTGAACAGGCACCTGAGACTATGCAATGTGATAGAATTCAGTCCAGAAGTGAACGGCAACATTATAGGCGGAAAAATGGATTGTGTTTTTATTGTGGTGATTCAGCTCATGTTATATCAGCATGCTCTAAACGCACAAAAAAGGTTGATAAATCTTTTGCCATTAGTACTCTGCAGTCTAAGTTCATTTTGTCTGTAACTCTGATTTGTTCATTGTCATCCATTTCCGTCGATGCCTATGTGGATTCGGGCGCTGCCCTGAGTCTTATGGATTGGTCATTTGCCAAACGCTGCGGTTTTAGTCTGGAGCCTCTGGAAGTTCCTATTCCTTTGAAGGGAATTGACTCTACACCATTGGCTATGAATAAACCGCAGTACTGGACACAAGTGACCATGCGCATGACTCCCGTTCATCAGGAGGTGATTCGCTTCCTTGTACTGTATAATTTACATGATGTACTAGTGCTTGGTCTGCCATGGTTACAAACTCATAATCCAGTCCTGGATTGGAAAACAATGTCTGTGTTAAGCTGGGGATGTCAGGGGGTTCATGATAATGCACCTCTGATTTCAATCGCTTCATCTACTCCTTCTGAGGTCCCTGCGTTTTTGTCTGACTATCGGGATGTTTTTGAGGAGCCTAAGCTCAATTCGCTCCCTCCTCATAGGGATTGTGACTGTGCTATAGAATTAATTCCTGGCAGTAAGTTCCCTAAGGGTCGTTTATTTAATCTGTCAGTGCCAGAGCATACTGCTATGCGGAATTATATTAAGGAGTCCTTGGAAAAGGGACATATTCGTCCATCTTCGTCCCCTCTGGGAGCAGGTTTTTTTTTCGTGGCTAAAAAAGACGGTTCCCTGAGGCCTTGTATAGATTATCGCCTTCTGAATAAGATTACAGTCAAATATCAGTATCCATTGCCATTATTGACTGATTTGTTTGCCCGCATTAAGGGGGCTAGGTGGTTCACTAAGATAGATCTTCGCGGTGCGTATAATCTTGTGCGGATAAAGCAGGGTGATGAGTGGAAAACCGCATTTAATACGCCTGAGGGCCATTTTGAGTATTTGGTAATGCCTTTTGGACTTTCTAATGCTCCTTCAGTTTTTCAGTCCTTTATGCACAATATTTTCCGTGAATATCTGGATAAATTTATGATTGTGTATTTGGATGATATTTTGGTGTTTTCTGATGACTGGGAGTCTCATGTTCTACAGGTCAGGAGGGTGTTTCAAGTCCTGCGGGACAATTCTCTGTTTGTGAAGGGCTCAAAATGTCTCTTCGGAGTCCAAAAGATTTCTTTTTTGGGGTACATTTTTTCTCCTTCTACTATTGAGATGGATCCCGTCAAGGTTCAGGCGATTTGTGACTGGACACAACCTACATCTGTTAAGAGTCTTCAGAAGTTTTTGGGTTTTGCTAATTTTTATCGTCGCTTCATTACTAATTTTTCCAGTGTTGTTAAACCTTTGACTGATTTGACTAAAAAGGGTGCTGATGTTGCTAATTGGTCTCCTACGGCTGTGGAGGCCTTTCAGGAACTTAAGCGCCGGTTTTCTTCTGCTCCTGTGTTATGTCAACCAGATGTTTCACTTCCTTTTCAGGTTGAGGTTGATGCTTCCGAGATTGGAGCGGGGGCGGTTTTGTCACAGAGAAATTCCGATGGCTCGGTGATGAAGCCATGTGCGTTCTTTTCTAGAAAATTCTCGCCCGCCGAGCGCAATTATGATGTGGGTAATCGGGAGCTTTTGGCCATGAAGTGGGCATTTGAGGAGTGGCGTCATTGGCTTGAGGGTGCTAGACATCGTGTGGTGGTCTTGACTGATCCCACAAAAATAGATCTCCGGCTGGCGCGAGACGTCTAGAGTCCCCCCAGGAACGTTCCCCGGCTGCTGTTAGTTGAGTGTTGAGGTTCAGGATCGCGGTCAGCTCAGGTTCCATCACCCTAGAGCTCGTCCTGTTTTTTGCCCGTGTTCTTTTGTTATTTCCCTGCCATTGGGAACATGACACCTAAATAGTGGAAACCCCCCAATTCTAACACCAACCCTAACACAGCCTTACCCCTGACCCTAATCCCAACCCTAACTGTAACCACAACCCTAGCCGCCACACCACAACCGTAACCCAAACTCAACCCTAACCTTAGCCCCAACCCTAACCCTAGCTATAACCCCAACCATAACCTTAGCCCCAACCCTAACCCTAGCTCTAACCCCAACCCTAACCCTAATGGAAATATGGAAATAAGTACTTTTTTAATTTTATTATTTTTACCTAACTAACGGGGTGATAAAGGGGGTTTGATTTACTATTTTTTTTATTTTTATCACTGTGATAGGGTCTATCACAGTGATCAAAATGAACCAATAGGAAAAATCCCCTATTGTTGCCGGGTACCAGCCGGCAGATCTTGGCAGGCGCATTTCGCGTGCGCCTGCCATTTTCTTCCTGGAAGAAGACACCAATGCCTAGGGAGACAGAGCCGGAGGGTACAGGGACACCAGAGGTACCGAGGTGGCTTGGGGGACCTCATTTCTATTTCCTTTGATATGCTAGATCCTCGAAGCTGAGGAATAAGTACCCTTAAAAGGCGTATCTGGTTGTTAAGGGGTTAATACATTATTATAAATTTTTGAGGCACCATTAATTTCTGGATGCTGTACATGTGAAAAGAGTTACATACAGGTAATATATTATAGTAAACAAATTGACAGACTGGTGAAAAGGTGCAGAGGACTTTGCTTTCATGGGCGTAAGCCCAATCTACAGAGTGAGGCCACATTCACACGTTGAGTATTTGGTGAATATTTTACCTCAGTATTTGTAAGCCAAAACCAGAAGTGGAACAGACAGAGGAAAATTATAATAAAAACATGTCACCACTTCTACATGTTTCCCCCTCTCCTGGTTTTGGATTACAAATACTGAGGTTAAAAAACTCTTCAGATACTCAATGTATGTGGACTAATGTAGAATGACTAGGTAGGTGAGGGTTAGGAACAACTCAGGTGGTAGACTTTTTTGTGCTGATTTCCTCTGTAACTGGGGCTGGTTTATATGCCAAAGTTACAGAGAAAATTCAGCTTACTGGATGCAAAGCAGAGGTGAAAGGGTGTTGTAGGACTCAGCAGTTCATGCTCTCTCACTACACCTGGCAATCACATGATCACTGCTTTCTAATCTATGCATACAATTCTGTTTCAGCATTGTGTAACACGTGATCGAGAAGCCAGAGATGGTAATAAAGCAAGCTTGCCTTCTCTGTGGGGGGCCTGACAGCCAACTCATTGCCGCAGCAGCTGTACAATCAAGCTACTGACTCTGCATTAACATTTTAGAATGTTAGTGCAGAGTAAAGTGTTGACTGCCTCAACATATAAAGTCTGTGGGCATTCCAGAAGTAGTTAATTATTGAACGTAACATTTAACCTTTGATATGAGCATCAAATATCGCATCTAAATGCACATGCTCACATGCAAATAGAACCTGATGAAGACCCTAGCCCAGGATCAAAATCATGTTTGCTCTTTATAAACGTTTTGTATTCTTTTACTTTTTTTATTTAACCCCTTCCCGACATCTGACGGTATAGTACGTCACATGTCGGGACCCCCGCTTTGATGTGCGCTCCGGCGGTGAGCGCACATCAAAGCCGGGACATGTCAGCTGTTTTGAACAGCTGACATGTGCCCGCAATAGGCGAGGGCAGAATCGCGATCTGCGCGCGCCTATTAACTAGTTAAATGCCGCTGTCAAACGCAGACAGCGGCATTTAACTACCGCATCCGGCCGTGCGGCCGGATATGAGCGCATCGCCGACCCCCGTCACATGATCGGGGGTCGGCGATGCTCCTCCATTGTAACCATAGAGGTCCTTGAGACCTCTATGGTTACTGATTGCCGGTGGCTGTGAGCGCCCCCCTGTGGTCGGCTCTCACAGCACACCTGCAAATCTGCTGTGTAGCAGCGATCTTATGATCACTGCTGCATAGCAGAGCCGATCAGGCTGTGCCTGCTTCTAGCCTCCCATGGAGGCTATAGAAGCATGGCAAAAGTAAAAAAAAAAAGTTTTTAAAAATGTGAAAAAAATAAAAAAAATATAAAAGTTTAAATCACCCCCCTTTCGCCCCAATCAAAATAAATCAATAAAAAAAAAATCCAACCTACACATATTTGGTTCAGAATCGCCCAATCTATCAATAAAAAAAAAGCATTAACCTGATCGCTAAATGGCGTAATGAGAAAAAAATTCGAAACGCCAGATTTACGTTTTTTTGGTCGCCACGACATTGCATTAAAATGCAATAACGGGCGATCAAAAGAACGTATCTGCACCAAAATGTTATCATTAAAAACGCCAGCTCGGCACGCAAAAAATAAGCCCTCACCCGACCCCAGATCACGAAAAATGGAGACGCTACGAGTATCGGAAAATGGCGCAATTTTGTTTTGTTTTGTTTTTTGCAAAGTTTGGAATTTTTTTTCACCACTTAGGTGAAAAATAACCTAGTCATGTTAGGTGTCTATGAACTCGTAGTGACCTGGAGAATCATAATGGCAGGTCAGTTTTAGCATTTAGTGAACCTAGCAAAATAGGCAAGCAAAAAACAAGTGTGGGATTGCACTTTTTTTTGCAATTTCACTGCACTTGGAATTTTTTTCCTGTTTTCTAGTACACGACATGCTAAAACCAATGATGTCTTTCAAAAGTACAACTCGTCCCGCAAAAAATAAGCCCTCACATGGCCAAATTGATGGAAAAATAAAAAAGTTATGGCTCTGGGAAGGAGGGGAACGAAAAACGAAAACGGAAAAACGGAAAAAGCTCCGGGGGTGAAGGGGTTAATTTTCACAATAATCTAAGTGGAGATCTGTTTTGCAACTAGTGTCAAATAATACTCCTGATTTTACATAGTTTCCCTTGCTTACTGGAGTGACATTGAGCCAGCATGTACCCAGTATGTTCTCTTAAAACAGATGCTGACAGTACAGCAGATTGGCTGGATCAAATGTCCCATGTATGACTGTTACTGTATATACTCCGTATTCTATTGTTCACCTTTATTGAATGACAAATTTCCCAACATTTGCCTACTGCTGACACCGACAGGAGTGGCAGAAAATTAATATTAGGCATAATAAATTACAGGACAATGCTGGGCATGCCTAATAGCATGAAATTGTCCTGCTTCTATCTACTTGGAGGGAAGGTAGGTGGTCTACAAAGGGATGGTTTTACACATTTGTGCATGCACAAAGCCATCATTTCATTCACTTTTCTATGCAATAAATGCATATTCCCATGAATACAGGTCAGAGGATCCAGGACAGTGAATGCATGCACAATCACCAGATAGCGGGCTGGGCAGTAGAGTTAGCTGTTCTACTCATATCCAACTATAAGAAAATAATAATAGAAGATGCAGTATGTGGTGTACATAGAAGCCATCTTATTAACTTTTATAGATTTCTGTATAACAGAAGAACAAGAAGCTGCTGCCAATAAGCACATATGTGTTGCTATATATTCAGGTCAGACGCAGTAGGGAAGGATGGAGCATACATGCACAGTCACTGGACAGAACACTAGTGGACATGTCTAATGGACAGCAGAAAAAAATAATAGCCTACCACTAGATCTTGGTAAGAATTGATCAAGATATAGAGGAGTTTTGAAAATACGATTTAGTGATGGAAATGCAGTATGCAGAATTGCAAAATACTATAATATCACTATCAATCTATTTTTGTATCAGACGTTTGTTGTAAATTATTAATGCATTTGATAGAGACTTCTGCATAGTGATGTGGAAGCACATTTCAAAGTGAAAAATGATAAACAGCTAAAATACTTATAAAGGTGACAAAGTGCTATTTACATGCACAAGACCTTCTATTTTAGAATGAAATCTACTGATATAACAGATATATTTCTCATTGCATACCTTCAGGTGGAGAAGTTTGATGCTATCCTCCTAACTTGAAAATGTCCCCTTGACCACAATGTAACAGTAGCGATAGCCCACTGTGAATAAACCTTTTCTTCCTTTGCTACAATTTATTTTGGATGGACTCAAACCTTATTAATGAGAAGCTGCAGTATCTGCCACTGTTTATTCATGACCGTTAGAACAAAATAGAGCTAGAGGTGAATCTGCATGTGTGTCATTTATAAAGCACTTTCCAGAATGTGCTTCTAAATTTAGTAGACACCCTCCTCATACTTGAACTTGTTATTAACATCATTGAACTAGTCTGAACCAGCACCTTTCTAGCATACATAGTTATCCACCATTTTCTGTTATCTGTAGTTCTGTTTAGAATTCCTGTTACCATGTAAATATTGCTGGACTCTGCACAAAAACCAGAAGCATAGCATTTATAATACCCATTTTCATTCAATGAAGCTGAAGCCGTTATTCAGTTGCACACAATAACATTAATAACAAATAAACCTTGAGCCTATCTATATAAGCAGAAAAAAAAACACACAGTTGTGGCCACGAGTTTTGAGACTGATACAATTTTAGGTTTTCACCAAGGTTGCGGCATCAGTGTTTTTAGGTCTTTTAGTCACAAATTTCTATGGTTACTGAAGTACAATTATTAGCATTTCATAATTTTTTCAACTTTAATTGACAAATACATCAAGTTTATGCTAACACTCAATATATACAGGATTTTTTTAAAGAGGTTGTCCAGTCTAAATCGATAAGTCTGTAGGCATTCTGTGTGACTGAAGACTTAAGAATCTCCCCAGTGCACACACTGTGGTTTCTGGGCCAGGACCGGCAGGTATACAGTATATGCGTTATACCTACCCACGACCGAGGCCCGTCTAATGGACCTGGCCTTGCTCAATACATTTGTATTGAGCGAGGCTCCCTGTCTGGTGACGCAGTCATCCAGTGGGCATGGCCATCCAGTGGACCTGATCTTGCTCAATACAAGTGTACGAAGCAAGGTTTTGCCCACTAGTTGGGTTCTGGTCAGGAGTGTACATAACACATACATACCCACTAGTCCCGGCTCAGATATCAGCAAATCCCCACAGCACACAGTGAAGGCTCTGGGGAGATTCAGAAGTCTGCAGTCACACAGAGTGACTGCAGACTTATTATCAGGGCCAGAGTGGGACAAAAAAGCAGTCCTGCCACACAAACCCCACCAACCCACATACTATAACACTCCCCCTACTCCCAATCAGTGGATTTTGCTATACTTTGTCATGCTCCTCAACACTCCTCTTAAAGGCATTATTTGAAGAGCCTTGTGTGAATGGCACTGCAGTGCGCATGATCGACCACAGGTCCATTTACATGGTGCTCTTTAAAGCAATGGTTTTCGGGATCATGGGGGTCCCAGCGGTTGAACCCAGCAATTCCAAGGTTCTCAGGATAGGGGTTTACTTGTGATAATTTATTAAAATGGGTTTTCCAATTTTTTTTTATTTTCCCATAGGAATACTGAAAATAATAAAACAATATTAACCCTCCCAAAGTCCCAATGTTGTTTCTCCGAAAACAGGAAAGAAGTGTTGCTGTGCAGTGTTCATATACAGGACAGGAGGAGTGATACTGTACAGTGTATATGTACAGGAGGAGTGGTACTGTGCAGTGTATATATGCAGGAGGAGTGGTACTGTGCAGTGTATATTGTAAGCTTTTATGCACATACTGATTACAAGCAGACCCATTTGTGTCAACTTCTGTGCATGTTATCAGGCCAAAATCACCAGCGTACGTGAACTTTTGACCAGGGTAATTTGGATGTTTTGGGTTGTCATTATGATTTAAAAAGAGAAAACACACTAGTTTGACAATAAATGGCTTCACCCAACCACTAACCATGAGTGGAGAAACAGTTTTGGTGTTATCATTCATATTCTTTGATAAAAGGCCAAGAACGCAAAAATTCTGCAGGGGTATGTAGACTTTTGAGCACAACTGTATGCGGGACAGGATGAGTAGTACTGTGCAGTGCAGGGGAGGACACTGACCGCTTGGGGCCCCTCCTTTTATGGCGACAAAGCTACATATATAATAATATATATATATATATATATATTATATATTATATATATATATATATATATATATATATATATATATATATACACATAAAAAGAAAAACTGGAACAGCATCTAGTGTTACCTAAAGTATTATGCAGAGCTTTCCCAACCAGCAATCAAATGGTTTCCAATAATAGAGTAAATAAAGGAAAACAGCACAAAAGAAGTATGAAGAAAAGTGGTCCCAATAAAGTCCACTTTTTTCATACTACTTTTTTGCTGTTTTCCTTTTTTTAATGTTTTTTGCTGTTTATATATATATATATATATATATATATATATATATATATATATATTCTATCCACATAATAAATATAAATATGTATATATATACATACGTATCCAGGCACTTACCACTGATTATAGCCGCTGTTTGTCCTATTGTTCTCCATCTGGTTAGACCTACATGTAGACATTTCCCAGCCACAACTCGTGTTGTCACAATAATCTTCGCAGCCCTGAAAATAACAAGGTCACATACATTGTATACATACATGTCTCCCCCCCCCCAAATACAGATATGTAACCCACCATTAACATACTATTAGCCACGCACCATTAAAAATATAAGCACTGTGCCTCCATTACCTTCTCTGCCACCCAATAATATAAATTATTCAGTCTGTGAATTAACTCTAAGGCTATGTGCACATGGAATATATGCAAAGTTTTACAGTACAAGCGAAGTGAATGAGATCCCTGAAGTCTCATGCACACGTTGCTTATCTACAGCTGATTAAAATTTGCATGATGTCAATTCTTGCAGTGTATATCATTGCCTTTGCCTTCACCACCTCCATCGTTGCCTTCTCCTTCACCGTCCCCATCATTGCCTCCTCCCCTACCACCCCATCATTGCACTTTCCATCACTTCCATCATTGCTCTCTCCCCCAGTGGCGTATCTAGGGGGAAGGCAGCCGGGGCATGTGCCCCGGGCGCAGCTGCAGGGGAGCGCAGTCGGGCCACCTAATGCGGTGGTCCGCAGTGTCTTCCCTGGCAGCTGCATTCTGCCACCCCCCGGACTGGGAGTCAGCTGTTCTCTGTGCCGACTGTCAAGCTGACAGCCGGCACAGAGAAGCTGCAGCGTGCCGGCTCCCAGTATTCAATTGCACTCCTATCTTAGACACGAGTACAATTGAAGATCTGACTGCAGGGCAGCGTCTAAACTGGAGTTGATTTCTTGAGGGTGAGGAATCGATTGCAGGAAGCTGCTGGTGGAGAAGAGAAGCCGGAAATGAGGAGCTGCAGCATGGAGCCGTTCGAAGAGAGGACCAAGGGGCTGCAGCATGGAGCCGTGCGAAGAGAGGACCAAGGGGCTGCAGCATGGAGCCGTGTGAGGAGAGGAGCTGCACCATGGTGGACCCAGGGTACAAGGGAATGAGGATACAGAACTCGGTGTGTGATAGAAATATATATATCATGTAGATCTCACTTGCATGTATACTCCTCTATAATCATATATACTTATATACTCTTATACTCACAGCTAATATATACATTATAATAAATGGTTTAAAATGGCTGACACAAACTAATATAACCTAGACAGATCATAAAATGGCTGACATGAACTAATATAAACCAGACAGATCATATGGGGTTTTCCGTCCCTAAAAGCAGAACAGAGTCAGATGTTTGGTGACGGCTGATCAAATGTCTCCACTTTGTCCTAGACACAGAATTCAAGTTTAGTTGCTTAATCCTCTGTCATATGAGCATTAATCACCATATTCCATATATGTTTAGATAACCAATGACAGAAGAGCTAGACAATATGGTAATTAACTAACCACCCCTGACAACCCCTAACCACTCCTTTCTATGTGAAAAGATAAAACTATGTATGTACAATAAAGTTTCAGTATTGATGGAATGTTGTTCTGTCACAGTTGTGTACAGTCCATTCTTGATGAGCGCTCAAAATACTCAGTCTAATTGGGAGCGGCCACAGCACACACAGGGATAGATTTATCCAACCCTAATATTTCCATAACAAATGGCGCCCAACGTGGGGCACGGATGAAAGCACGGGATCCTTCTGACCGGAGATACAGAAGTTGTAGCGTGGCCTGGGCACAGGGACAGGAGACTGCGCAGCTCCATAAGTAAGGTAAGAAAATGTTATCATCTTACCTGAAAGTCCCCTGTGCCCAGTCCTTGTCTATGCCTCTTGCCGGTCAGGTGTGGTCACGAATTCCCAGGTAGTGTAAAAAATCCGTAGCCACGAATCCACCCTGGGAGGTGTCTGCTGTGGACCGTGTATGTGTTTGTGTAAAATCCGAGAGAAGAAGGAAAAAGTGACTTTTGTTTGTGGTTGCTGGGAAACAGACCGCAGGAGGTCAAATCGCTCGATAAGTTATTGCAGGATTCCCGTGCATAGGAGAGACAGGAGGTCTCGGGACAGGTAGTCCCATGTTCCAGGCACGGGTAGTGATAACTTAGAGGGGCTACTGCAGATTCCCGTAGCCGGCGGCCAGTCAGGAGACGACCGGAGCGGAGGGTGGTAGAACCCGGCATATGCGTGCCAGTGCGATTGGCAGTAGTCTGTTCCCAGCGCAACCTGCATGTGTCACAGAATTTAAAAGGGCGTCTCTCGGATTGTCTATCTGTTTCTGTTTGTGTCATGTACTATTGCCGCTTTAAGGGCATATAACTGTAAAAGAAAGTTTTTTTTCTTTTCTCGCTCTTCTCCGAACTTCCTCTTTTTCGGCTGCTGAAGGAGATCTATGCATTGTAAATCAAACTGTCACATCTGGGTTTTTTTTTTTTTTTTTTACTGACTGTTTTCAGCTGCAATGCTGGCTATGTGTAGCTTTTTGTGAAGAAGTTAAATTAAATTGTATCTATCATTTTTGATGTGACATACATGTTTTCAGATATGTGATTTTAGTGACATTTGATATTATTGCAATATCATACGGAATAAAAAGAGGAAGTGTGTCTCTGACTGCATTTGAGCGCAGAGATTCTAAAAGAAAAAAAAAAAAGAGGAGAAGAGAAAAGCCATTTTTATTTTTAATTTTTTTTACTCTCTTAAAGGGTCTTTTTCTTTTTGCGGCATTTTAAAGTTTTTTTAATTAAGTTTTCCTCAATCTTCAATCTCTTTACCTTTTTATTTTTTATTTATTTATTTATTTTTGAAAAAAAAGTTGTTTTTTTTTCCTCTTGTATCAAAGTTAGGAGTTTTTGGTTGTGAACTAAGTTTTTGACGTTTTTTCTTATCGTTTTGGGTTCTTAGAGTTTTATATACTCATTTTTAGAAGATTTTTCTTTTTCTTAGTACTGTTTTTTTCATTTTTGTGTGTTTTTCATTTTTTGCTTTTGCCATGGGGGAATAGAGTGGCCGAGCAACAGGAGAGTCTTTTATTTCCTGATGAGCAAACAGCCCCTAGATAGTGGCAGGACACGAAGGTGTTAAGTATGTGAAGATTTTGGAAGGTATAAAGTACGTGAAATTCATTAGAATGGCAGACTTCAAACTGCGGAATGGCATGACGTAGAAAGGAAAATAAGGGAAGTTAGCTGATGTTAGATTGCTGAATACTAATACATGGTATGAAGTAGCAGCAGAGCTTACATCGTTTAGGTGGTACAGAAAGTTATGTGAGCAAACCAGGAAGTGATTTTTGTGGGTATGAGACGGGAGAATCTGCGCAGTAGGTAGTTATTTTTGCACAGTATGTGGTGCGCCCCGTCTCTCCCTACAGGGAAAAGGCATGATTGCTCCTCTCTATTATTCTTGTTGTTCTTATCTATCCTCTTTTTTCCTCTGTCAGTCTTTTCTCTCCGCATTCTCTCTCTCCTTTCCTCTCCGCTTCCTCCACATTTTTTTTTCTCTTCTCTCTCTTCCCCTCTCTATCTCTCTCCTTCACACCCTCCATCTTCTCCTCCCTCCTTCTCCACTCGCCCACCACACCTTTCTCCTCCTTCTTTTCCTTCTCCACACCCATCTCTCCTCCCTCTTCCCCTCACCCTCTTTCTCCCCTCCTTCTCTCTCCTCTCTTCTCCTCCCTCTCTCTCCACATTCTCTCTCCCCTCCTACTATTCCTTTGTCTCACTCCTCAACTCCTCCCTCTTCTTCTTCCTCTTTTTTCCTCCTTGTTGCCGGCTGGGCCAACGCCCAATTCAAACAATATGGTGCTTACAACACAAGGTTTCCCTCTATGCCCCTGGCACAAACCAGCCATTGCCAGTTGTGATATCGGGGAAAGAAAGTGAAAAATCCCCCTACACCCAATGCAGTGGGCAGCCTCCAGACACATCAGGTAGCAGACAGCTCAGCCCTGGGTGCAGAGGGGGGAGGAATGATATCAGAACGAGCTCACTGACAGATCCTCCGTTACCTCATTTCACAGTCAACAATATTGTAACCCTTAAGGTTTTACATGAACTTTGATATCACCATGTATTGATAATGTACAACTTCAGCACCGGTCAGAGCTGCCTACATTCACACCAACATAGAACTATAAGCCTAATCCATCACAGCTTCAGCAAGGGGGGGAGACATCCTCACATAAAAAAGCAACTTCTAAGTCCAATATCAGTCAGTGTATGACCCCAGTACAAGCTATCACAACTATTCCTCTGATGAAGATGAAGAGGGAACATCATACATGCTGTCCAGTACTAGAAAAGAAACCCACAGGCACCAAGAATACAGGGGCAGATAGAGGCACCACCATTACACTATGTGCACTGCACTTCAAGTCAGGTGACAATTTTCCAGACCCAGGGATGCATCCCATGCCATTTTACCGAAGAAAGTAGCAGAAGCAGCAAACATATGCAGCTAGCTGGAATGATCTCTGGGCCATGAATGAAAATAGAAGCAGGTGATGCACTCTGGCCAATCATGAAGGAACAATTCAAACTTCCAGCAGAATCAGACATACACGCTTGGGAGTCAGGGCCACAGCTAATTGAACAGCTCAGAGAGTGGGCCAAAGGCAGATTGGCAGGACAAGCCATGACATGAGCCAAGATAAGACAGAGTCTGTAAAGAAGTTTCATGGCAGAGTAATGCAAGTATTCCAAGACTTGGGCTTCACCATTCATGACCAGATACACAGGCAAATGTTGGCACAGGCCTTTGTGCATGGACTGAGACAGCCAATCAGGAAACCACTGATAGTGGCTAGGCCTGAGAACAGGTCAATAGCAGTGGACTGACCCAGCAAAATGTTTTATGTGCGCCTAGGAGACTGTTTATTGCTAATTGTTGCCAAAACTGCCGCCATTATAGCACCACAAAGAGCGCAAAGAAGGAAAAGGGTGCCGTGCTGCTGAGAACACCAGAAGGGGAGCCAGAGGTGAAGACGCTGCAAAGTGCCGATCAACACACCGGAAGAACCGCTGTAGACTCCAGAGAGGAGACACCGACCTCAATAAGGTTAGCAAAGGGGAGAAGCTATGTCAGACCAGGGGTAAGAAGTGACGGCAGATGCAGCCGCAGCCCCTGTAATGCCCCAAGACCTTGGGTTGGATGCAGCCGTCGGTCTCATGGCACCCCCGGGCCTCGCCACGAATGCACCTGCAGGCCCCGTCTTACCACCGCAGCTTCAATCAGCAGGCCGGACCCCGCTGCCGCTACAGTACCCATCATGTTGTCCACAGTGGCCAAAGGGATTGAGTCCCAACCAGGGGTGCAGAAGACAGCCCCTCTCATGGTGACCACTGACCTGGAAGCGCAACCACCCTGCAAAGACAGAAGAAGTGTCAAGTGTTACATCTGTGGCAAGTTTGGCCATTACCAGAACCAGTGCAGGGCACCCACGCCCCCGAAGAGACTGGACCCATGCAACCCAAGATTTGGTCCAGAGAAACAGGTCAAGGAAGAAGTGCAGAAAGCAGTGAAGTACCCCGTCCATAGGACAGAGGCAAGCAAGCCAGGCCCGCAAGACACTATGCTCCTGACATGTAAAACTTCATCTGCAAGACCACTACCTCAAATTACCCTTAAAATGGATGGCGTTGTCAGATCCAAAGTGGTGCAGCCAGAAGTGTGATGACACCTGTGGAACTCACTGATCCCACCTGCCTATCAGAATCCTCTGTGTCTCGCATGGGCATTGATGGTCAAGTCAGACATTCTCAGCTTACAAAGCCACTGAGCGTGTGCACTCAGGCAGGACACTCTATCCTGTCCCAGTTTGTGGTGTAAAGGACCTGCCACTCAACCTGCTGGGAGCAAACCTACTGCAGAAGCTGAAGGCAACCACAGTGTTCCAGGAAGATGGGACAGTGACACTTTCTTCATCCCTGACCTGAGAAGAGTCATGCTGGCGGCCCTACAAGAACATTAAACAATCGATGAGGCCTACCCAAGGAGGTACTGGATGTAGTACCAGAAAGTCTATGGTCTAAGGGACCCCAGCACATGAGAAAACCTCAAGTTGCCCCAGTACGGGTGTCACTCAAGCCATGTACCCCGTACCCTCGTAAGGCCCAGGCCAGGCCTAGAGTCAAGCTGCCTCTGACCAACTGAAGGTCTACCTGGAAATAGGAATCATTGTTCCTCGCACATCGCCTTGCAATACCCCGCTTTTCCCCATCAAGAAAAAGACTGTAAAAGGAGAGCCAGCCAAGTTCAGAATGGTATATGACCTGAGAGCTGTGAATGACGCCACGGTGTTTGAAACTGCAATTATGCCGAATCCGCACACTCTGCTCTCAAATGTGCCTGCCACAGCAAAAGTGTTCACAGTGACCGACCTGGCTAATGTTTTCTCCAGTGTTCCCCTTCATCTGGAAGACCAGTTCCTGTTTGCCTTAATGCACCAGGGGGGACACCACACATGGACAGTGATGCCACAGTGGGCCCAGAACAGCCCTTCACAGTTCACCAAAGCAATGTCCACAGTTCTCACCAACTGAGTCACAGAACAAGCAGAAGTAACCCTGCTACAATACGTGGAAGATCTACTCCTTTGTGCAATTGACTTTGACACGTGTAAAGTCCTTTCCTTGTAAATCCTACTCTACCTGGCGGAGCAGCACTGCAAGATCTCAAAGAACAAAGTCCAGTGGTGTCTGAAGCAAGTTACGTTCCAGAGACACTGTATTGCTCACCAGGCGAAACACCTGACAGATGACTGGAAGACCACAGTGGAGAAGATGGTCCCTCCGACAACTCCAAAGGTGCTACAGGTCTTCCTTGGTCTAGTTTCGTATTGCAGAGCCTGGATCCCTGATGCTTCCGTCATATGCAGCCTCTGTGTGAATAAAACAGCGTGACCCCGTTCCTCCAGACAGATGTGGCCTTCAGTTCGTTCAAGAAGTTAAAAGGCTCTGTAGTCTCAGCGCCAGCACTAGGCCTATCTGACTACAAGAAGCCATTCCGTCTCTACTTGATGAGAAGAGAAGGCCTTGCTACTGGAGTCCTGACACAGCTTCAGGGGGGAAAGCAGAGACTTTCGGACTACTTTTCAGCTTGCCTGGATCCAGTTGCAAGGGGAGCCTCTTCCTCCCGCATGATGGCAGCAGTTGCAGCACACGCCCTCCTGGACAGGACTACTGACATCAGTGGAAAAAACCATTGGAAATCCTGGCTCTGCATGACATCTCAGCAATCCTCAACCAAACCCAGCTAAAACATCTCTCCACCGCCAGGCATCTTCGCCTCCAGTGCTCTCTACTCCTGCCCAACAATGTCACCATCTCCAGATGCACAGTCCTCAACCCGTCCACTCTACTCCCACTCCCAAGGGGGGATACAGATATGGACCCTCAGATAAAAAGTCTGCATGGGAACTGAATTTGCTCCGGATGGATGACCATGATTGCTTCAGCATCATGCAACAGGAAACAGCAGGACTACCCAAGGTGGCAGAAGAGCCACTGACCAACCCAGAGTTGATCCTCTATGTGGATGGCTCCAGATTCGCAGATGATGAAGGAATATTCCACACGGGATGTGCAGTGACCAGCAATCAAGAGATCCTGTGGTCCAGAAGTCTGCTGCCCAGTCTGTCAGCCCAGGAAGCAGAACTGATAGCGCTGATGAAGGCCTACCAGATGGCAGAAGACAAGACTGAGAAAATGTATACCGATTCAAGGTACTCGCATGGCATAGCACACGACTTCGGACCCATCTGGGCTGCAAGGGATTTCATCACAGCAAGCAGAACAACCGTGAAGCATCATGGAGCCATTAAGGACCTGCTGAACACACTTCAACTTCCAAAAGTGGTGGCAGTACTAAAAGTCAAAGCGCATGGAAAACTAAACACAGTAGAGGCACGAGGCAACAACATGGCGGCTATGGCAACCAAAGAAGCAGTCAAAGGAAGACAATATGGAAAAGTGGAAGAGGTCGTAGAGCCGGACGGCTACTACAGGACGGCTGAAGACAGGAAATCTGACAAGATGACATCCTGTGATCTGCTCAAAAAAGCTGCAAGAGCAAGCCCCAAAGGACAAGAAGGAATGCTGGATGCAGAAGAGAGCAGCACATGAAGAAGGAAGGGTATACTCAATGGACTACAAACCCTGTTTACCCCGAAGCATGTACCTCATCGTGGTCCAGTGGGCACATGGGCCCACACACAGATTAAAGGCACAGATGAATGATCCGATTGGTGCTTACTGGTTCGCCCCAGAAATCTTCACCCTAACAGCCAAGTTCATAAACAGCTGTCTGACCTGTGGCCAATGCAACCCTGGAAGAATGGAGAAAGTTCCCACACATCGTCTTCCCAGACCACTGTACCCCCTTCCAGAGGATCCAGATAGACCACATCAAGATGCCGCCAAGTGGAGGATTCGAATATGCCCTTGTGGCCATGGACATGTTCTCAGGATTACAGCCAGAAGCTTTCCCAGTGAAGAACCAGTCAGCAAAGACTACTGCAAAGAAGCTACTCTCAGAGACGAGATATGCAGCTATGGGGTCCCAGAAGTGATAGAGAGTGACCAGGGACCCGCATTCATAGCAAACTTCACACGAGAGATCTAGTCAGCAGTAGGGTCAGACTTAGGCCTACACACTCCCAATCACACTACTCAGTGTTAGGCACACTCCCAGAGGCCCAGAAAAGCTGTCATTATATGAAATTTTGTTTGTGTCTAGTCCCAGGTTAGGGGTATCTTTTCCTTCAGCAGCTGATTATGTAATATGATACTTTGTCTGCTTATGTAATTGAACTCACCAAGAAACTTGCTAACATCCATTCTCGAGTTTTTTTCTTCATTGCCAGATCCAGATTCAGTGTCCGGTATGCACTCCTAGAAGCCAGGAGACTGGGTGTTGGTGAAAAAGTTTGTAAGGAGAACACCACTCGATCCCAGAATTGATGGTCCTGTTCAAGTGCTGCTGATGACACCAAACTCTGCGAAACTGGAGGGAAGACCCGCTTGGATCCACTCATCGCATGGCAAGAAAGCTCCCCTACCAGAAGATGACACCCAAGCCAGAATGATGTTGCGGCCTGACCGAAAAGATGACCTACCTGATAAAGACTACACATCGCTCACTACACATGCTATTGACTAAGAGACTGATTGCAACGAACCCCCTTTAGGGACAGATCTCCTGACCGCCCATTTGCGAAAAGTCTGTACGGAGTGGGGCACAGGTGTTAGGCTTGTGTCAGTTCGCCGACAGCACAAAAGAGTTGCAGCGCTTTGGGACAGGAGGCTAGGATTAGGGCAAGTGATATCTAAGGGGGGCTTGTGACAGAAATATATATATCATGTAGATCTCACTTGCATGTATACTCCTCTATAATCATATATACTTATATACTCTTATACTCACAGCTAATATATACATTATAATAAATGGTTTAAAATGGCTGACACAAACTAATATAACCTAGACAGATCATAAAATGGCTGACATGAACTAATATAAACCAGACAGATCATATGGGGTTTTCCGTCCCTAAAAGCAGAACAGAGTCAGATGTTTGGTGACGGCTGATCAAATGTCTCCACTTTGTCCTAGACACAGAACTCAAGTTTAGTTGCTTAATCCTCTGTCATATGAGCATTAATCACCATATTCCATATATGTTTAGATAACCAATGACAGAAGAGCTAGACAATATGGTAATTAACTAACCACCCCTGACAACCCCTAACCACTCCTTTCTATGTGAAAAGATAAAACTATGTATGTACAATAAAGTTTCAGTATTGATGGAATGTTGTTCTGTCACAGTTGTGTACAGTCCATTCTTGATGAGCGCTCAAAATACTCAGTCTAATTGGGAGCGGCCACAGCACACACAGGGATAGATTTATCCAACCCTAATATTTCCATAACAGGTGTGAGGCTCTCAGGATGTAATTTGGAAAGGGGCTGATGAGATGCTGTATGGGGAATGGGGGATGATGAGGAGCTGTGTGGGGAATGGGGGATGATGAGGAGCTGTGTGGGGAATAGGGAATGATGAGGAGCTGTGGGGGATGAGATGCTGTGGTGGGGAATGGGGAGATGATGAGGAGCTGTATGGGGAATGGGGGATGATGAGGAGCTGTGTGGGGAATAGGGGAATGATGAGGAGCTGTGTGGGGAATAGGGGAATGATGAGGAGCTGTGTGGGGGATGATGAGATGCTGTGTGGGGAATGGGGGCTGATGAGACGCTGTGTGGCGCATGGGGGCTGATGAGACGCTGTGTGGGGAATGGGGGGAATGATGAGGAGCTGTGTGGGGAATAGGGGGATTTATTGTGTGGGGAGATTTGGAGAGGAGATGGGGGGATTTAAGGACACAAAATGAAGAGCAAAGGGGGAGATGGGGGGCATATATGAGGAAACAGTACAGGGGAATGGGTTGGAATGTATGAGGAAACAGTATTGGGGAATGAGGGCATGTATGAGGAAACATGTATGCGGGTGACTGCAGACTTCTGAATTCTCACAGTGCGCACTGCACGCTGTCAGGATTCTCTCGTGCTTGTGATTCACATACATGTGGTCACGTGCTGACTAGATATGTGTGGCCTCACTCAATGAAAATGAACTGAGTGAGGCTGGGCACATCTAGTCAGAAGTATACAAATCACATACTTGTGCTAGTGCAGCGCCCCAGAGTCCTGGTCGTTGCAGTACTGATGCTCCGCCGCTAAGGGGGGTATTGGTACGTCTGATGGCACTGAAGGAGTTCACCTGACCAGGTATCACAGACACCAATACACTTCACAGTCTGGCCTCCAGGGGGAGCTAAGGGTGCTATGTATTAGGCCACTCCTCACAATCTGGTAAAACTGGGGGTTAGATAGGAAGTTAGACAGAAAGCTGACTGGGTTGGAACCAGGCAACATCCTGTGGCAGAGGGTGTTGCAGGGGAATATTCAGGGGGGTCCCTGTCAGGGGTGGGATCCTGACAGAGGCCTAGCGAACAGAAAGAACGTTACGGGACCGCGCCTGCACTTCATTGCGGCGGTACCCCAAGAAAGGACAAGAAGCGAGGTTTATTGTGAAGAGTGAGAAACGAGATCAACGCAACAAGGAGAATACCAGTAGGAGTCGTGCTGTAAGACCGAGGCAACATCCTACTGAGGCGCGTAGCCGGTGGCCGGAAACGCCGAGGAAGTATTGAGCTCCAAGCCTTACTTCAAACCTATGGCAGGACAGTCAGTTATAGGGGGGCTGTCTCACCTAAATCACCTAAGCAGACATAGGGGGCAACATTTGGAGAGGGTCGAATCTAGGGTCCCGGAAGAACTCCAGGCCTACCCGTCATACGGGTGCGTCCTAGCCATATCATCTGGGGGATGGAGAAGAACATCAGAATCAGTTGTGAGGGAACTTCAGAAACAGACACAACAGTTGTGAGGACTATCCCGTGGTGCTCAGCAGGGAAGGACTACAACACACAAGTGCTAGAAGGTAGGCACAGGTTTCCACCTGCAAAGGGAACTCTGGAGGTGCCATCGGACCGGCCAGTCTCAGACAGCCCAGTTAACCGTACTCCAGATTGAGGATCCTGAAGCCTTCAGTAAAGAGGTAAAGAGACTGCAACCTGGTGTCCTCGTTATTCATCGCGACCTGCACCACACCACATCGTTCTCAACTTTCACTGGACGCCCCTCAGCAGGGTCACGGACCGGGTCTAGCCACCGTGACACTCCCAGAACCGAGACAGAGAGGCCTGGTACCAGGTACCCCTCGGCCCTGCGGCAGTAGGGGCGCTCCACTGACATGACCATCCACAGGCAAGGGAGAATCCTAAAAATGTGCAGCGCATTATTTGTGAGAATTCAGAAGCCTGCAATGTCAGTATTCGCCTCTGCAGGTTCCAGTAGTTGTCACATGGACACTTCACTCATATGTGATTTTCATACTTATGGTCCTGTGACAACGAGCTTCTTTTCTGCTTCTCTATTTTTCACTCAACATTGAGAGCATTAGGGAGAGGAGCTCGTGGGTACATGACTAAGTGTTCAAGTCACATATGTCCGGGGGGGGGGGGGGGGGGCTCCAAACTGAATTCTTGCTCCGGGTGCCAGAAACCCTAGATACGCCTCTGTTCTCCCCAACACCCCATCATTACCCTGTCCACCACCTCCATCATTGCTTTCTCCCCTACCACTTCTATTATTGCCCTCTCTTATGATCTGGTGGTTTAGGAGCAACATGGGACGTGCTCTGGAGGAGGTGGTACCTGTACTGACCGCAGTTCCTGAGCTTAACACAACACTAGAAGTAGCCGTGGGATGTTCCTGTCACTACCTAGACACCTCGTCACAGCCGGAGGACTAACTACCCCTAAAGATAGAAATAGGAAAGCTATCTTGCCTCAGAGAAAATCCCCAAAGGATAGGACAGCCCCCCACAAATATTGACTGTGAGTGGAGAGGGAAATTACATATGCAGAATGAAACCAGGATGTAGCAAAGGAGGCCAATACTAGCCAGACAGATAGTACAGGACAGAACACTGTGCGGTCAGTAATAAAAACTAGAAAAAGTCCACCGCAGAGAATGCAAAAATCTCCACACCTGACTAAAGGTGTGGAGGGGAAAATCTGCTGCCCAGAGCTTCCAGCTTAGCTGAATAGATCCATACTGATAAGCTGGACTAAGAGAAAAACATAGAATGTGCTGACTACTAAATCCAAGGAGCAGCAGTACCACTTAAAACCACCGGAGGGAGCCCAAGAGCAGAACTCACAAAAGTGCCACTTGCAACCACCGGAGGGAGCCCAAGAGCGGAATTCACAACAGTACCTCCCCTTGAGGAGGGGTCACCGAACCCTCACAGAGCCCCCAGGCCGATCAGGACGAGCCAAGTGAAAAGCACGAACCAAATCGGCGGCATGGACATCGGAGGCAACAACCCAAGAATTATCCTCCAGGCCATAACCCTTCCACTTGACAAGATACTGAAGCCTCCGCATCGAAAAATGAGAATCCAAAATTTTCTCCACCACATATTCCAACTCCCCATCAACCAACACCGGGGCAGGAGGATCAACAGAGGGAACAACGGGCACCACATATCTCCGCAACAAAGATCTATGGAAAACATTATGGATGGCAAAAGAGGCTGGAAGAGCCAAACGAAAAGATACCGGATTGATAATCTCAGAAATCTTATAAGGACCAATAAACTGAGGCTTGAACTTAGGGGAAGAAACCTTCATAGGAACATGACGAGAAGATAACCAGACTAAATCCCCCACCCGAAGCCGGGGACCAACACACCGACGGCGGTTAGCAAAACGTTGAGCCTTTTCCTGAGACAACGTCAAATTGTCTACCACATGAGTCCAAATCTGCTGTAACCTGTCCATTACAGAATCCACACCAGGACAATCAGAAGGCTCAAACTGCCCCGAAGAAAAACGAGGATGAAAACCAAAATTACAAAAGAAAGGTGAAACCAAAGTAGCCGAACTAGCCCGATTATTAAGGGCAAACTCGGCCAACGGCAAGAAAACCACCCAATCATCCTGGTCAGCAGACACAAAGCATCTCAAATAGGTTTCCAAGGTCTGATTAGTTCGCTCAGTTTGGCCATTTGTCTGAGGATGAAACGCCGAAGAAAAAGACAAATCAATGCCCATCCTAGCACAAAAGGCCCGCCAAAACCTAGAAACAAACTGGGAACCTCTGTCAGACACAATATTCTCCGGAATGCCATGCAAACGAACCACATGCTGAAAAAACAATGGAACCAAATCAGAGGAGGAAGGCAATTTGGGCAAAGGTACCAAATGGACCATTTTAGAGAACCGGTCACAAACCACCCAGATAACAGACATCCTCTGGATAAACAGGAAGATCCGAAATAAAATCCATGGAAAAATGCGTCCAGGGCCTCTCAGGGACCGGCAAAGGCAAAAGCAACCCACTAGTGCGGGAACAGCAAGGCTTGGCCCGGGCACAAGTCCCACAGGACTGCACAAAAGAACGCACATCCCGCGACAAGGAAGGCCACCAAAAGGACCTAGCAACCAAATCTCTGGTACCAAAAATCCCAGGATGACCAGCCAACACCGAACAATGAACCTCAGAAATTACCTTACTTGTCCATCTATCAGGAACAAACAGCTTCCCCACAGGACAGCGGTCAGGTTTATCAGCCTGAAATTCCTGAAGCACCCGTCGTAAATCAGGGGAGATGGCAGAAAGAATCACCCCTTCCTTAAGAATGCCAACCGGCTCAAGGACTCCGCTCTTCGCCAGTCATTACACTGGCTGCCCATTCATTACAGGATACAATTCAAAGTACTTGTTCTCACCCGCAAAGCTCTCCACAGTGCGGCACCCCCTTACATCTCCTCCCTCATTTCTGTCTATCGGCCTAGCCGACCGCTGCGCTCTGCAAACGACTTTCGACTAACCTCTGCACTAATCCGTACCTCCCACTCCCGACTCCAAGACTTCTCCCGTGCTGCGCCAATCCTCTGGAATGCTCTACCCCAAGATATTAGGACCATCCACAACTTGCATAGCTTTAGGCCATGTGCACACGTTCAGGATTGTTAGCGTTTTTTTCGCGTTTTTTCGCTATAAAAACGTGATAAAAACGCGAAAAAAAACGCTTACATAAGCCTCCTATTATTTACAGGGTATTCCGCATTTTTTGTGCAAATGTTGCGATTTTTTCCGCGAAAAAATCGCATAGCGGAAAAAAAAGCAACATGTTCATTAAAAATGCGGAATTGCAGGGATTCCACACACCTAGGGGTCCATTGATCTGCTTACTTCCCGCACGGGGCTGTGCACACCATGCGGGAAGTAAGCAGATTATATGCGGTTGGTACCCAGGGTGGAGGAGAGGAGACTCTCCTCCACGCACTGGGCACCATATAAGTGGTCAAAAAATAAGAAATAAAATAATAAACAGTCCTATACTCACCCTCGATGTATTCCCGCCTCCTCGCACGCTGCCGTTCGGTTCCTGTAGCTGGTGTGCGCTGAAGGACCTCGCCGAATGACGTCACTGTCCTGTGATTGGTCGTGAGCGGTCATGTGACCGCTCACGTGACCGTGACGTCACGGGAGGTCCTGTGCGCACAGACCAGCTAGAAGAGGAACGGACGCCGCTGAGGAGATGTCTGGGTGAGTATAAGCATTTTTTTTATTATTTTTAAACATTCTATCTTTTACTATAGATGCTGCATAAGCTGCATCTATAGTAAAAAGTTGGTCACACTTGTCAAACGCTATGTTTGACAAGTGTGACCAACCTGTCAGTCAGTTTTCCAAGCGATGCTACAGATCGCTTGGAAAACTTTAGCATTCTGCAAGCTAATTACGCTTGCAGAATGCTAAAAAAACGCGAAAAAAACGGAAAAAAACCGCAAAAAAAAAAATGCGGATTTCTTGCAGAAAATTTCCGGTTTTCTTCAGGAATTTTCTGCAAGAAATCCGCAACGTGTGCACATACCCTTAGGCGCTCACTCAAAACTCATTTGTTCAGAGCGGCCTATCACGTTCCCTAATCAGTCATTTTATGTTTGTGTGTGTGTGTGTGTGTAGCCCATTCACTATCTCATCTACCCCCCACCCCCTGAAGATGGCTGGACCATCATTGTAAATACATCATTGTAAATACACACCTGTACTTTGTATCTCCCCACCTCATGGTAGATTGTAAGCTCTCACGAGCAGGGTCGTCTTATTTTGCTTTATTGTTGTATTGTTAACATTGTTACCTATGATTGTTGTTTGAAACTGTTAAACTGTAAAGCGCTGCGGAATATGTTGGCGCTATATAAATAAAGATTATTATTATTATTATTAAGGACTCCAGGAGAATCAGGCAAAAAACTCCTAGAGAGGGCATCAGCCTTAACATTCTTAGATCCCGGAAGATACGAGACCGCAAAATCAAAACGGTAGAAAAACAGGGACCATCGAGCCTGTCTAGGGTTCAGCCGCTTGGCCGAGTCGAGGTAAATCAGATTCTTATGATCGGTCAAGACCACAATGCGGTGCTTGGCTCCCTCAAGCCAATGTCGCCACTCCTCAAATGCCCACTTCATGGCCAACAACTCCCGATTGCCGACATCATAATTGCGCTCCGCAGGCGAAAACTTTCTGGAAAAAAAGGCACACGGTTTTATCAAAGAACCATCAGAACTCCTCTGAGACAAAATAGCCCCTGCCCCAATCTCAGAAGCGTCAACCTCAACCTGAAAAGGAAGAGAAACATCCGGCTGACGCAACACAGGGGCAGAAGTAAATCGGCGTTTAAGCTCCTGAAAGGCCTCAACAGCCGCAGAGGACCAATTCGTCACATCAGCGCCTTTCTTCGTCAAATCGGTCAGGGGCTTAACCACACTGGAAAAGTTGGCAATGAAACGGCGATAAAAATTAGCAAAGCCCAAAAATTTCTGAAGACTCTTCACAGATGTGGGTTGAATCCAGTCATGAATGGCTTGGACCTTAACAGGATCCATTTCTATAGACGAGGGAGAAAAAATGAAACCCAAAAAAGAGACATTCTGAACTCCAAATAGGCACTTAGACCCCTTCACAAATAAAGCATTGTCACGAAGGATCTGGAATACCATCCTAACCTGCTTCACATGAGACTCCCAATCATCGGAAAAAATCAAAATATCATCCAAATACACAATCATGAATTTATCAAGATAATTGCGGAAAATATCATGCATGAAGGACTGAAATACAGAAGGAGCATTAGAGAGCCCAAAAGGCATCACAAGGTATTCAAAATGGCCTTCGGGCGTATTAAATGCAGTTTTCCATTCGTCACCCTGTTTAATACGAACAAGATTATATGCCCCTCGAAGGTCAATCTTAGTAAACCAACTAGCCCCCTTGATCCGAGCAAACAAATCAGAAAGCAAAGGTAAAGGGAATTGGAATTTGACCGTGATCTTATTAAGAAGGCGATAATCAATACAGGGTCTCAAGGAGCCATCCTTCTTGGCAACAAAAAAGAATCCCGCTACCAATGGTGACGAAGACGGCCGAATATGCCCCTTCTCCAAAGACTCCTTAACATAACTCCGCATGGCGGCATGCTCTGGCACAGACAGATTGAAAAGTCGGCCCTTAGGGAACTTACAGACAGGAATCAAGTTAATAGCACAATCACAGTCCCTATGTGGAGGAAGGGAACTGGACTTGGGCTCATCAAATACATCCTGGAAATCCGACAAAAACTCAGGAACTTCAGAAGAGGGGGAAGAGGAAATTGGCATCAAAGGAACGTCACTATGAACCCCTTGACAACCCCAACTAGTCACAGACATAGATTTCCAATCCAGCACCTGATTATGTCCCTGTAACCATGGAAAACCCAGTACAACAACATCATGCAAATTATACAACACCAGAAAACAGCAATCTTCCTGATGTGCTGGAGCCATGCACATGGTCAGCTGAGTCCAATACTGAGGTTTATCCTTGGCCAACGGTGTAGCATCAATACCCCTCAAAGGAATAGGGCTCTGCAAAGGCTGCAATGAAAAACCACAGCGCCTGGCGAATTCCAAGTCCATCAAGTTCAGGGCAGCGCCTGAATCCACAAATGCCATGACAGAAAAGGACGATAATGAGCAAATCAAGGTCACAGATAAGAGAAATTTAGGCTGTAGAGTACTGATGGTAACAGACCTAGCGACCCTCTTAGTACGCTTAGGGCAATCAGAAATAACATGAGCAGAATCACCACAGTAAAAACACAGCCTATTCTGGCATCTGAATCCCTGCCGTTCTGCTCTAGTCAAAATCCTATCACATTGCATAGGCTCAGGACTCTGCTCAGAGGATACTGCCATATGGTGCACAACTTTGCGCTCGCACAGGCGCCGATCAATCTGAATGGCTAGAGACATAGATTCGCTCAAACCAGCAGGCATGGGGAACCCCACCATAACATCTTTAAGGGCTTCAGAAAGACCCTTTCTGAAAATTGCTGCCAGAGCCTCCTCATTCCATGTAGTGAGCACAGACCATTTTCTAAATTTCTGGCAGTATACTTCTGCCGCTTCCTGACCCTGACACAGGGCCAACAAGGTCTTTTCTGCATGATCCACAGAATTAGGTTCGTCATACAATAATCCGAGCGCTTGAAAAAATGCGTCTACATTAAGCAATGCCGGATCCCCTGATTCATGGGAGAATGCCCAGTCCTGAGGGTCACCACGCAGCAGAGAGATGACAATTTTAACCCGCTGAATGGAATCACCAGAGGAACGGGGTTTCAAGGCAAAAAACTATTTGCAGTTATTTTTAAAGTTCAAAAACTTGGATCTGTCCCCAAAAAACAAATCAGGGGTTGGAATTTTAGGCTCTAAAGCCGGAGTCTGGACAACATGATCTTGGATACTCTGTACTCTTGCAGCAAGTTGATCCACAGGAGAAAACAAACCCTGAACATCCATGCCAGCGCCAAAATCCTGAACCACCCAGAGATTAAGAGGAAAAAAAAGACAAAACAGACTGCAGAAAAAAAATGCCTCAGAACTTCCTTTTCCTTCTTTTGAGATGCATTTAATTCATTTTTGGCCAGTTGTACTGTTATGATCTGGTGGTTTAGGAGCAACATGGGACGTGCTCTGGAGGAGGTGGTACCTGTACTGACCGCAGTTCCTGAGCTTAACACAACACTAGAAGTAGCCGTGGGATGTTCCTGTCACTCCCTAGACACCTCGTCACAGCCAGAGGACTAACTACCCCTAAAGATAGAAATAGGAAAGCTATCTTGCCTCAGAGAAAATCCCCAAAGGATAGGACAGCCCCCCACAAATATTGACTGTGAGTGGAGAGGGAAATTACATACGCAGAGTGAAACCAGGATGTAGCAAAGGAGGCCAGTCTAGCTAGATAGATAGAACAGGACAGAATACTGTGCGGTCAGTATTAAAAACTAGAAAAATCCACCACAGAGTTTACAAAAATCTCCACACCTGACTAAAGGTGTGGAGGGTAAATCTGCTTCCCAGAGCTTCCAGCTTAACTGAATAAATCCATATTGACAAGCTGGACTAGAAAAAACATAGAAAGTGCAGAAAGATTAAGTCCACAACAAGTGGACTGCAAAAGAACAAAGCAAGGACTTATCTTTGCTGAACTGGTCAGAATATCAGGGAAATCCAAGCAGAGATGTGAATCCAACCAGGAACCATTGACAACTGGCACAGGCTGAAGGATAGAACCAGGCTAAATAGCCGAGCCAGAAAGACAATCAGTGGAAGCAGCTGCTGACTACTAAATCCAAGGATCAGCAGTACCACTTAAAACCAGCGGAGGGAGCCCAAGAGCAGAACTCACAAAAGTGCCACTTACAACCACCGGAGGGAGCCCAAGAGCGGAATTCACAACACCTCTCCATCACCCGCATCATTGCCTTCTCCATCACCTACACACACATCTCCACCACCTACACACACATCACCACCTATGCACACACACAACACCACTCACCTCTGCATGTTCGCCTTCAGCCACATACACACACACACACCTCTCCGCACCACACACATACAGACACACACCACTCACCTCTGCGCATGTTCCCCACAGCCGCAGCATCTTTGTCTCTGTCAGCTTTCCCTCTGACACAGCCGTGTGCTGAATGCTGACATCATCCAGCCACGCTGATGTGTCAGACAGAAAGCGCGGGCAGGAAGCAGAGGACGGATCCTTACAGTTCCGCTGCAATGTTCTCCTGTAGGCAGCTGATGAGGCAATCTGGCAAGTGCCCCCCGGAGCCTCGGGGCCCGATAAACTGGCCAGATTGCCCTCAGTGTTAGCTGCCCTTCAGGGTCTACCCTCCACCTCCGAGTCCCGGTAGAGCCGCACCGGCTGCACATGCGGAATGTCAGCCCCTGGTGCAGTGTATATATATATATATATATATATATATATATATATAAATATATATATATATGTATGACAGGAGGAGTGGTACTGTACAGTGTATACATACAGGACAGGAGGAGTGGTACTGTGCAATGTATAGATACAGGAGAGGAGAAGAGGTACTGTGCAGTGTATAGATACAGGACAGGAGAAGAGGTACTGTGCAGTGTGTATATATACAGGACAGGGGGAGTGGTACTGTGCAATGTATAGATACAGCACAGGAGAAGAGGTACTGTGCAGTGTATATATACAGGGGTGGTACTGTGCAATGTATAGATATAGGAGAGGAGAAGAGGTACTGTGCAGTGTATATATACTGGACAGGAGGAGTGGTACTGTGCAGTGTATATATACAGGAGTGGTACTGTGCAATGTATAGATACAGGACAGGAGAAGAGGTACTGTGCAGTGTATATATACAGGACAGGAGGAGTGGTACTGTGTAGTGTATATATACAACACAGGAGAAGAGGTACTATGCAGTGTATATATACAGATACGTAGATTTACACCACACATGATAAAATAATAAAGCCTATGCTCACCTCTCATGCCAGCACACTTCCCACAGTGGCTGTGATGACCCCCCAGGGCTGTGATGCGGTGGAATGACACATGATGCCAGGCGCCAATCAGTGCTGGCGTTACAGTCTCCATTAGTGATGAGCGAACATGCTCGCCACTACTCGTCAGTCACCCGAGTATCACTGTACTCGGCGAGCACCGAGCATTTACGGGATTACTCGGGGGGAACTCGGGTCTCCACCCTGCATTTTTGGCGGTCTTTACAGACATAATCAACATGCAGGGATTGTCTGACAGGCACTGTAACGCCGCAGCCATCCTTGTTGTGGTCTTGCAGTGATTGGCTGGCTGCACAGCATCATCAGGGGTATAAGAGACGTGACACCACCCTGCTCAGTGCATTCAGCTCTAGAATCAGATAGTCTAAGGAGAGCTGCTGCTGAGATAGGGTCAGATTTGAGGATTTCTTAGTCAGTGTGGGGTCTACCATCCTAAACTACTCAAATCAAGCTAAAGCAACAGTCCTTCTAAGGACTAATTCCTGAGTATATAGGTTGCAGTGTTAGGGAGGCAGGGTGTGTACGTTACTCTATACATATCAGTGCAAGGCCTGCAGGCACTGTATGTGTGTATAAAGATATCCTTGCATACATCAAGAGGGTCCATTCCATTACTGTCTGTTGCTGCTGCTAACTATAGCATATATTGACCGTATATACCTAGCCCCAGGTATAATTTGCTAGGAAATTTTTTTTTGCTAGGTTAATAGAGATTATTTTATTGCAAAGCAATCCAGAGCCCTTTTTTTTACCTCCATTTGCTTTTTGACACTACACAATACAGCCAGATTCTTTTCCTAGCACAACGTGAAAATCCAGCAATTTTAAAGGGGTCCCAAAAATCAATTACGAGTGCTTTTTCCTGTCTGTTACTCTACTTATATACAGCACTATTAAGAAAACCTAAAAAAAAATACAGGCCACATATTTGGCAGTGTGGTATTTCCGTGACAGGACTCATATATCTGTGTGCTTCAAGTTTGGGCATTTTAGTCCGGTATCCCATTTTTTTTTTTTCCTCTGTTACTCTACTTATATACAGCACTATTTTGCATTAAAAAAAAAATAAAAAATTCAGGCCACATATTTGGCAGTGTGGTATTTCCGTGACAGGCATCATATATCTGCGTGCTCCAAGTTTGGGCATTTTAGGCTGGTATTCCAGTGTTTTGCCTGTCTGTTACTCTACTTATATACAACACTATTAAGAAAACCTAAAAAAAAATACAGGCCACATATTTGGCAGTGTGGTATTTCGGTGACAGGCCTCATATATCTGTGTGCTTCAAGTTTGGGCATTTTAGGTCCTTATTCCAGTTTTTTTCCTGTCTGTTACTCTACTTATATACAGCACTATTTAGCATTTAAATAATAATAAAAATACAGACCACATATTTGGCAGGGTGGTATTTCCGGGACAGGCCTCATATATCTGAGCTAAAAATTTGGCCATTTTAGGCCAACATATTCTAGTGTTTTTGCTGTCTTTTACCCTACTTACTGACACCAATTTGATAACCAAAAAAACATTTTTTACTACAGTCCAGATAGTTTAAAGTGTGGTTTTCCCGCAGACGTATCACATACAAGTTCGCTCCCAAATCAGTCATTTGTAGTGAATGTGTAAAATATTCTAGTCCATTTACAATGGGCAATGCGTGTGGCAAGGGATGGGGAAGTGGACATTATGGTGATGGTGAATGCCGAGGCTGTCAGCAAGCTGAAATTGGGCCACAAAAAACACCCACATCTTCTCGCTGGACCTTAGTGTCCGAAGTCCTAGGGGACCACAGCAAGACAGCATTATTGAAGCCAGAGCAGCCTGAAAAGGTTGTTGGTTGGATAGCGGATAATACTTCCAGTTACTTGGCCACCAACACCTGTCTTCCACCCAGTCAAGTCTGAGTAGCCATGAATCTGGACTGCATATTACTCACCCTGATCCTCCTTCCTCCCACCATGCTGAGTGCCCTGAGACAACTGATCCCACACTTGGACACTCCGAAGAGCTGTTCACTTATCCATATATAGATTCAGCCTTCTCGCCCGGTCCACTTGAAGTGGAGCAAGATGAGATTCCATGTTGTGATGAACAAATATATGAGCAGCCACAGTCACAAGAGGTGGATGATGATATGAGACAATTGCCAGAAAGTCAGCAGGAGGACCAGGGTGCAGAAGTGGAAAATGAGGTGGTGGATGATATAGTAACTTACCCAAGCTGGCATGAGGACATGCAGAGTGAGGACAGCAGCACACAGGGGGAGAGAGGCGTAGCACCCCATCAGGCAGGAAGAAGCAGTGTGGTGGCTGCAGACAGAAGGCAGGCAAACGTTCCCCGGTAACACCAAAATGACGGAAGTTACCAGTCCAACTGTTAGGTGTTCCTGAGTCTGGTTATTTTTTAAAGACTCTGCCGATAACCTCAAACAGGCCATTTGCAACACCTGTCATGCAAGCATCAGCAGGGGTAGCAAAACTACCGGCCTTGCCACCACCAGCATGATCAGGCACATGTGTTGTGAATTCCTCTCTTGGGCTCCCTCCGGTGGTTGTAAGTGGCACTTTTGTGAGTTCTGCTCTTGGGCTCCCTCCTGTGGTTTTGAGTGGAATGGCTGCTTCTTGGATTTAGCATCAGCAGCTGCTTCCACTGATCGTCTTTCTGGCTCGGCTATTTTAGTCTGGCCTTATCTCTCAATCAATGCCAGTTGTCAATTGTTCCTGCTTGGAATCACAGCTCTTTTGGATTTTCCTGACACTCTGACCTGTTCAGCAAAGATAAGTCCTTGCTTGTCCTTTTGCAGTCCACTTGTTGTGGACTTGATTGTTCAGCACATTCTATGTCTTTCTCTTAGTCCAGCTTATCAGTATGGATCTATTCAGCTAAGCTGGAAGCTCTGGGCAGCAGATTTTGCCCTCCACACCTTTAGTCAGGTGTGGAGATTTTTGCATTCTCTGCGGTGGACTTTTTCTAGTTTTTATTACTGACCGCACAGTGTTCTGTCCTGTACTATCTGTCTAGCTAGTATTGGCCTCCTTTGCTACATCTTGTTTCATTCTACGTATGTCATTTCCCTCTCCACTCACAGTCATTATTTGTGGGGGGCTGTCCTATCCTTTGGGGATTTTCTCTGAAGCAAGATAGCTTTCCTGTTTCTACCTTTAGGGGTAGTTAGTTCTTAGGCTGTGACGAGGTGTCTAGGGAGTGACAGGAACATCCCACGGCTACTTCTAGTGTTGTGTTAAGATCAGGAACTGCGGTCAGTATAGTTACCACCTGCTCAGAGCTAGTCGCATGTCGCTCCTAAATCACCAGTCCATAACAGTACAACTGGCCCAAAATGAGTTAAATGCATCTCAAAAGAAGGAAAAAAAAAAAGAGTTCTGAGCCATTTTTTTTTTTTTCTTTAGTCTGTTTTGTCTTTTTTTTTTTCCTCTTAATCTCTGGGTGGTTCAGGATTTTGGCACGGGCATGGATGTTCAGGGTTTGTTTTCTCGTGTGGATCAGCTTGCTGCAAGAGTGCAGAGTATTCAAGATTATGCTGTTCAGACTCCAGCTTTAGAGCCTAGAATTCCTACTCCAGATTTGTTTTACGGGGATAGATCCAAGTTTTTGAACTTTAAAAATAACTGCAAATTATTTTTTGCTCTGAAACCCCGTTCCTCTGGTGATCCCATTCAGCAAGTTAAAATAGTCATTTCTCTGCTGCGTGGTGACCCTCAGGACTGGGCATTCTCCCTTGAGTCAGGGGATCCGGCATTGCTTAATGTAGATGCATTTTTTCAATTGCTCGGATTATTGTATGACGAACCTAACTCTGTGGATCATGCAGAAAAAACCTGTGTCAGGGGCAGGAAGTGGCAGAATTATACTGCCAGAAATTTAGAAAATGGTCTGTGCTCACTAAATGGAATGAGGAGGCTCTGGCAGCAATTTTCAGAAAGGGTCTTTCTGAAGCCCTTAAAGATGTTATGGTGGGGTTCCCCACGCCTGTTGGTTTAAGCGAATCTATGTCTTTAGCCATTCAGATTGATTGGCGCCTGTGCGAGCGCAAAGTGGTGCACCATATGGCAGTGTCCTCTGAACAGAGTCCTGAGCCTATGCAATGTGATAGGATTTTGACTAGAGCGGAACAGCGGGGATACAGACATCTGAACGGGCTGTGTTTTTACTGTGGTGATTCTGCTCATGCTATTTCTGATTGCCCTAAGCGTATTAAGAGGGTCGCTAGATCTGTTACCATCAGTACTGTACAGCCTAAATTTCTCCTGTCTGTGACCCTGATTTGCTCATTGTCATCCTTTTCTGTCATGGCATTTGTGGATTCAGGCGCTGCCCTGAACTTAATGGACTTAGAATTCGCCAGGCGCTGTGGTTTTTCTTTGCAGCCTTTGCAGAGCCCTATTTCTTTGAGGGGTATTGATGCTACACCGTTGGCCAAGAATAAACCTCAGTATTGGACTCAGCTGACTATGTGCATGGCTCCAACACATCAGGAAGATTGCCGTTTTCTGGTGCTGCATAATTTACATGATGTTGTTGTACTGGGTTTTCCATGGTTACAAGTACACAATCCAGTGCTGGATTGGAAATCTATGTCTGTGACTAGTTGGGGTTGTCAAGGGGTACATAGTGACGTCCCTTTGATGTCAATTTCCTCTTCCCCCTCTTCTGATGTTCCTGAATTTTTGTCAGATTTCCAGGATGTATTTGATGAGCCCAAGTCCAGTTCCCTTCCTCCACATAGGGACTGTGATTGTGCTATTAACTTGATTCCTGGCTGTAAGTTCCCTAAGGGCCGACTTTTCAATCTGTCTGTGCCAGAGCATGCCGCCATGCGGAGTTATGTTAAGGAGTCTTTGGAGAAGGGGCATATTCGGCCGTCTTCGTCACCATTGGGAGCAGGATTCTTTTTTGTTGCCAAGAAGGATGGCTCCTTGAGACCCTGTATTGATTATCGCCTTCTTAATAAGATCACGGTCAAGTTCCAATACCCTTTGCTTTCTGATTTGTTTGCTCGGATTAAGGGTGCTGGTTGGTTTACCAAGATTGACCTTCGAGGGGCATATAATCTTGTTCGTATTAAACAGGGTGACGAATGGAAAACTGCATTTAATACGCCCGAAGGGCATTTTGAATACCTTGTGATGCCTTTTGGGCTTTCTAATGCTCCTTCTGTATTTTAGTCCTTCATGCATGATATTTTCCGCAATTATCTTGATAAATTCTTGATTGTGTATTTGGATGATATTTTGATTTTTTCCGATGATTGGGAGTCTCATGTGAAACAGGTCAGGATGGTATTCCAGTTCCTTCATGATAATGCCTTATTTGTGAAGGGGTCTAAGTGCCTATTTGGAGTTCAGAATGTCTCTTTTTTGGGGTTTATTTTTTCTCCTTCGTCTATAGAAATGGATCCTGTTAAGGTCCAAGACATTCATGACTGGATTCAACCCACATCTGTGAAGAGCCTTCAGAAATTTTTGGGCTTTGCTAATTTTTATCGCCGTTTCATTGCCAACTTTTCCAGTGTGGTTAAGCCCCTGACCGATTTGACGAAGAAAGGCGCTGATGTGACGAATTGGTCCTCTGCGGCTGTTGAGGCCTTTCAGGAGCTTAAACGTCGATTTACTTCTGCCCCTGTGTTGCATCAGCCGGATGTTTCTCTTCCTTTTCAGGTTGAGGTTGACGCTTCTGAGATTGGGGCAGGGGCCGTTTTGTCACAGAGGAATTCTGATGGTTCTTTGATGAAACCGTGGGCCTTCTTTTCCCGAAAGTTTTCGCCTGCGGAACGCAATTATGATGTCGGCAATCGGGAGTTGTTGGCTATGAAGTGGGCATTTGAGGAGTGGCGACATTGGCTTGAGGGAGCCAAGCACCGCGTTGTGGTCTTGACCGATCATAAGAATCTGATTTACCTCGAGTCGGCCAAGCGGCTGAACCCTAGACAGGCTCGTTGGTCCCTGTTTTTCTCCCGTTTCGATTATGTAGTCTGATATCTTCCAGGATCTAAGAATGTTAAAGCGCATGCCCTCTCTAGGAGTTTTTTGCCTGATTCTCCTGGAGTCCTTGAGCCGGTTGGCATTCTTAAGGAAGGGGTGATTCTTTCTGCCATCTCCCCTGATTTACGGCGGGTGCTTCAGGAATTTCAGGCTGATAAACCTGACTGCTGTCCTATGGGGAAGCTGTTTGTTCCTGATAGATGGACAAGTAAGGTAATTTCTGAGGTCCATTGTTCGGTGTTGGCCGGTCATCCTGGGATTTTTGGTACTAGAGATTTGGTTGCTAGGTCCTTTTGGTGGCCTTCTTTGTCGTGGGATGTGCGTTCTTTTGTGCAGTCCTGTGGGACTTGTGCCCGGGCTAAGCCTTGCTGTTCCCGCGCTAGTGGGTTGCTTTCGCCTTTGCCTGTCCCTGAGAGGCCCTGGACGCATATTTCCATTGATTTTATTTCGGATCTTCCTGTGTCCCAGAAGATGTCTGTTATCTGGGTGGTTTGTGACCGGTTCTCTAAAATGGTCCATTTGGTACCTTTGCCTAAATTGCCTTCCTCCTCTGATTTGGTTCCATTGTTTTTTCAGCATGTGGTTCGTTTGCATGGCATTCCGGAGAATATTGTGTCTGACAGAGGTTCCCAGTTTGTTTCTAGGTTTTGGCGGGCCTTTTGTGCTAGGATGGGCATTAATTTGTCTTTTTCTTCGGCGTTCCAACCTCAGACAAATGGCCAAACTGAGCGAACTAATCAAACCTTGGAAACCTATTTGAGATGCTTTGTGTCTGCTGATCAGGATGATTGGGTGGCTTTCTTGCCATTGGCCGAGTTTGCCCTTAATAATCGGGCCAGTTCGGCTACTTTGGTTTCGCCTTTCTTTTGTAATTTTGGTTTCCATCCTCGTTTTTCTTCAGGGCAGGTTGAGCCTTCTGATTGTCCTGGTGTGGATTCTGTGATGGACAGGTTACAGCAGATTTGGACTCATGTGGTAGACAATTTGACGTTGTCTCAGGAAAAGGCTCGACGTTTTGCTAACCGCCGTCGGTGTGTTGGTCCTCGGCTTCGGGTGGGGGATTTGGTCTGGTTATCTTCTTGTCATGTTCCTATGAAGGTTTCTTCCCCTAAGTTCAAGCCTCGGTTTATTGGTCCTTATAAGATTTCTGAGATTATCAATCCAGTGTCTTTTCGTTTGGCCCTTCCAGCCTCTTTTGCTATCCACAATGTTTTCCATAGATCGTTGTTGCGGAGATATGTGGTATCCGTTGTTCCCTCTGTTGATGCTCCTGCCCCGGTTTTGGTTGAGGGGGAGTTGGAATATGTGGTTGAGAAAATTTTGGATTCTCGTTTTTCAAGGCGGAGGCTTCAGTATCTTGTCAAGTGGAAGGGTTATGGCCAGGAGGATAATTCTTGGGTTGTTGCCTTCGATGTCCATGCCGCCGATTTGGTTCGTGCTTTTCACTTGGCTCGTCCTGATCGGCCTGGGGGCTCTGGTGAGGGTTCGGTGACCCCTCCTCAAGGGGGGGTACTGTTGTGAATTCCGTTCTCGAACTCCCTCCGGTGGTTGTAAGTGGCACTTTTGTGAGTTCTGCTCTTGGGCTCCCTCCTGTGGTTTTGAGTGGAATGGCGGCTGCTTGGATTTAGCATCAGCAGCTGCTTCCACTGATCGTCTTTCTGGCTCGGCTATTTTAGTCTGGCCTTATCCCTCAATCAATGCCAGTTGTCAATTGTTCTTGCTTGGAGTCACAGCTCTTTTAGATTTTCCTGACACTCTGACCTGTTCAGCAAAGATAAGTCCTTGCTTGTCCTTTTGCAGTCCACTTGTTGTGGACTTGATTGTTCAGCACATTCTATGTTTTTCTCTTAGTCCAGCTTATCAGTATGGATCTATTCAGCTAAGCTGGAAGCTCTGGGCAGCAGATTTTGCCCTCCACACCTTTAGTCAGGTGTGGAGATTTTTGCATTCTCTGCGGTGGACTTTTTCTAGTTTTTATTACTGACCGCACAGTGTTCTGTCCTGTACTATCTGTCTGGCTAGTATTGGCCTCCTTTGCTACATCTTGTTTCATTCTACGTATGTCATTTCCCTCTCCACTCACAGTCATTATTTGTGGGGGGCTGTCCTATCCTTTGGGGATTTTCTCTGAGGCAAGATAGCTTTCCTGTTTCTACCTTTAGGGGTAGTTAGTTCTTAGGCTGTGACGAGGTGTCTAGGGAGTGACAGGAACATCCCACGGCTACTTCTAGTGTTGTGTTAAGATCAGGAACTGCGGTCAGTATAGTTACCACCTGCTCAGAGCTAGTCGCATGTCGCTCCTAAATCACCAGTCCATAACACACATGATAGCAAAGCACCTGACTCTGTGGGCCCAACCCCAGTCTCCAGGATCAGTGTCTGCGAGTGACACCACTGCTTCTTCCACTGTTGTGCATGCAAGCCAATCCCCTGTCCGTGGTGCATGCGAAGATGCCTCCTGCCCTGCACCTGCCGTTGCCCACACTCAAATAGCACCATCATCATTCACGTCCACATCCTTGTCCCAGTGCAGCCTTCAGTTGTCCATACCCCATTCATTGGAACGCAAGCGGAAATACGCAGCCAACGCCCCACAGGCTACAGTACTAAATTCACATATTTCTCATCCACTTGTGCTGGAAATGTTGCCTTGTTGCCTTTTAGGCTCATTGACATGGAATCTTTCCGCAACCTGATGGTGGAAGCTGTCCCATGGTACACGGTCCCCAGCCGCCACTATTTCTCCCGCTGTGCCATCCCGGCATTACACAAGTACGTGTCCCACAACATTACTCGTGCCCTCAACAATGCAGTTACTTTGAAAGTACACCTAACCACAGACACGTGGACAAGTGCTTGTGGCCAGGGAAAGGTACATCTCGCTGACGGCACACTGGGTAAACATAGTGGAAGCTGGGACCCAGCCAGACCATGGGATGGAACATGTCCTCCCGACGTCAAGGATTGCGGGCCCTATGTCAATCAGTGTTGCCCCCACAGTCTACAGCTCCTGCATCTCCTCCTCCTCTTCAGCCTCCATCTCTGAAATGAGCACATAAGTACAAAGCTGGAAGCACTGCCAAATCCAAGCGGCAATTGGCTGTGCTGAAGCTAATCTGCTTAGGTGACAAACCGCACAATGCTGAAGAGTTGTGGCCAGCTCTGAAAGAGCAGGCAGGCCTGTGGCTGACACTGCTGAACCTCCAGCCAGGCATGGTTGTGTGTGACAATGGCAGGAACCTGGTGGCGGCTCTGAGACGAGGCGAACTGACACACGTACCATGCCTGGCCCATGTGCTTAACCTCATTGTTCAATGGTTTCTAAAAAGTTACCTGGAGCTGCTGGATCTGCTTGTGAAAGTACACTGCCTGTGTGCCCATTTTAGAAAGTCAGCTACAGGTTCAGCCACCCTTGCCATGCTTCAGCAGTGATTGCAGCTTCCGGCTCACCGACTGGTGTGTGGTGTCCCCAAGCATTGGAACTCTACACTGCAGATGTTGGAAAGGGTTTGTGAGCAGAAGAATACCAGCATCAACAAGGCCATCGTTATTCAATTCAGACTCCACACATAAGACCTCAGGATTGGACATGGATGTCAGACATATGTAACATCCTCCAAAACTTTGAGGAATCCACCAAGATGATGAGAGGCGATGATGGCATAATTAGCGTCACCATTCCACTTCTCTGCATTCTGAAAAGCTCTCTGCTAACAATGAAAGAGGAGGCATTGCAGGCGGAGCAGGAGGACATGGAGCAAGGAACCATACAGGGTGATTATACACAGCCCAGCCTCACGTCATCCCAATGTGGATTGTTTGACAATGAGGAAGAGGAGGAAGAACAGGAGCTACTTTCATGCGCTGTAGACGATACTACAAGCACAACTGTCATATCGTTTTTTCAGTGTGGATGGTCTGAGGACAGGAAGGAGGAGGAGGATACCTTGGTCAGTCCTCCTGTTGGTGAGGACACAGAAGGCTTGCCTGTTACCAGTCTGGTATGCATGGCTGACTTTATGTTGCGCTGCCTTTCCCGTGACCATCGTATTGTAAAAATTTTGGGTGACAGTCGTTACTGGGTAGTGATACTTTAAGACCCATACTACAAGGAGAAATGTAAATCTCTTCTTCCAGAGATAGACAGGTGTACTAAAATGCTGCATTACCAGAGGGCCATTGTTGCAGAATTAGTAAAAAAAAATTCCCACCTCAAAAAGCTGACGACAGACATAACAGTTCGTTGGACAACAAAGGAGTATGGGCGAGAGTGACACAACTCCAAACCAGCAGAGGCAGGGGAACACTGACAAAGTTCTGGGACAGTTTTCTCAGACCCTCCCATCACCCAGGCCCTGAGGCGCTGGGTAATGTCACAAGTAGTGATGAGTGAGTGTACTCGTTGCTCGGATTTTCCTGAGCACGCTCAGGTGGTCTGCGAGTATTTATGACTGCTCGGAGATTAAGTTTTCATTGCCGCAGCAGCATGATTTACAGCTATTAGCCAGCTTGATTACATGTGGGGATTACCTAGCAACCAGACAACCCCCACATGTACTCAGCCTGGCTAATAGCTGTAAATCATTCAGCTGCCGTGATGAAAACTAAATCTCCAAACACTAACAAATACTTGGAGGTCACCCGAGCAACGAGTACACTCGCTCATCACTAGTCACAAGTAATGGAATGTTTTCTAAGATGCTGAGGGAGTACCTTGCTGACTTTACCAACATTCTCCGTGATTCCTCTATTCCTTTTAATTATTGGGTATCCAAGCTGTACACGTGGCATGAACTGTCTCTCTACACCTTGGAGGTCCTGGCCTGCCCTGCTGCTAGCGTTTTGTCAGAGCGGGTTTTTAGTGCCACTGGTGGAATTATCACAGATAAGCGCATTCGCCTGTCAATGGAAAATGCAGAAACGCTGACTCTTATAACAAGGGCTGGATTGGGCCAGACTTCTTTACACCATCAAATGACAGCGAAACATAACCTCCAATACAGTGTCTTTTTGGGAAGTGTATTCCCATGCACCTCTTCACACTCAAACATAGGTATACACTTCCTGATTTTGGCTATTTGGTGTACTCCTCCTCCTTGTCCTCATCCTCATCATCCACCACCACTAGAACACCAGGGTGAACCTGTTCTATGCTGCTACAGCCAGTCAGTTTTTTGGCAAGGGTGTCTATGATCCCCATAAAAAATTTTTTTTAAATGTACCCCCCATGGGGAAATGTTTGTCAGCCCATACACTTAGTGTATGGGCATTCCATGTCTAGGAGACCGGCTCCTTTAAATTGGGCCTATTTTTTAATGAGGCCTTCCTCCACGTCTCATCATCCACTGCCACTAGATCACCAGGGTTAACATGTTCCGTGCTGCTACAGCCACTCTAGTTTTTTGAAAGGGTGTTGATGATGCCCATAATAAAAATATTTACACAGTATGTTGATGTGTACCCCTCAGGAGAAAATGTTTGTCAGCCCATACACTTAGTGTATGGACATTACGAGTCTAGGAGACCTGCTCCTTTGTAATGGGACAGTTTTTTTTATGAGGCCCTCCTCCATGTTTCTTCCAAGGGGGATTTGGGGTGAATGCAACTTTGGGTCAAGGCGGCCTTTGCATTCAATGCATAAGGAAACAGTATGGTTTTCCAGCGGGGTGGGCTGTAGGAACGCAGTTAACGTAAGCCCCCCATGACTGCGTTGCCAAGGGAACTTTGGGGAGCATCGTTTAAATTGAGGCAAGGGCAGTGGGGATTGGTTTAAGGGATGGGGAGGAGAAGGGGGTGGTCCTGATTGGGGGGCGGTGCGTGGAAAAGTGCGGGAAAGGGGGCCATTACCTTTTTACTGGGTGAAGCGAGAAGACGTGCACAATGTCTGTGGAATCCATCCTGGGACAACTGCGGGAGATGGCGTGGTCCAGGCGCGGCGGCTGGCTGGAGGATCAGCTGTCTTCCTTGCTGGGCAGTCCTGGAGTGCAGGGGACCAGATCGCGGAGGACCCGTCCCCCGGAGCGCTTGTCCCCGGAGCTCGGGGCGCGCGGCAGCCGCCGGCCACGGAGCCCCTCTTGGGACCCTGCGGGGGGCGCAGGCCGTGGGTCACCTATCCACCCCGGCCCGCCCTCCGGCAGGAATCCTTCGGCCGGCGCTGCTGGCGCTGGGCGGCGGTCGGGAGCAGCGGCGGCGCAGGCCAGAAGAGGTGCGCAGGCCGCACCGGAAGTGCCTGCAGAAGATCCGGTTCAGAGGGCAAACATGGCGGTGGTGAGCAGGAGCGGTACCCGGCGAGGAGCAGCTGGCGCTGCGGCACCGGTGACGGCTGCAGCGACGAGGAGGAGACCCCAGGGAGCAGCGGCAGCGCAGAGGAGCACCAGCGATGGAGGCAGTGGTTCGGCGGCGGGTAACCTGGGGTCTGACTCACCCCAGGTGCCTGGCAGGGCTGGCGTGCAGAGTGGCAGGGTGGCGGGCAGGCGTTCTTCAACCCCTCAGCCTGGCCCAGTCCGGAGGGGGCGCAGTGTGGCAGCGGCTGGGGCTCGGGGCAAGGCCCAGCAAGAAGACAGGCTTGGAGATGGGCTGGCAGTCGTCAGGTCCAGGTCACCCAGGAGGTCGAGAGAGAGGTCCATCTCTTCTGCTCTGGTCCCCCCTGGTGACGAGGAGGCCAGGGGCGCGGGCCAGGAGCAACACAGCGGCGCGGAGGATTCCGGATCCGGGAGTGACCCACGAGAATTTTGTGATCGCATGGCTGGCGGGGACACAGCACCTGTGCAGCTTCGTGAGTATGAGGCTGATTCTTTTGCGATAAGGGATAGTGGAGTTCGGTCTAGGGATAGTTGGTATAGCGGGGTCGATTTGGCAGGGAGACGAGGGGCTAGCACTGTCGGGGTTCCGGGGGTCAGGGAGCTTTTGGTGGGTATGTCTCAGATTTTGCGGAGATTGGACGGGGGAGGCTTTGATAGTGCACGGTCGTCTCCAGTAGGTGCATGGTTGCCGGCGTCTGGCCAGGGTGCTGGGGTGGTCGTGGGGTCTGATGGAGCGAGTGGCATTGAGCAAGCTTCGGCGACAGGGGTGTCTGTCTCGGTTCAAACTGAAAAGGACAAGGGGGATACGATTAAATTGGATGATAGAGCTAAGGGCAAGGTTTATGTGTGCTTTGAGGGGCCGTTAGAGGCGCATTTAAAAAAAGGTAAAAGAAAAAATTTGGAAAGATGAATATGTTGAGATTTTCTCCCTCCTGCCTTTAGAGAAGTTTAATTTAGACAGGGGCAAGAAGGAGGATAGTAAAAAGGAGGAGGAAGAAAAGAGGCGCTGGCGCTTGATTGTTGTGGATTCTGTTTTTGGGCTCCCTCTGGTGGTTACAACTGGTACTGGGTGACTTTGGTGGGTTGCGGCCTCTGGTTTCCACCTGTCCATCAGAGGCTGGGTGTTTCCTATTTAACCTGGCTTTCCTGTCATTCCCTTGCCGGCTATCAATGTATCAGTGTGTCTCTGTTACCTTTGCTACCTGCTCCTAAAGCCTTCAGGACAAGCTAAGTCTGATTCCCCTGTTTCATGTTTGCTTTCATGTTTTTAGTCCAGCTTGCAGATATGTAATTCTCTATTGCTGGTTGCTCTAGTGGGCTGAAATTACCACTCATGTGCCATGAGTTGGCACATGGGTTCAAGTAATTTCAGGATGGTATTTTGAAGGGTTTTAAGCTGACCGCGCAGTTCACCTTTTGTATCCTCTGCTATCTAGCTTTAGCGGGCCTCATTTTGCTGAATCTGTTTTCATAACTACGTTTGTGCCTTCCTCTCATTTCACCGTCATTACATGTGGGGGGCTGCTATTTCTGTGGGAATATTTCTCTGGAGGCAAGAGAGGTCTGTTATTCTTCTGATAGGGGAAGCTAGATCTCCGGCTGGCGCGAGACGTCTAGAGTCCCCCCAGGAACGTTCCCCGGCTGCTGTTAGTTGAGTGTTGAGGTTCAGGATCGCGGTCAGCTCAGGTTCCATCACCCTAGAGCTCGTCCTGTTTTTTGCCCGTGTTCTTTTGTTATTTCCCTGCCATTGGGAACATGACAGTATAGCCGGCCCACAAAGTGTTAATTGTTTGGGCTGAAGCAGGAGAAAAAGAAGTGTTTAAGGGAAATTTTTTTTTTTCCCTCAGAGTTTTGCTGCCTAGCCCTTAATTGCTGTCTAGCTGCTTCTTACCTCCTCTTAACCCTTGAATGGCTCTGACCTTAGCTGTTTAACATGGATGTCCAGAGTTTGGCTTCCAGCCTGAATAATCTTGCTGCAAAGGTTCAAAACATACAGGATTTTGTTGTTCACACTCCTATGTCTGAACCTAGAATTCCTATCCCAGAGTTTTTTTCTGGAGATAGATCTACCTTCCTGAATTTCAGGAACAATTGCAAATTGTTTCTTTCTTTGAAATCTTGCTCCTCTGGAGACCCTGCTCAGCAGGTCAAGATTGTAATATCTTTCCTGCGGGGTGACCCTCAGAATTGGGCATTTGCATTGGCTCCAGGGGATCCTGCATTGCTCAGTGTGGATACGTTTTTTCTGGCACTGGGATTGCTCTATGAGGAACCTAATCTGGAGATTCAGGCTGAAAAGGCTTTATTAGCCCTCTCTCAGGGGCAAGATGAAGCGGAAGTATATTGTCAAAAATTTCGGAAATGGTCGGTGCTTACTCAGTGGAATGAGTGCGCCCTGGCTGCAAACTTCAGAGATGGTCTTTCTGAGGCCATTAAGGATATTATGGTGGGGTTCCCTGCGCCTACAAGTCTGAATGAGTCTATGACTATGGCCATTCAGATTGATCGGCGTTTACGGGAGCGCAAACCTGTGCACCAGTTGGCGGTGTCTTCTGAACAGGCACCTGAGACTATGCAATGTGATAGAATTCAGTCCAGAAGTGAACGGCAACATTATAGGCGGAAAAATGGATTGTGTTTTTATTGTGGTGATTCAGCTCATGTTATATCAGCATGCTCTAAACGCACAAAAAAGGTTGATAAATCTTTTGCCATTAGTACTCTGCAGTCTAAGTTCATTTTGTCTGTAACTCTGATTTGTTCACTGTCATCCATTTCCGTCGATGCCTATGTGGATTCGGGCGCTGCCCTGAGTCTTATGGATTGGTCATTTGCCAAACGCTGCGGTTTTAGTCTGGAGCCTCTGGAAGTTCCTATTCCTTTGAAGGGAATTGACTCTACACCATTGGCTATGAATAAACCGCAGTACTGGACACAAGTGACCATGCGCATGACTCCCGTTCATCAGGAGGTGATTCGCTTCCTTGTACTGTATAATTTACATGATGTACTAGTGCTTGGTCTGCCATGGTTACAAACTCATAATCCAGTCCTGGATTGGAAAACAATGTCTGTGTTAAGCTGGGGATGTCAGGGGGTTCATGATAATGCACCTCTGATTTCAATCGCTTCATCTACTCCTTCTGAGGTCCCTGCGTTTTTGTCTGACTATCGGGATGTTTTTGAGGAGCCTAAGCTCAATTCGCTCCCTCCTCATAGGGATTGTGACTGTGCTATAGAATTAATTCCTGGCAGTAAGTTCCCTAAGGGTCGTTTATTTAATCTGTCAGTGCCAGAGCATACTGCTATGCGGAATTATATTAAGGAGTCCTTGGAAAAGGGACATATTCGTCCATCTTCGTCCCCTCTGGGAGCAGGTTTTTTTTTCGTGGCTAAAAAAGACGGTTCCCTGAGGCCTTGTATAGATTATCGCCTTCTGAATAAGATTACAGTCAAATATCAGTATCCATTGCCATTATTGACTGATTTGTTTGCCCGCATTAAGGGGGCTAGGTGGTTCACTAAGATAGATCTTCGCGGTGCGTATAATCTTGTGCGGATAAAGCAGGGTGATGAGTGGAAAACCGCATTTAATACGCCTGAGGGCCATTTTGAGTATTTGGTAATGCCTTTTGGACTTTCTAATGCTCCTTCAGTTTTTCAGTCCTTTATGCACAACATTTTCCGTGAATATCTGGATAAGTTTATGATTGTGTATTTGGATGATATTTTGGTGTTTTCTGATGACTGGGAGTCTCATGTTCTACAGGTCAGGAGGGTGTTTCAAGTCCTGCGGGACAATTCTCTGTTTGTGAAGGGCTCAAAATGTCTCTTCGGAGTCCAGAAGATTTCTTTTTTGGGATACATTTTTTCTCCTTCTACTATTGAGATGGATCCCGTCAAGGTTCAGGCGATTTGTGACTGGACTCAACCTACATCTGTTAAGAGTCTTCAGAAGTTTTTGGGTTTTGCTAATTTTTATCGTCGGTTCATTACTAATTTTTCCAGTGTTGTTAAACCTTTGACTGATTTGACTAAAAAGGGTGCTGATGTTGCTAATTGGTCTCCTACGGCTGTGGAGGCCTTTCAGGAACTTAAGCGCCGGTTTTCTTCTGCTCCTGTGTTATGTCAACCAGATGTTTCACTTCCTTTTCAGGTTGAGGTTGATGCTTCCGAGATTGGAGCGGGGGCGGTTTTGTCACAGAGAAGTTCCGATGGCTCGGTGATGAAGCCATGTGCGTTCTTTTCTAGAAAATTCTCGCCCGCCGAGCGCAATTATGATGTGGGTAATCGGGAGCTTTTGGCCATGAAGTGGGCATTTGAGGAGTGGCGTCATTGGCTTGAGGGTGCTAGACATCGTGTGGTGGTCTTGACTGATCACAAAAATCTGATTTACCTTGAGTCTGCCAGGCGTCTGAATCCTAGACAGGCTCGTTGGTCGTTATTCTTTTCTCGTTTCAATTTTGTGGTTTCATACCTGCCAGGTTCAAAGAATGTGAAGGCGGATGCTCTTTCCAGGAGTTTTGTGCCTGACTCTCCTGGAGACTCTGGGCCTACTGGCATCCTTAGGGATGGGGTAATATTGTCCGCCATCTCCCCAGACTTGCGACGTGCATTGCAGGAGTTTCAGGCGGATAAACCTGATCGTTGTCCACCAGAAAGACTGTTTGTTCCGGATGATTGGACCAGTAGAGTCATCTCCGAGGTCCATTCTTCTGTGTTGGCTGGTCATCCTGGAATATTTGGTACTAGAGACTTGGTGGCCAGGTCTTTTTGGTGGCCTTCCTTGTCAAGGGATGTGCGCACCTTTGTGCAGTCTTGTGAAGTGTGTGCTCGGGCTAAGCCTTGCTGTTCTCGGGCCAGTGGGCTGTTGTTATCCTTGCCTATCCCGAAGAGGCCTTGGACGCACATTTCCATGGATTTTATTTCAGATCTCCCTGTCTCACAGAAAATGTCCGTTATCTGGGTGGTGTGTGACCGCTTTTCTAAGATGGTTCATTTGGTACCCTTGCCTAAGTTGCCTTCCTCCTCTGAGTTGGTTCCTTTATTTTTTCAGAACGTGGTTCGTTTGCATGGGATTCCGGAGAATATCGTTTCTGACAGAGGATCCCAGTTTGTGTCTAGATTTTGGCGGACGTTTTGTGCTAAGATGGGCATTAATTTGTCTTTCTCGTCTGCATTCCATCCTCAGACGAATGGCCAGACAGAGCGAACTAATCAGACCTTGGAAACTTATTCAAGGTGTTTTGTTTCTGCTGATCAAGATGACTGGGTTGCCTTTTTGCCACTGGCCAAATTTGCCCTTAATAATCGGGCTAGTTCTGCTACTTTGGTTTCTCCTTTCTTTTGTAATTCGGGGTTTCATCCTCGTTTTTCCTCTGGTCAGGTGGAGCCTTCAGATTGTCCTGGAGTGGACGTGGTGGTGGACAGGCTACATCAGATTTGGAATCAGGTGGTGGACAATTTGAAGTTGTCTCAGGAGAAGGCTCAGCAGTTTGCTAATCGCCGTCGCCGCATGGGTCCCAGACTTCGTGTTGGGGACTTGGTGTGGTTGTCTTCTCGTTTTGTCCCTATGAAGGTCTCTTCTCCTAAGTTCAAGCCTCGGTTCATCGGTCCTTATAAGATCTTGGAGATTCTTAACCCTGTATCTTTTCGTTTGGATCTCCCAGCATCGTTTGCTATTCATAATGTGTTCCATCGGTCATTATTGCGGAGGTATGAGGTGCCCGTTGTTCCTTCGGTTGAGCCTCCTGCTCCGGTGCTGGTGGAGGGAGAATTGGAGTATGTTGTTGAGAAGATGTTGGATTCTCATGTTTCCAGACGTAAACTCCAGTATTTGGTTAAGTGGAAGGGTTATGGTCAGGAGGATAATTCCTGGGTGGTCGCCTCTGATGTTCATGCGACTGATTTGGTCCGCGCTTTCCATAGAGCTCATCCTGATCGCCCTGGGGGTTCTCGTGAGGGTTCGGTGACCCCTCCTCAAGGGGGGGTACTGTTGTGGATTCTGTTTTTGGGCTCCCTCTGGTGGTTACAACTGGTACTGGGTGACTTTGGTGGGTTGCGGCCTCTGGTTTCCACCTGTCCATCAGAGGCTGGGTGTTTCCTATTTAACCTGGCTTTCCTGTCATTCCCTTGCCGGCTATCAATGTATCAGTGTGTCTCTGTTACCTTTGCTACCTGCTCCTAAAGCCTTCAGGACAAGCTAAGTCTGATTCCCCTGTTTCATGTTTGCTTTCATGTTTTTAGTCCAGCTTGCAGATATGTAATTCTCTGTTGCTGGTTGCTCTAGTGGGCTGAAATTACCACTCATGTGCCATGAGTTGGCACATGAGTTCAAGTAATTTCAGGATGGTATTTTGAAGGGTTTTAAGCTGACCGCGCAGTTCACCTTTTGTATCCTCTGCTATCTAGCTTTAGCGGGCCTCATTTTGCTGAATCTGTTTTCATAACTACGTTTGTGCCTTCCTCTCATTTCACCGTCATTACATGTGGGGGGCTGCTATTTCTGTGGGAATATTTCTCTGGAGGCAAGAGAGGTCTGTTATTCTTCTGATAGGGGAAGCTAGATCTCCGGCTGGCGCGAGACGTCTAGAGTCCCCCCAGGAACGTTCCCCGGCTGCTGTTAGTTGAGTGTTGAGGTTCAGGATCGCGGTCAGCTCAGGTTCCATCACCCTAGAGCTCGTCCTGTTTTTTGCCCGTGTTCTTTTGTTATTTCCCTGCCATTGGGAACATGACACTTGATACCGCAGACTTTTGTGAATTGGCAGCAGGCGTTTTCAATTTTGGCAAGTGTTATCGCTGAAAAGTTTCCGGAGAACTGTTTGGGCCTGTTTTGTTACCAGGATGCTATAGGGGAGGCACACAGGGTGTACGGGGGCCAGGCATGGCTCCGGTATGACGAGCAGTTTCGGCAAAGGAAGGCGGTCAGGCGGAGATAAAATGGGAGCAAAAAGATATAGGGTTGTGGTTGAAAGTTATGGCTCCAACGGGTTTTGGGCAGTCCTTTCATGGGGGGGGAGAGGGTAGCGGTCAGCAGTCTGGACAGGGAGCTGGGGGACAGGGGTCTCAAGGGGCTAAGGACAAAACAGGGACATGTTGGCAGTTTAATGACGGCCAATGCAAATATGGCAGTACATGCAAGTTCAAGCATGTCTGTTCTCACTGCAGTGGGGCCTCGCATGGAGCGGCCAAATGCTTTAAAAAATCAAGGGGTAAACCAGCAGTGGGAGGCGGTCAAGGGGGCGACACCAGTGAAGGTTCAAAGGATGGCTCCCTATCTAAATAGGTATCCGGATCAGGAAAAGGCGAGGCTACTGTGGGACGGTTTTTCGGAAGGTTTTCGGATTCCTCATCCGGTTCATGATATCCCGTTTTCAAAAAAGAATTTGAGGTCGGCAAATTTACATGCGGAAGTAGTTACGGCTAAATTGGCGAAGGAGGTTGAGTTGGGCCGCATGGCGGGGCCGTTTAGTGTTTTACCAATGGAAGGGGTGGTTTGCCTTTGGGGGTGGTCCCTAAAAAGGAGCCTAATAAGTTTCGTCTTATTCAGCATCTGTCATATCCAAAGGGCCAGTCAGTTAATGACGGCATTGCTGAGGAGTAGGGTTGAGCGACTTTCATTTTTTTAAGATCGAGTCGGGTTTTGGGAAACCCGATTTTGTCCAGAGTCGAGTCGAGTGCAGTCGGCCGATTGTCGCTAAAAGTCGGGGATCGACAGAAACACGAAACCCAATGCAAGTCAATGGGGAAGCATAGTCGGCAGTGAGTGGAGGCCAGGAAAACACCTACAGTGCCCATTTTAATGCCAAAAACATCCATTCTTGTTTCTGAAGCTTGTCAATCTTAATTAACTTTATAATAATAGTTGGGCATTGGAACTTGGGGGTCATTTGGCAAAAGTTGTTGGGGGTAGGGCTGGTTCAAGGTTTTAATGGGCCCAGGAAATGTGGACTACGTCACGGCAGTGGAGCAGGGAGAGGTAAGTATTTCAACGTTGCAAGTGCTGTGATCCTGAGCAAGCAGGGGGGGCCCACTCGTTCGCATTGGCACTGGCACAGGGCCCCTAAAAGTATGGCGGTGTGTTTGCATGGCGGGGGCGCCTCCCACCAGCAGCGACACTTTTGCGTACTCTGAGGGGCCCTGTGCCAGTGACGTCGCCAACGAGTATGCCCCCTGTTATGACCCCAATGGCAGAGGGTCTCAAAAGTACATACCAAGTCTGCAAACACAAAAAAACCCCAGCTCTTAGGGCAGTGGTAACTGGGCTGACCATATATCTAATCCTAGCACCACAAATAGCAGCAGCCGGGGAACGTGCCTACGTTGGTTCTAGACGTCTCGCGCCAGCCGGAGAACTAACTAACCCTAGAAGGGAAAAGATAGACCTTTCTTGCCTCCAGAGAAAAGACCCCAAAAGTTGGATACAAGCCCCCAACAAATAATAACGGTGAGGTAAGGAGAAAAGACAAACGTAAGAATGAACTAGATATTTAGCAAAGAGAGGCCCACTGACTAATAGCAGAATATAGTAAGATGACTTATACGGTCAGCAAAAACCCTATCAAAATTTCCACGCTGGATATTCAAGAACCCCCGAACCGTCTAACAGCCTGGGGGGGAGAACACCAGCCCCCTAGAGCTTCCAGCAAAATCAGGAATCACATTTAGTACAAGCTGGACAAAAAATAAGAGCTATGCAAATAACCAAAAAACAGGACTTAGCTTAATTTTGCAAGATCCAGGACCAGCAGACAGGAGCAAACAGAAAGGAACTGATTACAACGATGCCAGGCACAGGACTGAGAATCCAGGAAGTTTATATAGCAACACCCCTGGACTAACGACCCAGGTGGGTGCCAAACTGAGGAAAGACAATCCCAGAGTCATATCACTAGTGACCACAAGAGGGAGCCAAAAAAGTCTAATTCACAACAGTACCCCCCCTTTAAGGAGGGGTCACCGAACCCTCACCAAGACCACCAGGGCGATCAGGATGAGCAGCGTGAAAGGCACGAACTAAATTGGCCGCATGCACATCAGAGGCAACCACCCAGGAATTATCCTCCTGACCATAGCCCTTCCACTTGACCAGATACTGAAGCCTCCGCCTGGAGAGACGAGAATCCAAGATCTTCTCCACCACGTACTCCAACTCGCCCTCAACCAACACCGGAGCAGGAGGCTCAACAGAAGGAACCACAGGTACAACGTACCGCCGCAACAAAGACCTATGGAACACGTTGTGAATGGCAAACGACACCGGAAGATCCAAGCGAAAGGACACAGGATTAAGGATTTCCAATATCTTGTAAGGACCGATGAAGCGAGGCTTAAATTTAGGAGAGGAGACCTTCATAGGAACAAATCGAGAAGACAGCCATACCAAATCCCCAACACGAAGTCGGGGACCCACACCGCGGCAGCGGTTGGCAAAACGCTGAGCCTTCTCCTGTGACAACTTTAAGTTGTCCACCACATGATTCCAGATCTGCTGCAACCTATCCACCACGGAATCTACCCCAGGACAGTCAGAAGGCTCCACATGTCCCGAGAAAAAACGAGGATGGAAACCAGAGTTGCAAAAAAATGGCGAAACCAAAGTAGCGGAACTAGCCCGATTATTAAGGGCAAACTCAGCCAACGGCAAGAAGGTCACCCAATCATCCTGATCTGCAGAAACAAAACACCTCAAATAAGCCTCCAGAGTCTGATTAGTTCGCTCCGTTTGTCCATTAGTCTGAGGATGAAAGGCAGATGAAAACGACAAATCAATGCCCATCTTAGCGTAAAAGGATCGCCAGAACCTGGAAACAAACTGGGATCCTCTGTCAGACACAATATTCTCAGGAATGCCGTGTAAATGGACCACATTCTGAAAGAACAAAGGAACCAGATCGGAAGAGGAAGGCAGCTTAGGCAAAGATACCAAATGGACCATCTTGGAAAAGCGATCACATACCACCCAGATGACAGACATGCCCTGAGACACCGGAAGATCTGAAATGAAATCCATGGAAATGTGTGTCCAAGGCCTCTTCGGGACAGGCAAGGGCAAGAGCAACCCGCTGGCACGAGAACAGCAAGGCTTAGCTCGAGCACAAGTCCCACAGGACTGCACATCCCGTGACAAGGAAGGCCACCAAAAGGACCTAGCCACCAGATCTCTGGTGCCAAAAATTCCCGGATGCCCTGCCAACACCGAGGAATGAACCTCGGAAATGACTCTGCTGGTCCACTTATCAGGAACAAACAGTCTGTCAGGTGGACAAGAGTCAGGTCTACCAGCCTGAAATCTCTGCAACACACGTCGCAAATCCGGAGAAATGGCTGACAGGATAACTCCCTCTTTGAGAATACCAACTGGTTCTGCGACTCCAGGAGAGTCAGGCACAAAGCTCCTTGAAAGAGCATCAGCCTTTACATTCTTTGAACCTGGTAAATACGAGACCACAAAGTCAAAACGGGAGAAAAACAATGACCAGCGGGCCTGTCTAGGATTCAGGCGTTTAGCAGACTCGAGATACATCAGATTTTTGTGATCAGTCAAGACCATCACACGATGCTTAGCACCCTCGAGCCAATGACGCCACTCCTCAAATGCCCACTTCATGGCTAACAACTCCCAATTGCCAACATCATAATTCCGCTCAGCAGGCGAAAACTTCCTAGAGAAAAAAGCACATGGTCTCATTACAGAGCAACCAGGGCCTCTCTGCGACAAAACGGCCCCTGCCCCAATCTCAGAAGCATCCACTTCAACCTGAAAGGGAAGTGAGACATCAGGCTGGCACAAAACAGGCGCCGAAGTAAACCAGCGCTTCAACTCTTGAAAAGCTTCCACGGCTGCAGGAGCCCAGTTAGCAACATCAGAACCTTTCTTGGTCATATCCGTCAAAGGTTTAACAATGCTAGAAAAATTAGCGATAAAACGACGGTAGAAGTTAGCAAAACCCAAGAACTTCTGAAGACTCTTAACTGACGTGGGTTGAGTCCAATCATGAATAGCTCGGACCTTGACTGGGTCCATCTCCACCGCAGAAGGGAAAAAAATAAAACCCAAAAAGGGAACCTTCTGTACTCCAAAGAGACACTTTGAGCCCTTAACAAACAAAGCATTCTCACGCAAAACCTGAAACACCATCCTGACCTGCTCTACATGCGAGTCCCAATCATCACAAAAAACCAGAATATCATCCAGATAAACAATCATAAATGTATCCAGATACTTCCGGAAAATATCATGCATAAAGGACTGAAACACTGAAGGAGCATTAGAGAGCCCGAAAGGCATCACCAAGTACTCAAAATGACCTTCGGGCGTATTAAATGCAGTTTTCCATTCATCTCCTTGCCTAATGCGCACAAGGTTGTACGCACCACGAAGATCTATCTTGGTGAACCACTTGGCACCTTTAATCCGGGCAAACAAGTCCGACAACAGAGGCAAAGGATACTGAAATTTAACAGTGATTTTATTCAGAAGCCGATAGTCAATACAAGGTCTCAAAGATCCGTCCTTCTTGGCCACAAAAAAAAAAATCCCGCACCAAGAGGGGAAGAGGATGGACGGATATGCCCCTTCTCCAGAGATTCCTTGATATACGAACGCATTGCGGTATGCTCAGGTACAGACAGATTAAATAATCTTCCCTTAGGAAATTTACTACCTGGAATCAAATCTATAGCGCAGTCACAGTCCCTATGAGGAGGAAGAGCACTGGACCTGGACTCGCTGAATACATCCTGGTAATCAGACAAATACTCAGGAACTTCCGAAGGAGTAGAGGAAGCAATAGACACCGGCGGGGAATCACCATGAATTCCCTGACAGCCCCAACTTGACACAGACATTGCCTTCCAATCCAAGACTGGATTATGGGTCTGTAACCATGGCAGACCCAAAACGACCAAATCATGCATTTTATGCAGAACAAGAAAACGAATCACCTCCCGATGTTCAGGAGTCATGCACATGGTTACCTGTGTCCAAAACTGCAGTTTATTTTCCGCCAATGGCGTAGCATCAATACCTCTAAGAGGGATAGGATTTACCAACGGCTCAAGAACAAAACCACAGCGCTTGGCAAACAACAGATCCATAAGACTCAGGGCAGCACCTGAATCCACAAACGCCATAACAGGGTAGGAGGACAATGAGCAAATTAAAGTCACAGACAAAATAAATTTAGGTTGCAAATTACCAATGGCGACAGGACTAACAACCCTAGTTAGGTGTTTAGAGCATGCTGATATAACATGTGTAGAATCACCACAGTAAAAACACAACCCATTCTGACGTCTATGATTTTTCCGTTCATTTCTAGTCTGAATTCTACCACATTGCATTAAATCAGGTGTTTGTTCAGACAACACCACCAGAGGATTCGCGGCTTTGCGCTCCCGCAAACGCCGGTCAATTTGAATAGCCAGCGTCATGGAATCATTCAGACCTGTAGGAATGGAGAAACCCACCATCACATTCTTAATGGCTTCAGAAAGGCCATTTCTGAAATTTGCGGCCAGAGCACACTCATTCCACTGAGTAAGCACGGACCATTTCCGAAATTTTTGGCAATACACTTCAGCTTCATCCTGACCCTGAGAAATAGCCAGCAAGGCTTTTTCTGCCTGAATTTCAAGATTGGGTTCCTCGTAAAGCAATCCGAGCGCCAGAAAAAACGCATCAATATTTGCCAATGCCGGATCTCCTGGCGCTAGCGAGAAGGCCCAATCCTGAGGGTCGCCCTGTAAGAAAGAGATAACAATTTTTACTTGCTGAGCTGAGTCTCCAGATGAACAGGGTCTCAGAGATAGAAACAATTTACAATTATTCCTGAAATTCCTAAACTTAAATCGGTCTCCAGAGAACAGTTCAGGAATAGGTATTTTAGGTTCAGACATTGGACTACTGGTAACAAAATCTTGTATGCCCTGCACACGAGCAGCAAGCTGATCCACACTTGTAATCAAAGTCTGGACATTCATGTCTGCAGCAAGCACAAGCCACTCAGAGGTAAAGGGGAGGAAAAAAGAGAGGAAAGAAAAAAAAAAAAAAAAAAACTCAGACTTTCCTTTCTTGTAATCCCACTTCTGCAATGCATTAAACATTCAACCTTGGCCTGGCATACTGTTATGACCCCAATGGCAGAGGGTCTCAAAAGTACATACCAAGTCTGCAAACACAAAAAACCCCAGCTCTTAGTGCAGTGGTAACTGGGCTGACCATATATCTAATCCTAGCACCACAAATAGCAGCAGCCGGGGAACGTGCCTACGTTGGTTCTAGACGTCTCGCGCCAGCCGGAGAACTAACTAACCCTAGAAGGGAAAAGATAGACCTTTCTTGCCTCCAGAGAAAAGACCCCAAAAGTTGGATACAAGCCCCCAACAAATAATAACGGTGAGGTAAGGAGAAAAGACAAACGTAAGAATGAACTAGATATTTAGCAAAGAGAGGCCCACTGACTAATAGCAGAATATAGTAAGATGACTTATACGGTCAGCAAAAACCCTATCAAAATTTCCACGCTGGATATTCAAGAACCCCCGAACCGTCTAACGGCCCGGGGGGAGAACACCAGCCCCCTAGAGCTTCCAGCAAAATCAGGAATCACATTTAGTACAAGCTGGACAAAAAATAAGAGCTATGCAAATAACCAAAAAACAAGGAAGCAGGACTTAGCTTAATTTTGCAAGATCCAGGACCAGCAGACAGGAGCAAACAGAAAGGAACTGATTACAACGATGCCAGGCACAGGACTGAGAATCCAGGAAGTTTATATAGCAACACCCCTGGACTAACGACCCAGGTGGGTGCCAAACTGAGGAAAGACAATCCCAGAGTCATATCACTAGTGACCACAAGAGGGAGTCAAAAAAGTCTAATTCACAACAGCCCCCCCCACCTGATGAAGGAACCTGCACTTTCATCTGCACCTTCCTCTTTGTCCCTGTGTAAGGTGGTATAACATGCGGGAAGGGGAACCTTACTTTCAGCAGGGTCAGATTCTGGCTGTGTAGAGTGCAAGGGGAATGTAGTGGTCTAGGTCAATGTACCAGCAGACTCATCTAGCAGTGGCTGGGCAATGGGCAGGATGAGGAGGAAACAGATATAGGGCCAAAGAATAAATTAGGCTAAATGCAGTTCAAAATTGGTAACAGGACTAAACAGGCGGCATTGCTTTGTTCAGTGGAGTAGCAAACCCAAAAGCAGCAAACACTTTTTCAAGGGCCCAACCACACCAGTAGGCCAAATGCAGTTTAATATCTGATACTATAGGCCAAAAGCCAGAAGGTAGAAGCTCAGCTGTATTCAGTTGAGGACAAACACCAGGCAGGGGCAGACACCGTTAGTAGGCCCTAAACACCATTTTTTAAAAAAATAAACAGCACTTAATGAGAGCCAGAAGGTTGAAGCTCAGCTGTATTCAGTTGAGGACAAACACCAGGCAGGGGCAGACACCGTTAGGCCCTAAACACCATTTTTTAAAAACACAGCACTTAATGAGAGCCAGAAGGTAGAAGCTCAGCTGTATTCAGTTGAGGACAAACACCAGGGAGCAGGAAACAGAGGTATTAGGCCCCATCCAGCAATTAAAAAAAAAAAAAAAAAAAAAAAAAAAAAAAAGCTTAATAGGAACCAGAAGGTAGAAGCTCAGCTTTATTCAGTTGAGGACAACACCAGGGAGGGGCAGACACTGTTAGTAGGCCCTAACCACCAATTTTTAAAAACACAGCACTTAATCAGAGCCAGAAGGTAGAAGCTCAGCTTTATTCAGTTGAGGACAACACCAGGGAGGGGCAGACACCGTTAGTAGGCCAGAACCACCAATTTGTTTAAAAACAGCAGTTAATCAGAGCCAGAAGGTAGAAGCTCAGCTTTATTCAGTTGAGGACAACACCAGGCAGGGGCAGACACCGTTAGTAGGCCGGAACCACCAATTTGTATAAAAACAGCAGTTAATCAGAGCCAGAAGGTAGAAGCTCAGCTTTATTCAGTTAAGGACAACACCAGGCAGGGGCAGACACCATTAGTAGGCCGGAACCATAAATTTGTTTAAAAACAGCAGTTAGTCAGAGCCAGAAGGTAGAAGCTCAGCTTTATTCAGTTGAGGACAACACCAGGGAGGGGCAGACACCGTTAGTAGGCCCTAACCACCAATTTTTAAAAACACAGCACTTAATCAGAGCCAGAAGGTAGAAGCTCAGCTGTATTCAGTTGAGGACAAACACCAGGGAGCAGCAAACAGAGGTATTAGGCCCCATCCAGCAATTTAAAAAAAAAAAAAAAAAAAAAAAGCTTAATAAGAACCAGAAGGTAGAAGCTCAGCTTTATTCAGTTGAGGACAACACCAGGCAGGGGCAGACACCGTTAGTACGCCGGAACCACCAATTTGTTTGAAAACAGCAGTTAATCAGAGCCAGAAGGTAGAAGCTCAGCTTTATTCAGTTGAGGACAACACCAGGGAGGGGGGCAGACACCGTTAGTAGGCCGGAACCACCAATTTGTTTAAAAAAAGCAGTTAATCAGAGCCAGAAGGTAGAAGCTCAGCTTTATTCAGTTGAGGACAACACCAGGCAGGGGCAGACACCGTTAGTAGGCCGGAACCACCAATTTGTTTAAAAACAGCAGTTAATCAGAGCCAGAAGGTAGAAGCTCAGCTTTATTCAGTTGAGGACAACACCAGGCAGGGGCAGACACCGTTAGTAGGCCGGAACCACCAATTTGTTTAAAAACAGCAGTTAATCAGAGCCAGAAGGTAGAAGCTCAGCTTTATTCAGTTGAGGACAACACCAGGGAGGGGCAGACACCGTTAGTAGGCCCTAACCACCAATTTTTAAAAACACAGCACTTAATCAGAGCCAGAAGGTAGAAGCTCTGCTTTATTCAGTTTAGGACAAACATCAGGGAGCAGCAAACAGAGGTATTAGGCCCCATCCAGCAATTAAAAAAAAAAAAAAAAGCTTAATAAGAACCAGAAGGTAGAAGCTCACCTTTATTCAGTTGAGGACAACACCAGGCAGGGGCAGACACCGTTAGTAGGCCGGAACCACCAATTTGTTTAAAAACAGCAGTTAATCAGAGCCAGAAGGTAGAAGCTCAGCTTTATTCAGTTGAGGACAACACCAGGGAGGGGCAGACACCGTTAGTAGGCCGGAACCACCAATTTGTTTAAAAACAGCAGTTAATCAGAGCCAGAAGGTAGAAGCTCAGCTTTATTCAGTTGAGGACAACACCAGGGAGGGGCAGACACCGTTAGTAGGCCCTAACCACCAATTTTTAAAAACACAGCACTTAATCAGAGCCAGAAGGTAGAAGCTCAGCTGTATTCAGTTGAGGACAAACACCAGGGAGCAGCACACAGAGGTATTAGGCCCCATCCAGCAATAAAAAAAATAAAAAAAAAAAAAAAAAAAGCTTAATAAGAACCAGAAGGTAGAAGCTCAGCTTTATTCAGTTGAGGACAACACCAGGCAGGGGCAGACACCGTTAGTAGGCTGGAACCACCAATTTGTTTAAAAACAACAATGAATCAGAGCCAGAAGGTAGAAGCTCAGCTTTCTTCAGTTGAGGACAACTTGAATTAGGGACTGCAGACAGACTTAGCAGGCTGTCCCCTGTGTGGACCATGCATCCAATACATTAACCCATTGAGCCACAAAGGACACGTAACCTTCCGTGGCCATGCCTACAGGTCCATGTGTCTGTTGTCAGGTGTACCTTTGGACTCACAGATTGACAGAATGCAAGGACAATGCGGTCTTTAACATGCTGGTGGAGGGGTGGGATGGCTTTTCTTGCAAAAGAATTGTCTACTGGGTAGCTCATAGCGTGGTACATCGTAGTCCATCCTGGCTTTATTAATATTAAATAAAATAAAAAAATAGGCTCTATGCACTTTATAATTGGTTCCAGGGGTACACGGGCAGCAGTGGTCTGGTCAGTGGAGGCCTAGTGGAAGGAGGGACCACAGACAGGCTTCGAAGGCCTAACACAATAAAATGGGCTGGCTGGAGGCACTTTATAATTGGTTCCAGGGGTACACGGGCAGCAGTGGTCTGGTCAGTGGAGTCCTAGTGGAAGGAGGGACCGCAGACAGGCTTCGAAGGCCTAACATAATAAAATGGGCTGGCTGTAGGCACTGTAACATAGTTTCCAGGGGTACACGGGCAGCAGTGGTCAGGTCAGTGGAGGCCTAGTGGAAGGAGGGACCTCAGACAGGCTTCGAAGGCCTAACATAATAAAATGGGCTAGCTGTAGGCACTGTAACATAGTTTCCAGGGGTACACGGGCAGCAGTGGTCAGGTCAGTGGAGGCCTAGTGGAAGGAGGGACCGCAGACAGGCTTCGAAGGCCTAACATACTAAAATGGGCTGGCTGGAGGCACTTTATAATTGGTTCCAGGGGTACACGGGCAGCAGTAGTCTGGTCAGTGGAGGCCTAGTGGAAGGAGGGACCGCAGAAAGGCTTCGAAGGCCTGACACAATAAAATGGGCTGGCTGGAGGCACTTTATAATTGGTTCCAGGGGTACACGGGCAGCAGTGGTCTGGTCAGTGGAAGCCTAGTGGAAGGAGGGACCGCAGACAGGCTTCGAAGGCCTAACACAATAAAATGGGCTGGCTGGAGGCACTTTATAATTGGTTCCAGTGGTACACGGGCAGCAGTGGTCTGGTCAGTGGAGGCCTAGTGGAAGGAGGGACCGCAGACAGGCTTCGAAAGCCTAACACAATAAAATGGGCTGGCTGGAGGCACCTTATAATTGGTTCCAGGGGTACACGGGCAGCAGTGGTCTGGTCAGTGGAGGCCTAGTGGAAGGAGGGACCGCAGACAGGCTTCGAAGGCCTAACACAATAAAATGGGCTGGCTGGAGGCACTTTATAATTGGTTCCAGAGGTACACGGGCAGCAGTGGTCTGGTCAGTGGAGGCCTAGTGGAAGGAGGGACCGCAGACAGGCTTCGAAGGCCTAACACAATAAAATGGGCTGGCTGGAGGCACTTTATAATTGGTTCCAGGGGTACACGGGCAGCAGTGGTCTGGTCAGTGGAGGCCTAGTGGAAGGAGGGACCGCAGACAGGCTTCGAAGGCCTAACACAATAAAATGGGCTGGCTGGAGGCACTTTATAATTGGTTCCAGGGGTACACGGGCAGCAGTGGTCTGGTCAGTGGAGGCCTAGTGGAAGGAGGGACCGCAGACAGGCTTCGAAGGCCTAACACAATAAAATGGGCTGGCTGGAGGCACTTTATAATTGGTTCCAGGGGTACACGGGCAGCAGTGGTCAGGTGAGTGGAGGCCTAGTGGAAGGAGGGACCGCAGACAGGCTTCGAAGGCCTAGCATTATAAAATGGGCTGGCTGTAGGCACTTTATAATTGGTTCCAGGGGTACACGGGCAGCAGTGGTCTGGTCAACGGAGGCCGATTGTAATATGAGTGTCTGCCAGTTAGTAGTCAAAAAACAACAAATAAATGTGAATGTCTCGCATTAAAACAAAACAAAAACACTAAAGGGTGCAATCATTAGGTTCAGGGGTGGGATCCTCTGCGTTGTTTCAGACCTACTAATTTAGCGCAAAGTATTTACTGTGGTAAATAGAGGACACTGCCCCTGACTATGTTAAGAACCATCATACATGTCAACACAATGGTATTGTCAGTGGCAGGTATGGAAGGATGTCAGCGCATAGACTAAACATTGGTGGAAGTGTGAGAGATAACTGTGGAAGTGGTAGAGCAATGTTTGACCTGGGGGTGGGTGAACTCTCTTGTGGCCAGCGGTACAGGCCCAGGGCCCCTCATGTTACAACAGTGTGTCTGATGTTGGGTGCGCACCACCACCGCCAGAGACACTTTATTGTACTATGAGGGACCCAGTAGCAATGCCGTCGACCAAAAGCGAGCACACCCACCTCTTCAGACAAACAGCAGTCTCACGGGTGCTTGCGCCAATTCGCGATACCACGGCCCCGTGTGGGGAGTTTGGCCATTTAGGGAGGTGTAAACATGTCGTATGCTGGACAATCAGCTGCAGAAAATTAGACATTAGAAAAGTAATTCACAGTAGTCCACAGGCAAGAGCTTTTCATAGGAAAGCTAGGTGTCGCCCGGGCAAGGTGGGGCAAAAGATTTCGAAATCCAGTTGTGGTTCATTTTAATGAATGTTAGATCGTCAACATTTTGGGTAGCCAGACGAGTCCTTTTTTCGGTTAATATTGAACCTGCAGCACTGAATACTCTTTCTGATAGGACACTTGCTGTCGGGCAAGCAAGCTCCTGCAATGCATATTCTGCCAATTCTGGCCAGGTGTCTAATTTTGATGCCCAGTAATCAAATGGGAATGACGGTTGAGGGATAACATCGATAAGGGATGAAAAATAGTTAGTAACCATACTGGACAAATGTTATCGCCTGTCACTTTCAATTGATGCAGCAGTACCTGTCCTGTCTGCGGTCATAGCAAAATCACTCCACAACATGGTCAGAAAACCCCTCTGTCCAACGCCACTTCTGATTTGTGCACCCCTAACACTCCTAGTCTGCTGCCCCCTGGAGCTCGTGTGAGAACGATCACGTGCGCTGTGTGCTGGGAATGCCTGAAGCAAACGGTCAACAAGAGTTGATTGTTTGGTTGCTAATATTAGTTCCAAGTTCTCATGTGGCATAATATTTTGCAATTTGCCTTTATAGCGTGGATCAAGGAGGCAGGCCAACCAGTAATCGTCATCGTTCATCATTTTCGTAATGCGTGTGTCCCTTTTTAGGATACGTAAGGCATAATCCGCCATGTGGGCCAAAGTTCCAGTTGTCAAATCTCCGGTTGTGATTGGTTGAGGGGCAGTTTCAGGCAAATCTACGTCACTTGTGTCCCTCAAAAAACCAGAACCCGGCCTTGCCACGCAACCAATTTCCAGTGCCCCCGGGAAAGCTTCCGTATTAAAAATATACTCATCCCCATCATCCTCCTCGTCCTCCACCTCCTCTTCGCCCGCTACCTCGTCCTGTACACTGCCCTGACCAGACAATGGCTGACTGTCATCAAGGCTTTCCTCTTCCTCTGGTGCAGACGCCTGATCCTTTATGTGCGTCAAACTTTGCATCAGCAGACGCATTAGGGGGATGCTCATGCTTATTATGGCGTTGTCTGCACTAACCAGCCGTGTGCATTCCTCAAAACACTGAAGGACTTGACACATGTCTTGTATCTTCGACCACTGCACACCTGACAACTCCATGTCTGCCATCCTACTGCCTGCCCGTGTATGTGTATCCTCCCACAAAAACATAACAGCCCGCCTCTGTTGGCACAGTCTCTGAAGCATGTGCAGTGTTGAGTTCCACCTTGTTGCAACGTCTATGATTAGGCGATGCTGGGGAAGGTTCAAAGACCGCTGATAGGTCTGCATACGGCTGGAGTGTACAGGCGAACGTCGGATATGTGAGCAAAGTCCACGCACTTTGAGGAGCAGGTCGGAGAAACCAGGATAAGTTTTCAATAAGCACTGCACCACCAGGTTTAAGGTGTGAGCCAGGCAAGGAATGTGTTTCAGTTGGGAAAGGGAGATGGCAGCCATGAAATTCCTTCCGTTATCACTAACTACCTTGCCTGCCTCAAGATCTACTGTGCCCAGCCACAACTGCGTTTCTTGTTGCAAGAACTCGGACAGAACTTCCGCGGTGTGTCTGTTGTCGCCCAAACACTTCATAGCCAATACAGCCTGCTGACGCTTGCCAGTAGCTGGCCCATAATGGGACAACTGGTGTGCAACAGTGTCATCTGCCGATGGAGTGGTTGGCCGACTGCGGTCTGTGGAAGAGCTGTAGCTTCTGCAGGAGGACGAGGAGGAGGAGGAGGAGGGGGTGCGAACGCCTACAGCCAACTGTTCCCTAGACCGTGGGCTAGGCACAACTGTCCCGAAATTGATGTCCCCTGTGGACCCTGCATCCACCACATTCACCCAGTGTGCCGTGATGGACACATAACGTCCCTGGCCATGCCTACTGGTCCATGCATCTGTAGTCAGGTGCACCTTTGTACTCACAGATTGCCTGAGTGCATGGACGATGCGCTGTTTAACATGCTGGTGCAGGGCTGGGATGGCTTTTCTGGAAAAAAAGTGTCGACTGGGTAGCTCGTATCGTGGTTCAGCGTACTCCATCAGGGCTTTGAAAGCTTCGCTTTCAACTAACCGGTAGGGCATCATCTCTAACAAGATTAGTCTAGCTATGTGAGCGTTAAAACCCTGTGTACGCGGATGCGAGGATAAGTACTTCCTTTTTCTAACCAGAGTCTCATGTAGGGTGAGCTGGACTGGAGAGCTGGAGATCGTGGAACTTTCGTGTGTGCCGGTGGACATGGCAGACTGAGAGACGGTTGGAGACGGTATTGTTTCCGCCGGTGCCCTAGATGCAATATTTCCTCCTACAAAACTGGTGATTCCCTGACCCTGACTGCTTTTGGCTGGCAAAGAAACCTGCACAGATACTGCCGGTGGTGCGGAAAATGGTGGCCTTACAGTGACGGAAGGGATGTTGCGTTGCTGACTAGCTTCATTGGCCGAGGGTGCTACAACCTTAAGGGACGTTTGGTAGTTAGTCCAGGCTTGAAAATGCATGGTGGTTAAGTGTCTATGCATGCAACTAGTATTTAGACTTTTCAGATTCTGACCTCTGCTTAAGCTAGTTGAACATTTTTGACAGATGACTTTGCGCTGATCAATTGGATGTTGTTTAAAAAAATGCCAGACTGCACTCTTCCTAGCATCGGATCCCTTTTCAGGGATTGCAGACTGAGCTTTAACCGGATGGCCACGCTGTCCTCCAACAGGTTTTGGCTTTGACACGCGTTTTGGGCCAGATACGGGCCCGGTAGATGGAACCTGTTGCGATGTTGATGCCTGCTGCGGCCCCTCCTCCACCTCCGCTTCTGAACTACTGCCGCCTGCACCCTGTTCCCCCAATGGCTGCCAATCGGGGTCAACAACTGGGTCATCTATTACCTCCTCTTCGAGCTCGTGTGCAACTTCGTCTGTGTCACTGTGTCGGTCGGTGGTATAGCGTTCGTGGCGGGGCAACATAGTCTCATCAGGGTCTGATTGTGGATCAGTACCCTGAGAGGGCAATGTGGTGGTCTGAGTCAAAGGAGCAGCATAGTACTCTGGCTGTGGCTGTGCATCAGTGCACTCCACGTCAGAATCTACTTGTAATGGGCATGGCCTGTTAAGTGTTTCACTTTCTAAGCCTGGGACGGTATGTGTAAAGAGCTCCATGGAGTAACCCGTTGTGTCGCCTGCTGCATCCTTCTCTCTTGTTGTAGTTTTTGCTGAAGAGGACAAGGAAGCGACTTGTCCCTGACCGTGAACATCCACAAGCGACGCGCTGCTTTTACATTTACCAGTTTCAGAAGAGGAGGCGAAAGAGCTAGAGGCGGAGTCTGCAATGTAAGCCAAAACTTGCTGTTGCTGCTCCGCCTTTAAAAGCGGTTTTCCTACTCCCAGAAAAGAGAGCGTTCGAGGCCTTGTGTAGCCAGATGACGAAACTGGCTCCACAGCTCCAGACTTAGGTGGAATATTTTTATCCCCACGACCACCTGATGCTCCACTACCACTACCATCATTACCAGCTGACAATGAACGCCCACGGCCACGACGACCTCTTGCACCAGACTTCCTCATTGTTTTAAAAACTTAACCAAAGTAACTTTATTTGTTGCTGTCAAACAACTTACACGGTGAGCTATAACTTCAGTATGATTTCAATATCCCTTAACAGGTTGGTGAGACCACAAGGAAAATCAGGCACAATGTTACACACTCTGTTTTCTGTGGCACCAAATCACAGAGATGCCACACACGCAGGACTGTCACTCAAGCACAAATGTCAATATTAATCTCCCACTGTTTTTTTTTCTTTTCTTTTTCAGGGAGACTTTAGAAACAAAATAAAAAATAAATAGGCTTTCTATGGCCCACTGAGTGAGAGATGGCACACACAGGAGTCAGGAGTGGCACACAAGCAGAAAGGGCAATATTAATCTCCCACTGTTTTCTTTTTTTTTTCTTTTTCAGGGAGACTTTAGAAACAAAATAATAAAAAATAAATAGGCTTTTTATGGCCCACTGAGTAAGAGATGGCACACACAGGAGTCAGGAGTGGCACACAAGCCCTGACTGAGGCCAATATTTTTCTCCCACTGATTGATGTAGTGTTTTTTTTTTCAGGTAGATTTTAGAACCCAAATCAAGCAAAAAAATAAATAGGCTTTCTATGGCCCACTGAGTGAGAGATGGCACACACAGGAGTCAGGAGTGGCACACAAGCAGAAAGGGCAATATTAATCTCCCACTGTTTTATTTTTTTTTTCTTTTTCAGGGAGACTTTAGAAACAAAATAATAAAAAATAAATAGGCTTTCTATGGCCCACTGAGTGAGAGATGGCACACACAGGAGTCAGGAGTGGCGCACAAGCAGAAAGGGCAATATTAATCTCCCACTGTTTTCTTTTTTTTTTCTTTTTCAGGGAGACTTTAGAAACAAAATAATAAAAAATAAATAGGCTTTCTATGGCCCACTGAGTGAGAGATGGCACACACAGGAGTCAGGAGTGGCACACAAGCCCTGACTGAGGCCAATATTTTTCTCCCACTGATTGATGTAGTGTTTTTTTTTCAGGTAGAATTTAGAACCCAAATCAAGCAAAAAAATTAATAGGCTTTCTATGGCCCACTGAGTGAGAGATGGCACACACAGGAGTCAGGAGTGGCACACAAACAGAAAGGGCAATATTAATCTCCCACTGTTTTCTTTTTTTTTTCTTTTTCAGGGAGACTTTAGAAACAAAATAATAAAAAATAAATAGGCTTTCTATGGCCCACTGAGTGAGAGATGGCACACACAGGAGTCAGGAGTGGCACACAAGCAGAAAGGGCAATATTAATCTCCCACTGTTTTATTTTTTTTTTCTTTTTCAGGGAGACTTTAGAAACAAAATAATAAAAAATAAATAGGCTTTCTATGGCCCACTGAGTGAGAGATGGCACACACAGGAGTCAGGAGTGGCACACAAGCAGAAAGGGCAATATTAATCTCCCACTGTTTTATTTTTTTTTCTTTTTCAGGGAGACTTTAGAAACAAAATAATAAAAAATAAATAGGCTTTCTATGGCCCACTGAGTGAGAGATGGCACACACAGGAGTCAGGAGTGGCACACAAGCAGAAAGGGCAATATTAATCTCCCACTGATTGATGTAGTGTTTTTTTTTCAGGTAGATTTTAGAACCCAAATCAAGCAAAAAAATTAATAGGCTTTCTATGGCCCACTGAGTGAGGGATGGCACTCTAGCAGAAATGCCAATCTTAATCTCCCACAAAAAAAAAATAAAAAAAAACAGGGACTGTCCTACAATTACTATCTCCCTGCAGTAATCTCAGCCAGGTATGGCAGGCAGCAATAAGGAGTGGACTGATGCACAAATTAAATAAAAAGTGTGGACAAACAAAAAAGATAGCTGTGCAGAAAGGAAGGAACAAGAGGATATGTGCTTTGAAAAAAGCAGTTGGTTTGCACAGTGGCATACACACAGCAATACAGCTATCAGGGAGCCTTCTAGGGCAGCCCAATGAGCTACAGCGCTGAGGAAAAAAAAAAAAATGTAGCTTCCACTGTCCCTGCACACCGAAGGTGGTGTTGGACAGTGGAAATCGCTACAGCACAAGCGGTTTGGTGGTTAATGGACCCTGCCTAACGCTCTCTCTGCTTCTAATGAAGCGGCAGCAACCTCTCCCTAAGCTCAGATCAGCAGCAGTGAGATGGCAGTCGGCGGGAACGCCCCTTTATAGCCCCTGTGACGCCGCAGACAGCAAGCCAATCACTGCAATGCCCTTCTCTAAGATGGTGGGGACCAGGACCTATGTCATCACGCTGCCCACACTCTGCGTTCACCTTCATTGGCTGAGAAATGGCGCTTTTCGCATCATTGAAACGCGACTTTGGCGCGAAAGTCGCGTACCGCATGGCCGATGCAACGCTGGGATCGGCTCGGTTTCATGAGACGCCGACTTTGCCAAAAGTCGGCGACTTTTGAAAAAGAACGACCCGTTTCGCTCAACCCTACTGAGGAGCTTTGTTCCGTGGTATATACTTCGTTCGATGCCGCGGTACAATGGGTGCGTAGGTATGGAGCTGGCGCCTTAAAGGCTAAGACAGATGTTGAATCGGCGTTTAGATTGCTTCCGGTTCACCCCGATAGTATCCCGCTGTTGGGATGTTTTTGGAACGGGGTTTTTTATTTGGATAGGTGTTTGCCTATGGGTTGTTCGATTTCATGTTCGTTGTTTGAGTCTTTTAGTACTTTTCTGGAAAGGGTTGTTCGGGATGTTTCCCAAGTTCCGTCTGTCATTCACTATTTGGATGATTTTTTGTTTGTCGGCCTGCCTGATTCTTTTTTGTGTGGAAATTTGTTAGCTAGCATGGAATGGGTGGCGGGTCACTTTGGTGTGCCTCTAGCGCGGGAAAAAACAGAGGGCCCGTGCACGGTTTTGAGTTTTTTGGGTATTCTCATAGATTCGGAGAGGATGGAGTGCAGGTTACCTGAGGAGAAGTTGTCGGCTTTACGGCAGGAGGTGCAGAGATGTGAAAAGTTGTGCAAGGTTACGTTAAAAGAGTTGCAGTCGTTGTTGGGGTGTTTGAATTTTGCGTGCCGCATCATACCTATGGGCAGAATATTTTGCAGGCGATTGTCCAGGGTGACTGCGGGAGTGCGTTCCACACATCATTTTGTTCGTTTGAATAGGGAGCATAGGGAGGATTTAGTCATTTGGCGGCGTTTTTTGGATAAATACAACGGCAGGGCTTTGATTCAACAGGAAGATTTGAATGATTTTGATTGCGAGATTTTTACGGATGCAGCTGGCAGTGTTGGCTATGGGGCCTATTGTGCAGGTCAATGGAGTGTTGGCGGATGGCCTGATTGGTGGCGTGCAGCTGGTTTAACTAAAAATTTGGTGTTGCTGGAGCTTTTTCCTATTGTGGTTTCGGTGTTCATTTGGGGTCGTTTGTTTCAAGACAGGCGGATTCGTTTTCATTGCGATAATTTGAGCGTAGTGGCGGTGATTAATAGTCTTTCTTCTTCTCCCCCAGTAATCAGATTGGTTCGGGAGTTAGTTTTGCGTTGTCTGGAGTTGAATACCTGGATCTCGGCGGTACATGTTCCCGGCGTTCATAACTCTATAGCCGATGCTTTGTCTCGTTTGCAGTGGGAGCGTTTTCGGGAGTTGGCGCCAGAAGCGGAGGATGCAGGAACAACATGCCCTTCTCATTTGTGGCAGATTGTTGCGGACGAGGAGGTCGGTTAATACAGGCCTCGGTATCGGGCAGGACATGGTCAGGTTACGAAGCATCGTGGAATATGTGGGAGGGGTGGTTGGAGCAGTTGGGTTCGGTTGATTCGGATCGTGATAAGGTGATGGCGATTCTGCTTTTGATTGGGTCGGCGGAGGAATGGGGTTGGTCGGTGTCGAAGCTGAATAAATTTATAGCTGGTTTGGCTTTCGGTTTCAAGCTTCAGGGTTTCGTGGATGTTACAAAAGATTTTTTGATTCGTCAGGCATTGAAGGGTTTTCGGAAGGGTTCGTCAACTTTTGATGCGCGTAGGCCTATATCTTTTGCGACGTTGGAGCGTTTGGGGGAGGCGTTGTGGGGACTTTGTAGTTCTCATTTTGAGGCAGTTTTGTTTAGGTTGGCGTTTTCATTGGCTTTTTTCGGGGCGTTGAGGCTCGGAGAGTTGGTGTCCCCTAATCGGTACATGTGTTGTGAATTCCGCTCTTGGGCTCCCTCCGGTGGTTGTAAGTGGCACTTTTGTGAGTTCTGTTCTTGTGCTCCCTCCTGTGGTTTTGAGTGGAATGGCTGCTTCTTGGATTTAGCATCAGCAGCTGCTTCCACTGATCGTCTTTCTGGCTCGGCTATTTTAGTCTGGCCTTATCTCTCAATCAATGCCAGTTGTCAATTGTTCCTGCTTGGAGTCACAGCTCTTTTGGATTTTCCTGACACTCTGACCTGTTCAGCAAAGATAAGTCCTTGCTTGTCCTTTTGCAGTCCACTTGTTGTGGACTTGATTGTTCAGCACATTCTATGTCTTTCTCTTAGTCCAGCTTATCAGTATGGATCTATTCAGCTAAGCTGGAAGCTCTGGGCAGCAGATTTTGCCCTCCACACCTTTAGTCAGGTGTGGAGATTTTTGCATTCTCTGCGGTGGACTTTTTCTAGTTTTTATTACTGACCGCACAGTGTTCTGTCCTGTACTATCTGTCTAGCTAGTATTGGCCTCCTTTGCTACATCTTGTTTCATTCTACGTATGTCATTTCCCTCTCCACTCACAGTCATTATTTGTGGGGGGCTGTCCTATCATTTGGGCATTTTCTCTGAGGCAAGATAGCTTTCATGTTTCTACCTTTAGGGGTAGTTAGTTCTTAGGCTGTGACGAGGTGTCTAGGGAGTGACAGGAACATCCCACGGCTACTTCTAGTGTTGTGTTAAGATCAGGAACTGCGGTCAGTATAGTTACCACCTGCTCAGAGCTAGTCGCATGTCGCTCCTAAATCACCAGTCCATAACAGTACAACTGGCCCAAAATGAGTTAAATGCATCTCAAAAGAAGGAAAAAAAAGAGTTCTGAGCCATTTTTTTTTCTTTAGTCTGTTTTGTCTTTTTTTTTTTTTCTCTTAATCTCTGGGTGGTTCAGGATTTTGGCATGGGCATGGATGTTCAGGGTTTGTTTTCTCGTGTGGATCAGCTTGCTGCAAGAGTACAGAGTATTCAAGATTATGTTGTTCAGACTCCAGCTTTAGAGCCTAGAATTCCTACTCCAGATTTGTTTTACGGGGATAGATCCAAGTTTTTGAACTTTAAAAATAACTGCAAATTGTTTTTTGCTCTGAAACCCCGTTCCTCTGGTGATCCCATTCAGCAAGTTAAAATAGTCATTTCTCTGCTGCGTGGTGACCCTCAGGACTGGGCATTCTCCCTTGAGTCAGGGGATCCGGCATTGCTTAATGTAGATGCATTTTTTCAATCGCTCGGATTATTGTATGACGAACCTAACTCTGTGGATCATGCAGAAAAAACCTGTGTCAGGGGCAGGAAGCGGCAGAATTATACTGCCAGAAATTTAGAAAATGGTCTGTGCTCACTAAATGGAATGAGGAGGCTCTGGCAGCAATTTTCAGAAAGGGTCTTTCTGAAGCCCTTAAAGATGTTATGGTGGGGTTCCCCACGCCTGTTGGTTTAAGCGAATCTATGTCTTTAGCCATTCAGATTGATTGGCGCCTGCGCGAGCGCAAAGTGGTGCACCATATGGCAGTGTCCTCTGAACAGAGTCCTGAGCCTATGCAATGTGATAGGATTTTGACTAGAGCGGAACAGCGGGGATACAGACGTCTGAACGGGCTGTGTTTTTACTGTGGTGATTCTGCTCATGCTATTTCTGATTACCCTAAGCGTATTAAGAGGGTCGCTAGATCTGTTACCATCAGTACTGTACAGCCTAAATTTCTCCTGTCTGTGACCCTGATTTGCTCATTGTCATCCTTTTCTGTCATGGCATTTGTGGATTCAGGCGCTGCCCTGAACTTAATGGACTTAGAATTCGCCAGGCGCTGTGGTTTTTCTTTGCAGCCTTTGCAGAGCCCTATTCCTTTGAGGGGTATTGATGCTACACCGTTGGCCAAGAATAAACCTCAGTATTGGACTCAGCTGACTATGTGCATGGCTCCAGCACATCAGGAAGATTGCCATTTTCTGGTGTTGCATAATTTACATGATGTTGTTGTACTGGGTTTTCCATGGTTACAAGTACACAATCCAGTGCTGGATTGGAAATCTATGTCTGTGACTAGTTGGGGTTGTCAAGGGGTACATAGTGACGTCCCTTTGATGTCAATTTCCTCTTCCCCCTCTTCTGATGTTCCTGAATTTTTGTCAGATTTCCAGGATGTATTTGATGAGCCCAAGTCCAGTTCCCTTCCTCCACATAGGGACTGTGATTGTGCTATTAACTTGATTCCTGGCTGTAAGTTCCCTAAGGGCCGACTTTTCAATCTGTCTGTGCCAGAGCATGCCACCATGCGGAGTTATGTTAAGGAGTCTTTGGAGAAGGGGCATATTCGGCCGTCTTCATCACCATTGGGAGCAGGATTCTTTTTTGTTGCCAAGAAGGATGGCTCCTTGAGACCCTGTATTGGTTATCGCCTTCTTAATAAGATCACGGTCAAGTTCCAATACCCTTTGCCTTTGCTTTCTGATTTGTTTGCTCGGATTAAGGGTGCTGGTTGGTTTACCAAGATTGACCTTCGAGGGGCATATAATCTTGTTCGTATTAAACAGGGTGACGAATGGAAAACTGCATTTAATACGCCCGAAGGCCATTTTGAATACCTTGTGATGCCTTTCGGGCTTTCTAATGCTCCTTCTGTATTTTAGTCCTTCATGCATGATATTTTCCGCAATTATCTTGATAAATTCTTGATTGTGTATTTGGATGATATTTTGATTTTTTCCGATGATTGGGAGTCTCATGTGAAACAGGTCAGGATGGTATTCCAGATCCTTCGTGATAATGCCTTATTTGTGAAGGGGTCTAAGTGCCTATTTGGAGTTCAGAATGTCTCTTTTTTGGGGTTTATTTTTTCTCCTTCGTCTATAGAAATGGATCCTGTTAAGGTCCAAGACATTCATGACTGGATTCAACCCACATCTGTGAAGAGCCTTCAGAAATTTTTGGGCTTTGCTAATTTTTATCGCCGTTTCATTGCCAACTTTTCCAGTGTGGTTAAGCCCCTGACCGATTTGAGGAAGAAAGGCGCTGATGTGACGAATTGGTCCTCTGCAGCTGTTGAGGCCTTTCAGGAGCTTAAACGTCGATTTACTTCTGCCCCTGTGTTGCGTCAGCCGGATGTTTCTCTTCCTTTTCAGGTTGAGGTTGACGCTTCTGAGATTGGGGCAGGGGCCGTTTTGTCACAGAGGAATTCTGATGGTTCCTTGATGAAACCGTGGGCCTTCTTTTCCCGAAAGTTTTTGCCTGCGGAACGCAATTATGATGTCGGCAATCGGGAGTTGTTGGCTATGAAGTGGGCATTTGAGGAGTGGCGACATTGGCTTGAGGGAGCCAAGCACCGCGTTGTGGTCTTGACCGATCATAAGAATCTGATTTACCTCGAGTCGGCCAAGCGGCTGAACCCTAGACAGGCTCGATGGTCCCTGTTTTTCTCCCGTTTCGATTTTGTAGTCTGATATCTTCCGGGATCTAAGAATGTTAAAGCGGATGCCCTCTCTAGGAGTTTTTTGCCTGATTCTCCTGGAGTCCTTGAGCCGGTTGGCATTCTTAGGGAAGGGGTGATTCTTTCTGCCATCTCCCCTGATTTACGGCGGGTGCTTCAGGAATTTCAGGCTGATAAACCTGACCGCTGTCCTATGGGGAAGCTGTTTGTTCCTGATAGATGGACAAGTAAGGTAATTTCTGAGGTCCATTGTTCGGTGTTGGCCAGTCATCCTGGGATTTTTGGTACTAGAGATTTGGTTGCTAGGTCCTTTTGGTGGCCTTCTTTGTCGTGGGATGTGCGTTCTTTTGTGCAGTCCTGTGGGACTTGTGCCCGGGCTAAGCCTTGCTGTTCCCGCGCTAGTGGGTTGCTTTCACCTTTGCCTGTCCCTGAGAGGCCCTGGATGCATATTTCCATGGATTTTATTTCGGATCTTCCTGTGTCCCAGAAGATGTCTGTTATCTGGGTGGTTTGTGACCGGTGTTGTGAATTCTGTTTGTGGGCTCCCTCTGGTGGCTACTGGTGGTACTGGTTGACTTCTGTCTTCTATCTCCAGTGCACCTGTTCCCATCAGGAAATGGGAGTTTCCTATATAGTCTGGCTTCTCACTCATTTACTTGCCGGCTATCAATGTTACCAGAGCTCCTCTGTTTCTTGCTACCTGCTCCAAGTCTGCTGATTCAGATAAGTTGGATCATCTGTACCTTTTGTCCAGCGTGCATTTATATGAATCTTGCTGCTGGAAGCTCTAGTGAACTGAAATGACCACTCCGGTGTCATGAGTTGATACCGGAGTTTAAAGTCATTTCAGGATGGTATTTTGTAGGGTTTTGAGTTGACCGCGAAGTCCACTTTTGTATTTTCTGCTATCTAGTTAGTGGGCCTCTCTTTGCTGAACCTGTATTTATACTGCGTATGTGTTTTCTTCTTAACTAACCATCATTATATGTTGGGGGCTACTATCACTTTGGGGTTTTCTCTGGAGGCAAGCCAGGTCTGTGTTTCCTCTATTAGGGGTAGCTAGATCTCCGGCTGGTGCGAGACGTCTAGGGATAAAACGCAGGTACGTTCCCCGGCCATTGGTAGTTGTGCGTGAGGTTCAGCATCGCGGTCAGCTTAGATTCCATCTTCCTAGAGCTAGTCCTGTTTTTGCCTATGTCCCTGCCATTGGGAATCATGACAGACCGGTTCTTTAAAATGGTCCATTTGGTACCTTTGCCTAAATTGCCTTCCTCCTCTGATTTGGTTCCATTGTTTTTTCAGCATGTGGTTCGTTTGCATGGCATTCCGGGGAATATTGTGTCTGACAGAGGTTCCCAGTTTGTTTCTAGGTTTTGGCGGGGCTTTTGTGCTAGGATGAGCATTAATTTGTCTTTTTCTTCGGCGTTCCAACCTCAGACAAATGGCCAAACTGAGCGAACTAATCAAACCTTGGAAACCTATTTGAGATGCTTTGTGTCTGCTGATCAGGATGATTGGGTGGCTTTCTTGCCGTTGGCCGAGTTTGCCCTTAATAATCGGGCCAGTTCGGTTACTTTGGTTTCGCCTTTCTTTTGTAATTTTGGTTTCCATCCTCGTTTTTCTTCAGGGCAGGTTGAGCCTTCTGATTGTCCTGGTGTGGATTCTGTGATGGACAGGTTACAGCAGATTTGGACTCATGTGGTAGACAATTTGACGTTGTCTCAGGAAAAGGCTCAACGTTTTGCTAACCGCCGTCGGTGTGTTGGTCCTCGGCTTCGGGTGGGGGATTTGGTCTGGTTATCTTCTTGTCATGTTCCTATGAAGGTTTCTTCCCCTAAGTTCAAGCCTCGGTTTATTGGTCCTTATAAGATTTCTGAGATTATCCATCCAGTGTCTTTTCGTTTGGCCCTTCCAGCCTCTTTTGCCATCCACAATGTTTTCCATAGATCGTTGTTGTGGAGATATGTGGTATCCGTTGTTCCCTCTGTTGATGCTCCTGCCCCGGTGTTGGTTGAGGGGGAGTTGGAATATGTGGGTGAGAAAATTTTGGGTTCTCGTTTTTCAAGGCGGAGGCTTGAGTATCTTGTCAAGTGGAAGGGTTATGGCCAGGAGGATAATTCTTGGGTTGTTGCCTTCGATGTCCATGCCGCCGATTTGGTTCGTGCTTTTCACTTGGCTCGTCCTGATCGGCCTGGGGGCTCTGGTGAGGGTTCGGTGACCCCTCCTCAAGGGGGGGGTAATGTTGTGAATTCCGTTCTCGAACTCCCTCCGGTGGTTGTAAGTGGCACTTTTGTGAGTTCTGCTCTTGGGCTCCCTCCTGTGGTTTTGAGTGGAATGGCAGCTGCTTGGATTTAGCATCAGCAGCTGCTTCCACTGATCGTCTTTCTGGCTCGGCTATTTTAGTCTGGCCTTATCCCTCAATCAATGCCAGTTGTCAATTGTTCTTGCTTGGAGTCACAGCTGTCATGGATCTCTAATGGCAAGAGAACATAAATACAGACTAGCTCTTGGAAGATGGCAACTCGAGCTGACCGTGAGCTAAACCTATAGCACAACTAGCAGTGGCCGGGTAGCGTGCCTATGTTTTTATCCCTAGACGCCCAGCGCCAGCCGGAGGACTAAATAACCCTAGCAGAGGAAAGTACAGACCTGGCTTACCTCTAGAAGATTTACCCCAAAGGCAGACAGAAGCCCCCCACAAATATTGTCGGTGAATGCAGAGGAAATTGACAAACGTAGTATGATGATAGGTTCAGCAAAGGGAGGTCCGCTTACTAGATAGAAGAAGACAGAAAAGGGAACTTCACGGTCAACTGAAAACCCTTACAAAAAACCATCCTGAAATTACTTTAAGACTCTAATATCAACTCATGATACCAGAGTGGCAATTTCAGCTCAACAAGAGCTTCCAGTCACAGAAATAATCAATCACTGAGAACTGGAACAAAAATGCAAAACAAACATGGGACAAGAGTCCAACTTAGCTGATAGTTGACTAGAAGCAGGAACATGCAACAGAAAGGCTTCTGGTTACATTGATGGCCGGCATAGGAATGACTGAGGAGCAAGGCTAAATAGAAAACTCCCACATCCTGATGGAAACAGGTGAACAGAGAAGGTGAAACACACAAGTTCAATACCACCATTGACCACCGGGGGAGATTCACAAAAACCAAAATCACAACAGTACCCCCCCCTCAAGGAGGGGGCACCGAACCCTCACAAGAACCACCAGGGCGATCAGGATGAGCCCTATGAAATGCACGGACCAAATCGGAGGCATGAACATCAGAGGCAGTCACCCAAGAATTATCCTCCTGACCGTAGCCCTTTCACTTGACCAGATACTGAAGTTTCCGTCTGGAAACACGGGAGTCCAAGATCTTCTCCACAACGTACTCCAACTCACCCTCAACCAACACCGGAGCAGGAGGCTCAACGGAAGGCACAACCGGTACCTCATACCTGCGCAATAATGACCGATGGAAGACATTATGAATAGAAAAAGATGCAGGAAGGTCCAAACGAAAGGACACAGGGTTAAGAATCTCCAATATCTTGTACGGGCCGATGAACCGAGGCTTAAACTTGGGAGAAGAAACCCTCATAGGGACAAAACGAGAAGACAACCACACCAAGTCCCCAACACTAAGACGAGGACCAACCCGACGACGGCGGTTGGCAAAATGCTGAGTCTTCTCCTGGGACAACTTCAAATTGTCCACCACCTGCCCCCAAATCTGATGCAACCTCTCCACCACAGCATCCACTCCAGGACAATCCGAAGACTCCACCTGACCGGAAGAAAAACGAGGATGAAACCCCGAATTACAGAAAAAAGGAGAAACCAAGGTGGCAGAACTAGCCCGATTATTGAGGGCAAACTCCGCCAACGGCAAAAGGGCTACCCAATCATCCTGATCCGCAGACACAAAACACCTCAAATAAGTCTCCAAGGTCTGATTAGTTCGTTCGGTCTGGCCATTAGTCTGAGGATGGAAAGCAGACGAAAAAGATAAATCAATGCCCATCCTAGCACAGAACGCCCGCCAAAATCTAGACACGAATTGAGTCCCCCTGTCAGAAACGATATTCTCCGGAATACCATGCAAGCGAACCACATTCTGAAAAAACAGAGGAACCAACTCGGATGAGGAAGGCAATTTAGGCAAGGGAACCAAATGGACCATCTTAGAGAAACGGTCACACACCACCCAGATGACAGACATTTTCTGAGAAACAGGGAGATCAGAAATAAAATCCATCGAGATGTGAGTCCAAGGCCTCTTTGGAATAGGCATGGATAACAACAATCCACTAGCCCGAGAACAACAAGGCTTGGCCCAAGCACAAACATCACAAGACTGCACAAAACCTCGCACATCTTGCGACAGGGAAGGCCACCAGAAGGACCTAGCCACCAAATCCCTGGTACCAAAGATTCCAGGATGACCTGCCAATGCGGAAGAATGAACCTCCGAGATGACTCTACTGGTCCAATCATCAGGAACAAACAGTCTACCAGGCGGGCAACGATCAGGTCTATCCGCCTGAAACTCCTGCAAGGCCCGTCGCAGGTCTGGGGAGACAGCAGACAATATCACTCCCTCCTTAAGGATACCTGTAGGTTCAGAATTACCAGGGGAATCAGGCTCAAAACTCCTAGAAAGGGCATCCGCATTCACATTCCTAGAACCCGGCAGGTAAGAAACCACAAAATTAAACCGAGAGAAAAATAACGACCAGCGTGCCTGTCTAGGATTCAGACGCCTGGCAGACTCAAGATAAATCAAATTCTTGTGGTCGGTCAATACCACCACCTGATGTCTAGCCCCCTCAAGCCAATGACGCCACTCCTCAAAAGCCCACTTCATAGCCAAGAGCTCCTGATTACCAATATCATAATTTCGCTCGGCGGGCGAAAATTTACGAGAAAAGAACGCACAAGGTCTCATCACGGAGCAGTCAGAACTTTTCTGCGACAAAACCGCCCCAGCTCCGATTTCAGAGGCGTCGACCTCAACCTGAAAAGGAAGAGCAACATCAGGCTGACGCAACACAGGGGCGGAAGAAAAGCGGCGCTTAAGCTCCCGAAAGGCCTCCACAGCAGCAGGGGACCAATCAGCAACATCAGCACCCTTTTTAGTCAAATCAGTCAATGGTTTAGCAACATCAGAGAAACCAGTTATAAATCGACGATAAAAATTAGCAAAGCCCAAAAATTTCTGAAGGCTTTTAAGAGAAGAGGGTTGCGTCCAATCACAAATAGCCTGAACCTTGACAGGATCCATCTCAATGGAAGAGGGGGAAAAAATGTACCCCAAAAAAGAGATCTTTTGAACCCCAAAAACACACTTAGGACCCTTCACACAAGGAATTAGACCGCAAAACTTGAAAAACCCTCCTAACCTGTTGGACATGAGAGTCCCAGTCATCCGAAAAAATCAAAATATCATCAAGATACACAATCATAAATTTATCCAAATATTCACGAAAAATGTCATGCATAAAGGACTGAAAGACTGAAGGGGCATTTGAAAGACCAAAAGGCATTACTAAATACTCAAAGTGGCCCTCGGGCGTATTAAATGCGGTTTTCCACTCATCCCCCTGCTTAATTCGCACTAAATTATACGCCCCACGAAGATCAATCTTAGAGAACCACTTAGCCCCCTTTATTCGAGCAAACAAATCAGTCAGTAGTGGCAAATAGGGTTGAGCGACTTTCATTTTTTTAAGATCGAGTAGGGTTTTGGGAAACCCGATTTTGTCCAGAGTCGAGTCGAGTGCAGTCGGCCGATTTTCGCTAAAAGTCGGGGATCGACCGAAACACGAAACCCAATGCAAGTCAATGGGGAAGCATAGTCGGCAGTGAGTGGAGGCCAGGAAAACACCTACAGTGCCCATTTTAATGCCAAAAACATCCATTCTTGTTTCTGAAGCTTGCCAATCGTAATTAACTTTATAATAATAGTTGGGCATAGGGAATTGGGGGTCATTTGGCAAAAGTTGTGGGGGGAGTAGGGCTGGCTCAAGTTTTTCGTGGGCCCAGGAAATGCGGACTACGTCACGGCGGTGGAGCAGGGAGAGGTAAGTATTTCAACGTTGCAAGTGCTGTGATCCTGAGCAAGCAGGGGGGGGCCCACTCGTTCGCATTGGCACTGGCACAGGGCCCCTCAAAGTACGGCGGTGTGTTTGCATGGCGGGGGCGCCTCCCACCAGCAGCGACACTTTTGCGTACTCTGAGGGGCCCTGTGCCAGTGACGTCGCCAACGAGTATGCCCCCCCACCTGATGAAGGAACCTGCACTTTCATCTGCACCTTCCTCTTTGTCCCTGTGTAAGGTGGTATAACATGCGGGAAGGGGAACCTTACTTTCAGCAGGGTCAGATTCTGGCTGTGTAGAGTTCAAGGGGAATGTAGTGGTCTAGGTCAATGTACCAGCAGACTCATTTAGCAGTGGCTGGGCAATGGGCAGGATGAGGAGGAAACAGATATAGGGCCAAAGAATAAAGTAGGCTAAATGCAGTTCAAAATTGGTAACAGGACTAAACAGGCGGCATTGCTTTGTTCAGTGGAGTAGCAAACCCAAGAGCAGCAGACACTGTTTCAAGGGCCTAACCACACTAGTAGGCCAAATGCAGTTTAATATCTGATAGTATAGGGCGAAAGGCAGAATGTGGAAGCTCAGCTTTGTTCAGTTGAGGACAACACCAGGGAGGGGCAGACACCTTTAGTAGGCCGGAAAAGCCTATTGCATTTTTTAAAATGGTAATTTGGAGCAGAAGGTTGAAGCTCAGCTTTATTTAGTTGAGGACAACACCAGGCAGGGGCACACAGACAGACACCTTTAGTAGGCCGGAAAAGCCTATTGCATTTTTTAAAATGGTAATTTGGAACAGAAGGTTGAAGCTCAGCTTTATTTAGTTGAGGACAACACCAGGCAGGGGCAGAAGCCGTTAGTAGGCCCTAACCAACATTTTGTTTTTTAAAAACCACTTAATGAGAGCCGGAAGGTTGAAGCTCAGCTTTATTTAGTTGAGGGCAACACCAGGGAGGGGCAGAAGCCGTTAGTAGGCCCTAACCACCATTTTGTTTTTTAAAAACCACTTAATGAGAGCCGGAAGGTTGAAGCTCAGTTTTATTTAGTTGAGGGCAACACCAGGGAGGGGCAGAAGCCGTTAGTAGGCCCTAACCACCATTTTGTTTTTTAAAAACCACTTAATGAGAGCCGGAAGGTTGAAGCTCAGCTTTATTTAGTTGAGGGCAACACCAGGGAGGGGCAGAAGCCGTTAGTAGGCCCTAACCACCATTTTGTTTTTTAAAAACCACTTAATGAGAGCCAGAAGGTTGAAGCTCAGCTTTATTTAGTTGAGGACAACACCAGGCAGGGGCAGAAGCCGTTAGTAGGCCCTAACCACCATTTTGTTTTTTAAAAAACACTTAATGAGAGCCGGAAGGTTGAAGCTCAGCTTTATTTAGTTGAGGGCAACACCAGGGAGGGGCAGAAGCCGTTAGTAGGCCCTAACCACCATTTTGTTTTTTAAAAACCACTTAATGAGAGCCGGAAGGTTGAAGCTCAGCTTTATTTAGTTGAGGGCAACACCAGGGAGGGGCAGAAGCCGTTAGTAGGCCCTAACCACCATTTTGTTTTTTAAAAACCACTTAATGAGAGCCAGAAGGTTGAAGCTCAGCTTTATTTAGTTGAGGACAACACCAGGCAGGGGCAGAAGCCGTTAGTAGGCCCTAACCACCATTTTGTTTTTTAAAAACCACTTAATGAGAGCCGGAAGGTTGAAGCTCAGCTTTATTTAGTTGAGGGCAACACCAGGGAGGGGCAGAAGCCGTTAGTAGGCCCTAACCACCATTTTGTTTTTTAAAAACCACTTAATGAGAGCCGGAAGGTTGAAGCTCAGCTTTATTTAGTTGAGGGCAACACCAGGGAGGGGCAGAAGCCGTTAGTAGGCCCTAACCACCATTTTGTTTTTTAAAAACCACTTAATGAGAGCCGGAAGGTTGAAGCTCAGCTTTATTTAGTTGAGGGCAACACCAGGGAGGGGCAGAAGCCGTTAGTAGGCCCTAACCACCATTTTGTTTTTTAAAAACCACTTAATGAGAGCCAGAAGGTTGAAGCTCAGCTTTATTTAGTTGAGGACAACACCAGGCAGGGGCAGAAGCCGTTAGTAGGCCCTAACCACCATTTTGTTTTTTAAAAACCACTTAATGAGAGCCGGAAGGTTGAAGCTCAGCTTTATTTAGTTGAGGGCAACACCAGGGAGGGGCAGAAGCCGTTAGTAGGCCCTAACCACCATTTTGTTTTTTAAAAACCACTTAATGAGAGCCAGAAGGTTGAAGCTCAGCTTTATTTAGTTGAGGACAACACCAGGCAGGGGCAGAAGCCGTTAGTAGGCCCTAACCACCATTTTGTTTTTTAAAAACCACTTAATGAGAGCCGGAAGGTTGAAGCTCAGCTTTATTTAGTTGAGGGCAACACCAGGGAGGGGCAGAAGCCGTTAGTAGGACCTAACCACCATTTTGTTTTTTAAAAACCACTTAATGAGAGCCGGAAGGTTGAAGCTCAGCTTTATTTAGTTGAGGGCAACACCAGGGAGGGGCAGAAGCCGTTAGTAGGCCCTAACCACCATTTTGTTTTTTAAAAACCACTTAATGAGAGCCAGAAGGTTGAAGCTCAGCTTTATTCAGTTGAGGACAAACACCAGGCAGGGGCAGACACCGTTAGTAGGCCGTAACCAAAGTTGAAGGCCAAATGCAGTTTAATTTCTGATACTATAGGCCGAAAGCCAGAAGGTGGAAGCTCCGATTTAGACAGTGGAGGACAATTTGAATTAGGGACTGCAGACAGACTTAGTAGGCTGTCCCCTGTGGACCATGCATCCAACACATTAACCCATTGCGCCGTAATGGACACGTAATCTTCCGTGGCCATGCCTACAGGTCCATGCGTCTGTTGTCAGGTGCACCTTTGTACTCACAGATTGCCAGAGTGCATGGACAATGCGGTCTTCTACAAGCTGGTGGAGGGTTGGGATGGCTTTTCTCGCAAAAGAAGTGTCGACTGGTTAGCTTGTAGCGTGGTACAGCGTAGTCCATCATGGCCTTATTAATATTAAATAAAATATATAACTAGGCTCTATGAACTTTTAAATAGGTTCCAGGGGTACACGGGCAGCATTGGTGTGGTCAGTGGAGGATTATTGCAAGTAGGGGCCGCAGACAGGCTCACAAAGGCCTAAAATAACAAACAGTAGGCAGTCATGGCAGTTTGAAATCGGTTACATGGATACACAGGCAGACACTCCAGGCAGCATTGTGGTCAGTGGAGGAGTATTGCAAGTAGGGGCCGCAGACAGGCTCACAAAGGCCTAAAATAACAAACAGTAGGCAGTCATGGCAGTTTTACATCGGTTACATGGATACACAGGCAGGCACTCCAGGCAGCATTATGGTCAGTGGAGGAGTATTGCAAGTAGGTGCCGCAGACAGGCTATCAAAGGCCTAAAATAACAAACAATAGGCTCATGGCAGTTTTACACCGGTTACATGGATACACGGGCAGGCAGCTTGGTGGTCAGTGGAGGAGTAGGGACCGCAGACAGGCTATCAAAGGCCTAAAATAACAAACAATAGGCTCATGGCAGTTTTACAGCGGTTACATGGATACACAGGCAGCTTGGTGGTGAGTGGAGGAGTATTTAAAGTAGGGACCGCAGACAGGCTATCAAAGGCCTAAAATAACAAACAATAGGCTCATGGCAGTTTTACACCGGTTACATGGATACACGGGCAGGCAGCTTGGTGGTCAGTGGAGGAGTAGGGACCGCAGACAGGCTATCAAAGGCCTAAAATAACAAACAATAGGCTCATGGCAGTTTTACAGCGGTTACATGGATACACAGGCAGCTTGGTGGTGAGTGGAGGAGTATTTAAAGTAGGGACCGCAGACAGGCTATCAAAGGCCTAAAATAACAAACAATAGGCTCATGGCAGTTTTACACCGGTTACATGGATACACGGGCAGGCAGCTTGGTGGTCAGTGGAGGAGTAGGGACCGCAGACAGGCTATCAAAGGCCTAAAATAACAAACAATAGGCTCATGGCAGTTTTACAGCGGTTACATGGATACACGGGCAGGCAGCTTGGTGGTCAGTGGAGGAGTAGGGACCGCAGACAGGCTATCAAAGGCCTAAAATAACAAACAATAGGCTCATGGCAGTTTTACAGCGGTTACATGGATACACAGGCAGCTTGGTGGTGAGTGGAGGAGTAGTGCAAGGAGTGTCTGTCCCAGTACTCCCAAAATATAAATAGATGTTAATGTCTCGCAAAACAACCAAAACAAAAAAAAAGGTGGCATACTTAGGTACAGGGGTGGGCTCATCTGCTGAGTTTCAGACATAGTAATTTGGCAGTAACTATTTAATGGTGCCAATATAGCACACAGACACAGACTACTTTAAGTTGCATCATAGATGTCTACAAATTTGTATTGTCAGTGCCAGACATTGAATGATGTCAGCGAATAGACTAAAGATTGGTGGAGCTGTGCGACATAATTTTGCACGTGGTAGAGCCCATTTTGAGCTGGGGTAGGGGGGAACTCTCTTGAGGCCGGCGGGACCGCCCCAGGGCCACTCATGTTACAACGGTGTGTCTGACGTTGGGTGCGCACCACCACCGCCAGAGACACTACATTGTACTATGAGGGACCCAGTAGCAATGCCGTCAACCAAAAGCGAGCACACCCACCTCTTCAGACAAACAGCAGTCTCACGGGTGCTTGCGCCAAGTCGCGATACCACGGCCCCGTGTGGGGAGTTTGGCCATTTAGGGAGGTGTAAACATGTCGTATGCTGTACAATCTGCTGCAGCAAATTAGACATTAGAAAAGTAATTCACAGGCAAGAGCTTTTCATAGGAAAGCTAGGTGTCGGCCGGGCAAGGTGGGGCAAAAGATTTTGAAATCCAGTTGTGGTTCATTTTAATGAATGTTAGATTGTCAACATTTTGGGTAGCCAGACGAGTCCTTTTTTCGGTTAATATTGACCCTGCAGCACTGAATACTCTTTCTGATAGGACACTTGCTGCCGGGCAAGCAAGCTCCTGCAATGCATATTCTGCCAATTCTGGCCAGGTGTCTAATTTGGAGGCCCAGTAATCAAATGGGAATGACGGTTGAGGGAGAACATCGATAAGGGATGAAAAATAGTTAGTAACCATACTGGACAAATGTTGTCTCCTGTCACTTTCAATTGATGCAGCAGTACCTGTCCTGTCTGCGGTCATAGCAAAATCACTCCACAACCTGGTCAGAAAACCCCTCTGTCCAACGCCACTTCTGATGTGTGCACCCCTAACACTCCTAGTCTGCTGGCCCCTGGAGCTCGTGTGAGAACGATCACGTGCGCTGTGTGCTGGGAATGCCTGAAGCAAACGGTCAACAAGAGTTGATTGTTTGGTTGCTAATATTAGTTTCAAGTTCTCATGTGGCATAATATTTTGCAATTTGCCTTTATAGCGTGGATCAAGGAGGCAGGCCAACCAGTAATCGTCATCGTTCATCATTTTCGTAATGCGTGTGTCCCTTGTTAGGATACGTAAGGCATAATCCGCCATGTGGGCCAAAGTTCCAGTTGTCAAATCTCCGGTTGTGATTGGTTGAGGGGCAGTTGCAGGCAAATCTACGTCACTTGTGTCCCTCAAAAAACCAGAACCCGGCCGTGACACGCAACCAATTTCCTGTGCCCCCGTGAAAGGTTCCGCATTAAAAATATACTCATCCCCATCATCCTCCTCGTCCTCCACCTCCTCTTCGCCCGCTACCTCGTCCTGTACACTGCCCTGACCAGACAATGGCTGACTGTCATCAAGGCTTTCCTCTTCCTCTGGTGCAGACGCCTGCTCCTTTATGTGCGTCAAACTTTGCATCAGCAGACGCATTAGGGGGATGCTCATGCTTATTACGGCGTTGTCTGCACTAACCAGCCGTGTGCATTCCTCAAAACACTGAAGGACTTGACACATGTCTTGTATCTTAGACCACTGCACACCTGACAACTCCATGTCTGCCATCCTACTGCCTGCCCGTGTATCCTCCCACAAATAAATAACAGCACGCCTCTGTTCGCACAGTCTCTGAAGCATGTGCAGTGTTGAGTTCCACCTTGTTGCAACGTCTATGATTAGGCGATGCTGGGGAAGGTTCAAAGACCGCTGATAGGTCTGCATACGGCTGGCGTGTACAGGCGAACGTCGGATATGTGAGCAAAGTCCACGCACTTTGTGGAGCAGGTCGGAGAACCCAGGATAAGTTTTCAATAAGCACTGCACCACCAGGTTTAAGGTGTGAGCCAGGCAAGGAATGTGTTTCAGTTGGGAAAGGGAGATGGCAGCCATGAAATTCCTTCCGTTATCACTCACTACCTTGCCTGCCTCAAGATCTACTGTGCCCAGCCACGACTGCGTTTCTTGTTGCAAGAACTCGGACAGAACTTCCGCGGTGTGTCTGTTGTCGCCCAAACACTTCATAGCCAATACAGCCTGCTGACGCTTGGCAGTAGCTGGCCCATAATGGGACAACTGGTGTGCAACAGTGTCATCTGCCGATGGAGTGGTTGGCCGACTGCGTTCTGTGGAAGAGCTGTAGCTTCTGCAGGAGGACGAGGAGGAGGAGGAGGAGGGGGTGCGAACGCCTACAGCCAACTGTTTCCTAGACCGTGGGCTAGGCACAACTGTCCCTAATTTGATGTCGCCTGTGGACCCTGCATCCACCACATTCACCCAGTGTGCCGTGATGGACACATAACGTCCCTGGCCATGCCTACTGGTCCATGCATCTGTAGTCAGGTGCACCTTTGTACTCACAGATTGCCTGAGTGCATGGACGATGCGCTGTTTAACATGCTGGTGCAGGGCTGGGATGGCTTTTCTGGAAAAAAAGTGTCGACTGGGTAGCTCGTATCGTGGTTCAGCGTACTCCATCAGGGCTTTGAAAGCTTCGCTTTCAACTAACCGGTAGGGCATCATCTCTAACGAGATTAGTCTAGCTATGTGGGCGTTAAAACCCTGTGTACGCGGATGCGAGGATAAGTACTTCCTTTTTCTAACCAGAGTCTCATGTAGGGTGAGCTGGACTGGAGAGCTGGAGATCGTGGAACTTTCGGGTGTGCCGGTGTACATGGCAGACTGAGAGACGGTTGGAGACGGTATTGTTTCCGCCGGTGCCCTAGATGCAATATTTCCTCCTACAAAACTGGTGATTCCCTGACCCTGACTGCTTTTGGCTGGCAAAGAAACCTGCACAGATACTGCCGGTGGTGCGGAAAATGGTGGCCTTACAGTGACGGAAGGGATGTTGCGTTGCTGACTAGCTTCATTGGCCGAGGGTGCTACAACCTTAAGAGACGTTTGGTAGTTAGTCCAGGCTTGAAAATGCATGGTGGTTAAGTGTCTATGCATGCAACTAGTATTTAGACTTTTCAGATTCTGACCTCTGCTTAAGCTAGTTGAACATTTTTGACAGATGACTTTGCGCTGATCAGTTGGATGTTGTTTAAAAAAATGCCAGACTGCACTCTTCCTAGACTCGGATCCCTTTTCAGGGATTGCAGACTGAGCTTTAACCGGATGGCCATGCTGTCCTCCAACAGGTTTTGGCTTTGACACGCGTTTTGGGCCAGATACGGGCCCGGCAGATGGAACCTGTTGCGATGTTGATGCCTGCTGCGGCCCCTCCTCCACCTCCGCTTCTGAACTACTGCCGCCTGCACCCTGTTCCCCCAATGGCTGCCAATCGGGGTCAATAACTGGGTCATCTATTACCTCCTCTTCGAGCTCGTGTGCAACTTCGTCTGTGTCACTGTGTCGGTCGGTGGTATAGCGTTCGTGGCGGGGCAACATAGTCTCATCAGGGTCTGATTGTGGATCTGTACCCTGAGAGGGCAATGTGGTGGTCTGAGTCAAAGGAGCAGCATAGTACTCTGGCTGTGGCTGTGCATCAGTGCACTCCATGTCAGAATCTACTTGTAATGGGCATGGCCTGTTAAATGTTTCACTTTCTAAGCCAGGGACGGTATGTGTAAAGAGCTCCATGGAGTGATCCGTTGTGTCGCCTGCTGCATCCTTCTCTCTTGTTGTAGTTTTTGCTGAGGAGGACAAGGAAGCGACTTGTCCCTGACCGTGAACATCCACAAGCGACGCGCTGCTTTTACATTTACCAGTTTCTGAAGAGCAGGCAAAAGAGCTAGAGGCTGAGTCTGCAATGTAAGCCAAAACTTGCTGTTGCTGCTCCGCCTTTAAAAGCGGTTTTCCTACTCCCAGAAAAGAGAGCGTTCGAGGCCTTGTGTAGCCTGACGACGAAACTGGCTCCACAGCTCCAGACTTAGGTGGAATATTTTTATCCCCACGACCACCTGATGCTCCACTACCACTACCATCATTACCAGCTGACAATGAACGCCCACGACGACCTCTTGCACCAGACTTCCTCATTGTTTTAAAATCTTAACCAAAGTAACTTTATTTGTTGCTGTCAAACAACTTACACGGTGAGCTATAACTTCAGTATGATTTCTATATCCCTTAACAGGTTGGTGAGACCACAACGAAAATCAGGCACAATGTTACACACTCTGTTTTCTGTGGCACCAAATCACAGAGATGACACACACGCAGGACTGTCACTCAAGCACTAATGTCAATATTAATCTCCCAAGTAATTAATTAATTTTTTTTTCTCAGGGAGACTTTAGAAACCCAAGAATATTTAAAAAAAAAAAAAGCCTTTCTATGGCCCACTGAATGAGAGGGACAGAGGTGGCACACCCAGGAGTCAAGACTGGCGCACAAGCTGAAAGGGAAATATTACTCTCCCACTGTTTTTTTAGGTATTTTTTTTTTTTCAGGGAGACTTTAGAAACCAAATAATATTAAAAAAAATAAATAAATAAATAGGCTTTCTATAGCCCACTCAATGAGAGATAGCACACACAGCAGTGGCACACAAGCCCTGACTGAGGCCAATATTTTTCTCCCACTGATTGATGTAGTGTTTTTGTGTTGAGGTAGATTTTAAAACACAAATGAAGGAAAAAAATTAAAAGGCTTTCTATGGCCCACAATTAGAGAGAGAGAGGTGGCACACCCAGGAGTCAAGACTGGCACACAAGCTGAAAGGGCAATATTACTCTCCCACTGTTTTTTTATGTATTTTTTTTTTTCAGGGAGACTTTAGAAACCAAATAATATTAAAAAAAAACAAAAAAAACAAGGCTTTCTATGGCCCACTGAATGAGAGATGGCACGCACAGGAGTGGCACACAAGCCCTGACTGAGGCCAATATTTTTCTCCCACTGATTGATGTAGTGTTTTTGTGTTGAGGTAGATTTTAAAACACAAATGAAGGAAAAAAATTAAAAGGCTTTCTATGGCCCACTGAATGAGAGAGAGAGGTGGCACACCCAGGAGTCAAGACTGGCACACAAGCTGAAAGGGCAATATTACTCTCCCACTGTTTTTTTATGTATTTTTTTTTTTCAGGGAGACTTTAGAAACCAAATAATATTAAAAAAAAAAATAAATAAATAGCCTTTCTATGGCCCACTGAATGAGAGAGAGAGGTGGCACACCCAGGAGTCAAGACTGGCACACAAGCTGAAAGGGCAATATTACTCTCCCACTGTTTTTTTTTTTTTTTTTCAGGGAGACTTTAGAAACCAAATAATATTAAAAAAAAAAAAAAAAACCAAGGCTTTCTATGGCCCACTGAATGAGAGATGGCACGCACAGGAGTGGCACACAAGCCCTGACTGAGGCCAATATTTTTCTCCCACTGATTGATGTAGTGTTTTTGTGTTGAGGTAGATTTTAAAACACAAATGAAGGAAAAAAATTAAAAGGCTTTCTATGGCCCACAATTAGAGAGAGAGAGGTGGCACACCCAGGAGTCAAGACTGGCACACAAGCTGAAAGGGCAATATTACTCTCCCACTGTTTTTTTATGTATTTTTTTTTTTCAGGGAGACTTTAGAAACCAAATAATATTAAAAAAAATAAAAATAAATAAATAGCCTTTCTATGGCCCACTGAATGAGAGAGAGAGGTGGCACACCCAGGAGTCAAGACTGGCACACAAGCTGAAAGGGCAATATTACTCTCCCACTGTTTTTTTATGTATTTTTTTTTTTTTATTTTCAGGGAGACTTTAGAAACCAAATAATATTAAAAAAAAAAAAAAAAAAAAAATAGGCTTTCTATAGCCCACTGAATGAGAGATAGCACACACAGCAGTGGCACACAAGCCCTGACTGAGGCCAATATTTTTCTCCCACTGATTGATGTAGTGTTTTTGTGTTGAGGTAGAATTTAGAACACAAATCACGGAAAAAATAAAAAGGCTTTCTATGGCCCACTCAGTGAGAGATGGCACACACAGGGATGGCACTGTAGCAGAAATGCCAATCTTAATCTCCCACAAAAAAAAAAAAAAGAAAAAAAAAAAACTGTCCTACAATTACTATCTCCCTGCAGTAATCTCAGCCAGGTATGGCAGGCAGCAATAGGAGTGGACTGATGCACAAATTAAATAAAAAGTGTGGACAAACAAAAAAGATAGCTGTGCAGAAAGGAAGGAACAAGAGGATATGTGCTTTGAAAAAAGCAGTTGGTTTCCACAGTGGCGTACACACAGCAATACAGCTATCAGGGAGCCTTCTAGGGCAGCCCAATGAGCTACAGCGCTGAGGGGAAAAAAAAATAGCTTCCACTGTCCCTGCACACCGAAGGTGGTGTTGGACAGTGAAAATCGCTGCAGCACAAGCGGTTTGGTGGTTAGTGGACCCTGCCTAACGCTATCCCTGCTTCTGACGAAGCGGCAGCAACCTCTCCCTAAGCTCAGATCAGCAGCAGTAAGATGGCGGTCGGCGGGAACGCCCCTTTATAGCCCCTGTGACGCCGCAGACAGCAAGCCAATCACTGCAATGCCCTTCTCTAAGATGGTGGGGACCAGGACCTATGTCATCACGCTGCCCACACTCTGCGTTCACCTTCATTGGCTGAGAAATGGTGCTTTTCGCGTCATTGAAACGCGACTTTGGCGCGAAAGTCGCGTACCGCATGGCCGACAAGCACAGGGGTCGGATCGGGTTTCATGAGACGCCGACTTAGCCAAAAGTCGGCGACTTTTGAAAATGATCGACCCGTTTCGCTCAACCCTAGTGGCAAAGGATACTGATATTTAACCGTGATTTTATTCAAAAGCCGGTAATCAATACACGGCCTCAAAGAGCCATCTTCTTTAGATACAAAGAAAAAACCGGCTCCTAAGGGAAATGATGAAGGACGGATATGTCCCTTTTCCAAGGACTCCTTAACATATTCACGCATAGCAGCATGTTCAGGCACAGATAGATTAAATAAACGACCCTTAGGGAATTTACTGCCCGGAATCAAATCTATGGTACAATCGCAATCTCTGTGCGGAGGTAGTGAACCAAGCTTAGGCTCCTCAAAAATGTCACGATAATCAGATAAAAATTCCGGAATCTCAGAGGGAATAGATGACGAAATGGAAACCAAAGGAACGTCCCCATGAGCCCCCTGACATCCCCAACTTAACACAGACATAGCTTTCCAGTCAAGGACTGGGTTATGAGATTGCAGCCATGGCAATCCAAGCACCAAAACATCATGTAGATTATACAACACAAGAAAGCGAATAATCTCCTGGTGGTCCGGATTAATACGCATAGTTACTTGTGTCCAGTATTGTGGTTTATTACTAGCCAATGGCGTGGAGTCAATACCCCTCAGAGGTATAGGAACTTCCAATGGCTCTAAATCATACCCACAGCGCTTGGCAAAGGACCAATCCATAAGACTCAAAGCGGCGCCAGAGTCGACATAGGCGTTCGCGGTAATTGATGACAAAGAACAAATCAGGGTCACAGACAGAATAAACTTAGACTGTAAAGTGCCAATTGAAACAGACTTATCAACCTTCTTAGTACGTTTAGAGCATGCTGATATAACATGAGTTGAATCACCACAATAGAAGCACAACCCATTTTTTCGCCTAAAATTCTGCCGTTCGCTTCTGGACAGAATTCTATCACATTGCATATTCTCTGGCGCCTTCTCAGTAGACACCGCCAAATGGTGCACAGGTTTGCGCTCCCGCAAACGCCGATCAATCTGAATAGCCATTGTCATGGACTCATTCAGACCTGCAGGCACAGGGAACCCCACCATAACATCTTTCACGGCATCAGAGAGACCCTCTCTGAAATTCGCCGCCAGGGCGCACTCATTCCACTGAGTAAGCACAGACCATTTACGAAATTTTTGGCAGTATATTTCAGCTTCATCTTGCCCTTGAGACAGGGCCATCAAGGCTTTTTCAGCCTGAATCTCTAAATGAGGTTCCTCGTAAAGCAACCCCAAGGCCAGAAAAAACGCATCCACATTGAGCAACGCAGGATCCCCTGGTGCCAATGCAAATGCCCAATCCTGAGGGTCGCCCCGGAGCAAGGAAATTACAATCCTGACCTGCTGTGCGGGATCTCCAGCGGAGCGAGATCTCAGAGACAAAAACAATTTACAATTATGTCTGAAATTCTGAAAGCGAGATCTATCCCCGGAGAAAAATTCAGGTAAAGGAATTCTAGGTTCAGATACAGGAGCATGAATAACAAAATCCTGCAAACTTTGAACCTTCATAGCGAGATTATTCAAACCTGTAGCTAGACTCTGAGGATCCATTTTACTCAGGTGAGATCAGAGCCATTCAAGGATTAGAAGGAGAGAGAGACGAAGGCTGCAGTATACAAGGAGATGCAAGATTCAACTATAGAGCAAAAAAAAAATAAAAAAATTTTCCTGCAGACTTCTTTTTCTCTCCTTTCTTCTGCCAATTATTTTAACCCTTGGCCGGCCATACTGTCATGGTTCTCTAATGGCAAGAGAACATAAATACAGACTAGCTCTTGGAAGATGGCAACTCGAACTGACCGTGAGCTAAACCTATAGCACAACTAGCAGTGGCCGGGTAGCGTGCCTACGTTTTTATCCCTAGACGCCCAGCGCCAGCCGGAGGACTAAATAACCCTAGCAGAGGAAAGTACAGACCTGGCTTACCTCTAGAAGATTTACCCCAAAGGCAGACAGAAGCCCCCCACAAATATTGTCGGTGAATGCAGAGGAAATTGACAAACGTAGTATGATGATAGGTTCAGCAAAGGGAGGTCCGCTTACTAGATAGAAGAAGACAGAAAAGGGAACTTCACGGTCAACTGAAAACCCTTACAAAAAACCATCCTGAAATTACTTTAAGACTCTAATATCAACTCATGATACCAGAGTGGCAATTTCAGCTCAACAAGAGCTTCCAGTCACAGAAATAATCAATCACTGAGAACTGGAACAAAAATGCAAAACAAACATGGGACAAGAGTCCAACTTAGCTGATAGTTGACTAGAAGCAGGAACATGCAACAGAAAGGCTTCTGGTTACATTGATGGCCGGCATAGGAATGACTGAGGAGCAAGGCTAAATAGAAAACTCCCACATCCTGATGGAAACAGGTGAACAGAGAAGGTGAAACACACAAGTTCAATACCACCATTGACCACCGGGGGAGATTCACAAAAACCAAAATCACAACACACAGCTCTTTTGGATTTTCCTGACACTCTGACCTGTTCAGCAAAGATTAGTCCTTGCTTGTCCTTTTGCAGTCCACTTGTTGTGGACTTGATTGTTCAGCACATTCTATGTTTTTCTCTTAGTCCAGCTTATCAGTATGGATCTATTCAGCTAAGCTGGAAGCTCTGGGCAGCAGATTTTGCCCTCCACACCTTTAGTCAGGTGTGGAGATTTTTGCATTCTCTGCGGTGGACTTTTTCTAGTTTTTATTACTGACCGCACAGTGTTCTGTCCTGTACTATCTGTCTGGCTAGTATTGGCCTCCTTTGCTACATCTTGTTTCATTCTACGTATGTCATTTCCCTCTCCACTCACAGTCATTATTTGAGGGGGGCTGTCCTATCCTTTGGGGATTTTCTCTGAGGCAAGATAGCTTTCCTGTTTCTACCTTTAGGGGTAGTTAGTTCTTAGGCTGTGACGAGGTGTCTAGGGAGTGACAGGAACATCCCACGGCTACTTCTAGTGTTGTGTTAAGATCAGGAACTGCGGTCAGTATAGTTACCACCTGCTCAGAGCTAGTCGCATGTCGCTCCTAAATCACCAGTCCATAACACACGATAGCAAAGCACCTGACTCTTGTGGGCCCAACCCCAGTCTCCAGGAACAGTGTCTGCGAGTGACACCACTGCTTCTTCCACTGTTGTGCATGCAAGCCAATCCCCTGTCCGCGGTGCATGCGAAGATGCCTCCTGCCCTGCACCTGCCGTTGCCCACACACAAATAGCACCATCATCATTCACGTCCACATCCTTGTCCCAGTGCAGCCTTTAGTTGTCCATACCCCAGTCATTGGAACGCAAGCGGAAATACGCAGCCAACGCCCCACAGGCTACAGTACTAAATTCACATATTTCTCATCCACTTGTGCTGGAAATGTTGCCTTGTTGCCTTTTAGGCTCGTTGACATGGAATCGTTCCGCAACCTGATGGTGTAGGCTGTCCCATGGTACTCGGTCCCCAGCCGCCACTACTTCTCCCGCTGTGCCGTCCCGGCATTACACAAGCACGTGTCCCACAACATTACTCGTGCCCTCAACAATGCAGTTACTTTGAAAGTACACCTAACCACAGACACGTGGACAAGTGCTTGTGGCCAGGGAAAGGTACATCTCGCTGACGGCACACTGGGTAAACATAGTGGAAGCTGGGACCCAGCCAGACCATGGGATGGAACATGTCCTCCCGACGTCAAGGATTGCGGGCCCTATGTCAATCAGTGTTGCCCCCACAGTCTACAGCTCCTGCATCTCCTCCTCCTCTTCAGCCTCCATCTCTGAAATGAGCACATAAGTACAAAGCTGGAAGCACTGCCAAATCCAAGCGGCAATTGGCTGTGCTGAAGCTAATCTGCTTAGGTGACAAACCGCACAATGCTGAAGAGTTGTGGCCAGCTCTGAAAGAGCAGGCAGGCCTGTAGCTGACACTGCTGAACCTCCAGCCAGGCATGGTTGTGTGTGACAATGGCAGGAACCTGGTGGCGGCTCTGAGACGAGGCGAACTGACACACGTACCATGCCTGGCCCATGTGCTTAACCTCATTGTTCAATGGTTTCTAAAAAGTTACCTGGAGCTGCTGGATCTGCTTGTGAAAGTACACTGCCTGTGTGCCCATTTTAGAAAGTCAGCTACAGGTTCAGCCACCCTTGCCATGCTTCAGCAGTGATTGCAGCTTCCGGCTCACCGACTGGTGTGTGGTGTCCCCAAGCATTGGAACTCTACACTGCAGATGTTGGAAAGGGTTTGTGAGCAGAAGAGGGCAGTTGTTGAATACCAGCATCAACAAGGCCATTGTTATTCAATTCAGACTCCACACATAAGACCTCAGGATTGGACATGGTATCAGACATATGTAACATCCTCCAAAACTTTGAGGAATCCACCAAGATGATGAGAGGCGATGATGGCATAATTAGCGTCACCATTCCGCTTCTCTGCATTCTGAAAAGCTCTCTGCTAACAATGAAAGAGGAGGCATTGCAGGCGGAGCAGGAGGACATGGAGCAAGGAACCATACAGGGTGATTATACACAGCCCAGCCTCACGTCATCCCAATGTGGATTGTTTGACAATGAGGAAGAGGAGGAAGAACAGGAGCTACTTTCATGCGCTGTAGACGATACTACAAGCACAACTGTCATACCGTTTTTTCAGTGTGGATGGTCTGAGGACAGGGAGGAGGAGGAGGACACCTTGGTCAGTCCTCCTGTTGGTGAGGACACAGAAGGCTTGCCTGTTACCAGTCTGGTATGCATGGCTGACTTTATGTTGCGCTGTCTTTCCCGTGACCATCGTATTATAAAAATTTTGGGTGACAGTCGTTACTGGGTAGTGATACTTTAAGACCCATACTACAAGGAGAAATGTAAATCTCTTCTTCCAGAGATAGACAGGTGTACTAAAATGCTGCATTACCAGAGGGCCATTGTTGCAGAATTAGTAAAAAAAAATTCCCACCTCAAAAAGCTGACGACAGACATAACAGTTTGTTGGACAACAAAGGAGTATGGGCGAGAGTGACACAACTCCAAACCAGCAGAGGCAGGGGAACACTGACAAAGTTCTGGGACAGTTTTCTCAAACCCTCCCATCACCCAGGCCCTGAGGTGCTGGGTAATGTCACAAGTAGTGATGAGTGAGTGTACTCGTTGCTCGGATTTTCCTGAGCACGCTCAGGTGGTCTGCGAGTATTTATGACTGCTCGGAGATTAAGTTTTCATTGCCTCAGCAGCATGATTTACAGCTATTAGCCAGCTTGATTACATGTGGGGATTACCTAGCAACCAGGCAACCCCCACATGTACTCAGCCTGGCTAATAGCTGTAAATCATTCAGCTGCCGTGATGAAAACTAAATCTCCAAACACTAACAAATACTTGGAGGTCACCCGAGCAACGAGTACACTCGCTCATCACTAGTCACAAGTAATGGAATGTTTTCTAAGATGCTGAGGGAGTACCTTGCTGACTTTACCAACATTCTCCGTGATTCCTCTATTCCTTTTAATTATTGGGTATCCAAGCTGTACACGTGGCATGAACTGTCTCTCTACACCTTGGAGGTCCTGGCCTGCCCTGCTGCTAGCGTTTTGTCAGAGCGGGTTTTTAGTGCCACTGGTGGAATTATCACAGATAAGCGCATTCGCCTGTCAATGGAAAATGCAGAAAGCCTGACTCTTATAACAAAGGCTGGATTGGGCCAGACTTCTTTACACCATCAAATGACAGCGAAACATAACCTCCAATACAGTGTCTTTTTGGGAAGTGTATTCCCATGCACCTCTTCACACTCAAACATAGGTATACACTTCCTGATTTTGGCTATTTGGTGTACTCCTCTTCCTTGTCCTCATCCTCATCATCCACCACCACTAGAACACCAGGGTGAACCTGTTCTATGCTGCTACAGCCAGTCAGTTTTTTGGCAAGGGTGTCTATGATCCCCATAAAAAATTTTTTTTAAATGTAACCCCCATGTGGAAATGTTTGTCAGCCCATACACTTAGTGTATGGGCATTCCATGTCTAGGAGACCGGCTCCTTTAAATTGGGCCTATTTTTTAATGAGGCCTTCCTCCACGTCTCATCATCCACTGCCACTAGATCACCAGGGTTAACATGTTCCGTGCTGCTACAGCCACTCTAGTTTTTTGAAAGGGTGTTGATGATGCCCATAATAAAAATATTTACACAGTATGTTGATGTGTACCCCTCAGGAGAAAATGTTTGTCAGCCCATACACTTAGTGTATTGACATTACGAGTCTAGGAGACCTGCTCCTTTGTAATGGGACAGTTTTTTTTATGAGGCCCTCCTCCATGTTTCTTCCAAGGGGGATTTGGGGTGAATGCAACTTTGGGTCAAGGCGGCCTTTGCATTCAATGCATAAGGAAACAGTATGGTTTTCCAGCGGGGTGGGCTGTAGGAACGCAGTTAACGTAAGCCCCCCATGACTGCGTTGCCAAGGGAACTTTGGGGAGCATCGTGTAAATTGAGGCAAGGGCAGTGGGGATTGGTTTAAGGGATGGGGAGGAGAAGGGGGTGGTCCTGATTGGGGGCGGTGCGTGGAAAAGTGCGGGAAAGGGGGCCATTACCTTTTTACTGGGTGAAGCGAGAAGACGTGCACAATGTCTGTGGAATCCATCCTGGGACAACTGCGGGAGATGGCGCGGTCCAGGCGCGGCGGCTGGCTGGAGGATCAACTGTCTTCCTTGCTGGGCAGTCCTGGAGTGCAGGGGACCAGATCGCGGAGGACCCGTCCCCTGGAGCGCTTGTCCCCGGAGCTCGGGACGCGCGGCAGCCGCCGGCCACGGAGCCCCTCTCGGGACCCTGCGGGGGGCGCAGGCCGTGGGTCACCTATCCACCCCGGCTGCCCTCCGGCAGGAATCCTTCAGCCGGCGCTGCTGGCGCTGGGCGGCGGCCGGGAGCAGCGACGGCGCAGGCCAGAAGAGGTGCGCAGGCCGCACCAGAAGTGCCTGCAGAAGATCCGGTTCAGAGGGCAAACATGGCGGTGGTGAGCAGGAGCGGTACCCGGTGAGGAGCAGCTGGCGCTGTGGCGCCGGTGACGGCTGCAGAGACGAGGAGGAGACCCCAGGGAGCAGCGGCAGTGCAGAGGAGCACCAGCGATAGAGGCAGTGGTTCAGCGGTGGGTAACCTGGGGTCTGACCCACCCCAGGTGCCTGGCAGGGCTGGCGTGCAGAGTGGCAGGGTGGCGGGCAGGCGTACTTCAACCCCTCAGCCTGGCCCAGTCCGGAGGGGGCGCAGTGTGGCAGCGGCTGGGGCTCGGGGCAGGGCCCAGCAAGAAGACAGGCTTGGAGATGGGCTGGCAGCCGTCAGGTCCAGGTAGCCCAGGAGGTCGAGAGAGAGGTCCATCTCTTCTGCTCTGGTCCCCCCTGGTGACGAGGAGGCCAGGGGCGCGGGCCAGGAGCAACACAGCGGCGCGGAGGATTCCGGATCCGGGAGTGACCCACAAGAATTCGGTGATCGCACGGCTGGCGGGGACACAGCACCTGCGCAGCTTCGTGAGTATGAGGCTGATTCTTTTGCGATAAGGGATAGTGGAGTACGGTCTGGGGATAGTTGGTATAGCGGGGTCGATTTGGCAGGGAGACGAGGGGCTAGCACTGTCGGGGTTCCGGGGGTCAGGGAGCTTTTGGTGGGTATGTCTCAGATTTTGCGGAGAGGCTTTGATAGTGCACGGTCGTCTCCAGTAGGTGCATGGTTGCCGGCGTCTGGCCAGGGTGCTGGGGTGGTCGTGGGGTCTGATGGAGCGAGTGGCGTTGAGCAAGCTTCGGCGGCAGGGGTGTCTGTCTGAAAAGGACAAGGGAGATACGATTAAATTGGATGATAGAGCTAAGGGCGAGGTTTATGTGTGCTTTGAGGGGCCGTTAGGGGCGCATTTAAAAAAAGATAAAAGAAAAAATTTGGAAAGATGAATATGTTGAGATTTTCTCCCTCCTGCCTTTAGAGAAGTTTAATTTAGACAGGGGCAAGAAGGAGGATAGTAAAAAGGAGGAGGAAGAAAAGAGGCGCTGGCGCTTGATACCGCAGACTTTTGTGAATTGGCAGCAGGCGTTTTCAATTTTGGCGAGTGTTATCGCTGAAAAGTTTCCGGAGAACTGTTTGGGCCTGTTTTGTTACCAGGATGCTATAGGGGAGGCGCACAGGGTGTACGGGGGCCAGGCATGGCTCCGGTATGACGAGCAGTTTCGGCAAAGGAAGGCGGTCAGGCGGAGATAAAATGGGAGCAAAAAGATATAGGGTTGTGGTTGAAAGTTATGTCTCCAACGCGTTTTGGGCAGTCCTTTCATGGGGGGGAGGGGGTAGCGGTCAGCAGTCTGGACAAGGAGCTGGGGGACAGGGGTCTCAAGGGGCTAAGGACAAAACAGGGACATGTTGGCAGTTTAATGACGGCCAATGCAAATATGGCAGTACATGCAAGTTCAAGCATGTCTGTTCTCACTGCAGTGGGGCCTTGCATGGAGCGGCCAAATGCTTTAAAAAATCAAGGGGTAAACCAGCAGTGGGAGGCGGTCAAGGGGGCGACACCAGTGAAGGTTCAAAGGATGGCCCCCTATCTAAATAGGTATCCGGATCAGGAAAAGGCGAGGCTACTGTGGGACGGTTTTTCGGAAGGTTTTCGGATTCCTCATCCGGTTCATGATATCCCGTTTTCAAAAAAGAATTTGAGGTCAGCAAATTTACATGCGGAAGTAGTTACGGCTAAATTGGCGAAGGAGGTTGAGTTGGGCCGCATGGCGGGGCCGTTTAGTGTTTTACCAATGGAAGGGGTGGTTTGCCTTTGGGGGTGGTCCCTAAAAAGGAGCCTAATAAGTTTCGTCTTATTCAGCATCTGTCGTATCCAAAGGGCCAGTCAGTTAATGACGGCATTGCTGAGGAGCTTTGTTCGGTTTTGAGTATTTTTGGTATTCTCATAGATTCGGAGAGGATGGAGTGCAGGTTACCTGAGGAGAAGTTGTCGGCTTTACGGCAGGAGGTGCAGAGATGTGAAAAGTTGTGCAAGGTTACGTTAAAGAAGTTGCAGTCGTTGTTGGGGCGTTTGAATTTTGCGTGCCGCATCATGCCTATGGGCAGAATATTTTGCAGGCGATTGTCCAGGGTGACTGCGGGAGTGCGTTCCACACATCATTTTGTTCGTTTGAATAGGGAGCATAGGGAGGATTTAGTCATTTGGCGGCGTTTTTTGGATAAATACAACGGCAGGGCTTTGATTCAACAGGAAGATTTGAATGATTTTGATTGCGAGATTTTTACGGACGCAGCTGGCAGTGTTGGCTATGGGGCCTATTGTGCAGGTCAATGGAGTGTTGGCGGAAATCATATTGCAGGCAGATGAGCAAAAAAAATATTCAAACAGAACTTATCTTATCCTGAAGAGGCAGAAAACAAGATAATCAGGAGTAATCAGAATAGCACTGAATACATTGACAGCCGGCAACAAGTGGAAGTGAAGCAGAGCTAAATAGGAGCCTCCCTGGTGAATAACGAGGCAGCTGATCCAGCCAGACCCGCAGGATAATAAACCAAACCACCAGGGGGAGCCAAAAAACCAAAGTCACACAATACCATCTGTGACCACAAGAGGGAGCCCGAAAACGGAGTTCACAACAGTCGTCTAACCGGTACTTGTCTTATGTTCGCAATTGATGTTGGTTATTTGTTGTGGGTGTTAATTGTTGTTGTATTTTGCAGGTCGGACCCCACTGCTGGCTTGGATATTCGGACATTCTTTTGTGCATTTGGGTGCGATTCGTGCTGATGCCAGGCGTGATGGTAGGCAATTGGGTTTTAGGAGGGATGTGGTGTTGGTCCGATGTGTTATGGACCTGGTGGTTAGGTGCACCAGGAATGACCTGATAGTTAAACACGGAATCGGGATGAGCTCTGGGGAAATGGGAACTCTGCTGACCGCAAACCCTACTCCTATCAACACAACTAGAAATGGCCGTGGAGCGTGCCTGACTCTGCCTAGATGCCTCTTCACAGCCTAAGAGCTAACTACCCCTAAAGAAAGGAAACAAAGCCTCACTTGCCTCAGAGAAATTTCCCCAAAGGTAAAAGCAGCCCCCCACAAGTATTGACTGTGAGTTAAGAGGAAATCATAAACACAGGATGAAATATGTTTTAGAAAAGGGAGGCCAGTCTAACTAAACAGATTGAGGATAGAAAAGGGATCTTTGCGGTCAACACAAAAATACTACAAAAACCACGCAGAGTGTGCAAAAAATACCCCACTCTGCACCCCCAGAGCTTCCAGCTAGCCAGGCAGTTTCATGATAGCAAGCTGGACTAGAACATAGCAAGAAAAACCATATGTAACAAATGAACAAGCAGGAACTTAGCTTATGCTGGAGTAGACAGGTCCTCAGAAAGATCCAGGAGAGATCTGAACCAGTACTAGAACATTGACAGCTGGCATGGAGTAACGATCTGAGTGGAGTTAAATAGAGAATCCAGCCTAGCCCTAAATGAGGGCAGCTGGGGAAGGAATCTCAGAACCAGCAGCTCCACTCACAGCCACCAGAGGGAGTCCACAAACAGAACTCACCGAAGTACCATTCATGACCCTCACCGAACCCTCACCAGAGCCCCCAGGCCGATCAGGACTAGCCAAATGAAAGGCACGAACTAAATCGGCAGCATGGACATCAGAGGCAACAACCCAGGAATTATCCTCCTGACCATAACCCTTCCATTTGACCAAGTACTGAAGTTTTCGTCTTGAAATACGAGAATCTAAAATCTTCTCCACCACATACTCCAACTCCCCCTCGACCAACACCGGAGCAGGAGGATCAACGGAGGGAACCATAGGCGCCACATATCTCTGCAGCAACGACCTATGGAACACATTATGGATGGCAAAAGAAGCAGGAAGGGCCAAACGAAATGATACAGGATTAAGAATTTCAGAAATCTTATAAGGACCAATGAAACGAGGCTTAAACTTAGGAGAAGAAACCTTCATAGGAACATAACGAGATGATAACCAAACCAAATCCCCAACACGAAGTCGGGGACCAACACGGCGACGGCGGTTAGCGAAACGTTGAGCCTTCTCTTGGGACAAGGTCAAATTGTCCACCACATGAGTCCAAATTTGTTGCAACCTGTCCACCACAGAATCCACACCAGGACAGTCCGAAGGCTCAACCTGCCCTGAAGAAAAACGAGGATGAAAACCAGAATTACAAAAAAAAGGCGAAACCAAAGTAGCCGAACTGGCCCGATTATTAAGGGCGAACTCAGCCAATGGCAAGAAGGTCACCCAATCATCCTGATCCGCAGAAACAAAGCATCTCAGATAAGTTTCCAAAGTCTGATTGGTTCGTTCGGTTTGGCCATTTGTCTGAGGATGGAAAGCCGAAGAAAAAGACAAATCAATGCCCATCTTAGCACAAAAGGAACGCCAAAACCTTGAAACAAACTGGGAACCTCTGTCAGACACGATGTTCTCCGGAATGCCATGCAAACGAACCACACGTTGGAAAAATAATGGAACCAAATCAGAGGAAGAAGGCAATTTAGGCAAGGGTACCAAATGGACCATTTTAGAGAAGCAATCACAAACCACCCAGATGACCGACATCCTTTGAGAAACAGGAAGATCTGAAATAAAATCCATGGAAACATGCGTAAAGGGCCTTTTCGGGACCGGCAAGGGCAAAAGTAACCCACTGGCACGAGAACAGCAGGGCTTAGCCCGAGCACAAGTCCCACAAGACTGCACAAAAGAACGCACATCCCGCGACAAGGAAGGCCACCAAAAGGACCTAGCCACCAAATCTCTGGTACCAAAAATCCCAGGATGACCAGCCAGCACCGAACAATGAACCTCAGAGATAACTCTATTAGTCCATCTATCAGGGACAAACAGTTTCTCCGCTGGACAACGGTCAGGTCTATCAGCCTGGAACTCCTGCAGCACCCGCCGCAAATCAGGGGAGATGGCAGACAGAACTACCCCCTCTCTGAGAATACCAGCCGGCTCAGGAACCCCAGGAGAATCAGGCACAAAACTCCTTGAAAGGGCATCAGCCTTCACATTCTTAGAACCCGGAAGGTACGAAACCACAAAATTGAAACGGGAGAAAAACAGCGACCAACGAGCCTGTCTAGGATTCAACCGCTTGGCAGACTCGAGATAAGTCAGATTCTTGTGATCTGTCAAGACCACCACGCGATGCTTGGCTCCTTCAAGCCAATGTCGCCACTCCTCGAATGCCCACTTCATAGCCAACAACTCCCTATTGCCAACATAATAATTACGTTCAGCAGGCGAAAACTTTCTCAAAAACAAAGCGCATGGCTTCATTACAGAGCAATCAGAACTTCTCTGAGACAAAACATCCCCTGCTCCACTTTCAGAAGCATCAACCTCGACCTGAAAAGGGAGCGAATTATCTGGCTGACACAACACAGGAGCCGAAGAGAAACGACGTTTCAACTCCTGAAAAGCCTCAACGGCCGCAGAGGACCAATTCACCACATCAGCACCCTTCTTGGTCAAATCAGTCAACGGTTTAACAACACTAGAAAAATTAGTGATGAAACGACGGTAAAAATTGGCAAAGCCCAGAAATTTCTGAAGGCTCTTCACATATGTAGGCCGAGTCCAATCATAAATAGCTTGGACTTTAACAGGATCCATCTCGATAGTAGAAGGGGAAAAAATGAAGCCCAAAAAGGAAACCTTCTGAACTCCAAAGAGACACTTAGATCCCTTCACAAACAAGGAATTAGCACGAAGGACCTGGAACACCATTCTGACCTGCTTCACATGGGACTCCCAATCATCCGAAAAGACCAAAATATCATCCAAATATACGATCATGAATCTATCCAGATACTTTCGGAAGATGTCATGCATAAAGGACTGAAACACAGAGGGAGCATTAGAAAGGCCGAATGGCATCACCAGGTACTCAAAATGGCCCTCGGGCGTATTAAATGCTGTTTTCCATTCATCACCCTGTTTAATACGCACGAGATTATACGCCCCTCGAAGGTCTATCTTGGTGAACCAACTAGCCCCCTTAATCCGAGCAAATAAATCAGACAGTAGAGGCAAAGGGTACTGAAATTTGACCGTGATTTTATTAAGAAGGCGGTAATCTATACAAGGTCTCAGAGAACCATCCTTCTTGGCCACAAAAAAGAACCCTGCTCCCAATGGTGACGACGACGGGCGAATATGCCCTTTCTCCAAGGACTCCTTTATATAACTCCGCATAGCGGCGTGCTCTGGCACAGACAAATGATGAACAGTCGGCCCTTAGGAAACTTACTACCAGGAATCAAATTAATAGCACAATCACAATCCCTATGAGGAGGTAGGGTACTAGACTTGGGCTCATCAAATACATCCCGTTAATCTGACAAAAACTCAGGGACTTCAGAAGGAGTGGAGGAAGAAATTGACAACAATGGAACATCCCCATGTACCCCTTGACAACCCCAACTGGACACCGACATTGATTTCCAATCCAATACTGGATTATGGACCTGCAGCCATGGCAAACCCAACACGACCACATCATGCAGATTATGCAACACCAAAAAGCGAATATCCTCCTGATGCGCAGGAGCCATGCACATGGTCAACTGGGTCCAGTACTGAGGCTTATTCTTAGCCAAAGGCGTAGCATCAATTCCCCTCAAAGGAATTGGATGCTGCAAGGGCTCCAAGAAAAAACCACCTGAATCCACAAATGCCATAACAGAATAGGATGACAAAGAGCAAATCAGAGTAACGGACAAAAGAAATTTAGGCTGTAATAGTACCAATGGTGACGGACCTAGCGAACCGCTTAGTGCGCTTAGGACAATCAGAGATAGCATGAGTGGAGTCACCACAGTAAAAACACAGCCCATTCTGACGTCTATGTTCTTGCCGTTCAGCTCTGGTCAAAGTCCTATCACATTGCATAGGCTCAGGCCTCTGCTCAGAGGATACCGCCAAATGGTGCACAGTTTTGCGCTCACGTAAGCGCCTATCGATCTGTATGGCCAAGGACATTGATTCATTCAGACCAGCAGGCGTGGGGAACCCCACCATAACATCCTTAAGGGCTTCAGAAAGACCCTTTCTGAAAATTGCTGCCAGGGCACACTCATTCCACTGAGTAAGCACAGACCACTTTCTGAACTTCTGGCAATATACCTCCGCTTCATCCTGACCCTGACACAAAGCCAGCAAAATTTTCTCTGCCTGATCCACAGAATTCGGTTCATCATAAAGCAATCCAAGCGCCAGAAAAAACGCATCTACATTACGCAATGCAGGATCTCCTGGCGCCAGGGCGAATGCTCAGTCTTGAGGGTCGCCACGCAACAAAGAAATAATGATTCTTACTTGCTGAATAGGGTCACCAGAAGAGCGGGGTTTCAGAGCAAGAAACAGTTTACAATTGTTTTTGAAATTCAGAAATTTAGATCTATCCCCAGAAAACAAATCAGGAATTGGAATTCTAGGCTCCAACATAGGATTCTGAGCTACATAATCTTGAATGTTTTGTACCCTTTCAGCGAGTTGATCTACACTAGAGGACAGACCTTGAATGTCCATATCCACACCTGAGTTCTGAACCACCCAGAGTTTAAGGGGAAAAGAAAGGCAAAACACACTGCAGAGAAAAAAAAAAATGGTCTCAGAACTTCTCTTTTCCCTCTATTGAGATGCATTAACACTTTGTTGGCCAGCTGTACTGTTATGCTCCTGGTGGTTAGGTGCACCAGGAATGACCTGATAGTTAAACACGGAATCGGGACGAGCTCTGGGGAAATGGGAACTCTGCTGACCGCAAACCCTACTCCTATCAACACAACTAGAAATGGCCGTGGAGCGTGCCTGACTCTGCCTAGACGCCTCTTCACAGCCTAAGAGCTAACTACCCCTAAAGAAAGGAAACAAAGCCTCACTTGCCTCAGAGAAATTTCCCCAAAGGTAAAAGCAGCCCCCCACAAGTATTGACTGTGAGTTAAGAGGAAATCACAAACACAGGATGAAATAGGTTTTAGCAAAGGGAGGCCAGTCTAACTAAACAGATTGAGGATAGAAAAAGGATCTTTGCGGTCAACACAAAAATACTACAAAAACCACGCAGAGTGTGCAAAAAATACCCCCGCACCGACTCACGGTGCGGTGGTGCCACTCTGCACCCCCAGAGCTTCCAGCTAGCCAGGCAGTTTCATGATAGCAAGCTGGACTAGAACACAGCAAGAAAAAAACATATGTAACAAATGAACAAGCAGGAACTTAGCTTATGCTGGAGTAGACAGGTCCTCAGAAAGATCCAGGAGAGATCTGAACCAGTACTAGAACATTGACAGCTGGCATTGAGTAACGATCTGAGTGGAGTTAAATAGAGAATCCAGCCTAGCCCTAAATGAGGGCAGCTGGGGAAGGAATCTCAGAACCAGCAGCTCCACTCACAGCCACCAGAGGGAGTCCACAAACAGAACTCACCGAAGTACCATTCATGACCACAGGAGGGAGTTCGAGAACGGAATTCACAACACCGATGGTTGGGTTTTCGGGGCATGTTGTGGTGTAGGATACTATCCGAGTTTGCCCACGTTGCGAGTTTGGATCGTTCCCCGGACATTGTTGTGGTGCATTTGGGTGGGAATGATTTGGGGTCTAAGCCGGTGCGTGAGCTTATTCGGGATATCCGTTTTGATTTTTTGAGACTGTGGGTATCCTTTCCAGGGATGGTGACATTCTGGTCTGACATTGTGTCCAGGAAAACGTGGAGGGCGGTTTGTTCCCTTAAAGGGATCAACAGGGCCCGGGTGAAGCTCAACAGGGCTGTGGCAAGTTTTGTCTCTAGGAATGGGGGTGTGGCAGTTCGGCACTTTGAACTGGAGGCTGGTGTTAGAAATTTCTGGAGGCCGGATGGCGTTCATTTGAACGATATTGGTTTGGATTTGTGGATGTTGGCCTTACAGGAGGGCGTTGAGAAAGCAATGGCGGTGGTGGGGCACTCGCGAGCCTGAGGTGTTCAGTGCTGCTCGTGGTTGGCGGGGGGTGGGGTTCTTGGAGTTGGTGTTTTATGGGGTTGATCTGGCTTTGGTTTACTGGCTCTGGACGGGGAGTTTACCTCGGGAGCTTTGGGGTTTGTTTGCCCGGAAAACGGGTTACATGGTGCCCTCGAGCTGGTGGTTACGGCTGAGGGTAAAGATGTTTTTTTCCACTTAAAAGTTGGTTTGGGCTTTTGCCCATTGGGTGCCAGATTTATTAGCTCCAAGAACCCTCCCTTCATGTTTTTTTATACAAATGTATAAACGGTATTATTTATGTTTGTTTTGTTAATAAAATGGCCGCTGTGGCCAAATTATCCAAAGAAATAGTTGTCATGTTTTTATCGAGGGAAGGAGGCTTTTCTTTGGGTAAATGTGGTCGGGGGAAGGCACTATGCGGGTCTTGAAGGTCAAATCTTGGGATACACAGTCATGTGGCCATCCAGTACGTGGGTTCAAAGGCTTACTGGGGTACATATGACTTGGTAGCAGGGCAGGCCTTGCAATTAATACATAAGAAAACAATATGGGAGTAGAAAATGAATAATGTGAAGTGGGTTTTCATGTGGCCATCCAGTATGTGGTTTCAAAGGCTTATTGGGGTGCATATGACTTGGTAGCAGGGCAGGCCTTGCAGTCAGTGCATAAGAAAACCGTATGGGAGTACAAAATGAATAATGTGAAGTGGGTTTTCCTGTGGCCATCCAATACCTGGGTTCAAAGGCTTATTGGGGTGCATATGACTTGGTAGCAGGACAGGCCTTGCAGTCATTGCAACATTTTTTCAGGAAGCCCTCCTGTACCTCTTGTGAAAGGGTATTGGGGTGCGTCGTAATTCTTGGCAGCCCAGCCACTCACTGCATAGGCAATAACAGCATAGGAGACCCACTGTTTAATAATAATAATGGCCCTTTAAGAATATTAATGCCGCCTGATGCCCATCTAAAAATAGGCTTTGTGACTTTAAGAGTCCCTCCTTCATAAATGAAACAAGATGTGTCTGCTTATGTGTCACACACCACATGGCCAGCTAGGGTTGTTAAATGTTACAATGACATTTCCCAGTGAATGCATTTGTATTGGTTGAAAGCAATGTTAAAGTTGAAAAACGCATAAAAAACGCTGCATGTGAACATAGCCCACGTGGTGGAGGAACATTTTTGTTTGGAGTTAATTATTTTGCTTTATATGCAAGTCATTACCCTGGAAAGGATGTTCTTTAACCCCTTCACCCCCAAGGGTGGTTTGCATGTTAATGACCAGGCCAATTTTTACAAGTCTGACCACTGTCCCTTTATGAGGTTATAACTCTGGAACGCTTCAACGGATCCCGGTGATTCTGACACTGTTTTCTCGTGACATATTGTACTTCATGATAGTGGTAAAAATTCTTTGATAATACCTGCGTTTATTTGTGAAAAAAACAGAAATTTGGCAAAAATTTAGAAAATTTCGCAATTTTCCAAATTTGAATTTTTATGCAATTAAATCACAGTGATATGTCACACAAAATACTTAATAAGTAATATTTCCCACATGTCTACTTTACATCAGCACAATTTTGGAACCAAAATTTTTTTTTTGTTAGGGAGTTATAAGGGTTAAAATTTAACCAGCAATTTCTCATTTTTACAACACCATTTTTTTTTAGGGACCACATCTCATTTGAAGTCATTTTGAGGGGTCTATATGATAGAAAATACCCAAGTGTGACACCATTCTAAAAACTGCACCCCTCAAGGTGCTCAAATCACATTCAAGAAGTTTATTAACCCTTCAGGTGTTTCACAGGAATTTTTGGAATGTTTAAATAAAAATGAACATTTAACTTTTTTTCACACAAAATTTATTTCAGCTCCAATTTGTTTTATTTTACCAAGGGTAACAGGAGAAAATGTACCCAAAAAGATGTTGGACAATTTGTCCTGAGTACGCCGATACCCCATATGTGGGAGTAAACCACTGTTTGGGCGCATGACAGAGCTCGGAAGCGAAGGAGCGCCATTTGACTCTTCAATGCAAAATTGACTGGAATTGAGATGGGACGTCATGTTGCGTTTGGAGAGCCCCTGATGTGCCTAAACATTGAAAACCCCCACAAGTAACACAATTTTGGAAAGTAGACCCCCTAAGAAGCTTATCTAGAGGTGTGGTGAGCACTTTGACTCACCAAGTGCTTCACAGAAGTTTATAATGCAGAAACGTAAAAATAAAAAATCATATTTTTTTAAAAAAATTATCATTTCGCCCCCAATTTTTTATTTTCTCAAGGGTAAGAGAAGAAATTGGACCCCAAAAGTTGTTGTACAATTTGTCCTGAGTACGCTGATACCCCATATGTCGGGGTAAACCACTGTTTGGGTGCATGGGAGAGCTCGGAAGGGAAGGTGCGCTGTTTGACTTTTCACTGAAAAATTGACAGGAATTGAGATGGGACGCCATGCTGCGTTTGGAGAGCCACTGATGTGCCTAAACATTGAAACCTCCCACAAGTGACACCATTTTGGAAAGTAGACCCCCTACGGAACTTATCTAGAGGTGTAGTGAGCACTTTGACCCACCAAGTGCTTCACAGAAGTTTATAATCCAGAGCCGTAAAAATAAAACAAAATTTTTTTCCCACAAAAATTATTTTTTAGCCCCCAGTTTTGTATTTTCCCGAGGGTTACAGGAGAAATTGGACCCCAAAAGTTGATGTACAATTTGTCCTGAGTACGCTGATACCCCATATGTTGGGGGGAACCACTGTTCGGGCGCATGGGAGGGCTCGGAAGGGATGGAGCGCCATTTGGAATGCAGACTTAGATGGAATGGTATGCAGGTGTCACATTGCAGAGCCCCTAATGTACCTAAACAGTAAAAAAACCCCACAAGTGACACCATTTTGGAAAGTAGACCCCCTAAGGAACTCATCTAGATGTGTTGTGAGAGCTTTGAACCCCCAAGTGTTTCACTACAGTTTATAACGCAGAGCCGTGCAAATAAAAAATATTTTTTTTTCCCACAAAAATTATTTTTTAGCCCCCAGTTTTGTATTTTCCCAAGGGTAACAGGAGAAATTGGACCCCTAAAGTTGTTCTCCAATGTGTTCCGAGTACGCTGATACCCCATATGTTGGGGTAAACCCCTGTTTGGGCGCACGGGAGAGCTCGGAAAGGAAGGAGCACTGTTTTACTTTTTCAACGCAGAATTGGCTGAAATTGAGATCGGATGCCATGTCACATTTCGAGAGCCCCTGATGTGCCTAAACAGTGGAAACCCCCCAATTATAACTGAAACCCTAATCCAAACACACCCCTAACCCTAATCCCAACGGTAACCCTAACCACACCTCTAACCCAGACACACCCCTAACCCTAATCCCAACCCTATTCCCAACCGTAAATGTAATCCAAACCCTAACCCTAACTTTAGCCCCAACCCTAACTGTAGCCTTAACCCTAGCCCCAACCCTAACCCTAACCCTAGCCCTAACCCTAGCCCTAACCCTAGCCCTAGCCCTAACCCTAGCCCTAACCCTAGCCCTAACCCTAGCCCTAACCCTAACCCTAGCCCTAACCCTAGCCCTAACCCTAGCCCTAATCCTAGCCCTAACCCTAATGGGAAAATGGAAATAAATACATTTTTAAAATTTTTTAATTTTTCCCTAATTAAGCGGGTGATGAAGGGGGGTTTGATTTACTTTTATAGCGGCTTTTTTAGTGGATTTTTATGATTGGCAGCCGTCACACACTGAAAGACGCTTTTTATTGCAAAAAATATTTTTTGCGTTACCACATTTTGAGAGCTATAATTTTTCCATATTTGAGTCCACAGAGTCATGTGAGGTCTTGTTTTGTTGCGTGACGAGTTGTCGTTTTTATTGGTAACATGTTCGGCACAGGAGATTTTTTGATCGCTTTTTATTCCAATTTTTGTGAGGCAGAATGACCAAAAACCAGCTATTCATGAATTTCTTTTGAGGGAGGCGTTTTGTTGTGAACTCTGTTTCCAGGCTCCCTCCTGTGGTCGTGAGTGGTACTGTGTGAGTTCTCTCTTTGGGCTCCTCCTGGTGGCTCTTTTTGTTAGTTTGCAGGTTTCTGGCTCGGATCAGCTGTCTCGTCATCTGCTAGTCAGGTTTCCTATTTAATCCACCTGGTCCTTCATTCCTTGCCTGTTGCCGTTGTATTCAGTGCTATTCTGATTGCTCCTGTCTACATCCGTTATCAGTCTCTTAAGAGAAGCTAAGTTTTGTTTGCTTATTTTTGCTCATCTGTGTTCAAGATGTCTCCTAGTATATGATGAGTTTTGTCCAGCTTGCTAATATGTGATTTCCTTGCTTACTGGTGCTCTGGGGTGCTGAGTTGCTCCCCCCACATCGTTAGTTGGTGTGGGGGTTCTCGCATTCTCTGCGTGGATATTTTTGCATAGGGTTTTTTACTGACCGCACAGATCCCTTGCTATTTTCTGCTATCTAGCGTTAGCGGGCCTCATTTGCTCAACCTGTTTCATCTCTGCGTTTGTCTTTTCCTCTTAACTCACCGTTATTATTTGTGGGGGGCTTCTATATCTCTGGGGTTATTTCTCTGAGGCAAGTGAGGTCTTTACTTTCTCTTTAGGGGTAGTCAGTTTCTCAGGCCGTGAAGAGACGTCTAGGATTTCAGGAAACGTTCCACGGCTGCCTATAGTGTTTGCGGTTAGGATCAGGTTTGCGGTCAGTCCAGTTACCACATCCCCAGAGCTCGTCCTATTATCTTCTACTTAGCTGGTTAGATTTGTGATCCTCAGCCACTAGGATCATAACAGTGCAACAGGCCTAAAAGTGTTTAATGCATCGCAGAAGTGGGATAAGAGAAGTCCTGAGTACAATTTTTTTTTTTTCCCTCTCCCTTTGCTGCAGTCTGTCCAGCTTCTCTCATCCCCTTAATCTCTGGGTGGCTTTGAGTTCAGCTGCAGACATGGATATTCAGTGTCTGACTTCTAGTGTGGATCATCTTGCTGAAAGGGTGCAAAGCATTCAGGATTTTATTGTTCACAGTCCTATGTCTGAGCCAAATGTACCTATTCCTGAGTTGTTTTCTGGAGATAGATCTAGGTTTCTGAATTTTAAGAATAATTGTAAATTATTTCTTTCTTTGAGACCTCGTTCCTCTGGTGATTCCGCTCAGCAAGTTAGAATTGTTATCTCCCTGTTACGTGGCGACCCTCAAGATTGGGCCTTCTCCCTGGCGCCAGGAGATCCTGCATTGCTGAATGTGGATGCGTTTTTTCTGGCGCTTGGATTGCTTTATGAGGAACCTAATCTTGAGAACCAGGCAGAAAAGGCCTTGCTGGCTCTCTCTCTGGGTCAGGAGGAAACTGAGGTGTATTGTCAAAAATTTCGGAAATGGTCGGTGCTTACTCAATGGAATGAGTGTGCCCTGACTGTAAATTTCAGAGAAGGTCTTTCCGAAGCCATTAAGAATGTTATGGTGGGGTACCCCACGCCTGCGAGTCTGAATGAGTCAATGGCTTTGGCCATTCAGATTGATCGGCGTTTGCGGGAACGCAAACCTGCGCACCATCTGGGGGTGTTTTCTGAACAGAAACCTGAGTCTATGCAATGTGATAGGACTCTGACCAGAATTGAACGGCAAAATCATAGACGTCAGAATGGGTTGTGCTTTTACTGTGGTGATTCAGCTCATGTTATCTCAGCATGCTCTAAGCGTACAAAAAACTTCGCTAAATCTGTCACCATTGGTATTGTACAGCCTAAATTCATTTTGTCTGTTACTTTGATTTGCTCTCTGTCATCCTACTCAGTTATGGCTTTTGTAGATTCAGGTGCCGCGCTGAATCTGATGGATTTGTCATTTGCCAAGCGCTGTGGTTTTATTCTTGAGCCATTACAGTTCCCTATTCCATTGAAGGGAATTGATGCTACACCATTGGCCAAGAATAAACCTCAATACTGGACTCAGGTGACCATGTGTATGACTCCTGCACATCAGGAGGTGATTCGCTTTCTTGTGTTATATAATTTGCATGACGTTGTCGTGTTGGGTCTGCCATGGTTGCAGGCTCATAATCCAGTCCTGGATTGGAAAGCAATGTCTGTGTTGAGTTGGGGTTGCCAGGGAATTCATGGCGATGCTCCATTGGTATCAATTGCTTCCTCTACTCCTTCTGAAGTCCCTGAGTTTTTGTCGGACTATCAGAATGTATTTGATGAGCCCAAATCCAGTGCCCTACCTCCTCATAGGGATTTTGATTGTGCTATAAATTTGATTCCTGGTAGTAAGTTCCCTAAGGGACGACTGTTTAATTTGTCTGTACCAGAGCATGCCGCTATGCGGAGCTATGTAAAAGAGTCTTTGGAGAAGGGACATATTCGCCCCTCCTCGTCCCCTCTTGGTGCGGGATTCTTTTTTGTGGCCAAGAAGGATGGTTCGTTGAGACCCTGTATAGATTATCGCCTTCTAAATAAAATTACAGTCAAATTCCAGTATCCCTTACCATTGTTGTCTGATCTGTTTGCTCGGATTAGGGGGCCTAGTTGGTTCACCAAGATACATCTTCGCGGTGCGTATAATCTTGTGCGTATAAAACAGGGCGATGAATGGAAAACAGCATTTAATACGCCCGAAGGCCATTTTGAGTACTTGGTGATGCCTTTTGGACTTTCTAATGCCCCTTCTGTGTTTCAGTCCTTCATGCACGATATCTTCCGAGAATATCTGGATAAATTTATGATTGTGTATCTGGATGATATTTTGGTCTTTTCAGATGATTGGGAATCCCATGTGAAGCAGGTCAGGATGGTATTTCAGGTCCTGCGTGCCAATGCCTTATTTGTGAAGGGTTCCAAATGTCTCTTCGGAGTCCAGAAAGTTTCCTTTTTGGGCTTTATTTTTTCTCCTTCTTCTATTGAGATGGACCCAGTCAAGGTCCAGGCTATTCATGATTGGACCCAACCTACATCGGTTAAGAGTCTTCAGAAGTTCTTGGGTTTTGCTAATTTTTACCGTCGCTTCATTGCTAATTTTTCTGGTGTGGTTAAACCTTTGACGGATTTGACCAAGAAGGGTTCTGATGTGACTAACTGGTCTCCTGCGGCCATTGAGGCCTTTCAGGAGCTGAAGCGCCGGTTTTCTTCGGCTCCAGTTTTATGACAGCCAGATGTCTCTCTTCCCTTCCAGGTCGAGGTTGATGCTTCTGAAATTGGAGCAGGGGCTGTTTTGTCACAGAGAAGCTCTGATTGCTCTGTGATGAAGCCATGTGCCTTCTTTTCAAGAAAATTTTCGCCAGCTGAGCGAAATTATGATGTTGGTAATCGGGAGTTGTTGGCAATGAAGTGGGCATTTGAGGAGTGGCGACATTGGCTCGAGGGAGCTAAGAATCGTGTGGTGGTCTTGACTGATCATAAAAATTTGATTTATCTTGAGTCGGCCAAGCGGTTGAATCCTAGACAGGCTCGTTGGTCGTTGTTTTTCTCACGTTTCGATTTCGTGGTCTCGTACCTTCCTGGTTCGAAGAACGTGAAGGCTGATGCTCTTTCTAGGAGTTTTGTGCCTGACTCCCCTGGAGTTTCTGAGCCGGCTGGTATCCTCAAAGAGGGGGTAATTTTGTCTGCCATTTCCCCAGATTTGCGACGGGTGTTACAGGAATTTCAGGCGGATAGACCTGACCGTTGTCCATCAGAGAGACTGTTTGTCCCAGATAGATGGACCAGCAGAGTTATTTCCGAGGTCCATTCTTCAGTGTTGGCGGGTCATCCTGGGATTTTTGGTACCAGAGATTTGGTGGCTAGATCCTTCTGGTGGCCTTCTTTGTCGCGGGATGTGCGTTCCTTTGTGCAGTCCTGTGGGATTTGTGCTCGGGCTAAGCCTTGCTGTTCTCGTGCCAGTGGTTTGCTTTTGCCTTTGCCGGTTCCTAAGAGGCCTTGGACGCATATTTCCATGGATTTTATTTCGGATCTTCCGGTCTCTCAGAGAATGTCTGTCATCTGGGTGGTTTGTGATCGTTTTTCTAAAATGGTCCATTTGGTGCCCTTGCCTAAGTTGCCTTCTTCCTCCGATTTGGTTCCGTTATTTTTTCAGAATGTGGTTCGTCTGCACGGCATCCCTGAAAACATTGTGTCTGACAGAGGATCCCAGTTTGTGTCCAGATTTTGGCGGTCCTTGTGTGCTAAGATGGGCATTGATTTGTCTTTTTCATCGGCCTTCCATCCTCAGACGAATGGCCAAACCGAGCGAACTAACCAGACCTTGGAAACTTATTTGAGATGTTTTGTTTCTGCTGACCAGGATGATTGGGTGCCTTTTTTGCCATTGGCCGAGTTTGCCCTTAATAATCGGGCTAGTTCGGCTACTTTGGTTTCGCCTTTTTTTTGTAATTCTGGTTTTCATCCTCGTTTTTCCTCGGGTCAGGTTGAGTCTTCTGACTGTCCTGGGGTGGATTCTGTGGTGGATAGGTTGCAGCAGATTTGGAACCATGTGGTGGACAATTTGACGTTGTCACAAGAGAAGGCTCAGCGCTTTGCTAATCGTCGTCGCTGTGTGGGTCCCCGACTTCGTGTTGGGGATTTGGTGTGGTTGTCTTCTCGTTATGTTCCTATGAAGGTTTCTTCTCCTAAGTTTAAACCTCGTTTTATCGGTCCTTATAAAATTTTGGAAATCCTCAACCCTGTGTCATTTCGTTTGGCCTCCCGGCATCATTTACCATCCATAATGTGTTCCATAGGTCTTTGTTGCGGAGGTATGTGGTGCCTGTGGTTCCTTCCGTTGAGCCTCCTGCTCCGGTGCTGGTTGAGGGAGAATTGGAATACGTGGTGGAGAAGATCTTGGATTCTCGTATTTCAAGATGGAGGCTTCAGTATTTGGTTAAGTGGAAGGGCTATGGTCAGGAGGATAATTCCTGGGTTGTCGCCTCTGATGTTCATGCGGCCGATTTGGTTCGTGCCTTCCATGTGGCTCACCCTGATCGCCCTGGGGGTTCTGGTGAGGGTTCGGTGACCCCTCCTCAAGGGGGGGTACTGTTGTGAACTCTGTTTCCAGGCTCCCTCCTGTGGTCGTGAGTGGTACTGTGTGAGTTCTCTTTTTGGGCTCCTCCTGGTGGCTCTTTTTGTTAGTTTGCAGGTTTCTGGCTCGGATCAGCTGTCTCGTCATCTGCTAGTCAGGTTTCCTATTTAATCCACCTGGTCCTTCATTCCTTGCCTGTTGCCGTTGTATTCAGTGCTATTCTGATTGCTCCTGTCTACATCCGTTATCAGTCTCTCAAGAGAAGCTAAGTTTTGTTTGCTTATTTTTGCTCATCTGTGTTCAAGATGTCTCCTAGTATATGATGAGTTTTGTCCAGCTTGCTAATATGTGATTTCCTTGCTTACTGGTGCTCTGGGGTGCTGAGTTGCTCCCCCCACATCGTTAGTTGGTGTGGGGGTTCTCGCATTCTCTGCGTGGATATTTTTGCATAGGGTTTTTTACTGACCGCACAGATCCCTTGCTATTTTCTGCTATCTAGCGTTAGCGGGCCTCATTTGCTCAACCTGTTTCATCTCTGCGTTTGTCTTTTCCTCTTAACTCACCGTTATTATTTGTGGGGGGCTTCTATATCTCTGGGGTTATTTCTCTGAGGCAAGTGAGGTCTTTACTTTCTCTTTAGGGGTAGTCAGTTTCTCAGGCCGTGAAGAGACGTCTAGGATTTCAGGAAACGTTCCACGGCTGCCTATAGTGTTTGCGGTTAGGATCAGGTTTGCGGTCAGTCCAGTTACCACATCCCCAGAGCTCGTCCTATTATCTTCTACTTAGCTGGTTAGATTTGTGATCCTCAGCCACTAGGATCATAACAGCGTTTATACCGTTCCGCATTTGGTAAAATTGATAAAGCAGTTTTATTCTTCAGGTAAGTATGATTACAGTGATACCTCATTTATATCATTTTTTTTATGTTTTGGCACTTTTATACGATAAAAACAATTTTATAGAAAAAATAATTATTTTGGCATCGCTTTATTCTGAGGACTATAACTTTTTTATTTTTTCGCTGATGATGCTTTATTGCAGCTTGTTTTTTGCGGGACAAAATGACGTTTTCAGCGGTACCATGGTTATTTATATCCGTCTTTTTGATTGCGTGTTATTCCACTTTTTGTTTGGCGGTATGAGAATAAAGCATTGTTTTTTGCCTCGTTTTTTTTTTTTTTTTTTACGGTGTTCACTGAAGGGGTTATCTAGTGAATATAGTTTTATAGGTGGGGTCGTTACGGACGCGGCGATACTAAATATGTGTACTTTTATTGTTTTATTTTTTTTTATTTAGATAAAGAAATGTATTTATGGGAATAATATATATATTTTTTTATTTATTTAGGAATTTTTTTTTCTTTTTTTTTTACACATGTGGGAATTTTTTTTTAACTTTTTTACTTTGTCCCAGGGGGGGACATCACAGATCGATGATCTGACAGGTTGCACAGCACTCTGTCAGATCACCGATCTGACTCACAGCACTGCAGGCTTACCAGCGCCTGCACGGCACCTGGAAGTAATCCCTGCAGGACCCGGATGCAGCCCCGCGGCCATTTTGGATCCGGGGCCTGCAAGGATAGGAGGTAAGAGACCCTCGCAGCAACGCGATCACACCGCGTTGCTCTGGGGGTCTCAGGGAAGCCCGCAGGGAGCCCCCTCCCTGCGCGATGCTTCCCTGTACCGCCGGCACACCGCGATCACCACGGCGGTGTGCCGGGGGTCAATGTGCCGGTGTGTCCGTGACCGCTCCTGACACATAGTGCCGGATGTCAGCTGCGATAGGCAACTGACACTCGGCCGCGCTCCCCCTGTGAGCGCGGCCGATCGTGCTGGACGTACTATTCCGTCCTTGGGAATTAGGGCCCACCCCACATGGACGGAATAGTACGTCCAATGGCAGAAAGGGGTTAACATATTTCCCAGCAAAATCCATTTGGGTTTTGGTTTTGTATGTTTTTTGGTGCACCTGTAAAAATGGCATGAAACTCTGACAATATTGTTTACAGCTGTGACCTAGGAGTCAGAAATGCTTCCAGGGACATTTGCCATGATGTTCCCGTGTCATTTGAGCAGTGTTTCCATCTGTGATGCTGTAAGAATCAGGCTGCACTCAGATGTCATCCGAGTGCAGTCCCATTTGAGAGAGTAGATTCAAACAGGGACTACGGAGAGTGGACCCACTGGCCCGAGACGACCAACCCCTCTCGGACGAGCTGACCAGGTGGACCGCCCCCTATACAGGGAGCGTTAGGGGCAGGCCCGTGAGGGACTATCGCCACGGAAGCTGGAGGGTCGACTGAGATAAGAAGGGTACACTGCAGGAACACAGGGACCGAAGGAAACAGCGGAGAAAACAGAGGGAATGGCAAGGAACTACGGAGACGAGGGAGGAGATGGCAATGCTACAGAGACACGGAGGCTGACGAGACAATATGGAGACACAGAGGCTGACAGGAGCAAGGAAATGGTAAAGGAGCCGGGCAGGTACCAAAGAGAAACAGGAACTGAAGGAACAAAGCAGGAACACAGGAAAATCAGGCAGGTACTGCAGAGGAAGGAGGATTCCCAAGGTCAGAGAGCTAGGAACGCACAGAGACCACAGGTGACCAGAAGCACTTGTAAACACAAATGATCATCAGGCACAGAGGAGCAGCAGGAAGCAGCTTATATACCAGCATGAGAACTACTTCCGGGTTACAGTCCTCCAGGATGATGGAGAGGACAGGAAGGAGCGCCAACAGAGGAATCAGATGTGCGCACGCGCAGAGCTGAATGCGCCGCGCACGCGCACCCGGCGAGCTGCAGAAGCCGGGGGCGAGCGCTGCATGACAGTACCCCCGTCTTTACGCCCCTCCTTTTTAAGACTTGAAAGAAACCGGGACAAAATACGAGGGGCCTGAATGTTCTCACGAGGCTCCCAGGACCTCTCCTCAGGACCAAAACCTTTCCAGTCAACCAAAAACAAAGTTCTCCCTCTAAGTTTCTTCATGGCTAAAATGTCCCTAACTTCAAAGACATCATCCTCGGAAACAGGCGAAGGAGAACAAAGGTTAGAAGAATGAAACTGATTAAAAACTACGGGTTTAAGGAGAGACACATGAAAAGAATTAGAAATACGCAGAGAGGCAGGCAACTTAAGTTTGTAAGAAACGTCATTAATACGAGACAAAACTTCGAATGGACCGATATAGCGAGGACCCAGCTTATGAGAAGGAATTTTGAGACGGATAAATTTAGAAGAAACCCAAACCTTGTCCCCAGGATGGAATATAGGAGAATCGAGGCGTCTTTTGTCCGCATGTCTCTTCATCCTGACTTGAGCCAACTCAAGGGCAGACTTGGTCTCCTGCCAGACCCCGGAGAACTCTCTAGACAGAAGATCAGCCGCTGGTACAGTAGAGACAGGAGGAACCGGAAGAGGAAGACCAGGATGTTGACCGTAGACGATAAAAAATGGAGATTTGTTAGTAGCTTCACTGGAATGGTTATTGTAAGAAAACTCAGCCCATGGCAGCAAGTCAGACCAATCATTCTGATGGGAATTGGAAAAATGACGGAGATAAGTTACCAAGGTCTGATTAGTACGTTCCACCTGGCCATTGGACTGCGGATGGTAGGCCGAAGAAAAGTCAAGCGAAATGTTCATAGATTTGCAGAGGGATTTCCAGAAGCGGGCGGTGAATTGAACACCTCGGTCAGAAACAATATGTAAAGGAAGACCATGAAGACGAAAAATATGGTGAACAAAAATCTTTGCCAATTCGGGAGCAGAAGGCAAACCAGGTAGTGCAATGAAATGAGCCATCTTGGAGAAACGATCCATGACCACAAAGATGACGGTACAACCAGATGAAGAAGGCAGGTCAGTGATGAAGTCAATCGATAAATGTTGCCACGGAGTGGAGGGTACCGGTAAAGGATGCAAAAGCCCAGAAGGTAGTTGCCTGGGAATTTTATTCTTGGCACAGGAGGGACAAGAGGCGACAAAACTTTGGACGTCCTTGGACAAAGTAGGCCACCAGTAATAGCGAGAGATCAGACGGAGGGTTTTTTTGAGACCAACATGTCCAGCTAATTTGGAGGCATGACCCCAAAGTAAGACGCGTTCTCTGTTCTCTTCAGCAACTAAGGTCTTACCCGGAGGCAACGAGGAAAGAGAGAGAGGAGCAACTGTGATGACTCTTTCAGGATCGATGATGTGCGCAGGTTCTTCCTCCATATCCACCGCCTGGAATGACCTAGACAGAGCGTCGGCTCTGGAGTTTTTATCTCCTGGCAGGAAACGAAGTTCGAAGTCAAACCTGGCGAAAAACAAGGCCCACCTGGCCTGCCGAGGATTTAGTCTTTGCGCAGAGCGGATATATGCCAGATTCTTGTGATCTGTGTAAATTACAAAACGATGTAAAGCCCCCTCCAAGAGGTACCGCCACTCCTCTAATGCCAACCTGATTGCCAAAAGTTCTTTATCACCGATAGAATAATTCTTCTCAGAGGAGGAGAAGATCTTAGAGAAAAAACCACAGGGCACAAGACGACCAGAAGAGGATTTCTGCGAGAGCACAGCTCCAGCTCCAATTGCAGAAGCATCTACTTCAAGGATGAAGGGTTTATTGGCCACAGGACGATGAAGAATAGGAGCGGAGGCGAAGGCCTGCTTGATGGACCGGAAAGCCTCTTCGGCCTCAGACGACCATAGATGAGGATTGGCACCCTTCCGAATCATGGAGGAGATTGGAGCAGAAAGAGAGGAAAAGTGAGGGATAAACTGCCGATAGTAGTTAGCAAATCCAAGAAATCGCTGAATTGCTTTCACTCCAAGAGGACGTGGCCAGTTGAGCACGGCAGAAACTTTTCCTGGATCCATACACAAACCAGCGTCGGAAATGATGAAACCCAAGAAGGGAAGAGATGACTGTTCGAAGACACATTTTTCCAGTTTTGCGTACAGCCGATTCTCTCTCAAACGCTGAAGTACTTGCCGTACATCTCTTCTGTGAGTAGACAGATCTGGAGAGAACACAAGGATATCGTCCAAGTACACTACAACACAGGTGTAAAGTAGATCCCGAAAAACATCATTTACAAACTCCTGGAAGACTGCGGGTGCATTGCATAAACCGAATGGCATAACCAAATATTCATAATGACCATCTCTGGTATTAAACGCAGTCTTCCACTCGTCACCGGAACGGATACGGACCAAATTATAAGCTCCTCTGAGATCCAATTTGGTAAAGATTCGTGCTCCACGTAGACGATCAAAGAGTTCTGGTATGAGAGGAAGTGGGTACTTGTTCTTGATCGTGATAGTGTTGAGACCCCGATAGTCTATACATGGGCGAAGAGAACCGTCCTTCTTGACGAAGAAGAACCCAGCTCCTGCAGGTGAGGAAGACTTTCGAATGAAGCCTCTGGCCAGATTCTCTTGGATATATTCGGACATGGCTTGAGTTTCGGTAGGAGACAATGGGTAAATACGTCCTCGAGGTGGAGTAGAACCAGGAACAAGGTCTATCGGGCAGTCATAAGAGCGGTGCGGCGGCAAGATCTCCGCCTCCTTCTTGTTAAAGACATCCGAGAAGGCGCAATAGGCTGGAGGAATTCCCGTGGATTCCGAAGCAGACCGAAAGGAGGATGCAGGCTTGACAGGAAGCAGGCACCTGTTCAGACAAGACTGTCCCCACCGTAGAACATCTCCAGTGCGCCAGTCCAGAGTGGGTTCGTGATCTCTCAGCCAAGGAAGACCCAAAAGGAAAGAATGAGACAATGAAGGTAAAACATAAAAGGCCAGTTTCTCACGATGAAGAGCTCCAATCTGAAGTTCAACTTCCTCCGTAACTAAGTTGACGGTCTCCCGCAAAGGCTGACCATCGACTGAAGCTATTTGTCTAGGAGTCTCCAAGGGTCTAACAGGTATCCCAAGCCTGTTAACAACCTCGAGCTGAACAAAGTTCCCAGCCGCTCCTGAATCAACATAAGCCTCCAGAGAAAAGTGACGGGAACCTAAATGTAGAATAACAGACAAAACCAGAGGTGGAGAGGAGTCATAACCACCTAGGAAGGCCTCTCTTACCTGTCCTAGGCGGAGGCGTTTCCCGACCTCTGAGGACAGGCGCGTAAGAGATGAGAGGCACTACCGCAGTAAAAACAGAGACCTTGTGCGAGTCTCTCCTTGCGGCGCTGCTCGGAAGACTCAAAGCGATCGACCTGCATGGGTTCAGGAGAAGATGAAGAAACCACCGGGGCTGTTTGAGAAAAAGAAGTCCCTCGAGCAATAGTGGTCTGGCGAAGAGGTCTCTTTTCTCTGGCAAGCTCGCGAGTGCGCTCCTGAAAGCGCAGATCAATGCGTATGGCCAAGGAGATAAGATCATCCAAAGAGGTGGGAGTGTCCCATCCTGCCAGCTCATCCTTAATCCGTGAAGACAAACCACGCCAAAACGCTCCAACCAAAGCCTCATTATTCCACCCAAGGTCTGAAGACAGAGTCCGGAAGCGGATGGCGTACTGAGCTACAGAGAGAGTAGCCTGGCTAAGGTTAAAGAGGGACTCTGTGGTAGAGACCAGACGTCCAGGTTCATCAAAAACCTTGCGGAAGGTATCCAGGAACAGAGTGAGTTGGGAGACCAAAGGATCATTACGCTCCCAGAGGGGATTAACCCACGCCAAAGCCTCACCCTCCAAATGGGATACTATAAAAACAACCTTAGCTCGATCGGTGGGATAAAGTAGTGGAGACAATTCAAAATGCAACTGGCATTGATTAAGAAAGCCGCGGCACGCTTTAGGATCCCCACCATACCGAGGAGGTCTAGCAAGTCGGGGCAAGGGTTGTGGCGCAGAGACAGGAGTGTAGACGGAGGCCACATTCTGGAGGGCGAGAAGCCGATCATTAATAGAGGCCAAAAAATTCGAAATATGGGACTGAGTGTCCCATTGTAGACCTAGCTCCAGCTGAAGGGCAACCAACTGCGGAGCAATACCAGGATCAGAAGGCTGTAAAGCCGCTAGGCGAGACTCCATATTTTTTAAAAACGACATGATCCTAGTCTGGTTTTCATGCAAAAAGAGTAAGTCTTTTTGAGTAGCGGAAGCTCCAGCGGAGTCCATGGCCTGATGATACTGTGATGCTGTAAGAATCAGGCTGCACTCAGATGTCATCCGAGTGCAGTCCCATTTGAGAGAGTAGATTCAAACAGGGACTACGGAGAGTGGACCCACTGGACCGAGACGACGAACCCCTCTCGGACGAGCTGACCAGGTGGACCGCCCCCTATACAGGGAGCGTTAGGGGCAGGCCCGTGAGGGACTATCGCCACGGAAGCTGGAGGGTCGACTGAGATAAGAAGGGTACACTGCAGGAACACAGGGACCGAAGGAAACAGCGGAGAAAACAGAGGGAATGGCAAGGAACTACGGAGACGAGGGAGGAGATGGCAATGCTACAGAGACACGGAGGCTGACGAGACAATATGGAGACACAGAGGCTGACGGGAGCAAGGAAATGGTAAAGGAGCCGGGCAGGTACCGAAGAGAAACAGGAACTGAAGGAACAAAGCAGGAACACAGGAAAATCAGGCAGGTACTGCAGAGGAAGGAGGAGTCCCAAGGTCAGAGAGCTAGGAACGCACAGAGACCACAGGTGACCAGAAGCACTTGTAAACACAAATGATCATCAGGCACAGAGGAGCAGCAGGAAGCAGCTTATATACCAGCATGAGAACTACTTCCGGGTTACAGTCCTCCAGGATGACGGAGAGGACAGGAAGGAGCGCCAACAGAGGAATCAGATGTGCGCACGCGCAGAGCTGAATGCGCCGCGCACGCGCACCCGGCGAGCTGCAGAAGCTGGGGGCGAGCGCTGCATGACACCATCATTTTCAGACCTTAAAAGGACCCCCAGGGGTGATTGCGGTAAAAATGCCCCGGTCTCCCAGAGACCTACATTGGGCTTGTTGTTCTGTCTGAGTACCCGAGTATTACAATTTGCTCGACCCGAGCAACAAGAACCCGAGCATTTTAGTTCTCGCTCATCACTAGTCTCCATCTTTGGACAAACTGAACATGAAGAGGAAGTCTGGGATCAAGCAGCTCATCCTGTTCTTCCGCTTCATGTTCAGTTTGTCTGAAGGCTGAGACAGTGACACCAGCACTGATTGGTGCCGGGCATCATATGTCACAACACCGCATCACAACCCTGGGGTGTCATCATAACCACTGTGGGAATGAAGCCAGCATGGATGTGAGTATAGGCTTTATCATTTTGTCCAGGCCAAGCATTTACTTTAAGACGAGTGTCATGATTCCTCACCTCTGCCACCAATATGTCACAGATTCACACCATGACCGTCACCCCTACGTCACGGATCAGGGTGACTTTAGGCCAACAGACGGCTATCACATGTGCAGGGTGGCTTATCTTAGGTATCCCTCCACTGCTACAATGTGATGAAAAAACACACAAGGCTATTGACCTCTTAGTTTACAGCAAGGGCTTATTTTAGTTATCCTACTGCTCTTCAATATACCACGAACTGCAGGGATTTATGTATATCCCGCTTACAGTTCCACTTGAAACCTGCAGCTCTCTGGCGCCCCCTTTACCCTCAGGTCAGATTAGGTACTACACCTAGGATAATTAGTCGCCAGAAAGGCCGCCTGCTATGTACTGGCTATTGGGCACACTGCAGCGAGGCGATTTAACTACTCCCGCTCAGGCAGGAACAATAATTATCAATGTCGCCGCCGCTACAACGACTCCCAAAGGCACAGTGCACAGTATTGCTGCCACCAGCTTCAATTAAACGGGTCCGAAGCTAACCCAAACCAGTAGCGTAATTCCCTTCAGAAGACTTAGGGTACGTTTTAGAACAGGAAGAACAAACTAGTATTAAATATTATACTCCATAAAGTTTAGGCAGTGTTTATAGAAAAATATTACAAGGATGTTACAAAATGAGACAATTGCAAATATGTACAAGGTAATTATAACCTAAAGGGATTAAATGAGAAAAGGTAAAACTCACATGTTCTCAGTTCATTTCAGGCAACCAGGCTACTGGGCGGAGTTCCCAAATGTCCCAATTCATCAGGGTTCTGGAGTAAGATCAGACTCACACAGACTCCAGCAGACAGACTCCAGGCTGGGGTGAGGGTAGAAACTTATAAAGTGTAGCTCGGTGACATCACAAAAAGGGTTAGTTTTCCCAGACCCTCCTATCTCTTCAGTTTAACTAAATTTAACCTAAATTTGTCTAATGCCTATAACTCCACTACAGGACATGTCATAGTCATAACAAACCCAGCATTCATCTCGTATTAACGTTGGCATTCTAATGAGATCAAATATGTCCTATTTGTGATGCATAATTACAGAGAAACCCCTACTTTTTACCTGATGGAGTAGAAGCACTTGTCTAGAGTGGCTGATAGGTCCGCCGAAGGACATTAACAATATGTATTTATTATTTTCTTAGCCTAAATGGTTGGCCCAATATCTTACTAAAACAGAACAAAGACCTTCATGGATTAAAAGGGAGATCAGACCAGTTTCTGCTAGCACAACTTTCGACTGCAGTATGCCAGTCGTAAATACCATTCTTCAATAAAACTCCCCCACATACATTGACAAGGCAAGCTCTTGCCTGAGTGAAAGGGAAGGGGTTTTTTTAGCCCACAGCCTGGGCTAACAAGAGAAAGTAAACTTATATGATATTTCATACAATATCGTGACAACGAGGTTGTCCATGTACGAGACAATCCCTTTAAGCAGCCCATATCAATTGCCACATGGGCTAATAAAAAGTCCTCCACTTTTTCACAATCAGAGCGGTGTGTGTATGTGTGTGTGTTTATATACACTCACCGGCCACTTTATTAGGTACACCTGTCCAACTTCTTGTTAACACTTAATTTCTAATCAGCCAATCACATGGCAGCAACTCAGTGCATTTAGGCATGTAGACATGGTCCAGACAATCTCCTGCAGTTCAAACCGAGCATTAGTATGGGGAAGAAAGGTGATTTGAGTGCCTTTGAATGTGGCATGGCTGTTGGTGCCAGAAGGGCTGGTCTGAGTATTTCAGAAACTGCTGATCTACTGGGATTTTCACGCACAACCATCTCTAGGGTTTACAGAGAATGGTCCGAAAAAGAAAAAAAATCCAGTGAGCGGCAGTTCTGTGGGCGGAAATGCCTTGTTGATGCCAGAGGTCAGAGGAGAATGGGCAGACTGGTTCGAGCTGATAGAAAGGCAACAGTGACTCAAATCGCCACCCGTTACAACCAAGGTAGGCCTAAGAGCATCTCTGAACGCACAGTGCGTCGAACTTTGAGACAGATGGGCTACAGCAGCAGAAGACCACACTGGGTACCACTCCTTTCAGCTAAGAACAGGAAACTGAGGCTACAATTTGTACAAGCTCATCGAAATTGGACAGTAGAAGATTGGAAAAACGTTGCTTGGTCTGATGAGTCTCGATTTCTGCTGCGACATTCGGATGGTAGGGTCAGAATTTGGCGTAAACAACATCAAAGCATGGATCCATCCTGCCTTGTATGGAGCATCTTTGGGATGTGCAGCCGACAAATCTGCGGCAACTGTGTGATGCCATCATGTCAATATGGACCAAAATCTCTGAGGAATGCTTCCAGCACCTTGTTGAATCTATGCCACGAAGAATTGAGGCAGTTCTGAAGGCAAAAGGGGGTCCAACCCGTTACTACCATGGTGTACCTAATAACGTGGCCGGTGAGTGTATATGTATATATATATATATATATATATATATATATATATATATATATATATATATATATATATATATATATATATATATATATATATTGTGGTGATACGCTACCTGAGTGTGTTGGGGGACACTCGCTTAGCATGGGATTTAAGCACTCAGGCACGATTTCTCCACTTTAAACAGTCTATTCTGGTTTATTATACGTCATAAACACAAACAGTTCATTATATATGGCTTACAAATCCTTCAGTGGTCACACTGGTATCCCTCCAGTCACCGGGTGACTGCACAGTTCAGCAATAGTTCCTTTTTCCCCATACCAGGGGTTACCTCTTAGGAACTCCTGCTCCACAGGTAGACTCCACGTCAGTCCAAGGTCCACAACAGAACCGTCCAGGTCGATGGTCTCACAGTGCTTCCAGGCCGACTCCACCAGCCAGGAGCCTCCAACACTGACCATACATCAGGTCCACAGTCTCACAGTGCTTCCAGGACTTCAGTCCATACCAGGACAGTCCAACACCGACCGTCTAGGACCTTACACAGGAACCTCACAGGCTCCACACACAGGAACCTCCCAGGCACATGTGACCCACACCCTGGTCACATTATCTACCTGTAACCACTCCCCTGGGTGGGAGTGTGGGTGTGTGTGGCTAGTTCGACCCTCCCATCTCTCATAACTAGCCATGCCAATCTCCCATTAGCATTAGACAATAACATGTGGGACTACAGGTCCCAGCACACCAACTTAACTGCAGATTGACAGCGCAGAGTGACCTCCTCTGCGACACACATACCGGCCATTTATAATCCTGCCGGACATTCTCTCATCACTATTATGCCTCCAAGCGCATCTTGAAGCGCACACACAGTGCCCCCTGGCTGTAACATTGGTCACTGCACCACTATATATATATATATATATATATATATATATATATATATATTCCAATGGCGAAGAACAAAAAGGCAGCACTCACCGATCCTCCGAGTCAGGTAACTTTATTAGCTCACAGTAAAATCTTCACGGCCGGGGGTGTTTAACCCCTTCCTGACATCTGACGTACTATCCCGTCGAGGTGGGGTGGGCCCGTATGACCACCGACGGGATAGTACGTCATCACCGATCAGCGGCGCTCACGGGGGGAGCGCGGCCGATCGCGGCCGGGTGTCAGCTGCATATCGCAGCTGACATCCGGCACTATGTGCCAGGAGTGGTCACGGACCGCCCCCGGCACATTAACCCCCGGCACACCGCGATCAAACATGATCGCAGTGTACCGGCGGTATAGGGAAGCATCGCACAGGGAGGGGGCTCCCCGCGGGCTTCCCTGAGACCCCCGGAGCAACGCGATGTGATCGCGTTGCTGCAAGGGTCTCCTACCTCCTTCCTGGCTGCAGGTCCCGGATCCAAGATGGCCGCGGCATCCGGGTCCTGCAGTGAAGGAGGTGGCTTACCGAGTGTCTGCTCAGTGCAGACACTGGTAAGCCTGCACCGATGTAAGTGAGATCGGTGATCTGATAGAGTGCTATGCACACTATCAGATCATCGATCTGTGATGTCCCCCCCTGGGACAAAGTAAAAAAGTAAAAAAAAATTTTTTCCACATGTGTAAAAAAAATAAAAAATATTCCTAAATAAATAATAAAAAAAAATATATATATTATTCCCATAAATACATTTCTTTATCTAAATAAAAAAAACAAAACAATAAAAGTACACATATTTAGTATCGCCACGTCCGTAACGACCCAAACTATAAAACTGTCCCACTAGTTAACCCCTTCAGTAAACACCGTAAGAAAAAAAAAAAAATCGAGGCAAAAAACAACGCTTTATTACCATACTGCCGAACAAAAAGTGGAATAACACGCGATCAAAAAGACTGATATAAATATCCATGGTACCGCTGAAAACGGCATCTTGTTCCGCAAAAAACAAGCTGCGACACAGCATCATCAGCAAAAAAATAAAAAAGTTATAGTCCTGAGAATAAAGCGATACCAAAATAATTATTTTTTCTATAAAATAGTTTTTATCATATAAAAGCGCCAAAACATAAAAAAATGATATAAATGAGATATCGCTGTAATCGTACTGACCCGTCAAATAAAACTGCTTTATCAATTTTACCAAACGCGGAACGGTATAAACGCCTCTCCCAAAAGAAATTCATGAATAGCAGGTTTTTGGTCATTCTGCCTCACAAAAATCGGAATAAAAAATGATCAAAAACGGTCACGTGTCCGAAAATGTTACCAATAAAAACGTCAACTCGTCCCGCAAAAAACAAGACCTCACATGACTCTGTAGACCAAAATGTGGAAAAATTACAGCTCTCAAAATGTGGAGACGCAAAAACTTTTTTGCTATAAAAAGCGTCGCTGGTTTCACACTTGCGTTTTTGTCTGCAGCGTTTTTTGCACAAAAAAACGCATGCGTTTATTCCCTATATTTAACATTGAAAACGCATGCGTTTTTTTGTACGGGTTTGGTCGCGTTTTCAAACGCATGCGTTTTTTTTCTGCATGCGTTCATTTTCAGAAATACAACCTGCAATATTTTCTTGCGTTTTTAAGCACATGCGTTTGCGTTAAAAAAGCATGCGTTTTTATCGAAAAAAAACAGAAAACACACTGAAAAGCCACCCACCACCATCAAGGTGATAAAGAGATCCAAACCCTAACCCTAACTCTACCCCTAACCTCACCCCTAACCGTTTAATGAACATTTTCTGACAGTCATAGTGCCACATATTTCAGTGCCACGTATTTCAGTGCCACGTATTTCAGTGCCACGTATTTCAGTGCCACGTGTTTCAGTGCCACGTATTTAAGTGCCACGTATCACGTATTTCAGTGCCACGTATCACGTATTTCAGTGCCACATATTTAAGTGCCACGTATTTCAGTTGCACGTATTTCAGTTGCACGTATTTCAGTTGCACGTATTTCAGTGCCACGTATTTCAGTATCACGTATTTCAGTGCCACGTGTTTCAGTGCCACGTATTTAAGTGCCACGTATCACGTATTTCAGTGCCACGTATTTCAGTGCCAAGTATTTCAGTGCCACGTATTTCAGTGCCATGTATTTCAGTGCCACGTATTTCAGTGCCACGTATTTAAGTGCCACGTATTTCAGTCACGTTTAGGGTTAGGGGTAGGGGTAGGGTTAGGGTTAGGGCTAGGGTTGGAGGTAAAGTTAGGGTTAGGGTTGGGGCTAAAGTTATGGTTGGGGCTAAAGTTAGGGTTTGGATTACATTTACGGTTTGGATTAGGGTTGGGATTAGAATTATGGGTGTGTCAGGGCTAGGGGTGTGGTTAGGGTTACCGTTGGGATTAGGGTTAGGGGTGTGTTTGGGTTAGGGTTTCAGGTAGAATTGGGGAGTTTCCACTGTCCAGGCACATCAGGGGCTCTCCAAGCGCGACATGGCGTCCAATCTCAATTCCAGCCAATTCTGCGTTGAAAAAGTAAAACAGTGCTCCTTCCCTTCCGAGCTCTCCCGTGCACCCAAAAAGGGGTTTACCCCAACATATGTGTTATCAGCGTATTCGGGACAAATTGAACAACAACTTCTGGGGTCCAAGTTCTCTTGTTATCCTTAGGAAAATAAAAATTTGGGGGGCTAAAAATCATTTTTGTGGGAAAAAAAAGATGTTTTATTTTCACGGCTCTGCGTTATGAACTGTAGTGAAACACTTGGGGGTTCAAAGTTCTCACAACACATCTAGATAAGTACCTTGGGAGGTCTAGTTTCCAATATGGGGTCACTTGTGGGGGGTTTGTACTGTTTGGGTACATCAGGGGCTCTGCAAATGCAACGTGACGGCTGCTGACCAATCCATTTAAGTCTGCATTCCAAATGGCGCTCCTTCCCTTCCGAGCTCTGTCATGCGCCCAAACAGTGGTTCCCCCCCACATATGGGGTATCAGCGTACTCAGGACAAATTGGAAAACAAATTTTGGCGTCCAATTTATTCTGTTACCGTTGTAAAAATACAAAGCTGGGGGCTAAAAAATCATTTTTGAGAAAAAAAAAAAAATTATTTTCACAGCTCTGCGTTATAATCTGTAGTGAAACACTTGGGGGTTCAAAACTCTCAAAACAAATCTAGATAAGTTCCTTAGGGGGTCTATTTTCCAAAATGGTGTCACTTGTGGGGGGTTTCAATGTTTAGGCACATCAGGGGCTCTCCAAACGCAACATGGCGTCCCATCTCAATTCCAGTCAATTTTGCATTGAAAAGTCAAATGGCGCTCCTTCCCTTCCAAGCTCTGCCATGCGCCCAAACAATGGTTTACACCCACATATGGGGTATCAGCGTACTCCGGACAAATTGCACAACATTTTTTGGGGTCCAATTTCTTCTCTTACCCTTGGGAAAATAAAAAATTGGGGGCGAAAAGATCATTTTTGTGAAAAAATATGATTTTTTATTTTTACGGCTCTGCATTATAAACTTCTGTGAAGCACTTGGTGGGTCAAAGTGCTCACCACACATCTAGATAAGTTCCTTAGGAGGTCTACTTTCCAAAATGGTGTCACTTGTAGGGGGTTTCAATGTTTAGGCACATCAGGGGCTCTCCAAACGCAACATGGCGTCCCATCTCAATTCCAGTCAATTTTGCATTGAAAAGTCAAATGGCGCTCCTTCCCTTCCAAGCTCTGCCATGCGCCCAAACAATGGTTTACACCCACATATGGGGTATCAGCGTACTCAGGACAAATTGCACAACATTTTTTGGAGTCCAATTTCTTCTCTTACCCTTGGGAAAATAAAAAATTGGGGGCGAAAAGATCATTTTTGTGAAAAAATATGATTTTTTTTTTACGGCTCTGCATTATAAACTTCTGTGAAGCACTTGGTAGGTCAAAGTGCTCACCACACATCAAGATAAGTTCCTTAGGGGGTCTACTTTCCAAAATGGTGTCACTTGTAGGGGGTTTCCACTGTTTAGGCACATCAGGGGCTCTCCAAACGCAACATGGCGTCCCATCTCAATTCCAGTCAATTTTGCATTGAAAAGTCAAATGGCGCTCCTTTCCTTCCGAGCTCTGCCATGCGCCCAAACAGTGGTTTACCCCCACATATGGGGTATCAGCGTACTCAGGACAAATTGTACAACAACTTTAGGGGTCCATTTTCTCCTGTTACCCTTGGTAAAATAAAACAAATTGGAGCTGAAATAAATTTTGTGTGAAAAAAAGTTAAATGTTCATTTTTATTTAAACATTCCAAAAATTCCTGTGAAACACCTGAAGGGTTAATAAACTTCTTGAATGTGGTTTTGAGCACCTTGAGGGGTGCAGTTTTTAGAATGGTGTCACACTTGGGTATTTTCTATCATATAGACCCCTCAAAATGACTTCAAATGAGATGTGGTCCCTAAAAAAAAATGGTGTTGTAAAAATGAGAAATTGCTGGTCAACTTTTAACCCTTATAACTCCGTCACAAAAAAAAAATTTGGTTCCAAAATTGTACTGATGTAAAGTAGACATGTGGGAAATGTTACTTATTAAGTATTTTGCGTGACATATGTCTGTGATTTAAGGGCATAAAAATTCAAAGTTGGAAAATTGCGAAATTTTCTAAATTTTCGCCAAATTTCCATTTATTTCACAAATAAACACAAGTTATATCGAATAAATTTTACCACTAGCATGAAGTACAATATGTCTCGAGAAAACAATGTCAGAATCGCCAAGATCCGTCAAAGCGTTCCAGAGTTATAGCCTCATAAAGGGACAGTGGTCAGAATTGTAAAAATTGGCCCGGTCATTAACGTGCAAACCACCCTTGGGGGTGAAGGGGTTAAAATACAGAGTGCGCAAAGCCAGACAACGGCCGTTTTGCACCTGTCGGGCGCTTTTACGGGTCAGTGAGTGAGCGATCATGGTGCAGGGGGAAGTAGGTGTTCGGTGCCAAGCTCCTCTTCCCATACACACCCCCCTACACCTGTGACGCTCCTCTCCTTGACAAAATACATAAAGTCATATTAAAAACAATGATGTTAACCAATCACTGAATACAATAATGCATCTTATCTATATTAAACAGCTTTTTCTATTATTATTCAAATAAATATGAGCCTTCCTTCTACTGTGGGGGTACTTAAGCGATTGAATAAACCTTACTGCCTTGTAACTCCCACTTATTCCAGCAGGGGGGATATATACGGGGATAGGACCAGATCAACACCTTACGCGATTACCTCTTCTAGGACACTCTGCTACTTTGACTTAGCATAAAGAACCGTTTACGGGCAGCTTTTTACACTACTTCAAATTAAACCCAACACAACAGAAATGGAGTAAGCATAGAATCTCACAAATCATTATAAAATACTCAATTTATTAAATAAATACCAAAGAACAATTCAGTCATATAAATATGGTACATAGAACACAGGAACAATCCAAGGAACAGACTAGTGGTACAGCAGGAAATTCATGGGAACACAGAAAGATAATTTATTATACCATGGTAGAAGCCCAGTATGTCTACCAGTGTACACAATGCAGGAGGCACAGCATGCCATCAAATGCATAGTCACATAGTGTCAATTGTAATGCGGCCAAACGCAGGGTACACCGGTGTAATTATAAATGCTTACCCATGGAGAGAAGTCAGTCCCTGGCACCCCTGACGCGCGTTTCGCGGTCCAGCTTTTTCGAAGGGGAGACCCCTTCAAATTACTACGTACAAATATTAATATGATTATCTGCTACCTCATAAAAATATTGACATATCGACTCTGTCATTGAACCCTAACGAGCCCATTGCCCTAGTCTGCATAATCCATCTTGCTTCCCTTTTTAGCAGCATGTTGTGCAAATCTCCCCCTCTTACGGGTAATGTCACTCTCTCAATCCCTGCAAACGTCAAAACATTGGGGTCTCCCCCATGTGTGTCACGAATATGACCAATCAATCTGGGTACCCCCTTGCCAGTGGCTACCGACTTGTAATGCTCACGGAACCGTACATGAAGGCAACATATAGTTTTTCCTATGTAAAACCGTCTGCAGGGACAGTACACTACATACACTACATACTCGGTCTTGCAAGATATGAATGCAGTTACTGTATGCCTAATGGGGCCTATAGTTAAAGTTTGTCCTGTAATATGGTACCTACAGTATGCACAATGCCCACATCGGTGGTTCCCCTTAGGAGCACTTTGTTCTAGCCAGTTACCTTTGTCTTTCGACACACGGTTACGGACCAAAACATCTTAGTCTTGTACTACGTCTAATGGATATTAATGGACCTCTAGATACAATTCCCGCTAGATCTTTGTCCTTTTCCAAAATATTCCAATTTTTTCGAATAGCGGCCCGTATCTGCTGGTCCATGGGACCGTACTGAAAGCAGAGCGTGAACCGTTTACCGCTGGGGCTCCCTACTTTCCATTCTCGACTAACTAAGGTTGTATTCGTTCTTTTCATAGCTTCTGGTAAAAATGTATGTGGGTACCCTCTTCTCTCAAACCTTTGGCATAACTCTGATGATTGTGACTCGAACCCCTCTTGTGTGTTGTTCACCCTGCGTACACATAAGAGTTGACTATATGGCAATGACTGTTTGGTGTGGGATGGGTGATAGCTATTATAATGCACGACTGAGTTAGATGCTATTGGTTTTCGATATAGTGCCGTGCACATGACCCCTTCTTTCACTTCTACTGTCACATCCAAGAAATCAAGTCGTGATTCCCCAAAAGAGGATGTGAAGGACATGTTCATCGTGTTATGGTTGAGGTGGGCAACGAACAGAGTAAAGCTTTCCTCTGGTCCGTCCCATATGAAGAACATGTCATCCACATATCTACAGTATAATTTAATATGCTTAAGAAATATGTTAATGGTTGAATACACATACTTCTCTTCAAAAAGGCCTAAGAATAAATTTGCAAATGTACATGCTGCCGGACTCCCCATGGCAGTCCCGGTTGTCTGAATATACCACAAATCCATAAATGTAAATGCCTTATGTGTCAGAATAAACCTTAATCCATCACAAATAGTGTTGAGCATTCCGATACTGCAAATATCGGGTATCGGCCGATATTCGCTGTATCTGAATTCTGATACCGAGTTCCGATATTTTTGCGTTATCGGAAATCGGAATCGGGATGCATATTCATGTAAAAAATAAAGAATAACAATAAAAAATATGGATATACTCACCCACCGATGTTCCCTGGCTCTCAGCGGTGCAACCGGCAGCCTCCGTTCCTAAGAATGCAGTGAGTGTAGGACCTGCGATGACGTCGCGGTCTTGTGATTGGTCGTGTGACCGTTCACATGACCGCGACGTTATCGAAGGTCCTTCACTCTGCATTCTTAGGAACGGAGGCAGACGCTTGCAGCGGTGACAGCCAGGGGCTGTCCGAGGGTGAGTATATCCATATTTTTTATTTTTATTCTTTATTTTTTACATGAATATGGATCCCAGGGCCTGAAGGAGAGTTTCCTCTCCTTCACACCCTGGGAACCATCCAGGATCAAGTATTGGTATCGGGTATCGGTATCGGCGATATCCGATATTTTTTGGATATCGGCCGATCCATTCCAATACCGATGCTTTCAAATATCGGAAGGTATCGCTCAACACTAATCACAAATAAAATCAATAAAAGTCTTACTTCGGTCTGTCGTATTTAATATATGTCTTACTGCTTCTACCCCTTCTTCCTGGGGAATTCGTGTGTACATATTGACCACGTCCACTGATGCCAGTGCAAAACCCAGTTGCCACTGAAATTGTTTAATATTTTTCAGAAATGCATCAGTGTCCTTTATGTATGATGGAATACTTGTCAGCATAGGTCGTAATAGCCAATCTATATACTGTGAAAGTGGTTCAGTTACCGACCCAATCGCGGACACTATTGGTCGTCCGGGCGGATCGGTTATCGATTTGTGTATCTTAGGGACATAGTACCAGTGCGGTACTCCGGCAGCAATTTCTCTGCCTTTCTCTGTGTGATAACACTTGATTCCACTGTTTGCCTCAAAAAGGATCGTAGTTCTCCCTTAAATTTTTGTGTAGGATCTCTTAATAATTTAGTATACGTACTTGTATCCGCCAATTGCCTATTGGCTTCCTTAACGTACATTACCTTAGGAATCAATACAGTTTTACCTCCTTTGTCTGCTTGTCTCACTATTGTATCCGACCAACTAGCTATTTCTTTTAATGCTTTCTTTTCAGAAAACGAAAGATTAGAAGGGGCCTTATGATAAACTAACGCCTCTACATCCTTGATTACTTGTGTCTCGAAGAGGTCTATTATATTACCCGTTGACACTGGGGGCATGTACCTTGAAGGCACACCTCCCGTGAATGGTTCTACCGGTTCTTTGTGCCCTGTATTATTATTCACTCCTTCATCAGTCAGGCTCAAAAAGAGCCTTGCATCCCCCCTGCTATCTGCCGATACTTGTTCTCCTACCCCCGCCAAAAAACCAAGTAGACCTATATTAACGGGTTGCTCCCCCTCCATAACTTCCGGTCTACCTTGGTTGGTGAGGAAAGCTTTATGTAAATGTATTTTTCTGACCGCTTTAAATAAGTCAATTTTAAAGTCCGTCAAGTTAAACTCATTGGGAATGCAGTAAGAGAGTCCTTTACTCAGCAAGGAGAGATGTCTTGAGTCCAGTTGGTGATCAGTCAAATTAAGTACGTGCTGGTCCGCCTCAAATTCTACCGTCTCTGCCTCCACGACACACTCTTTTTCTTGTGGCGTAATCCGTAACGGCTTTCTCCTTCCTCCTTGCCGCGTTCTCCTCCTAAAGGGAACCCAGATTCTGCAATATCAGCCGCAGGTACCCCTTCCATAGGACTCACTGGGGCTGATGCCCCTTCACTAAGACTTGAGTCCGACTCAGTCGTTAAATAGTCTTTTCTACGGTAATGCTTGTGTTTCTTATTCCTATTGCTCATCAGAATCGGGTTTTCTAGTCCTTTATTCTCCCCTCTTTGTTTTGTTCCAGGTGAATACTTGTCCTACCTCAAAATCATTTTTATCACGGATGAATTTATCTCGCTTCCATTGCTTAATATCGGCTTGTATCGGAATCATCTTACCTTCCAATTTTTTATTTAATTGTATCCATTGATTTTCTGCCAGCCTACTTATTAACTCATCTTGTGTTTTCCACATTTCGGTATTATCCTGTTCATAACTTTGCATGTTTGATTTTAATACCAGTTGTAACAAGTCCTGTGAACATTTAAGCATGATATTCTCCCATTCAGTTCTAAAAGTGGAATCGTTCGTGAAGTGTGAAACCTCCTTCCAAACCCTCAATCCTCGAGGGACTCTGCCACTGTCAACATAAGATCTGAGGGAATTATTTGTCCAGAATAATCTTATCTCCCTCTCGGTTAAGTTCATAAGTTTAAATTCAAGCGATTTGGTACTTAATGTCTGTATCTTGTCAGCTTGCTCGCACTCTTTAAAATAATTTATTACATCCTCCCGGCCGGCTTGTAAACTTGCTCTCACAGCCATAGCTTCCATCTCCAACCAGTCGTAAATTATGCACCTCTCTGATCTGGTTTGGTAACTGCAATCACGCTAGCAATCAGCTGCGAAATGGTGTGCTGGATCAAGTACATGCAAAACATCAATCTCATAGAGACACAGCTGACCGAACCACCGCTTCTTATAATAGCCGAGCCTGCTCACCTGCAGTAGAAGCTAGCTGCCGGATCACGGGTGCTGTAGCCAAAGACACATGCTGAACATTCCAATGGCGAAGAACAAAAAGGCAGCACTCACCGATCCTCTGAGTCAGGTAACTTTATTAGCTCACAGTAAAATCTTCACGGCCGGGGGTGTTTAAAATACAGAGTGCGCAAAGCCAGACGACGTCCGTTTCGCGCCTGTCGGGCGCTTCTACGGGTCAGTGAGTGAGCGATCATGGTGCAGGGGAAGTAGGTGTTTGGTGCCAAGCTCCTCCCATACACACCCCCCTACACCTGTGACGTTCCTCTCCTTGACAAAATACATAAAATCATATTAAAAACAATGATGTTAACCAATCGCTGAATACAATAATGCATCTTATCTATGTTAAACAGCTTTTTCTATTATTATTTAAATAAATACGAGCCTTCCTTCTACTGTGGAGGTACTTAAGCGATTGAATAAACCTTACTGCCTTGTAACTCCCACTTACTCCAGCAGGGGGGATATATATGGGGATAGGACCAGATCAACACCTTACGCGATTACCTCTTCTAGGACACTCTGCTACTTTGACTTAGCATAAAGGACCGTTTACGGGCAGCTTTTTACACTACTTCAAATTACTACGTACAAATATTAATATGATTATCCGCTGCCTCATAAAAATATTGACATATCGACTCTGTCATTAAACCCTAACAGGCCCATTGCCCTAGTCTGCATAATCCATCTTCCTTCCCTTTTTAGCAGCATGTTGTGCAAATCTCCCCCTCTTACAGGTAATGTCACTCTCTCAATCCCTGCAAACGTCAAAACATTGGGGTCTCCCGCATGTGTGTCACGAATATGACCAATCAATCTGGGTACCCCCTTGTCAGTGTCTACTGACTTGTAATGCTCACAGAACCGTACATGAAGGCAACGTATAGTTATTCCTATGTAAAACCGTCTGCAGGGACAGTACACTACATACACTACATACTCGGTCTTGCAAGATATGAATGCGGTTACTGTATGCCTAATGGGTCGGTGAGTGCTGCCTTTTTGTTCTTTGCCATTGGAATGTTCAGTATGTGTCTTCGGCTACAGCACCCGTGATCCGGCGGCTAGCTTCTACTGCAGGTGAGCAGGCTCGGCTATTATAAGAAGCGGTGGTGCGGTCAGCTGTGTCTCTATGAGATTGATATATATCTATATATATAATTGTCTAAGGGTTTTTCTGTCTGTCTGTCTGTCCTGGGAATCCCGCGTCTCTGATTGGTCGAGGCCTGGCGGCCAGCGACGGGCACAGCATGGCGACGATGATGTCATAAAGGTTGCCTCGACCAATCAGCGATGGGCACAGTCTGCCGCGAATTCGCCTCGACCAATCAGCGACGGGCACAGTATCGACGTAGATGTCATAATGGTTGCCATGGCGACGATGATGTCATAAAGGTTCCCTCGACCAATCAGCGACGGGCACAGTCTGCCGCGAATTCTGGAATCATCATTGTCCATATACTACGGGGACATGCATATTCTAGAATACCCGATGCGTTAGAATCGGGCCACAATCTAGTATATATACACTAGCTGAAGAGCCCGGCATTGCCCAGGCATAGTAACTAACTGTGGTTAGTTATAACAAATTACAATGATTATGTTGCATATAAAAACATTTCACATCATATACTCAACACTACAGATTTGCAACACAAATTAACTAAACGATTATCTAAGTATTGATAGTATTTTACTATCAATTTTGAGTATTTACTCATTCAATAGCCTTTTGGATAAACAACATTTATGGTTTTTCCTTCCGGGGCAAAGATGAACAGATTTTTGGCAGTTCCAACTCTTGAACAGGCCACGTAAAGTTGACCATGAGAAAAGCATGGAGATTGCAAATCGATCCTTACTACTTTCAAGGTCTGTCCCTGAGCCTTGCTAATGGACATTGCAAATGCCAGCCGAAGTGAGGCCTTTAAAATCAAAAGGCAAATCAGATGGAATGAGTAGAATTCTTGGAATAAAAACGCCCTCTCCTTTGGCACATCCTGTTGCTGAGCCGTGTATCTAATCGCATCCTGTGTGATACCATCTGCTGAGCTGTGTACCTAATCCTATCCTGTGTGATACTGTCTCCTGAGCTGTATACCTAATCCTATCCTGTGTGATACTGTCTCCTGAACTGTGTATCTAATCCTATCCTGTGTGTTACTGTCTGCTGAGCTGCGTATCTAATCATATCCTGTGTGATACTGACTGCTGAGCTATGTACAGTTGTGGCCAAAAGTATTGACACCCCTGCAATTCTGTCAGATAATACTCAGTTTCTTCCTGAAAATGATTTCAAACACAAATTCTTTGGTATTATTATCTTCATTTAATTTGTCTTAAATGAAAAAACACAAAAGAGAACAAAGCAAAAAGCAAAACATTGATCAGTTCACACAAAACTCCAAAAATGGGCCAGACAAAAGTATTGGCACCCTCAGCCTAATACTTGGTTGCACAACCTTTAGCCAAAATAACTGCGACCAACTGCTACCGGTAACCATCAATGAGTTTCTTACAATGCTCTGCGGGAATTTTAGACTATTCTTCTTTGGTAAACTGCTCCAGGTCCCTGATAATTGAAGGGTGCCTTCTCCAAACTGCCATTTTTATATCTCTCCACAGGTGTTCTATGGGATTCAGGTCTGGACTCATTGCTGGCCACCTTAGAAGTCTCCAGTGCTTTCTCTCAAACCATTTTCTAGTGCTTTTTGAAGTGTGTTTTGGGTCATTGTCCTGCTGGAAGACCCATGACCTCTGAGGGAAACCCAGCTTTCTCACACTGGACCCTACATTATGCTGCAAAATTTGTTGGTAGTCTTCTGACTTCATAATGCCATGCACACGGTCAAGCAGTCCAGTGCCAGAGGCAGCAAAGCAACCCCAAAATATCAGGGAACTTCCGCCATGTTTGACTGTAGGGACCGTGTTCTTTTCTTTGAATACCTCTTTTTTTCTCCTGTAAATTCTATGTTGATGCCTTTGCCCAAAGAGCTCTACTTTTGTCTCATCTGACCAGAAAACATTCTTCCAAAATGTTTTAGGCTTTTTCAGGTAAGTTTTGGTAAACTCCAGGCTGAATTTTTTATGTCTCGGGGTAAGAAGTGGGGTCTTCCTGGGTCTCCTACCATACAGTCCCTTTTCATTCAGACGCCGACGGATAGTACGGGTTGACACTGTTGTACCCTCGGACTGCAGGGCAGCTTGAACTTGTTTGGATGTTAGTCTAGGTTCTTTATCCAACATCCGCACAATCTTGCATTGAAATCTCTTGTCAATTTTTCTTTTCCGTCCACATCTAGGGAGGTTAGCCACAGTGCCATGGGCTTTAAACTTCTTCATGACACTGCGCACGGTAGACACAGGAACATTCAGGTCTTTGGAGATGGACTTGTAGCCTTGAGATTGCTCATGCTTCCTCACAATTTGGTTTCTCAAGTCCTCAGACAGTTCTTTGGTCTTCTTTCTTTTCTCCATGCTCAATGTGGTACACACAAGGACACAGGACAGAGGTTGAGTCAACTTTAGTCCATGTCAACTGGCTGCAAGTGTGATTTAGTTATTGCCAACACCTGTTAGGTGCCACAGGTAAGTTACAGGTGCTGTTAATTACACAAATTAGAGAAGCATCACATGATTTTTTGAACAGTGCCAATACTTTTGTCCACCTCTTTTTTATGTTTGGTGTGGAACTCTATTCAATTTGGCTTTAGGACAATTATTTTTGTGTTTTTTCATTTAAGACAAATTAAATGAAGATAATAATAACAAAGAATTTGTGTTTGCAATCATTTTCAGGAAGAAACTGAGTATTATCTGACAGAATTGCAGGGGTGTCAATACTTTTGTCCACAACTGTATCTAATCCTATTCTGTGTGATACTGTCTGCTGAGCCATGTATCTAATCCTGTCCTGTGTGTTACTGTCTGCTGAGTCGTGTATCTAATCCTATCATGTGTGATACAGTCTACTGAGCCATGTGTCTAATCCTATCCAGTGTGATACTGTCTGCTGAACTGTGTATCTAATCCTATCTTGCGTGATTCTGTGTGCTAAGCTGTGTATCTAATCCTATCCTGTATGATACATTCTGCTGAGCCGTGTATCTTAATCCCATCCCGTGTGATACTGTCTGCTGAGCCATTTATCTAATCCTATCCTGTGTGTTACTGTCTGCTGACGTGTATCTAATCCCATCCTGTGTGATAGTCTGCTGAGCCGTGTATCTAATCCTATCCTGTGTGATACTGTTTGCTGAGCAGTGTATCTAATCCTATCCTGTATGATACATTCTGCTGAGCCGTGTATCTTAATCGCATCCTGTGTGATAGTCTGCTGAGCCATGTATCTAATCCTATCCTGTGTGATAGTCTGCTGATCTGTGTACCTAGTCCTATCCTGTGTGACACTGACTGCTGAGCTGTGTATCTTAATCCTATCCTATGTGTTACTGTCTGCTGTGTTGTGTATCTAATCCTATCCTGTGTAATACTATCTGCTGAGCTGTGTATCTAATCCTATCCTGTGTGATACTGGGCTGTGTATCTAATCCTATCCTGTGTGATACAGTCCGCTGGGCCGTGTGTCTAATCCTTGTTAGATATTGGGCTCCCCCTGGGCTCCCTCTGCAGTCTGTGTCAGAGGGTGGGTGGTCTGGGTCGGCAAGGTAATAAATTGTTATTTCCAGCTTTACAGAAGGACAATAACACCATAGAAATGAGAATAGTAGGCCTCAGTTACCACAACTGTCTACAAGGAAAACTGTTGCTCATAGCAACCAATCACAGTTCAGCTTCTTATAAACAGCTCTGGTGAAATGAAAGATGCTTAGTGATTGGTTGCTATATGGAGTGGGCGTGGCTGATACACACACATGCTTAGTGATTGGTTGCTGATACATACACACACACACACACAGGTACACACGCATACACTCATTTATATATTCCAGAATTTGCGGCAAACTGTGCCCGTCGCTGATTGGTCAAGGCAACCTTTATGACATCATCGTCGCCATGGCAACCATTATGACATTTACGTCGATACTGTGCCCGTCGCTGATTGGTCGAGGCCCAGGCGGCCTCGACCAATCAGAGACGCGGGATTTCCAGGACAGACAGAAAAACCATTAGACAATTATAAATATAAATATATATCTAATATATAATTGCCTAGAATACTACTTCCTGCAATTTGTGCCAACTTCCGTGGCTTTGTCCGGAGCTAATGTCCGGAGCTAATGTCCGGAGCTAATGTCCGGAGATAAGTGACGTCACCAGTGTCCTACACCCAGGCAGAGCACAGGGGCCCCAGGCAGCATATGGGGCCCCAGGCAGAGCACAGTGGCCCCAGGCAGAACACAGGGGCCCCAGGCAGCATATGGGGCCCCAGGCAGAGCACAGTGGTCCCAGGCAGAGCACAGGGGCCCCAGGCAGCCTATGGGGTCCCAGGCAGAGCACAGTGGCCCCAGGCAGAGCACAGGGCCCCAGGCAGCATATGGGGCCCCAGGCAGAGCACAGGGGCCCCAGGCAGCATATGGGGCCCCAGGCAGAGCACAGTGGCCCCAGGCAGAGCACAGGGGCCCCAGGCAGAACATGGGGCCCCAGGCAGAGCACGGGGCCCCAGGCAGAGCACAGGGGCCCCAGGCAGCATATGGGGCTCCAGGCAGAGCACAGGGGCCCCAGGCAGCATATGGGGCCCCAGGCAGAGCACAGTGGCCCCAGGCAGCATATGGGGCCCCAGGCAGAGCACAGTGGCCCCAGGCAGAGCACAGGGGCCCCAGGCAGAACATGGGGCCCCAGGCAGAGCACAGGGGCCCCAGGCAGAGCACAGGGGCCCCAGGCAGCATATGGGGCCCCAGGCAGAGCACAGGGGCCCCAGGCAGCATATGGGGCCCCAGGCAGAGCACAGTGGCCCCAGGCAGAGCACAGGGGCCCCAGGCAGCATATGGGGCCCCAGGCAGAGCACAGTGGTCCCAGGCAGAGCACAGGGGCCCCAGGCAGCATATGGGGCCCCAGGCAGAGCACAGTGGCCCCAGGCAGAACATGGGGCCCCAGGCAGAGCACAGTGGCCCCAGGCAGAGCACAGGGGCCCCAGGCAGAACATGGGGCCCCAGGCAGAGCACAGGGGCCCCAGGCAGAGCACAGGGGCCCCAGGCAGCATATGGGGCCCCAGGCAGAGCACAGGGGCCCCAGGCAGCATATGGGGCCCCAGGCAGAGCACAGTGGCCCCAGGCAGAGCACAGGGGCCCCAGGCAGCATATGGGGCCCCAGGCAGAGCACAGTGGTCCCAGGCAGAGCACAGGGGCCCCAGGCAGCCTATGGGGCCCCAGGCAGAGCACAGTGGCCCCAGGCAGAACATGGGGCCCCAGGCAGAGCACAGGGGCCCCAGGCAGAGCACAGGGGCCCCAGGCAGCATATGGGGCCCCAGGCAGAGCACAGTGGTCCCAGGTAGAGCACAGGGGCCCCAGGCAGCCTATGGGGCCCCAGGCAGAGCTCAGGGGCCCCAGGCAGCATATGGGGCCCCAGGCAGAGCACAGGGGCCCCAGGCAGCATATGGGGCCCCAGGCAGAGCACAGTGGCCCCAGGCAGAGCACAGGTGCCCCAGGCAGCATATGGGGCCCCAGGCAGAGCACAGGGGCCCCAGGCAGAGCACAGGTGCCCCAGGCAGCATATGGGGCCCCAGGCAGAGCACAGTGGTCCCAGGCAGAGCACTGGGGCCCCAGGCAGCCTATGGGGCCCCAGGCAGAGCACAGGGGCCCCAGGCAGCATATGGGGCCCCAGGCAGAGCACAGGGGCCCCAGGCAGCATATAGGGCCCCAGGCAGAGCACAGTGGCCCCAGGCAGAGCACAGGGGCCCCAGGCAGAACATGGGGCCCCAGGCAGAGCACAGGGGCCCCAGGCAGAGCACAGGGGCCCCAGGCAGCATATGGGGTTTCAGGCAGAGCACAGGGGCCCCAGGCAGAGCACAGGGGCCCCAGGCAGCATATGGGGCCCCAGGCAGAGCACAGGGGCCCCAGGCAGCATATGGGGCCCCCGGCAGAGCACAGTGGCCCCAGGCAGAGCACAGGGGCCCCAGGCAGAACATGGGACCCCAGGCAGAGCACAGGGGCCCCAGGCAGAGCACAGGGGCCCCAGGCAGCATATGGGGCCCCAGGCAGAGCACAGGGGCCCCAGGCAGCATATGGGGCCCCAGGCAGAGCACAGTGGCCCCAGGCAGCATATGGGGCCCCAGGCAGAGCACAGTGGTCCCAGGCAGAGCACAGGGGCCCCAGGCAGCTTATGGGGCCCCAGGCAGAGCACAGTGGCCCCAGGCAGAACATGGGGCCCCAGGCAGAGCACAGTGGCCCCAGGCAGAGCACAGGGGCCCCAGGCAGCATATGGGGCCCCAGGCAGAGCACAGTGGCCCCAGGCAGAGCACAGGGGCCCCAGGCAGCATATGGGGCCCCAGGCAGAGCACAGTGGTCCCAGGCAGAGCACAGGGGCCCCAGGCAGCCTATGGGGCCCCAGGCAGAGCACAGTGGCCCCAGGCAGAACATGGGGCCCCAGGCAGAGCACAGGGGCCCCAGGCAGAGCACAGGGGCCCCAGGCAGAGCACAGTGGTCCCAGGTAGAGCACAGGGGCCCCAGGCAGAGCTCAGGGGCCCCAGGCAGCATATGGGGCCCCAGGCAGAGCACAGGGGCCCCAGGCAGCATATGGGGCCCCAGGCAGAGCACAGTGGCCCCAGGCAGAGCACAGGTGCCCCAGGCAGCATATGGGGCCCCAGGCAGAGCACAGTGGTCCCAGGCAGAGCACTGGGGCCCCAGGCAGCCTATGGGGCCCCAGGCAGAGCACAGGGGCCCCAGGCAGCATATGGGGCCCCAGGCAGAGCACAGGGGCCCCAGGCAGCATATGGGGCCCCAGGCAGAGCACAGTGGCCCAAGGCAGAGCACAGGGGCCCCAGGCAGAACATGGGGCCCCAGGCAGAGCACAGGGGCCCCAGGCAGAGCACAGGGGTCCCAGGCAGCATATGGGGCTCCAGGCAGAGCACAGGGGCCCCAGGCAGAGCACAGGGGCCCCAGGCAGCATATGGGGCCCCAGGCAGAGCACAGGGGCCCCAGGCAGCATATGGGGCCCCCGGCAGAGCACAGTGGCCCCAGGCAGAGCACAGGGGCCCCAGGCAGAACATGGGGCCCCAGGCAGAGCACAGGGGCCCCAGGCAGAGCACAGGGGCCCCAGGCAGCATATGGGGCCCCAGGCAGAGCACAGGGGCCCCAGGCAGCATATGGGGCCCCAGGCAGAGCACAGTGGCCCCAGGCAGCATATGGGGCCCCAGGCAGAGCACAGTGGCCCCAGGCAGAGCACAGGGGCCCCAGGCAGCATATGGGGCCCCAGGCAGAGCACAGTGGTCCCAGGCAGAGCACAGGGGCCCCAGGCAGCTTATGGGGCCCCAGGCAGAGCACAGTGGCCCCAGGCAGAACATGGGGCCCCAGGCAGAGCACAGGGGCCCCAGGCAGAGCACAGGGGCCCCAGGCAGCATATGGGGCCCCAGGCAGAGCACAGGGGCCCCAGGCAGCATATGGGGCCCCAGGCAGAGCACAGTGGCCCCAGGCAGAGCACAGGGGCCCCAGGCAGCATATGGGGCCCCAGGCAGAGCACAGTGGTCCCAGGCAGAGCACAGGGGCCCCAGGCAGCCTATGGGGCCCCAGGCAGAGCACAGTGGCCCCAGGCAGAACATGGGGCCCCAGGCAGAGCACAGGGGCCCCAGGCAGAGCACAGGGGCCCCAGGCAGCATATGGGGCCCCAGGCAGAGCACAGTGGTCCCAGGTAGAGCACAGGGGCCCCAGGCAGCCTATGGGGCCCCAGGCAGAGCACAGGGGCCCCAGGCAGCATATGGGGCCCCAGGCAGAGCACAGGGGCCCCCCCAGGCAGCATATGGGGCCCCAGGCAGAGCACAGTGGCCCCAGGCAGAGCACAGGGGCCCCAGGCAGAACATGGGGCCCCAGGCAGAGCACAGGGGCCCCAGGCAGATCACAGGGGCCCCAGGCAGCATATGGGGCCCCAGGCAGAGCACAGGGGCCCCAGGCAGCATATGGGGCCCCAGGCAGAGCACAGCGATATTTTGGACCACTGTGCGGTGTTTCAGACCCCCTGTGTGATGTCTGGGGCCCTGTTCTTAAGTATATTAAAGATTAAAGTAACGTATATTAAAGTATATTATAGATCAAATTTGACACGTTTATGAGCACCATTGAGTGATATACTCAAGAATGACATAATTTTTCAACATTTTATGGTTTCAAACTGTAAACACTCAGAGTTTTTTTTACTTCAACCAGAAAACCTTAACGGTTCATAAAAAACTTGACTGTTCAGGATATGATAAAAGTCATAGTATTCTGAATCTTTAACTTATAAAGATACCTTTACATGGGGTGATTATTGGTTCCAGAGAGGCTTTCGGCCGATAATCGTACACATGGCTGGTGACAGGACAATACAATATAAACGTTCAAAGGTAAACACTGATAACATTAAAATCTAATATATAATTGCCTAGAATACTACTTCCGGCAATTTGTGCCAACTTCTGTGGCTTTGTCCGGAGATAATGTCCGGAGATAAGTGACGTCACCAGCGTCCTACACCCGCTCAGGGTGGACAAAGATATATGCCTTCGTGGTGCGCGGCACTTTTCTGATTGGTTGCCGCCTGCCGCGAGCGACCAATCAGAAATGTGCCGTACTGTCAAGAATTGTCAAGAGCTGGTGAGTGCAGCCATTTTTTGTTCTTTTTTACTATTATTTATTAATTGTATTATTCTTACATTTGAATAAATAAAGTATATATGGATTCTAGACTCCCGATTCTTTAGAATCGGGCTGCCATCTAGTATATATATATATATATATATATATACTAGACTGTGGCCCGATTCTAATGCATCGGGTATTCTACAATATGCATGTCCCCGTAGTATATGGACAATGATGATTCCAGAATTCGCGGCAGACTGTGCCCGTCTCTGATTGGTCGAGGCAACCTTTATGACATCATCGTCGTCATGGCAACCACAGTAGCGTTGATGGTTTTTGCCACTGCACTTGTGGACACTTTCAAAGTTTTCCCAATTTTTCGGACTGACTGACCTTCCTTTCTTAAAGTAATGATGGCCACTCGTTTTTCTTTACTTAGCTGCTTTTTTCTTGCCATAATACAAATTCTAGCTGTCTATTCAGTAGGACTATCAGCTGTGTATCCACCAGACTTCTGCTCAACACAACTGATGGTCCTAACCCCATTTATAAGGTAAGAAATCCCACTTATTAAGCCTGCAAGTGCACACCTGTGAAGTGAAAATCATTCCCGGTGACTACCTCTTGAAGCTCATCAAGAGAATGCCAAGAGTGTGCAAAGCAGTCATCAAAACAAAAGGTGGCTACTTTGAAGAACCTAGAATATAAGACATAATTTCAGTTGTTTCACACTTTTTTGGTAAGTATACAATCCCATATGTGTTAATTCATAGTTTTGATGCCTTCAGTGTGAATTTACAATTTTCATAGTCAGGAAAATACCGAAAAATCTTTAAATGAGACTGTGTGTCCAAACTTTTGGTCTGTATTGTGTATATATATATATATATATATATATATATATATATACTAGACTGTGGACCGATTCTAACGCATCGGGTATTCTAGAATATGCATGTCCCCGTAGTATATGGACAATGATGATTCCAGAATTCGCGGCAGACTGTGCCCATCGCTGATTGGTCGAGGCAACCTTTATGACATCATCATCGCCATGGCAACCATTATGACATCTACGTCGATACTGTGCCCGTCGCTGATTGGTCGAGGCGAATTCGCGGCAGACTGTGCCCGTCGCTGATTGGTCGAGGCAACCTTTATGACATCATCGTCGCCATGCTGTGCCCGTCGCTGATTGGTCGAGGCCTGGCGGCCTCGACCAATCAGAGACGCGGGATTTCCAGGACAGACAGACAGACAGAAAAACCCTTAGACAATTATATATATATATATAGATACACACACACACATATATATATATAACACCACCACCCTGTTTGTATATTAAACACATGAGGTAAAGAGTTTTTTCTTCCAAATATTTATTTATACAAAACAATTTATTTACATAAAAATTAGAGTACCACAAACCAAGCAGGTTTCAAGGAGACATATAACCAGGTATGTAACATTATCAAAATTATATAGATATAAGAACCACCATATGGCAATTGATCAGATATGTCTCTATATATATGCTTTGGGGATTAATATATTATTATGAAGATCAGGAACCTAACTTTCTGGGGAGGAAGATGGACTCCGAAGGATTCTATGAAAAATTATTGAGCACAAGATGGAAGAAAATTATTTATTTATTTTTATATATTTATTATTAATATTTTGATATGATATATATTATATATTGATATATATTTATATGTATGCTATTTTGTCTGCACATTGCACTATGCTATTATATCAGGTGATTAAGCTTTTCATTTGATATTAAGACACATATTTATATATAGTATTATATCGTTCACATTATTCTTTATTTATATATTTATATCAGTTTAATTGATATTTTTATATCATTAATACATGATTTTTTATATTTTATATATATATATTCCATATAAATATGTTATGTTGCAACACATATTGCACTATGATATATATTATATAGGTAATGTTTATAGCACTTATATATCTTATTATCTAATGCACTATAAAATACACTATAATAGTAATATTTATAATATTCACTAGTTTTTTCTTATTTATCATTTTTTATAAAATATTAATTTTCACACACACTGGCACTATGATATATATTTATTATGGATCTTGATGTGGTTATATTGTATGTGTTGCATACGTTTAAGTATAATTTTATATTTTTAGAATGATGTTGTTGATTATAGTTATATTGTATTCATTGTGCCCAAGTTGTTTCATGGGTTGGCGAGCTATTATAATGTGATGGCCTCTAATAGGTTGTGGCTGTTATTATAAGTTTTTTATACATTTATTATTCGGTGTTCAAGGGCATTTATTTACTGTTCTGTCCGTATGCGGTTGCCAATAATGCCCCTTACTTTATATGTTGTCCCTTTATATATATATTAATTGGGGTTCAAGGGTATTTATTCACTGCTTTGCCCGTATGCGGCTATTAATAGTCTCATTCACCTGATATGGCTTGAGTCGTATTGGCTGCTAATTCCCCTTACTCTATATGTTGTCCCTTTATATATATATTAATCGGGGCTCAAGGGTATTTATTTATTGCTTTGCCCGTATGCGGCTGTTAATAGTTTTATTCATCTTATATGGCCTGAGTCTTCCCCCTTTTGATATGTACGCAGCCAGTGCGCATGCTCGGATACTTCCATGCCCGGATCTTCTCAATGCGCTCACGTGGTGCGCGAGCGTCTCCCGCTGCCAAGCAGCGGTTGACAGCTTGCGTCTCAGGAGCGCAGGAGGAAGTATCCCCATATGGGGCGGGATAGTACTGGCGCATGCGCCGCACATTGGCTGATGTCATCCGCATCTCTTCCATCCTATTGGATAATCCCCATATATATACGGATATGAGCTCAGTACTTAGCCACGCCTCCTGAAGAAGAGAAGCAAGCGAAACGCGCGTCGGGGCGGCAGGTGGAGACACCAGGCTTTATTCATTTAATAAGTAAGTTTTCGCTGACTTAGGTCCTTTAATTTTGGGTTAAATATACTATCTTTGTTTCTGGTAGGACTGTTGGCTACGGCACTTGCCCTTTTTTTCTTTGAAATCTTAACACCGGTCCTAATGATTAACACAGGAAAAATGGGCATTTTGTATTTAAGCGGTCCTTAGTCAGTGTTGCTTGCTTTTACCTGGAGAGTCTGTTACCCTTTTGTTATTATATATAATACTTAGTAAAAATACAATATAATATACGGGTTTATATGACATCTACTATGGTGGTTCTTATATCTATATAATTTTGATAATGTTACATACCTGGTTATATGTCTCCTTGAAACCTGCTTGGTTTGTGGTACTCTAATTTTTATGTAAATAAATTGTTTTGTATAAATAAATATTTGGAAGAAAAAACTCTTTACCTCATGTGTTTAATATACAAACGGGGTGGTGGTGTTATGATTAGTATAGAGTTATATTATAATTGATCCGGTAGTGTCTAATTGCTTGGCTTCTGTTTTATAACAGTTTTTGGATCTTGCAGAATGGATATTAAGGCTAGAGAAAAAGTCTGGCTGGATAAAGCTACTGATTTATTTAAACAGAGTACCACTACCAATTTTAATGTTACCCATAATGACAATAAGGAACTAATGAATAAATATAAAAACGTCTATAATAAAAAATTGAGAATTTGGTGGACCAAAACTACCCTGAATAACTATATACAACAGGGCATTATTCCACGTGGACTCAGAATTCAGCTGTATCCAACATTTGGATTAGATGACATAGAACTAACTGCTAAATGGATTAATGCAGCCTCTTCATGCTCCCTATCGTTCATGGAGATCATCAATGCTAAAAATACAACATTATTGGAAGAATTGGATGTAGAATTAAATCAGATACATAAAGAATTGACATCAAAATTAACAGCAGATGAGCTCAACAAATTTACCCAAGATTTTAATGTGCAAATAGAAAAATGGGAGCAGCAAATTAGTACGGCTAAAATGAAGAAATATATGCGTGATAAACAGGACTTTGAGCAGAAGAAGATTTTCCGCTGGCAAAATAAATCTTTTGGGAATGGAAATCCTGGGTCCCAAGATCGAAGTATGTCTGTTTCTTCGATGTCATCATTATCCAGTAGTACTCCTTCTATTCAGGAACAAGAATATCGTAGTCAGAGATATATGAAAACCCGTTTTGGTGGAAGAGGTGGCCACCAAGGGAGACGTGGATCCAACTATGGTAATAAGAGGAATGACCAATTTAAGGTAATAAATTTATCATCCCATGTTCTCTCTGATGACCACCTGTCTCTACTGCAAAAGGGTCTAACTTTTTCTCCCCCTCAATCTCTAGACCTTTTCACAACCGTAAAAGATGTCCATTTATTTGCACGAAAACTTATTTTAAAAAGATATCATGAAAAAAATAATATGGGATTGGCATTGAGTCCTGTGGAGGAATCTGAAGTATTAACAATTCTTGAATCTTTGGCTGAAGAAGGGGATCAGCAGAATGCGGTGAGCAAATTTCCTAATTTTTTGTTTAACAAATCAAAAAAATTTCCAAACATCAATAATTGCCCAGCGGTAGAGATATTTGTAAAAATGGTTACGAATGATTTGGAAAATATCAATCACAAATGTTACAATAGACCTTCTGACATAAAAGAGAGGAAAATTATTCAGGAATTACAAGGGTGGAAGGATGTAACTTTTAAAATGGCCGATAAAGGTGGTAATTTGGTCATCTGGCCTAACCACCTATATGAGAAACAGGCCTTTAAATTGCTTCATGATGTCAAATGCTATAGAAAATTATCTTACACTCCCTTACAAGAATTTCAGCAGGAGTTGATTGACATCATGATGGAAGCATATGGTAATGGAATTATTCCTAAAAAACTGTTGGAATCAATTGAAATATTAAAACCAAAATTACCGACCTTTTACCTACTTCCGAAATTGCACAAGAACTCGAGTGATCCACCCGGCCGACCTATAGTGTCCGGTAATGAAGGTCTTAATGAATTAGCTTGTAAGATCATTGATTACTATTTGAAGCCTTTAGTCTCATGCCTACCCTCGCACATTTTGGATACAACAGCTGCGCTAAGGAGACTGGATCAACTCCATTTGGATGATCACATGATTCTAGTCACAGCCGACGTCGAGGCGTTGTACACGTCGATTAGGCATTCTCAGGGATTAGCGGCAGTGTCTTGGTTTCTGCATAATAGCAATTTAGATAATGAATTGGTGAAATTTATTTTGGTACTTTTAGAATTTGTGCTCACACACAATTGTTTTACCTTTAAAGAACAGGTGTTCCTCCAATTACAGGGGACTGCTATGGGGGCGGCTTGTGCCCCCTCATATGCTAACTTATTTTTAGGCCTCTGGGAGAGGGACATCTTCCAGTGCTCTTCCATTCCAGGTATGGAGAAAATCCATAACTGGATAAGATATATTGATGACATTATGTTTGTTTGGGAGGGCACTGAGGAAGAATTAAACAATCTGATGAGATATATCAATAACAACGACCTAAATATACATTTAACGTATTCTTTTGGTCGCAAAGTTACATTTTTGGATATTGATATATCTGTTAATGATGATGGTACTATCTTTACAACTATTTTTAGAAAACCAACATCCACCAATTCTTTGCTACATGCAGAATCATCTCACTTGCCCTCCACTATTAGATCCATTCCAGTGGGTCAATACTTGAGAGCTAAAAGGATTTGCTCTACCGAACAGGCATTCCAAACTCAAGCAGCTGATCTCTATTCTAGGTTTCGAGAAAGGGGATATGGACATCGACCCATTCGTCATGCCTACAATAGAGCACAGAAGGTCACAAGAAATCAACTTCTTTATGCCAATAAGGATAAGAGCTCAAAATCAAACCAAGTACGGCTGATTACCACGTATAATGGCCAATGGAATGAATTGATAAAAATCATACATAATCGTTGGGCCATCTTATTGGCCGATCCAATTTTGAAGAGAACTTTGACTTCCAAACCCCTCATAACCGCTAAAAGGTCAAAAAATTTATCTGATCTACTTGTAAAGAGCCATTATGCCCCAAAGAAATCTATTCAGATGAATATGTTTGGTGAAGTGCAAGGTTTCTTTCCATGTAAAAGATGCAAAGCCTGCGCAAATACAGTCAAAAGTAAGGAATTTCATAATTTTGATAATACTCGTACTTTTTCCATTAGGAAATACCTCACTTGTACATCAGAGGGAGTAATCTATGTGGCGTCCTGCCCCTGTAAAAAACTTTATCTGGGCATGACCACATGTGAACTTCGCATCAGGATACGCGAACACATACGCGATATAGAAAAGTCAAAAGAAGCCAAGGACAATGAACATTTAAAAACGCTCGCCAGACATTTCCATGCTGTACACAACTCTGATGCCAGTAATCTTCGTTTTATGGCAATTGATCAGGTAACACTGGGTATTAGGGGAGGGAATTTATTTAGAGTTCTTTCACAAATAGAAAGTCGTTGGATTTTTAGGCTGAATACATTGGTCCCATTTGGATTAAATGAGAGTCATGGATTTGGATCCTATCTTTGAATTGTTGATTATGGGTAAATTTATCTTATTCGCGTTGTTCTGAGTTTTGTTTTATCTGTTTTTAAATGTGTGTATTGATTTATTTTTATTGTATATATTTTTAGATATGTCTCTATATATATGCTTTGGGGATTAATATATTATTATGAAGATCAGGAACCTAACTTTCTGGGGAGGAAGATGGACTCCGAAGGATTCTATGAAAAATTATTGAGCACAAGATGGAAGAAAATTATTTATTTATTTTTATATATTTATTATTAATATTTTGATATGATATATATTATATATTGATATATATTTATATGTATGCTATTTTGTCTGCACATTGCACTATGCTATTATATCAGGTGATTAAGCTTTTCATTTGATATTAAGACACATATTTATATATAGTATTATATCGTTCACATTATTCTTTATTTATATATTTATATCAGTTTAATTGATATTTTTATATCATTAATACATGATTTTTTATATTTTATATATATATATTCCATATAAATATGTTATGTTGCAACACATATTGCACTATGATATATATTATATAGGTAATGTTTATAGCACTTATATATCTTATTATCTAATGCACTATAAAATACACTATAATAGTAATATTTATAATATTCACTAGTTTTTTCTTATTTATCATTTTTTATAAAATATTAATTTTCACACACACTGGCACTATGATATATATTTATTATGGATCTTGATGTGGTTATATTGTATGTGTTGCATACGTATAAGTATAATTTTATATTTTTAGAATGATGTTGTTGATTATAGTTATATTGTATTCATTGTGCCCAAGTTGTTTCATGGGTTGGCGAGCTATTATAATGTGATGGCCTCTAATAGGTTGTGGCTGTTATTATAAGTTTTTTATACATTTATTATTCGGTGTTCAAGGGCATTTATTTACTGTTCTGTCCGTATGCGGTTGCCAATAATGCCCCTTACTTTATATGTTGTCCCTTTATATATATATTAATTGGGGTTCAAGGGTATTTATTCACTGCTTTGCCCGTATGCGGCTATTAATAGTCTCATTCACCTGATATGGCTTGAGTCGTATTGGCTGCTAATTCCCCTTACTCTATATGTTGTCCCTTTATATATATATTAATCGGGGCTCAAGGGTATTTATTTATTGCTTTGCCCGTATGCGGCTGTTAATAGTTTTATTCATCTTATATGGCCTGAGTCTTCCCCCTTTTGATATGTACGCAGCCAGTGCGCATGCTCGGATACTTCCATGCCCGGATCTTCTCAATGCGCTCATGTGGTGCGCGAGCGTCTCCCGCTGCCAAGCAGCGGTTGACAGCTTGCGTCTCAGGAGCGCAGGAGGAAGTATCCCCATATGGGGCGGGATAGTACTGGCGCATGCGCCGCACATTGGCTGATGTCATCCGCATCTCTTCCATCCTATTGGATAATCCCCATATATATACGGATATGAGCTCAGTACTTAGCCACGCCTCCTGAAGAAGAGAAGCAAGCGAAACGCGCGTCGGGGCGGCAGGTGGAGACACCAGGCTTTATTCATTTAATAAGTAAGTTTTCGCTGACTTAGGTCCTTTAATTTTGGGTTAAATATACTATCTTTGTTTCTGGTAGGACTGTTGGCTACGGCACTTGCCCTTTTTTTCTTTGAAATCTTAACACCGGTCCTAATGATTAACACAGGACAAATGGGCATTTTGTATTTAAGCGGTCCTTAGTCAGTGTTGCTTGCTTTTACCTGGAGAGTCTGTTACCCTTTTGTTATTATATATAATACTTAGTAAAAATACAATATAATATACGGGTTTATATGACATCTACTATGGTGGTTCTTATATCTATATAATTTTGATAATGTTACATACCTGGTTATATGTCTCCTTGAAACCTGCTTGGTTTGTGGTACTCTAATTTTTATGTAAATAAATTGTTTTGTATAAATAAATATTTGGAAGAAAAAACTCTTTACCTCATGTGTTTAATATACAAACAGGGTGGTGGTGTTATGATTAGTATAGAGTTATATTATAATTGATCCGGTAGTGTCTAACATATATATATATATATACTAGATTGTGGCCCGATTCTAACGCATGAACATGCATGTCCCCGTAGTATATGGACAATGATGATTCCAGAATTTGCGGCAGACTGTGCCCGTCGCTGATTGGTCGAGGCAACCTTTATGACATCATCGTCGCCATGGCAACCATTATGACATCTACATGGATACTGTGCCCGTCGCTGATTGGTCGAGGCCTGGCGGCCTTGACCAATCAGAGACGCGGGATTTCCAGGACAGACAGAAAAACCCTTAGACAATTATATATATATACCCCAAGCGTGATACCATTTTAAAAACCGTACACCCTGACATATTTTAAACTGCTGTCAGGTAGATTATTAACCCTTCAGGTCAGTGGCGTAACTACAAAGTTATGGGCCCCGATGCGAACTTCCAAATGGGGCCCCCCCGCCATAAAATTCAATGTAACCCCCATAGAATACAATGCAGCCCCCATCATAGTATAATGCAGCCCCTCCATTCAGGGGCAGTGAGAAAGACACGAGCAAATGGTGACGAGGGGGCAGGGGAGAGGGCACAAGGGGGCAAGGAAGACAGACACATGGGGGCTAGGAGGCAGGGGAGAAGGTTACAAGGGGACTAGTGGGCAAGGGAGACTGACACAAGGGGACAATGGAGACTGACACAAGGGGCACACGGGGACAAGTGGGCAAGGGAGACTGACACAAAGGGCACACGGGGACTAGTGGACAAGGGAGACTGGCACACGGGGACACAGGGACTAGTGGGCAAGGGAGACTGACACACGGGGAATAGTGGGCAAGGGAGACTGATACAAGGGGACTAGTGGGCAATGGAGACTGACACAAGGGGACACACGGGGACAAGGGACAAGCACAAGGGGACAAGGGAGACAGGCACAAGGGGACACACAGGGACTAGTGGGCAAGAGACCGACACAAGGGGACAAGGGATACAAGCACAAGGGGACACACAGGGACAAGTGGGAAAGGGAGACTGACACACAGGGACTAGTGGGCAAAGGAGACTGACACAAGCACAAGGGGACATAGGAGACAGGCACATGGGGACACACAGTGACTAATGGGCAAGGGAGACTGGCACATGAGGACACAAGCATAAGGGAGACAGGCTCAAGGGGACACACGGCCCCCTGACCTGCCAGAGCCGCTTGCAGCTGCGACCGTGGTAGTTACGCTGCTGCCTCACACACACACATACTACAGATATCACACACACACTACAGATATCACACACACACACACATCATACTACAGATATCACACACACATCAGTTATCACACACACACACACATATACTACAGATATCACACACATACTACAGATCTCACACACACACACACACACACTACAGATATCACACACATCATATTACAGATATCACACACACACTACAGATATCACACACACACACACACACAGACATACTACAGATATCACACACACACTACAGATATCACACACACACATTATACTACAGATATCACACACACATACTACAGTTATCACACACACACACTACAGATATCACACACACACACACACACATACTACAGATATCACACACACACACACACACATACTACAGATATCACACACACACACACACACACACACACACACACACACACACACACACACACCAGCTCATATACACAACTCACAATCTCCTCTCTGGTACAGGGGTGGCTAATGTAAACCGGCTGCAGCTCCTCAGCTTCTCCTGACTAAAGCGGCTCTGTCCCGCACCTCCCCCCTGCTCTCGCCTTCTGTCCCGGGGTTATTTTGGCTTTCTCTTAAATACGATCTCATTCAGACGTACATGAGATGTATGAGGGGGGAAAAATACAGACTGAGAAGCTGTCTCATCATGATGACTGGAGCTGCTTCCTGTCTCTCACGTGCCCCGGCTGCCCCCTTCCCCTAGATACACCTCGGACTGTTGCCGTGCAGGAGGAATCTCCTGCACTGCAACATGGTGTTGGGTGCCAGCACAGCCCGCACAGTGGTCTATCCAGCACAGCTCGCACAGTGGTCTATCCAGCACAGCCCGCACAGTGGTCTATCCAGCACAGCCCGCACAGTGGTCTATCCAGCACAGCCCGCACAGTGGTCTATCCAGCACAGCCCGCACAGTGGTATATCCAGCACAGCCCGCACAGTGGTATATACAGCACAGCCCGCATCTCTCGCCCCCCCCCACTCTCCTTACCTTTCCTCTTGCCAGCGTTGCTTCCTGCTCCAGTCTCAGGCTCGGCTGCAGTCTGCCCAGGATCGCGCACCCGCAGTGTCAGAGGCAGAGCGCGGAATGATGGGAGAGGGAGCGTCTGTAGACGCTCTCTCCTCCGTCATTGCATTCAACTCTACCGGAGTCATAGACGCCGGTATAGTTGAATGCGACAGCAGGGGGGGTGAGTCGACAGCGGCGGGGGGAGGCGGATCGAGCGGCCCATGACTGGCACCGGCTCTTCTGGCATTGGCCAGTCCGGCCCTGCTCTGACCTGCCGGCCCCGGGCCCCTGACCTGCTGGGCCCGGTTGCAATGGCGATCGCTGCAACCGTGGTAGTTACGCCCCTGTCCATACTGTACAATGGCCACACATAGTGCTCCATACTGTACAATGGCCACACATAGTGCTCCATACTGTACAATGGCCACACATAGTGCTCCATACTGTACAATGGCCACACATAGTGCTCCATACTGTACAATGGCCACACATGATATTGCCTACAGTATAATGGCCACACAGTTACTCCTACACATGCGGCTCCCCTCCGTACACCTCGTACACACACGGCTACGCTCCGTACACCTCGTACACACACGGCTACGCTCCGTACACCTCGTACACACACGGCTACGCTCCGTACACCTCGTACACACACGGCTCCGCTCCGTACACCTCGTACACACACGGCTCCGCTCCGTACACCTCGTACACACACGGCTCCGCTCCGTACACCTCGTACACACACGGCTCCGCTCCGTACACCTCGTACACACACGGCTCCGCTCCGTACACCTCGTACACACACGGCTCCGCTCCGTACACCTCGTACACACACGGCTCCGCTCCGTACACCTCGTACACACACGGCTCCGCTCCGTACACCTCGTACACACACGGCTCCGCTCCGTACACCTCGTACACACACGGCTCCGCTCCGTACACCTCGTACACACACGGCTCCCCTCCGTACACCTCGTACACACACGGCTACGCTCCGTACACCTCGTACACACACGGCTACGCTCCGTACACCTCGTACACACACGGCTCCGCTCCGTACACCTCGTACACACACGGCTCCGCTCCGTACACCTCGTACACACACGGCTCCGCTCCGTACACCTCGTACACACACGGCTCCGCTCCGTACACCTCGTACACACACGGCTCCGCTCCGTACACCTCGTACACACACGGCTCCGCTCCGTACACCTCGTACACACACGGCTCCGCTCTGTACACCTCATACACACACTGCTCTGCTACATCCACACAAACCCCTCCTGACCTCACACAAAAGCTTACCCTCCAGCATGATGACGACCAGCACTGCACTACTGTCCTGCACTACACGGAAGCCCTTGATCATGTGACTCCGACTCCTCCCCTCCTGTGACCTCATCAAAGGTCCTGTGCGCACAGAGCAGTGGCAGCTATAGTAGTGGTGTGCGGCTCTCTGTGGTGGAGGGACTCTGCTGCCGTGACAAGTGCAGTCCCACCCGTGATCGCGCATGCACTGAGAGAGTGCACGCGCACCAGGGCCTGTAAAGAAGGTTTATTTAAAGGGCCGCCGGCCCATTTTGTAGCTCAGAGTCGGGGCCCCTAAGCACTGTGGGCCCCGTCGCAATTGCGACCCCTGCGACCGCGGTAGTTACGCCCCTGCTTCAGGTGCTTTACAGGAATTAATGCAAAGTGGTATGACAGAAATGAAAATGTGTATTTTTACCACCTAAATGCCGCTAACTTCTGAACAGATTACTACAGCCGTCTGACTCTAAGGCCACTATTTGGTTGTGAAGTGCCATGGCAAACATCAGGACCACACAATCATGATCTGAGGGCACCAATTTGGATAAAGTGGAAGCTCTCACACTGTTAACCATTTATAATGATGTGTGGCCCGATTCTAACGCATCGGGTATTCTAGAATATGCATGTCCCCGTAGTATATGGACAATGATGATTCCAGAATTCGCAGCAGACTGTGCCCGTCGCTGATTGGTCGAGGCAACCTTTATGACATCATCGTTGCCATGGCAACCATTATGACATCTACGTCGATACTGTGCCCGTCGCTGATTGGTCGAGGTGAATTCGCGGCAGACTGTGCCCGTTGCTGATTGGTCGGGCTGATTGGCCTGGCGGCCTCGACCAATCAGAGACGCGGGATTTCCAGTACAGACAGACAGAAAAACCCTTAGACAATTATATATATAGATACATACAGTATATAGATAGAAGCTTGGTTATACTGAGAATGTCCTTTGTTGCCTATATTAACCAATCAGAGCTCAGATTAATTAAATGTAGCAAAATAGAAGCTGAGCTGTGATTGGTTGCTATTGGCAGCCTTATGAATCCCCTGCCAACAGGAAGCCCTCCCCCTGGCAGTATATATTAGCTCACACATACACATAATAGACAGGTCATGTGACTGACAGCTGCCGTATTTCCTATATGGTACATTTGTTGCTCTTGTAGTTTGTCTGCTTATTAATCAGATTTTTATTTTTGAAGGATAATACCAGACTTGTGTGTGCTTTAGGGCGAGTTTCATGTGTCAAGTTGTGTGTGTTGAGTTGCGTGTGGCGACATGCATGTAGCAACTTTTGTGAGATGAGTTTTGTGTGGCGACATGCGTGTAGAAAGTTTTTGTGTGTCGAGTTGCATATGACAGGTTAGTGTAGCAAGTTGTGTGCAGCAAGTTTTGCGCATGGCAAGTTTTGCGCGTGGCGACTTTTATGTGTGGTGCGTTTTGAGTATGTGCAAGTATTGTGTGAGGCAACTTTTGCATGTGTTGCAACTTTTGTGCATGTGGCAATTTTTTCGCGTGTGCAAGTTTTGCATGTGGCGAGTTTTCCATGAAGTGAGTCTAGCACGTGTGGTGAGTTTTGCATATGGCGAGTTTTGCATGTGGTGAATTTTGCGCCTGACGAGTTTTGAGCGGTGACTTTTGTGTTTCGACTTTTATGTGGCGAGGTTGGTGTATGTGTGGTGAAATGTGTGCTAAGGGTGATATGTGTGTTCAAGCACGTGGTAGTGTGTGGCGCATTTTGTGTGTGTGTTTATATCCCCGTGTGTGGTGAGTATTCCATGTCAGGGCCCCACCTTAGCCGCTGTACAGTATATACACTTTGGCGCCATCGCTCTCATTCTTTAAGTCCCCCTTGTTCATATCTGGCAGCTGTCAATTTGCCTCCAACACTTTTCCTTTCACTTTTTCCCCATTATGTAGATAGGGACAAAATTGTTTGGTGAATTGGAACATGTGGGGTTACAATTTCGCCGCACAACATAGCCTATGATGCTCTCGGGGTCCAGACGTGTGACTGTGCAAAATTTTGTGGCTGTAGCTGCGATGGTGCAGATGCCAATCCCGGACATACTGTACATATGTCACTGGAAGACTAGGTGGGCAAGAGCTAATAACCCGGGCCCCTGCAATTTCTCTCAGACTAGGGAAAGGTGTGCATGCCTAGGCCTCGACCCTCACCCTGTCTCCTGTTTCAACCCTAGGCTGAAACCACCGCCCACCACTCAGTGAAAAGATAATACACCAATACCCACAGTTAGCACAGACAAGGATAACGGAAAATATACACCATGCCGCAGTCACTCAGGAATACACTATAAATGCGCAGGGCAAAATAAATACAAATATAGGAAGGAGTAAATAAGACAAAGGGAAATACACCACCAGATATGATACTCCAACTCCTAGCTCACCACTCCAGACCGAGATAACCAAGCACTAGACAGAAGCTATAATCGGCGACGCCCAATGTTCAGAAGAACTATTTAAAGGCAGTGGGCGTGGCCCAGCTTCCAATCCGAGCACCAGCTAAATTAACCCCGGACCAGCTAGATAAAAACTAGCCGACGCCACTGAGCACATAGTGGACAAAAGCGGAATTACCGCTGTCTGTCGAACGCCCTGGTATGAACAGCGTCCGACATGGCAACATACATACATACTGTACATACATAAATACACACACAGACATTCAGCTTTATATATTAGATATATATCTACTATATAGTTGTCTAAGGGTCACTTCCGTCTGTCTGTCTGTCTTTCTGTCTGTCTGTCCCGGAAATCCCACGTCGCTCATTGGTCGCGGCTGCTATTAACCCTGTGTGACCAACTGCATAGGCAGCATCAATAGTAAAAAGATCTAATGTTAAAAATAATAATAAAAAAATTAATCATTATATACTCACCTTCCGTGGGCCGAGGCCTTTCCCGCTCCTCGCTATGCTCCGGTGACCGGTCCATGCATTGCGGTCTTGCGATATGATGACGTAGCGGTCTCGCGAGACCGCTACATCATCATTTCGCGAGACCGCAATGCACTCTTGGGACCGAAAAGCATTAGTGTGCATGCGCACTAATGCTTTTCGGCTTTGCCCGCAGTTGGGCAAAGCATACTGCGCGTGCACAAGGCAAGATTGCCTTGCGCAGGCGTGTTCTACTGAGGAAAGCGAATCAACTTCAAGACAATATTGCGGCCAGAGTGAGGCCAGCGGGAAAGGAGGGGGTGAATAAAAGACCCGAAAACACTGCCCATCGGACCGAAAAAAGGGCCCGCCAAATTCAGGTGACAGGTTCCCTTTAAAAAGCATGAATATCTAAGAATATACAAAACCATAACAAAATGTATGGTTAACCCCTTCCCGACATGCGCCGTACTAGTACTGCGCTGCCGTCACTGCATTAGTGCCAGCCGCAGTACTAGTACGGCGCCCCGATCACCGCGGTCTCACGCTGAGCGCCGCGGTGAACGGGTGCGGGTGTCAGCTGTATATGACAGCTGACACCCCGCAGCAATGCCCACGATCGGCGCTATCGCCGATCGCGGGCATTTAACCCCTCTGATGCCGCTGTCAATAGTGACAGCGGCATAGAGGGGGATCGCGCAGGGACGGGGGCTCCCTGCGCTCTCCCACCGGAGCAGCGCGATGAGATCGTGCTGCTCCGGTGACCTGGAAGGAGTCCCCGGATCCAAGATGGCCGCGGGACTCCTTCCGGGTCATGTGATGACCCTGCTTGCCGGCGTCTGCTGAGAATTCCTCATAGCAGGCGCCGGCAAGCCTCTGCAATGTGCCTGTCAGATCGGTGATCTGACAGAGTGCTGTGCACACTGTCAGATCACCGATCTGTGATGTCCCCCCTGGGACAAAGTAAAAAAGTAAAAAAAAAAATTTCAACATGTATAAAAAAAAAAGAAAAAAAAAATCCTAAATAAAGAAAAAAAAAAAAAATTCCCATAAATACATTTCTTTATCTAAATAAAAAAAAACACCACACAATAAAAGTACACATGTTTGGTATCGCCGCATCCGTAACGACCCCACCTATAAAACTATATCACTTAGTTAACCCCTTCAGTGAACACCGTAAAAAAAAAAAAAAAACGAGGCAAAAAGCAACGCTTTATTCTCATACCGCCAAACAAAAAGTAGAATAACACGCGATCAAAAAGACGGCCTGACATACCAACGCATACTGTGCAAGCGCCGCACAACGGGGGCAGCGGATGCTGTTTTTCCACGCATCCGCTGCCCCATTGTGAGGTGCGGGGAGGTGGGGGCGGAGTTCCAGCCGCGCATGCGCGGTCGGAAATGGTGGACCGTCGGCACAAAAAAAGTTACATGTAACGTTTTTTGCTGTCGGCGGTCTGCCACAACACAACGCAACCGTCGCACGACGGTTGCGACGTGTGTCAATACGTCGCAATGCGTCGCTAATGTTAGTCTCTGAGGAAAAAACGCATCCTGCAGATGACTTTGCAGGATGCGTTTTTTCGCCAAAACGACGCATTGCGACGTATGCAAAAAAATGCTAGTGTGAAAGTAGCGCTAGGGTTAGGACTAGGGTTAGGGCTAGGGTTGGGGTTAGGGCTAGGGTTAGGGCTGGGGTTAGGGTTGGGGTTAGGGTTTCAGTTAGAATTGGGGAGTTTTCACTGTTTAGGCACATCAGGGGCTCTCCAAACACGACATGGCATCCGATCTCAATTTCAGCCAATTCTGCTTTGAAAAACTAAAACAGTGCTCCTTCCCTTCCGAGTTCTCCTGTGCGCCCAAACAGTTGTTCCCCCCAACATATGGGGTATCAGCGTTCTCAGGACAAGTTGGTCAACAACTTTTGGGGTCCAATTTGTCCTGTTACCCTTGGGAAAATAAAAACGTGGGGGCTAAAATATCATTTTCGTGGAAAAAAAATTTTTTTTTATTATTTTCGCGGCTCTGCGAGATAAACTGTAGTGAAACACGTGTTGGTTCAAAGTTCTCACAACACATCTAGATAAGTTCCTTGGGAGGTCTAGTTTCCAATATGGGGTCACTTGTGGGGGGTTTCTACTGTTTGGGTACATCAGGGGCTTTGCAAATGCAACATGACACCTGCAGACCAATCCATCTAAGTCTGCAATTCAAACGGCGCTCCTTCCCTTCCGAGCTCTGCCATGCGCCCAAACAGTGGTTCCCCCCCATATATGGGGTATCAGCGTACTCAGGACAAATTAGACAACAACTTTTGTTGTCCAATTTCTCCTGTTACCCTTGGAAAAATAAAAACGTGGGGGCTAAAATATCATTTTCGTGGAAAAAAAAATATTTTTTATTTTCGCGGCTCTGCGTGATAAACTGTAGTGAAACAGTAGTTGGTTCAAAGTTCTCACAACACATCTAGATAAGTTCCTCGGGGGGTCTAGTTTCCAATATGGGGTCACTTGTGGGGGATTTCTACTGTTTAGGTACATCAGGGGCTCTGCAAATGCAACATGACACCTGCAGACCAATCCATCTAAGGCCGGCGTCACACTCGGCGTAAGACAATACGGTCCGTATTTTACGGCCGTAATACGGCCGAAATACGGTGAAATGTTCCCAAAATAGTGATCCGTAGTCAGGGTGTGTCAGCGTATTTTGCGCATGGCATCCTCCGTATGTAATCCGTATGGCATCCGTACTGCGAGATTTTCGCGCAGGCTTGCAAAACCGACATCTAATGGATTTATGTGCTCAAATGTTCGGGAAAACATATATACAGTATATATATATATATATATATGTCATTGAGACACATATATATATATATTCTGTATTTAGATTTCATTCAGCGCGATATGTGTTAAAAGCCGGTAATTCAATTGCCGGCTTCTCATTTCTCCTGCACAAACCCGACAGGATATGAGACATGGTTTACATACAGTAAACCATCTCATATCCCCTTTTTTTTTGCATATTCCACACTACTAATGTTAGTAGTGTGTATGTGCAAAATTTCAGCGCTGTAGCTGCTGAAATAAAGGGTTAAATGGCGGTAAAAATTGGCGTGGGCTCCCGCGCAATTTTCTCCGCCAGAGCGGTAAAGCCAGTGACTGAGGGCAGATATTAATAGCCAGGAGAGGGTCCATGGTTATTGGCCCCCCCGTGGCTAAAAACATCTGCCCCCAGCCACCCCAGAAAAGGCACATCTGGAAGATGCGCCTATTCTGGCACTTGGCCACTCTCTTCCCACTCCCTGTAGCGGTGGGCTATGGGGTAATGAAGGGTTAATGCCACCTTGCTATTGGAAGGTGACATTAAGCCAGATTAATGATGGAGAGGCGTCAATTATGACACCTATCCATTATTAATCCAATTGTAGGAAAGGGTTAAAAAACACACACACACATGATTACAAAGTATTTTAATGAAATAAACACAGCGGTTGTTGTAATAATTTATTGTTCTCTCAAATCCATTTGCAGTCCCTCGCTTGGCAACATAATAAACGCACAAGATACATACCTTCTGATGTACTGTCAGGTCCAACGATGTAATCCATCTGAAGGGGTTAACTAATATTACAAGCAGGAGCCCTGCAATAATGCAGCTGTGCTCCGTGCTTGTAATTCCCCTGCGAATGAATGAAATGTAGGTCATTGACCTACATTTCATTCATTCGCGGTGATGCGCCCTCTGGTGGATGTTCTCATGAACTGCAGCCTGGGAACTTTTTCCCACGCTCCAGGTCATATGAGGACATCCACCAGGGGGCGCATCACCGCGACTGAAGGAAATGTAGGTCAATGACCTACATTTCATTCATTCGCAGGGGAATTACAAGCACGGAGCACAGCTGCATTATTGCAGGGCTCCTGCCTGTAATATTAGTTAACCCCTTCAGATGGATTACATCGTTGGACCTGACAGTACATCAGAAGGTATGTATCTTGTGCGTTTATTATGTTGCCAAGCGAGGGACTGCAAATGGATTTGAGAGAACAATAAATTATTACAACAACCGCTGTGTTTATTTCATTAAACTACTTTGTAATCATGTGTGTGTGTGTTTTTTAACCCTTTCCTACAATTGGATTAATAATGGATAGGTGTCATAATTGACGCCTCTCCATCATTAATCTGGCTTAATGTCACCTTCCAATAGCAAGGTGGCATTAACCCTTCATTACCCCATAGCCCACCGCTACAGGGAGTGGGAAGAGAGTGGCCAAGTGCCAGAATAGGCGCATCTTCCAGATGTGCCTTTTCTGGGGTGGCTGGGGGCAGATGTTTTTAGCCACGGGGGGGGCCAATAACCATGGACCCTCTCCTGGCTATTAATATCTGCCCTCAGTCACTGGCTTTACCGCTCTGGCGGAGAAAATTGCGCGGGAGCCCACGCCAATTTTTTCCGCCATTTAACCCTTTATTTAAGCAGCTACAGCGCTAAAATTTTGCACATACACACTACTAACATTAGTAGTGTGGAATATGCAAAAAAAAAGGGGATATGAGATGGTTTACTGTATGTAAACCATGTCTCATATCCTGTCGGGTTTGTGCAGGAGAAATGAAAAGCCGGCAATTGAATTACCGACTTTTCACTAACACCGCTGCGTATTTCTCGCAAGTCACACTGCTGGTCCGTGTGGAATCCGTATTTTTCTCGCCCCCATAGACTTTCATTGGCGATTTTTTTGCGCAGTACGCTGACAAACGCAGCATGCTGCGATTTTGTACGGCCGTAGAAAGCCGTATAATACTGAACCGTAAAATACGGCTAATAGGAGCAGACCCATTGAGAATCATTGTGCCGTATGTTATGCGAGTTTTACGGACGTAGTTTCTGCGCTCTTACGTCCGTAAAACTCGCCAGTGTGACGCCGGCCTAAGTCTGCATTTCAAACGGCGCTCCTTCCCTTCCGAGCTCTGCCGTGCGCCCAAACAGTGGTTCCCCCCAATGTATGGGGTATCAGCGTACTCAGGACAAATTGGACAACAACTTTTGTTGTCCAATTTCTCCTGTTACCCTTGGGAAAATAAAAACGTGGAGGCTAAAATATCATTTTTGTGGAAAAAAAAATTTTTTGCGGCTCTGCGTGATAAACTGTAGTGAAACACTAGTTGGTTCAAAGTTCTCACAACACATCTAGATAAGTTCCTCAGGGGGTCTAGTTTCCAATATGGGGTCACTTGTGGGGGGTTTCTACTGTTTAGGTACATCAAGGGCTCTGCAAATGCAACATGACACCTGCAGACCAATCCATCTAAGTCTGCATTTCAAACGGCGCTCCTTCCCTTCCGAGCTCTGCCGTGCGCCAAAACAGTGGTTCCCCCCAATGTATGGGGTATCAGCGTACTCAGGACAAATTGGACAATAACTTTTGTGGTCCAATTTCTCCTGTTACCCTTGGGAAAAAAAAATTGCGGGCTAAAACATCATTTTGTGGAAAGAAAAAATGATTTTTTAATTTTCACAGCGCTACATTCTAAACTTTAGTGAAACAATTGGGGGTTAAAAGTGCTCACCACACATCTAGATAAGTTCCTTAGGGGGTCTTATTTCCAAAATGGTGTCACTTGTGGGGGTTTCCACTGTTTAGGCACGTCAGGGGCTCTCCAAACACGACATGGGTTCCGATCTCAATTCCAGCCAATTGTGCATTGAAAAGTCAAATGGCGCTCCTTCCCTTCCGAGCTCTGCCATGCGCCCAAACAGTGATTTATCCCCATATATGAAGTATCAGCGTACTCAGGACAAACTGCACAACAACTTTTGGGGTCCAATTTATCCTGTTACCCTTGGGAAAATAAAAAATTTGGGGCAAAAAGATCATTTTTTGTGAAAATTAATATGAATTTTTTTTTACGGCTCTACATTATAAACTTCTGTGAAGCACTTGGAGGTTCAAAGTGCTCACCACACATCTAGATTAGTTCCTTAGAGGGTCTACTTTCCAAAATGGTGTCACTTGTGGGGTTTTCCACTGTTTAGGCACATCAGGGGCTCTCCAATTGCGACATGGGTTCCGATTTCAATTCCAGCAAATCTTGCATTGAAAAGTCAAATGGCGCTCCTTCCCTTCCGAGCTCTGCCATGTGCCCAATCAATGGTTTACCCCAACATGTGGTTTCTCCTGTTACCCTTGGTAAAATAAAACAAATTGGATCTGAAGTAAAAATTTTGTGAAAAAAAAGTTGAATGTTCAATTTTTTTTAAACATTCCAAAAATTCTTGTGAAGCACCTGAAGGGTTAATAAACTTTTTGAATATGGCTTTGAGTACCTTGAGGGGTGCAGTTTTTAGAATGGTGTAACTTTTGGGCATTTTCTGTCATATAGACCCCTCAAAGTCACTTCAAGTGTGAGGTGGTCCGTAAAAAAAATGGTTTTGCAAATTTTGTTGCAAAAATGAGAAATCGTTGGTCAACTTTTAACCCTTATAACTCCCTAACAAAAAAAAATTATGTTTCCAAAATTGTGCTGATGTAAAGCAGACATGTGGGAAATGTTGTTTATTAACTATATTATGAGATATAACTCTCTAATTTAAGGGCATAAAAACTAAAAGTTTGAAAATTGCTAAATTTTCATAATTTTCGACAAATTTTTGTTTTTTTCACAAATAAATGCAAGTCATATCGAAGAAGTTTTACTACTATCATGAAGTACAATATGTCACGAGAAAACAATGTCAGAATCACCAGGATCCGTTGAAGCGTTTTAGAGTTATGACCTCATAAAGTGACAGTGGTCAGAATTCTAAAAATTGGCCGTGTCACTTAGGTGAAAACAGGCTTTCGGGTGAAGGGGTTAAATCCCTCAATGTGACAGATGTCAATAAATCACAAAACAGGTAATAACATAGCAACTCCAATACATACTGTATCATATGTTTCTAGATGGTGCAGATAGCAATAGTTTTCTCACAGAGACACTGTAATATATTTCTTCCCGAGTGAAAGTTGTTATAGATGGACCCTTGGGTTGGTCTCAAAAAGAAATGATAAAATATATATAAAAATAGCATGGATGCAATATTTTGCCACATAAAAAAGTGTCTAAGCTTCAAAAGCAAGGGAATATATAAGAAACTAGCTGTACTACCCGGCTTCGCCCGGGTTAATAACTGCTGTTAGCAAAATAGAATGTGTTAACAAAAATGTATTCTGCAAACAAAAACCAAAAAACAAATTGATAGAAATGTAATTATTAAAAGGCAAAAACTAAGCTAATAGAAGCATTTCACATCTTGTATTTCAACACCAGAGATATTCCACACAGATTTAACTAAATTGGCCAAGTAATGTGAAGTAATCTACTACTTATTCGAGAGCCTTTTGATAAACAACATTCTTAGTTTTTCCTTCAGGTGCAAAAACGAACAGATTTTTGGCTGTTACAACTCTTGAACAGGCCACATAAAGTTGACTATGAGAAAAGCATGGAGATTGTAAATCGATTCCAACTACTTTCAAGGACTGTCCCTGAGCCTTGTTGATGGACATAGCAAATGCCAGTCAAGCAGGAAACTGGAGGTGTTTAAAATCAAAAGGCAAATCAGATGGAATTAGAGGAATCGTTGGAATGAAAACATCTCCTGTGGCACATCCTGTCAAAATGGTTGACTCAATTACATGTGGAAACAGGTTCTTAATCAAGAGTCTTGTTCCATTACACAGCTTTGGTGGATCCAAATTTCTCAATAGCAGAATAGGTGCTCCAGGTTTTAGAAAGAGGTTATGAGGAGGAAGTCCTTGTGGCTCCAAGGAATTGAGGATCTCAGGTGGATAAAATAATGCTTGAGCGGGATCTATTACTGTATCCACTGACTTGTAGGTTGTGCACACACCTGGAAGGAGATTTAGAATTTGAAGATTGATCTTGTTGACGTTGTCATTTTTGGGAGCTGGAATAGCCCTTTCAAACAACCAGCCAAAATTTTTGAAACGGAGTTGAATGTTTGGAAAAACCTTTGCTTTCAACTCCTCAATGGAAGTCACAATGCAACAAAAGTTGCTTGGGAAGGTGATCTGTCCAGTGGTTGAGTTTACTGGTGTCTCGCCATCTCTAACAGTCAACTGCTGGCTCGAAAACAGTCCAGCAGAAACATCGCCTGTCATGTAGACCCTCATGTTTTTGTTCAGTGACATTTTCTTTACTTTTCTCCAAAGGTACGATGCTTTGAGACAGGCATTGAGTTCGTCTACAGGGGTTGATCTTGGAATAACAGGTAGTGTTTGGCAGAAGTCACCTGCCAAAACAACAACTACTCCTCCCATGATATATTTGTTGCTATGCAGGTCTTGCAGCAGTCTGTCCACTGCTTCCAGAGCCCTTTTGTGTGACATGGTGCATTCATCCCAAATGATGGCACTGCATTTTTGAAGCAATTTGGTCAGTCCTGATCCCTTGGCAATATTACACACAGGGCTGTCACTATGAGACAGGTTAAGTGGTAGTTTGAATGTTGGATGTGCTGTCCTGCCACCTTTTAAAAGCGTGGCTGCAATTCCAGAAGATGCCACTGCAAGTGCAATTTTTTTTGTTGTCGAAATTTTGCCAGGAGCAAGTTGATTACAAATGTCTTTCCTGTTCCACCTGGAGCATCAAGGAAGACAATCCCACCTTTGTTGGTTTCACTGAAACTTAAAATGTAGTTATAGGCGTCCCTTTGATCTGGTACCAATATTGGCTCGTTCTGAGACACAAATGCTGTCAGTTCATCAATATTGTAGTTTGTTTCTATGAAAATCTCCCTACACATTTGGATGCCTTTAGGATTTCTTACTGGAGCAGGCAAACCAAGCAACTGTAAGGCTTTTCCTGACATTGCTATGCACTGATCTTCAAGGAGCATTAAAGTTTCATTGAACATTTCCTCAGTGAAGTTGATGAGTTGCTGAGGATTTTCCCTTCTAATCTGCATGAGGATGTCCTCACTGAGATCAGTTTTGTACTTTGTCCAAATCTCAAGAGAATTTGAAATGCTACAGGTTGTTAGAATAATAGCAAAGAGGTGTCTTAGTTGCTTTGGGGTTTGTGTGGCTGCTGCTTCACTGAGGGTCATGTCCCAGTGTCGATCATTTTCCAGAAGTACTTTTCTTTGGCAAGCTTCCCTGAATGTTTCACACACATGACCTCCGACGGTCTTCAGGTCAGAAAATGATGTAGGGCCTTTGACAACAAGAAGTAACATGTGCAGGTAGAATCACTCTGCATTTGATGGATGAACAGTGTAGACATGACCAAGAGTGTCAGTTGCTTTCACCCCTGGATAGCCTTCAATATCAAGCCCCCGTTTCCTCTGTTCCAGTGTTTTTCTGGAGGCATTCCAAGGGTAGTACTTTGGTAAATCACAGTAGAGAATTGTTTTTGCAAAAGGGTCTTGTTGACACAGCTCAAAAAATGCCAAGAGGGTGGTCTTAGGTGGTGTTAGGAGCTGCTGCTGCAAGTTTGCTGGGTTAAAGTAAATTATCTGTCCATTTTCCAAGTGCACACTCAGATGCACAACTGGTGGGTAGCGCTCATGAATGGAGAATCCTAGTATTCTCCAAACAGCTTCATTGCTGCTTATGTACCTGCCCATCTGGAATGCCTCCACTTCATCAATAATAGGTCAATTTTTCTGGAGTTCAAAAACTGCTTGATCACTTCTTTTGTGGACATATTTGCAGATATACTTGATTGATTTCACAGAGTGGCAAGATTCGACATTTATGTGGGCCTGGAAGATTTTTGAGAGCAAAGGGATGTAAGGCACTACCCACCTGTTGTCAATTTCTATCTCTTGGAGTGATGATCCAACATGCATTTTGAGCTTTGCTGTGAAACCACCATCCCCTGGCTTTCTTCTTTGGTAGACTGGATATCCATCTTGTCCTGTTTGGGTTTCTTGGACCAGGAATCGTGGGCAATGCTTTGAACACCTGCCATCAATCATACAGGGAGGATTTTTGTTGAGACTCCCACACAGACCATGGGCCAGCAATGAGTCAATCTGAAGGTCTGGCAATTTGGCACTGATGATATTGTCAATTTCGGTAGGCTGTATTTTTTGCTTCAGCCAGATCAAGATATGTGCGTGAGGAAGGCCTCTTTTTTGCCATTCAACTGAATACATCCAGCAGTGCATCTCACCATAAATGTGATTTTGTGATTAGTAATTTTTGAAAGTTTCTGTTTGAAAACCCAAGCAATATGTTCATGGCGATTCACTGTTTTTTGGCCCGGCAACAGGTGCCCTCCAATTTCCTCCCAGGCAGGATTGCAAGTAAAGGTGATGAAAAGATCTGGACGGCCACACTTTCTCACATAAGTCATTGCATCCTGTGTGTATTCATGCATGTGTCGTGGGCTTCCAGTGACAGTTGATGGAAGAATAACCATTTTCCCCAACTTTTTTGGATCAGCATTATTTGCAACAGCATCTCTAAGGTGAATATATTCCTCTGCCCTGAGCTTCTTTTAATTTAGTCGGATATATAAAAGACGTTCACTCTCAATCTTTGCATACATGTCAACAATAAATTGGTGGAAGAGGCATTTGTATTTCAAGATGTGATTTTCCTCTGCAAATCTTGTCATGATCCTATATGCATAGAAGTCCATGGCAGACACTTTTTTTCTGAAGGGTTGCCTGTTGTAGGATCTGTCTGAAGTATTCCAAAGTGACAGCTATCCTGTCCCTGCCAAAAGATGATTGGATATTGCAGACCATCATAGGACCTGTAAGTTTCTGCTACTCGTTGCAAACTATTGTTCCTTTTCTGAAGCACAATGTCACGGCTTTGAAAATCATTACCTACAATCAAGATGGCTACCTCATCAAATGTGGGAGCATTGAAACGTTGCTGATGTTCACCTTGTGGTGTTTTGTCAGCTCAAATTACAACCTTGTAATCGTCATTTGGCATACATTCAAGTGCAGTCTTGAAAAGTTGAACATATGGATTGTTGGAGTGAAGGAACTGCTGCAAAATAGTGACAATATCAAGGCAAGTGTTAGGAATTAAAGAGCATCTCCGCTGAGCCTCTGCTTCTGCATTTCCCATGAAGAAGAGTTGAAGAAATTGAGGTTCTTCGCCTTGTAATGGAAGCAGTGAGCCAATTGAGAGGTAAACCTGTCCTTGAACTTTAAATGTCAGCATAAATCCTGTTGTAAACATTTCTTTTGTTGCACCAAATTATGTCATTTGGAAGCAGGAGTTGTACTTCCTGATGTTGTCCAAGAAATGCTTTGATATTGTACTGGTACCTGTCATCAGAGACTTTAGGGGATCTGGTGGTGACAGGAGAGGTGGAAGTTTTATCTTGCCATTTGCACAGCATAAACCTGGCGGTTCATCTTTCCTTTTCAGGGCACTGCAGTACATGCAGACCACATCCATTTTTCCTATCTGAACTTTAGGATTATCCTGATAGTTTATGTCTGACTGGTAACAAAAGGCAGCATGTTTCAAATCTACAACCATTTTTTTTGCCCTGGTGGAAGAAATAGCAATTCTCTTAGTGGCAAGATGGCCTACTCTCTGCTTAGATGACTTATTGGCCCTTGAGGAAGCAGCTCCTCTTCTCTTATCTGCAAGCCTCGCTTCCCTCTCCTCAGAACGTTCATTGGCTCTTGAGGAAGCAGTTCTTATTCTCTTGTCTGCAAGCCTCACTTCCTTCTCCTCAGAAAGTTCATTGGCTCTACAGGAAGCAGCGCTTATTTTCATGTCAGCAAGCCTCGCTTACCGCTCCTCTGAAAGTTCATTGGCCCTTGAGGAAGCAGCTCTTGTTCTCTTGTCTGCAAGCCTCGCTTCCCTCTGCTCAGAAAGATGAGATGAGATCGCGCTGCTCCGGTGACCTGGAAGGAGTCCCCGGATCCAAGATGGCCGCGGGACTCCTTCCGGGTCATGTGATGACCCTGCTTGCCGGCGTCTGCTGAGAATTCCTCATAGCAGGCGCCGGCAAGCCTCTGCAATGTGCCTGTCAGATCGGTGCATGCGCACTAATGCTTTTCGGCTTTGCCCGCAGTTGGGCAAAGCATACTGCGCGTGCACAAGGCAAGATTGCCTTGCGCAGGCGTGTTCTACTGAGGAAAGCGAATCAACTTCAAGACAATATTGCGGCCAGAGTGCGGCCAGCGGGAAAGGAGGGGGTGAATAAAACACCCGAAAACACCGCCCATCGGACCGAAAAAAGGGCCCGCCAAATTCAGGTGACAGGTTCCCTTTAAAAAGCATGAATATCTAAGAATATACAAAACCATAACAAAATGTATGGTTAACCCCTTCCCGACATGCGCCGTACTAGTACTGCGCTGCCGTCACTGCATTAGTGCCAGCCGCAGTACTAGTACGGCGCCCCGATCACCGCGGTCTCACGCTGAGCGCCGCGGTGAACGTGTGCGGGTGTCAGCTGTATATGACAGCTGACACCCCGCAGCAATGCCCACGATCGCGGGCATTTAACCCCTCTGATGCCGCTGTCAATAGTGACAGCGGCATAGAGGGGGTTCGCGCAGGGACGGGGTGCTCCAGTGACCTGGAAGGAGTCCCCGGATCCAAGATGGCCGCGGGACTCCTTCCGGGTCATGTGATGACCCTGCTTGCCGGCGTCTGCTGAGAATTCCTCATAGCAGGCGCCGGCAAGCCTCTGCAATGTGCCTGTCAGATCGGTGATCTGACAGAGTGCTGTGCACACTGTCAGATCACCGATCTGTGATATCCCCCCTGGGACAAAGTAAAAAAGTAAAAAAAAAAATTTCCACATGTGTAAAAAAAAAAAGAAAAAAAAATTCCTAAATAAAGAAAAAAAAAAAAAAATTCCCATAAATACATTTCTTTATCTAAATAAAAAAAAAAACACACAATAAAAGTACACATATTTGGTATCGCCGCATCCGTAACGACCCCACCTATAAAACTATATCACTTAGTTAACCCCTTCAGTGAACACCGTAAAAAAAAAAAAAAAATGAGGCAAAAAACAACGCTTTATTCTCATACCGCCAAACAAAAGTAGAATAACACGCGATCAAAAAGACGGATATAAATAACCATGGTACCTCTGAAAACGTCATCTTGTCCCGCAAAAAAAAAGCCACCATACAGCATTATCAGCAGAAAAATAAAAAAGTTATAGCTCTCAGAATAAAGCGATGCAAAAACAATTATTTTTTTATAAAAAATAGTTTTTATTGTGTAAAAGCGCCAAAACATAAAAAAATTACATAAATGAGGTATCGCTGTAATCGTACTGACCCGAAGAATAAAACTGCTTTATCCTTTTTACCAAACGCGGAACGGTATAAACGCCCCCCCCTAAAAGAATTTCAGGAATTGCTGGTTTTTGTTCATTCCGCCTCCCAAAAATCGGAATAAAAAACGATCAAAAAATGTCATGTGCCCGAAAATGGTACCAATAAAAACGTCAACTCGTCCCACAAAAAACAAGATCTCACATGACTCTGTGGATCAAAATATGGAAAACTTATAGCTCTCAAAATGTGGTGATGCAAAAACTATTTTTTGCAATAAAAAGCGTCTTTTAGTGTGTGATGGCTGCCAACCATAAAAATCCGCTAAAAAACGCCATAAAAGTAAATCAAATCCCCCTTCATCACCCCCTTAGTTAGGGAAAAATAATAAAATTTTAAAAAATATATTTATTTCCATTTTCCTGTTAGGCTACTTTCACACTAGCGTCGGTACGGGGCCGTCGCGCTGCGTCGGCCCGACATACCGACGTATACTGTGCAAGCGCCGCACAACGGGGGCAGCGGATGCTGTTTTTCCACGCATCCGCTGCCCCATTGTGAGGTGCGGGGAGGTGGGGGCGGAGTTCCAGCCGCGCATGCGTGGTCGGAAATGGTGGACCGTCGGCACAAAAAAAGTTACATGTAACGTTTTTTGCTGCCGGCGGTCCGCCACAACACGACGCAACCGTCGCACGACGGTTGCGACGTGTGTCAATACGTCGCAATGCGTCGCTAATGTTAGTCTCTGAGGAAAAAACGCATCCTGCAGATGACTTTGCAGGATGCGTTTTTTTGCCAAAACGACGCATTGCGACGTATGCAAAAAAACGCTAGTGTGAAAGTAGCGCTAGGGTTAGGACTAGGGTTAGGGCTAGGGTTGGGGTTAGGGCTAGGGTTAGGGCTGGGGTTAGGGTTGGGGTTAGGGTTTCAGTTAGAATTGGGGAGTTTTCACTGTTTAGGCACATCAGGGGCTCTCCAAACGCGACATGGCATCCGATCTCAATTTCAGCCAATTCTGCTTTGAAAAACTAAAACAGTGCTCCTTCCCTTCCGAGTTCTCCTGTGCGCCCAAACAGTTGTTCCCCCCAACATATGGGGTATCAGCGTTCTCAGGACAAGTTGGTCAACAACTTTTGGGGTCCAATTTGTCCTGTTACCCTTGGGAAAATAAAAACGTGGGGGCTAAAATATCATTTTCGTGGAAAAAAATTTTTTTATTATTTTCGCGGCTCTGCGAGATAAACTGTAGTGAAACACGTGTTGGTTCAAAGTTCTCACAACACATCTAGATAAGTTCCTTGGGAGGTCTAGTTTCCAATATGGGGTCACTTGTGGGGGGTTTCTACTGTTTGGGTACATCAGGGGCTTTGCAAATGCAACATGACACCTGCAGACCAATCCATCTAAGTCTGCAATTCAAACGGCGCTCCTTCCCTTCCGAGCTCTGCCGTGCGCCCAAACAGTGGTTCCCCCCCATATATGGGGTATCAGCGTACTCAGGACAAATTGGACAACAACTTTTGTTGTCCAATTTCTCCTGTTACCCTTGGAAAAATAAAAACGTGGGGGCTAAAATATCATTTTTGTGGAAAAAAAATATTTTTTATTTTCGCGGCTCTGCGTGATAAACTGTAGTGAAACAGTAGTTGGTTCAAAGTTCTCACAACACATCTAGATAAGTTCCTCGGGGGGTCTAGTTTCCAATATGGGGTCACTTGTGGGGGGTTTCTACTGTTTAGGTACATCAGGGGCTCTGCAAATGCAACATGACACCTGCAGACCAATCCATCTAAGTCTGCATTTCAAACGGCGCTCCTTCCCTTCCGAGCTCTGCCGTGCGCCAAAACAGTGGTTCCCCCCAATGTATGGGGTATCAGCGTACTCAGGACAAATTGGACAATAACTTTTGTGGTCCAATTTCTCCTGTTACCCTTGGGAAAAAAAAATTGCGGGCTAAAACATCATTTTGTGGAAAGAAAAAATGATTTTTTAATTTTCACAGCGCTACATTCTAAACTTTAGTGAAACAATTGGGGGTTAAAAGTGCTCACCACACATCTAGATAAGTTCCTTAGGGGGTCTTATTTCCAAAATGGTGTTACTTGTGGGGGTTTCCACTGTTTAGGCACGTCAGGGGCTCTCCAAACACGACATGGGTTCCGATCTCAATTCCAGCCAATTGTGCATTGAAAAGTCAAATGGCGCTCCTTCCCTTCCGAGCTCTGCCATGCGCCCAAACAGTGATTTATCCCCATATATGAAGTATCAGCGTACTCAGGACAAACTGCACAACAACTTTTGGGGTCCAATTTATCCTGTTACCCTTGGGAAAATAAAAAATTTGGGGCAAAAAGATCATTTTTTGTGAAAATTAATATGAAATTTTTTTTACGGCTCTACATTATAAACTTCTGTGAAGCACTTGGAGGTTCAAAGTGCTCACCACACATCTAGATTAGTTCCTTAGAGGGTCTACTTTCCAAAATGGTGTCACTTGTGGGGGTTTCCACTGTTTAGGCACGTCAGGGGCTCTCCAAACACGACATGGGTTCCGATCTCAATTCCAGCCAATTTTGCATTGAGAAGTCAAATGGCGCTCCTTCCCTTCCGAGCTCTGCCATGCGCCCAAACAGTGGTTTATCCCCATATATGAAATATCAGCGTACTCAGGACAAATTGCACAACAACTTTTGGGGTCCAATTTATCCTGTTACCCTTGGGAAAATAAAAAATTTGGGGCAAAAAGATCATTTTTTGTGAAAATTAATATGAATTTTTTTTTACGGCTCTACATTATAAACTTCTGTGAAGCACTTGGAGGTTCAAAGTGCTCACCACACATCTAGATTAGTTCCTTAGAGGGTCTACTTTCCAAAATGGTGTCACTTGTGGGGGTTTCCACTGTTTAGGCACATCAGGGGCTCTCCAATTGCGACATGGGTTCCGATTTCAATTCCAGCAAATCTTGCATTGAAAAGTCAAATGGCGCTCCTTCCCTTCCGAGCTCTGCCATGTGCCCAATCAATGGTTTACCCCAACATGTGGTTTCTCCTGTTACCCTTGGTAAAATAAAACAAATTGGATCTGAAGTAAAAATTTTGTGAAAAAAAAGTTGAATGTTCAATTTTTTTTAAACATTCCAAAAATTCTTGTGAAGCACCTGAAGGGTTAATAAACTTTTTGAATATGGCTTTGAGTACCTTGAGGGGTGCAGTTTTTAGAATGGTGTAACTTTTGGGCATTTTCTGTCATATAGACCCCTCAAAGTCACTTCAAGTATGAGGTGGTCCGTAAAAAAAATGGTTTTGCAAATTTTGTTGCAAAAATGAGAAATCGTTGGTCAACTTTTAACCCTTATAACTCCCTAACAAAAAAAAAATTATGTTTCCAAAATTGTGCTGATGTAAAGCAGACATGTGGGAAATGTTGTTTATTAACTATATTATACTCTCTAATTTAAGGGCATAAAAACTAAAAGTTTGAAAATTGCTAAATTTTCATAATTTTTGACAAATTTTTGTTTTTTTCACAAATAAATGCAAGTCATATCGAAGAAGTTTTACTACTATCATGAAGTACAATATGTCACGAGAAAACAATGTCAGAATCACCAGGATCCGTTGAAGCGTTTTAGAGTTATGACCTCATAAAGTGACAGTGGTCAGAATTCTAAAAATTGGCCGTGTCACTTAGGTGAAAACAGGCTTTGGGGTGAAGGGGTTAAATCCCTCAATCTGACAGATGTCAATAAATCACAAAACAGGTAATAACATAGCAACTCCAATACATACTGTATCATATGTTTCTAGATGGTGCAGATAGCAATAGTTTTCTCACAGAGACACTGTAATATATTTCTTCCCGAGTGAAAGTTGTTATAGATGGACCCTTGGGTTGGTCTCAAAAAGAAATGATAAAATATATATAAAAATAGCATGGATGCAATATTTTGCCACATAAAAAAGTGTCTAAGCTTCAAAAGCAAGGGAATATATAAGAAACTAGCTGTACTACCCGGCTTCGCCCGGGTTAATAACTGCTGTTAGCAAAATAGAATGTGTTAACAAAAATGTATTCTGCAAACAAAAACCAAAAAACAAATTGATAGAAATGTAATTATTAAAAGGCAAAAACTAAGCTAATAGAAGCATTTCACATCTTGTATTTCAACACCAGAGATATTCCACACAGATTTAACTAAATTGGCCAAGTAATGTGAAGTAATCTACTACTTATTCGAGAGCCTTTTGATAAACTACATTCTTAGTTTTTCCTTCAGGTGCAAAAACGAACAGATTTTTGGCTGTTACAACTCTTGAACAGGCCACATAAAGTTGACTATGAGAAAAGCATGGAGATTGTAAATCGATTCCAACTACTTTCAAGGACTGTCCCTGAGCCTTGTTGATGGACATAGCAAATGCCAGTCAAGCAGGAAACTGGAGGTGTTTAAAATCAAAAGGCAAATCAGATGGAATTAGAGGAATCGTTGGAATGAAAACATCTCCTGTGGCACATCCTGTCAAAATGGTTGACTCAATTACATGTGGAAACAGGTTCTTAATCAAGAGTCTTGTTCCATTACACAGCTTTGGTGGATCCAAATTTCTCAATAGCAGAATAGGTGCTCCAGGTTTTAGAAAGAGGTTATGAGGAGGAAGTCCTTGTGGCTCCAAGGAATTGAGGATCTCAGGTGGATAAAATAATGCTTGAGCGGGATCTATTACTGTATCCACTGACTTGTAGGTTGTGCACACACCTGGAAGGAGATTTAGAATTTGAAGATTGATCTTGTTGACGTTGTCATTTTTGGGAGCTGGAATAGCCCTTTCAAACAACCAGCCAAAATTTTTGAAACGGAGTTGAATGTTTGGAAAAACCTTTGCTTTCAACTCCTCAATGGAAGTCACAATGCAACAAAAGTTGCTTGGGAAGGTGATCTGTCCAGTGGTTGAGTTTACTGGTGTCTCGCCATCTCTAATAGTCAACCGCTGGCTCGAAAACAGTCCAGCAGAAACATCGCCTGTCATGTAGACCCTCATGTTTGTGTTCAGTGACATTTTCTTTACTTTTCTCCAAAGGTACGATGCTTTGAGACAGGCATTGAGTTCGTCTACAGGGGTTGATCTTGGAATAACAGGTAGTGTTTGGCAGAAGTCACCTGCCAAAACAACAACTACTCCTCCCATGATATATTTGTTGCTATGCAGGTCTTGCAGCAGTCTGTCCACTGCTTCCAGAGCCCTTTTGTGTGACATGGTGCATTCATCCCAAATGATGGCACTGCATTTTTGAAGCAATTTGGTCAGTCCTGATCCCTTGGCAATATTACACACAGGGCTGTCACTATGAGACAGGTTAAGTGGTAGTTTGAATGTTGGATGTGCTGTCCTGCCACCTTTTAAAAGCGTGGCTGCAATTCCAGAAGATGCCACTGCAAGTGCAATTTTTTTTGTTGTCGAAATTTTGCCAGGAGCAAGTTGATTACAAATGTCTTTCCTGTTCCACCTGGAGCATCAAGGAAGACAATCCCACCTTTGTTGGTTTCACTGAAACTTAAAATGTAGTTATAGGCGTCCCTTTGATCTGGTACCAATATTGGCTCGTTCTGAGACACAAATGCTGTCAGTTCATCAATATTGTAGTTTGTTTCTATGAAAATCTCCCTACACATTTGGATGCCTTTAGGATTTCTTACTGGAGCAGGCAAACCAAGCAACTGTAAGGCTTTTCCTGACATTGCTATGCACTGATCTTCAAGGAGCATTAAAGTTTCATTGAACATTTCCTCAGTGAAGTTGATGAGTTGCTGAGGATTTTCCCTTCTAATCTGCATGAGGATGTCCTCACTGAGATCAGTTTTGTACTTTGTCCAAATCTCAAGAGAATTTGAAATGCTACAGGTTGTTAGAATAATAGCAAAGAGGTGTCTTAGTTGCTTTGGGGTTTGTGTGGCTGCTGCTTCACTGAGGGTCATGTCCCAGTGTTGATCATTTTCCAGAAGTACTTTTCTTTGGCAAGCTTCCCTGAATGTTTCACACACATGACCTCCGACGGTCTTCAGGTCAGAAAATGATGTAGGGCCTTTGACAACATGAAGTAACATGCGCAGGTAGAAGCACTCTGCATTTGATGGATGAACAGTGTAGACATGACCAAGAGTGTCAGTTGCTTTCACCCCTGGATAGCCTTCAATATCAAGCCCCCGTTTCCTCTGTTCCAGTGTTTTTCTGGAGGCATTCCAAGGGTAGTACTTTGGTAAATCACAGTAGAGAATTGTTTTTGCAAAAGGGTCTTGTTGACACAGCTCAAAAAATGCCAAGAGGGTGGTCTTAGGTGGTGTTAGGAGCTGCTGCTGCAAGTTTGCTGGGTTAAAGTAAATTATCTGTCCATTTTCCAAGTGCACACTCAGATGCACAACTGGTGGGTAGCGCTCATGAATGGAGAATCCTAGTATTCTTCATTGCTGCTTATGTACCTGCCCATCTGGAATGCCTCCACTTCATCAATAATAGGTCAATTTTTCTGGAGTTCAAAAACTGCTTGATCACTTCTTTTGTGGACATATTTGCAGATATACTTGATTGATTTCACAGAGTGGCAAGATTCGACATTTATGTGGGCCTGGAAGATTTTTGAGAGCAAAGGGATGTAAGGCACTACCCACCTGTTGTCAATTTCTATCTCTTGGAGTGATGATCCAACATGCATTTTGAGCTTTGCTGTGAAACCACCATCCCCTGGCTTTCTTCTTTGGTAGACTGGATATCCATCTTGTCCTGTTTGGGTTTCTTGGACCAGGAATCGTGGGTAATGCTTTGAACACCTGCCATCAATCATACAGGGAGGATTTTTGTTGAGACTCCCACACAGACCATGGGCCAGCAATGAGTCAATCTGAAGGTCTGGCAATTTGGCACTGATGATATTGTCAATTTCGGTAGGCTGTATTTTTTGCTTCAGCCAGATCAAGATATGTGCGTGAGGAAGGCCTCTTTTTTGCCATTCAACTGAATACATCCAGCAGTGCATCTCACCATAAATGTGATTTTGTGATTAGTAATTTTTGAAAGTTTCTGTTTGAAAACCCAAGCAATATGTTCATGGCGATTCACTGTTTTTTGGCCTGGCAACAGGTGCCCTCCAATTTCCTCCCAGGCAGGATTGCAAGTAAAGGTGATGAAAAGATCTGGACGGCCACACTTTCTCACATAAGTCATTGCATCCTGTGTGTATTCATGCATGTGTCGTGGGCTTCCAGTGACAGTTGATGGAAGAATAACCATTTTCCCCAACTTTTTTGGATCAGCATTATTTGCAACAGCATCTCTAAGGTGAATATATTCCTCTGCCCTGAGCTTCTTTTAATTTAGTCGGATATATAAAAGACATTCACTCTCAATCTTTGCATACATGTCAACAATAAATTGGTGGAAGAGGCGTTTGTATTTCAAGATGTGATTTTCCTCTGCAAATCTTGTCATGATCCTATATGCATAGAAGTCCATGGCAGACACTTTTTTTCTGAAGGGTTGCCTGTTGTAGGATCTGTCTGAAGTATTCCAAAGTGACAGCTATCCTGTCCCTGCCAAAAGATGATTGGATATTGCAGACCATCATAGGACCTGTAAGTTTCTGCTACTCGTTGCAAACTATTGTTCCTTTTCTGAAGCACAATGTCACGGCTTTGAAAATCATTACCTACAATCAAGATGGCTACCTCATCAAATGTGGGAGCATTGAAACGTTGCTGATGTTCACCTTGTGGTGTTTTGTCAGCTCAAATTACAACCTTGTAATCGTCATTTGGCATACATTCAAGTGCAGTCTTGAAAAGTTGAACATATGGATTGTTGGAGTGAAGGAACTGCTGCAAAATAGTGACAATATCAAGGCAAGTGTTAGGAATTAAAGAGCATCTCCCCTGAGCCTCTGCTTCTGCATTTCCCATGAAGAAGAGTTGAAGAAATTGAGGTTCTTCGCCTTGTAATGGAAGCAGTGAGCCAATTGAGAGGTAAACCTGTCCTTGAACTTTAAATGTCAGCATAAATCCTGTTGTAAACATTTCTTTTGTTGCACCAAATTATGTCATTTGGAAGCAGGAGTTGTACTTCCTGATGTTGTCCAAGAAATGCTTTGATATTGTACTGGTACCTGTCATCAGAGACTTTAGGGGATCTGGTGGTGACAGGAGAGGTGGAAGTTTTATCTTGCCATTTGCACAGCATAAACCTGGCGGTTCATCTTTCCTTTTCAGGGCACTGCAGTACATGCAGACCACATCCATTTTTCCTATCTGAACTTTAGGATTATCCTGATAGTTTATGTCTGACTGGTAACAAAAGGCAGCATGTTTCAAATCTACAACCATTTTTTTTGCCCTGGTGGAAGAAATAGCAATTCTCTTAGTGGCAAGATGGCCTACTCTCTGCTTAGATGACTTATTGGCCCTTGAGGAAGCAGCTCCTCTTCTCTTATCTGCAAGCCTCGCTTCCCTCTCCTCAGAAAGTTCATTGGCTCTTGAGGAAGCAGTTCTTATTCTCTTGTCTGCAAGCCTCACTTCCTTCTCCTCAGAAAGTTCATTGGCTCTTCAGGAAGCAGCGCTTATTTTCATGTCAGCAAGCCTCGCTTACCGCTCCTCAGAAAGTTCATTGGCCCTTGAGGAAGCAGCTCTTGTTCTCTTGTCTGCAAGCCTCGCTTCCCTCTGCTTAGAAAGTTCGTTGGCTCTTGAGGAAGCAGCTGCTGTTCTCATGTGTGTCAGCCTTGTTTCTCGGTCTTCACATTTTTCATTGGCCCGTAATGCAACTTTTCTTTTCACATCAGCTGACATTCGTATCATGGAATTCCTTTTCTAATGAAGCATTATTGTGGTAAAAAGAGTCTGTAACTGGTAGTTTCTATATCCTCTCACATAGAGGTAATGTGACTGACATCAGCCTTTCCACCAACACACCCTAACTGACATGCTATTACCTCACACAAGCTTTGTTATACTGAGAATGTCCTTTGTTGCCTTTATTAACCAATGAGACCTCAGATTAATTAACTGTAGCAAAATAGAAGCTGAGCTGTGATTGGTTGCTATTGGCAGCCTGATAAATTCCCAGCCAACAGGAAGCCCTCCCCCTGGAAGTAAATTTTAGCTCACACTTACACATAATAGACAGGTCATGTGACTGACAGCTGCCGTATTTCCTATATGGTACATTTGTTGCTCTTGTAGTTTGTCTGCTTATTAATCAAATTTTTATTTTTGAAGGATAACACCAGACTTGTGTGTGTTTTAGGGCGAGTTTCATGTGTCAAGTTGTGTGTGTTGAGTTGCGTGTGGCGACATGCAAGTAGCGACTTTTGTGAGAAGAGTTTTGTGGGGCAACATGCGTGTAGCAACTTTTTGTGTGTCGAGTTGCATGTGACAGGTTAGTGTGCAAGTTGTGTGCAGCAAGTTTTGCGCATGGCGAGTTTAATGTGGTGTGTATGTGCAAGTTTTGTGTGAGGCAACTTTTGCATGTGTTGCAACTTTTGTGCATGTGGCAAGTTTTATGTGTGGCGAGTTTTTAATGAGGTGAGTTTTGCACGTGTGGCGAGTTTTGCATGAGCCTAGTTTTGCATGTGGCGAATTTTGCGCGTGGCGAGTTTTGAGTTTTGAGTGGCGACTTTTGTGTTTTGACTTTTATGTGACGAGGTTGGTGTATGTGTGGTGAAATGTGTGCTGAGGGTTGTATATGTGTTCAGGCACGTGGTAGTGTGTGGCGCATTTTGTGTGTGTGTTCATATCCCCGTGTGTGGTGAGTATCCCATGTTGGGGACCCACCTTAGCAACTGTACGGTATATACTATTTGGCGCCATCGATCTCATTCTTTAAGTCCCCCTTATTCACATCTGGCAGCTGTCAATTTGCCTGCAACACTTTTCCTTTCACTTTTTCCCAATTATGTAGATAGGGGCAAAATTGTTTGGTGAATTGGAACACACAAAATTTCGCCTCACAACATAGCCTATGACGCGCTCAGGGTCCAGACTGTGACTGTGCAGATGCCAATCCCAGACATACATATATATACATACATACATACAGTTGTGGCCAAAAGTATTGACACCGCTGCAATTCTGTCAGATAATACTCAGTTTCTTCCTGAAAATGATTGCAAACACAAATTCTTTGTTATTATTATCTTCATTTAATTTGTCTTAAATGAAAAAACACAAAAATAATTGTCCTAAAGCCAAATTGGATATAATTCCACACCAAACATAAAAAATCATGTGATGCTTCTCTAATTTGTGTAATTAACAGCACCTGTAACTTACCTGTGGCACCTAACAGGCGTTGGCAATAACTAAATCACACTTGCAGCCAGTTGACATGGATTAAAGTTGACTCAACCTCTGTCCTGTGTCCTTGTGTGTACCACATTGAGCATGGAAAAAAGAAAGAAGACCAAAGAACTGTGTGAGGACTTGAGAAACCAAATTGTGAGGAAGCATGAGCAATCTCAAGGCTAAAGAACCTCGACTAACATCCAAACAAGTTCAAGCTGCCCTGTAGACCAAGGGTAAAACCGTGTCAACCCGTACTATCCGTCGGCATCTGAATGAAAAGAGACTGTATGGTAGGATACCCAGGAAGAACCCCACTTCTTACCCCGAGACATAAACAATCCAGGATGGAGTTTGCCAAAGCTTACCTGAAAAAGCCTAAAACGTTTTGGAAGAATGCTCTCTGCTCAGATGAGACAAAAGTAGAGCTTTTTGGGCTAAGGCATCAACATGAGTTCATAGGAGAAAAAAAGAGGCATTCAAAGAAAAGAACACGGTCCCTACAGTCAAACATGGCGGAGGTTCCCTGATGTTTTGGGGTTGCTTTGCTGCCTATGGCACTGGACTGCTTGACCGAATGCATGGAATTATGAAGTCTGAAGACAACCAACAAATATTGCAGCATAATGTAGGGTCCAGTGTGAGAAAGCTGGGTCTCCCTCAGAGGTCATGGGTCTTCCAGCAGGACAATGACCCAAAACACACTTCAAAAAGCACTAGAAAATGGTTTGAGAGAAAGCACTGGAGACTTCTAAGGTGGCCAGCAATGAGTCCAGGCCTGAATCCCATAGAACACCTGTGGAGAGATCTAAAAATGGCAGTTTGGAGGAGGCACCCTTCAAATATCAGGGACCTGGAGCAGTTTGCTAAAGAAGAATGGTCTAAAATTCCAGCAGAGCATTGTAAGAAACTCACTGATGGTTACCTGAAGCGGTTGGTCGCAGTTATTTTGTCTAAAGGTTGTGCAACCAAGTATTAGGCTGAGGGTGCCAATACTTTTGTCTGGCCCATTTTTGGAGATTTGTGTGAAATGATCAATGTTTTGCTTTTTGCTTTGTTCTCTTTTGTGTTTTTTCATTTAAGACAAATTAAATGAAGATAATAATACTAAAGAATTTGTGTTTGCAATAATTTTCAGGAAGAAACTGAGTATTATCTGACAGAATTGCAGGGGTGTCAATACTTTTGGCCACAACTGTACACATACACACACTCACATACTCACACATACTCACACATACATACTCACATACATACCTACACTACCGTTCAAAATGTTGGGGTCACCCAGACAATTTTGTGAGTTCCATGAAAACTCACACTTTTATTATTCAAAAGAGTTGCCAAATGATTTTATAATCTAGTCCAGACATTGACGAGGTTCGAAAAAATATATTTTTATTTGAAATAATTATTTTCTCCTTCAAACTTTGCTTTTGTCAAAGAATGCTCCCTTTGCAGCAATTAGAGCATTGTAGACCTTTGGCATTCTAGCAGTTAATTTGCTGAGGTAATCTGGAGAAATTTCACCCCATGCTTCCAGAAGTTCCTCCCACAAGTTGGTTTGTCTTGATGGGCACTTTTTGTGTACCATACAGTCAAGCTGCTCCAACAACACTCAATGGGGTTGAGATCTGGTGGCTGCGCTGGCCACTCCATTACAGATAGAATACCAGCTGCCTGCTTCTTCCCTAAATAGTTCTTGCATAATTTGGAGGTGTGCTTTGGGTCAGTGTCGTGTTGAAGGATGAAACTGGCTCCAACCAAACGCTGTCCACAGGGTATGGCATGGTGTTGAAAAATAGAGTGATAGCCTTCCTTATTCAAAATCCCTTTTACCTTGTACAAATCTCCAACTTTACCAGCAGCAAAGCAACCCCAGACAATCACATTACCTCCACCATGCTTGACAGATGAGATGGCGTCAGGCACTCTTAAAGCATCTTTTCAGTTGTTCTGCATCTCACAAATGTTCTTTGTGTGATCTAAACACCTCAAACTTGGATTCTTCTGTCCATACCACTTTTTACAATCTTCCTCTGTCCAATGTCTGTGCTCTTTTGCCCATATTAATCTTTTCCTTTTATTAGCCAGTCTCACATATGGCTTTTTCTTTGCCACTGTACCCTGAAGGCCAGCATCCCAGAGTCGCCTCTTCACTCTAGACGTTGACACTGGTGTTTTGCGTGTACTATTTAATGAAGCTGCCAGTTGAGGACCTGTGTAATAATATACTGGAAAACTCAGGAGTGTCTTTGCGTGGAACAAGACAATACATAAGGCTACTTTCACATTTGCGTTTGGAGCCAATGCGGAGGGCTGTGGACTTCCTCCGTGAAGCCCCGCCCCCCGCCGCTAGCTCCGCCTACTTCTGCATGCGGCCTGCATGCGACCTGGGTACCTATATTTAACATTAGGTACGCAGGTCGTGCCGCAGTATGCGGATGCTGCCGCATGCGTCGTTTTGACGATGCGGAGACCAGCGTAGGACGCAGCTCGTAGCAATTTTTTTTTTTCCGCATCGTCAAAACGACGCATGCGGCAGCATCCGCATACTGCGGCACGACCTGCGTACCTAATGTTAAATATAGGTACCCAGGTCGCATGCAGGCCGCATGCAGAAGTAGGCGGAGCTAGCGGCGGGGGGCGGGGCTTCACGGAGGAAGTCCACAGCCCTCCGCAGCGGCTCCAAACGCAAATGTGAAAGTAGCCTTACACAGTTTGTAGGTGAAAAAGTCTATATTGTAAACACACGGTACTTCAAACAAGTGCAGAGAAAACTCAAGTCCATAACACTTAAACAACTTAACAAGTCTGTAGGAAATCTCAGGGAGAAATGCAATCAGCAGACAGTCTGTAGGGCACAGTCTATACTTGAGAATGCTGGAAACAAATAAGTCCGTGTCTAGTCCATGCACGGATAAGCAAGTCCAAACAAAGTGTTAAATTATCCAGGAAGGCCTGGGTAGAAGTCTTAAGGTACCGTCACATTAAGCGACGCTGCAGCGATATAGACAACGATGCCGATCGCTGCAGCGTCACTGTTTCGTCGTTGTGTGGTCGCTGGAGAGCTGTCACACAGACAGCTCTCCAGCGACCAACGATGCCGAAGTCCCCAGGTAACCAGGGTAAACATGGGGTTACTAAGGGCAGGGCCGCGCTTAGTAACCCGATGTTTACCCTGGTTACCAGTGTAAATGTAAAAAAACCCAAACACTACATACTTACATTTCAGTGTCTGTCGCGTCCCCCGGCGTCCGCTTCCCTGCACTGTGTAAGCGCCGGCCCTAAAGCAGAGCGGTGACGTCACCGGTGTGCTCTGCTTTATGGCCGGCCGGAGCTGACACAGTGCAGGGAAGCGGACGCCGGGGGACGCGACAGACACCGGAATGTAAGTATGTAGTGTTTGGTTTTTTTTACATTTACAATGGCAACCAGGGTAAATATCGGGTTACTAAGCGCGGCCCTGCGCTTAGTAACCCGATGTTTACCCTGGTTACCAGTGAAGACATCGCTGAATCCGCGTCACACACGCCGATTCAGCGATGTCAGCGGGTGATCCAGTGACAAAATAAGGTGCTGGCCTTCTAGCTCCGACCAACGATGTCACAGCAGGATCCTGATCGCTGCTGCATGTCAAACACAACGATATCGCTATCCAGGACGCTGCAACGTCACGGATCGCTATCATTATCGTTGTTAAGTTGTTCAGTGTGTAGGTACCTTTAGATAAAGCAGAGCAGTCCAGAGCTTTGCAGTTAATTAAATGAAGCAGAACCAGAGCAGCAACCAGCTTACGTGTTTAGCAATTGCAGGTGTAGGTCAGCGGCATAGAAGAAGCAACACAAGCTGTCTGGAGCAGGAGGTGCGCTGGCACAGATGGATGCAGCAGGATCTCAGAGATCTAGGAGCAAAATGTTCACACAGGTTTGCAGGAGCAGCCAGAAAGTCAGGAAGCCACCAGGAGCAAGAACACCAGCAGAATACTCAAGCACAGACCAGAGCATGGGGTGGAGTTATAAGGCAGGAAGACAAGGAGCACATGAAACAAAAGACACCATCTTGGAAAAGGGCAGGCATGCCCTAAAGGTAACCAAAAACCATTCAGAGTCCTGACATTACTCCCTCCTTAGAATTGGCCTCAGGACGATCCTGGACCTGTTTTTTCAGGGAATCTCTGATGGAAACGAGAAATTTTCTGTTGCGAATCCTGGAATCAATAAATTCTTCCACCACAAATTGTTCTTGCCAATCAATCACCACAGGCTGCGGAGGTGGCACAACATGTCCCAGGAAGGTATTAGGAGATACAGGCTTTAGTAAAGATACATGGAAAACTGGGTGTACCTTCATAGTCCTAGGCAGCTTCAGACGGCAGGCCACAGAGCTCACAATACCGTTGATCTTGAAAGGGCCGATGAATTTCTGTGCAAGTTTTTGTGAAGGAACGTTTAACTTCAAATTTTTAGTGGATAACCACACGGAATCTCCTACCTTGAACATGGGTGCAGGTTTATGGAATCTATCAGCCGATCTCTTATAACGTTCTTGGACCGTGGTCAGGGATTCCTTCAGAACCTCCAGATTTTGCCTCATCGCAGTCAGCCTTTCCTCAACTGCTGGAACCGGAGAATTAATTGGAGACCTAGGTAAAATACACAGAAGATAACCCAGATTGGAAAAGAAAGGTGTGAACTTAGTGGAGGCACTCTGAGAATTGTTATATGAAAATTCGACCAACTGCAGTAACTCCAACCATTCATCTTGGAGATGGCTGACATAGCATCATAGATATTGTTCCAATGTCTGGTTGGTACGCTCAGTCTGACCATTTGTCTGGGGATGATAAGCGGAAGAGAGACAGACATTAATATTGAGTGCAGAGCAAAACCCCTTCCAGAATCTTGAAGTGAACTGTACTCCATGGTCAGAGATGATCTCATTCTGGACCCCATGCAGCCGAAAGACATTCTGTATAACCAAGTTCACTGTATCCTTAGCTGAGGGGAGGCCGGTGCATGGAACAAAATGAGCGGCTTTAGTCAGGCGATCAACTACCACCAAGATTGTATTCATGCCCCTCGATGTAGGCAGCTCTACAATAAAGTCCATTGAAATAGACCCCCATGGGCGGGATGTAATAGGTAATGGATGCAGAAGACCCATAGGAGCCACATGAGGAGCACATACCTCGCAAGAGATAACATAGTCCTTAGTATCCTTCAGGCAAGTTGGCCACCAAAAAAATCAGCTTAGGAACTCTTGTGTCTTCTGTACCCTCCTGTGACCAGCCAACTTGGAGTCATGTACCAACTTGAGGATCTGCAGATAGACAGCCTCAGGGACATATGGAGCGCCCCCAGACGCAGGGCCGTGGGGCACTCGGTACCGTGCTCCTCTGTCTCAATCCTGGGGTTCTCACGGTGGCTAGACCCGGTCCGTGTCCCTGCTAAGGGGCATCCAATGAAAGGTGTGATGATGGTGCGTGGTGCAAGGTGCGATGAATAACGAGGACACAGGGTTGCAGTCTCTTTACCTCTTTACTGAAGGCTTCAGGATCCGCAATCCAGAACACTGCTAACAGGGCTGGCTGAGACCGGCCGGTCCGAAGGCACATCCCGGGCTTCCTTTGCAGGTGGAAATCAGTGCCTACCTTCTAGTGCCTGTGTGTTGTAGTACCTCCCTGCTGAGCACCACGGCATAGTCTTCACAACTGTTGTTCTGTTTCTGATGTTCTTTCAATCTCCGTCCCCCAGATGATTTGGCTAGGATGCACCTGTATGACGGGGTAGGCCGGGAGTTATTCTGGGACCCTAGAGATGCCCCTCTCCCACAATTGCCTCCGTTGTCTGCTTAGGTGATTTAGGTGAGACAGCCAACCTAGAGTTAACGGTCCTGCCGCTGTTTGAAGTAATGCTTGGCGCCCAATACTTCCTCAGCTTTCCGGCCACCGGCTACGCGCCTCAGTAGGATGTTGCCACGATCTTAAGGCACGACTCTTACTGGTCCTATTCTCCTTTGAGCTGTGATCTCATTTCTCACTTCTCCACAATAAACCTCGCTTCGTGTCCTTTCTTAAGATGCCACCACAACGGGTGCAGGTGCGGTTCCGTAACGTTCTGTCCTTTTCGCTAGGCCACTGTCAGAATCCCACCCCTGACAGAGACCCCCCTGAATCTTCCCAAGCAACCTCTTCTCTCACTAGGTGTTGCCTGGGCAAAACCCAGTCAGCTTCTCCCTAACTTCCTATCCAACCCCCAGTTTTACCAAATTGTGAGGAGTGGCCTAATACATAGAACCCTTTGCTCCCCCTGGTGGCCAGAGTGTGAAGTGTAATGTGTGACTGTGATACCTGGTCAGGTGAACTCCTTTAGTGCCATCAGACGTACCATCACTCCCCTTAGTGGCAGAGTGTCGGTACTGCAATGACCAGGACTCTGGGGCGCTGCACTCCCCCCGGTTAAATCCAGTACTCCCGGACTGGGAAGAAGAACAACAATACATGTTAGCAAAAGACATACAAATTTTTGGAATCCAATGAACAAGTAAATTTAACAGTGCTTCCCTTTATGGGTGAGGACGCTTGAACGTTACAAACAGAAACATATTTACATTTTTACTCAAGGTTATAAATAACACTTATGACTAACTCGACTATAAATAACCATCATTACCCAGCCGGGTATTCTATCTACTAAGTGCAAATTTTGAACAATAATTTAACTTTTCCTTTAACGGCGTATAAGCTGAACCCACTAAAGGCCTACTATAAAGCTAAGATATAAATTAACTTTGTCTTTATTTTCTAAATACAACACTTTTACTTTGAACATGCAGGACCGCCTGGCTACTCGTCCGGGCCTACTGCCTCTTTTCTTCTATTAGCTCAGTTTTTATTCACAGTATAAGATCAATCAACCATCTCTCTATGGTTTCCAGGAGGACTCACTAACCCCTACGGGTTCACTTTATTGAAATTCGGCTTTCAACTCTTTCTTGTCCTCAATCTCTAGTAACATCATTAAACAATTCCTATTGCTATCTAACTAACTACATACTATTCCTATGTAAACATTATTACAATCCAACTTTTTCTTAAGGCAACATTGTACTTAAGTGCAACACGTGAACATTCCCTTTAAGAGGGACTCAAGTCTCTTTGAGGTAGTGCAAACTCTCTATCTGCAAGTCCGTGTAAGGCAAGAACTTCTGCGCTGTATTCAAGAACAGTCTCTTCAAAAAGTTCTCCTTTTTGTAGAACCAGTAGGGCGCACCTTTAAGAAGGTGAGAACTATTTACAACACAGTTTGTGAACCATTTACCGTCCATGATTCGGCAGTCTTTGTAAATAACGATGAACAAAAGCAAAAACAAAAAGCAAAAACAATAGGGATCCCGGGTAAACAAAGGGATCCCTTTAAGAATAACCCTGGTCGGGTTTAAAGCAGCAAAACATCAGGAAGACAAACAAGTAACTATTTACAGTTTCAGAGTATCGGAGCTTACTCTGGTTCTGGCGGCCGCGGCTTCACCTCACCGACCACCCTCCTCAGCCGAGAACGGGTGGGACCCATAGTCACAAGATGGGCCTGGGCAGCCTGGTGGTCCATAGCGGAGGCTTCTGTCATCTTTCCCGCAACGGATACGGTCCCCTGAGTCTCAGTAGCGGCCTGAAGAGTTGCGCACCGCTGGACGCCCCGGGCCGTCCAACCGGTCCCTCTTTTCCACCGGGTGTAGGTCACGGCATCCCCGGGTTCCAGGTCGCGATCCGCATCGATCTCTCCATAGCAAGGCTCCACCTCGCTCCGGGTGACGTGGACCTTTAGTGGCTCCCCAATCTCCTGGATGACTCCCCTTCCTTCCTGGGAGTTAAAGATGACCATCACACCCCACTTTGATGGTGGGACCTCCACATCGCCCGTTAGGTCGATCGTGGCCACAGGTCGGGGCTGTTTCCTCCACGCCGCCACCAGGTGTCGTCGGCGTTCCATCACTGGCAGGATCCTCAGGTCCGGCTCCCGCAGCTCACGATCCACTGGCAGGGTTCGTGGGTCTGCCGCGGTCGGAGCGGGTAGAGTGAGGGACACGGGGGACAGGCAGATCTCCATAGGATGGCCCAACCGGAAACTCATACAAGCGTGGGCTTCTTGGCAGCTCGACAGCTGCCGGGCTTCAGCTGTGGCTTCCCAGTCATCAGGCGACTGTTTGCTGGGCCTCCTCATCAGCAGGTCCGCGATGGTCAGTCCCTGAAGCAACGGTGAATCCGGGACTGCCGCGGGTGATGCAGCCCTGCGCTGGGCTGAGACGTCCCCATGCGGTGTTCTGGAAGTCGCCATCTTTGTCCACTCCTCTGGATCTTCTTCTCGCACTCTTTTTCGGGGGCAGCCCCGTCTCCACGGTCTCCACCCTCCATAGAGAATGAGGAGGCAGACCTCAGCCGCTGACAGACACGTCCTCAGGATACAGCAATACTTAGACTGGGCGGCCATTGTCTTTCGCACTCTTCAGCTCGCGTACGCCTACTCCACGCCCTTCTTCTTCTCCTGCGCTCCTCTTAGTGTAGTAATTGCTGAGGTTTTGGCGGGAAGCGGCAATACACAGTCTTTGCAATAAGTCACAATTCAAGCACAATTCAGACACAGTTCCAAGGCACACATGAGCTGATTCTTCAGGCTTAAGTAGATCCTGTTCGTGACACCAAGTTGGAGCGCCCCCAGACGCAGGGCCGCGGGGCACTCGGTACCGGGCCTCTCTGTCTCGGTCCTGGGGTTGTCACGGTGGCTAGACCCAGTCCGTGACCCTGCTAAGGTGTGTCCAATGAAAGGTGTGATGATGGTGCAGGGTGCGATGAATAACGAGGACACAGGGTTGCAGTCTCTTTACCTCTTTACTGAAGGCTTCAGGATCTGCAATCCAGAGCACTGCTGACAGGGCTGGCTGAGACCGGCCGGTCCGAAGGCACATCCAGAGTTCCCTTTGCAGGTGGAAATCAGTGCCTACCTTCTAGCGCCTGTGTGTTGTAGAACTGCTGAGCACCACGGGATAGTCCTCACAACTGTTGTTTCTGTTTCTGATGTTCTTTCTCTCTCCGTCCCCCAGATGATTTGGCTAGGATGCACCCGTATGACAGGGTAGGCCTGGAGTTATTCTGGGACCCTAGAGACGCCCCTCTCCCACAATTGCCTCCGTTGTCTGCTTAGGTGATTTAGGTGAGACAGCCAACCTAGAGTTAACTGTCCTGCCGCTGTTTGAAGTAATGCTTGGCGCCCAATACTTCCTCGGCGTTCCGGCCACAGGCTACGCGCCTCAGTAGGATGTTGCCACGATCTTTAGGCATGACTCCTACTGGTTCTATTCTCCTTTGTGCTGTGATCTCGTTTCTCACTTCTCCACAATAAACCTCGCTTCGTGTCCTTTCTTAAGATGCCACCGCAACGGGTGCAGGCGCGGCTCCGTTTTCGCTAGGCCACTGTCAGGATCCCACCCCTGACAGAGACCCCCCTGAATCTTCCCAAGCAACCTCTTCTCTCACTAGGTGTTGCCTGGGCAAAACCCAGTCAGCTTCTTCCTAACTTCCTATCCAACCCCCAGTTTTACCAGATTGTGAGGAGTGGCCTAATACATAGAACCCTTTGCTCCCCCTGGTGGCCAGAGTGTGAAGTGTAATGTGTGACTGTGATACCTGGTAAGGTGAACTCCTTTAGTGCCATCAGACGTACCATCACTCCCCTTAGTGGCGGAGTGTCAGTACTGCAACGACCAGGACTCTGGGGCGCTGCACATAAATACGTCGATCTCTGAACCACATGCCACCCTTAAAGACAAGATTAATATCAACAGGTGGGTTGGCCAGAAATACATCACCATCATAAGCTTCCCTGCACGCCTTCCACAATTCCTGCTCATCGATAACTCCGATGAAGTTGGCATCAGAAAGAATGGTCTTGGATAGGGCTCCAGGTACGGAATCCGCAGCATGGATTCGGGATAAAGCATCAGCCTTCCCATTACGAGAACCTGGACGGTACGAGATAACAAAATTAAATTGGTTTAAAAATAAATTCCAAGGAGCCTGAAGAGGAGAAAGACATCTAGCGGATCTAAGGAACTCTAAATTGCGATGGTCAGTCAGCACTATAATCTGTTGTGCAGCTCCTTGTAGATGATGCCTCCATTCCTTGAAAGCGACAATAATAGCCAGCAGTTCCTTGTCTCCCACGTTGTAGTTCTTCTCTGCTGAGGTTAGTCTATGGGAAAAGAAAGCACAAGGATGTGGCAGTCCCTTCTCTCCAGTTATTTGGGAGAGAATAGCCCCCAAAGCATTATCAGAAGCGTCCACCTCCACAATGAAAGGAAGTGCTGGATCTGGGTGTATCAACAGTGGTGCTGAGGTGAAACACATCTTTAGCCGATCAAAAGCTTCTTTAGCCTGTGATGACCACTTAAAGGGCTTTTCCTTCTTTGTCAAGGAAGTAATGGGATGGACAATATCAGAAACATTTCTAATAAAACGTCTGTAGAAATTTGCAAAACCGATAAAACGTTGGACTTCCTTAATGTTCTTGGGTACAGGCCAGTCAAGGATAGCCTGAGTCTTATCAGATTCCATGTTCAGGCCCTGGGGAGATATGACATAACCTAAGAACTGTATCTCAGAACGATGGAACTCGCACTTCTCTGGCTTGATAAACAGATGGTTCTCTTTCAGACGTCTTAAAACAGCTTTGACATGTTCTTCATTTTCCTGTAGAGAGTCAGAAAAGATTAGAATATCGTCCAAATAGATCACCACAAACTGGTCCAACCAATCTCTGAAAATGTCATTAGCAAGATGTTGAAATGTTGCAGGGGCGTTACAAAGCCCGAAGGGCATCACGAGATATTCAAAGTGTCCATACCAGCATCTGAATGCTGTCTTCCACTCATCCCCGGGACGAATACGCACCAAATTATAAGCCCCACGAAGATCCAATTTGGAGAACACCTTAGCATGGCGGACTCTTTCCAATAATTCAGGAATCAGAGGCAAAGGATAACGATTTCGTATGGTTACCTTATTGAGTTCCCGATAGTCAACACAGGGTCTCAGGGTCTCATCCTTCTTTTTCACAAAAAATATAGGTGCCCCTGCTGGTGAGGAAGAAGGGTGTATGAAGCCTTTGGCCAGATTCTCATCAATGTACTCTTTTAAGGCTTGAAGCTCAGGCGCTGCCAAAGGGTATACGTTTCCAAAAGGAATAGCTGTCCCAGGAAGCAGCTCAATGGGACAGTCATAATGCCTATGTGGAGGAAGCTGATCTGCATTCTTCTTATCACAGATGTCAGAGAATGAGAATTCTTTATACGCTAAAGGTAAAGTGAATACCTGTACAGGTGGTTCCGTAGCCATGGACTCATGGACAGCTTCAGTTAATGCTGAGTTGTTTCTTGCTGGAAAGACAATCTCCTTGGTCTCCCAGTTGAGAGTCGGGTTCTGAGAATGCAACCAAGAGATGCCTAGAATCACAGAAAAATGAGGAGAGGAAATTAACAGGAAAGAAAGTTGCTCCTGATGATTAGGCTCTAACAAAATCTGAAGGGGGACAGTCTCCTGATCCACAGGCCCGGAGATTAAAGGTGACCCATCCACTGTTTGCATGGTAATTGGAGAGGCTCTTTGCTGAATCTCAATACCGTGTTCTTTGGCAAAGGTAATGTCCATAAAATTGCCCCCTGCACCAGAGTCAATCATAGCTGCACTGGAAATCCACTGTTCTGAACACAAAATCTTAATAGGTAGTGAACTGTGAGAGTTCTTTTCCTTCAGCTCTCTGGGAGGTGAAGTCATAGAAACAGATTGGAACACTGCATTTAGTGGTAGGCTACATTCGGAGATGTCAGATTCCTATTCACAGTTGTCATACTCCCCTACTGCTGCTAGCACCTTGTTAGGCCGTCTGGGACACTTAGGACAATTGATCAGAAAGTGGTCAGATTGGCCGCAATAGAAACCTAAACTTTCCCGAAGGCGGTGCTCCCAGCATTCATTACTCTCACGCTTCTGCACAGAATTAATCTGCATGGGCACCTCCTCTACCTCCTGAGATGTTTTTCCTGCAGGCTCTTTGGAAGGAAGGGAAAAATTAGACATACAGTTAAATACAGGCAATTTCTCCTGCCTACGATCAGTAAGGCGAATGTCAATGCATACACATTATAAAACGTATAAACGTTTCTAGCTCTTGTGGTGACTCAGAGCAAGCTAATTCATCTTTTACAGTACTAGACAGACCCCTCTTAAAAATAGGCAATTGTGCATAACTGTCCCAGTTGGTATCTACCCCTAATCTCCTGAATTCTGTGGCATATTCAATAACAGAACGTTTACCCCGGCGTAAGGACAATAAAGCAGATTCAGTGGTTGCACGTTGATTAGGGCCATAGCGGCCAATAAATCATCCAAATTATTTAACTGCAGGTCACAAGACTCAATCATAGGATTAGCCCAGGCGAGTGCTCATGCGGTCAGCAGCATTATTACACACAATACTTTAGATCTGTCATTAGGCATGCACATAAAAAAATAGCATACATTGATTTACAAAACCACAAAATTTGGAGGCAACTTAGGTGGGCTAGCTGGTGGTGGTTGCCCAGAGGGTAAAGCCACTTGTGCCGCCACTTGCGTACTTAAGTTCTGGAAAGCCTGTCCATACTGGGACTCCACACCAGCAAGTTTGTTTTCCTGGGCCGCCATTCCGGTATTTAAGTCCTGTAAAGACTGTCCAAACACTAGTTCATTGCGATCAATGCCTCCAAGTTTCTTTTGCAGACCTTCCACATCTTTCTGCAGGGATCTAATCACAGCGCACACCTGCTCCAATTTGCTTTCTGCAGACATTGTTCCAGCAGACTCCTTTTATGGCTTGAGTATCCTGTAATAATATACTGGAAAACTCAGGAGTCTCTTTGCGTGGAACAAGACAATACAGAACGCAGTTTGTAGGTGAAAAAGTCTATATTGTAAACACACGGTGCTCCAAACAAGTGCAGAGAAAACTCAAGTCCATAACACTTAAACAACTTAACAAGTCTATAGGGAAGTCTCAGGGAGAAATGCAATCAGCAGTCTGTAGGGCACAGTCTATACTTGAGAATGCTGGAAACAAATAAGTCCGTGTCTAGTCCATGCATGAATAAGCAAGTCCAAACAAAGTATTAAATTATCCAGGAAGGCCTGGGTAGAAGTCTTAGATAAAGCAGAGCAGTCCAGAGCTTTGCAGCTAATTAAATGAAGCAGAACCAGAGCAGCAACCAGCTTACGTGTTTAGCAATTGCAGGTGTAGGTCAGCGGCATAGAAGAAGCAACACAAGCAGTCTGGAGCAGGAGGTGCGCTGGCACAGATGGATGCAACAGGATCTCAGAGAGCGAGGAGCAGAATGTTCACACAGGTTTGCAGGAGCAGCCAGAAAGCCAGGAAGCCATCAGGAGCAAGAACACCAGCAGAATACTCAAGCACAGACCAGAGCATGGGGTGGAGTTATAAGGCAGGAAGACAAGGAGCACATGAAACAAAAGACACCATCTTGGAAAAGGGCAGGCATGCCCAAAAGGTAACCAAAAACCATTCAGAATCCTGACAACCTGTGAGGCGTTGATTTCTCAAACTACAGACTCTAATGTACTTGTCTTGTTGCTCAGTTGTGCAGCGGGGCCTCCCACTTCTCTTTCTACTCTGGTTAGAGCCTGTTTGTGCTCTCCTCTGAAGGGGTACACACCATTGTAGGAAATCTTCAGTTTCTTGGCAATTTCTTGCATTTCTCTTCATTTCTAAGAGTCGAGTTTCACATGAAAGTTCTTTTTTTCTGGCCATTTTGAGAGTTTAATAGAACCAACCAATGTAATGCTCCAGATTCTCAACTAGTTCAAAGCAAAGTCAGGATTATAGCTTCTCTAATCAGGCAAACTGTTTTCAGCTGTGCTAACATATTTGCACAAGGGTTTTCAAGGGTATTCTAACCATCCATTAGCCTTCTAACACAGTTAGCAAACACAAAGTACCATATGAACACTGGAGTAATGGTTGTTGGAAATGGGCCTCTATACACCAACATGAAGATATTGCATTTCAAACCAGACGTTTGAAGCTAGAATAGTCATTTACCACATCAACAATGTATAGTGTATATTTCTGAATCATTTAATGTTACCGTATATACTCGAGTATAAGCCGACCCGAGTATAAGCCGACCCCCCTAATTTTGCCACAAAAAACTGGGAAAACTTATTGACTCGAGTATAAGCCTAGGGTGGAAAATGCAGCAGGTACCGGTGAATTTCAAAATTAAAAATAGATACTCCATACCGTTCATTATGGCCCCATAGATGCTCCACATAAAGCTGTGCCACATATAATGCTCTGCACCGTTCATTATGGCCCCATAGATGCTCCACATAAAGCTGTGCCATATATACAATGCTCTGCACCGTTGCCCCATAGATAGCTGTGCCATATATATAATGCTCTGCACCGGTGCCCCATAGCTGTGCCATATATATAATGCTCTGCACCGTTGCCCCATAGCTGTGCCATATATATAATGCTCTGCACCGTTGCCCCATAGCTGTGCCATATAGTGCTCTGCACCGTTGCCCCATAGCTGTGCCATATATATAATGCTCTGCACCGTTGCCCCATAGCTGTGCCATATATATAGTGCTCTGCACCGTTGCCCCATAGCTGTGCCATATATATAATGCTCTGCACCATTGCCCCATAGCTGTGCCATATATATAATGCTCTGCACCATTGCCCCATAGCTGTGCCATATATATAGTGCTCTGCACCGTTGCCCCATAGATGCTCCACATAAATCTGTGCCATTGCTGCTGCTGCAATAAAAAAAAAAAACACATACTCACCTCTCTTGCTTGCAGCTCCTCAGCGTCCCGTCCCGGCGTCTCTCCGCACTGACTGATCAGGCAGAGGGTGGCGCGCACACTATATGCGTCATCGCGCCCTCTGACCTGCACAGTCAGTGCGGAGAGAAGCCGGGAAGATGGCGCTGTGCCCGGCGTGTGGAACGAGGGAGGGTAAATATGACATACTTACCTGCTCCCGGCGTCCCGCTCCTTCCCTCGGACAGATGGTCTTCGGTGCCGCAGCCTCTTCCTCTGTCAGCGGTCACCGGCACCGCTTCATTAGAGAAATGAATAGGCGGCTCCGCCCCTATGGGAGGTGGAGTCCATATTCATTTCTCTAATGAGCGGTCCCACGTGACCGCTCAGGGGAAGAGGCTGCGGCACCCAGAGACCGTGGGACGGGCAGGGGGAGCGACAGGAACGCCGGGACTAGGTGAGTATATGACAGTCCTCACCCGCTGACCCCACCACCGATCATGACTCGAGTATAAGCCGAGAGGGGCACTTTCAGCCCCAAAATTTGGGCTGAAAATCTCGGCTTATACTCGAGTATATACGGTAGCTTTATTGGAAAAAAACTGCTTTTCTTTCAAAAGTAAGGACATTTCTAAACGACCCTAAACTTTTACACGGCAGTGTACATATACATGCATACATACATATATACATATAATAAGAGTAGATGCTGAGAATTACACTATGTATACAGGACAGGAGAAATATACACAGCGCCACAATATATGGTATAATCAATTATATGCACACATAACTCCTCACTATATACTGTGCAAAATTGTATATATATTACACACAGCAGTATAACCTATATTATGTATTTACAGCAGTCGCAGCATTATATATATATATATATATATATATATATATATATATATATATATATATATATATATATACACTCACCGGCCACTTTATTAGGTACATCATGCTAGTAACGGGTTGGACCCCCTTTTGCCTTCAGAACTGCCTCAATTCTTCGTGGCATAGATTCAACAAGGTGCTGGAAGCATTCCTCAGAGATTTTGGTCCATATTGACATGATGGCATCACACAGTTGCCGCAGATTTGTCGGCTGCACATCCCAAAGATGCTCCATACAAGGCAGGATGGATCCATGCTTTCATGTTGTTTACGCCAAATTCTGACCCTACCATCCGAATGTCGCAGCAGAAATCGAGAGTCATCAGACCAAGCAACGTTTTTCCAATCTTCTACTGTCCAATTTCGATGAGCTTGTACAAATTGTAGCCTCAGTTTCCTGTTCTTAGCTGAAAGGAGTGGTACCCGGTGTGGTCTTCTGCTGCTGTAGCCCATCTGCCTCAAAGTTCGACGCACTGTGCGTTCAGAGATGCTCTTAGGCCTACCTTGGTTGTAACGGGTGGCGATTTGAGTCACTGTTGCCTTTCTATCAGCTCGAACCAGTCTGCCCATTCTCCTCTGACCTCTGGCATCAACAAGGCATTTCCGCCCACAGAACTGCCGCTCACTGGATTTTTTTTCTTTTTCGGACCATTCTCTGTAAACCCTAGAGATGGTTGTGCGTGAAAATCCCAGTAGATCAGCAGTTTCTGAAATACTCAGACCAGCCCTTCTGGCACCAACAACCATGCCACGTTCAAAGGCACTCAAATCACCTTTCTTCCCCATACTGATGCTCGGTTTGAACTGCAGGAGATTGTCTTGACCATGTCTACATGCCTAAATGCACTGAGTTGCCGCCATGTGATTGGCTGATTAGAAATTAAGTGTTAACAAGAAGTTGGACAGGTGTACCTAATAAAGTGGCCAGTGAGTGTATATATATTATACTCTGTGTGAACTCGCTCACCTTTTTGGGGTCTTGAGATAATGCCTGTAGATCCAATCCATGGATCACTCCATTCCTCTTTCCATTCAGTTTGCTGCAGAGATCTGGGAACTAATGAGAGCACTGAACAGTGCTTTCATAGGCGATAATACTTTGTAAATATTTCTCCCAGAAATATGCGCTCCTGAAGGAAAATTATTTTATTTCAAACTAAAATTTTAGTTTTATTATTTTGGACTGGACAACCCCATTAATAAGTTCTGCAATTTGCCTGTGTTTGCCTGTGTAGGTGGATATCAGCTTCTGAGCCAAATCCTGACTGATGGCAATCTTTTATTGTCTGTTCAGTGCTTGGCACTTATCATAATGTCTGTGTTTTTGTTTGTCCACCCACTTTTTAAGAATTGACAACAAGTTCTAAATCGGATTGAGAGATGAGGCGATTCCTGGCCATAGACCCAAAATTTCAGAGTATTATTCACTAAGCCACTTGGTTATCGCTTTTGCCCTGTGACAATGCTCCATGATACTTGAAAAAGCATTGCTCATCACCAAATTGCTCCTAGCTTTTTGGGAGATGTTGCTCTTGGAGGATGTTTAGATACAGGGTCGGACTGGCCCACCGGGAGATCGGAGAATCCTCCAGTGGGCCCGCCTCCCAGTGGGCCCTCCCCCTCACCAGCCACAGACTCTGAGTCCTGCCTCATTCATTAGTGCATGCTCTGCCCTGTATTAGGATTGTGTGCACCCAGTGGTGAGTTCGTTATTCCATACCCGGTGCCAGCCGTCTGCACTGCTCAGCAACAAGTGATGTGAGCGCTTTCTCATCATTTGCTGCGGCTTCTACTGATCTCGTGGCTCTCACCGCTCTATCAGATGTGGGGTGCTGAATGAGATCAATAGAAGTGGCAGCAGCAGGTGATGAGAAAACGCTCACCTCACATCACTTGTTGCTGAGCAGTGCAGACGGCCGGCACTGGGTGTGGAATAAAGCACCACGCACAGCACAGAGCCACAGGCTGTGAGACTGCACTGCACACAGCACAGAGCCTCTAGAGCGGAGTTGATTTTTTGGGGGGCAATGGCATGATGTCACCAGAAGGGGCGGGGCCTCCATCAGACCAGTGACCAGGAAGCATCGTTGTTCTGAGGCTGCTGAGCCTGGAGAGGAATGAAATGAGAGGCTGCCATGGAACCCTGTGAGGAGAGGACTGAGGGTCTGTACAATGGAACTGTGTGAGGAGAGGATTGAGGGACTGCACAATGGACCCTTGAACAAGTAGGAATGAAGACCCAGGATTCAGTGAGAGTGGTGAGAGGATGTATTTTGGAAAGGGTTGATGTAACTTGAGCAGGACTTGTATAGGGAAGATGATGAGGGGCTGTGTGGAAAAGGGGAGGTGATAATTATGGGCTGCATGGAAAAAGGGTCATGATGAGGGGCTGTGTGAAAAGGGGATGATGACGGGGCTGTGTGGAAAAGAGGGGGTTATGAGGAGGCTGTGGAGAAGGAGGGATGATGAGGGGCTGTGTGCAGAAGGAGGGAATGATGAGGAGCTGTGTGGAGAAGGAGGGATGATGAGGGGCTGTGTGCAGAAGGAGGGATGATGAGGGGCTGTGTGCAGAAGGAGGGATGATGAGGATCTGTGTGGAGAAGGGGGGTGATGAGGGGACTGTGTGGAGAAGGAGGGATGATGAGGAACTGTGTGGAGAAGGGGGATGATGAGGCACTGTGTGCAGAAGGAGGGATGATGAGGAGGGTGTGTGGAGAAGGAGGGATGATGAGGAGCTGTGTGCAGAAGGAGGGATGATGAGGAGGGTGTGTGGAGAGGGAGGGGTGATGAGGGGCTATGTGCAGAAGGAGGGATGATGAGGAGCTGTGTGCAGAAGGAGGGATGATGAGGGGCTGTGTGCAGAAGGAGGGATGATGAGGAGGGTCTGTGGAGAAGGAGGGATGATGAGGAGCTGTGTGGAGAAGGGGGGTTGATGAGGAGGCTGTGGAGAAGGAGGGATGATGAGGGGCTGTGTGCAGAAGGAGGGATGATGAGGGGCTGTGTGCAGAATGAGGGATGATGAGGAGGGTCTGTGGAGAAGGAGGGATGATGAGGAGCTGTGTGGAGAAGGGGGATGATGAGGAGGCTGTGGAGAAGGAGGGATGATAAGGGGCTGTGTGCAGACGGAGGGATGATGAGGAGCTGTGTGAAGAAGGGGGGGTGATGAGGGGACTGTGTGGAGAAGGAGGGATGATGGGGAGCTGTGTGGAGAAGGGGGGGATGATGAGGGTCTGTGTGCAGAAGGAGGGATGATGAGGGTCTGTGTGCAGAAGGAGGGATGATGAGGAGCTGTGTGCAGAAGGAGGGATGATGAGGGGCTGTGTGCAGAAGGAGGGATGATGAAGGGCTGTGTGCAGAAGGAGGGATGATGAGGAGCTGTGTGGAGAAGGGGGGATGATGAGGGGGCTGTGTGGAGGAGAGATGATGAGCTTTGTGGAAAAGGAGGGTGATCACGGGCTATTTGGAGAATGGGGGAGTGAGAAAAAGCATCTTGGTACATGGTTGAGTTCACCAATAGAAATTACTCAAAGTGAACTGCTATGAACTCACCTCTGCACCGTGGGACTTTCTCACTGTGCTAGTGGGGATCTCACCAAGGACACCGCAGTTCAGTGGCCCAGCTGGGAACACAGCCTCAGTGACCTGCCGTAACCTCGATGAGGTTAGCCGACGCCAGTGACCGGAGGTAAACTTTATACCTCCGATAACAGCTGCGGGCTCACATCATTTGACAGCGTTGTGGACCTCAGCTGTCTGACTGGCGGGGATGATTTTACCGCTGATCAGAAGCAGTGTTTGCCACGCTGTCTTGCACCACAAAGAGTGGTAAACACTGGATGTTCGTGCCCCCCATTCAAGTGAATGGGGTCTGGGTACTGTTTTGTACCCGAACCTGACTTTTTTTTAACTGTTTGGCCGGTCCCGAACATCCAAGGGTTTGCTCATCTCTAATCCTGTGTCTAGTGTGTGACTGGTGTTTGTATGCTGTGTGAGTGTGTCATGTGTCTAGCGTGTGACTGGTGTGTGTCACGTGTATGTATCCTGTGCCTAGTGTGTGACTGGTGTGTGTCATGTGTATGTATCCTGTGTCTAGTGTGTTACTGGTGTGTGTAGGATAGCTGCGGAGACACCATCACGTGTTTCTCAACGCAAGCAGTGAATAGCCAGACCTCTCTCCGGGAAGGAACAACCACGGGAAGGGCAGCAGCCTATAAAGGAAAACATCCAATACAGGAAAACCACCTATGCCAAGCATGGTATCCATCCACAGACAGCTGTTTCGGGGTGTTTGCCCCTCATCAGTGTGGAGTAGGAATCTGGCTATTAGGAGCAGTGCCTAGTTAAAAGGCTGTGAAGGAACAGATGATTGGCCTCGGGGAGACCAAAACATCCAACACTGCGGAGACACCATCACGTGTTTCTCAACGCAGTGATCCAGAACACTGCCCCCATCCCTTATGGGAAATATGCAAATGCATGTAGGATAGCTGCGGAGACACCATCACTAGAGTTGAGCGACTTTCATTTTTTTAAGATCGAGTCGGGTTTTGTGAAACCCGATTTTGTCCAGAGTCGAGTCGAGTGCAGTCGGCCGATTATCGCTAAAAGTCGGGGATCGACCGAAACACGAAACCCAATGCAAGTCAATGGGGAAGCATAGTCGGCAGTGAGTGGAGGCCAGGAAAACACCTACAGTGCCCATTTTAATGCCAAAAACATCCATTCTTGTTTCTGAAGCTTGTCAATCTTAATTAACTTTATAATAATAGTTGGGCATTGGAAATTGGGGGTCATTTGGCAAAAGTTGTGGGGGGTAGGGCTCGTTCAAGGTTTTAGTGGGCCCAGGAAACGTGAACTACGTCACGGCAGTGGAGCAGTGAGAGGTAAGTATGTAAAGTTTGCAAGTGCTGTGATCCTAAGCAAGCAGCCAGGGCCCACTCGTTGGCACTGGCACTGGCACAGGGCCCCTGAAAGTACGGCGGTGTGTTTTCATGGCGGGGGCGCCTCCCACCAGCAGCGACACTTTTGCATACTCTGAGGGGCCCTGTGCCAGTGACGTCGCCAACGAGTATGCCCCCCCACCTGATGAAGGAACCTGCACTTTCATCTGCACCTTCCTCTTTGTCCCTGTGTAAGGTGGTATAACATGCGGGAAGGGGAACCTTACTTTCAGCAGGGTCAGATTCTGGCTGTGTAGAGTATAAGGGGAATGTAGTGGTCTAGGTCAATGTACCAGCAGACTCATCTAGCAGTGGCTGGGCAATGGGCAGGATGAGGAGGAAACAGATATAGGGCCAAAGAATAAAGTAGGCTAAATGCAGTTCAAAATTGGTAACAGGACTAAACAGGCAGCATTGCTTTGTTCAGTGGAGTAGCAAACCCAAGAGCAGCAGACACTGTTTCAAGGGCCTAACCACACTAGTAGGCCAAATGCAGTTTAATATCTGATAGTATAGGGCGAAAGCCAGAATGTGGAAGCTCAGCTTTGTTCAGTTGAGGACAACACCAGGGAGGGGCAGACACCTTTAGTAGGCCGCAACAGCCAATTTAAAAAAAAAACAGCAGTTAATAAGAGGCAGAAGGTAGAAGCTCAGCTTTATTCAGTTGAGGACAACACCAGGCAGGGGCAGACAGACACCTTTAGTAGGCCGGAACAGCCAATTGCTTTTTTAAAAATGGTAATTTGGAACAGAAGGTTGAAGCTCAGCTGTATTCAGTTGAGGGCAACACCAGGGAGGGGCAGAAACCGTTAGTAGGCCCTAAACACCATTTTTTTAAAAAAAAAACAGCAGTTAATGAGAGGCAGAAGGTAGAAGCTCAGCTTTATTCATTTGAGGACAACTTGAATTAGGGACTGCAGACAGGCTTCCTAGGCCTAAAATACCTAAAAATAGGCTTATGGCAGTTTTACATCGGTTACATGGATACACAGGCAGCATTGTTGTCAATGGAGGAGTATTTAAAGTAGGGACCGCAGACAGGCTATCAAAGGCCTAAAATAACAAAACATAGGCTCAAGGCAGTTTTACATCAGTTACATGGATACACAGGCAGCATTGTTGTCAGTGGAGGAGTATTTAAAGTAGGGACCGCAGACAGGCTATCAAATGCCTAAAATAACAAAACATAGGCTCAAGGCAGTTTAAAATAGGTTACATGGATACACAGGCAGCTTGGTGGTCAGTGGAGGAGTATTTAAAGTAGGGACCGCAGACAGGCTATCAAAGGCCTAAAATAACAAAACATAGGCTCATGGCAGTTTTACGTCAGTTACATGGATACACAGGCAGCTTGGTGGTCAGTGGAGGAGTATTTAAAGTAGGGGCCGCAGACAGGCTATCAAAGGCCTAAAATAACAAAACATAGGCTCATGGCAGTTTTACGTCAGTTACATGGATACACAGGCAGCTTGGTGGTCAGTGGAGGAGTATTTAAAGTAGGGACCGCAGACAGGCTATCAAAGGCCTAAAATAACAAAACATAGGCTCATGGCAGTTTTACGTCAGTTACATGGATACACAGGCAGCTTGGTGGTCAGTGGAGGAGTATTTAAAGTAGGGACCGCAGACAGGCTATCAAAGGCCTAAAATAACAAAACATAGGCTCAAGGCAGTTTAAAATAGGTTACATGGATACACAGGCAGCTTGGTGGTCAGTGGAGGAGTATTTCAAGTAGGGACCGCAGACAGGCTATCAAAGGCCTAAAATAACAAAACATAGGCTCAAGGCAGTTTAAAATAGGTTACATGGATACACAGGCAGCTTGGTGGTCAGTGGAGGAGTATTTAAAGTAGGGACCGCAGACAGGCTATCAAAGGCCTAAAATAACAAAACATAGGCTCATGGCAGTTTTACGTCAGTTACATGGATACACAGGCAGCATTGTTGTCAGTGGAGGAGTATTTAAAGTAGGGACCGCAGACAGGCTATCAAAGGCCTAAAATAACAAAACATAGGCTCATGGCAGTTTTACGTCAGTTACATGGATACACAGGCAGCATTGTTGTCAGTGGAGGAGTATTTAAAGTAGGGACCGCAGACAGGCTATCAAAGGCCTAAAATAACAAAACATAGGCTCAAGGCAGTTTAAAATAGGTTACATGGATACACAGGCAGCTTGGTGGTCAGTGGAGGAGTATTTAAAGTAGGGACCGCAGACAGGCTATCAAAGGCCTAAAATAACAAAACATAGGCTCATGGCAGTTTTACGTCAGTTACATGGATACACAGGCAGCTTGGTGGTCAGTGGAGGAGTATTTAAAGTAGGGACCGCAGACAGGCTATCAAAGGCCTAAAATAACAAAACATAGGCTCATGGCAGTTTTACGTCAGTTACATGGATACACAGGCAGCTTGGTGGTCAGTGGAGGAGTATTTAAAGTAGGGACCGCAGACAGGCTATCAAAGGCCTAAAATAACAAAACATAGGCTCATGGCAGTTTTACGTCAGTTACATGGATACACAGGCAGCTTGGTGGTCAGTGGAGGAGTATTTAAAGTAGGGACCGCAGACAGGCTATCAAAGGCCTAAAATAACAAAACATAGGCTCATGGCAGTTTTATGTCAGTTACATGGATACACAGGCAGCTTGGTGGTCAGTGGAGGAGTATTTAAAGTAGGGACCGCAGACAGGCTATCAAAGGCCTAAAATAACAAAACATAGGCTCAAGGCAGTTTAAAATAGGTTACATGGATACACAGGCAGCTTGGTGGTCAGTGGAGGAGTATTTAAAGTAGGGACCGCAGACAGGCTATCAAAGGCCTAAAATAACAAAACATAGGCTCAAGGCAGTTTAAAATAGGTTACATGGATACACAGGCAGCTTGGTGGTCAGTGGAGGAGTATTTAAAGTAGGGACCGCAGACAGGCTATCAAAGGCCTAAAATAACAAAACATAGGCTCAAGGCAGTTTAAAATAGGTTACATGGATACACAGGCAGCTTGGTGGTCAGTGGAGGAGTATTTAAAGTAGGGACCGCAGACAGGCTATCAAAGGCCTAAAATAACAAAACATAGGCTCATGGCAGTTTTACGTCAGTTACATGGATACACAGGCAGGCAGCATTGTGGTCAGTGGAGGAGTATTGCAAGGAGTGTCTGTCCCAGTACTCCCAAAATATAAATAGATGTTAATGTCTCGCAAAACAACCCAAAAAAAAAAAAAAAAAAAAAAAAAAAGGTGGCATACTTAGGTACAGGGGTGGGCTCATCTGCTGAGTTTCTGACCTAGTAATTTGGCAGTAACTATGTAATGGTGCAATATAGGACACTGACACAGACTACTTTAAGTAGCATCATAGATGTCTACAAATTTGTATTGTCAGTGCCAGACATTGAATGATGTCAGCGAATAGACTAAACATTGGTGGAGCTGTGCGACATAATTTTGCACGTGGTAGAGCACAGTTTGAGCTGGGGGAGGGGGGAACTCTCTTGTGGCCGGCGGGACCGCCCCAGGGCCCCTCATGTTACAACGGTGTGTCTGACGTTGGGTGCGCACCACCACCGCCAGAGACACTACATTGTACTATGAGGGACCCAGTAGCAATGCCGTCAACCAAAAGCGAGCACACCCACCTCTTCAGACAAACAGCAGTCTCACGGGTGCTTGCGCCAAGTCGCGATACCACGGCCCCGTGTGGTGAGTTTGGCCATTTATGGAGGTGTAAACATGTCGTATGCTGTACAATCAGCTGCAACAAATTAGACATTAGAAAAGTAATTCACAGGCAAGAGCTTTTCATAAGAAAGCTAGGTGTCGGCCGGGCAAGGTGGGGCAAAAGATTTCGAAATCCAGTTGTGGTTCATTTTAATGAATGTTAGATCGTCAACATTTTGGGTAGCCAGACGAGTCCTTTTTTCGGTTAATATTGAACCTGCAGCACTGAATACTCTTTCTGATAGGACACTTGCTGCCGGGCAAGCAAGCTCCTGCAATGCATATTCTGCCAATTCTGGCCAGGTGTCTAATTTTGATGCCCAGTAATCAAATGGGAATGACGGTTGAGGGAGAACATCGATAAGGGATGAAAAATAGTAACCATACTGGACAAATGTTGTCTCCTGTCACTTTCAATTGATGCAGCAGTACCTGTCCTGTCTGCGGTCATAGCAAAATCACTCCACAACCTGGTCAGAAAACCCCTCTGTCCAACGCCACTTCTGATGTGTGCACCCCTAACACTCCTAGTCTGCTGCCCCCTTGAGCTCGTGTGAGAACGATCACGTGCGCTGTGTGCTGGGAATGCCTGAAGCAAACGGTCAACAGGAGTTGATTGTTTGGTTGCTAATATTAGTTCCAAGTTCTCATGTGGCATAATATTTTGCAATTTGCCTTTATAGCGTGGATCAAGGAGGCAGGCCAACCAGTAATCGTCATCGTTCATCATTTTCGTAATGCGTGTGTCCCTTTTTAGGATACGTAAGGCATAATCCGCCATGTGGGCCAAAGTTCCAGTTGTCAAATCTCCGGTTGTGATTGGTTGAGGGGCAGTTTCAGGCAAATCTACGTCACTTGTGTCCCTCAAAAAACCAGAACCCGGCCTTGCCACGCAACCAATTTCCAGTGCCCCCGGGAAAGCTTCCGCATTAAAAATATACTCATCCCCATCATCCTCCTCGTCCTCCACCTCCTCTTCGCCCGCTACCTCGTCCTGTACACTGCCCTGACCAGACAATGGCTGACTGTCATCAAGGCTTTCCTCTTCCTCTGGTGCAGATGCCTGCTCCTTTATGTGCGTCAAACTTTGCATCAGCAGACGCATTAGGGGGATGCTCATGCTTATTACGGCGTTGTCTGCACTAACCAGCCGTGTGCATTCCTCAAAACACTGAAGGACTTGACACATGTCTTGTATCTTCGACCACTGCACACCTGACAACTCCATGTCTGCCATCCGACTGCCTGCCAGTGTATGTGTATCCTCCCACAAAAACATAACAGCCCGCCTCTGTTGGCACAGTCTCTGAAGCATGTGCAGTGTTGAGTTCCACCTTGTTGCAATGTCTATGATTAGGCGATGCTGGGGAAGGTTCAAAGACCGCTGATAGTTCTGCATACGGCTGGCGTGTACAGGCGAACGTCGGATATGTGAGCAAAGTCCACGCACTTTGAGGAGCAGGTCGGAGAACCCAGGATAAGTTTTCAATAAGCACTGCACCACCAGGTTTAAGGTGTGAGCCAGGCAAGGAATGTGTTTCAGTTGGGAAAGGGAGATGGCAGCCATGAAATTCCTTCCGTTATCACTAACTACCTTGCCTGCCTCAAGATCTACTGTGCCCAGCCACGACTGCGTTTCTTGTTGCAAGAACTCGGACAGAACTTCCGCGGTGTGTCTGTTGTCGCCCAAACACTTCATAGCCAATACAGCCTGCTGACGCTTGCCAGTAGCTGGCCCATAATGGGACAACTGGTGTGCAACAGTGTCATCTGCCGATGGAGTGGTTGGCCGACTGCGGTCTGTGGAAGAGCTGTAGCTTCTGCAGGAGGACGAGGAGGAGGAGGAGGAGGGGGTGCGAACGCCTACAGTCAACTGTTTCCTAGACCGTGGGCTAGGCACAACTGTCCCGAAATTGATGTCCCCTGTGGACCCTGCATCCACCACATTCACCCAGTGTGCCGTGATGGATACATAATGTCCCTGGCCATGCCTACTGGTCCATGCATCTGTAGTCAGGTGCACCTTTGTACTCACAGATTGCCTGAGTGCATGGACGATGCGCTGTTTAACATGCTGGTGCAGGGCTGGGATGGCTTTTCTGGAAAAAAAGTGTCGACTGGGTAGCTCGTATCGTGGTTCAGCGTACTCCATCAGGGCTTTGAAAGCTTCGCTTTCAACTAACCGGTAGGGCATCAACTCTAACGAGATTAGTCTAGCTATGTGGGCGTTAAAAGCCTGTGTACGCGGATGCGAGGATAAGTACTTCCTTTTTCTAACCAGAGTCTCATGTAGTGTGAGCTGAACTGGAGAGATGGAGATCGTGGAACTTGCGGGTGTGCCGGTGGACATGGCAGACTGAGAGACGGTTGGAGACGGTATTGTTTCCGCCGGTGCCCTAGATGCAATATTTCCTCCTACAAAACTGGTGATTCCCTGACCCTGACTGCTTTTGGCTGTCAAAGAAACCTGCACAGATACTGCCGGTGGTGCGGAAAATGGTGGCCTTACATTGACGGAAGGGATGTTGCGTTGATGACTAGCTTCATTGGCCGAGGGTGCTACAACCTTAAGGGACGTTTGGTAGTTAGTCCAGGCTTGAAAATGCATGGTGGTTAAGTGTCTATGCATGCAAATAGTATTGAGACTTTTCAGATTCTGACCTCTGCTTAAGCTAGTTGAACATTTTTGACAGATGACTTTGCGCTGATCAATTGGATGTTGTTTAAAAAAATGCCAGACTGCACTCTTCCTAGCATCGGATCCCTTTTCAGGGATTGCAGACTGAGCTTTAACCGGATGGCAACGCTGTGCTCCAACAGGTTTTGGCTTTGACACGCGTTTTGGGCCAGATAGGGGCCCGGCAGATGGAACCTGTTGCGATGTTGATGCCTGCTGCGGCCCCTCCTCCACCTCCGCTTCTGAACTACTGCTGCCTGCACCCTGTTCCCCCAATGGCTGCCAATCGGGGTCAACAACCGGGTCATCTATTACCTCCTCTTCGAGCTCGTGTGCAACTTCGTCTGTGTCACTGTGTCGGTCTGTGGTATAGCGTTCGTGGCGGGGCAACATAGTCTCATCAGGGTCTGATTGTGGATCTGTACCCTGAGAGGGCAATGTGGTGGTCTGAGTCAAAGGAGCAGCATAGTACTCTGGCTGTGGCTGTGCATCAGTGCACTCCATGTCAGATTCTACTTGTAATGGGCATGGCCTGTTAAGTGTTTCACTTTCTAAGCCAGGGACGGTATGTGTAAAGAGCTCCATGGAGTGACCCGTTGTGTCGCCTGCTGCATCCTTCTCTCTTGTTGTAGTTTTTGCTGAGGAGGACAAGGAAGCGACTTGTCCCTGACCGTGAACATCCACAAGCGACGCGCTGCTTTTACATTTACCAGTTTCAGAAGAGGAGGCAAAAGAGCTAGAGGCTGAGTCTGCAATGTAAGCCAAAACTTGCTGTTGCTGCTCCGGCTTTAAAAGCGTTTTTCCTACTCCCAGAAAAGAGAGCGTTCGAGGCCTTGTGTAGCCAGACGACGAAACTGGCTCCACAGCTCCAGACTTAGGTGGAATATTTTTATCCCCACGACCACCTGATGCTCCACTACCACTACCATTATTACCAGCTGACAATGAACGCCCACGGCCACGACCTCTTGCACCAGACTTCCTCATTGTTTTAAAAAATTAACCAAAGTAACTTTATTTGTTGCTGTCAAACAACTTACACGGTGAGCTATAACTTCAGTATGATTTCTATATCCCTTAACAGGTTGGTGAGACCACAAGGAAAATCAGGCACAATGTTACACACTCTGTTTTCTGTGGCACAAAATCACAGAGATGACACACACGCAGGACTGTCACTCAAGCACTAATGTCAATATTATTCTCCCACCTAATTTTTTTTTTTTTTTTCTCAGGGAGACTTTAGAAACCAAATAAGATAAAATGTTTTTTTCAGGGACAATTTAGAAACCAAATACTAATAAAAAAATAAAAAAATAAATAAAAATAAATAGGCTTTCTATGGCCCACTGAATGAGAGAGAGAGAGGTGGCACACCCAGGAGTCAAGACTGGCACACAAGCTGAAAGGGCAATATTACTCTCCCACTGTTTTTTTATGTATTTTTTTTTTTTTTTCAGGGAGACTTTAGAAACCAAATAATATTAAAAAAAGCAAAAAAATAAATAGGCTTTCTATGGCCCACTGAATGAGAGATGCCACACACGCAGGACTGTCACTCAAGCACAAATGTCAATATTAATCTCACACCTTTTTTTTTTTTTCTCAGGGAGACTTTAGAAACCAAATAAGATCAAATGATTTCTTTCAGGGACAATTTAGAAACCAAATACTAAAAAAATAAAAAGACTTTCTAGGGCCCACTGAGTGAGAGATGGCACACACAGGAGTCAGGAGTGGCACACAAGCCCTGAGGCCAATATTAATATCCCACTGATTGATGTTTTATTTTTTTTTCTGGTAGATTTTAGAACCCAAATCAAGCAAAAAAATAAATAGGCTTTCTATGGCCCACTGAGTGAGAGATAGCACACACAGGAGTCAGGAGTGGCACACAAGCCCTGAGGCCAATATTAATCTCCCACTGATTGATGTTTTATTTTTTTTTCTGGTAGATTTTAGAACCAAAATCAAGCAAAAAAATAAATAGGCTTTCTATGGCACACAATTTGAGAGAGAGAGGTGGCACACCCAGGAGTCAAGACTGGCACACAAGCTGAAAGGGCAATATTACTCTCTCACTGTTTTTTTATGTATTTTTTTTTTTTTCAGGGAGACTTTAGAAACCCAATAATATAAAAAAAATAATAATAATAATAATAAATATGCTTTCTATGGCCCACTGAATGAGAGAGAGAGAGGTGGCACACCCAGGAGTCAAGACTGGCACACAAGCTGAAAGGGCAATATTACTCTCCCACTGTTTTTTTATGTTTTTTTTTTTTTTTTCAGGGAGACTTTAGAAACCCAATAATATTAAACAAAAAAAAAATAATAATAATAAATATGCTTTCTATGGCCCACTGAATGAGAGAGAGGTGGCACACCCAGGAGTCAAGACTGGCACACAAGCTGAAAGGGCAATATTACTCTCCCACTGTTTTTTTATGTTTTTTTTTTTTTTCAGGGAGACTTTAGAAACCCAATAATATTAAAAAAACCAAAAAAATAAATAGGCTTTCTATGGCCCACTGAATGAGAGATGGCACACACAGGGATGGCACTGTAGCAGAAATGCCAATCTTAATCTCCCACAAAAAAAAAAAAAAAAAAAAAAAACTGTCCTACAATTACTATCTCCCCTGCAGTAATCTCAGCCAGGTATGGCAGGCAGCAATAGGAGTGGACTGATGCACAAATTAAATAAAAAGTGTGGACAAACAAAAAAGATAGCTGTGCAGAAAGGAAGGAACAAGAGGATATGTGCTTTGAAAAAAGCAGTTGGTTTCCACAGTGGCGTACACACAGCAATACAGCTATCAGGGAGCCTTCTAGGGCAGCCCAATGAGCTACAGCGCTGAGGGAAAAAAAAAAAAATATATAGCTTCCACTGTCCCTGCACACCGAAGGTGGTGTTGGACAGTGGAAATCGCTACAGCACAAGCGGTTTGGTGGTTAGTGGACCCTGCCTAACGCTCTCCCTGCTTCTGACGAAGCGGCAGCAACCTCTCCCTAAGCTCAGATCAGCAGCAGTAAGATGGCGGTCGGCGGGAACGCCCCTTTATAGCCCCTGTGACGCCGCAGACAGCAAGCCAATCACTGCAATGCCCTTCTCTAAGATGGTGGGGACCAGGACCTATGTCATCACGCTGCCCACACTCTGCGTTCACCTTCATTGGCTGAGAAATGGCGCTTTTTGCGTCATTGAGACGCGACTTTGGCGCGAAAGTCGTGTACCGCATGGCCGACAAGCACAGGGGTCGGATCGGGTTTCATGAGACGCCGACTTAGCCAAAAGTCGGCGACTTTTGAAAATGAACGACCCGTTTCGCTCAACCCTAACCATCACGTGTTTCTCAATGCAAGCAGTGAATAGCCAGACCTCTCCCCGGGAAGGAACAACCACGGGAAGGGCAGCATCCTATAAAGGAAAACATCCAATACAGGAAAACCACCTATGCCAAGCATGGTATCCATCCACAGACAGCTGTTTCGGGGTGTTTGCCCCTCATCAGTCTGGAGTAGGAATCTGGCTATTAGGAGCAGTGCCTAGTAAAAGGCTGTGAAGGAACAGATGATGGCCTCGGGGAGACCAAAACATCCAACACCGCGGAGACACCATCACGTGTTTCTCAACGCAGTGATCCAGAACTCTGCCCCCATCCCTTATGGGAAATATGCAAATGCATGTAGGATAGCTGCGGAGACACCATCACGTGTTTCTCAACGCAAGCAGTGAATAGCCAGACCTTTCCCTGGGAAGGAACAACCACGGGAAGGGCAGCATCCTATAAAGGAAAACATCCAATACAGGAAAACCACCTATGCCAAGCATGGTATCCATCCACAGACAGCTGTTTCGGGGTGTTTGCCCCTCATCAGTGTGGAGTAGGAATCTGGCTATTAGGAGCAGTGCCTAGTAAAAGGCTGTGAAGGAACAGATGATTGGCCTCGGGGAGACCAAAACATCCAACACCGCAGAGACATCATCACATGTTTCTCAACGCAGTGATCCAGAACACTGCCCCCATCCCTAATGGGAAATATGTAAATGCATGTAGGATAGCTGCGGAGACACCATCACTAGTGTTGAGCGATACCGTCCGATACTTGAAAGTATCGGTATCGGAAAGTATCGGCCGATACCGGCAAAGTATCGGATCTAATCCGATACCGATACCCGATACCAATACAAGTCAATGGGACACCAAGTATCGGACGGTGTCCTGTATGGTTCCCAGGGTCTGAAGGAGAGGAAACTCTCCTTCAGGCCCTGGGATCCATATCAATGTGTAAAAGAAAGAATTAAAATAAAAAATAGGGATATACTCACCTCTCCGGCGAAGCCTGGACTTTACCGCAGTAACTGGGAGCCGTTGTACCTAAGAATGCGCGCTTGAAGGGCCTTAGATGAGGTCACTGCGCTCTGATTGGTCCGTAGCGGTCGCGTGACCGCTACGCGACCAATCACAAAGCCGTGACGTCACCTAAGGTCTTTCAAGCGCTTGAAATACCTTAGAAGACGTCCGCAGCTTCTGATTGGTCTCGTAGCGGTTGCGTGACCGCTACGCGACCAATCACAAAGCCGTGATGTCACCTAAGGTATTTCAAGCGCTTGAAAGACCTTAGGTGACGTAACGGCTTTGTGATTGGTCGCGTAGCGGTCACGCGACCGCTACGGACCAATCAGAGCGCAGTGACCTCATCTAAGGCCCTTCAAGCGCGCATTCTTGGGTACAACGGCTCCCGGTTACGGCGGTAAAGTCCAGGCTGCGCCGGAGAGGTGAGTATATCCCTATTTTTTATTTTAATTCTTTCTTTTACACATTGATATTAATCCCGATACCGATTCCCGATACAACAAAAGTATCAGATCTCGGTATCGGAATTCCGATACCGGCAAGTATCGGCCGATATCCGATACTTATCAGTAATAGTATACCACCATGTGTATACAGGTACGCGCAAAGAATAGCACAATCTTATAACAGGCTTGACCTTTAATTAATATGAGTCTTCCTACCTCCGTAGGTGGATGAAAGTCCGTAATGTCTCTGCTTTCGTTCTGAAGTCCAGCATAGAACGTAGTAGGAACAGGTGGCTGCCCCGGCCGGCAGCAAGCCACCACTAACTAACCTCCTGTGAAGAGCGGGGTCCGGCAGAGTTTAATACCGCGAGGAGTTCCAGCGGTGAGTGCGGGCAATGTACAAGCATGCAGGACCTGTGTGACGCGTGTGGTCACGTGACCGCAATTCTCAGAGGGTGAGGTACGGAGTGCGGATGGGATCAAAAACCAACGCGTTTCGGAGACTCCTGTCACCCCGAAACAGCTGTCTGTGGATGGATACCATGCTTGGCATAGGTGGTTTTCCTGTATTGGATGTTTTCCGTTACAGGATGCTGCCCTTCCCGTGGCTGTTCCTTCCCGGGGAAAGGTCTGGCTATTCACTGCTTGCATTGAGAAACACGTGATGGTGTCTCCACAGCTATCCTATATGCATTTGCATATTTCCCATAAGGGATGGGGGCAGTGTTCTGGATCACTGCGTTGAGAAACACGTGATGGTGTCTCCGCGGTGTTGGATGTTTTGGTCTCCCCGAGGCCAATCATCTGTTCCTTCACAGCCTTTTACTAGGCACTGCTCCTAATAGCCAGATTCCTACTCCACACTGATGAGGGGCAAACACCCCGAAACAGCTGTCTGTGGATGGATACCATGCTTGGCATAGGTGGTTTTCCTGTATTGGATGTTTTCCTTTATAGGATGCTGCCTTTTCCGTGGTTGTTCCTTCCCGGGGAAAGGTCTGGCTATTCACTGCTTGCGTTGAGAAACACGTGATGGTGTCTCCGCAGCTATCCTACATGCATTTGCATATTTCCCATAAGGGATGAGGGCAGTGTTCTGGATCACTGCGTTGAGAAACACGGGATGGTGTCTCAGCGGTGTTGGATGTTTTGGTCTCCCTGAGGCCAATCATCTGTTCCTTCAAAGCCTTTTACTAGGCACTGCTCCTAATAGCCATATTCCTACTCCACACTGATGAGGGGCAAACACCCCGAAACAGCTGTTTGTGGATGGATACCATGCTTGGCATAGGTGGTTTTCCTGTATTGGATGTTTTTCTTTATAGGATGCTGCCCTTCCCGTGGTTGTTCCTTCCCGGGGAAAGGTCTGGCTATTCACTGCTTGCGTTGAGAAACACGTGATGGTGTCTCCGCAGCTATCCTACATGCATTTGCATATTTCCCATAAGGGATGGGGGCAGTGTTCTGGATCACTGCGTTGAGAAACACGTGATGGTGTCTCCGCGGTGTTGGATGTTTTTGTCTCCCCGAGGCCAATCATCTGTTCCTTCACAGCCTTTTACTAGGCACTGCTCCTAATAGCCAGATTCCTACTCCACACTGATGAGGGGCAAACACCCCGAAACAGCTGTCTGTGGATGGATACCATGCTTGGCATAGGTGGTTTTCCTGTATTGGATGTTTTCCGTTACAGGATGCTGCCCTTCCCGTGGCTGTTCCTTCCCGGGGAAAGGTCTGGCTATTCACTGCTTGCATTGAGAAACACGTTATGGTGTCTCCGCAGCTATCCTATATGCATTTGCATATTTCCCATAAGGGATGGGGGCAGTGTTCTGGATCACTGCGTTGAGAAACACGTGATGGTGTCTCCGGTGTTGGATGTTTTGGTCTCCCCGAGGACAATCATCTGTTCCTTCACAGCCTTTTACTAGGCACTGCTCCTAATAGCCAGATTCCTACTCCACACTAATGAGGGGCAAACACCCCGAAACAGCTGTCTGTGGATGGATACCATGCTTGGCATAGGTGGTTTTCCTGTATTGGATGTTTTCCTTTATAGGATGCTGCCCTTCCCGTGGTTGTTCCTTCCCGGGGAAAGGTCTGGCTATTCACTGCTTGCGTTGAGAAACACGTGATGGTGTCTCCGCAGCTATCCTACATGCATTTGCATATTTCCCATAAGGGATGGGGGCAGTGTTCTGGATCACTGCGTTGAGAAACACGTGATGGTGTCTCCGCGGTGTTGGATGTTTTGGTCTCCCCGAGGCCAATCATCTGTTCCTTCACAGCCTTTTACTAGGCACTGCTCCTAATAGCCAGATTCCTACTCCACACTGATGAGGGGCAAACACCCCGAAACAGCTGTCTGTGGATGGATACCATGCTTGGCATAGGTGGTTTTTATGTATTGGATGTTTTCCGTTACAGGATGCTGCCCTTCCCGTGGCTGTTCCTTCCCGGGGAAAGGTCTGGCTATTCACTGCTTGCATTGAGAAACACGTGACGGTGTCTCCGCAGCTATCCTACATGCATTTGCATATTTCCCATAAGGGATGGGGGCAGTGTTCTGGATCACTGCGTTGAGAAACACGTGATGGTGTCTCAGCGGTGTTGGATGTTTTGGTCTCCCCGAGGCCAATCATCTGTTCCTTCACAGCCTTTTACTAGGCACTGCTCCTAATAGCCAGATTCCTACTCCACACTGATGAGGGGCAAACACCCCGAAACAGCTGTCTGTGGATGGATACCATGCTTGGCATAGGTGGTTTTCCTGTATTGGATGTTTTCCTTTATAGGATGCTGCCCTTCCCATGGTTGTTCCTTCCCGGGGAAAGGTCTGGCTATTCACTGCTTGCGTTGAGAAACACGTGATGGTGTCTCCGCAGCTATCCTACATGCATTTGCATATTTCCCATAAGGGATGGGGGCAGTGTTCTGGATCACTGCGTTGAGAAACACGTGATGGTGTCTCCGCGGTGTTGGATGTTTTTGTCTCCCCGAGGCCAATCATCTGTTCCTTCACAGCCTTTTACTAGGCACTGCTCCTAATAGCCAGATTCCTACTCCACACTGATGAGGGGCAAACACCCCGAAACAGCTGTCTGTGGATGGATACCATGCTTGGCATAGGTGGTTTTCCTGTATTGGATGTTTTCCGTTACAGGATGCTGCCCTTCCCGTGGCTGTTCCTTCCCGGGGAAAGGTCTGGCTATTCACTGCTTGCATTGAGAAACACGTTATGGTGTCTCCGCAGCTATCCTATATGCATTTGCATATTTCCCATAAGGGATGGGGGCAGTGTTCTGGATCACTGCGTTGAGAAACATGTGATGGTGTCTCCGGTGTTGGATGTTTTGGTCTCCCCGAGGACAATCATCTGTTCCTTCACAGCCTTTTACTAGGCACTGCTCCTAATAGCCAGATTCCTACTCCACACTAATGAGGGGCAAACACCCCGAAACAGCTGTCTGTGGATGGATACCATGCTTGGCATAGGTGGTTTTCCTGTATTGGATGTTTTCCTTTATAGGATGCTGCCCTTCCCGTGGTTGTTCCTTCCCGGGGAAAGGTCTGGCTATTCACTGCTTGCGTTGAGAAACACGTGATGGTGTCTCCGCAGCTATCCTACATGCATTTGCATATTTCCCATAAGGGATGGGGGCAGTGTTCTGGATCACTGCGTTGAGAAACACGTGATGGTGTCTCCGCGGTGTTGGATGTTTTTGTCTCCCCGAGGCCAATCATCTGTTCCTTCACAGCCTTTTACTAGGCACTGCTCCTAATAGCCAGATTCCTACTCCACACTGATGAGGGGCAAACACCCCGAAACAGCTGTCTGTGGATGGATACCATGCTTGGCATAGGTGGTTTTTATGTATTGGATGTTTTCCGTTACAGGATGCTGCCCTTCCCGTGGCTGTTCCTTCCCGGGGAAAGGTCTGGCTATTCACTGCTTGCATTGAGAAACACGTGATGGTGTCTCCGCAGCTATCCTACATGCATTTGCATATTTCCCATAAGGGATGGGGGCAGTGTTCTGGATCACTGCGTTGAGAAACACGTGATGGTGTCTCAGCGGTGTTGGATGTTTTGGTCTCCCCGAGGCCAATCATCTGTTCCTTCACAGCCTTTTACTAGGCACTGCTCCTAATAGCCAGATTCCTACTCCACACTGATGAGGGGCAAACACCCTGAAACAGCTGTCTGTGGATGGATACCATGCTTGGCATAGGTGGTTTTCCTGTATTGGATGTTTTCCTTTATAGGATGCTGCCCTTCCCGTGGTTGTTCCTTACTGGTGTGTGTCCCGTGTATGTATCCTGTGTCTTTTGTGTGACTGGTGTGTGTCACGTGTATGTATCCTGTGTCTAGAGTGTGACTGGTGTGTGTCACGTGTTTGTATCCTGTGTCTAGCGTGTGACAGGTGTGTATCACGTGTATGTATCCTGTGTCTAGCGTGTGACTGGTGTGTGTCACGTGTATGTATCCTGTGTCTAGCGTGTGACTAGTGTGTGTGTCACGTGTTCGTATCCTGTGTCTAGCGTGTGACTGGTGCGTATGTGTCATGTCTAGTGTGAGTATGTGGCACATGTCTAAATAATAAAATCTTTCTGTTCTTATAGAATATCATTGTTCTCGACAGCACTTGTCTTGTTTACCCAAAATTATGTGCTGCAGATAAGGGTGCTTGACTAAATGGAAGCTAAGGGAAGACTGCAGCTAGTACTGCTTAAGCATGGTGGGCCCTTAGAATGATGTTCTCTGGTGGGTCCAAGCTACTACAGTCTGACGCTGTTTAGATACAATTCTTTATATGAATAATTATTTACAGAACTTGTGATCTAGCAGTATTCTATGCAAAATTGTGAGTGAGCTCATTCCCTTGCATGAAAAGTAACCATGTACATAAATGGTCTCATGATCCTTTACTGTTGGCTTGAGACAGGACTCATGATAGCTCTCACATTTTCATCTCCAAACAATTATTGTCGATGTCCTAAACAGTCTGAAGAAGAAAATAAGAGAAAATAACTTTAGCCCTGTACCCTGCAATCTAATCGCTGTACGACCTGCAGACTGTCAATCTGTCCTTGATTTTTTCTTTTTCTTTTTTGCTGTTCTTCTGCACAACAGGCTATCCTCCAAAAGTCTTCAACTGCCCTGTACATGTAGATGCCTTTACACCTGCCTGCTGCCATTTCTGAGCAAGCTCTGCAGTGGTGTTGATCAATCCTGTAACTGATCTTGTTTAGGAGTTAGTTACATCACTTGTTGGGTTTTCTTGGGTACCCTAAAGCTTCTTAGCAGCAATTGAACCTTTGTCTTTGACGTTCTTGATTATTCGATAAATGGTTGATTTACAAGAAGTAATTTCCTTGCATATAAAGCCGTTTTGAAGAAAAGCAATGAAAACTGATTGTGTTTACTTGGAAGTAAGCATGATTAACTGATGAAGACAATTATTTCATGTACGAGTCCCTTTTTAAAGAAACCTGCCAAATAATTAAATTAAAAAAACACAAAAATTGAGCTTAACTTGAGTTGGTGCACATGCAAAGGTTAAACGCATGTTCACATTGGCCACAAAACATTAAAACCTACAAGAGAAAAAAGTAAGCAAAAACCCTGATGTAACTAAGTAAAAAAGCAAAAGTGCATTTAAATAACACAGAGTTTTTAGTAATACTGTTTTTTGATAAAAAAAATAGCACAAAAGCCATCCCACCTCGTCAAGGTAACGCTGATAGGGACAGTCTTACACTGTCTAATATTAAAACCTTACTATGGGTCAATGTGCATTCTGTGCAAGCCGGGGTGTGGCCTCCCTGTTTCTGAGCTAGAGACTATATATAAGGCTTCCCCAGTCTGGTGTTTCACTGGTTGGGCCCAGTCCTTTTGTCTGCCCTTATTCACACTGAGGTCAACATTGACACATGGTAAGGTTTTAATATTAGACAGTGTAGGACTGTCCCCATCAGATTTACCTTGACGAGGTGGGATGGCTTTTGGGCTATTTTTTGATCAAAAAACAGTATTACTAAAAACTCTGTGTTATTTAAATGCACTTTCGCTTTTTTACTTAGTTACATCAGGGTTTTTGCTTACTTTTTTCTCTTGTAGGGTTTAAATAATTAAATTAGTATGACAGAGGGAAATCATCATCCTTGTCCTTGTTATGCTTTTCTTGAGCTAATGAGAACATCAGTGAAATGATGTAAGCAGGCTGTATTGTGACAGATTTGGAATTCAATGGAAATGTAGTTTTTGTAATATAAGATGCTTGGGACTTTTTTCTATTAAGCTGGAGTTACACTAAACGACTTACCAACGATCACGACCAGCGATACGACCTGGCCGTGATCGTTGGTAAGTCGTTGTGTGGTCGCTGGGGAGCTGTCACGCAGACAGCTCTCTCCAGCGACCAACAATCAGGGGAACGACTTCGGCATCGTTGAAACTGTCTTCAACGATGCCGAAGTCCCCCTGCAGCACCCGGGTAACCAGGGTAAACATCGGGTTACTAAGTGCAGGGCCGCGCTTAGTAACCCGATATTTACCCTGGTTATCACTGTAAAAGTAAAAAAAAAAAAACACTACATACTCACATTTTGATGTCTGTCATGTCCCCCGCCGGTGTCCACAGGGTTAAAACTGCTTTCGGCAAGAGCGCTGCTAATATGCATGCGCTGCTGCCAAGAGCTTCCCTGCACTGAATGTGTCAGTGCCGGCAGTAACAGCGGTGACGTCACCGTTGTGCTCTGCTTTACAGCCAGCGCTGACACAGTCAGTACAGGGAAGCTCTCGGCAGCAACACGTGCATATTAGCAGCGCTCTTGCCGAAAGCAGTTTTAACCCTGTGGACGCTGGGGGACGTGACAGACATCAGAATGTGAGTATGTACTGTTTTTTTTTAACTTTTACAATGGTAACCAGGGTAAATATCGGGTTTTTAAGTGCGGCCCTGCGCTTAGTAACCCGATATTTACCCTGGTTACAAGTGAACACATTGCTGGATCGGCGCCACACACGCCGATCCAGCGATGACAGCAGGTGATCAGCGACCAAAAAAAGGTCCTGATCATTCCCATCGACCAACGATCTCCCAGCAGGGGCCTGATCGTTGGTCGCTGTCACACATAACGAGATCGTTAGCGGGATCGTTGCTATGTCACCAAAAGCGTGATGTTGCAACGATATCGTTAACGACTGTGTGACTTTAGCCTAAGCACTTATCAGCAGGTAGCTACTAACTTACCTGCCTCTGCAGCCATACAACGATATCTCCGGGCTCAGAGCAGTCACGGACCTCTCCTGGTGCGCATTTTCCTGCTTTCTGTGACATCCTCTACTGCTCTGCTCTCTTGACAGTATGAGAATGCTGACATCATATTTATTTGATAACTGTCGCCCCTCAGTTTTCAGTTAGGCAGTGGAAGCCAGATGTCAATCCACATGATGTCGGCAATGACGCCCCGTTGACAAAACAGAGGGGAAGAGAAGGAACTTCTCTGTTGACATGACATCACAGGAAGCAGGAAAATCACTGCCAGGATTTGTCCATGACCAGGGCTGCCATCACGGCATTACTGCCCTGACTGGCGTATGGGGCCCGATGAGCAGAGGGGGCCCACATTGGGCCCTGTCTCTTCTGCTCATCGGGCCCTAGCGGCAGGATTCTGCCGGTGCAGAAACTGAACCTAATTCCAAGATGCAGGTTCAAAACTCTATTGCCATGTGGATCGGAGGCTGGCAGCTGATGTCAACGCGCACATCGCTGGCATATGACGTCATTGTCATTCACCAGTGAGTACACACTTGAAATACCTGGGGTGGAACATCGGCGCTGGAGCGCGGCCAGGTAACGAGAAAGTGTTTTTTTTTTCATTTTTCTTGAAAAGGGCAAGCCTGGGGCAGAATGGAGACACGGGGGCAGGATGGGAGATGGGGGGGGCAGGATGGGAGACACAGGAGCAGGATGGAGACATGGGGCAGAATGGAGACACGGGCAGAATGGAAACACTGGGCAGAATGGAGACAAGGGGCAGAATGGAGACACGGGGCAGAATGGAGACATGGGGCAGGATGGGATACACAAGGGGCAGGATGGAATACACAAGGGGCAGGATGGAGACACAAGGGACAGGATGGAGATGGGACAGGATGGAGACACGGGGCAGGATGGAGACTCGGGGCAGGATGGAAACATGGGGCAGGATGGAGACAGATGGGGCAGAATGGAGACAGATGGGGTAGGAAAATGGAGCAGAATTGAGGCAGATGGGGCAGGATGGAGATAAATGGTGCAGAATCATGGGGCAGGATGGAGACAGATGGGGCAAGATAATGGGGCAGATGTGGCAGGATCATGGGACAGATGTGGCAGGATCATGGGACAGATGGGGAAGGATCATGGAACTGATGGGGCAGGATCATGGGGCAGGATGGGACATCACATGGGCAGAATGGATACTCTTGAGGGCAGGATGGGAGAACATATGGCTGGAGCCAGGAATGAGACACATGGGGGCCAGTATGTGGGGTATTATTATCATAGGGGCTAATTAAGGGATATTATTACTGCAGTGATGTATTTATTTTATTTTTTGAGGATACTGTTTTAAATGGGGGGTGGTCCTGTTACTGTGCGGAGTGACACCTTTTTGTCTTCATCTGATGTAGTGTAGATTTTGTAAAAAAATTAAGTAATGTGTTCTGCAAGCGGTGCTCTAGATAACTGTGTTATTTCCTGCAGAGACAAGCCCTGGCTGGAAGAAGTGATGGCGGTCTGTGCTGGATGAAGATGAAAGTGAAGATGAAGGACTTCACCTAGAGATGTCACTGGTTAGGACGTGGTGCAGATGTGGAGTTTTTCTATGAGTGGGCGGTGGGACTGTGGAAGGTTCGAGGGGTGGAAGCGGGGCTAGGGTGGAGCCTGGGCGGACTCTCAAGGGGGCGCTGATAATTTTGCCTGTATGGGGCCCTGAAATTCCTAGTGGCAGCCCTGTCCATGACCACTCAAAACCATAAGAGATTGTTGCATGGCATAGCATGCAGTTAGTTAGCAACTACCTACTGACAGGTACTAAGCTCCGTAGAAAAATAAAGTCCCCGATAATACTTTTAATTTAATTTTAATGGCAAGGATTGACTTTGCAATGTTTTGCAATTCATCTGATCATTCTTCATAATAATCTACAGTTAATGCAAATTGCCAATATGAAAACTATAGCAGAAAACTTTGTGAAAAACTAAATTTTGTGTAAAGCTTAAAACTTTTGGCCATGACTGTATGCTAATAATACATGTCAATATAATGCTGAAAAATAGGTCCATAGTGTAAGAGCTATGACCTTGATTCATTTAGCCAGTTTGTAAAACACCTTTAAATGTCTGAAAATATTTGTGCAACTCAAAGTTACTCAAAAAGTTTGTGACTTTTTCAATTTTTAATCCAGTCCTGGCCAGTTTTAACAAAATGGGTGAAACATAGGCAGGATGGGGCCTAATGAAACCTGTCCAAAACTTTTCAAGAAAGGCATCCAGTTTCTTCTTAAATTTTAGTAGTGAATCACTCATTATAACATCATACGGCAGAGAGTTCCATAGTCTCATTGCTCTTACAGTAAAGAATCCAGGTCTGTGATTATGATTAAACCTTCTTTCCTTCAGACGTAGAGGATGCGCCCTTGTCCCTGTCTCAGGTCTATGATTAAAAAGATCATCAGAAAGGTCTTTGTACTGTCCCCTCATATATTTATTAGTTGTAATAAGATCACCCCCTTAACCTTCGTTTTTCCAAAAACCCCAAGTGTAATACAGACCCCAGTACTCTAATAACCTTGGTCGCTTTTCTCTGTACCCGCTCTAGTTCAGCTTTGTCTTTCTTATACACCGGAAACCAGAACTGTACACAGTATTCTAAGTGTGTTTGCACTAGTGACTTGTATAGAGGTAAAATTATGTTCTCCTCATGAGCATCTATGCCTCTTTTAATTCATCCCATTATTTTATTTGCCTTTGTAGCAGCTGCCTGACACTGGCCACTAAATGTGAGTTTGTCATACTCCCAGGTCTTTTTCAGTGACAGTTTTGCCCAGAGTTTTACAATTAAGCACATAATTATATATCTTATTTCTTCTGCCCAAGTGCATGAGCTTACATTTACCCCCATTAAAGCTCATTTGCCATTTATCAGCCCAAGCTTCCAGTTTACATAAATCCTCCTGTAATATAAGATTGTCCTCCTCTTTATTGATTACCCTGCAGAGTTTAGTGTCATCTGCAAAAATTGAAATTCTACTCTGTATGCCCCCTATAAGATCATTAACCCCTTCACCCCCAAGGGTGGTTTGCACGTTAATGACCGGGCCAATTTTTACAATTCTGACCACTGTCCCTTTATGAGGTTATAACTCTGGAACGCTTCAACGGATCTTGGCAATTCTGACATTGTTTTCTCATGACATATTGTACTTCATTATAGTGGTAAAATTTCTTCGATAAAACTTGCGTTTATTTGTGAAAAAAATGAATATTTGGCGAAAATTTTGAAAATTTCGCAATTTTCCAACTTTGAATTTTTATGCCCTTAAATCACAGACATATGTCACACAAAATACTTAATAAGTAACATTTCCCACATGTCTACTTTACATCACCACAATTTTGGAACCAAAATTTTTTTTTGTGACGGAGTTATAATGGTTAAAAGTTGACCAGCAATTTCTCATTTTTACACCACCATTTTTTTTTAGGGACCACATCTCATTTGAAGTCATTTTGAGGGGTCTATATGATAGAAAATACCCAAGTGTGACACCATTCTAAAAACTGCACCCCTCAAGGTACTCAAAACCACTTTCAAGAAGTTTATTAACCCTTTAGGTGTTTCACAGGAATTTTTGGAATGTTTAAATAAAAATGAACATTTAACTTTTTTTCACACAAAATTTATTTCAGCTCCAACTTGTTTTATTTTACCAAGGGTAACAGGAGAAAATAGACCCCAAAATATGTTGTACAATTTGTCCTGAGTACGCTGATACCCCATATGTGGGGGTAAACCACTGTTTGGGCGCATGGCAGAGCTCGGAAGGAAAGGAGCGCCATTTGACTTTTCAATGCAAAATTTACTGGAATTGAGATGGGACGCCATGTTGCATTTGGAGACCCCCTGATGTGCCTAAACATTGAAATCCCCCACAAGTGACACCATTTTGGAAAGTAGACCCCTTAAGGAACTTATCTAGATGTGTGTTGAGCACTTTGACCCAACAAGTGCTTCACAGAAGTTTATAATGCAGAGCCGTAAAAATAAAAAATCATATTTTTTCACAAAAATGATCTTTTCACTCCCATTTTTTTATTTCCCCAAGGGTAAGAGAAGAAATTAGACCACAAAAGTTGTTGTGCAATTTGTCCTGAGTACGTCGATACCCCATATGTGGGGGTAAACCACTGTTTGGGCGCATAGCAGAGCTCGGAAGGGAAGGAGCACTATTTTACTTTTCAATGCAAAATTGACTGGAATTAAGATGGGATGCCATGTTGCGTTTGGAGAGCCCCTGATGTGCCTAAACATTAAAAACCCCCACAAGTGACACCATTTTTGAAAGTAGATCCCCCAAGGAACTTATCTAGATGTGTTGTGAGAGCTTTTAACCCCCAAGTGTTTCACTACAGTTTATAACGCAGAGCCGTGAAAATAAAAATTCTTATTTTTTTCACAAAAATGATTTTTTAGCCCCCAGTTTTGTATTTTCACAAGGGTATCAGGATAAATTGGACCCCAAAGTTGTTGTCCAATTTGTCCTGAGTACGCTGATACTCCATATGTGGGGGGGAACCACTGTTTGGGCGCATGACAGAGCTCGGAAGGGAAGGAGCGCCATTTGGAATGCAGACTTAAATGGATTGGTCTGCAGGCGTCACGTTGCATTTGCAGAGCCCCTGATGTACCCAAACAGTACAACCCCCCCACAAGTGACCCCACATCGGAAACTAGACCCCCCAAGGAACTTATCTAGATGTGTTGGGAGAACTTTGAACCCCCAAGTGTTTCACTACAGTTTACAACGCAGAGCCGTGAAAATAAAAAATCTTTTTTTTCCCACAAAACTTATTTTTTGGCCCCCAGTTTTGTATTTTCACAAGGGTATCAGGATAAATTGGACCCCAAAAGTTGTTGTCCAATTTATCCTGAGTACGCTGATACTCCATATGTGGGGGGGAACCACTGTTTGGGCGCATGACAGAGCTCGGAAGGGAAGGAGCGCCATTTGGAATGCAGACTTAAATGGATTGGTCTGCAGGCGTCACGTTGCATTTGCAGAGCCCCTGATGTACCCAAACAGTACAAACCCCCCACAAGTGACCCCATATTGGAAACTAGACCCCCCAAGGAACTTATCTAGATGTGTTGTGAGAACATTGAACCCCCAAGTGTTTCACTACAGTTTATAACACAGAGCCGTGAAAATAAAATTCTTTTTTTTTCACAAAAATGATTTTTTAGCCCCCAGTTTTGTATTTTCACAAGGGTATCAGGATAAATTGGACCCCAAAAGTTGTTGTCCAATTTGTCCTGAGTACGCTGATACCCCATATGTGGGGGGGAACCACTGTTTGGGCGCATGACAGAGCTCGGAAGGGAAGGAGCGCCATTTGGAATGCAGACTTAAATGGATTGGTCTGCAGGCGTCACGTTGCATTTGCAGAGCCCCTGATGTACCCAAACAGTACAAACCCCCCACAAGTGACCCCACATCGGAAACTAGACCCCCCAAGGAACTTATCTAGATATGTTGTGAGAACTTTGAACCCCCAAGTGTTTCACTACAGTTTACAACGCAGAGCCGTGAAAATAAAAAATCTTTTTTTCCCACAAAACTTATTTTTTGGCCCCCAGTTTTGTATTTTCCCAAGGGTAGCAGGAGAAATTGGTCCCCAAAAGATGATGTCCAATTTGTCCTGAGTACGCTGATACCCCATATGTTGGGGTAAACCCCTGTTTGGGCACACGGGAGAGCTCTGAAGGGAAGGAGCACTGTTTTCCTTTTTCAACGCAGAATTGGCTGGAATTCAGATGCCATGTCCCGTTTGGAGAGCCCCTGATGTGCCTAAACAGTGGAAACCCCCCAATTATAACTGAAACCCTAATCCAAACACACCCCTTACCCTAATCCCAACAGTAACCCTAACCACTCCTCTAACCCAGACACACCAACCCTATTCCCAACCATAAATGTAATCCAAACCCTAACCCTATCTTTAGCCCCAACCCTAACTGTAGCCCCAACCCTAGCCCCAACCCTAGCCCTAACCCTAGCAATAACCCTAGCCCTATCACTAGCTCTAACACTAGCCGTAACACTAGCCCTAACCCTAGCCCCAACCCTAGCCCCAACCCTAACCCTAACCCTAGCCCCATCCCTAGCCCCAACCCTAACCCTAGCCCTAACCCTAGCAATAACTCTAGCCCTATCACTAGCCCTAACACTAGCCGTAACACTAGCCCTAACCCTAACCCTAGCCCCAACCCTAGCCCTAACCCTAGTCCTAACCCTAGCCCTAACCCTAGCCCCAAATCTAGCCCTAGCCCTAGCCCCAACCCTAGCCCCAACCCTAGCCCCAACCCTAGCCCTAACCCTAACCCTAGTCCTAACCCTTGCCCTAACCCTAGCCCTAATGGGAAAATGGAAATAAATACATTTTTTAATTTTTTTTATTTTTCCCAAACTAAGGGGGTGATGAAGGGGGGTTTGATTTACTTTTATAGCGGGTTTCTTAGCAGATTTTTATGATTGGCAGCCGTCACACACTGAAAGACGCTTTTCATTGCAAAAAATATTTTTTGCGTTACCACATTTTGAGAGCTGTAATTTTTCCATATTTGAGTCCACAGAGTCATGTGAGATCTTGTTTTTTGAGGGACGAGTTGACGTTTTTATTGGTAACATTTTTGGACACGTGGCATTTTTTGATCGCTTTTTATTCCGATTTTTGTGAGGCAGAGTGATCAAAAACCAGCTATTCATGAATTTCTTTTGGGGGAGGCGTTTATACCGTTCCGCGTTTGGTAAAATTGATAAAGCAGTTTTATTCGTCAAGTCAGTACGATTACAGCGATATCTCATTTATATCATTTTTTTTATGTTTTGGCGCTTTTATACGATAAAAACTATTTTATAGAAAAAATAATTATTTTGGTATCGCTTTATTCTCAGGACTATAACTTTTTTATTTTTTTGCTGATGATGCTGTATGGCGGCTCGTTTTTGCGGGACAAGATGACGTTTTCAGCGGTACCATGGTTATTTATATGCGTCTTTTTGATCGCGTGTTATTCCACTTTTTGTTCGGCGGTATGATAATAAAGCGTTGTTTTTTGCCTCGTTTTTTTTTTTTTTTTCCTTACGGTGTTTACTGAAGGGGTTAACTAGTGGGGCAGTATTATAGGTTGGGTCGTTACGGACGCGGCGATACTAAATATGTGTACTTTTATTGTTTTTTTAATTTTATTTAGCAAAAGAAATGTATTTATGGGAATAATATATATATATTTTTTTCTTTATTTAGGATATTTTTTTTATTTATTTTTTTACACATGTGGGGAATTTTTTTTTAACTTTTTTACTTTGTCCCAGGGGGGGACATCACAGATCATTGATCTGGCAGTGTGCACAGCACTCTGCCAGATCTGCGATCTGCTGTGCAGGGCTGCAGGCTTACCAAGTGTCTGCTCTGAGCAGGCACTCGGTAAGCCACCTCCCTCCCTGCAGGACCCGGATGCCGCGGCCATCTTGGATCCGGGACCTGCGGCGAGGAGGGAGGTAGGAGACCCTCGGAGCAACGCGATCACATCGCGTTGCTCCGGGGGTCTCAGGGAAGCCCGCAGGGAGCCCCCTCCCTGCGCGATGCTTCCCTATACCGCCGGTACACCGCGATCATGTTTGATCGCGGTGTGCCGGGGGTTATTGTGCCAGGGGCGGTCCGTGACCGCTCCTGGCACATAGTGCCGGATGTCAGCTGCGATATGCAGCTGACACCCGGCCGCGATCGGCCGCGCTCCCCCCGTGAGCGCGGCCGATCGCGTATGACGTACTATCCCGTCGGTGGTCATACGGGCCCACCCCACCTCGACGGGATAGTAGGTCGGATGTCAGGAAGGGGTTAATAGATATGTTAAAAAGAAGTGGGCCAAATACCGACCCCTGTGGTACCCCACTGCTAACCCCGACAAAGACCAAGTGTGCTCCATTAATAACCACTCTTTGTTTCCTATCCCTGAGCCAACTCTCAACCCACTTACACATATTTTTCCCTATTCCCATTGTTCTCATTTTATGTATCAACCTTTTGTGTTGCACCGTATCGAAAGCTTTTGAAAAGTCCATATACACCACGTCCACTTCATTTCCTTGGTCCAGTTCGGAACTTACCTCTTCATAGAAGCTTATCAGATTAGTCTGACAGGAACGGTCCCTAGTAAACCCATGTTGATGTTGAGTCATAAGGTTATTCCTCTTCAGATACTCCAGTATAGCATCCCTTAGAATGCCCTCCAGGATTTTACCCACAGTAGAGGTTTAGCTTACTGGCCTATAATTTTCAAGTTCAGTTTTTGTCGCCTTTTGAATATTGGCACCACATTTGCTATGCGCCAGTCCTGTGGTACAGGCCCTGTTATTATGGAATCTTTAAAGGTTAAAAATAATGGTCTATCAATGACTGTACTGAATGAAATGTACTCAAGTCCAGTACTGGAATAATAATTCTGGGGAGCCGCACACCAGTTGTAAGATGCTGTTAATTTATTAAATCGTGTGTACCCCTTAAAGTATAAGGCACATCTTACTACAGGAATCCCTTCACTAAGACTGACATACACAACACCAGTCTTAATGAATTGGGCCTATAAGTCTAAAGAGTATGAACAATAAAAGCAAACTAAAATCTGACTAATGTATTACATGATTGTATTTGTTTTATTTCAAATTGAAGGGAACCTGTCACCAGGTTTTCCCTATATAAACTATGTCCATCACCTTGAAAGCCTATTTTACAGCAATCTAGCAAGCTGTGTCTAAGTCCTACACCCCCTCTGCGAAGTCCAAAAAATACCTTTATCACTTATAGTGTATAGCAGTAAATACAAAAATAGTGATTGTGTAACTTTTAAAGGGAACCTGTCACCAGTTTTAGCCGATATGAGATACAACATCACCTTACAGGACTTATGACGCGCCCATAGAGCAGTGGGATACTCGGTACTTGGTCCGGTCGCAAAGGGGGATATCACGGTAGTAGTAGAGCATAGGGCCCTTTCGTCAAACTCAATTTGACAGGTGGACCCGCCCCTATCAAAGTGTATCAGAGTGTGTAACCCCTCCCCTCCCTGGCTGCTGTCAGCAGCTGTGTGCCTGCTCCCCCCTCCCTTTTTTATATAGTTTAATTTGTTAATACAGTGAATATTATCCCCGTAATTGTTTTTTATATTAGATGTTTATATGTAACTGCTGTGAGATAAAGGGCATTGTGTCTTATTTTATACTAGTTTTCGTTACTGACTTGGGATTATTCTGTAAGATGTGATTCATTACCAGTTTTTTAGAAGTCATGTTTCTGTTCTCATTTATTTGTGCTTTATAGAATAGTCCACTCGTCTATGTGAAAGCCTGGGACAGGAACTACTTCCTACATAAACACTACCAATTTTTTTTTTTGTTTTTTTTAGAAGTCGTGTTTCTGTTCTCATTTATTTGTGCTTTATAGAATAGTTCACTCGTCTATGTGAAAGCCTGGGACAGGAACTGCTTCCTACATAAGCACAATGTAAGAGCCCGTGATACTGGGATATGTCTGCAAACAGCATTTTACACAAGATTCACATGACATGTCAGTTCCTGGCTCATCAAGCAACACAGCGAAAACTGTCTACACTTCCTGTTCACAGGCAATAAGCATCTGAATGCTGTATGTGAAGCGGGGAAATGGGGGTCCCCACGGATGCTCTTCCTTTCTGAGAACCCAGACAGATGTTCAAAAACACAGAAAGCTTTAAAACCTTTATTGCGGGAAGAAAAAAAGTACATTTGGCTTAAATTTATTACTGGTCAGACATTTAGATTGCGGAAGAAAAAGTACATTTGGATTAAATTTATTCCTGTTTAGAGATTTAGATCAACGAAGCCGGCAATAGCAAGTGCATTTTTGGTTAAATTGATAACCACGATTAGAACGAGTTAAATTTGAAAATGTTGATGCAATAAAATCTGATACGGTTCTATCGTTTCTTTGTACATCGGTAGTGAAATTTTGTAAAACATTCTTGAATGGTAATCCGAGCGCTAAATGATGCAAAGCATATACGCAGTAATGTCTGCACGTGTGACTATACATATCTTGGATTTGGGCGTCTTGATAACAATACACGTCACAATTCTTATTTCATTGGGATTACAGCATGATGTACAATAGCACACAGTGGTGCTGAGTTTAATAATATATAGTATCACTGATTTTACAAGTGTTCAGAAAGTGGTGATAGAATAATTTTCAACACTGTCAGGGTGTGTGTTAAGAGGTGTTTACCAAATATGTGCTCTGACCAGCAGATAATTAATTAAAATCGCATAAAGTGTATTAAATAGACATCATACGGATATCGTAGTGAATCAAAATGTATTAAATTGATTACTGATACGATTCCAACAAATTGATAACAAATTGTTATCAAAGTGGCAGCAAAGCATATTAAATAGATATCACACCGAAATCATAGTGTATCAAAGTGTATTATTACACCTATTATTATATAGGACCTTTTATTTATAGTCCCAATAATATTTATTCTCTTTTATTGACATTTTCATACACCGATAGTCCCAATAATGTTTATTCTCTTTTATTTACATTTTCATACACCTATAGTCCCAATAATATTTATTCTCTTGACAATTTGATACATCTATTATTATATAGGCCCTTTTATTTATAGTACATGCATGTACTATTGGAACCGTCTGCTTCATTCTGAAGAGCACCCGCATTTACATAGACTAGCTGTCGTGCTTACACAAACAGATGTGTCTCTGCAAGAGATGCACCAAATGGTTCTCTGTGTAGCTGAGATTAGTTGTCTATGAGTTCGAGTTTCTGTTGACTCAAGCAGTAAAACAGGTGTAGAACTGAGTTTGCTTCTGTAATTAGAGCAGTGTATTTTAGACCCAGTGTTTCTGTCTGCAGCATGTAATGTGTAAGATGTTCTCATCAGTGATTATTATCACAGTGTTGGATTGTTTTTATATCCTATTAGATTTTTATATTAAATGTAACTGCTATGAGTTGAATGAGTCTGTTACTATAATTGCTAGATTATCCCAGTATTGGAATGTTTTTATATCCTATTAGATTTTGATTTTATATGTAGCAGCTATGAGTTTGAATGAGTCTGGTACTATAATTGTTAGCAGCTGCTAAAATGTATCTCTACTGTCCATTAACTAGACAGCCAGAGTTTCTGTGTTGGAGATATACAAACATTCCATACAAACAGTCCATACAAACATTCCTTAAACCATACAGAATCTCTCTACTGACCATTAACTAAATGACGGTTATAAAAAGCAGAGACACACATAATATAAAATTCTTACAGAATATAAAAAAGCAAACATTAAATAGCACAATGATCATACATCAACACACTTCTTACAAAATAAAAAATAGTATCACAAATATGATTAACATACATCATTACACTTCTTACAAAATAAATATAGTGTTACAAGCCAAGTACAGGTGGGCATATTATGTATATCCTGTGTTTTTGCAGCATTATTTGATACTGTGATTACAGAATATAAAAAAGCAAACATTAAATAGCACAATGATCATACAGCAACACACTTCTTACAAAATAAAAAATAGAAACACAAATATGATTAACACACATCATTACACTTCTTACAAAATAAATATAGTGTTACAAGCCAAGTACAGGTGGGCATATTATGTATATCCTGTGTTTTGCAGCATTATTTGATACTGTGATTCACACTTTATATCTGTTTTATAACACACCAGGCTCATTGTATTGGGCATATTATGTATATCCTGTGTTTTTGTCAAGTATAAAGCGGGTGTTTTATACATTTCTAAAAAAGCAAAGACACGGTATTGTAAAATTTTTAAAGATTTTAATGTAATAAACTAAATACATCTCAAAGACATTTCAATACTATAAAATTTGTACAGGATGATATAAAAATCATCACATGTACAATTAACATACATCATTACACTTCTTACAAAATAGATAATATAGTGTTATAGTTCAGCTACAACAGCACATTTCAGTGGGATTACAGCGTGATGTACAATAGCACACAGTGGTGATGGGTTTAATAATATATAGTATCACTGATTTTACAAGTGTTCAGAAAGTGGTGATAGAATAATTTTCAACACTGTCAGGGTGTGTGTTAAGAGGTGTTTACCAAATATGTGCTCTGACCAGCAGTTAATTAATTAAAATCGCATAAAGTGTGTTAAATAGACATCATACAGATATCATAGTGAATCAAAATGTATTAAATTGATTACTGATACGATTCCAACAAATTGATAACAAATTGTTATCAAAGTGACAGCAAAGCATATTAAATAGATATCACACCGAAATCATAGTGTATCAAAGTGTATTATTACACCTATTATTATATAGGACCTTTTATTTATAGTCCAATAATATTTATTCTCTTTTATTGACATTTTCATACACCTATAGTCCCAATAATGTTTATTATCTTTTATTTACATTTTCATACACCTATAGCCCCAATAATATTTATTCTCTTTTGACAATTTGATACATCTATTATTATATAGGCCCTGTTATTTATAGTACAGGCATGTACTATTGGAAGCGTCTGCTTCATTCTGAAGGGCACCCGATCTGAGCATATGTGGCTGGCAGTATAATGACTGTTGATTAGCGTTTATTTATAGTTAAATAATATTTTTCTCTTTTATTGACAATTTGATACACCTACAGTATTTATATAGGTAGGACCCTCTTTTATTGACAATTTGATACTATAAACAGTACTGATCTTTGTAAAATAAAGAACGAGAGAACTTTTTCAGATAAAAGTAATAACGTTTATTGAACAAAATCAATTACATTTTATAAAAAAGTCGTATGAATAAATTTCGCTGTTCAATTAGATTCAAACAGCTACTTCTTGAAATCCACAATACACCGCAAATAAACAAATCAAATCAATTATCACTGAACACTCATTATTACACTCATATAGATGGCTTGGAATGTAATAATGTATATACAGTACACAATATTTCGTCCATAATAATTTATAGCAATACAATTGATAACGGCTACATAGTGAAGCATGTGGCTTGTAGTATCGGTGATTCTCTTTTTTGAGCCTCAGTGGTCCTTGAGCGATACCTAGTGGGGTGGAGTGTAAAGGACGGATCGCACGGGGTGATGTGAATAGAGTTTGTGGCTTAGATGTTCCATCAGTTTCATTCATTGGAATTTTTAATCGATCAAATTGTTCTCTAGTAGCGGAATTACCAACAACGGTGGAGGGCACATTTAATTCTGACATAGCCTGCATAAGCGAATCCCACCCCCGGGGGAAATTCCTGCTGGACATGGCATGGGAGGGAAATTCCTGCTGGACATGGCATGACTCTGAGTTGTGTTACGCACCAAATCCAGCATGTTAGAGCCGGGAATTACAGTTCCTTTGAATAGAAATTCGCTTTTCTCATTCCACGATGTAATACTTTGGGTCTGTAACAGTCTGCGTAGTAAAAATTCAGCATTCTTTTTATATCGCTGATTTACATGACTTACAATTTCATTAACACCTGTATTTTTATCAGGTTTTGAATTCAACAATTGTTGGTGATCAGATTGAAGAGTGCTAATGATCTTTAAAGTTGATATTTCCTCTGCATCATGTTTAACATGAGCCAAGTAGCTCTGTAGTACATCACTATATTTTTTAATTTTCACATCGTCTGGTTTATCACGACATTGTAAAATGTCAGCAATTTCTGCATCAAGATGTTGGCTAACACTCTGGCGTATGTTGGTTGTAATAGGGGGTCTTAGTTTAATTAGTTCCTGCTTGGGAACAAGATACATTTTCTCGGTATGTTCCATTAATTATCGCTGAGAAAACTTGTTAATATCGTAATCGCAAAACCTAAAAGAGGCCCTATAAAGCCACTGGTCTGATTTAGTAGACGCTTTTTCATTATGCTGTGTATGTTCAAAAGAAAAAGAAAAGTGAATTTCTATTCAAAGGAACTGTAATTCCCGGCTCTAACATGCTGGATTTGGTGCGTAACACAACTCAGAGTCATGCCATGTCCAGCAGGAATTTCCCCCCCATGCCATGTCCAGCAGGAATTTCCCCCGGGGGTGGGATTCGCTTATGCAGGCTATGTCAGAATTAAATGTGCCATCCACCGTTGTTGGTAATTCCGCTACTAGAGAACAATTTGATCGATTAAAAATTCCAATGAATGAAACTGATGGAACATCTAAGCCACAAACTCTATTCACATCACCCCGTGCGATCCGTCCTTTACACTCCACCCCACTAGGTATCGCTCAAGGACCATTGAGGCTCAAAAAAGAGAATCACCGATACTACAAGCCACATGCTTCACTATGTAGCCGTTATCAATTGTATTGCTATAAATTATTATGGACGAAATATTGTGTACTGTATATACATTATTACATTCCAAGCCATCTATATGAGTGTAATAATGCGTGTTCAGTGATAATTGATTTGATTTGTTTATTTGCGGTGTATTGTGGATTTCAAGAAGTAGCTGTTTGAATCTAATTGAACAGCGAAATTTATTCATACGATTTTTTTATAAAATGTAATTGATTTTGTTCAATAAACGTTATTACTTTTATCTGAAAAAGTTCTCTTGTTCTTTATTTTACAAAGATCAGTACTGTTTATAGTATCAAATTGTCAATAAAAGAGGGTCCTACCTATATAAATACTGTAGGTGTATTAAATTGTCAATAAAAGAGAAAAATATTATTTAACTATAAATAAACGCTAATCAACAGTCATTATACTGCCAGCCACATATGCTCAGATCAGGTGCTCTTCAGAATGAAGCAGACGCTTCCAATAGTACATGCCTGTACTATAAATTAAAGGGCCTATATAATAATAGATGTATCAAATTGTCAAAAGAGAATAAATATTATTGGGGCTATAGGTGTATGAAAATGTAAATAAAAGATAATAAACATTATTGGGACTATAGGTGTATGAAAATGTCAATAAAAGAGAATAAATATTATTGGACTATAAATAAAAGGTCCTATATAATAATAGGTGTAATAATACACTTTGATACACTATGATTTCGGTGTGATATCTATTTAATATGCTTTGCTGTCACTTTGATAACAATTTGTTATCAATTTGTTGGAATCGTATCAGTAATCAATTTAATACATTTTGATTCACTATGATATCTGTATGATGTCTATTTAACACACTTTATGCGATTTTAATTAATTAACTGCTGGTCAGAGCACATATTTGGTAAACACCTCTTAACACACACCCTGACAGTGTTGAAAATTATTCTATCACCACTTTCTGAACACTTGTAAAATCAGTGATACTATATATTATTAAACCCATCACCACTGTGTGCTATTGTACATCACGCTGTAATCCCACTGAAATGTGCTGTTGTAGCTGAACTATAACACTATATTATCTATTTTGTAAGAAGTGTAATGATGTATGTTAATTGTACATGTGATGATTTTTATATCATCCTGTACAAATTTTATAGTATTGAAATGTCTTAGAGATGTATTTATTTTGTTACATTGAAATCTTTAAAAATTTTACAATACCGTGTCTTTGCTTTTTTAGAAATGTATAAAACACCCGCTTTATACTTGACAAAAACACAGGATATACATAATATGCCCAATACAATGAGCCTGGTGTGTTATAAAACACATATAAGGTGTGAATCACAGTATCAAATAATGCTGCAAAAACATAGGATATACATAATATGCCCACCTGTACTTGGCTTGTAACACTATATTTATTTTGTAAGAAGTGTAATGATGTATGTTAATCATATTTGTGATACTATTTTTTATTTTGTAAGAAGTGTGTTGCTGTATGATCATTGTGCTATTTAATGTTTGCTTTTTTATATTCTGTAATCACAGTATCAAATAATGCTGCAAAAACACAGGATATACATAATATGCCCACCTGTACTTGGCTTGTAACACTATATTTATTTTGTAAGAAGTGTAATGATGTATGTTAATCATATTTGTGATACTATTTTTTATTTTGTAAGAAGTGTGTTGATGTATGATCATTGTGCTATTTAATGTTTGCTTTTTTATATTCTGTAAGAATTTTATATTATGTGTGTCTCTGCTTTATATAACCGTCATTTAGTTAATGGTCAGTATAGAGATTCTGTGTGGTTTAAGGAATGTTTGTATGGACTGTTTGTATGGAATGTTTGTATATCTCCAACACAGAAACTCTGGCTGTCTAGTAAATGGACAGTAGAGATACATTTTAGCAGCTGCTAACAATTATAGTACCAGACTCATTCAAACTCATAGCTGCTACATATAAAATCAAAATCTATTAGGATATAAAAACATTCCAATACTGGGATAATCTAGCAATTATAGTAACAGACTCATTCAACTCATAGCAGTTACATTTAATATAAAAATCTAATAGGATATAAAAACAATCCAACACTGTGATAATAATCACTGATGAGAACATCTTACACATTACATGCTGCAGACAGAAACACTGGGTCTAAAATACACTGCTCTAATTACAGAAGCAAACTCAGTTCTACACCTGTTTTACTGCTTGGGTCAACAGAAACTCGAACTCATAGACAACTAATCTCAGCTACACAGAGAACTATTTGGTGCATCTCTTGCAGAGACACATCTGTTTGTGTAAGCACGACAGCTAGTCTGTTTAAATGCGGGTGCTCTTCAGAATGAAGCAGACGGTTCCAATAGTACATGCATGTACTTATAAATAAAAGGGCCTATATAATAATAGATGTATCAAATTGTCAAGAGAATAAATATTATTGGGACTATAGGTGTATGAAAATGTAAATAAAAGAGAATAAACATTATTGGGACTATAGGTGTATGAAAATGCCAATAAAAGAGAATAAATATTATTGGGACTATAAATAAAAGGTCCTATATAATAATAGGTGTAATAATACACTTTGATACACTATGATTTCGGTGTGATATCTATTTAATATGCTTTGCTGCCACTTTGATAACAATTTGTTATCAATTTGTTGGAATCGTATCAGTAATCAATTTAATACATTTTGATTCACTACGATATCCGTATGATGTCTATTTAACACACTTTATGCGATTTTAATTAATTATCTGCTGGTCAGAGCACATATTTGGTAAACACCTCTTAACACACACCCTGACAGTGTTGAAAATTATTCTATCACCACTTTCTGAACACTTGTAAAATCAGTGATACTATATATTATTAAACTCAGCACCACTGTGTGCTATTGTACATCACGCTGTAATCCCAATGAAATAAGAATTGTGACATGTATTGTTATCAAGACGCCCAAATCCAAGATATGTATAGTCACACGTGCGGACATTACTGCGTATATGCTTTGCATCATTTAGCGCTCGGATTACCATTCAAGAATGTTTTACAACATTTCACTACCGATGTACAAAGAAACGATAGAACCGTATCAGATTTTATTGCATCAACATTTTCAAATTTAACTCGTTCTAATCGTGGTTATCAATTTAACCAAAAATTCACTTGCTATTGCCAGCTTCGTTGATCTAAATCTCTGAACAGGAATAAATTTAATCCAAATGTACTTTTTCTTCCGCAATCTAAATGTCTGACCAGTAATAAATTTAAGCCAAATGTACTTTTTTTCTTCCCACAATAAAGGTTTTAAAGCTTTCTGTGTTTTTGAACATCTGTCTGGGTTCTCAGAAAGGAAGAGCATCCGTGGGGACCCCCATTTCCCCGCTTCACATACAGCATTCAGATGCTTATTGCCTGTGAACAGGAAGTGTAGACAGTTTTCGCTGTGTTGCTTGATGACATGTCATGTGAATCTTGTGTAAAATGCTGTTTGCAGACATATCCCAGTATCACGGGCTCTTACATTGTGCTTATGTAGGAAGCAGTTCCTGTCCCAGGCTTTCACATAGACGAGTGAACTATTCTATAAAGCACAAATAAATGAGAACAGAAACACGACTTCTAAAAAAAAAAAAAAAAAAAATTGGTAGTGTTTATGTAGGAAGTAGTTCCTGTCCCAGGCTTTCACATAGACGAGTGAACTATTCTATAAAGCACAAATAAATGAGAACAGAAACATGACTTCTAAAAAACTGGTAATGAATCACATCTTACAGAATAATCCCAAGTCAGTAACGAAAACTAGTATAAAATAAGACACAATGCCCTTATTCTCACAGCAGTTACATATAAACATCTAATATAAAAAACAATTACGGGGATAATATTCACTGTATTAACAAATTAAACTATATAAAAAAGGGAGGGGGGAGCAGGCACACAGCTGCTGACAGCAGCCAGGGAGGGGAGGGGTTACACACTCTGATACACTTTGATAGGGGCGGGTCCACCTGTCAAATTGAGTTTGACGAAAGGGCCCTATGCTCTACTACTCACAGTGGCTGCGACCCGATACGTGGCCCTGGGCATCAACGTTAAAGGGGGTTAAATGTTCAAAGTTTGTCGTGACGTCACCTGTTGAGTTCGATCAGTAGTTGGACCGTCGCTGCATTAAAGGGGTCCCCTGGGTGATGTTTCGGCAGCCCAGATGTTATGCTTCCCACAGGTGAAGACCCCAGGGGTCCTATGGTATGTGGCGTAGATGGTGAATAAATGGAAGAGACAAGTGATAAGTAGTGTTGAGCGATACCTTCCGATATCGGAAAGTATCGGTATCGGAAATTATCGGCCGATACCGTCAAAGTATCGGATCTAATCCGATACCGATACCCGATCCCAATGCAAGTCAATGGGACGAAAATATCGGAATTAAAATAAACCCTTTCTTTCCTTGTAGGTTCATTCTACATGAAGGAAAACAACTAAGAATAATGTAGGATGTATTGGGGGAGGTGGCGGAGACATTAAAGGCACAGAGGTTTAGCCCAAATAGAATAGCAGGATTTTTTTTTTTTTTTTATGACGTTCGGCGTTAGAAAGATTTTGACTGTTAATTTTTTTTTTTATTTTGTCAGATATTGATGTTTCACTACTTCCACGCCCTTCACCTTCTTTTTTACTTCTCCCACACTTTCTTCTTCATTATCCTCATCATCAGCTTCTTTGACATCAACTTCTTCACCTTATTCATCTTCTTCTTCATCTTCTACCTATTATTTTTTTTGTTACATTGTTCATATTCTTTTTATTTAACTATTATCTTCTTCATATTCAACTTCTTCATCATATTCTTATTTGTGACAGGCATTCCCGTAGTTGTTATCTATAAAAGTTAGAAGATTACACCTTCCGTTCTGCCTGTCACAAAAAAGTTACATTTGTCCGCGTTCAGTTTGGACTGCAGCATCAGGCTTTATCCAGGGGCACCACGAGGAGGAACAGACTCACCCCCATACACTGCTTAGTCTTCTTCTGCTTATAATTTAGATAATATCTTTTGCTCTGATATTTAGTCTTATGCTTAATGTTCTTCTGCTCTTTGTTCTGCAGCCTCTTGTTCTTCTGCTTCTCGGTCTTCCAGGTCGTCGTTGTCTCCAGGGTCGTCGTCTCCGGGGTCGTCGTCATTGGGGTGGTCTTCAGGGTCATCGTCTCCAGGGTCGTCGTCATCTCAGTGGTTGTCTTCTCTGGTGTCGTCGTCATCTTAGGGGTGGTCTTCCGGGTCATCGTCTTTAGTCTCTTGAACTTGGAAATGTAGCAGAAGGTACAAGAAGGCTGAGAAAATGCCGAGAAACAGCTGATGTAACTGGAACTCGGATGGCTACCCGAAGGTCCAAGAGCCAATGGAACTACCGAGGACCAGCTGACATTACTGGAACCCGGTTACTAAGCAGGAGGTACCCGTGCCTGAAAGCACTACCAAGGACCACCTGACGTTGGTGGAACTCGGATACCCAGAGGGAGGCACCTAAGCCAAAGCCTCTGCCCAGAACCAGCTGACGGTATTGGAACCAGGATGGGGAGCAGAAGGTACAAGAGCAAAAGCCACTGCCGAGAACCAGCTGACGGAACTGGAACCCGGATGGGTAGCCAAATGTCCAAGAGCCAATGGAACTACCGAGGACCAGCTGACGTTACTGGAACCCGGTTACTAAGCAGGAGGTACCCGTGCCTGAAAGCACTACCAAGGACCACCTGACATTGGTGGAACTCGGATACCCAGAGGGAGGCACCTAAGGCAAAGGCTCTGCCCGGAACCAGCTAACGGGACTGGAACCAGGATGGGGAGCAGAAGGTACAAGAGCAAAAGACACTGCCGAGAACCAGCTGACGGTACTGGAACCCGGATGGGTAGCCGAAGGTCCAAGAGTCAATGGAACTACCGAGGACCAGCTGACATTACTGGAACCCGGTTACTAAGCAGGAGGTACCGATGCCTGAAAGCACTACCAAGGACCACCTGACGTTGGTGGAACTCGGATACCCAGAAGGAGGCACCTAAGCCAAAGGCTCTGCTCGGAACCAGCTGACGGTGCTGGAACCAGGATGGGGACCTATTCAAGCTTGTCTTCCTAGAGCCCCAACTAGCAGTGTTGGAGCAAAGGGTCAGCAGGGGGAGCAGAGTGTAGGACGAAGCCTGCACTGGCGTCAGCTTTGGGTCTGTTGTGTCTGCGTGGCTGTTGCAGGACACAATGCCGGCTACACAGCAGGGGAACAGCTGGCGGTGCTGAACACCACTGACACATTGGCTGGTGTTTTTCTCTGTGCAGCTAGCAGTACCGGGCGCCAATTGGCGGTGTTAGAGCCCAGGGTCAGCAGGAGGAGAGGGAGCAGAGTGTAGGCCGAAGCCTGCACTGGCGGCAGCTTTGTGTCTGCGTGGCTGTTGCAGGACACGTTGCCGGCTACACAGCAGGGGAACAGCTGGCGGTGCTGAACCCCACTGACAGAGTGGTGGGTGTTTTGCTCTGTGCAGCCAGCACTTCCGGACAGCAACTAGCGGTGTTGGAGCCCGGGCTCTGCAGGTGGAGCAGAGTGTAGGCCGAAGCCTAATTGAACCGATTTTAAAGTTAACCTTTAACCCCCCCTCAGGGGTTACAAACTACAAGAGCCACAGCTTGGGCAGCAGTAATGCTGCACAAGTCTAAGGTTGCTCTTTTAATTTTGCTCCTTGCACACGCAGAAAGAAACACGTATAACATTTAGGCCCTTAAGCAGTCAAACTGTTTTGGAGGCGTGAGTTCCCTTCGTAATGAGACGCAGCACAGCTGTCAAAAATCCCACCTTGGTGCTGGGCGCGGCCTCCTGAGCGTCGTTATTTGCTGCACAGGAGTCTGCACTGTCGTGTTATCCCTTGGCCTTGCGCTGTTAGCGCTGCCCATCTTCTGACATCATTTAATGTCTGCCGGTGCGGTTCGCGATGATGCGATGACCATGAATCCCAGCCCCGCAGTGTCTTTACATTGTTAAAACACTGCGGGGCTGGGATTCATGGCCTGGCGCAGTACATATGTTCGCCGAGGCACTCGGGTCCTTACACCTGCTTCAGACTGTGCGGCGTCAGCTGATCCCTTATCGCATGCCACGGCCATGAAGCCGCACAGTCTGAAGAAGGCGGAAGGAGATGAGGGACAGGCGAACATATGCACTGCTCATGCCCATCTATCACACCCTCGCAGTCAAAATAAATAAGACACCGAGGGGCGTTGTGTGGGGCAGGGCGGCCACAGAGGCGCAGCCAGCCAAACAATGATGCCAGAAGACGGGCAGCGCTACCAAGGGGGTTGCAGCGTGTCATTACAAAGGAAAGTCACACCTCAGGGACAGTTTAATGGTCACAGAGGACACATTTTAGACGTGTTCAGTTCCACATGTGCAAGGAGAATAAGTTTCTGAGCCACCTTGCACACATGCAGCATTACTGCTGTACAAGGTGGCGGTGAAACATACAAACGCCTGGGGGAGGGGGACAGGTTCCCTTCAATTTCAGTTCTTGTGTCTGCGTGGCTTTTGCAGGACACGATGCCGGCTACACAGCAGGGGAACAGCTGGCGGTGCTGAACCCCACTGACACATTGGCTGGTGTTTTTCTCTGTGCAGCTAGCAGTACCGGGCACCAACAGGCGGTGTTAGAGCCCAGGGTCAGCAGGAGGAGAGGGAGCAGAGTTCAGGCCGAAGCCTGCACTGGCGGCAGCTTTGTGTCTGCGTGGCTTTTGCAGGACACGATGCCGGCTACACAGCAGGGGAACAGCTGGCGGTGCTGAACCCCACTGACACATTGGCTGGTGTTTTTCTCTGTGCAGCTAGCAGTACCGGGCGCCAACTTGCGGTGTTAGAGCCCAGGGTCAGCAGGAGGAAAGGGAGCAGAGTGTAGGCCGAAGCCTGCACTGGCGGCAGCTTTGTGTCTGCATGGCTGTTGCAGGACACGTTGCCGGCTACACAGCAGGGGAACAGCTGGCGGTGCTGAACCCCACTGACACATTGGCTGGTGTTTTTCTCTGTGCAGCTAGCAGTACCGGGCACCAACAGGCGGTGTTAGAGCCCAGGGTCAGCAGGAGGAGAGGGAGCAGAGTGCAGGCCGAAGCCTGCACTGGCGGCAGCTTTGTGTCTGCGTGGCGTTTGCAGGACACTTTGCCGGCTACACAGCAGGGGAACAGCTGGCATTGCTGAACCCCACTGACAAATTGGCTGGTGTTTTTCTCTGTGCAGCTAGCACTCCCGGGCGCCAACTGGTGGTGTTAGAGCCCAGGATCAGCAGGAGGAGCAGAGTGTAGGCCGAAGCCTGCAGTGGAGCAAGTTGAAAGGGAACCTTTAACCCCCCCCCCCAAGGCGTTTGTAGCTGAAAGAGCCATCTTGTACAGCACTAATGCTGGAAAAGGTAAACTTAGCTCTTTTAATTATGGTCCTTGCAAACGCTGTACTTGACACTTATGAAATGTGTTCCCATCCCACCGTTAAACCGTCCGGTAGGTGGAACTTTCCTTCGTAATGTGACGCAGCACAGCCGTCATTCTTACCCCCTTGGCGCTGTGCGCCGCCTCCTCAGTGTTGTTTGAATCTGTCCCGGAGCCTGCACTGGTATGTTAGCCCTTGGCCATGCACACATTTTGCGCTGCCCGTCTTCTGACATCATTTGGTGTCAGGATGGCTGCGCCTGTGCGGCCACGCTGGCCAAGATCCCGCCTCGCTGTGTCATCTAATGTAATCACTCTGCGGACCTGTGATCCATGGGCATGAGCAGTGCATATCCTCGCCTCTCACTCCCCTCCCTATGGCTTCTTCAGACTGTGCGGCGTCACGGCCGTGGCATGCTATTAGGGATCAGCTGACGGAGCACAGTCTGAAGAAGGCGGAGGGAGATGAGTGAGAGGCGGATGTTAAGATATGCACTGCGCATGTCCATGGATCACAGGCCCGCAGTGGGATTAAATCAGAAGACACTACGAAGCGGGATCTCGGCCAGCGCGGCCGCACAGGCGCAGCCAGCCTGACACCAAATAATGTCAGAAGACGGGCAGCGCTAAGTGTGCATGTCCGAGGGCTAACATAACAGCGCAGGCTCCGGGACAGATTCAAACAACGCTGAAGAGGCGGCGCACGGCGCCAAGGGGGTAAGAATGACGGCTGTGCTGCATCACATTACGAAGGAAAGTTCCACCTACCGGACGGTTTAACGGTGGGAGGGGACACATTTCATAAGTGTTAGGTTCAGCATGTGCAAGGAGCACCACGAAAACAGGCACTTTTTCCTTTTGCATCATTACTGCTGCACAAGGTGGCTCTTTCAGTAAGAAACGCCTGGGGGGGACAGGTTCCCTTAAATTTAAGTTGTTGTGCCTGCGTGGCGGTCGCATGACACGTTGCCGTATACACAGCAGGGGAGCAGCAGGCATTACTGAACCCCACTAACACATTGGCGAGGTGTTTGGCTCTGTGCGGACAGCACTTCCAGACAACAACTAGCGGTGTTGGAGCCCAGGGACAGAAGGAGGAGGAGGTGGAGGAGAGAGGAGGGATTGCCACACACACAGCTGGGGAACAGCTGACGTTACTGAACCCCAATAACAGGAGCGACTGTTGACTGTGTGGACAGCACTAACAGGCAACAACTAGCGGTGTTGGAGCCCAGGGACAGCAGGAGGAGGAGGTGGAGGACATAGGAGGGATTGCCACACACACCGCTGGGGAACAGCTGACGTTACTGAACCCCAATAACAGAGGAGTGACTGTTGACTGTGCAGACAGCACTACCAGGCAACAACTAGCGGTGTTGGAGCCCAGGGACAGCAGGAGGAGGAGGTGGAGGAGAGAGGAGGGATTGCCACACACACAGCTGGGGAACAGCTGACGTTACTGAACCCCAATAACAGAGGAGCGACTGTTGACTGTGCGGACAGCACTACCAGGCAACAACTAGCGGTGTTGGAGCCCAGGGACAGCAGGAGGAGGAGGTGGAGGATAGAGGAGGGATTGCCACACACACAGCTGGGGAACAGCTGACGTTACTGTACCCCAATAACAGAGGAGCGACTGTTGACTGTGCGGACAGCACTACCAGGCAACAACTAGCGGTGTTGGAGCCCAGGGACAGCAGGAGGAGGAGGTGGAGGAGAGAGGAGGGATTGCCACACACAGCTGGGGAACAGCTGACGTTACTGAACCCCAATAACAGAGGAGCGACTGTTGACTGTGTGGACAGCACTACCAGGCAACAACTATCGGTGTTGGAGCCCAGGGACAGCAGGAGGAGGAGGTGGAGGAGAGAGGAGGGATTGCCACACACACAGCTGGGGAAGAGCTGACGTTACTGAACCCCAATAACAGAGGAGCGACTGTTGACTGTGCGGACAGCACTACCAGGCAACAACTAGCGGTGTTGGAGCCCAGGGACAGCAGGAGGAGGAGGTGGAGGAGAGAGGAGGGATTGCCACACACAGCTGGGGAACAGCTGACGTTACTGAACCCCAATAACAGAGGAGCGACTGATGACTGTGCGGACAGCACTACCAGGCAACAACTAGCGGTGTTGGAGCCCAGGGACAGCAGGAGGTGGAGGAGAGAGGAGGGATTGCCACACACACAGCTGGGGAACAGCTGATGTTACTGAACCCCAATAACAGAGGAGCGACTGTTGACTGTGCGGACAGCACTTCCAGGCAACAACTAGCGGTGTTGGAGCCCAGGGACAGAAGGAGGAGGAGGTGGAGGAGAGAGGAGGGATTGCCACACACAGCTGGGGAACAGCTGACGTTACTGAACCCCAATAACAGAGGAGCGACTGTTGACTGTGCGGACAGCACTTCCAGGCAACAACTAGCGGTGTTGGAGCCCAGGGACAGAAGGAGGAGGAGGTGGAGGAGAGAGGAGGGATTGCCACACACACAGCTGGGGAACAGCTGACGATACTGAACCCCAATAACAGAGGAGCGACTGTTGACTGTGCGGACAGCACTTCCGGACAACAACTAGCGGTGTTGGAGCCCAGGGACAGCAGGAGGAGCAGAGGAACACAGTGTAGGCCGAAGCCCGATTGGAGAAAGTCGAAAGGGAACCTTTAACCCCCCCAAGGCGTTTGTAGCTGAAAGAGCCAGCTTGTGCAGCACAAAGGATGCAAAAGGAAAAGGTGGCTCTTTTCATTATGCTATTTGCAAACACAGAACTAAACACATATTATAAAATGTGTCCCCTGATACCGAGAGACCGTCCCGGAGGTGGGACTTTCCTTCATAATATGACGCAGCACAGCCGTCATTCCTACCCCCTTGGCGCCGTGCCCCGGCTCCTCAGCGTTGTTTCATTCCGTCCCGGAGCCTGCGCTGTTGTGTTATCCCTTGGCCAGGCACACTTAGCGCTTCCCATCATCTGACATCATTTGGTGTCAGGCTGGCTGCGCCTGTGCAGCTGCACTGGCCGAGAGCCCGCCTCGCAGTGTCGTCTAATGTAATCCCACCGCGGGCCTGGGATCCGTGGCCATGCGCAGTGCATATCCTCGCCTCTCACTCTCCTCCCTTCGGCTTCTTCAGACTGTGCGGCGTCACGGCCGTGGCATGCTATTAGGGATCAGCTGACGGGGCACAGTCTGAAGAAGGCGGAGGGAGATGAGTGAGAGGCGGAGATTCAGATATGCACTGCGCATATCCATGGATCTCAGGCCCCCAGTGGGATTAAATCAGAAGACACTGCGAGGCGGGATCTCGGCCAGCACGGCCGCACAGGCGCAGTCAGCCTGACACCAAATGATGTCAGAAGAGGGGCAGCGCTAAGTGTGCCTGGCCAAGGGATAACATAACAGCGCAGGCTTCGAGACAGAATCAAACAACGCTGAGGAGCCGGCGCACCGCGCCGGGGGGGGGGGTAAGAATGACGGCTGTGCTGCGTCACATTACGAAGGAAAGTCCCACCTCCGGGACGGTTTAACGGTATCAGTGGACACATTTTATAAGTGTTAAGTTCTGCGTGTGCAAGGAGCTAAACAAAAATAGCTACCTTTTCCTTGTGCAGCATTACTGTTGCACAAGGTGGCTCTTTCAGTAACAAACGCCTTGGGGGGGGACAGGTTCCCTTACATTTAAGTTGTTGTGTCAGCGTGGCGGTCGCAGGACACATTGCCGGCTACACAGCTGGGGATCAGCTGACGTTACTGAAACCCAATAACACTGGGTCGTATGTTTTGACTGTGCAGACGGCACTTCTGAGCCTCAACTGGCTGTGTTGGAGCCCAGGAATTTAAGTTCAGGTGGTAGAAAGATGAACACAACAGGAGACCTGGATACTGTAGACAGTCACCTAATTATTTAATCAGGAAGAGGAGTGGCAAATTCCTGCGAGATCCAGGCCTTGTTCATTTTCAGGAAAGTAAGCCGGTCAACGTTATCGGAGGATAGTCGCATGCGACGGTCAGTTAGTACACCACCAGCAGCACTAAAGACGCGTTCCGATAATACACTAGCTGCAGGGCAAGCCAGCACCTCCAATGCATACTGGCTTAGCTCTGGCCATGTATCCAGCTTTGAGACCCAAAACTTGAAAGGGGAAGAGCCGTCTGGGAGTACAGCAAGAGGGCAAGACATGTAGTCTGTCACTATCTGACGGAACCGTTGCCTCCTGCTGACTGGAGACGTCTGTGATGGTGTAGACTTTTGTGGCGGGCACACAAAACTGTGCCACAGTTGGGCCATACTGGTCTTGCCTTGGGCAGAGGCACTGCTTCTGCTCCCTCTTTGTGCAGAGCCTCCTCCACTGCCTGGACGCACTGAGCTGCTTTGTAATGCACTAGCAGCACTTCTCTCAGTTGGACTGGAGAAGATGTCTTGGTACTCCCGCATTTTTCGCTCCCGGTTCAACGGTGTGATGAGGCTTTCTACGTTGTCCCGGTAGCGAGGATCGAGGAGGGTGAACACCCAATAATCAGACATGTTGAGAATGTGGGCGATGCGGCGGTCGTTTCTCAGGCACTGCAGCATGTAATCCACCATGTGCTGCAGACTGCCAACTGGCCAAGAAACGCTGTCCCCTGCTGGAGGCGTGATCTCTGCCCGCTCGTCATCACCCCACCCTCGCTGTACACACTGAGTACTGGACAATTGTGTAACTCCCTCCTCTGGACGGATGCCTTCCTCCTCCATTGACTCCTCCTCATCCTCCTCACAAAGTGTCCCCTGCCTACGCGTTTGTGAGGAACCACGTGGCGCTGACTGTCCAGAAGATGATGGAAATGGTGAATCCTCATCCTCCACCTCTTCCACAACATCATCCCTTAGCGCTTGCAGTGATTTTTCAAGCAGGCAGATAAGGGGGACAGTCATGCTGACTAGTGCATCATCTGCACTCGCCATCCGCGTGGAATAATCGAATGGACGCAAAACCTGGCAGACGTCCTTCATAGTGGCCCACTCTGTGGTTGTGAAGTCTGAACGGCGCGGAGTGTGACTTCTTTGCGCCTGATGCAGCTGGTACTCCATTACAGCTTGCTGCTGCTCACACAACCGCTCCAACATATGTAACGTGGAATTCCACCTGGTAGGTAGGTCACATATGATGCGATGTTCCGGCAGGCGGTGTCGGCGCTGCAGAGCCGCAATGCGCGATTTTGCCGTGCTGGAACGCCGCAAGTGAGCACACTCTAGGCGGACCTTGTGCAGCAGTGCATCAAGATCCGGATAGTCCCTCAAAAAACTCTGCACAACCAAATTGAGCACATGTGCCAGACATGGGATGTGAGTGAGGTTGCCGAGGCCCAGAGCTGCCACCAGATTTCGGCCATTATCACACACTACCATGCCTGGCTGGAGATTCGCTGCCACAAACCACACATCGCTCTCCTGCTTGATGGCATTCCAGAGCTCCTGCGCTGTGTGGCTTCGATTCCCCAAAGAAATTAATTTCAAGATGGCCTGTTGACGTTTGGCCACGGCTGTGCTCATGTCGGTAATAACAGGTAAACGTTCATCACGGGTCCATGTGGAGGTGGACTGTGACGGCTCCTGCAGCGATGATTCTGAGGAACTGGTGTAAGAGGAGGAGTCAATGCGTACAGAATGGATTCCTGCAATCCTTGGAGTGGGCAGGACACGTCCTGCGCCACTCGCACGATCTGTACCCGGCTCAACAACATTAACCCAATGGGCAGTGAGGGAAAGGTATCGCCCCTGTCCATGTTGACTGTTCCACGCATCGGTGGTGAGGTGGACCTTGCTACTGACGGCGTTCAGTAGCGCGTGTTTTATGTGTCCCTCCACATGCTTGTGCAGGGCAGGGACAGCTTGCCTGCTGAAGTAAAACGGCTGGGCACATTGTACTGTGGGACTGCCAATGACATCAAGTCACGGAAGCTGTCAGTCTCCACCAGCCTGAGTGACAGCAATTCCAGTGACAGAAGTTTGGCAATGCCTGCAGTCAGAGCCTGTGCTCGTGGGTGGTTTGACGAGAAAGGCCGCCTTTTCTCCCATGCCTGTACTACCGATGGCTGTAGACTGAGCTGGGAGTGTGAGGATGCCTGGGAACGTGGTGCTGTGGGTGGAATTAGAGTGGGTCTCTGGACAACAGGGCCAGAGGTTCTTCCACGGCGATCCTGGGAGGAAGCCGAACCAGCTGCGTGTGAGCTGGAGGAAGAGGCAACACGAGCTGAAGTGGTGGTAGCTGCCGCTGTTGGTTGGCCTAGCTCTTCAGTGTGTTTTTCTAACTCCGCCACGTGCCTGGTCCGCACATGTTTCCACATGTTGGAGGTATTGAGGTTGCTGACATTTCGACCTCTTTTGACTTTGTGATGACACACCTTGCATTTGACATAGCAAATGTCATCTGCAACTGTGTCAAAAAAGGACCAGGCACTGCAAGTCTTGGGAGCGCCCTTTTTGGCTTTTGAAAGAGACATGCTCCTAACGGGTGCCAAAGTGGAGGCTGCAGGATCCGCAGTCTTCCCCCTCCCTCTCCCTCTTTGGCCCGTTCGGGGAATCTCTTCCTCAGAGCTGCTCCCACCACCTTCCTGTCCCTCACGCCAAGATGGGTCAAGGACCTCATCATCTACACTACCCTCTGCCACCAACTGCTCCTCCTGGGTAGTCTCAGCAGCAGAGCACGCACCAGAAAGTGGCACCTGAGTGTCATCAGCGGATGCGTCCTGCGATGTGGTGACCGGAGGCACTGGCCCACCCGCCTCTTCAGAGGAAGAGAGAAAAAGCGGTTGGGCATCACTGCACCCTGCCTCTTCTTCCATTTCTCCAATGCTGCTTTGCTGGCCCCCTGTTTCCAAGCCAAGAGATTCAGAGAACAGAAGTAGAGACGGCTCCTGTCCTGGGCTCTCTGTCTGCCTGGGCAATTTGGCAGGTGGTGAAGAGACAGATGGCTGCTCTCCAGTGCTCTGTGTCTGAGAGGATGTGGCACTAATTGAAGTCGATGCGTTAGCTGCCTTCCATCCGACAACGGCTTCAATTTGTTCTTCACGCAGTAGCGGTGTACGGCGCTCTGCGACAAAGCTGCGCATGAAGGACTGTTCCCTGGTGAAACTGGGTGCTGAGGAGTCACCGGTGCCCGCAGCAGGCACAGAATCCCCACGTCCTCTCCCTGCTCCGCACCCACGCCCACGTGCCTTACTCCCTGCCTTCTTCATCTTGGTTGACTGATAAAGATAAGCAGAAAAGTACTAACGGGTAACGGCTTTGTGTGCTTATTCCTGAACAGCTCCTAACAGGTATAAGAAACACTAATTTTCTAAAGTGTGGACTAGACTTTAATATGAGCTAATGTGGCCTACACAAATGTAAAGTGGTGTGTTTGGTGAACTTTATTATTTATTTATTTTTTGGGGGCTGAACTGACAACAGAGAGAGCTGCAGTCACACGGAGACCGTGCAGACAGCCGTAAACGGCGCTGCAAGGCCCAAAAACCCTCCTCTACGTTATCCTATGTAGTGTTTTTCCACAAGTTAGCTGCATACGGGTGGAAAGACACTAATAGGAATTTTTTGAAAAATGTGCAGCAGCCTGCACTACTTAAAACAAAAGGAAAATTGATTTGACGGTATGACGCAGTGAAGAACCCTGAGCTGGATACAACCAGGCTATGGCTGCTCACAGACTACAGGGCAAGCTGCAGTCACACAGAGACCGTGCAGACAGCCGTAAACGGCGCTGCAAGGCCCAAAAACCCTCCTCTACATTATCCTATGTAGTGTTTTTCCACAAGTTAGCTGGATACGGGTGGAAAGACACTAATAGGAATTTTTTGAAAAATGTGCAGCAGCCTGCACTACTTAAAACAAAAGGAAAATTGATTTGACGGTATGACGCAGTGAAAAACCCTGAGCTGGATACAACCAGGCTATGGCTGCTCACAGACTACAGGGCGAGCTGCAGTCACACGGAGACCGTGCAGACAGCCGTAAACAGCGCTGCAAGGCCCAAAAAACCTCCTCTACTTTATCCTATGTAGTGTTTTTCCACAAGTTAGCTAGATACGGGTGGAAAGTCACTAATAGGAATTATTAGAAAAAATGAGCAGCAGACTACACTACTTGAAAAAAAAAAAAAAATAGAACAGTATGAGGCAATGAACCACCCTCCCTGAACTGAATACAACCAGCTATGGCCTATGGCTGCACACAGACTAGAGAGTGGGCTGCACTCACACACACACACACACACACACACAGACCTTGCAGAGCGCTGCAAGGCAAAAGCAAGGTGATTAGTAGGTGAACACAGCGGTTGCTAAATTAGCCTTGGAAAAGAACAATGAAGCAAATTGCTATCTCTTAACTTGCCCTCAGTCAGCAAACAGCGTCCTGTCACTAACTGAATTCACAGCAGAGTGAGCGCAAAATGGCGCCAGCGACTTTTAAACTGCAGCATGACATCATTTCAGCAGCCAATCACAGCCTTGCCAGTAGTTTCATGCCCTCCATGCTGAACAGGATGTGCCCACACTTGGAATCATTCTCATTGGCTGAATTCGTGCAAATTTGTGCAGTTTGAATCCTGGGAACTTCCGATTCCGGTATCCGATACGCGGCAAGTATCGGATCTCGGTATCGGAATTCCAATACCGCTAAGTATCGGCCGATACCCGATACTTGCGGTATCGGAATGCTCAACACTAGTGATAAGTCTTTAACTGGTTTACTTGTGGGTTACAGGCCACAGTCCAGGGTACCAGGCATGATTGATGGTGGTCTGGCTGACTCAGAGGCAATTAGAGTTCTCTTTTCTCAGTAGAGGTCCATGAGCCTTTCCTACTTGCGCCTTTCTAATGCTACGTTCACATTTGCGTTGTTGTGCGCAGCATCGGCATGCATAACGCAGCGTTTTGTGATGCATGCGTTCATTTTTTTGACGCCAAAAAACTGCATCATGCAGCGTTGTCTGCGCCCTGACAGTTGCGCCAAAAATGACGCATGCGTCACAAAATGCTAGACAACGCATGTCCATGCACCCCCCATGTTAAATATAGGGGCGCATGACGCATGCGTCGCCGCGGCTGCGCCCGACGCAACGCAAATGTGAACGTAGCATGAGTGAGGTCCCTGCTGCTTTAAGCTTCCTACAAGGTACAGGTATCTGCACGACGGGCAGCTTGAGCCTTTTTTACAGAGACTCTCAGATGCTCCGGGCTCCTCCAGTGCTGCTGCATCTCAGGCGTGATGCAGGCAGGAGACGTGTAGTGTTATGCCCTCCGGTTCTGCTCCGTGTCATAGAGTCCACGAAAGCCTCGGGCTCCCGGTACCCGGATTCTGCGATCAGCTCCGAGGGTGCCCTACCACAGTTCCCCTCTGAGCTCTGCCTCTCTCCTGTGTTCCTTCCCTTCTGGCAGCTCCACATGCAACCCAACAGGTTACTCCTTCCCAGAGGCAGCAGCTCCCTCATGGCTGCCAGGCCTCTCTGTCTGCACTCAATTCCAGATTTCCTTCTGCTATCTCTCCCTCCTGAAGACTAACTAGCTCCTTCTCCAGGTTAGGATCTTTATACAGGGAAGCTCCCCTGAATCCGGGTCTTGAGCTCCCCCTCCTGGCCTGGATTCAGAATGTGTTGCATGTGTGTACCGTACCTGGTGAAGAGAACTCCTTTGCCTCTGAGTATGACATCACCTTCCCAGAAGGAAAAGCAACATCACTGCAGCAACCGGTAACCTGGAGTGCTGCACTTACATACAACATTATATAATGCTGCATCATCCACACAGTCTCCTCGACACCGCACCGCACAGTCTCCTCGACACCGCACTCATGCGCAGGCGTACTTATCTGCTCTGTTGAGAATAGAGCAAAGTACTGCTTTGCAGAGGTGCTGGGGCTCCTTAACCTTTTCCAGCGCCTGCGCACTGCAGTACTTTGCTGTGCCCTCAGCAGGGCAGATAAGTACACCTGCGCAGGAGCATGGTGCTGCGGAGACTGTGTGGGTGATGCAGCAACGCGTCATCCACACGAAGCAAGCAGGAGGATGGCATTGCAAGTAGATGGGAGGTGCCTGACCAAGAAGAGCGACACTCCTCGAACCGGACTGCCCCACAGGTGAGTATAATAAGTTATTTTTCTTCTCTTGCAGGTTGGGTTGGGGGGCAGAATTATTATAGAATGCTGTATATCAGCCTTGAAAGGTGATGGCCGTAACTTATATCAGCCAAAACTTCTGACAGGTTCACTGTAATATTGAAACCTCATATACAGTTGTGCTCAAAAGTTTACATACCCCAGCAGAATTTTTGCTTCCTTGGCCTTTTTTCAGAGTATAACTTTTTCTCCACTCATGGTTAGTGGCTGGGTGAAGCCATTTATTGTCAAACTACTTTTTCTCTTTTTAAATCATAATGACCATCCAAATGACCCTAATCAAAAGTTTAAATACCCTATTTATTAATACTGTGTATTTCCCCCTCTAACATCAATGACAGCTTGAAGTCTTTTTGTGTTAGTTATGAATGAGGTTCTTTATTTTCTCTGATGGTAAGCTGCCCACTGTTCTTCACAAAAAGCCTCCAGTTCCTGTAAATTCCTGGACTGTCTAGCATGAACTGCGCACTTGAGATCTCCCCAGAGTGGCTCAATGATATTGAGGTCAGGAGACTGAGATGGCCACTCCAGAACATTCACTTTGTTCTGCTATAGCCAATGACAGGTTGACTTGGCCTTGTGTTTTGGATCATTATCATGTTGGAACATCTAAGTACGTCCCATGCGCAGCTTCTGGGCTGATTAGGGCAAATTTGCCTCCAGTATTTGCTGCATTCATCTTTACTTCAACTTTGACCAAGTTTCCTTTGCCTTTGTAGCTCACACATCCCCAATACATCAGCAATACATCTCCATGCTTTACAGTAGGAATGGTGTTCCTTTCATGATAGGCCTTGTTGACCTCTCTCCAAATGTAAGGTTTATTGTTGTGGCCAAAAAGTTCAATTTAGGTCTCAACACTCCAAATTACCTTGCTCGAAAAGTTTTGAGGCTTGTCTCTGTGCTGCTTTGCGTATTGTAGGTGAGATACTTTGTGACCTTAGCATTGTAACGGCTTTCTTCTGGCAACTTGACCATGCAGCCCATTTTTCTTCAAGTGCCTCCTTATTGTGCATGTTGAAACAGCCACACCATTAGTTTTCAGAGAGTCCTGTAATCAGCTGATGTTATTTGTGGGTTTTTCTTTGCATCCCGAACAATTTTACTGACAGTTGTGAATGACATGTTTTTGGTCTATCTGACCATGGTTTTGTTCTTACAAAGCTCCTGATTATCCATTTGTTAATCATAGTTTGAACGCTGCTGACTGGCATTATAAATTCCTTGGATACAGTATGTTTTTGTATTCCTTTCCTGTTTTATACAGTTCAAGTACCTTTTCCCGTCCTTTTCCCGTATATCCGTTGACAATTCTTTTGCTTTCCCCATGACTCACAATCCAGAAACTATAGTGGCTGGATGAAAGATGCATGAGTCTGTCTGGATCCCAGAAACTCATTCAACTTTTCTGCACACACACTGATTACAAGGAAACAGGTCACAGGTGAGGATGTTACCTTTAGTAGCCATTCAAACCCATTTGCATCAACTCCTGTGCATGTTATCAGGCCAAAATCACCAGGGTATGTGAACTTTTGATCAGGGTCATTTGGATGTTTTGGGTTGTCATGATTCAAAATGAGAAAACACAGTAGTTCTCTGAAAAAAGGCCAAGAAAGCAACAATTCTGCCTTGGTATGTAAACCTTTGAGTACAACTGTATACAGTTTATATTGGAGCTTGTGGATTTACTATGGTAAGACTAGGTGATCATTTTTCAGTAGCTTCCCTAACATAATCATACTTTTTGCAGTAGCCTGAAACCATTTACCAAATTCTACAGGCATCAGAAAAGCACTTAGCATGAATTGTCGGAAAATCCAGTTAATCAATAGATTGAACATAACATGTCAAAATTTACCCAACTGTAAGGTACACCTAATATTAGCACTGTTACTAGCAATAGTTAGTCTAGAAGAGCCTGTTAAAGGATTACTGTAAGTGGGGTTAGCTATTCTGTCATTCCATTCCCCACACTTGTTTTTCAAAGTATAAGCAGCAGTACAGATTTTAACTTTCCGGCAACTGAATTCATGTCTAATTTGGTAGTTCTAAGAAAATGATTGTAATGAATAAGAAATTGCTTGGTTTTCTGAGTCCAAATCTCCTATCAAATAGCCTACTGGGAATTCTGTAAACTGCAACTAAAATTAGTACTGCTACTGTCAATGGTAAATCTAGAGGAGCCTATTGGAGGCTTACAGTAAGCGAGGTTAGCTATTTTGTTGTTTTCCCATTCCTTACAAATCACCAACCAGACACAATTCAACTTGCTTTTAGTTGAATTCTTTTTTTAATTTCACAAATCTAAGTGAATGATAATTACGATAAAGGGTACATTTGCGCGTTCACATTATCTGATTAACTGTATTTCTATCCTATCAGGCCAAAATTGTATGTAAAAGATTATTTCATCTCAATAAAATCAGTCTCGTTTTCCTGAAGGATGATCTTTTGTGCTTATAAACCTGCATGCTGTAGCATGCAGCTAATCTACACTGTTGCCAGTGCAGAAGCAGCAGTCATGGTGGGCACTGGTAAGCCCTCCATGGAGGAGCTGAAGATTAAGTGTACCATCATTTTAGATGAAGGGACAGGGTGAGGGTGTAAGGAGATGACCAAGATCGCCACATGCCTCCCCCTCTCTGGACATTATTCACCTTGACTGCGTGCAGCACCTTGTCATTCATTAATGTTAATATAATGTTGCTGTATTGTTTACTCACTGTAATATGGATATGTATGTTTTGCATAGGACATAGAAGATAGCATAGGACAATAGTGAGATTAGCTTAGTGGGGCACATTAGTGATAGAGAATCAGAGTCTAGAGTAGGTATAGTGAGCATTAGGGGTTTGTCAGTTGGGAGGAGCTATAGGGTAGTGCAGCATAGAGCAGTGGAATATTAGGTGGCACTTCCTGTTTGGGAGTCATTCAGGGATGCAGCAGTGAAGTGAGACAGGACAGTCTGCTAGCCATGCGGATAACGCAGGTAAGGCAGGAAAGGGCTCCAGGTTGAGTGGTGTGCAGATGGTCACCAGCTTGAATAGAAACCAACCCGAAGAGGATCCGACACCTTTTCCTTTTTGAAGCCGGACAAGAGAATAGTAGGAAGCTGGTGGGCCTGAAGGCATGGACAGAACAGAGATTGGCCAGAAGTGAGGCAGGGATTTCCAGATGCGAGGCAGGGACTGCCAAAAGGAATAGAGATTGCCAGGAAGTCAGGGAAAGCTGGAGAGATGTCACTCTGTGTACATTGTGCTGCATATGTGATGGATGCCCTACTGCTCAGTAAAGATGAACTGTTGGAAAAAGACATTGTCTCTGAAATGGTTTGTGGAGCTCGGGGATGTGGAGCCAGAGTGGCAGAAGCTGAGGGGACTCTGAAGGTGCATGTGAGTGTACTGTTGCGCATGCTACACATGCAGCAGAAGGGACATTGTATTTCATCTGTGGAGTGCCAAGATGTGGGAGCACTAAGGCCCGTTGCCATGACTACCACCTTGGCAGCCTTACAAGGGGTGGATTGGAATAACTGTGATAGCACATTATAGAGTAATTGGGCAATTGTGAAAGGGGGCATAGTATAGCAAGGGGCAGAATTTATGTAGGGAGACAGTGTTCGTGAGATATGGAAAGGGACAGTTTGGGGTAATATCAGTAGCATAGCTACCAGGGGCAAAGGGGGCAAAGGGGGCGGTCGCCTTGGGCCCCGGTCTGTGAGGGGCCCACCCAGAGCTAGGCTACTGTAACTGTATTGGTGTGTACAGTGTGCCCATAAAGTTACTCTATGGCAGAGCAGGGAGACACGATCTACCTGTACTGCCACCTGGCCGTTATGAAGCCCCTGAGCAGGCGAGGGGCTTGGTGCCAGCAGTGGGCCCCCGCTTGTCATCGCAAGTTCATCTGTATTGGCAAGACCTTTACGCTCCCTCTCCCATCATGCCCCTGTCAGCTTCTGACATCACTGATGCCATCACTGACAGGGGGTCGCGATGACATCACTACTCGGCACCTGCAGTCCGAAGATGTGCAGGCGCTCGGAGCAGAAGAGGAACCAGGAGGAAAGGCGAGTATTGGATTTATTGTTTTATGGGACTGCATTATACTATAGAGGCTGCCTGTGGGGGTGCCTTATATTAGGGGCTGCATTATACTACAGAGTCTGCCTATGGGGGTGCATTATTTTAAGGGCTGCATTATACTACAGAGTCTGCCTATGGGGGTGCATTATGTTAAGGGCTGCATTATACTATAGAATCTGCTTTTGGGGTGCACTATATTGAGGGCTTCATTATACTATAGATTCTGCCTATGGGGGTGCATTATATTAGGTTCTGCATTATACTATAAAGTCTGCCTATGGGGGTGCATTATGTTAAGGGCTTATTTTATAGGGTCTGCTTATGGGGGTGCATTATATTAAGGGCGTCATTATACTATAGAGTCTGCCTATGGGGTGCATTATATTAGGTGCTGCATTATACTATAGAGTCTGCCTATGGGTGGTGCATTACATTAGGGGCTGTGTCATGAATATATACACACACACACACACACACATTGAAGGCTACTGCATCTTCCTCCTTTTGTAAGTGACATGCGGCCCAGACACATGCTGTGGGCTTTCTGACCCCCCCTCTTTACTCTGTGAAATTCTAAACCACTCATCCCTCTCCCGCCTGATACCAGCTAAAAGTGGTAGAGCAGCTTTCAAACCGCATGTGGACTTCTTTGTTTTTGAAAAGCTACGTATAATGGTACCTATTAGCGATAGAGATATAAAAGTTACATATTACGGATGTCCACCGATATATCTATACCCCACTGAAATCTCTAGGATCAAAACCCAATGAAATTCAAGGAATGAATTTCTCTGTAAGCAGGTCATGTATCCACTTCGTGTTTATACTTAATCAAACCCCCATGTCACGCTGAGCATAGTGATAATGGTGTTCTCCTTCTACGAGGTTCATATGCCGAGATATGTTTAGAAATGGTTTTTCATATCTTTCATAAAGGGGAGTATTCAGCCACCCAGTGAGGTCACCACAGGGGGAGTGCCTTGGTTTTAGGTACAGGTATAAGACAGGGAGACCTCATTTTTCACTAATCTTTTTCCAGGGAACTAGCTGAGAGACACTCTGTGATGCACTTTGATGTATCGCCCCTCCCCCCGCACAGCATAGTCTGCTATGAAAGGACATTAGAAACTTAAAGTTTATTTTCATGTTTAATCCCTTTTATTTTTGTAATTGTGTCATGTCGCCGCCATCACCACCGCTGCCCCTGCTGCCCACTTATACTTACGTTTCCACGGCATCCCGGCGCGCTCCTGTTCTCCCTCCAGCGCCGGCTCCTCTGCTCGCACTCCCAGCTCCTGCTTCCTGTCGGACACGCGCGCACTAGGTTTCACTGCGCACGCGCACACTGTGTTCCATCTTCAGCCGCTCCTTCCGCTGTTCTCTTTGCCCCCGGAGGACCTTGACCCGGAAGGTACGCTGCCGCTCTGCATATCAGGCCACCTCTTCCTTTCAGCTGTGCCTGATTGTCATTTGTTTCCTAGCAAGTGTCTCTGGCTCTCACGCTTCTTAGCATGCTCTGCATTCTTGTCTTCCGTTTCTTGCGCTTAACCATTGTTTGTTTCCCTGTTTCCTTTCAGCTCCAGTCCTCCTGTCTCTCCATTTTCCTCGGTGCTCCTGTTCCTCAGCCTAGTCCTCCTGCCGCCATCCACTGCTCATCCGTAATCCTGTGTCCTCATCTTGTCCTCTGGTTTGTCTCTCATCGTCCGTCTGTTTTTCATCAGTCTCCCGTGTCCACGTCTCGTCGTCTTTCTTGTTTTTTCCTGTCGTCCCTGCCTAGCCCTTTTACCTTCCCTCCTTCTTTTGGTACCAGCTGCCATGCAGTAGTCTCCCCTGGGCCTGCTCCTAACGCTCCCTGTATAGGGGGTGGTCTACCTGGTCCACTCGTCCTGGGGAGGTTCGCTGTCGCGGTCCAGTGGGTTCACCTCCTTTAGTTCTCCTAGCCCTAAAGCGTAACAATTGTCTGTACATACGATAATTGTCTCCTTTTCTAATATCTTTTTATACTTTTGTAAGCACTGCCAACCTTTTGGAGTAAAATATATAAAATTACTAGCTTTGCCCCATTGGGGACAGCGATGATAATGTGTGCAAACTGTAAAGCGCTGCGTAATATGTTAGCGCTATATAAAAATAAAGGTTATTATTATTAGCTTTGTTTCTCCTTGCTCTGTAACGTACTTTCACGTCCTCTGAAGTAAATTATGCTACTAATTGGGTTGGCTCCTGACCCATTATTAATTAAGAAATAGGAGTTGGCGGCAGCGAAAGTGTCCTGAGCCTTTGGGAAAACTGGCAGCGATGGATGGCTTTGATAATTATTGCTCCTGCCTGAGTGGGAGTAGTTATATCGCCCTCGTTGCAGTGTAACCAATAGCCAGTACATAGCAAGGCAGCCTATCTGGCGACTAATTATCCTAGGTGCAGTTCCCTGTCTGACCTGAGAGTAAAGGGGGCGCCACAGAGCTTCAAGTTCCAAACCTAAACTGGGAAGTGTGATATAAAAAAAGCCCCTTCAGAAAAGAACCAGAGCAACCAAACAACCTCAGTTCATGACATATTGGTGGCAGAGCGGTGAGATATAGAGCATTAGTGATTGGGTTTGAGCAATTATTCCTCTTACTAAAAACTTGCACGGGCCCTGCGCAATAGTTTTGAAGAACAAACTAAGTGTTTATTAGTCCTGAGACAGTAGTGTGTATAGCAATTACCCCTTATCCTTCTCTTACCCCCTAAAAGCCAACTGGTCGCAGATCTGGTGCAATGGGAAGCAGTTCAAAACCGCTGTCAGAGCCCAGTGGATGCAGAAGCCAGCACCAGCACAGGTGGTGCTGCGGCTGAGGTCCAACTGCTGAATGCCGGCCCTATTTGCAACCAGGGTGGCATGGACCCCCGCCTACAGCTGGCTCTGCAACAATACTCCGCAGATGACACAGAGAGATGTCTGCAGCTGGTCCTGCAATTCTAAGAGGCAGAGAGAGCTGAGTGCCAGACTGAGAGAGCCGAGCGAAAGACTTAAGCTCAGAGGGCCCATGAACTGCAGATGGCCCAACTTGGGGCAGTACCATCTACCACACGGAACAGTGAGTCCAGCAACGCTCGGTCCCCTAAACCCCGACCAGAGCATTTTCCTGTGATGGAAAAGGATGGGGACTTGGACACTTTTCTGTGGGCATTTGAAAAAGCCTGCAGACAGTACCGGCTGCCTGAGGACCAATGGGCCTGATATTTGACCCCAGGGCTCAAAGGCAAAGCTCTGTAGGTGTTTGCTTCTCTCCCGCCAGACCAAGATGAAGACTATGAGGCCATCAAGCATGCCCTGATAACAAAGTACCAGCTTACACCTGAGGTTTACCGTAGAAAGTTCCGAAACCTCCAACGTGGCCCATACAACAGTTACAGCGATATGGCGCATGGACTCGGGACCCACTTTGACCAGAGGACCCAAGGACTGTCAGTGACCACCTTTGCACAGCTGCAAGACCTGATGATCAAAGACAAGTTCCTACATCTTTGCCCAGCTGAGGTGACACATTTCGTGATGGACAGAGAGCCTAAAGACGTGGCTAAAACAGCGCAGATTGCCGATGCCTGTGAGGCCAACTGTAAACCAGAAGTGTGGAAGCCAGTCACCGCCAGCTGGAGAGGGGTGTCACAGGTTCCTTCTCCGGTATCACACAATCAACAGAGCAAGAGAATAGTGTACAATTCCAAGACCTTTATTTAGGCAAAACACGAAAGGTCCATATATACGATCCATCACACAAAGGATTAAATATTCCAGAATAAAAGTCCAACAATCCAGCACAGTCCATATTCCCTTCTTTCTCTCTGATATGCTCTTCACATCATGGTTCCACATCAGACTGACCTCTGTGTCTCAACTCCCTGATATTTACAAATCTCCCCCCTCATTCACAGGCCAGGAGGGGGAAGGTCTCAGGGCTCATTGTGTCAACAAGCTAGGTCAGCATGGCATTAGCATATTAACAAACAACATTATTCACTGACCAAGTGGAGAGATAACAATACAGAACTGTGGGGAGAATATCAGATGGCAAATAACTCAACACATGAAAATAAGTAAAATAGAAATATACACAAAATGATACCCACATAGCATATCACACCATCACAACCTCTCCCCCCTCATAATAAGTGAGCACGCACTTAGGTCTACACAGACCTCTGGCCTGCTCACTTTAGTCCACTTTGCTCCACTGTTTATAGTTCCTTGTACAGTGGCAGGGGTTGCAATAATCATGAGCACTTGTTGTCCATAAATTCCCGGGTCCTGGCTTTATGGTTCTACTAGGCTTTTTGACTGGACTGGGCCGTTCGCTGATGTTCATTAGCCAAGGTAGCTAGCTGGGCGAGACAGTCTCTGAACTCTAGAACGTAGGGAATGATGGGCATTACGGTATCTGCGATATCTCCCTCCAATTGTTCTTTCAGAAGAAGGAGAGGCCCACGGACCTTCTGCTCCCACAAAATGACTTTGCAACTCCCCAATGTCATTTCCAAGGAGGATATCTGCAGGAAGTCCTCCCATAACGCCAATCCAACACATTTTTCTCCAAAACCGAAATCCAAATGTACCAAAGCTCTCTGTATATATTTGCGGACACCCCCTGCCAGGAAAATAGGAATTCCGGGCCCTGGTGAATTGCCTCGGGTCGAACCACACGGGGGTCAGCGATAGTCAGGAATGCCCCGTGTCTCTAAATCCCGACACTTTGTATCCATCAATTAAGACATCCTGCAGGTGGCAATGCCGTTGCTGTGTATTTCTGATGGACAAAGGCCGGAGTCCGTACACTCCAGGAGGGGTATCTATGGTGCCATGGTCCACTCTTGGGGTGGTGGTAGCTCTTCCTCAGGTGGGATGGAGTGCACAAGATGCACTGGACGAGGTGGGGCTCCCTCTGAATCCTTGAGGGACAGCCAGACTGCAAATGTCCAGGTTGCCCACACTTGTAACATCTCCTCTCTGCGATACCCGCAGGTCGTGGTCGGAACTGTTGGGGCCCAGGATTGTGAGCTGTGATTGTCATCGGTATGCGGCTGGGTGGAGGGGCAGATATAATCGGAGGGGGACGGGGCGCGGTCAAAGGCCGTGGTTCATTGTCCAGAAGCCTCCTCCATTGTGGCCGGATAGTAAGGGCTTCATCTGCTAGGGCTGCAGCTCTATCCACGGTACATGGCTTGCGCTCTCGGACCCATTCCCGTACCTCTGCGGGGCACTTGGCAAGAAATTGTTCTATAAGGAACGCCTGTATAACAACTTCCACAGTACATGTGTTTTCTGCTTCCAGCCATCTCCAACATGCCTGGGACATCTTATGTGCATACATCCTAAACGATCCCCCCTGTTATGAACTATACTTTTGGGCTCCCTCTTGTGGCCACTCGCGGTATGGCTCTTGGATTTCTTTCCTCAGTTTGGTAGTCACCTGTTCGTTAAGACTCTGGGTGTTTCTATTTAAACTTCCTGGAATCTTAGTCCAGTGCCTGGCATCCATGTAATCAGTCCTAGTCTGTTTGCTCTTGTCTGCTGGTCCTGATTTTTGCAACATAAGCTAAGTCCTGCTTTCTTGTTTTTTGTTTGTTTGTATTATTCTGTTTTTTGTCCAGCTTGTTCATAATGTGATTCCTGATTTTGCTGGAAGCTCTTGGGGTGCTGATATTCTCCCCCCATACCGTTAGTCGGTACGGGGGTTCTTGGATATTCAGCGTGGATATTTTTGCAGGGTTTTTCGCTGACCACATAAGTCCTCTTTCTATATTTCTGCTATTATTTAGTGGGCCTCTCTTTGCTGAATCTAGTTCATACTTACGTTTGTCCCTTCCTCTTACCTCACCGTTATTATTTGTTGAGGGCTTGTATCTACTTTGGGGTATTTCTCTGGAGGCAAGCGAGGTCTGTATTTTCTCTGAAAGGGTTAGTTAGATCTCCGGCTGGCGCGAGACGTCTAGAACCAACGTAGGCACGTTCCCCGGCTGCTATTATTTGTGGGCTAGGATCAGGTATGTGGTCAGCTCAGTTACCACCTCCCTAAGAGCTAGTTTTTATGTTTGCAGACTTTGCTTAAAGACCCTGAGATCCTTTTGCCATTAGGATCACAACACCCCTTGTAGTGCATGGGAGGTCTCGGAACTTGGCCCTATATGAGTCTGGGGTGATAGCATGGTCATCCAGCATAGTCTGCTTTACAATGTCATAATCGCGATTCCGCTGTGAGTCAGTGGTTCGGTAAGCCTCCGCCAGGCTACCGTTCAGGAGTCCAACTAACAAACGCATCCAGCCAGAGTGGGGCACCTCCATCACAGCACACTGCTGCTCAAAGTCCTTGAAGAACCCCTCCACATCTCCGGAAGCCTCATCAAATGGCTTAAACTCTGTCTGGGTGATCCGTACAGGCTCCCGGATTGTTGGGTTTACATTCCACATTGCGTTACTCCCTCTTTCAAGCTCCATTGCTTCTTGTCTCTGCTGTGCCCGGTGGGCAGCCTCCTCCTTGTACTCCTGAGAGACGCCTGGGCCCAGAACCGCCATCTCTTCTTCGTACCACACCACCCACTGGCTTTTTGGGGTGGGGGTCCTGGTCTCCATTGCTCGCCCTTCAGACATATGGGAGTAGGTGGTCTGGCTAGCACCCACCAGTAGATCGATTAAGGCCTCTTTAGTCAGTCCCTGGTAGTTCAGGCCCAGGTCTCTGGCTCTCTCCTGTAAACTGGAAACAGTCCAATTTCTGTACTCACTCTGTGTGTGGTTCTCCATTAGATTATGCTCTGTTGATCCCGCTGCTTGCCACCAGTTGTCACAGGTTCCTTCTCCGGTATCACACAATCAACAGAGCAAGAGAATAGTGAACAATTCCAAGACCTTTATTTAGGCAAAACACGAAAGGTCCATATATACGATCCATCACACAAAGGATTAAATATTCCAGAATAAAAGTCCAACAATCCAGCACAGAGGATAACAGTCCATATTCCCTTCTTTCTCTCTGGTATGCTCTTCACATCATGGTTCCACATCAGACTGACCTCTGTGTCTCAACTCCCTGATATTTACAAATCTCCCCCCTCATTCACAGGCCAGGAGGGGGAAGGTCTCAGGGCTCATTGTGTCAACAAGCTAGGTCAGCATGGCATTAGCATATTAACAAACAACATTATTCACTGACCCTGTGGAGAGATAACAATACAGAACTGTGGGGAGAATATCAGATGGCAAATAACTCAACACCATGAAAATAAGTAAAATAGAAATATACACAAAATGATACCCACATAGCATATCACACCATCACAAGGGGGTAAGCCTGCAACCAACCCCAGTACCCCTGTCAATTGACTCACCAGAGGCCCTGTCCCCGGGGCCAGCACCAGATCTACCACCGATTTTCACAAGTCTTTTACTTGCAATATGACTGGTCATATCAGCGCCAACTGTCTGGATAAGCAGAAGAACCCCCTAGCCAAGGCCCCAGGGCCTAATGCAGCAGTTCTTTTGGTGGGTGGAGCAGTTGGGAGGGTCTATGACAACGTGCAGCACGTCACCATGGGGGACCATGTCGCTACAGGCCTCAAGGACACAGGGGCTGATCGAACCCTCATCCGACCCAAACTGGTGGCCCCTGAAGAGATTATTCCAGGGAAAACCCTGACTATCACCAAGATTGGGGTCATTCGTTGTCCCTTGCTGATGGCCTGGGTGTTTATAGATTGGGGTGCCGGGAGCGGGGTGAAGGAAGTGGGGTTGTCTGATAACTTGCCAATCAATGTTTTCTTGGGGACAGATTTGGGGAGAATACTTGCCTATTAAGTCACTGATCCCCCTACCCAATCTGATGCTGATGATAATGATGGCAAATTGCATGTGTTACCGGACAATGCTTTACCGTTTAATGACTTACGTGATAACAATTTTTCTGAAAATGCCAAGGGTGATACTGATGATGATGATGATGAAAATGTGCATGTTTTACCTGCTAACCATTTATCTCCTAATATGTCTACAGGTGCAGTAGTGCTTGGCTGAGAAAAGGCTCTTCGGGGTGAAATGGCTGAGAAACCCCTAACAGGAGCAAGCGATGGTGCTAAGGGAAATGGGGAGATGCATGGGAACCATGAGGAAGGTGATGCCATGCAACTGACCAGTGCCACACAGGAAGGTAACTGCCCCATAGGTAGCACTGCTCCTGAAGTATTGGGGGTGGATGGGGAGGTAGAACCCATTGCAGCGCCGGCTGATGGGTTTGTGTAAATCCCCGGGGAGACAGCCTACGTAGCTGCTGTCACCCACAGTCAGAGTGCCCGGAAAGCAGATAACATTCTGCCTTCTGGACCTTCCTCAGTCACAGGGGTGACTGAACCGGAAATGGACCCAGAGCAGGTCCCAAAGGGTTACCGTGGGGAAGGGACCCTGACTTCACTTCTGGCTGCCTCCAGCCAAGAGTTCCAGGCTGCTCTGCACTCAGATGTGAGCCTGGAGAACTTGAGACACCTCGCTGAGATGCCCACCTCCGTGACTGATAAGGAGAGGGTGTTCTGGATACGAGGAAGGTTGTACTTGTTCAATCCCAAAAGGAGTGGTTAAGGGAAAGACAGCTGGTCATCCCATACCAATTCAAGGGTGAGTTGTTGCGGATTGCCCATGAGATTCCACTTGCTGGACACTTGGAGATCAGCAAAACTAAGGCCCGGCTGTCTCAACACTTCTATTGGCCCAAGATGGAGACAGATGTGTCAAACTACTGCCGCTCCTGTATCACCTGCCAAAGAGTGGGGAAGGTGGGGCCTGCTCTTAAGGCTCCCCTGATCCCTTTCCCAGTGATAGAGGAGCCTTTCCAGAGGATCACGGTGGACATTGTGGGTCCGCTGGCTGTCCCCAGCAGCTCTGGAAAGCAATTCGTCTTCATCGTGGTAGACTACACTACCCAGTACCCAGAGGCAGTGGCTCTATTCTCCACTAGGGCGGATAAGGTGGCAAATGCACTGTTGACCATCTTTTTAAGGATAGGATTTCCCAAGGAGATGCTTATCGACCAAGGGACCCAATTCATGTCTCGCCTAATGGAGGCTCTCTCTGTAAGAAAATGCAGGTGAAGCGTCTGGTATCGAGTGCGTATTGCAGCGCCCCAGAGTCTGGTCGTTGCAGTAACGTCGCTCTTCCACCAGAGGGAGTGATGGTATGTCTGATTGCACTAAAAGAGTTCACCTTGCCAGATATCACAGTCACATATTACACTTCACACTCCCGCCACCAGGGGGAGCAAAGGGTCCTATTTACTAGGCCACTCCTCACACATGGGTAAAACTGGGGGTTGGATAGGAAGTTAGGGAGAAAGCAGCCTGGAAGAGTTCCAGAGAGGATCTGTCAGGTGTGGGATCCTGACAGCGGCCTAGCACAGACTGATCGTTACGGAGCCGTGCCTGCACCTCATTGCGGCGGCATCCTAAGAAAGGACACGAAGCGAAGTATATTGTGCAGAAGTGAGAAACGGGATCACAGCACAAAGGAGATAGAACCAGAGGGAGTCGTGCCCCAAGATCAGCAACATCCTTCTGATTCGTGTAGCCGGCGACCGGGAACGCCGAGGAAGTAATAAGCTCTACGCATTACTTTGAACTACGGCAGGGCAGTTAACTTTAGGTTGGCTGTCTCACCTTTACACCTAACGAAGACAACGGAGGCAATTGTGGGAGAGGGGCGTCTCTAGGGTCCTTATAAAATAACTCCAGGCCTACCCCGTCATACGGGTGCGTCCTATCCATATCATCTGGGGGACGGAGAGACAGAATAGAAACATACATGACAGTTGTGAGGACTATCCCGTGGTGCTCAGCAGGGAGGTACTACAACACACAGGCTCTAGTAGGAAGGCTACTGATTTCCACCTGCAAAGGTAACTCTGGATGTGCCTTCGGATCGGCCGGTCTCAGCCCGCCCTGTTAGCAGTGCTCTGGATTGTGGATGCCGAAGCCTTCAGTAAAGAGGTAAAGAGACTGCAACCCTGTGTTCTTGCCATTTACTGCAACCTACACCATCACCTACACCTTTTATTGGGTGCCCCTTAGCAGGGCCACGGACCGGGTCGGGCCACCGTGACATTCCCAGAACCGAGAGACCCGGTACCGAGTACCCCGCTGCCCTGCATCTGGGGGCCGCTCAACGTATAACCCACAGACCAATGATTTGTGTGAGCACTTCAACGGTTCTGTCACAGCCTCCGTTCCTGGTGCCATGCCTGCCACCTCCCTTCCTGCTCGCCGGCATACTTATCGGCTCCGGCGCTGGTCCTGCAAGTTCGCGTCCTCCTCTTCATGATTCACCGCTTCTTCCGGGATCTCGCCGTGTGCGCGCGCACCTCACTCTAGCTCCCTCTGTGCACGCGCACCTCCTCTCTCTGATCTACAGGCACTCCATACCACCACTCGGTGATCCTGGAGGATCCTAACCCGGAAGTCCTCCTGCACGCCGTATATTTAAGGTGACTCTTTCCTCTACTCCTTGCCTGTCTGTCATTTGTGCTCATTTGACCCAGGTCCTCCTTTTCCTCTGCTCGGTCAGCCCTGTGTCACTCTCTGCCCAGCCAGTCTAGCCTTCCCACCGTTCCTAGCCTTCCTTGCCTCGCCATTCCTGCTCAGTCCGTCTTGTGATCTCTCCATCCCTTCTCCTTCTTGTGTCGCCTTCCTACCTATCTGCCCAGCATCCTATTTCGCCTAGTCTAGTCTAAGTTCTAAGTGTCTCACAGGTACCCTCAAACAGATGCTACGCATGCTCGTTGAGTCCCATGCGACTGGGAGTGGTACCTCCCCCACCTGCTATTTACTTACCGAGAGGTTCCGCAGGCCTCAACGGGGTTTTCCCCCTTCGAGCTCCTGTATGGCAGGCGAGTCTGGGGACCCCTTGAGTTGGTAAGGAAATCCTGGGAAGAAGAGCCAAACTATTCAGAAGTGTCTATCGTGGATTATGTCAAGCGCTTCGGTGACAAAATGCAGACACAGTTGATGCATGACAACAAGGGTCAGGCTTACCAGAAGCACTGGTACGACCAGAATGCCTGGGAGCGGACCTACCATGTGGGTGAATAGGTGTAGGTGCTGGTCCCCGTACCAAAAGATAAGCTTCAGGCAGCCTGGGAAGGCCTGTACGTCGTCCACCAACAGCTCAACCTAGTCACCTACTTGGTCACACTTGACAACGCCTGGGGTAGGCGCAAAGCTTTTCACGTCAATATGATGAAGGCTCATCACGAACATGAAAACCTATGAATTTATACTTCCAAATTTATAAAAAACTCCCAAAAACATCAATCGATGTATTCACATTTTACCTATCGCCACATAGTCCTAGATTTGCCACAACATAATAATGTTGCTTAGTGCATCCCGGGCTATATAGATTGAAGAGGAGACCAAATAATAGTCTGTACATATATAACGGATTATAGCAAATTTTATTATATATATATATCAAAATAATACGTAAAATCACATGGACAAGTCAAATACTGTGAGCAAGTACAAAGAAGGCAATCCAAGAGACAAAACAACAACATCCACCATAGTGGGACTAGCCGGGGATGCCAATGAGCCAAAGGTACTAGAGATGGAACACATGAAAAACCTCAATGAGAGGAAACATAAATATACCTATGCTGAAGTATATAGATAGCTGAGACCAGGGATATCAAATTATATCTACACAAGTGGAGAAACTATACCAACATATTATCATTAATATGGCATAAGTCCCTAACACAATACACAAATAGTGGAACTTATATAAGCCTATACCTAAGTCTAGTCACCAACTTGTGAAAGAGTCACAACTGGTCATAGCATGAACAAATATTCATGTAGTACCTGTGGCCATAGCTAAAGCTGGTGTATCTCCCCTGCTGTCACGCTGGTGGGCACCTCAATGCGCGTTTCGCCACTAAGGTTTCGTCAGGAGGCGTGGCTAACATGAGGGAAGTGAGTTCCCTATATAGTGCCGTCTATTAGAGTGTATATGGAACTGGTGTGTAAATAGGGCGTTACATAGTTACATAGTTACATAGTTACATAGTTATTAAGGTTGAAGGAAGACTGTAAGTCCATCTAGTTCAACCCATAGCTTAACCTAACATGCCCTAACATGTTGATCCAGGGGAAGGCAAAAAAACCCCATGTGGCAAAGAGTAACTCCACCATGGGGAAAAAAATTCCTTCCCGACTCCACATACAGCAATCAGACTAGTTCCCTGGATCAACGCCTTATCAAGGAATCTAGTGTATATACCCTGTAACATTATACTTTTCCAGAAAGGTATCCAGTCCCCTCTTAAATTTAATTAATGAATCACTCATTACAACATCAATGGCTATTGGCCATAGGATCAGCATATTCAAAGCCATCTCTAGTTCCTTTGGCTTATTGGCACCCCCGGCTAGTCCCACTATGGTGGATGTTGTTGTTTTGTCTTGGATTGCCTTCTTTGTACTTGCTCACAGTATTTGACTTGTCCATGTGATTTTACGTATTATTTTGATATATATATATAATAAAATTTGCTATATTCCGTTATATATGTACAGACTATTATTTGGTCTCCTCTTCAATTTATATAGCCCGGGATGCACTAAGCAACATTATTATGTTGTGGTAATCATCACGAACATGAAGCCTGCATTCTACTGGTCTGCAGGCTGCCCGAAGACAGGTAGGAAAATCCTCTCCTGGACATGCTGGCCCAAGCCAAGGCCGGTGGGTCCATCGAGGATGTGGAGGTAAGCGCATTGCTGTTTGAACCCCAGCGGTTGTAGTTACGGACCACGTTGGAGCCCTTTCGGGTCGTGTTCTCCAACCGACCTGGAAGGACTGAGTTAGCAGTCTATGAGGTGGACAACGGGAATTATGCCCCACTACAGTGAACACCCTATCGGATCTCTGACGAGGTACAGCAGGTTATGCGCCAGGAGATCGATGAGATTTTACAGCTGGGGGTAACTCAATGGTCCAAAAGCGCGTGGGCCTCACCCTGTAGTCCTCAAGCCAAAGAAGGATCAGACCACCCGGTTCTGCCTGGACTTCAGGGGGCTCACCGCCATTACAGCCCCTGACGCGCATCGAGGAGCTGTTTGAGCGGTTAGCTGGTGCAAAATATCTGTCCATAATGGATCTGAGTCGGTGATACTGGCAGATTCCCCTGAGCCCAGAGGCGCAGGAGAAGTCGGCCTTTATCACCCCCTTTGGACTGGATGAGTCCACGGTCCAAGGACTGGGGTATCGACAGCTGGACTCTGCGCTGGGACAAGGACATGGACGTGTTTGATGATGGTGCTAGTTGAGTGTGTGAAACGACAGGTGCAGGGCAGGAGGCATCTTCGCATGCACCATGGACAAGGAATTGGCTTTCACTCACAGCAGTGGAAGAAGCAATGGGGTCACCCACAGACACTGTTCGTGGACTCTGTGGATCGACCCATGGAGTGCCTGGTCTCCTCCTCCTCACATGGGTAAGCATTAGTTCTCTTTTTAGACCGGATGAGCAGTATATTTTTCTTCTTCCAGGGCTTTGCCTAGCACTTGCTGGAAAGATTGTCTCTTTCTATGGAGAATTGCACATGCACTCGTTCTGCTCTGGGTCATTATTATTCCTGTGCTCTTTTGCTGTTAATATTTAAGTGGAGGTCCCTCGGCAGTTTGTGACGCTTATTGGTATGTCCTCCCCATTTTATCCTGTCTTGTACTTTGTATTTGGGCTATACGCTAGTATGTATTTCTGTGAGTGAGTTTATACAATAAAGACATGTTTTGTACTATATAATAAGTCTCTTTGGAGAGTCTAACTTCACATTATATTAATATATGTATTTCTGAGAGGTTAACTCCTTGTTCTCTGTAGGATGAAAATTTGACAGTAGCCCAGAAATGGCAGAATTTTCAGCGCATTCAGATGTGAACCCTGTCACAGCCAAATCCCTGTTTAAAATAGCTGGCCTGTAGGTAACTTTTTTTTCAGCAAACTGGTGTCAATAATTTGTATAAGACACTCCAACAAAATTTTACAGTAGGCCAGAAATAGCAGAATTTTCTGCGTACCCAGATGTGAACCATGTGACGGACAAACCCCTGTTTAAAATAGCTGGATTTTCATGCTGTAAAATGGAAGGGATCTGGCTGTATTCTGCACTGCCTACAAGTAAATGTAGTTGTCACGATATGGTATGAAATATCATATAAGTAGTTTCTCTTGCTAGCAAGCTGTGGGCTAAAAAAACCCCCTTCCCTTTCACTCAGCCAAGAGCTGCCTTGTCAATGTACATGGGGGAAGAGGGTTTTATTGACGAAAGGTATTTACGACCGGCATTCCCCTGACGAAGCCTCCTGTGAGGGGCGACACGCGTCGGGTCTCCGCTGTTCCTGCGCCTCCATCACTAGGGTCCCATTAGGGTTGTACTGGAGTCATCCTGGGTATCGTATTGCATCTTTGCACATGGGGCCTCATGCACCTTTACTCACTTTGAGCCTTACATGGTGATGTGAGTTAGGAATCTTACCTCTGCAGATTGTTCATTGTATATGTCTTATGTCTAGTCAGCAGCGTGTGTTACCTTTGCAGTAACTATTTTGCATACACTGCACACATGCCACGCATTGGTGACATCCTCTGTCATTCGGTTCATTGTTATTTATCTGCATGTGTTTGCCCCAGGTTGTTTTGACATATCCGCCCTATTATGTCATATGTATAAATGAGTGATGTCCACACAGGCATATAGGTATTTTCCTATTTAATATTGACCCAGTATATTTGGCGCAGGTGTAAGCCCTATTATGGGCTGTGGTTTTTAGGAACTAGTATGTTCCCTTTTTAATTGTTTTTATGTGTGTTTTCTTTATTGCTTTTTTCCTACGTATTGCATTATGTTAATAAATTTTGTTCACTTTTGCTAAATCCTTGTGTGGTGATCCCCATTGTGTATGGCCTCCACTTTTTTTCTTTGTTCTTTTGGGCATTTCCTGCCGTGTAAGCTCTTGCCCAGCTTTAACTGGATTAGAAACTTCTAGAATCTTGAAAGTCTTTTGTTCTGTTTTTGGAAGATATTAGGCAAATCGTTTAAGTTAAGACCACGAAAACATATATTTGTAATCTCCATCGAAGGAGCTACCCATCACTCTAAACATGAGCTTTTAACTCCATCAGGTGAAGAAGTAGGGATTTCTCTGTAAATATACATCCAAAATAGGACATATTTGATCTCACTAGAATGCCAGCGATAATACGAGATGAATGCTGGGTATGGTACGATTATGACATGTTCTGGAGCGAAGTTACGGGCATCAGATATATTTCATGCCCTGTTAGTAAAAAGGAAGAGGTAGGAGGGATTGGAAAAGCCAGCCCTTTCTGTGAGGTCACAGGCTGTAGGTTATAAAGTTGCTGGCAGGCTTCCAGGGGGGAGTTGTGAGTTTTTACCCGAAGCGATCAGACTGCGAGTGCAAATGCACTGGGATAGATGGAAAGTTCTCCTAGCCTGTTGCCTGCAATGCAATGATCTGAGAATATGTGAGTGTTACCTTTTCTTCATTTAATCCCTTTATTTTTATAATTACCTTGTACATATTTGCAATTGTCTCATTTGTAACATCTTTGTAAAATATTTTGATAAAGCGCTGCCTAACCTTTCTGGAGTATAATATTTAATACTAGTTCGTTCTTTATGCTCTAAAAACGTACCCTGTCTCTTGAAGGGAAATTACGCTACTGTTTTGGGGTTAGCTTCGGACCCGTTTAATTGGAGCTGGTGGCAGCGACCGTGTGCAGGCTTTTGGGTGTTGTTTCAGCGACTGCGGCTTGATAATTATTGTTCCTGCCTGAGTGGGAGTAGTTATCGTGTCGCTGCAGCGCGCCCAATAGCCAGTACATAGCAGGCAGCGTTTCTGGCGACTAATCACCCTAGGTGCAGTACCTAATCTGACCTGACAGAAAGGGGGGCGCCAGAGAGCTGCAAGGTTTAAGTGGAACTGTAAGCGGGATATACACAAATCCCTGCAGTTCATGGTATATTGCAGAGCAGTGGGATACCTAAAATAAGCCCCTGCTGTAAACTAAGAGGTCAATAGCCTCATGTGTGTTTTTTCATCACATTGTGGCAGTGGAGGGATAACTAGGATAAGCCCCCTGCACATGTGATAGCCGTCTGTTGGTCTAAAGTCACCCCAATCCGTGACATATTGTGGGCAGCGGCTAAGGGATCTTGACAGTCACGGTGTGAATCGTGACAATTGGTGGCAAGGCGGTGGGATATTAGAGCATTAGTGATTTGGTTTGAGCAATCATTCCTCTCACTAAAAACTTGCAGAAAGTTCTTGCGAGAACTCTGCGCAAATAAGTTTGGGAGAACGAACTCCGTGCTTATTAGTTGTGAGACAATTGTGTACTGGTAATTATCCCCTCCCTTTCTCTTCGTTTTTCTATCCTATCTTTTATTTGGCAACCATGGCTGCGAAAAGAGAAACCTGGTACACCCAGCAGAAGAAGGACACTCTTGCTGGGATATGCACGTACCATGGCCTGAACCCCCAGGGTAAGAACAAGGCTCAAATGGTCGCTGAACTGATGCAATTTGAAGCAGACCAAGCCAGGCCACAGAGCCCAGAGGCCGCAGAAGCCGGCACAAGTGAACATGGTGCTGCAGCAGAGGTCCAACCACTGAATACGGGCCCCACTGGCAACCAAGGGGGCGCAGACCTCCTCCTGCAGCTGGCTCTGCAACAATGCCCCGCAGATGACCTAGAGAGACGTCTGCAGCTGATCCAGCAATACCAAGACCGAGCCGAGCGAGAGGCCCAAGCGCAGCGGGAGTACCAGTTGCGGATGGCCCAACTGCAAATGCAGGGGTCGTCCCAGTCCAGCCTTGAGCCCAGCAGCGCTCAGATACCGAAGCCCCGGCCTGACCACTTTCCTGTTATGGAAAAGGATGGGGACTTGGACACTTTTCTGCGGGCCTTTGAGAAAGCCTGCAGACAGTACCAGCTGCCTACACAAGAATGGGCACGATACCTGACACCAGGGCTGAGAGGCAAAGCTCTGGAGGCGTTTGCTGCCCTCCCTCAAGAACAAGATGGTGACTATGAGGCCATCAAGCAGGCTCTGATAGCCAAGTACCAGCTTACACCCGAGGTGTACCGTAAAAAGTTTCGGACCCTCCAACGTGGCCCACACGACAGTTACAGTGATGTGGTGCATGGACTGGGGACCCACTTTGACCAGTGGACCCAAGGACTGTCAGTGACCACCTTTGCACAGCTGCCAGACCTGATGATCAAAGACCAGTTCTTCCATCTTTGCCCAACTGAGGTGCGACAGTTCGTGATGGACAGAGAACCCAAAGAAGTGATGAAAGCAGCGCAGATTGCCGATGCCTATGAGGCCAAACGTAGATTAGAAGTGCGGAAGCCAGTCACCTCCAGCTGGAGAGGGGGTAAGCCTGCATCCAACGCCAGTACACTCCAGAGGTCCTGTCCCCGTGGCCAACAGCACCAGACCTACCACCGAACTTCGCCAGTGTTACCACTGCAGGCAGCCTGGTCATATCAGTACCTTCTGTCCAACCAAGCAGAAGAACCCACCAGCCAAGGCCCCAGGGCCGAATGCAGCAGTTCTTTTGGTGGGTGGTGTGGTTGGGAGGGTGTGTGACAATGTACAGCACGTCACTGTGGGAGGTCATGTTGCTAAAGGCCTCAAGGACACCGGGGCTGAACGAACCCTCATCCGACCCGAACTGGCGGCCCCTGAAGAAATCATTCCGGGGAAAACCCTAACTGTCACTGGGATTGGGGGCATCAGCTGTCCCTTACCGATGGCCCGGGTTTATATTGATTGGGGTGCCGGGAGAGGGGTGAAGGAAGTGGGGCTGTCTGATAATTTGCCCACTGATGTTTTGTTGGGGACTGATTTGGGGAGGTTGGTTGCATACTACATCATTGACACCCCTCCCCAATCTGCTAATAAGGGTAACATTAACCCTGATGATGATGATGATGATGATGGGAAATCGCATGTGTTACCTGACCATGCTTTATCTTGTAATGATGCATCTGTTAACAATTTTTTCCCTAGGATCGATGGTGAAAATGTTGTACCTGTGCCAACTGAATCTGATAATGATGTTTCTGTGCAAGTTGATGTGTCCATAGGTACAGGAGTGCTCAGCCACGTTGCTCTGCGGAGTGAGACGGCTGAGGAACCCCTAGCAGGGGCAAGTGTCGGTGCTACAGGAAATGGGGAGATACATGGGAACCGTGAGGAAGGTGATGCCATGCAATTGACCATTGCCACCGAGGAAGGTAACTGGCCCATAAGTAGCAATGCTCCTGTGGTAATGGGGGTGGATGGGGAGGTAGGGCCCATAGCAGCGTCGGCTGATGGGTCTGTAGAAATCCCCGGGGAGACAGCCTACGTAGCTGCTGTCACCCGTAGTCAGAGTGCCCGGAATGCAGATAACTGTTTGCCTTCCGGACCCTCCTCAGTCATCAGTATGACTGAACCAGAGGTGGACCCAGAGCAGGTCCCAGAGGGCTCCTGTGGGGAAGGGACCCGGACGTCGCTTCTAGCTTCACCTAGCCAGGAGTTTCAGTCCGCTCTGCACACAGATGCGAGCCTAGAGAGTTTGAGATAACTCACCGGGACGCCATTCTCCGAGACTGATAAGAAGAAGGTGTTCTGGGAAGGAGGAAGATTGTACCGGGAGACAGTACCCGGAGAATCACAAAAGGAGTGGTTGAGGGAAAGACAGCTAGTCGTCCCGCAGCAATTCCGGGGTGAGTTGTTGCGGATTGCCCATGAGATCCCGCTAGCTGGACACTTGGGGATCAGCAAAACTAAGGCCCGGCTGTCTCAACACTTCTATTGGCCCAAGATGGGGACAGATGTGTCAAACTACTGCCGCTCCTGTGTCACCTGTCAAAGAGTGGGAAAGGCGGGGCCTGCTCGTAAGGCTCCCCTGATCCCTTTGCCAGTGATAGAGGAGCCTTTCCAGAGGATTGCGGTGGACCTTGTGGGCCCGCTGGCCGTCCCCAGCAGCTCTGGAAAGCGATTTATTCTTACTGTGGTAGACTACGCTACCCGGTACCCAGAGGCAGTAGCTCTGTCGTCAACTAGGGCAGATAAGGTGGCGGATGCCCTGTTGGCCATCTTTTCACATGTAGTATTTCCCAGGGAAATGCTTACTGATCAAGGGACCCAATTTATGTCTCACCTAATGGAGGCTCTCTGTAAGAAAATGCAGGTGAAGCACCTGGTATCGAGTGCGTATCACCCACAGACCAATGGCTTCTGTGAACGCTTCAATGGTACCCTCAAACAGATGCGGTAGCTCCCACACCTGCTATTCGCTTACCGAGAGGTTCCACAGGCCTCGACGGGGTTCTCCCCCTTCGAGCTCCTGTACGGCAGGCGAGTCCGGGGACCCCTTGGGCTGGTAAGAGAATCCTGGGAAGAGGAGCCGAACCCTTCTGAAGTGTCCATAGTGGAGTATGTCATGCACTTCCGTGACAAGATGCAGACCTTGACGCAGTTGGTGCATGACAACATGACGCAGGCTCAGGCTGATCAGAAGCACAGGTACGACCAGAACGCCCGGGAGCGGACCTACCACGTGGGTCAAAAGGTGTGGGTGCTGGTTCCCATACCAACGGATAAGCTTCAGGCAGCCTGGGAGGGCCCATACGTCGTCCACCAACAGCTCAACCCGGTCACCTATGTGGTCACGCTTGACCAAACTCGTGGTAGGCGAAAGGCCTTTCACGTCAACATGATGAAGGCTCATCACGACCATGAACCTTTCGTCCTACCGGTCTGCAGTGCACCCGAAGAAGGGGAGAAAGACACCCTCCTGGACATGCTGGCCCAAGCCAAGGCCGGTGGGTCCATTGAGGATGTGGAGGTAAGCGCCTCGCTAGATGAGCCACAGCGGTTGCAGTTGCAAACCACACTGGAGCCCTTCCGGGTCGTGTTCTCCAACCGGCCGGGAAGGACGGAGTTAGCCGTCCACGAGGTGGACACCGGGAATCACGCCCCACTACGGCGAGCACCCTATCAAATCTCTGACCAGGTGCAGCAGATTATGCGCCAGGAGATCGATGAGCTGTTACAGCTGGGGGTGATTCGACGGTCAAAGAGCACGTGGGCCTCACCGGTAGTTCTCGTGCCAAAGAAGGACCGGACCACCCGGTTCTGCGTGGACTACAGGGGGCTCAACGCCATTACAGCCTCTGACGCGCACCCAATGCCGCGCATCGAGGAGCTGCTTGAGAAGTTAGCTGGCACAAAATACCTGACAATAATGGATCTGAGTTGCGGATACTGGCAGATTCCCCTGAGCCCCGAGGCGCAGGAGAAGTCCGCCTTTATCACACCCTTTGGACTGTACGAGTCCACGGTCATGCCCTTCGGCATGAAGAATGCCCCTGCCACTTTCCAGCAGATGGTCAATCTCCTGCTTCAGGGACTGGAGAAGTACGCAGTGGCGTACTTGGATGACATTGCCATCTTCAGTCCCTCCTGGGGGGAACACCTGCAGCATCTCGAGAAGGTGCTCAGGCGAATTCACTGAGCAGGACTGACTATCAAGCCGGGAAAGTGCCAGATGGGCATGAGGGAGGTCCACTACCTGGGGCACCGGGTAGGTGGAGGCACCCTGAAACTGGAGCCTGAGAAAGTGGGCGCGATCGTGAACTGGCCCACTCCTAGGACCAAGAAACAGGTGATGTCCTTCCTGGGCACTGCAGGGTACTATAGGCGCTTTGTGCAGCACTATAGTAGCCTGGCAAAACCTTTGACGGACCTCACCAGGAAGAAGCTACCCCACATCGTCAACTGGACAGATGGCTGTGAGGGGGCCTTCCAGGCATTGAAAACAGCACTGTGCAACGCCCCTGTGTTGAAAGCAGTCGACAGCAGTCGACCGTTCTTGGTACAGACCGACGCCAGAGAGTTTGGCCTTGGTGCTGTGCTCAGCCAGGTTGACTCGGAGGACCAAGAGCACCCCGTGTTGTACCTGAGCCGGAAACTTTTGCCGAGGGAAGTGGCCTACTCCACCATCGAGAAGGAGTGCCTGGCCATAGTCTGGGCCCTGCAGCGCTTGCAGCCCTACTTGTACGGTCACCCCTTCACTGTGGTGACTGACCACAACCCTCTGCGCTGGCTAAGCACCATGTGTGGAACCAATGGCAGGTTGCTACGCTGGAGCCTTGCCCTTCAGCAATTTGACTTCACCATTAAACACAAAGCGGGCAAAGAGCATGGGAATGCAGATGGACTCTCCCGCCAGGGTGAACCCACGGAGGTGCGCATGGAGGCATACCGAGAGGTTCTGCCGCCGTAGCGCACGCAAAAGGGGGAGGTGTCACGATATGGTATGAAACATCATATAAGTAGTTTCTCTTGCTAGCAAGCTGTGGGCTAAAAAAAAAACCCCTTCCCTTTCACTCAGCCAAGAGCTGCCTTGTCAATATACATGGGGGAAGAGAGTTTTATTGATGAAAGGTATTTACGACCGGCATTTCCTGCCGTGTAAGCTCTTGCCCAGCTTTAACTGGATTAGAAACTTCTAGAATCTTGAAAGTCTTTTGTTCTGTTTTTGGAAGATATTAGGCAAATCGTTTAAGTTAAGACCACGAAAACATATATTTGTAATCTCCATCGAAGGAGCTACCCATCACTCTAAACATGAGCTTTTAACTCCATCAGGTGAAGAAGTAGGGATTTCTCTGTAAATATACATCCCAAATAGGACATATTTGATCTCACTAGAATGCCAGCGATAATACGAGATGAATGCTGGGTATGGTACGATTATGACATGTTCTGGAGCGAAGTTACGGGCATCAGATATATTTCATGCCCTGTTAGTAAAAAGGAAGAGGTAGGAGGGATTGGAAAAGCCAGCCCTTTCTGTGAGGTCACAGGCTGTAGGTTATAAAGTTGCTGGCAGGCTTCCAGGGGGGAGTTGTGAGTTTTTACCTGAAGCGACCAGACTGCGAGTGCAAATGCACTGGGATAGATGGAAAGTTGGAGGTATGTATCACAGAGAAGGCTTGTCGCTGTGATGTAACCCAGAGTGTTTTCTGTAAGGTACATAAAGCAATAAGGAGTTGCTTGGTATATTTGGGTCCGGGTTACGGGTAGCTATGAGAGATGGGAGGGTCTGGCTACCCATATACCTCACCCCTGGGTAAGGGGCATAACCATGCCTGTCTGTTTGTTTCAGGACCTGTGGTGATGTCAGAACCACATGTCTAATCATGTGACAGGTACCTGGGTGTGGTTTCAGGCTACATAATAGAGGTGTGTTTGGCACATGGTAGTGAGTGTGGGAGTCTGTCATGGTGGACAGATTTCCATGTGTTCAGGGCGGACACTACAGACAGGAGTCTGTGTGTGTGGAGGGGCAAGCCTCCACAGTGTGTTAAGGCTTCAGGACTGAGCCTGAAGGAACGGACATTTGTTTCCCTATGCCTGAGCCAAAGGCTATTTGTAAGACTGTTTACCTTTATTTTGCTGACTTAAATGGTTTTTGGAGTGAATAACCCTACATGAACACTGAAGAGAATGTGCCTCCTGTTTCATCCTACGCATCTGAGCGAGTGAATCCCTACAATTGGTGTTTGGAATGCGGGCAAAGATCCAAGGAGCACATGTTGCAGCGCTGGCTGGTCTGAGCCAGAAGATTGGATGGTCTTGAAAAACCGTGAGTAAAAACTGACCGGGGTCAGTGAGAAACTGCTGTTTTGGGATACCTCTGAGGAGAAGAGGGATCCGGGAACCTGTGTGGCCGGCACCAACAGGTAACGGACAGGTGTCCGTGTGTACTGACTGGGGTCTGAGTGGAAGAAAACAGAGACAGTGCGTCTGGGTATCTCTGAGGCTGAGGGGTTTCCAGGAACCCGTGAAGTTGCCAACGGCTGACGGTCTGAAAACCATGTATTGTTCTGATCGGGATCAGTGAAAAACTATGTTTGGGCTGTGTGTAAAGCCGGGTGCGTAACAGACCGGAGTCTGTGGTGTTCTGACCTGGGTCAGTGAGAGACTGAGTTTTTTTTTCCTGAGAGTCAGCTTGCTGTGGCTCGGTGAGGCCACGAAGTTTCCTGTGGCTCGGTGGGGTCACGAAGGTGACAAGCGGCTTGCTGTGGATCGGCGGGTCCACGAAGGTGACAAGCGGCTTGCTGTGGATCGGCGGGTCCACGAAGTCTGCGGTTGAGCTGTGCAGCGCAGTTGCAGCAAAGAGAGAAAAGAGAAAAAAGAAAAAAAAAAGACATTGCTGGTTTAGAGTGTACAGACTCTTATAGGGCCAGTGCCAGGCCAAAGTCACATTGGTGTGCTGTGCGAACTGGGACCTGAGAGTGCTGTGGGAAGTCCACAGGGTGTACCCCAGAGTGGGGTGGAGTCCCAAAACGGAGCGGTGACCCCAAATAATTATGGTTGGCCAAAAAGTGGCTGCGTCTCAAAAGGGGGTAGTTGCCCGGAAGGGGGTGGAGTCCCTAAAAGGGGTGGTGGCCCTAAAGGAGAAAATGGTCCACAAGGGGGCGGTAACCCAAAAGGGGGTGGAGTCCAAAAAAGGGGCGGCGGCGAATGCGCTCATGGACTGTTGCCGAATTCAGTGTTTGAACAGCGCATATTCAGAATGTTGTACTGACTTTTCATCTGACAAAATGACACAGAGCTGTTCTGTAGTCAATGGAGTGTGCGTGACTGGACTTCTGGACTCAGGGAGCCTGGTGACGCTGGTGAGCGCCACACTCCCTGTCTATCTGATTCCCGGAAGGTAGATCAAAGCCCACTGCGTTCATGGGGTCGCTAGGGATTATCCGGTGTCCAGGGTAATCATTGAGACGCCCACTGTTATTGCCAGCCATGATGTACCTGTAGTCCCAGACTTGCCATTCCCTGTTGTAATAGGCCAGGACTTTGAAAGGTTTTGGGACTTGTGGGAGGAAAGGGGAGTGTCTGATTGCTCAGAACGGTCTGAGTGACCCTAAGGGAGCCTCACCACAACAGGCGGCTGTAGTGATTCCGAGTGGTGTGATGTGTAAAGAGAAAGTAGCGCCACCTAATGTCAATAGTCCAGAGTTACGGGTGACTGGAAGAAAGTGTGGGTCTGACACCTGTTTAAGTGGGGACTTGCTGTTCCAGGATGACAGGGTGAGAGGGGGTGACTCCTATCCCGACTGTGACTCGAGCGCAAAGAGAAAAGTGTGCAGTAAGGAGGAGCCCAGTAACAATCACAAATCTTCATCTCATCGCAGGGGATGCAAAAATGTGGGACAGGTTACACGCTCTGAGAAGAAATATGGTGAGGAAGAGACAGGGTCAGGTGCAGATAATGTTATTGTCCTTGATGAGGAGGTCACTTTATCTCTGACAAACCCTAGCACTGAGATAGTTAGTGACGGGCTGGGGTTAGAACAGACCTGTAGTAGACCCACATCTGCAATGCCTGGAAAGAGTGAAGTGGCTCAGTATGATGAAGTACCTGATGCTGAAGAAATGGAGAACTCTGAAGTTACCAAGAGTCCAGAGGTACCTAAGAGTAAACAGACAGAGAGCCCTGGAGAGACCATAGAGGTCGATGCAGAAACAGGTGGAACTCTGAAGAGGCAGAGTGTGGGTGGGCAAGAGCCCCCATTTGAAAGTTTAATTAAAGAACTGGTGGTGCGACATGTGCTAGCCAAAAGAGAGCAGGACCATGAGATAGAGCTGCTTAAAGAGACAGTCGAGCAAGAAAGGGTCCTGAGACTGGCGATTGAGCACAGAATGGATGAGCTCGAGAAGGAAGTCTCTGAGCTCAGAGGTCACCTATCAGCGTGTCAAACCATGAATAGGGCCATATTGAAAGATATGGAGGTGCTCAGAGAGGCCCAAGAGAAGAATCAGCAGGAGCTTCTCCAGAGAGAGGAACGTCGCTGCCTGGCAGAGGAGTTGCCAATGCCCATCTTGGCGAAGGCTCAAGCGGAAAAAAAGACTGAGGAAGAGTTCGTGCTAAAAGCGGAACAAGAGTCACCCGGTCGTGACAGACGTCTTGGTGGAAAGGACAGAGGCAAAAAGGTGCCATCTGTCTATGAAGAGAGTGAGACCCCGCTCTTCAAGACCGTGATTGATGTACCCGAAGACATGCGAGAAGCGTGCGCCAGGAAGGGTGTGCATGAGGCATTTAGAAAGGCAGTAGAGGCGTGTAGTGTGCACTGGGCACCTGAGACTCAGCAATTGGTCATACTGTCGACTAAGGAAGTCACAGTGAAGCGGGTGTCTGTCCTGAGGGATATGCATCTACACTGCCTCCGTACAAAACAGAGGATCATTTTGAAGAATGATGAAACCGTTCGACGTTTGGAGCGTGAAAGGAAAGCTCTTAGTCGGTCGGGCTTAGTGGAAGACACAGTCCAAGTACCCAAAGCTCTGGTGGCGAAAGTCATTGGGAATCTTGGGAGAGTGATGCAGGAGATGGTGGATAAATCCGGTCTGAAGAGACTGAGGATACCGGCTGATGAAGAGGTCCAGGTCATGGATGAAGATGGGATGGTTCCGTTCCTGGTTGTTGGATCCAGAGAGAGTCTTAGGAATTTCCGCATGCTTCTGGAATATCGCATGGCATACATAAGGGAGGTAGAGCAGCTGAGACTTGAGAGACTGCAAGTTAATAAACAGCTGCCAGAGAGGCGAAGAACTTTGCGTAAGAACAGAAGTCCTCAAGCTGAAGCTAACAGAGGACATAGAGAAAAGTGGATGGATTCTTCTCCAGGCAATAAAGACCATGGGAGAAGGTGGCCTGATGAAACAGGTAGAAGCAGTGATGCTTCAGTCAGCTCAGGGTTAAGTGACCTAAGCAGGAGATCCTGTAGCAGACGAGATGACAAGGGGTCATTGTTATCAAAGGATGTGACGGAAAGGGATGACAAATGCCGACGAAAGGGTTCAATGACAGGCCCTGACTTAGACGGTTTGACTGTCAGGGATGACTGAGAGGGGTCTCTAGTCAGTTTGAGACAAGTGCCAAGCCCCACGGCTTTAGGCAGAGGGGGAGGTATGTAGCGTGGCTAAAGGTTGGATAGTCGACGGGAGGTATGTATCACAGAGAAGGCTTGTCGCTGTGATGTAACCCGGAGTGTTTTCTGTAAGGTACATAAAGCAATAAGGAGTTGCTTGGTATATTTGGGTCCGGGTTACGGGTAGCTATGAGAGATGGGAGGGTCTGGCTACCCATATACCTCACCCCTGGGTAAGGGGCATAACCATGCCTGTCTGTTTGTTTCAGGACCTGTGGTGATGTCAGAACCACTTGTCTAATCATGTGACAGGTACCTGGGTGTGGTTTCAGGCTACATAATAGAGGTGTGTTTGGCACATGGTAGTGAGTGTGGGAGTCTGTCATGGTGGACAGATTTCCATGTGTCCAGGGCGGACACTACAGACAGGAGTCTGTGTGTGTGGAGGGGCAAGCCTCCACAGTGTGTTAAGGCTTCAGGACTGAGCCTGAAGGAACGGACATTTGTTTCCCTATGCCTGAGTCAAAGGCTATTTGTAAGACTGTTTACCTGTATTTTGCTGACTTAAATGGTTTCTGGAGTGAATAAACCTACATGAACACTGAAGGGAATGTGCCTCCTGTTTCATCCTACGCATCTGAGCGAGTGAATCCCTACAGTATATACGGTAAATATCTGTAATAGGCAGCAGCAGACAGTAATGGAATGGACCGTCTTCTTGCTGTATACAATGAAGTATGCCACATACAATGCCTGCCTACCCTACCAAGCGCTGATACCTATATACACTGTAATTAGTTCTCAGAAGGACTGTTGGTTTAGATGGATTTGTGTTTTCAGTATAGTATACTCACACTAAATTATACACCACCAAATCTGTCCCTATCTCTGCAGCACCTCACCCTACACTGCTTAAGTCCAGAGCTGACTGTGTTGAGCAGGGTGGCACGAGGTCAAATTTAGACCTGATGATGCTCTGCGGCCAGCCAATCACTGTAATGCCACATTCAACATCACTGCGGCATTACAGTGTGTGGCAGACAATCCCTGCATGTTGATTGGTGCTCTAAAAAGCAGCAAACATGCAGGGCAGGGACCCAAGCTCCCACCGAACAATCTCAGAAATGCTTGGCGCTCGCCAAGCATCACAAGAAGCGAGATGCTCGGGCTAGCACCCAGCACTTCCGAGCATGCTCGCTCATCACTAATTATAAGGAGAATTTTGCAACTTTCTGTTTCGGATTCGGATCACAGGTGCTGGTGTGGTCCGGCTGGCTTGGAAGCAACTCAAGAATACCCCTAGCCTGGTGATGTTGGAAGTCCTCCTCTCTGTACTGTGTTGTAGTCCCTTGCTACCTTAGGCCTCACACAAGGTCCTTACTTTCTCTCTGTCCCTTAAGGTAGGACACTACCTGCATGGCAGGCAGTGCAAGCCTTTTTATAGGGGTCTCTCAGGATGACTCCGGGCTCTATGTGCTGCTGTGTCTTTGGGTGTTAAAGGTGGGCAGGCGACCTGCAAACTTCTGTCTATCGGTTTCTGCTGTGGGGCAGAGTTACCCCCACAACCTCAGTCTTCCGGCTACAGATATTCTGCGCTTCAGCGTGGAGGAAGCTCAGTCGCAGCTTTCCTCTAGCTTTTTACTTTTCCTGTACCTCTCTTCCCCTTTCAGTCTCCTACAGACTACGGTTTCTCTCTCCTTCCAGGAGCTGCAGAACCACTCATCTACACGGCCACAGCTTTCCTCTCTCCATCTCTCTCTGTCTGCTTCTTCTCTTCTCACTCTCCTCTCACAATCTGACTAACTCCTCCCCCAGGCCAGAATATATAGGGAAGTTCCCCTGAATCTGTATCTTGAGCTCCCCCTTCTGGCCTGGAGTCAGAACAGTATTGCATGTACTGGTTACCTGTTAAAGGGATCCTTCCTTGCTTCCAAGCATGGCATCACCCTCCCCGTGAATAAGGCAATGCCACTGTCACAACCGATTACATGGGGTGTTACACAAGTACCCTTGTAGTTTTTTTTGCCGCTCTTAGGATTGCTTCAGTATGGCAATGTGGGCCTTGAACCAAAAAATGTTGTGCACTTCTGTTGTAGAATGTAGACCGATATCTGAGAGACAACTCCTCCATTATAAGGAAAAAGAAGGCTAAATTTTAGGATGAGAATACTAGTGTATAAAGCTAACTCAGAGCCATCTGTTTAAACACAGCTTAAAAAGTTGACTGGTTTGGTGCACCCAGCACTTTTATCTGGTGGCGTACTACAGTTGTTTAATCTGAAATGTTGCTAGCACAACTTGTCCACATGTCAGTTGTTAAGTGGATGGCAGAGCAATGGAATGTGCAATAGATAAAAGCTTTTTTTCTAATGATGTCCTTGTATATCTAGGGTGAGAACAAACAGGGCACAAAGGAAATGCGTGAAGGAATATGATAGTATAGACCTATGACTGTTTCAGAGTTAATTGTTTGTGTAGTCTTGGTGACAATGGTGCGATCCTTCTTGAAAGAATTTCACTTTCAGCAACCCTTTACTCCTAAGTGCTCAAGGATTCCTGGAAATGTAATTAGCAAATAATAACTGTTTACATTTTTGTCTAAAGAAATTGATTCAGATTTGAGGATGGTTTTGACAGACGCCACTATGTGTCAATGGTCCTGCCATTAACATTTCCACACATAAAAAGCAAACCAAAGACCAAACTTAAAATTCATTGTGAGTCGCCCGCCAGGGCCGTGGGATACCCGGTACCGAGTCTGGTGTTCACAAGGGGATGTCACGGTGGCGACCCGGTCCGTGGCCCTGGGCACCCATGTAAAAGGGGAAATTGAATAAAGTTTATGTTCGTGATGCCACCTGTGCTATTCGGTCAGTGGGGACCGAGGCTGCTTTAAGGGGTCCTCCGGGGTAATGTTATGGCAGCTAGATGGTATAACTTCCCACAGGTGAAGTATATCCCCAGGGCTCCCAGTGTGTAAATAGAAGATGGTGAATGGTGCAGTAAAGAACGAGGACACAGGTTTGCAGTCTCTTTACCTGGTTTACTGAAGACTTCAGGCAGCCACAGTCCAGGGTACCAGATCACAGGGCAGGCAGGGTCCGGCCGGCTTGAAACCGAATCCAGAGTCCCCTTTACCAGGTGAAGTTAAAAGCCTTCCTCTAGCACGGTGGTGTTGTAGTCCCTTACTGCCTATGGCTTCAGATAAGGTCCTCACAGTTCTTCTCTCTGTCCCCCATATAGGATAGGACAATACCTGTATGACAGGTAACTCAAGCCTTTTTACAGGGACTCTAGCACACCCCGGGCTCTATGTGTTACTGTGTCTTCAGGTGTGTGTGGTGGACAGGTAACTTGCAGTTCAGCTGTCCTGCCGGTCTCTGCTATGTGTCTTAGAGTCCCACAAACGCCCCAGTGTTCCGGCTGCTGGTTATCTGTGCTTTGCCAGGGAGACAGTCTGCTCGCTGCTGTCCTCCCCCTGGTGTCCTCCTGTGCTTTGCTCTCCTGCAGGCTCAATGAACAATGTTCGGCTTTCTGTATGTCTTTCTTTGGCAGCTGTAGTGCTTCAGACTACATGGCCCCTTCCTATGTTCTTCCTGCCTCAGACTGCTCCAGTCTGCTTCCTGGCACTCTCTGACTGAAACTGCCACTAACTTCCCCTCCAAAACCACAATATAGATGCATATGCAGGGGAGTCATCTAGGAATAGGATCAAAAGCTCCCCCTTGTGGCCTGGAGTGTGAACATGATGTGTGTATGGTGGTTACCTGATAAAAGATATCCTTCATCGCTTCCACACATAACATTACTCTCCCTGTGAGGAAAGCAATGCTACTGTGACGAACAGGACCCTGGGGCGCCACCCATTGTACCTAAACATATAAGAAAGTTCCTTCAATTAACATATTATTAGGTAAAATTTACATGAAATACAGCAGTTTTCAGTAGAAATGAGCAAACTTATTCGGAAAAACATTTGTGAATTTCATATTCAGCAGTAGCTCATTCGGATTTGTGTTGGGATTCCTCAGCATTTTTCCTAAAAATTGGCAAAAGTCAGCCAAAGTTCGATAAATGACCAAGTTCACTAAGGGCTCTTTCAGACGTCAGTGTTTCTGGTAGCAGCATGGACCGCAAAAGATCTCACAAAAAACGTGCACACTAGTGATGAGCGAGCATGCTCAGAAGTGCTCGGTGCTCGCCCGAGCATTTCCGGGGTTGTTTAGGGGGAGTTCAGGTCACCGCCCTGCATGTTTGGGGTTCTTGAGTGCCAATCAACATGCAGGGATTGTCTGCCGCACACTGTATTGGAGCAGCCATGTTAGTTGTGGCATTACATGGAAAAACTGAAAAAAGACTAGACTAATGAAGGCATGCACAACCACATGTAAAAAATTACAAAAACCTTTATTATCACCTTAGTGAATACATTTAAAACCATTTCAAAATATATGTGAAACACCAAAAACCACATCCCCACTATCAAATTTATATACATTTTCATGAAATGGGAGCCTATACAAGCAACAATATATAAATTGCAGAGCCTGCTATAGAAAGAAATGCATATAAAAGACCTTGCCTATATCAATGAATAAATCCTAACATTCCGGCTGTATGCCTTTAAAATTTCAAAGAGCATGTGTATAATACACAGACAAAAAGAAACTCTGGATAAATGCCATATATAATGGGCCTTTAAAAAGATACCATGATATCATTCACAAGGGTATATTCATGGATAAAACCTGGCAGTTGCTCACAGAGGCCTGTTACTGGAGTAGAGTGCTTAAGGTAGACGGATAAGCCAGGATGTCCAATGATATATGCATCAAGACCGCCATGTATCAGGCTCAGAAATAGGCTCCAACAATGGAGTCAAGCTGGTACAATGACCCAAAAGTAAAATGGGAAGTGAGGAAAGCCCCACGCGTATCGCTGCGGCAGCAGCTTCGTCGGTGGAAGTGAGTCTAAGGTGAGTATACCCGGTTTAAATATGTCCATAATTTAAATAAACAACATACCGCTGTGTTAGGGTTGAGCTAGAAAGTGCCATGGTAGACCACATGAGAGATAGGTGGGGGATAAGTTGCCGAGCGGAAGTATATTGCGTAGCTTAGGCAAAAAAAGTGCATGCGCACTCGCAGCTCAATGCAGAGTCACAGTGTGCGTTTGCCAATAAAGCATAAGAATGGAGAAGCGGGGAAAGGAGTGTGCGCAAGCGCTGGTACCAGCCGAATCGAGCGACCAGAAAAGCAAGTGCCCATTGGAATAACACGTCCCTGAGTATCCTATTGGGCATAATTTACTTAGACATCAACAAACTTTCATTTGTTAACACTGCTGAGGGTTATAATGGACCAGAATAATGGCAAAGAAAAAGAATGTAAGGGAATGCCAAGAGTGTGCAAAGCAGTCATCAAAGCAAAAGGTGGCTACTTTGAAGAAGCTAGAATATAAGACATAATTTCAGTTGTTTCACACTTTTTTGTTAAGTATATAATTCCACATGTGTTAATTCATAGTTTTGATGCCTTCAGTGTGAATGTACAATTTTCATTGTCATGAAAATACAGAAAAATCTTTAAATGAGAAGGTGTGTCCAAACTTTTGGTCAGTACTGTATAGCGCCACGAAATTTTATTGTCAACATACAAATATATGGGCCAATATGTCATGATAAGTGTATACCCACTACATACATGAAGGTAAAGAACAATACAGTAGTTTCTTTAAGGAATCCCTTAAGTCATTCATTTATATACTTTCCGATAGGACGACCAGGTTGTTCATAACTTTCATGGATACCATCCATACAGTTAGCCAAAAGGACCATGTACTTTCACCTCTATGTTCTTTCCTCATCATATGTCCTGATGAGTGTGCTATTTCCATATGCTTCCCATGATCCTTTGCTAGGTGAAGAGAATGGGGCATCAAACTGCGCTGCTCGCCTGTCAGGATAATGTACCAGAGAAGTCCAAGTAGATGTAATAGAGAGTAGACTTTATTTCTACACGTTTCGTGGTGATCACACCACTTAGGCTACTTTCACACTAGCGTCGTACTCGGCCCGTTTCAGAGCGTTGGGCCGACGTACCGACGCTAGCAATGTTTGCACTGCACAACCGGGGCAGCGGATGCATTTTTCCAGCGCATCCGCCGCCCCATTGTGAGGTGTGGGGAGGTGGGGGCGGAGTTCCGGCCGTGCATGCGCGGTCAGAAATGGCGGTCTGTCGGCAGCAAAAAACGTTACAAGCAATGTTTTTTGCAGCCGACGGTCCGCCACAACACGGCGCAACCGTCGCACGACGGTTGCAACGTGTGGCAATGCAGCGCAAATGCGTCACTAATGTTAGTCAATGGTAAAAAAACACATCCTGCAAGCACTTTTGCAGGATGCGTTTTTTAGCCAAAACGACGCATTGCGACGTATTGCAAAAAACGCTAGTGTGAAAGTAGCCGTACTCAGGACATTTTATACGCATACACATACAGGGTCTTGTATTTATAGCAAAAGAAGGCACATGAGACGCCTCTTGTCAAAAAAACGCCACACCCAGTGGGCGGGGAATCAGACTTAAGCACATATTATATTATATATTAATATTAAGCATATTTAAACACAAATGTACATCATAAAACACACAAAACAATCATCTATATATATAATTGTATAAGGGGTACTTCCGTCTGTCTGTAACGGAAATCCCGGGTCGCTGATTGGTTGCGGCCAGCTGGCCGCAACCAATCAGAAACAGGCGCAGTGTGGCCGCAAATTGGCTGCTCCCTACTCCCCTCCAGTCAGTGCCCCCTCCATACTCCCCTCCAGTCAGCGCCCACATAGCGTTTTGGGACTGCGGCATAACGCGGTGTAACGCAGTTCGTTAACGCTGCCATTAACCTTGTAAGTGTGCCCATCTTTTCACTATTGATGCTGCCTATGCAGCATCAATAGTAAAAACATATAATGTTAAAAATAATAATAATAATAATAATAATAATAATAAAAAATCATTATATTCTCACCTTCCGCCATCCGCGCCAGCCTTTCCCACCCCTCGGGCGACGTTCCGGTCCCAAGAATGCAAGCAATGACCGGAGATGATGTAGTGATCTCGCGACACCGCTACATCATCACGTGTTACTGCCGCTAGGCATTACTGGGCACGGAGCGTCGCGAGGAGCATCGCTAAACACCTAGGCTGGATTCGGGGGCCGCTGGAAGGTGATTATATAACAATTTTTTATTTTAATTCTTTTTTTAAAAGGGATATGGTGCCCACATTGCTATATACTATGTGGGCTGTGTTATATACTATGTGGGCTGTGTTGTATACTGCGTGGGCTGTGTTATATACTGCATGGGCTCTGCTATATACTACGTCGCTGTGCTACATACTATGTGGCCTGTGCTATATACTATGTCGCTGTGCTATTTACTACATGGGCTGCGCAATATTCTACGTGGGCTGTGCAATATACTGTGTGGTCTGTGCAATATACTGCGTGGGCTGTGCAATATACTGCGTGGGCTGTGCTATATACTATGTGGGCTGTGTTATATACTGCCTGGGCTGTGTTATATACTGCCTGGGCTGTGCTATATACTACTTGGCCTGTGTTATATACTGCATGGGCTTTGCTATATACTACTTGGCCTGTGCTATATACTATGTCGCTGTGCTATTTACTACATGGGCTGTGCAATATTCTACGTGGGCTGTGCAATATACTACGTGGGCTGTGCAATATACTGCATGGGCTGTGCAATATACTGCGTGGGCTGTGCAATATACTACGTGGGCTGTGCTATATACTATGTGGGCTGTGTTATATACTGCCTGGGCTGTGCTATATACTACTTGGTCTGTGTTATATACTGCATGGGCTGTGCTATATACTACGTGGCTGTGCTATATACTACGTTGCTGTGCTATATACTACGTGGCTGTGCTATATACTACGTGGCCGTGTTATATACTACGTCGCTGTGCTACATACTATGTGGCCTGTGCTATATACTGTCGCTGTGCTATATACTACATGCGCTGTGTTATATACTGCGTGGGCTGTGCAATATTCTACATGGGCTGTGCAATATACTACATGGCCTGTACAATACTGAGTGGGTTGTGCAGTATACTGCGTGGGTGGTGCAATATACTACGTGGGCTGTACAATATACTACGTGGGCTGTGCTATATACTACATGGCTGTGCTATATACTACGTGGGCTGTGTTATATACTGCCTGGGCTGTGTGATATACTGCGTGGGCTGTGCTATATCCTACTTGGCCTGTGTTTTATACTGCATGGGCTGTGTTATATACTATGTGGCTGTGCTATATACTATGTGGCTGTGCTATATACTATGTGGCTGTGCTATATACTATGTGGCTGTGTTATATACTACGTGGCTGTGTTATATACTATATGGCTATGCTATGTACTACATGGCTGTGCTATATACTATGTGGTGGTGCTATATGCTACGTGAGCTGTGAGACTCTTTCGCCTGGGGCCCTCAAAAACCTGGAGCTGGCCCTGGCTACACTGATTAGTCATGCCCAGCCAGCCACGCATAATCAGCGACAAATGCAGTCCGGCCACGAATTGGCACAGGATTTGAACCACGCTTCGCTGATTGGTCACGCCCAGGCAGCCGAATCCTGTGTATTCATTGCATTATTCTGAAATCTTCATAAATAAACTACATGCATATTCGAGAATACCCGATGCGTTAGAATTGGGCCACCATCTAGTAAAATATAATTGAGTATAGCACTTAAAACCATTGCTCAAACATGTAAAAGTCTAAATACAGAGAAAAATATTTAGAATTAAGAGTCCTCAGTGTTTGATACCTTTTACTGGCTAACTGAAAAGATGGTAACAGATTGCAAGCTTTCGAGACTACACAGGTCTCTTCATCATTATCATCATCATCATTTTTATTTGGTGATAGTTTCACAAGAGTCTGTGAAATCAAAGAGATAACAGTGGAAAACAACAACAACCTCCCCCCCACCGAAAAAAGTCCCTGAGAATTTTTTTCTTCCTTTTCTTTTTCCTCCCTCCTTTTTATCCCCTTTCTTCTTTTCATTTTTCCTTTTGTAAAAAGTTAATAAACACAAACGTTATAACGTGCAGAGGAATAATGAGGTTCTACAGGGAAACAGAGCAGAATCCATAGAAATATCCAAATCAATTGAACAAAACAGTTGTTTCGTTGAGTCCATAGGGATTTATAGTGTTCAGCTTGTGAATCCAGAAGATCTCTTTCCTGTCTGGACTCGATTAGGATTATCAAGGGGGACATGGTCAATAGGGATCACCCTGAAGGGGATCCTTTTGTTGTGATATATTGCATAATGCCTGGAAAGGCCATGCTGTAAAAATCCTTCTTTTATATTATACCTGTGCGAGTTTATTCTTTTATGCAGCTGTTGCGTTGTCCTGCCCACATATAATTTCTTACATTCGCATATAATGACATAGTGACAAAACTGGATTGGCAAGGTAAATTGTACTTGATTTGAAACTCATCTGAATTTCCACTGTCTGATGAAAAAGTTTTTGCATCATGAATGATCCTGGAGCAACATAGGCATCTTGGGATGCCACATCTATAGGAGCCTTGTCTGGGCTTTTTTGTAGAGGGATTGAGATCCTCTTTTTTTTCTTTAGGCGGCTGGGGGCCAACATGTTTTTTAATGTTGGGGCCTTTCGAAAAGTTATCAGGGGATTGCTGGAAAGAAGCTTCCCCAATATGGGATCATTAAGAAGTATGCCCCAATGTTTTTCCAGAACCGGACGAATTCTCTTGTTCTGGGCTGAAAAAGTGGTAATAAAACTGAAGCTGAACTTAGTATCAGATGCTGATTTTTTTAGTTTTTATATTATTAGAGATTAAGTCTATCTGTTCTATTTTTTTGCTTTCAGAGAAGGCTCTGTGGATCAATTTTTTGGGGTAACTTCTTTCAAGAAATCTATGTGATAAAACTTTTGATTGGTTAATGAAATCTATGTCCATACTACAGTTCCTCTTGATTCTTTTGTATTGGTTAAGCATAATATTCCTCAACCATTTGATGTAGTGTCCACTTTGATAATGGACATAACTGGAACACTTGGTCCACTCCCGTCTAATCCGCTATCTCTCGGATAACTCTCTTCTCGACCCCTTACAATCTGGTTTCCGCTCTTGACACTCCACTGAAACTGGCCTCACTAAAGTCTTTAATGATCTAATAACGGCTAAATCCAAAGGTCATTGCTCCCTTCTTATTCTGCTGGATCTCTCTGCTGCATTTGACACTGTGGATCATCAGCTCCTTCTCACTATGCTCCACTCTATAGGCCTCAAGGACACAGCACTCTCCTGGTTCTCCTCCTACCTCTCTGACCGCTCCTTCACTGTATCTTTTGCCGGCTCCTCTTCCTCTCCTCGTCCTCTTACTATCAGGGTTCCGCAGGGCCCAGTCCTAGGCCCCCTCCTCTTCTCTCTATACACTGCCCCTATTGGACAAACAATCAGCAGATTTGGGTTCCAGTATCATCTCTATGCTGACGACACCCAATTATAGACTTCTTCCCCTGACATCCCCCCTACCCTAATTCAAAATGCCAAGGATTGTCTGTCTGCTGTCTCTAACATCATGTCCTCCCTCTATCTGACACTATAGCCTTCCAAAATGGAACTTCTTGTGTTTCTCCCTTCTACTAACCTCACTCTACCCAACATCGAAATTACCCTGGAGAGTTCAACCATAACTTCCAAGCAGCATGCCCGCTGTCTCGGGGTCATATTCGACACTGAACTTTCCTTTACTCCCTATATCCGATCACTCACTTGCTCTTGTCACCTGCATCTTAAAAACCTCTCCAGAATCTGACCTTTTTTCACCTTTGAAACTGCTAAGACTCTTACTGTCGCTCTTATTCATTCTCGTCTGGACTACTGCAACTCTTCTGATCGGTCTCCCTCTTACCAAACTTTCTCCTCTCCAATCCATCTTGAATGCAGCAGCCAGGGTCATATTTCTGTCCAGCAGCTTCACCGATGCCTTCATCTTGTGACAGTCATTACACTGGCTACCCATTCGCTACAGGGTCCAGTATAAATTCATCTCTCTCACCCACAAAGCTCTGCACAGTTCTGCACCGCCTTTTATCTCCTATCTCATCTCTGTCTATCGCTCTACACGTGCACTCTGTTCTACAAATGACCTAAGACTAACATCCCCCATAATCCGAACCTCGCACCTTGTCTCCGACTACTCTCGTGCTGCGCCATCTCTCTGGAATGCACTTTCCCAGACGATCAGGCTGATACTTAGCCCCGACCTATTCAAGCGCGCTTTGAAAACCCATCTCTTCAAACAAGCCTACCACATTAGCTACTCAGTAAACTAACTTTGCCCTGTTCCCTCCTTCCAAATATTATTCTGAATCTGCACCCTACTATTCATCTGTCTCCACACCCTCCATGCACATAACTGCACTTGATACTTGACTATTGCACTTAAACACACGGGCTGATGACCGGATCATGCAGCTTTATATGAAAATCCCTATTTATTATAATTGCCAGACAGTAAAATAACAAGCACTTTTCACCTATTGTGTCCCCCCATTTCCTTGCAGATTGTAAGCTTGCAAGCAGGGACCTCACCCCTAATGTCACTGTTTAAATTGTCTTAACTTGTATTGAATGTATTGTCTGTACATGTCCCTGTTTAATTGTAAAGTGCTGCGAAATATGTTGGCGCTATATAAATAAAAATTATTATTATTATTATAACTGTTCGCATCCACAGGTTTGAGGTAGGTTCTTGTATGAATTTTTATATTGTCATGAAAAAAAGTGAGGTCAAGGAAGTCAACTGTGTCAGGGTTTACTACGGGGGTGAAACCCATACCCCAGGTGTTATCTTCAAAGCTCCTGAGGAAAGACCCCACATCATCGTTTGAATTATCATAAATAAAGAATAAATCATCTATGTAACATTTGTAAATGATGATGTTGGGTGCATATATACTGCTGTATATGAAGATGGACTCGAAGATGGCCATAAACAAATTTGCATAAGTTGGTGCCACCTTCGAGACCATCGCGGTCCCAGGTATCTGATGTATAGGGTATCTTGAAAGGTAAAGAAATTATTATGGAGTATGAACTGCATGCTTTCATATAAAAAATCTTTTTGTATAGGTGTCAACTAGGGATGAGCGAAACGGATCGGACAAATTAAAAAATTGCCGACTTTTGGCAAAGTCGGGTTTCATGAAACCCGACCCGATCCTAGTGTGGGATCGGCCATGAGGTCGTCAATCTTCGCGCCAAAGTCGTGTTTCATATGATGCATTCAGCGCCATTTGTCAGCCAATGAAGGAGGACTCAGAGTGTGGGCAGCGTGATGACATAGGTCTCGGTCCCCACCATCTTAGAGAAGGGCATGACAGTGAATGGCTTGCTTTCTGCAGCGTCACAGGGGCTACAAAGGGGCGTGCACACCGACCGCCATCTTACTTCTGCCGATCTTAGCATAGGGAGAGGTTGCTGCAGCTTCGTCAGAAGAAGGGACATAGCTAGGGAGGGCAGATTAACCCCCAAACCGCTTGTGCTGTAGCGATTTCCACTATCCAACACCACCATTTTTTGCAGGGACAGTGGAGGCTATATCTTTGTGTATCAGCTCTGTAGCTTATTAGGCTGCCTTATAAGGCTCCCTGATAGCTGCATTGCTGTTTGCACCGCTGCTGTGCAAACCAGCTGCTTTTTTAAAAGCAAAAATCCTGTTGCTCCTTTCTGCACAGTTATCTTGTTTATTTGTCCAGACTTTTGTGTGCAGCAGTCCTTTTTATTGCTGTCATACTTGTCCTGAGATCATTGTAAGGAGATTGAAATTGTACTACAGTCCTTGTATTTTTTCATATATCTTCCAGCCAGTTGCTGCCACTTACATTGCGTTGTTTTATACACTGTGCCTGAGTTTGGGTTCAGTCTCCCCCCCAAAAAAAAGTGAGATTCAAATTCTCACAAAGTGGATATACCTCAGTCCTCTTAGTTTGTCGTATATCAGCCAGCCACTTTCTGCCACTGCCATTGTGTTGTTTTATACACTGTGCCTGAGTTTTGCTTCAGTGTCCAATAAAAAAGTGAGATTGAAATTCTCACACAAAGTGGATATATTTCAGTCCTGTTAGTTTGTCATGTGTCAGCCAGCCACTTGCTGCCACTCACACTGCATTGTTTTATACAATGGGCCTGAGTTTGGGTTCAGTCTCCCCCCCAAAAAAAGTGAGATTCAAATTCTCACAAAGTGGGTATACCTCAGTCCTCTTAGTTTGTCGTATATCAGCCAGCCACTTTCTGCCACTTACATTGCGTTGTTTTATAAACTGGGCCTCAGTTGTGGTTCAGTCCCCCCCCCAAAAAAAAGTGAGATTCAAATTCTCACAAAGTGTATATACCTCAGTCCTCTTAGTTAGGTCTGTCCAACGCCACTTCGGATTTGTGCACCTCTAACACCTCTGCCATGTTGCCCACTACGGCTCGTGTGAGAACCATCACCGCCGCTGTGTGCTGGGAATGCCTGAACCAAATGGTCTACAAAAGTTGCTTGTTTGGTAGCCAATAATTGCTCAAGGTTCTCATGTGGCATGATCTTTTGTAATTTTCCTTTATATCGTGGATCCAGGAGGCAGGCCAACCAGTAATCGTCATCGGTCATCATTTTGATAATGCGGGGGTCCCTTTTTAGGATACGCAAGGCATACTCAGCCATGTGAGCCAATGCTCCAGGTGTCAATTCACTGCTTGTGCTGGGTTGAGGAGCACTTTCTTGCAAATCAACATCACTTGTGTCGCGCAAAAAACCCTGTACCTGACTTTCCAACGCCACCAGTTTCGATTGCCCCCTGAGAAGCATCCTCCTCCCATAAATATTCATCCCCATCATCCTCCTCCTCCTCCTCTTTGTCCGCCACCTCATCCAGGAGAGTTCCCTGAGCAGACAATGGCTGACTGTCATCAAGGCTTCCCTCATCCTCGGCTGCAGACGCCTGCTCCTTAATGTGTGTCAAACTTTTCATCAGCAGATGTATTAGTGGGATGCTCATGCTTATGATGGCGTCGTCTGCACTTACCAGCCATGTGCATTCCTCAAAACACTGAAGGACTTGACAGAGGTCTTGTAGCTTCGACCACTGCACAACAGACAACTCCATGTCTGCCATCCAACTGCCAGCCCGTGTATGTGTATCCTCGCACAAATAAATTACAGCACGCCTCTGTTTGCACAGCCTCTGAAGCATGTGCAGTGTGGAGTTCCACCTTGTTGCAATGTCTATTATTAGGCAGTGCTTTGGAAGATTCAGCGATCGCTGATGGTTCAGCATACGGCTGGAGTGTATGGGCGACCGGCGGATGTGCGAGCAAAGTCTTCGCACCTTCAGAAGCAGGGCTGGTAACCCCGGATAATTTTTCAGGAAGCACTGCACCACCAGGTTCAAGGTGTGAGCCAGGCAAGGTATGTGTTTCAGTTCTGAAAGGGCTATGGCAGCCATAAAATTCCATCCGTTATCACTGACTACCTTGCCTGCCTCAAGATGTACACAGTTCCATGCTATGACCTACCCAGTCGGCACTTCTTTGCGAGAACAGCCATCCCAGCCCTCCACCAGCATGTAAAAGACCGCATTGTCCATGCACTGAGGCAATCAGTCAGTGGAAAGGTGCACCTCACAACAGATGCATGGACCAGTAGGCATGGCCAGGGATGTTACGTGTCCATCACGGCACACTGGGTTAATGTGGTGGATGCAGGGTCCACAGAGGATAGCCATAGTGGGACAGTTCTGCCTAGCCCACGGTCTAGAAAACAGTTGGCTGTAGGCATTCGCCACCCCTCCTCCTCCTCCGCCTCCTCCTCCAGAAGCCAAAGCTCATCCACAGAGCGCAGTCGCACGACCACTCCATCCGCAGCTGCCAGTGTTGCACACGAGGTATCCCATTATCAAACAGCTAGTGGTAAGCATCAGCAGGCTTTGTTGCAAATGAAGTGTTTGGGCGACAACAAACACACCGCGGAAGTTCTGGCTGAGTACTTGCAGCAAGAAACTCAGTGAAACTTCTAGAATCCATGAAAGTTCTTTGTTCTGTTTTTGTAAGATATTACGCAAACCGTTTAAGTTAAGACCACAAAAACATATATTTTTAATCACCATTGAAGCATCTATCCAGCACTCTAAAGATGAGCTTTTAACTCCATCAGGTAAAGAAGTAGGGATTTCTCTGTAAAAACACATCCCAAATAGGACATATTTGATCTCACCAGAATGCCAGCGATAATACGAGATGAATGCTGGGTATGGTACGATTATGACATGTTCTGTAGCGAAGTTACGGGCATCAGATATATTTAATGCCCAGTTAGTCAAACCGAAGAGGTAGGAGGGTTTGTAAAAGCCAGCCCTTTCTTTGAGGTCACAGGCTGTAGGTTTTAAGTGCTGGCCGGCGTCCAAGAGGGCCAGATTTGAGTTTTTACCTGAAGAGCCCAGAGTGCACGCCCTGATGCACTGGGATAGATGGAAAGTTCCCCTAGCCTGTTGCCTGCAATGCTTTGAACAACTGTCAGTGTTATTTCTCATGTTATTCCCTGTTTTTTTATAATTACCTTGTACATATTTGCAATTGTCTCTTTTGTAACATCCTTGTAAAATAACTTTTTATAAATACTGCCTAAAAATCATTTATGGGGTATAATATTTAATACTAGTTCGTTCTTCCTGCCCTAAACCGTACCCTGTCTCTGAAGGGAATTACGCTACTGTTTTGGGTTAGCTTCGGACCCGTGTAATCGAAGCTGGTGGCGGCACTACCGTGTGCAGGCCTTTGGGTGTTGTAGCGATCACGGCTTGATAATTATTGTTCCTGCCTGAGCGGGAGTAGTTTATCGCGTCGCTGCAGCGTGCCCAATAACCAGTACATAGCAGGCAGCCTTTCTGGCGACTAATTACCCTAGGTGCAGTATCTAACCTGACCTGATAGAAAGGGGGGGCGCCAGAGAGCTGCAAGATTTAAGTGGAACTGTAAGCGGGATACACAAAAATCCCTGCAGTTCGTGGTATATTGAAGAGCAGTGGGATACCTAAAATAAGCCCCTGCTGTAAACTAAGAGGTCCCTAGCCTTGTGTGGGTTTTTTCATCACATTGTGGCAGTGGAGGGATAACTAAGATAAGCCCCCTGCACATGTGATAGCCGTCTGTTGTTCTAAAGTCACCCCAATCCGTGACATATTGGTGACAGTGGTCAGGAATCCTTGTGGATTTTGTGACCAATTGCTGGCCGCGGCTAAGGGATCGTGACAGTGAGCCAGTGCGCTATACATCTTGAGCTACTGGCTGCATGTTTTCCCATGGAACGGACTAAAGTGGGATTTATTATATCTCTTCTGTCGGGCAGGGCGTTGGAGTGGTTAACGCCGCTGTGGGAGCATGGTGATCAAGTGGTGCAGAGTGCTCCCAGGTTGCTGGACACTCTGAAACATGTCTTTATGGGACCTCACGTCACCCATGATTCAGCACTTTAACTGTTGGCATTGACACAGGGTTCGTCCTTGGTCAGCCATTTTGCCCTCCACTTCCAGACATTAGCATCTGAGCTGGAGTGGTCGGATAAAGTTCTGATTCCAGTGTTTTGGAGAGGACTGGCTGACCATATAAAGGACGCCTTGGACACTATGGAGATTCCCGCTACACTGGAGGAGTTAATAACTTTATCCACTCGCATAGACCTCTGTTTTAACAAGCGAAGGTTGGAGCGAGCCCAGTGTAGACAGAGGTTTCGGTTGGCGCCTACCTTCGCTAAACCTCTGGAGTCACCTGTCCAGGTGTCCGAGCCCTATGAGGCCATGGTGGTATCTCATGCAGGTCCTAAGTCTTGGGCTGCTCGAACATCCATGGTCTGTAGTGTCTGCCAGCAGTTGGGACATTATTCCAAGAATTGTCCACAGCGGCAGAGAAACGACCGTGTCTAGTAACTGTAGGAGGAGATCCACTAGACAAAGCGGCATTTTCCTCCAAATTGTCCTTCAAGGGGACAATTGCTTTTGGCCCTTCCACTTTTATGGTTGAGCTTTGTGTGGATTCTGGGGCGGAGGGAAATTTCATGTCTTCTTCCTTCGCCCAACGGCACGCAATACCCCTGGTTATGCTAGCCAAACCAGTGACCATAAGAGTGGTGAATGGGTTGGCACTACCTTCACAGATCACACATCAGACTATCTCCTTTTCTTTAACCATGTCTCCATGTCATCAGGAGATCATCTCCCTTCTCGTCATTCCCGAGGGAATAGATGAGATTCTTCTAGGGATACCTTGGTTGCGTTACCACTCCCCACATATTGAGTGGTCTTCTGGGAGAATTCTGGTGTGGAGTAAATCCTGTGAAGGTAGATGTCAGAGGGAGTGTGTTCTGGTTGCCACTACGGAGATACCCACAGATCTTAGTTCTCTTCCTCAACACTACTGGTCCTATGCAGATGTTTTCTCCAAGAAAGCTGCAGAGACTCTTCCGCCTCACCGCCCTTATGACTGTCCTATCGACCTCTTGCCAGGGGCAGAGCCTCCTCGGGGACGTGTCTATCCCCTGTCTCTCCTGGAGATGAAGGCAATGTCACAGTACATCCAGGAGAATCTGGCAAGAGGCTTCATTAGGAAGTCAGTGTCACCTGCGGGGGCGGGGTTCTTCTTCGTGCAGAAGAAGAGTGGAGAATTACGTTCATGTATAGACTACAAGGGTCTTAATGCCATTACCGTTAAGAATAAGGACCCTATTCCCCTGATATCTGAGCTCTTCGATAGGCTCCGGGGAGCTAGGGTATTTACTAAGCTAGATCTGGGGGGTGCCTACAACCTGATTCGCATCCGTGAGGAGGATGAGTGGAAGACAGCCTTTAATACCAGAAATGGGCACTATGAATATCTCGTGATGCCCTTTGGGCTCTCTAATGCCCCAGCCGTCTTCCAAGACTTTGTAAAAGACATCTACCGGGATATGCTTTCCACCTCAGTGGTGGTCTATCTGGATGATATTCTCATCTTCTCTCCAGATATTGATTCCCACTGGAAAGATGTTGCCCTGGGAGATGGTCGGGATGGACTTTGTGGTAGGCTTACCCAAGTCCCATGGCTGTACTGTTATTTGGGTAGTTACTGACCATTTCTCTGAAATGGTGTATTTGGTGCCTCTCCCATGGTTACCTTCTGCACAAGCCTTGGCGGCATTGTTTGTCAAACATGTCTTCCATTTACACGGTACGCCTGACAAGATTGTCTGTGACCGGGGTCCCCAGTTTGCGTCTCGGTTCCGGAGAGAGCTTTGTCGCCTACTTAATATTGAGCTGAATCTCTCTTCAACATTCCATCCCGAGACGAATGGGTTGGTAAAGAGGGCCAACCAGACCCTGGTCACATATTTACGACATTTTGTCTCAGCCAGGCAGGATGACTGGGCATCCCTGCTACTTTGGGCAGAGTGTGCCTTGAACAAGGCCATAGCCGACTCCACTGGGCAGACCCTATTCCTCCTTAATTACGGCCAGCATCCACGGGTTGCTGTGCCCATGACCATGTCTTCTGCTGATTCTAGGGTGGCAGACTGGGCAGTGGAAGCACGGGACATCTGGAACTGTACACAGGATGCTATCTGGGCTTCCAAGGAGAGAATGAGGATCTCTGCTGATGCACATCGGCATCCCGCTCCGACCTTTGCTCCTGGCGACTTAGTGTGGCTCTCCACCCACCATATCAGGCTGCGAGTTGAGTCCACTAAGTTTGCGCCTTGCTACTTAGGGCCTTTCAAGGTTCTGGAACAGGTTAACTCTGTTGTCTATCGCCTGGCCCTTCCTCCACACCTGGGTATCACCGACACCTTTCATGTGTCCATCTTAAAGCCGTTCATATGTCCCGGTTTTCTGAGTCATCTGCCGGGACATCAGGTTAGTCCACGGATGATTATGAGCTGAACGCTATCTTGGGGTGCAAGGTGGTGCATGGCAAAAAGTTCTATCTGGTGGACTGGAAGGGTCACAGCCCAGAGGACAGAACCTGGGAGCCTGTGGAGCACATTCGCGCTCCGCTGCTCATTGCAGCCTTTGAATGTAGCGAGGCCCAGGGATGAGGGTAATGTTAGGTGCCAAGTTCCCGCCTCCACACAGTGGGAATCTCGAACCATGTCCACTGCAGTCTCCCATTCTTCTCCAGCCACAGTGGAGCCTGCTCAACGGAGACGTCGTTCCCAGCGTCTGGCTCAGGCTGATACTGTGCGACTGGTTACTGCTGCCTTTCCAGGCTCTGCCTTTGTAGCCAGCACTGATCAGCAGCGAGCAGGTCTTTCTGGGACTAAGTCCTGCTTTTCCCATACTGAGCATGCCCACGGGACAACCTCCCATTGGAGGTCGGGGGTCACATGCTCAGGTCCTGTTGCACCTCCAATTGAACCATCTGGAAGGTCCCGTAGCTCTACTGCTATAAAAGGTTTGCATGGCCACTTGGCCATGCGCTAGTGTATACTTGAAAACGTGTGTGTGTAGATGTGTGAAAGTCATCATCCCCTTTCATAGAATTGTTGTCAGCTCGCGTATGGTGGATGTTTGCTATCTAGCGCCCAACAGTGCCATCTGAACACGAAGCACACGCTACAGTGCCTTTGCAGTGCCCGCTTATACACCACCATGCGCAATCAGTGCGCTTTCCTGACAGCCTGTCAGTGTAGGGTGGGAATTCCCGCTTGGACTCAGCATCTGACTCAGGGCATCCTCAGGCACGGGCTCAAAAGCCACTGAGGGTCAGAGCGGGTCCAATCACCAGCTTAGTGAGGGAGATTCATTGGGATCCTACTAGTGTCTTTCAGCTGCACCCTGTGACTGCTAACAGGGCGCAGCATATTTGTGGTGACTCTGAAGCAACAGAGTTCGCTTCTATTCACGCTGGGTGAAGTCTAACCCATGTGTGAGTGAGCGTCCGTCCGCCAATACTCAGCATCAGGTGTCATCTCTGCACGATGGACCCCAGGCTGCGAACGCATGTCATATTCCCTATTACTATTATTTGGTGCTTTCCGCCAGTCCTAACAATGTATGCCTGCGAAGCAAAGATTTTTCCACCACAGATACACAAGGCGTCTGACGGAGATAACAGACTGTATAAATTTTTTTCCATTTTTTTTTAATAAGTTGGCTTTGACCCTAAAAAAAAATTGGAGTACTAAAATTTTAAGATATTTAGCGCAATGATATGCGATGCGATGCGTGTGGCGTTTAACTCACAGTGATAAATATAAGAACTGTAGCTAAATATTTTTGGGCCAGCTACAGATTTTTTGGGCAGCAAAATGGTGTCCAAAAATGTTGTAAGACACTACAAAATATTAGATAGTACCAAAATAAAGGACAGATTTTTTTGCGCACTCACATCTGATGCCTGGGACCAAAAACACATTTTTAAAGTCTTAGATTTGCACGCTCTTGTATTGCAATGACCCGGCTGTAGTCTGCAGCTTGACCAAGCAAATAAATGTAGAAAAAGGGGGCTATGGATTGCTGTATAATAAAATGAGCAGGTATAAGCTGCAAAAAAAAAAAATTGCCACCGATAACTGCAGCTAGGTATATATAAAATAAGCAACAGTAGCAGACAGTAAGGGTATGTGTCCATGTTCAGGATTGCATCAGGATTTGGTCAGGATTTTTCATCAGTATTTGTAAGCCAAAACCAGGAGTGGGTGATAAATGCAAAAGTGGAGCATATGTTTCTGTTATACTTTTCCTCTAATTGTTCCACTCCTGGTTTTGGCTTACAAATACTGATGAAAAATCCTGACCAAATCCTGATGCAATCCTGAATGTGGACACATACCCTAATGGAGCTTTTTGACATATGCAGTGAGATCTATGTACTCACATACAGTGCCTTCAGGCCTTGCACTGATGCGGATATGTGCACATAGACTCCCCTGCCTACCTAGCGTTGCAATCTATGTACCGCCGAATTAGCCCCAAAAAGGACTGTTGGTTTATCAGGATTTGTGGACTGAACAGTTGCAGACCCACACTAACTATTAAAAGCAGGATTCTGACCCTATCTCAGCAGCAGCTCTCACTACACTAGCTGACTCCGGAGCTTAATACGGCGAGCAGGGTGGTGTCCGGTCTCTTATACCCCTGATGATGCTGTGTGACCAGCCATTCACTGCAACAACACAACAAAGATAGCTGCGGTGTTACAGTGCCTGGCAGACAATCCCTGCATGTTGATTGGGTCTCTAAAGACCACCAAAAATGCATAGTGGAGACCCGAGCTCCCGACGAATAATCCCAGAAATGCTTGGTGCTTGCCGAGTACACCGAGAACAGTGTTACTCGGGTGAGTACCGAATAGTGGCAAACACGTTCGCTCATCACTATTGAAGATGCTTTTGGAGTCAAAATCATTGCAAGTTTTTTTTTATAAATAACTGTGAAGGTATAAATTTCAAAATAGAGTAACCTCTAGAAGCTCACAGTCTATTAATTTTGGAGTAACTCTGCAAATGTTATAATTAGTGATGAGCGAGCATGCTCGCCACTACTCAGTACTCGCTTGAACATCTCACGGCTTGATATGCCGAGGATTTCGGGGGTTGCTCAGTGGGAGCTCGGGTCCCCTCCCTGTTTGGTGCTCTTTAGAGAGCCAATCAACATGCAGGGATTGTCTGCCATACATTGTAATGCCGCAGCCATGTTAGTTGTGGCACTACTGTCTGGGCCGCCATCAGGGCATTACTGCCCTTGCTGGCGTACGGGGCCCAGGAGCAGAGAGGGACCCGGACGGGGCCCCTCACTTTTTGCTTCTGCTCCCCTTTTACTAAGCTGGCGTGTGGGTCATCAGCACGGCTGCACGCACTCATTCTCTGCTCCTTAACACTATGCATAGTGAGGAGCAGAACGTCGGCGGTGCGCGCGGCCGTGCAGAGAGTTGCTGGCTGCAGTAGAGCAGGGACACGCAGTCACATAAGCTGTGACAATACTCACCCCCTGCGCCCAGGGCCACCATCAGGGCATTAGTACCCTTACTGGCGTATGGGGCCCAGGAGCAGAGAGGGTCCTCATATGGGGGCAGGATGGGAGCTCATGGGGCAGGATGGGAGATCATATGGGGGCAGGATGGGAGCTCATATGGAGGCAGGATGGGAGCTAATATGGGGCAGGATGGGAGCTCATATGAGGACAAGATGGGGGCTCATATGGGGCAGGATGGTAGCTCACATGAGACAGGATGGTAGCTCATATGGGGCAGGATGGGAGCTCATATGAGGACAGGATGGTAGCTCATATGGGGGCTGGATGGGAGCTCATATGAGGACAGGATGGTAGCTCATATGGGAGCTCATATGGGGACAGGATGGGAGAACATATCGCTGGAGCCAGGAATGAGACACAAGGGGGCAGGATGGGGAATATTATTACTGTAGGGGCTAATTAAGGGATATTATTACTGCAGTGATATATTTTCTTTTTGGAGGATACTGTTTTCAATAGGGGGTCCTGATACTGTACAGAGCGACACTATGTCACCTTTTTTCTTCATCTGGTGTAGTATAGAATTTGGAAAAAAATAAGTAATGTGATCTGCAAGTGGTGCTCTAGATAACTGTGTTGTTTCCTGCAGAGACCTGGCTGGAAAAGTGATGGTGGTCTGTTCTGGATAAAGATGAAAAGCGAAGATTGAGGACTTCACTTAGAGACATCACTGGTGAGTTAGTGTATTACACATACACGCACAGTACACACTGTATATTATATACAGAGCTCCTGTGTATAATGTCACTGGTGATCCCTATATTACCTGTAGACTGACACTATATAGAGAGCTTCTGTGTGCAATGTCACTGGTGATCACTGATTTACCTGTACATTGACACTACACAGAGCTCCTGTGTGCAATGTCACCAGTGATCACTGTATTACCTGTACACTGACACTATATACAGAGCTCCTGTGTATAATGTCACTGATGATCTCTGTATTACCTGTCCACTGACACTAAATACAGAGCTCCTGTGTATAATGTCACTGGTGATTACTGTAGCAACGGTACACTGACACTATACACAGAGCTCCCTTTTATAATGTCACCAGTGATCACTGTATTACCTGTACAGTGACACTATATACAGAGCTCCTGTGTATGATGTGAATAGTGATCACTGTATTACCTGTACACTGACACTATATGTCACCAGTGATCACTGTATTACCTTACACTGACACTATATACAGAGCTCCTGTTTATAATGTCACTGGTCATCACTGTATTACCTGTACGCTGACACTATATTCAGAGCATCTGTGTATAATGTCGCTGGTGATCCCTGTATTATCTGTACACTGACACTATATACAGTGCTCCTGTGTATAATGTCATTGGTGATGATTACTGTATTCATTGTGCACTGACACTATATACAGAGCTCCTGTGTATAATGCAACTGGTGATCACTGTATTACCTGTATACGGACACTGTATTCTAAGTACAGATCTCCTGTGTATAATGTCACTTATGGTGATATTAGTATCGTGTTTGTTTTTTATTAATGATCAGTATTTAGTATTCGGTCACTATGTGGTGGCAATATGTGATCTGGTCATGGAGTGGTGGTATTTGTTACTTGTATGTGGTATTATTGGTCACCATGTGGTGATAATATGTGATTCGGTCATGGTGCGGTGGTATTTGTCCCTTGAATGTGATATTATTGGTCTTTTTAAAAGTAAATAAAAATATATCTAAATTGTATTGGATATTTTAACAAATGTTTAATAAGTTACAGTAGAGTAGAGCCCGGCCAAAAGAGTCTACAAAAGCTGCTGGCTATGTATGTGATCTGGTGATGGGAACTGTTAAAGTGAACCTGTCACCAGGTTGGGCGAATATGAGATACGGCCACTGACTTTCAGGGCTTATCTAAAGCATTCTAAAATGCTGTAGATAAGCCTCTGGTCCGACCTGCAAGTGAAGAAAAATAAGTTATTTTCATCATCGTTCCCCAGCATCGGCGCTCCTGCGCAGGCGTACTTCTCTGCCCTTTTGAGGGCAGAGTAAATAACTGCAGAGCGCAGGCGCTGAGAATCTCTGACCTTTCCCAGCACCTGTGCACTGCAGTACTTTATTCTACCCTCAACAGGGCAGAGAAGTTCGCCTGTGCAGGAGCACCGATGCCGGAGAGCGATGAATAAGCAGGAGGGCGGCATCAGAAGAAGATGGGAGGCACTGGACCTGCGACGCCCATCGGACCGGACTGTCCCCCCCGGTGAGTATAGTATAACTTATTTTTCTTTGCTTGCAGGCCAGACCAGGGGCTTATCTACAGCATTATAGAATGATTTAGATAAGCCCTGAAAGGCAGTGGCCATATATTATAGCAGCAAAATCTGCTGACAGGTTCCCTTTAATGTGTGATTGGTGAGGACGTGGTGCAGAAGTGGAGTTTTTTCAAGAGGGGGCGGTGGGATTGTGGAAGGTTTGAGGGGTGGAGGCGGAGTTATGGTGGAGTCTCAAGGAGGCCCGGAAAATGTTGCCAGTATGGGGCCCTGAAATTCCTAGTGGCAGCCCTGATTACAGTGACTGGCTGGCTGCACAGCATCATCACATCTATATCAGACCTGGCACCGCCATGCTCATCAGTCTATTACAGAATCAGGGAGTGTAGGGAGAGTTTCTGCTGAGCTAGGGAGATATTTGCTTATTTCTTAGGGCAGTCTCACACGTCCAGATAATTCAGGTACCGGAAAAAAACGGTACCGGAATTATCCGTGTCCGTGTGCCCCTGCTTTTCTGTGGCACATCAGTGTGGCACACGTGTGCCTCCCGTGTGCCCACTGGGTACCACACGCACTGTGCAGGAGACAGCGCTAAAGTTTACCGCTGTCCCCTACATCGTGCTGAAGCCGCGATTCATGTCTTCTGTGCAGCAGCGTTTGCTGTAAAGAAGATATGAATAATCCATTTTTTTAGTGGTATTTCGTGTTTAAAATAAAGCTCCATGTCCCCACCCCCTGTTCGCCCCCCCCGCTGTTCTGGAAATACTCACCCGGCTGCCTCGTTGGCTGTCGCTGCTTCCTGTCCTGGCCGCACCTTCTACTGTATGCGGTCACGTGGGGCCGCTCATTTACAGTAATGAATATGCGGCTCCACCTCTATGGGAGGTGGAGCCGCATATTCATGACTGTAATCGGAGGCCCCACGTGACCGCATACAGTAGAAGGTGCGGCCAGGACAGGAAGCAGCGACAGCGACAAAATGGATTATTCATATCTTCTTTACAGCAAACGCTGCTGCACAGAAGATATGAATCGCGGCTTCAGCACCATGTGGGGGGGACAGAGCTTACTGGAGCACTGTCTCCTGCACGGCACATGGAGAACGTCCGTGTGCGGTACGTGTTTTACACGGACCCATTGACTTTAATGGGTCCATGTAATACGTGCGCTCCCACGAACACTGACATGTCTCCGTGTTTGGCACACGGAGACACGGTCCGCAAAAAATCAATGACATCTGCACAGATGCATTGATTTTAATGTGTCTACCTGTGTCAGTGGCTCCGGTATGTGAGGAAACTGTCACCTCATGTACCGGAGCCACTGACGTGTGAAACTGGCCTCAGTTAGTGTAGGTATAAAAAAAAAAGTCACAGAGAAAAAAGCAGAGATGTTTACCTGCTGAAGCCTCCAACCAAATGCACTGGCAGGGTGCAGCGGACCCGATTAATGATGGCAAGAGCCCAGGTGCAAAAAATACTGATAAAACAACCACTTTCAATCCAGTGTTGGCTGTTTGGTATTAGAGATAAGAGATAATAGTCTGTATGTGACATTGTTCACACAGGCAATGCAGAGCATCTAGTTTACAGCCTATTTCTAACACACATAAAGGCGGGCCGCCCAGTGCTAGTTGTTTTATCGATATTTTTTGCACCTGAGTTCTTGCCATCATTAATCGGGTCCGCTGCACCCTGCCAGTGCATTTGGTTGGAGGCTTCAGCAGGTAAACATCTCTGCTTTTTTCTCTGTAACTTTTTTCAATTTTTTGGAGGATTTTTATTCCTCTGTTTGTGTCAGTGAGCTTTTATTCTAGGTTTAGCGTTAGGACTGGCAAAATGTAAGGACCCTTGACGTGGGTTGCCAGCTTACGTATTGAGGCCCCAGTATAAACTAATACCTTGCATACATTGATATATGGTTTTTTGTTGCACTTTATGTTGCAGGGTGCAGTCGGACCAGGATGGCTCTGTAAACTGTTGGCCTCTGTTCACACAGCATGCATTTTGTAGCACTGGGCTTTATGTGCATTAGCAATAGGCTGTAAACCAGATGCTCTGCATTGCCTGTGTGAACAATGCCACATACAGACTATTATCTCTTATCTTTTTGTGCACTAATACCAAACAGCCAACACTGGATTGAAAGTGGTTGTTTTATCGGTGTTTTTTGCACCTGTGTTCTTGCCATCATTAATCGGGGTCCGCTGCACCCTGCCAGTGCATTTGGTTGGAGGCTTCAGCAGGTAAACATCTCTGATTTTTTCTCTGTGACTTTTTTCAATTTTTTGGAGGATTTTTAGTCCTCTTTTTGTGTCAGTGAGCTTTTAGTGTAGGTATACCACAATATATCATATGCATATCCACCACAACTAACAGTCCTTCTGAGGACTAATCCAGCTGCATAGATATCAGTGTTAGGCAGGCAATGTTTATGGCAGACAGCAGTGCATATAGCAAGAGGGTCCATTCCAGTTCTGTCTGCTGCTGATGCTTTTGCAGATATTTCTAGACAGCCTCAGGTATCAGGGGTCAGGAATATGTTTTTTGGATCTTAATCCTGATTATTTGCTTAAAAAGCAATCCAGGGAACACAGTTTTTCTGCTCCATTTCTTTGTTGGCACTTCAGAATACAGCCAGATCCTTTTCTATATTACAGCACTAAAAATCCATCTATTTAAAACTGTGGTTTGTCCGTCACATGGATCACATATAAGTGCGCTCAAAATTCTGCCATTTCTGGCCTCCATTTAAATTTTGTTGCAGAGCGTTAGCGCAGTTATTGACACCAGTTTGTTGTTAAAAATAGTTACCTACAGGCCAGCTATTTTAAACTGTGATTTGTCCATCACACGAATCACGTATATATGCGCTCAAAATTCTGTCATTTCTGGCCTCCATTAAAATTTTGTTGCAGTGTGTGTTAGGATTGGCGGATCGCACTAAATATAAATTAAGATGAAGTGCGAGCGCATCCCCGGGTCCACCGCGCAGAGATGGAAAACTGCAGTTAGTGTGAACAATGGCGGAACAAAACAGCGAGCGTTAGCTCGCACAGAGTTAAATGTCACTCAGTATATAGCCCACGTAGCTGTGTCAATCGCACACAGCAACAGAAAAGATGATCTGCAGTAGAGCTGTGTCACTCGCACACAATACAGATTAGGAATGGCGCTAAACGCGAACCCTGTTAAGTTCACAGGCGAACACTACCATCACTGGGGCAAGGGAACAGGTAGTGGACACAAACACAGTGTGTGCATACACATGAACTCCTCTCTGGAGGTGCCAGAATTCTAAAGGCTTAACGCCTGCCCTGAATTCACTCAAACTCCTCTCCGTAGGTGCCAGGATTCTAAAGGCTATACGCCTGCCCTGAGTTCACCAGACAAGTCCACACTACTATTAGGTTCCACACACTCACAAAGCATAAATGATCTTAGTGCACTGACGGGCGTGTCAAAAATTCTTTTAGAGACTGTGCCAATCAGACAGGACCTTGCTCGCGGGCCAATCCAGAGCCGGCGCAGGACCTGAGCAGCTGACAACTGACTACCAATGAGAGGTTGCCACCTCACGAGCATGCTCAGTAGAGCGAATCTTGGACTCAGTCTCAGGAATGACAGCTCTCTGCTGTCTATTATTAGCTACCATAGCTGAACCTGGAGAGGCAGTGGTAACAATGCGCTCAACCTGAGTCTGAGCAAGATGCTGAGACCGACGTCTTTACTGAGCAGCATCCACTGCTGTCGAGACTGAACGAGAGACCACAGAGGAAGGTAAGGTTGGGATTTATCCTGTGCAGAGGAATAATCCCAACGCCTAACATTACCCCCCAGAACCACCCCCTGCGAGCCTCATCATGCTCAAAGGCCGCAATAAGCTGGGGGGCATGGATGTGCACAACCGGATCCCAAGTCCTATCCTCCGGACCATGACCCTTCCAATCAACCCCCCCAATTTTTTTGCCACGCACCACCATGGCACCAACAATAGCGTTTACCTCAAAATCGTCCAAAGATGAACTCGAAGTCCCAGCAGAAGACTCAGAAAACCGAGACATGATGGGGTTTAAAGAGGGAGATGTGAAAGGTGTCAGTGATATTCAAGAGACAGGCGTTATACTACAGGATTAACCTGTTCAAGGACTTTAAATGCACCCAGATAGTGGTGAGCAAACTTAGTGGACTCTATGCACAGCTTGCTATTACGAGCTGAAAGCCACACTAAGTCGCCGGGCTCGAAGACCGGAGAGGGGCAGCGATGCACGTCAGCAGAGACCCTCATTCTCTCCTTAGAAGCCTGAATGGCATCATGTGTGGGGTCCCAGATGTCAAGAGCCTCCACAGCCCAGTCTACCACTCTAGAGTCAGAAGACGCAACGGGCATGGACACGGGAACACGTGGATGCTGACCGTAATTAAGGAGGAACGGTGTCTGCCCTGTAGAATTCCGCGACGGCATTATTAAGGACAAACTCTGCCCATGGTAGTGAGCATGCCCAGCCATCATACCTGGCAGAGACAAAGTGCCATAAATACGTGACCAGAGTCTGATTGGCCCGCTCTACCAGTCAGTCTGTCGTCTCGGGATGATATGCTGAATAGAGATTAAGCTCAATACTGAGCAGCAGACAGAGCTCTCTCCAGAACCAAGAAACAAACTGGAGACCCCGGGCACTGACTATTTTATCAGGCATCCCGTGGTGACAGAAGACATGCTTCACGAAAAGCATGGCCAGAGCCCGTGCCGACGGTACATGCAGAAGAGGAACTAGATATGCCATCTTGGAGAAATGGTCGGTGACTACCCAGATGACAGTATTATTAGGGGACTTGGCCAAGCCCACAATGAAGTCCATTCCGACCATTTACCAGGGCCTATCTGCCACCAGCAGGGGATGTAACAAGCCTGCGGGCCTCTGCCAGGAAGGCCGGTTCTTGGCACAAGAAACACATGCCTGAATGTAGTCCCTAATGTCATGTGCCATCCGCGGCCACCAATATGACCTCGCCAGAAGCTCAGTAGTCCTCTTGGTCCCAAAGTGCCCACCCAATTTAGATGTGTGAGCCCAAGAGAGGACCTCAGGTTCGGTGGTACAAGTGTCTTGCCCGGAGGCACCGACTCTAGCGAAACCAGAGCCACCATTTGCAGACTCTCCAAGGCAACGATAAGCCGTGGCTCGTATTCTAGAGAAAACACCACAGAATAAACAGGCAAAGGTGCTTACCTGTCCAGGCCTCAAATCGAATGCACTGACATGGTGCAGTGGGCCCAAGTAAAGATGGCGACTGCACAGGTGCGGTAATACCAAATGAGACAGCCAGCCTACAATTGGGGATTGGCCGCTTGGCACACCAGTGCAAATAATAATCTCCAGCAGTGTTCACACAGAGTATGCAAAGCATCTGGATCATAGCCTATTAGTAACGCCCGCAATAATATTACACGCCCCACTTTTCAGTTTTTGAATTTCAACAAAAATTTAAAATAACCAATAAATTTCATTCAACTTCACAACTGTGTTCCACTTGTTGATTTTTCACCAAAAATTTACATTTGCTATCTTTATGTTTGAAGCATGATATATGGGAAAAGGTTGAAAAGTTCCAGGGAGCCGCATAATTTCACAAGGCACTGTATATAGTATATAATGTACAGATAGTTATATAGTATGTTGCTGTGTATATAGTATATAGTGTGGAATTCACACTATATACACTGACCCATCTCTACACTATACACTATATGCACAGCTCCACTCTATATTCCTTACCACAGCATATGTATGCTATGTATGCGGTGTATACTTTTCCTGTCCTGTATACATGGTGTAATTCTCAGTATCTGGTCTTATTATGTGTGTGTATATATATATATATATATATATATATATATATATATATAATATTTTCACTCCGATAACTTGTGAAAAAAGTGACGGACTCTTTATTAGCAACATTGTGGCAACGTTTCTGATCCATAACATACCCTTTCTCTGCGGAGGAACTGAAATGTTGCCACATGGGCTAATAAAGAGTCCACCCCTCCCCCGCTTGCTCAGGGTCCCAGCACTTGCGATACTTACCTCTTCCAGCTCCTCCGCTGCGGCATCTTCTGTGATGTTTCAGGTCAGGGGGTGCAGTGCACCCTCTGTCTGAACAGTCACAGTGCAGAGAGCCGGAAGATGCCGACGCTGAGGAGTCTGGAGCAGAGCAGCAGCTAGCGAGGAGAGGTGAGGATTTTAATATTTTCATTTTGTTTGTAAATGTTTTGAGCAAAATTTGGGGCCCATCATATAGTGGAGTATCATATGAGGCCCATCGTACACTGGAGCATTATATGGAGCATCATATGGGGCTCATTATACTGAAGCATAATATAGGTCCCATTATATACTAGAGCATCATATGGGGCCCATTATATGGGCCCATTATATATGGACCTCCATATGGGGCCCATTATATATGGAGCATTCTGTTTTGAGTTTGTAGCAATATATGGGGCCCAACAAGTGCAGCGCCCCAGAGTCCTGGTCGTTGCAGTACTGTGGCTCCGCCACTATGGGGAGCCATGGTGCGTCCGATGGCACTGAAGGAGTTCATCTGATCAGGTATCACAGACACCAATACATTTCACAGCTGGGCCTCCGGGGGGAGCTAAGGGTGCTATTCATTAGGCCACTCCCCACCATAGTGGGTAAACTGGGGGTCAGGCAGGAAGTTAGATCAGAAAGCTGACTGGATTGGACGAAGCAACACCTGGTGGCAGAGGGTGTTGTGGAGGAAGAGACAGTAGGGTCTCTGTCAGGGGTGGGATCCTGACAGAGGCTTGGCATTGAAAAGAACGTAACGGGTCCGCGCCAGCTCCGGGAAGCGGCGGGACCCAAGAAAGGACTAGAAGCGAGATAGATTGTGCTGAGTGAGAAACGAGATCAAGCAATAGGAGAACACCAGTAGGGGTCGTGCTGTAAGACCGGAGCAACACCCTACTGAGGCGCATTACCAGTGGCCGGAACGCCGAGGGAGTATTATAACATTCAGCTTCAAGCAGTACTCTAAACAGCGGCAGGACAGTCAGTCTCAGGCGGGCTGTCTCACATAAATCACCTATGAAGTCTTGGGGGGCACCTTGTGGAGAGGGGCGACTCTAGGGTCCCGGAAGAGCTCCGAGCCTACCCGTCAAACGGGTGCCGTCCCAACCAGAACAACAGGGAGGGACGGAGGATTAGAAGAACATCATTTAATCGAGTTGTGAGGGAACTTAAGAAACAGACACAACGGTTGTGGGGACTTTCCGTAAGCACAGCAGGGGAGGACCGCAACACATAGCGCTAGTAGGAAGGCACCGATTTCCACCTGTGAAGAGAGCTCTGGAGGTGCCATTGGAATGGCCGGACTTGCGCAGCCTGGTGAACCGTATTCCGGACTGAGGACCCAGAGATCTTCAGTAAAGAGGTAAAGAGACTGCAACCTGGTGTCCTCGTTATTTACTGCACTGCACCACTACCACCATTACCCACACCTATCATTCACTGTGCGCCCCACGGCAGGGTCACGGACCGGGGCCTAGCCGCCGTGACAACCCCCAGAAGCAGAGACCCGTAGGCCCGGTACCGGGTACCCCTCGGCCCTGCGGCGGTGGGGGCGCTATACATATACTGTATGGAGCATTATATGGGGCACATTCTGTTTGGAATTTGGAGCATTATATGGGGCCCATCATATTCTGTATGGAGCATTATATGGGCCCTTTCTGTAAGGAACAAGTTATGGGGCTCATTATACTGTATGGAGTATTAAATGGGGTGCATTATACTGTTTTGAGCATTTTATGGGGCTCATTATACTTTTTGGAGCATTTATATGGGGCTCATTATACTGCATGGAGCAATATATGGGACTCATTATACAGTATGGAGGATTATATGGGGATTATTATTCTGTATGGAGCAATATATGGGGCTCATTATTATGTATGGCGCAATATACGTGGCTCATTATGTTGTATGGAGCAATATGTGGTACTCATAATACTATATGGAGCAATATATGGGGCATGTTATTCTGTATGGAGCACTATGTGATGGCCACAATGCTGTATGAGGACTATGTGGTGCCCATAATATTGTATGGAGCAATATATGGGGCATGTTATTCTGTATGGAGTGCTATGTGGTGGCCACAATACTATATGGAGGACTATGTGGTGCCCATAATACTGTATGGAGCAATATATTGGGCTCATTATACTGTATGGAGCACTATGTGGTATCCATAATGCTGTATGGAGCAATATCTGTTGCTCATTAAACTGTATGGAGCAATATATGGGGCATGTTATTCTGTATGGAGGGCTATGTGGTGCCCATAATACTGTATGGAGTGCTTTGTGGTGCCCATAATACTGTATGGAGCACTATGTGGTACACATAATACTGTATTGAGCACTATGTGGTGCACATAATATTGTATGGAGCTCTATGTGGAGCCCATAATACTGTATGGAGCAATATATGGGGCTCATTATTCTCTATGGAGCAATATATGGGGCATGTATGGAGGGCTATGTGATGCACAGAATACTGTATGGAGCGCTATGTGGTGCCCATAATACTGTATGGAGCAATATATAGGGCTCATTATACTGTATGGAGCAATATATGGGGCTTGTTATTCTGTATGGAGGGCTATGTGATGCCCAGAATACTGTTTGGAGCACTATGTGGTGCCCATAATACTGTATGGAGCAATATATGGGACTCATTATTCTCTATGGAGCGCTATGTGGTGCCCATAATACTGTATAGAGCAATATATGGGGCTTGTTACTCTGTATGGAGGGCTATGTGGTGCCCAGAATACTGTATGGAGCACTATGTGGTTCCCATAATACTGTATGGAGCACTATGTGGTTCCCATAATACTGTATGGAGCAATATATGGGGCTCATTATACTGTTTGGTGCAATATATGGGGCATGTTATTCTTTATGGAGGGCTATGTGGTGCCCATATTACTGTATGGAGCACTATGTGGTGCCCATAATGCTGTATGGAGCACTATGTGGTGCCCATAATACTGTATGGAGCAATATATGGGACTCATTATTCTCTATGGAGCGCTATGTGGTGCCCATAATGCTGTATGGAGCAATATATGGGGCATGTTATTCTGTATGGAGGGCTATGTGGTGCCCAGAATACTGTATGGAGCGCTACGTGGAGCCCATAATACTGTATGGAGCACTATGTGGTGCTCATAATACTGTATGGAGCACTGTGTGGTGCCCATAATACTGTATGGAGCAATATATGGGACTCATTATTCTGTATGGAGCGCTATGTGGTGCCCATAATACTGTATGGAGCAATATATAGGGCTCATTATACTATATGGAGCAATATATGGGGCTTGTTATTCTGTATGGAGTGCTATGTGGTGCCCAGAATACTGGATGGAGCACTATGTGGTGCCAATAATACTGTATGGAGCAATATATGAGGCTCATGATACTGTATGGAGCTATATATAGGGCATGTTATTCTGTATGGAGGGCTATGTGGTGCCCATAATACTGTATGGAGCACTATGTGGTGCCCATAATACTGTATGAAGCATTATGTGGTGCCCATAATACTGTATGGAGCAATATATGGGACTCATTATTCTCTATGGAGAGCTATGTGACGCCCATAATACTGTATGGAGCAATATATATAGGGCTCATTATACTGTATGGAGCAATACAGTATATGGGGCATGTTATTCTGTATGGAGGGCTATGTGGTACCCAGAATACTGTATGGGGCGCTGTGTGGTGCCCATAATACTGTATGGAGCAATATATGGGGCTCATTATACTGTATGGAGCAATAAATGGGGCATGTTATTCTGTATGGAGGGCTATGTGGTGCCCAGAATGCTGTATGTAGCGCTATATGGTGCCCATAATACTGGATGGAGGACTTTACTGTCTGATTTATGACTTATTGTAGAATGTACAATAGTTATCACTCATGTAAAGTAAGAAGTGAAATCTTTGGCATTGTTCTATACCTATATTTCTCAGCTGTATTTGTGCATTATGAATTGTGGTATGTGTTAAAGGGGCCCACTGATACTCTTCCACCCACGGTCCACAAAAACCTGGAGCCGGCCCTGTATACACTGCACAGTAACACTTCTCCTGTTGTCGAAGAGGCGACATTGGACTTTGGGAGGGTCAATATTGGTTTAGTATTTTCAATATTACTATGGCCATATAAAAATAAAATATTAGAAAAGCTGTTTTAATTGATTATCCCAAGTAACCCACTCTCCTCTGGTTAGGGGATAACTTTGCAATTGCTGGAGATCCGACTGCTGGGACCTCCATGATCCTAAAAATCAGAGCTCTGTAGATCACCATGTAAATGCAACTGTGGTCGATCATACGCACTGTGGTGGCTCTTCAAATATCTCCTTTTAGGAGACTGAAGGGCACGACAAAGTAAAGCAAAATTTACTGATCGGGGTGAGGAGTGTTTTAGTATGTGGGTTGGTGGGGTTTGTGTGGCAGGGCTGCTTTTTTGTCCCAGTGCGGCCCTGTTCTGACCCCTATAATCTATGCAGGGATGAAGTTCCCCTTTCTTCTTTTGGACATCAGGAGGAGGACCAGGGTGCGGAAGTGGAAGATGAGATAGTGGATGATATAGTAACTGATGCAACCTGGCAGGCGGACATGCAGAGCGAGGACAGCAGCACACAGGGGGAGGGAGGCATAGCACCCTAACAGGCAGGAAGAAGCAGTGTGGTGGCCACAGACAGAAGACAGGCAACTGTTCCCTGTAACACCAACATAACGGAAGTTCACAGTATAACTGTTAGGTCTTTCCAAGTCTGGTTGTTTTTCAAAGATGCTGCCGATAACTACAAAAAGGCCATTTGCACCACCTGCCGGGCAAGCATCAGCAGGGGTAGCAAAACTACCAGCCTGACCACCACCAGCATGATGAGGCACATGGCAGCAAAGCACCTGACTTTGTGGGCCAAACCCCAGAGTCCAGGAACAGTGTCTGCGGGTGACACCATTGCTTGTGCATGCAAGCCAATCCCCTGTCCATGGTGCATGCAAAGATGCCTCCTGCCCTGCATCGGTCATTGCACACACTCAACTAGCACCAACAGTAAGCACGTCCACATCCTTGTCCCAACGCAGCGTTCAGTTGTCCATACCCCAGTCCTTGGAATGCAAGTGCAAAAACGCAGCCAACACCCCACACTACTAAATTCCCACATTTCGCGACTGCTTGCGCTCGAAATGTTGCCTTTTAGGCTCGTGGAGACTGAAGCTTTCTGCAACCTGATGGAGGTGGCTATCCCTCAGTTCTCGGTCCCCAGCCGCCACTATTTTTCCAGGTGTGCTATTCCCACATTACACAAGCACGTGTCCCACAACATTAGTTGTGCCCTCAACATTGCAGTTACTGGGAAAGTCCACCTAACACATGGAGAAGTGCTTGTGGGCAGGGACGGTACATCTCACTGACGGCACACTGGGTTAACATAATGGAAGGTGAGACCCAGTCAGATCTTGGGATGGAACACGTCCTCCTGACGCTGAGGATTGCAGGCCTTAGGTTAATCTGGGTTTCCCCCACAGTCTATAGCTCCTGCACCTCATCCTTCTCCTCCTCCTCTTCAGCCTCCATCTCCGAAAGGACCACATCAGTACCCAGCTGGAAGCACTGCAGCATTGCTTCAACCAAGCATCTTCAGGCTTTGTGGAAGCTAATATGCTTAGGTGAAAATCCACACAATGCTGAAGAGTTGTGGAGAGCTCTGAAAGAGCAGACAAATCTGTGGCTGACAACGCTGAACCTACAGGCAGGCATAGTCATGTGTTACAATGCCCGGAACCTGGTGGTGGCTCTGAGGCGAGTTCACACATGTGCCATGCCTGGCCCATGTGCTTAACCTCGTGGTTCAGCTGTTTCTGAAAACCTACTGGGAGCTGCCTTATCTGCTTGTCAAAGTATGCCGCCTGTGTGCCCATTTTGGAAAGTCGGCTACAGCTTCCGCCACTCTTGCCATGCTTCAGCAGGCGCGCTGTCTGGGTGTTATGTTTGACTCCGATCTCTCCTTCACATCCCATATACAATCTCTTGCTCGCTCTTGCCGCTTACACCTAAAGAACATCTCTAGAATAAGCCCTTTTCTCACCATGGAAACAACAAAAACCCTCACTGTCGCCCTGATGCATTCCCGCCTGGACGACTGTAATGCTCTATTACTTGGCCTCCCCCTCACTCGACTTTCCCCTCTCCAGTCCATCCTTAATGCAGCAGCCAGGGTTGTCCATCTGGCTAATTGTTACTCGGACACGTCCGCTCTTCTCCAGTCATTACACTGGCTGCCCATTCATTACAGGATACAATTCAAAGTTCTTGTTCTCACCCACAAAGTTCTCCACAGTGCGGCACCCCCTTACATCTCCCCCCTCATTTCTGTCTAACCGACCGCTGCGGTCTGCAAATGACTTTCGACTAACCTCTGCACTAATCCGTACCTCCCACTCCCGACTCCAAGACTTCTCCCGTGCTGCGCCAGTCCTCTGGAATGCTCTACCCCAAGACATTAGGACCATCCACAATTTGCATAGGTTTAGGCGCTCGCTCAAAACACATTTCTTCAGAGCGGCCTACCACGTTCACTAATCAAAGTCATTTTATGTTTGTGTGTAGCCCATTCACTACTTCCATCTATCCCCCACTCCCTGAAGATGGCTGGACCATCATTGTAAATACACAATTGTAAATACACACCTGTATTTTGTATCTCCCCCACCTCATGGTAGATTGTAAGCTCTCACGAGCAGGGTCATCCTATTTTGCTTTAATTATTGTATTGTTAACGTTGCTACTTGACTGTTGTGTTTGAAACTGTTAAACTGTAAAGCGCTGTGGAATATGTTGGCGCTATATAAATAAAGATTATTATTATTATTCAGCAGCATTTGAAGCCTCTGGCTCACCGACTGGTGTGTAATTTCCCCATGCATTGGATCTCCACACTGCAGAAGAGGGCAGTTCTTGGCTACCAGCATCAACAGGGCCATCGGTATTCAGTTCAGACTTCATACATAAGACCTCAGGAGTGGACATGGATGTCAGACATATGTACCATCCTCCAAAACTTTGAGGACTCCACCAAGATGGTGAGCGGTGAGGACGCCATAATTAGCATCACCATCCGGCTTCTCTGTGTTCTGAAACACTCTCTGCTTACAATCAAAGAGGATGCATTGCAGGCAGAGCACAATGAAATAGAGCAAGGAACCATACAGGGTGATTGCACACAGCCCAGCCTCATCTCATCCTAATGTGGATTGGTTCAGTGTCTTTTTTTAGGAGGTCTATTCTCATGCACCTCTTCACACCCACACGTGGGTATACGCTTCCTGATTTTGGCTATTTGCTGTTGTCCTCCTCCTTCTCCTCATCCTCCACCACCATATCACCAGGGTGACCATGGTCCATGATGGTCCATGATGCAACACCCACATAGTTTAACAAATTGTTATGCAGTATGTTTATGTATACCCCCCAGGGGTAAATGTTTGTCAGCCCATAAATTTAGTGCATGGGTGTTATAAGTGTAGGAGACCTGCTCCTTTCTAATTGGAAAATTTTTTTATGAGGCCCTCCTCCATGTCTCTTCAAAGGGGCGTTGAAGTGCCTCCAAATTTTTGTCAGCCCTTGCATTCACTGCATAGGCAAACAGTATGGGAGACCCACTTCCTAATAATGGGAACATTGTTTTCAGGAGCCCCTCCTGTACGTCTCTTCAAAGGGTATTGGGGTGCGTCCAAATTTTTGTCAGCCCTGCTACTCACTGCATACGCAATAACAGTATAGGAGACACACTGTTTAACAATGGGAACAACAAAGCATAGCCGCTGATGGCTCTCGAAGAATAGTGAGGGACGACTGCTGGCCCTTTAAGAATAGTAAAGGCAGCCTGATAACCCTATAAAAATAGGCTTTCTGACTTTCAGAGTCCCTCCTTCATAAATGAAACAGGATATGTCTGATGATGTGTCACACACCACATGGCCAGATAAGGTTGTAAAATGTTAAAATGACATTTCACAGTAAATGCATTTGTCTTGGTTGAAAGCAATGCTAAAGTTCAAAAACGCATCAAAAACGCTATGTGTGAACATAGCCGAAGGTGTGGAGGAGCATTTTTGGTTTTGGTTACTTATTTTGCCTTATATACAAGTCATTATCCTGGAAAGGATGTTCCTTAACATATTTCCCAGGAAAATCCATTTGAGGCTGGTTTCACACTTGCGTTTTGATCTGCAGCGTTTTTGGAAAAAAAAAAGCATGCGTTTTTTTTCCTATGTTTAACATTAAAAACGTTTTTTGGCTGCATGCCTCATGTTGCAGAAATGCAACATGTAGTAATTTTCAGGGGCGTTTTTTTGACGCATAAAAACGCATGCATTTGTTTGCGTATGGTTTGCGTCAAAAATTACATTGATGTCTATGGAAACGCATGCGTTTTTGTGTACATGCGTTTGCATGCGTTTTTGAACGCATGCGTTTCAATTAAGATAACCATGTCTAGACACTGATAAGACACCCCCTACCAACAAGGTGATAAAAGGGAGGTTGGGGAAAGTTTCAGGACACTTCTCATCAGACTCTCAAGAAGACAAGACACTTGCAGGATGCATTTTGGAGGACAAGACCCAGATCAATGTGAGTATATGCTACCAATGCCTTTATTTTCTAATTTTTGGCTCTACATGTCCTAATTTCTTTCATTTCTTTCTTTCTACATGCCTCAGAATGTCTTCTTCGGAGTCTTCATCTGGTGAGGAGTTTGAGCCACGTCAGTCGGAAGTGGAGCATGTCAGTGAAGTGAGTGTTTGCCTCGTCAGATTGGTAAGTATTCACTGTCACATCGCCACATGTGACAATTTGATTTTTCCTTTTTTTTAGAGCACTTCTACTGAGGCACAGACCGGGCAGGAGCAGCGGAGTCAGGGTCCGGATTGGAAGACGGCAGCGGGTATGTATACAAGGCTGACTGTCCTCATTGTAAAATTCTTGAATCTTCCATTCTTTACATTCGTATATCTTTAAATTTTTCTTATGGAATCCTTTTGTATGTTTACTTTCGTATTCATGCCATTTCTCATCATCTGTTCTCTTTCTTTTCCTAATGTGATTGAGCAAACTGTAATGATTGTCTTTAATTTTTAGGTTTCACGACGGGACGATGACCTTATTGACAACGACCTCCTAATAAGCCTGGTCCAGGAGCGAGTTCCGTTGTGGGACAGCCGGGATCCACTGCATTCGATCAACACCACTCTCTGACATCTGTGGAATGAGGTGGCCCAAGCGTTGTGGGATGGATGGGACAATGCCCCGCCACCGGTCCGTAGTGCATTTGGTAAGTGTTGCACTGCAGTGTGAAGCAGCAGAGACCTTTGCCGTGCTCTCTTGACTGTGTGTGATGAAAGAAACTCTCCGGAGTTTCTCCCATCACACACAGTTGTATTTGAACTGCAAAAATTCAATGTCCTGACCATAATTTTTCTTTTTCTTTAACAGTGGACAAAGTCAAAACACGTTGGCGTTCCATGAAGGACCGCTTCAACAAGGACCTGCGCCAAGAGAGTCGTGCTGCCAGTGGTTCTGGAGCAAGGATCAGACAGTTCAAATATCATCGCGTGCTGTAATTTTTAAGACCGGTCCTTGCCCAGAGAACGTAAGTTTTTCTCACATGCTTTTGGTTGTATTGTATTGACAGAATCTGTATTTTAAAATTCCACAGGATTTAGCGCCTGGTTATTTTTTGGTATTAATTTTCTGTTTCCTTTTTTCACAGCACACACAGCACGACTGTCGAGCCAGGTTCTGGAGCGGTCCTTCAGCCGGCAGCCACGGACCCATCCCAGCCATCCAGCAGCGCAGCAGCAGGTGGGCCTTCCACAGTAACTGGAGACCAGGGAGCTGGCCCATCAGGTCTTCCCCTTTCCCAGTCCTCTTCCACTGCCCCCTTTTTTTTGGGCTCATCCTGGAAGCGACAGAGGGCTTCGGACAGGTCAATCATGCCCGAGTTTTTGCACTTGAGCTCGGTTTTACACGAAGCAATCAAGACTTCAGGTGACCGAATGGATGTTTCTCATAACCTCTTGAATTGCCGTATCCAGGAGGTCACCAAAAGCCTTGATCAAGTGAAAGCCGACCTCCAGAGGCCAGCTCATCATTTTTTCAACCAAATTGAGCAGGGCATGTCGGAACATCTTAGCCCTGATCTCCAGCTCAGTGTGATGCAGGCCTGCAATGCTGCTTTTGTGCAGGCTATGCAGCATAGTCGTTATTTACAGCAGACAGTGGCGGCATATCCAACTGTGCCGTCACTGTCACGATTAACCTCCTTGCCGACCTCTGCTGCATACCAATGCACGGCCATCTCAATTCCTTCCACAGGCGGACTCCACTACAGTGCCAACACCATGACGAGTGCAGTTGGACAACACACCGCCACCACCGTGACCACCGCTGCTCCGGCTTGGACCTCCTCCACTGACACCACGATGCAGCAGGACCCTGGCGTGGCTTTCAGGCCCGGACCCACCACGATGCAGCAGGACCCTGGCATGGCTTTCAGGCCCGGACCCACCATGATGCAGCAGGACCCTGGCGTGGCTTTCAGGCCCGAACCCACCACGATGCAGCAGGACCCTGGCATGGCTTTCAGGCCCGGACCCACCATGATGCAGCAGGACCCTGGCGTGGCTTTCAGGCCCGAACCCACCACGATGCAGCAGGACCCTGGCATGGCTTTCAGGCCCGGACCCACCATGATGCAGCAGGACCCTGGCGTGGCTTTCAGGCCCGGACCCACCACGATGCAGTAGGACCCTAGCGTGCCTTTCAGGCCCGGACCCACCACGATGCAGTAGGACCCTAGCGTGCCTTTCAGGCCTGGACCCACCATGATGCAGCAGGACCCTGGTGTGTTTTTCAGGCCCGGACCCACCACAATGCAGCAGGACCCTGGCGTGGCTTTCAGGCCCGGACCCACCATGATGCAGTAGGACCCTAGCGTGCCTTTCAGGCCCGGACCCACCACGATGCAGCAGGACCCTGGCATGGCTTTCAGGCCCGGACCCACCATGATGCAGCAGGACCCTGGCGTGTTTTTCAGGCCCGGACCCACCATGATGCAGCAGGACCCTGGCATGGCTTTCAGGCCCGGACCCACCACGATGCAGTAGGACCCTAGCGTGCCTTTCAGGCCCGGACCCACCACGATGCAGCAGGACCCTGGCGTGGCTTTCAGGCCCGGACCCACCATGATGCAGCAGGACCCTGGCGTGTTTTTCAGGCCCGGACCCACCACGATGCAGCAGGACCCTGGCGTGGCTTTCAGGCCCAGACCCACCACGACGCAGCAGGACTCTGGCATGGGTGAGCGCTCGACAAGCGCAATGGACTGTGAGACAGTGCAGCCGGACCCTTTTGGGTCTCCCGCCACCATGATACAGCATATGAACCCACCCATATGACGTCCCCCTACCAGGCAAACCCCAAAAAAGTCAGAAAAAAAAAACTCTTAGTATTCCTCCCCCTTGACCTACCGATGTGTCTGTATTGTCAGTTTTGTCTCACCCTTCCAGTGTGTCTCAAGCCTCTCATGTTTCTAGCCCCATCCCCGAACTTCCAGACCCTTATAGTTTTATTGCCCCTTCTCCTGCCTCCTCTGCGTCGTCCACGGTTAGCCAGGCCTCCGTTCTTCACACTCCCTGTTTACATCACTCAACCCCAAGCCGGCACGGTTCAAAAAAATAATTTTTTAAAATTGTTAACTAAATAAAAAAAGTTTGATTTGCCACAATCTTGTTTGGTTTATTGTGTCTAACGCCGCCGCTAACACACACCGTGCGCCAAGAAACTTGGCCACACACTTACTTTTTGGGCCACAACATATCTCCAGTAGTTAAAAATACAAGACTGCAGCTATATGTGTGTCTTTAGTATACAGATATGAGGTGGCCGCAAAAATATAACATGTATCTCCATAATCTCTTTTTGTATATGCCTAGTGTGGCAGTATTAAGAGAAAATGGTGGAAATCCAGTGCAGTCCTCTACTGAACAGGTCAGGTGTCCAAATACTCAAAAGTTATGACACCTGACCTGTTGAGTAGATAACTGCCTTGTATAACCACTAGGGTTGAGCGAAACAGATCTGCCAATTTCAAAAGTCGCCTACTTTTGGCAAAGTCAGGTTTGGTGAAACTCCCACCCGATCTCACTGTGGGATCGGGTCGGCCGTCGGCGATCTTCGCTCCAGTCGGGTTTCTTGTTATATATATATATATATATATATATATATATATATATATATATATATATGTATATATATATATATATATATGTATATATATGTATTGTGTCGTTGAGACACACATATATATATATATATATATATATATACAGTATATATATATACATTTATATTTACTTCAGTGCGATATATGTTAAAAGCCGGAAATTCAATTGCCAGCTTTACAAACCGAACATGATGACATGGTTTACATACAGTAAACCATGTTTATCCCCCTTTTTGTTGCATATTATTATTATTATTATTGTTTATTTATATAGCACCATTAATTCCATGGTGCTGTACATGAGAAGGGGTTACATCAAAATACAAATATCACTTACAGTAAACAAAACTAACAATGACTGACTGGTACAGAGGGGCGAGGACCCTGCCCTTGCGGGCTTACATTCTACAGGATTATGGGGAAGCTGACAGTAGGTCGAGGGTTGCAGTAGCTCCAATGGTGTTGAGGTGGCTGTGTGGTCTTTACAGGCTGTAAGCTTCTTTGAAGAGATGGGTTTTCAGGTTTCTTTTGAAGGATCCAAAAGTAGTGGATAACCGGATGTGTTGGGGCACTGAATTCCAGAGGATGGGTGATATTCGGGAGAAGTCTTGGATGCGATTGGGTGAGGAGCAAATAAGCGTGGAGGAGAGGAGGAGGTCTTGGGAGGACCGGAGATTACGTGAGGGAAGATATTGAGAGATTAGTGTGGAAATATACGGAGGAGAAAGATTATGGATGGCTTTGTAGGTCAGTGTTAGTAATTTAAACTGGATACGCTGAGAAATTGGGAGCCAGTGAAGGGATTTGCAAAGAGGGGAAGCAGGAGTGTAGCGAGGAGAGAGATTAATTAGACGGGCAGCAGAGTTAAGGATGGACTGGAGGGGTGCGAGAGTGTTAGAAGGTAGGCCACAGAGGAGTATGTTGCAGTAGTCGAGGCGGGAGATGATTAGGGCATGCACGAGCATTTTGGTAGAGTGTGGGTTGAGGAAAGGACGGATTCTGGAAATATTTTTGAGCTGCAGGCGACAGGAGGTGGCGAGAGCTTGGATGTGCGGTTTGAAGGACAGGGCAGAGTCAAGGGTGGACAGGGCAGAGTCAAGGGTTACTCCGAGGCAGTGGATTTTGGGGACAGGGGAAAGTGTGATTTCATTTATTTTGATAGATAGATCAGGTAGGCAAGATATGCGAGAGTGAGGAAAGATAATTAGTTCAGATTTGTCCACATTGAGCTTGAGGAAGCGAGAGGAGAAGAAGGAGGATATGGCTGATAGACACTTTGGGATTCTGGAGAGCAGGGAGGTGACATCTGGACCAGAGAGGTAGATCTGAGTGTCATCGGCATATAAATGGTACTGGAAGCCATAGGACCTTATGAGTTGTCCCAGGCCGAGTGTATAGATTGAGAAGAGTAAGGGTCCTAGGACAGAGCCTTGAGGGACACCAACAGAGAGGGGGCGAGATGAAGAGGTAGTATGGGAGTAGGAAACGCTAAATGTGCGGTTGGCAAGGTATGAGGAGATCCAAGATAGGGCAAGGTCTTTGACCCCAAAGGAAGAGAGGATCTGTAGTAGGAGGCAGTGGTCAACTGTGTCAAAGGCAGAGGACAGGTCTAGGAGGAGGAGTATAGAGAACTGTCTGTTAGCTTTGGCTGTAAGTAAGTCGTTAGTAATTTTGGTCAGGGCAGTCTCAGTGGAATGGTGGAGATGGAAGCCAGATTGTTTGAGTGCAGTGAAATCATCTTGTGAATGCGTTTTCTTCCAACGCCGTTCTGCAATTCTGGACACTTGCCGATGCTTTTTAGTGATGTTATTGTGCCAGGGTTGTCTATTGGTTCGTCGCGCTCTGCTGTGCATGACAGGGGCAACCGTGTCAATAGCTGATGCAAGAGTGGCATTGTAGAAAGCAATGACAGTGTCTGTGTCGTGTAGTGAGGATATAGAGGACAGTGGTAGGATAGAGTCAGAGAGTGTGTGGGTGTCTAGGTGTGTGAGGTTCCTGCGTGGGTGTGCATGGTGCTGGACATGGGTGACAGGTGAGGAGGGCAGGGATGAGAAAGTGAGTAGATGTTGGTCGGATAGAGGAAGAGGGGAGGTTGTGAAGTTAGATAGGGGGCATAAACAGGTGAAGACCAGGTCTAATGTGTGTCCATCTGTGTGGGTGGCTGAGGAGGACCACTGAGTAAGTCCAAAGGATGAAGTAAGGGACAGGAGTTTGGAGGCTGCTGACTGGTGGGTGTCAATGGGGATATTGAAGTCACCCATGATGATGGTGGGAATGTCAGCAGACAGAAAGTGAAGGAGCCAGGTGGAGAATTGGTCAATAAAGGCAGTGGCCGGGCCCGGAGGTCGGTATATGATGGCCATTTGGAGGTTGTAGGGGGAGTAGATGCGGACAGAGTGGACTTCAAAAGAGGAGAGGATAAGGAAGGGTAGAGGTGGGATTGCGTTAAAGGTACAGTTGGAAGAAAGGAGAAGGCCCACTCCTCCACCATGTTTGTTGCCAGGGCGAGGAGTGTGGGTGAAGTGGAGGCCACCGTAACATAGTGCAGCAGGGGAGGCTGTGTCAGAGGGTGTCACCATGTTTCAGTGATGCCCAGAAAGAAAAGATTACGAGAGGTAAAGAGGTCGTGAATCACATGGAGTTTATTGCAGATGGAGCGGGCATTCCATAGTGATCCAGAGAGAGGTTGCAGGGGGGTGGGTGTCATGGGCACGGATTTGAGGTGGGCAAGATTACGGGTATTTATAGTGGGTTGGGAGCGATAGGAGGGGGTAGTAATGGTTGGTATGAGCTGTGGGGGTCCAGGATTGGGAGATATGTCACCAGCAGTGAGGAGAAGCAGAGAGAGACAGAGCAGGTGAGAGAAGGAGAGTGGGCGGCTTGTTTTGTGTTTTATTAGGAGAGATCTGAGGTTGAGGAGAAGGTCAGCAGAGGAGGTCAGGTGGGGAGGCAGGAGGGAAGGAGAGATTATTACTTGGTTAGGGGGTGCTGGTGTTTGAAGATAGCGAAGGAGAGTGAGGAGTAAGGGAGCCAAAACTGTTATAGCGTATGTCAGCATAGTGTGGCAGAAAGTTAATGAAATTGAGTACAGTTATTAACAGGGGTTAGTCTTACCTTCTGTTCACTTCTGGCTCATTTCTGGCATATTTCTGCTATAATATTTGTTATTATCCTTTTAGCGACATCCTTATAGAGACAGACCAAGGTCCAGACAGACCTGTGACTCTGAATTTATAGTGAAATGTTTGTAGTGTGTATGTGCAAAATTTTGGCGCTGTAGCTTTTAAAATAAAGGGTTAAATCGTGGAATAAATTGGCGTGGGCTCCCACGCAATTTTCTCCAACAGAGTGGTAAAGCCAGTGACTGAGGGCAGATATTAATAGCCTAGAGAGGGTCCATGGTTATTGCCCCCCCCGGCTACAAACATCTGTCCCCAGCCACCCCAGAAAAGGCACATCTGGAAGATGCGCCAATTCTGGCACTTGGCCTCTCTCTTCCCACTCCCGTGTAGTGGTGGGATATGGGGTAATGAAGGGTTAATGTCACCTTGCTATTGTAAGGTGACATTAAGCCAGATTAATAATGGAGAGGCGTCAATTATGACACCTATCCATTATTAATCCAATTGTTTGAAAGGGTTAAAAAAACACACACACATTATTAAAAAGTATTTTAATGAAATAAACACACCGGTGGTTTTAATATTTTATTGCTCTCTCAATCCACCTGAAGACCCTCGCTGTGAAAAATAATAAACCAACAATATACATACCTTCAGATGATCTGTCACGTCCCACGAGGTAAATCCATCTGAAGGGGTTAAAATATTTTACAGGCAGGAGCTCTGCTAATGCAGCTGTGCTCGTGCCTGTAAACCCAGGGGAATGAAGGAAATGTAGGTCAATGACCTATAGTTACCTTCAGTCCCGGAGCTCCTGCCTGTAAAATATTTTAACCCCTTCAGATGGATTTACCTCGTGGGACGTGATAGATCATCTGAAGGTATGTATATTGTTGGTTTATTATTTTTGACAGCGAGGGTCTTCAGGTGGATTGAGAGAGCAATAAAATATTAAAACCACCGGTGTGTTTATTTCATTAAAATACTTTTTAATAATGTGTGTGTTTTTTTAACCCTTTCATACAATCGGATTAATAATGGATAGGTGTCATAATTGACGCCTCTCCATTATTAATCTGGCTTAATGTCACCTTACAATAGCAAGGTGACATTAACCCTTCATTACCCCATATCCCACCGCTACACGGGAGTGGGAAGAGAGAGGCCAAGTGCCAGAATTGGCGCATCTTCCAGATGTGCCTTTTCTGGGGTGGCTGGGGGCAGATGTTTGTAGCCAGGGGGGGCCAATAACCATGGACCCTCTCTAGGCTATTAATATCTGCCCTCAGTCACTGGCTTTACCACTCTGGCGGAGAAAATTGCACGGGAGCCCACGCCAATTTTTTCCGCGATTTAACCCTTTATTTTAAAAGCTAGAGCGCCAAAATTTTGCACATACACACTACTAACGTTTGTAGTGTGGAATATGCAAAAAAAAAAGGGGGATATAATATGGTTTACTGCCCGTTTTTGGGTAACCTTGGTTTGGAGAGGAAAAAGATAGGAGACACGGTCAACACAACCAACACTAAAGTTTATTAATGTGAAACATTATTTTCATTGTAGAAAACTACTGGTACAGATAAAGATACAACAGGACATTTACACAACATTGTCCTGCCATGACACCCGTCCAATATCTGAATCAAAATAAGCAGCAAATTGGTCCCGCATGAGACCAACGGCTGCAGTTGACCGCAGCGGGTGATGCTGGAAATCAGGCAGAGGGTGTGCAACTGGTTCATCCAGTTCAATGTGGGGTCGTTCCTTAGTAATTATGTAATTGTGGAGAACCACACAGGCTTTGACCACCTCGTCAACTGTTTCCACTTTTAGATTTATGGCTGATGCAAGAATGCGCTATTTAGTGACCAGAATGCCAAAGGTACACTCTACTGTTCTTCGGGCCCTCGTCAGTCTGTAGTTGAAGATCCTTCTAGTGTTGTCCAAGTCCCGACTGGAATAGGGCTTCAGTAGATTTTCACACATCTGGAAGGCCTCATCCCCAACCATAACAAATGGCAGCAGTGGGCCTTGAGTGTTGGGGAGAGGCTGTGGAGGGGGAAAATTAAAATTTTTACCATACACACACCAGCCCATATCCAAGCTCTTGAAAGTCTGGGAATCGTTGCCACGGCCAAAAGCTCCAATGTCCACGGCGATGAAGCGACAGTCCGCATCAGCTATTGCCATGAGCACTACAGAAAAATATTTTTTGCAGTTGAAAAACTCCGATCTGGTTCTGGCAGGTTTGATAATGCAGATGTGCTTTCCATCCACCGCTCCTAAACAGTTGGGGAAATCACACACATTCCAGAATTTGTCAGCAATTTCAAGCCACATGTCCGTGGTGGGTAGTGGTATAAACTCCTCATGGAGTGCATTCCATAATGCCCGACAGGTTGTCCACAACTATTCCGGACAGGGTGGATATTACAAGCCGGTATTGGAAGTGGAGGGAAGATAAACTCTCCCCTGTGGCAGGAAATCTAGAAGAAAAACACAAACAAAAAACAACATTACAATCTACTCTTTTTATGGAGTGGTTAAAAATTAAAAAAAAAAAAAAAAAAAAAAAAAAAAAGAAAATACCCCCCCAAAAAAGGCAGAATAACAAAAATTTGGACTGTCATTGGTTTAGATTTTGAACGTACCTTAATGTCACCAGCAGACGTTCCTCGGGTGGAATCACTCTATGGAGCTGGGTGTCCTGTCGCCGTATGGCTCCTTGGACACGAGACAGCAAATCCCGGAACGATTCTTGCGACATTCTCGTGTACTCCTGGAATTTCTCCGGGTTGGCATTCAGCTCGGCATAGAGCGTGTGATAGGCTCCACGGCTCTCACGCAGTTCAATAATGGGGTGCCTCCAAAAACGCCTACGTTGTCTCCTTCTCCATCTTTCGCGGTTTCGGTCTTGCTCCCAAGCAAAAGCCCAGGCCAGAAACATCTTGAAGCTGAAATCCAGGTTGAAATAAAAGCTCTCCATGCGAAGATCCATCAGGACACAGGATACAGTAGCAAGCTGTTAAAATTTAAGTAGCCGTAGGGTCTAAATATAGAGAGCCCATAATACACGCCCTCTGTAGTCCCATTGGTGGTGTCTGTTTATCTTGTTTTTGCTATTGTGAAATTGCTCTTCTTGCGCAAAAAAACGCAAACGCATGAAAAACGCATGTAAACGCGGTCAAACGCTGCATTCTTTAAAACGCATGCGAAAACGCATACGTCTAAAAAACGCAGCATTTGTACGCGTTTACATGCGTTTTTTCACCACCTGCGGTTTTTAAAAAAACGCTGCAGATCAAAACGCAAGTGTGAAACCAGCCTGAGTTTCGTTTTTGTATGTTTTATTGTGAGTCTGTAAAAGTGGCGTAAGACTCTGACAACATTGTTCACAGCATTGACTTGGGAGTCAGAAATGCTTCCAGGGGTCTTCCCCATGCTGTTCCCATGTCATTTTAGCACTGTTCCCATTGATTTTCGCAATTTATAGTCCCTCTGCAGACCGCCAGGGGGCACCAGAAAAATGCTCGAGTTTCCCATAGACGTACATTGGGCTCATTGCTCGGGTTGTGCGCCCGAGCATTCCAATTTGCTCAACCCGAGCAACAAGCACCAATATTTTCGTGCTCACCCATCACTAGTGATAATGCAATGGAAAGTCTTTCCAGCAAAATTTGAGCATCAAAAGTAAAATGGTGTTCCTTACGTTTTGAGCCCTGTCATGTATCTAAACATTAGTGTACAAACAAGAATAGGCTATTGTACATTAGGAAAATGGCATAACAAATTGTGTAGTTCTTTTCCTCCCAATACTCCTTGAGAAAATGAGAAATGTAGGATCAAAGCAATATTTTTATACAACAAATAGATTTGTTCATTTTTTCATTCCACTTTGCACTTTTCCTATGAAGTAGGTGAAGGGTATACAAACTTCATGAGTGTGGTTTTGAATACATTACAGGATTCACCTTTAAAAATTGTTGAGAAGTGGGGGTTTCTAACGTGCTCACCAAAAGCATTTGAAAACAGAGTTGATCCCTAAAAAAATCCCTTAGAAATTTTGAAAAAAATTACTATTTAACTTTTAAGACATCTACTATCAACTGTCTTCAAAAACAAGTTGACATATAAAAATAATAACAATATATAGTAGGTATGAGTATCTGCTTGAAGGGCAAAAACATTAAATGTTTGAAAAATGCTAATTTTTCCCAATGTAATTTTTTTAAGAAATTCAAAATATAAATTTAATATGTTCAGGAAATGCAATGTGTGGCAAAAACATTCTCAAAATCATTCGGATACATGAAAGTGTTCGAAAATTATTACTGCCTAAAGTGGAATATGCCAGATTTGAAAATTAGGGCTACATCCTAATGTCCCTATTAGGCCATCTAATTAATTTCCTCTAAGTTTTTGATGTTTTCTTCTGTTGGTGTAGTGGTATTCGATTAATTTTGCTTACCATTCCTACTCTGTTACTTCTTAGATGTTTAATATTCTAATTTCTCTGGGGTACATGGTGAGAAACTGATTACTGCAGTGCTCACAATTCTACTAGGATCATATTACAAGTTAAGTATTTCAAACTGACCTCCTTAACTTATCTAATGATGGCTATGAACCTTACCCTCTGTATTTGAGAAAAATTACATTATATAACAGGTGGCTCTCATTTCATACTAATTCTAACAGGGCATTTTTTTTAAATATGTCAAAAAATTATCTAACATATATGTGTACTGACTTAAAGGGGTATTCTCAAGTTTGAAAGTTATTCTCTATCAAAATCACTGTGACGCTGGGGTCACACTTGCGAGTGTGATGCGAGAATTTCGCCCATCAATACCCAGCACTGCCACCGACACTCGGGGCCGGAGTGTGAGGCTGCATGTATTTCTATGCAGCCACACACTCCGGTCCCGAGTGCCGGCGGCAGTGCCGAGTATTGATGCAAGAGACTCATGCGAGTTTCTCGCATCACACTCACAAGTGTGACCCCGGACTAAGGCCTAAGTCTGACCACCATTGTCCCCATCAATCCTGAGAACTGGGGCTCTAAAGAGTTGATCATGCACATTGCCGCTAAATTCATTTTAATAGGAATGACAAGGACCAGCTGAGTGCAGCATTCGGCAATCTCTGGCACTCCCGTTGAGAGTGAATTGTGTATGATCGACCTCCGTTCAATTCAAGAATTTCAGATCTTGGGATCACTTAGGGCCACTGCGTTCATACCCACAGTGATTGGAAAATTATAAATAAGTGAAAAATCACTCACCCCTGAGGCGTAATTCCAGTCCAGGATAGGAGCCCAGGAATCCAGCTGCTGCACAGCACTCGGCAACTTGAATAATGTGAAATACATCAACCCCTATTTTATATTTGCAATGTTGTCTGAGACGTCCTAATTGATGTTGTACCATTTTAAAAAGAGTTCTTACAAATAAAGCTGAATAAAATATTTTTATCAACACCCTGGTGTGTGAATTGGAAAATTATCCATTATTCTGTGGATAGGAGATAACTTTCAAACTAAAGAATGGACTTTTAGGCAATGTGCGCATGTTGAGTATTTGGAGAGATTTCTGCAAAGGTATTGCATCTCTTGGCAGGAAAAACGCTGCAGAAATAACGCACGTTTTTGTATCCATTTTTTGCATGCTTTTTTGTACAGCAATTAATGCCTCTTTGAGCTAAATAAAGATATTTTTTAAAAAAGTTTTGTGATGTAATTTCTTGGTTCAACACCACCTTTTTCAAGCTGATGCAGTAGCATCAGGGAAATGGGATTAGGGCTTGGTGTCAGCAGCTGTCATTGACACCTAGCTCTAGGCTAAAGGTACTGTCACACTCAGCGACGCTGCGGCGATATAGATAACGAGCCGACGTAAACTAGATCGCTGGAGCGTCGCTGTTTAGGTCGCTGTAGAGACATCAAACACAGCAACTCCAGAACGATGCAGGAGCGATCCAGTGACGTAACGGCGACTCACTTCTCGTTCTCGCTGGTTGTTAGCTCCATGTCAAACAGCCGGAGTGTACCGACTGGCTAGAAGGAGACGCTGCGATACCCCCTATGCTCGTTGCTGGCGTCGTTGCTTTTGATGTCAAACATGACGATACACGCCAACCTGGTGACGAAATAAAGTTCTGGACTTCTAGCTCCGACCACCGATGGCACAGCGTGATCCAGATCGCTGCTGCGTGTCAAACACAACGAGATCGCTATCCAGGATGCTGCAACGTCACGGATTGTTGTCGTTCTCTTTGCAAAGTTGCTGAGTGTGATGGTACCTTTAGTAATGAAAAGGTGTCAGCCAGAAACCCTCAGTACTAAGCCGATAAGTAAACATACACGCATACATACACAAACCTACACACACATTGTCACCAGCCTATGGAGGAGTGTTAACAGAACGAATAAAAGCTGTAACCAGACAGCAAATGATAATTTTAAAGAAAAAATTGAAAAAAAAATTGCGTGGGCTCCCACATAATTTTAATAACCAGCAGAGGGAAAGCTGATGGCTAAGGGCTGTTGTTAATATTCTGGTAAGGAGCCAATAGCTATAAAGGTTCCCAGGCTATTAATATCAGCTCGCAGTGGTTTGCTTAGACTTTACTGGCTACTTTACAGGGGGACCCCAGGAAAAAATTGACATAGGGTCCCCTATAAAATCTAACCAGCAAAGGCTAGGCAGACAGCTGCGGGCTGATATTAATAGCCTAGGAGAAGGGCATGGATACTAGCACCTCCTAGACTAAAAACATCAGCTCTCAGTCTCCCCAGAAAAGACGCATCTATAAAATGTACCAAATCTGGTGCTTAGACTCGCTCTTCCCACTTGCCCTGTAGCGGTGGCAATTAGGATATTTGTGGGGTTGATGTCACGTTTGTATTGTCAGGTCACATCAAGCCCACAGGTTAGTAATGGAGAGGCATCTATAAGACACCTATCCATTAGTAACCCCATAGTGATTTTGTATAAAACACAGACACCCAGAATAAAGTCCTTTATTTGAAATAATGACACAGGCACCTTTAATAATCTTAATTAAATAAATCATAAACCTACCCTATAAAAACAGATTTTATTATTCCTTATTAAAAGCCAAAATGTGGTAACACATCAAAATCAAAACAATGTGGAATTCCAAAACAACCCTTTGGGGATTTTTGGGGATCCCTAGTATGGTACCTATGCTTGCACCTTCCTATCAGCGGAGGTTGGCACCCTATGGGATACGTATTGGTGCCCCCGCTTAGCGATGGCTGCTCCTGATGGCCCTAAATATTTCAATGAACCATATGCTCCCTCCCAAGATAGGGAATAAAGGGCACCTCTAATATCTAAACAATGATCACTGCTAATTTCTAGGAATACCCTAGTCCCCAACAAAAGTGCAATAAAAACAATGATGAACACAATCGGCGTTCGGTGGTAACAATAATCATTTAGATTCTAATTTTCAATGCTGGTAAGATAACCATCCAGGAAGATCAACCTCTTTAAATAGTTATAGATACTTATATGATGGGGTACCAATTAGCCATGACCATTAGTCACATTAGTTGCTGCAGTCCAACAATGTCCTAACTGCCCACTACGGTCATAAACAAAAATTCAAACATGGCATATAAACTTGATCGTACTCATCCATGCAACACCACCCACCAGTTCTGCCTCAACATGTTTTGCCCCTCTGGCTCATCAGGAGGCCCAATATATAGAATGTGTTCCAATCTGGATATGATGCTTAATTAATATTAATTAAACCATACTCGCCGAATGCCTAATGCATCGCAGCCTTTGTCTCCTGCAGCAAAAATAAAATAATAAACCACAATATTCCTCACCTGTCCGCAGAGAAGGTGACTGCTCACAAGGACAGTCAGCGATGCACTGACAGGAGGTAATCGCTCCCGCAGTGTATCCCTGAGCTGTCATGAGAGAGTTCACCGGAGTTCATCAGCTGATCAGCTTTGGCGATCTCCCTTATGGCACCACTGCTGCGTGGGAAAGTTCTCTTGCAGGGGTGCCATAAGTGAGAGCACTGGACTGAACTCTGATGAACTCTCATGGCAGCTCAGTGATACACCGTGGTAGCGGTTACCTCCTGTCAGTGTATTGCTGGCAACCGGGTAGAGCTGATGTGACTGTTCTACACTTGAGATCCCGTGAGACACTCGGGATTACCTGGATTACTGTGGACAGGTGAATATGTATTGGTTTGTTATTTTAAATTATTTCTTGGAGATGAGGGCATCGGGGATTTGGTGTTAGGTGAGAATGTTTTTTTATTTTTATTTGAATATGTACAGTATGTAATTTTTTTTAACTGTGAGCACAGGCGCTGGCAGATGATACTACGTCTCCCTTCAGCAGCACCTGCTGTCACTGTTAGCAGACATAACCTGATGGGAGCAGTAGTCTCATCAGCCCATGCCTGCAGGTCACAGTCACAGCTGCAGGGTCACGCAGGCATCTGACAGCATGATCCCGCAGCACTCTGACTGACAGTACAAGCAGTAACTTTACTGCAGATTACAGTTACAGCTGTGGGGTCATGCTGACATCTGACAGCATGACCCCTCAGCACTCTAACCGACAGTGTTAGCAGCGGTAGCATTACCACATAGAAGAACTACCGCGCCGTGTTTCCCACACTGTCACACAGATGACAGGGTGGGAAACATCATAGAAAGATGGTAAAATGCAAAAAAGCCTCAGCAAATCTGCAAAGATTTGTATACCTGTGTTTTTGCTTCTGATTTGACTGACTCAATTGAAGTCAATGGGTGTAGAAAGGCTACGGAAACGCAAAAAGAATTGACATGCTGCAGAAAAAAACACACTGCAAATACGCATGGAAATTTTACTCATCATGAGCACAACACTTCAAGATTGTCATTGAATTTCCTTGCTTAAGGATTCCATTGCGTTTTTGGACCATTTCCGCCCAGAAAAAAATGCCGCAAAAATGCATCATGTGCACAAAGCCTAAAGATCACTAAAGATTCTCAAAAAGTTTTTCTTATTCCTTAACAGTTGTTTATCGAATAATTATAACTATAATTCTATTATATTGCCATTCCCACTGCAAATCCTGTGCAATCTCCTTTCTATGACTGTGTTTATTGAACTCCTGCTATTTTTCTGTGCCAATCAAATTAAATAACTGCTGACAATGATTGGTCATTATTTCACATTGGATTTCCAGAGTTGGATTAAAAAATGCATAAAAAAGCTATTCTGTCAAACATTAAGGAAAATATGCTTTTATTTTATAGGAATATGTCCGAAACGTTAACCCTTCCAATTCATTTATATGGCTGTGTAGCCCTTTATATGATAAGTTTATTCTCTTTGTGACCCCAAAGCACTGCTCCAGTAGTGAGAAATTACATTTTGAAGTTGTGCCTGGATGCACATTGGGGCCTTAACAATACACTTCTGGATTCTCTGCCTCATGCTGTGTTCCCTACTTAGCACCAACCTCCCATGACTGATTGACAAGTCAGTGGCCAAGTACCAGAGCGAACAATCTGTCAATAAGTTGGAGGAGTGAGCTACAAGGTAGGAAATACAGCATGATTTGGGGATGGGGTGGAGTGGGGTTAAAGTTTCTGAAAAAAGGAAAATCCAGCTCAACGAAATAGTGAAAAAGACGTGTGTCGTTCCTTTATTCACTTCAATAGTATATGTGGAGGATAAAAACATCAGCAACAACAGAAATAAAAACAGTATCAACGCGTTTCTGGTGACAGAGCACCCTTAATCATGATATCTGTTATAAGATTTGTCTCATACCTTTATACCAAGATCCGGTGAACACACCGGTGCTGCAGTTGATTAGCATAATTACAATTGTTGAAAAAGTAAAAACACATGTGAGTGCATGTAAAGCAAGATATAAGACAAGACAGAAAACACAAAAACAAGTAAAATGGCTAGATGGGAATACAGAATTTTGATCACACAATTGTAAAGTATTAGAAAAAATTATTACTGCAGAAATACAGAATATAATTTAACACAATTATATGAGAATGATGAATTTCATCAAAATAATCTGACATCAGATATAAGAGCAAGCTTAATCCTAAGCAATGTCCACATTGTAACCTGGTATTCTATGCTGGCATCAACAAAAAAAAAAAAAAACCCAACCCCCCCCCCAAAAAAAAAACCAAAAAAAAACCAAAACAAAAAAAAAACCAAAAAAAAAACCGGTTTTTACGTACCGGTAATAGGATTTTACGGAGCCACGACAGCACCCCTACGAGAGAGGGGATCCGCCCACCTTCCGGACAGGAACCTACAGGATTTAAAGGGGCGGTCCCCCTCACCACTCCAGTTTGTGTTTCAGAGTATAAGGGACACCGCCCATTGAGTTAGTACATAAACATATATACTTAAACATTACTAAATACCATCACCTCTAAAGAGTGATAACTAATGGCACACCTTTTAATAGAGTGCAGGAAACCAGTGATTAACTACGGGGGGGAATGTGCGGGTGCTGTCGTGGCTCCGTAAAATCCTATTACCGGTACGTAAAAACCGGTTTTCCTATCGCCACGACAGCACCCCTGCGAGAGATTTTCAAAGATCAATCACCTGGGAGGGATTACAGTACTAAGTACTGAACGGCCAAAAGTTAAATTGGCCTCTGATAGGTCAAGACGGTAATGTCTATAAAAGGTGGAAGGAGATGACCAGGTTGCCGCCTTACATATCACGTCTATGGAGACGTCCGCTCTTTCCGCCCAGGATGAGGCCATGGCTCGAGTGGAGTGGGCTCTGATGCCATCTGGTGGTGTTTGGCCTTTGGCAATATAAGCAAGATATATGGCATCTCTTATCCATCTGGCGATAGACGCTTTCGTTACCCTCGCCCTCTTTCTCGGGTTCTGAAAGGAAACAAACAGAGCCCTACTCTGCCTCCCTGGCTCTGTTTTGTGGAGGTACTCTAACAGCGTTCTTCTAACGTCTAACATATGGCATTTCCGCTCCTCAGCTGAGACTGGATTGTCACAAAATGATGGTAAAACTATTTCCTGGCTTCTATGAAACTTGGAAGCTACTTTTGGTAGATATGCTGGATCTGGTTTTAACACGATCCTATCCTGAAAGACCATTAAATAAGGGGAATCTACCGATAAAGCCTGCAAATCACTCACTCTCCTAGCAGAAGTTAGGGCAACTAGGAGGGCGGTTTTTAAAGTTAAAAATTTAATGGAGACTGAATCAATTGGCTCAAAGGGGGGTTCAGTTAAGGCATCCAAAACTAAACTTAAATCCCATGGTGGCAGACTGGGCACATGCACTGGATTAGAACGTTCAGTGGCCTTAATAAATCTGGATACCCATCTGTTCCCTGCCACATCACTGCTATATAATGCCCCCAGAGCTGAAATTTGGACTCTAAGGGTATTTACTGCCAAGCCCAATTCTCGGCCCTTCTGTAAGAATTCCAGAATAGCCAGAATTGGAACCTTGCCTGAAAAGGGTTTCTGGTAGAAGGCAAGGAATTTTTTCCAAGTCTTAGCATAGATCTTGGTAGTAATCTCTTTTCGACTATTTAAAAGGGTAGCTATCAGAGCCTCTGAAAACCCTCTTCTCCTCAATAACTCCCTCTCAAATTCCACGCCGTCAGATGCAGGGATTCCACATTGGGGTAACGGAATGGACCCTGCGAAAGAAGCTCCGGACTGACTGGCAATACCCAGGGATCGGTTACAGACATTGTCCTGAGCAACGAGAACCATGCCCTCCTGGGCCAAAAGGGGGCAATCAGGATCACTCTCGCCCTCTCTTCCCTGATCTTCCTGAGTACTATAGGGATCAGACACATTGGGGGGAACGCATAAGCCAGAGGGAAATCCCAGTGTATTTGAAGGGAGTCTATTATACAGGGCTTGTCCGCCACCCGAAGAGAAGCAAATCTGTTGGTCTGTCTGTTCGCTCTCGTTGCAAATAGATCTATAACGGGCAGTCCCCATAGGTCTACTATCCGTTTGAACACCCGTCGACTTAGAACCCATTCCCCCTGATGCAGAGAATGACGGCTGAGGTAATCTGCCTCTGTGTTGAGCACTCCCTGAATGTGAACGGCTGACAGAGAGCGAAAATGGGTTTCGGCTATGTTGAAGATGTCTGTAGTGGTGTTCATTAGCGATCTTGACCTTGTACCTCCCTGATGGTTGAGATACGCTACCACTGTTGTGTTGTCTGATTGGACTCTTACATGCGAATCCTGCAGAGTTGGTAGTAACCTGAAAAGGGCCTTTTTTACTGCCGTGAGCTCCTTCCAATTGGAGGACTCCTGGGCCTCTAAGAGAGACCATTGCCCTTGAGTCCAAACATCTCCTATATGAGCTCCCCATCCTATGAGACTGGCATCGGTTGTAACCACGCTGTCTGGAATTATACTCCAACGTACTCCTTTTCCTAAATGTCGCTTGTTTAACCACCATCTCAGACTGTGTAGAGTGGCGGCAGACAGCCTGAGTTTTCTGCTTAATTGCCCTTGAAGCCTGCTCTCTGCATTCAAGACCTGGGCCTGCAACACCCGAGTGTGGAATTGAGCCCACTGAACGGCTGGTATGCAAGACGTTAAGGACCCCAGCAGGGACATAGCGTCTCTCAAAGTCAGAACTGGTTTTCTTGTTACCGTACTGACTTTGTGCAGAATTTTCTGCTTTTTCTCTTCTGGAAGGAAACATAGTTGCTCTTCCGAATTTAGCAGAATGCCTAGGAAAGTCTGAGTCATTGATGGTTCCAATCTTGATTTTTCCATATTGACTATCCAACCCAAGTCCTGTAAGGAAGATATTACATGATTTAGGCGACCACCACACTGGAAATACGAATTTCCCACTACCAGGAAGTCATCCAAGTAGGGTACAATTAACGTATCCTGTTCTCTGACATAGGCCATCACTTCCGCCATGACCTTAGTAAATACTCTTGGTGCCATAGATAGACCAAATGGCATTGCAGTAAACTGAAAATGTCTGACCTGATCGTTTAAGCGCACCGCCATTCTGAGGAATTGTTGATAATCCTGGTGAATGGGCAGATGGTAATACGCATCCTTTAAATCCAGGACTGTCATATAACATCTGGGAAAAAGAAGTTTAGATGCCGTTTTAATAGATTCCATCTTAAAGGCATGATATTGTAGATGTTTGTTCAATCTCCGTAAATTTATGATGGTTCGAAAAGATCCATCTGGTTTGGAGATTAAAAATAAAGGGGAATAGAACCCTTTCCCCTGCTGATGTTTAGGAACCTCTACTATAACTTTCTTCCGTATTAACGTCTGGACCTCTTTCTCAAGGGCCTCTTGTTGGTGTAAGGAATCGGGGGCAGTCAAAATATAAAAATCAGAAGGTCTATCCCGGAACTCTAATTTTAAACCTGAATTAATTATACCTAAAACCCAGTTACTTGCAGTTATTTTAGCCCACTGAGCATAGAAATATTTTAATCTGCCCCCTACTGGAAGATCTTTATTAGCGATAATTTCTTCTTCTTCTTGAGGAAGATGATGAGGTATTAAGGTCCGAACCTTTCTTTTTTGGGTCCGTTGGTTCCCAATCTCGGTTGTGGTAAGGTCTTCTGTATTGGAAGCGTCTTCTGAAGGTATTCCTAAATGTAGGATTGAAAGTTTTAGGAAAACCTTTCTTCCTATCCTCAGCCTTAGCTAGGATGTCATCCAATACTGGGCCAAACAGGTACTCACCCCTACACGGTATTGTACACAGTTTAGCTCTCGCCTGGGCATCCCCTTTCCAGGTCTTGAGCCATAGGGCTCTGCGAGCAGCATTTGAGAGACCCGCCGATCTCGCTGCTAATTTCAAGGAATCCACTGACGCGTCCGCTAAATACGCCACACCATCCCGTATTTGCGAAAGGGAGTTCAGCATCTTGTCTCTGGGCACCTTGGATTTCAGCTGCTCCTCCAGCTGGGATATCCACACCATAGCGGATCTAGCCGTACAAGTGCTAGAGATAGCAGGTTTGAACGCCCCCGCAGATGACTCCCATACTTTTTTCAAAAACATGTCCGCCTTCCTATCGGACGGATCTTTTAGAAGGCCCACATCCTCCAGTGGTAAGGTACCGGCTTTAGATGTGGAAGCTACCGCTGCGTCCACCTTCGGGACTTTCATCCATTCTGCCAGATCATTGTCCTCAAAGGGATACCTCCTCTTGGCTGATGACGGCAGGAAACCTTTATCCTGCTTGTCCCATTCTCGCTTTATAAGGGTTTTAACTGTATCCACAACTGGGAACGCTTTACGACTCCTCTGGCACAAGCCCGCAAACATTATGTCCTGTGCGGACCTTGGTTCCTTGCTCTCTGTAACACCCATGGTAGCTCGGACTCCTTTAACTAACGCGTCCATGTTATCCACCGAGAAACAAGGCCTTCCCTCTTCATCTGAGGAGGATGGAGATGAGGAGCGGGAACATTCCCCTTCCTGCAGGGACAGACTAGACCCTGGAGATATGTCCCTGCCCGACCTTCCCTGGCGGCTGCTTTTAAGGGAATAGCTTATTTCCTCCCTGATGACCGCTCTAAGGTCTGATGACCGGAGGGGAGCTTCCTCTTCTAAGGTCTGACATATGCAAGCTTGACACAGTCTCTTGGTATAACTGTCAGGCATTGGAGTCGTGCATAGAGCACATTGCTTGTGCTTAGATTTAGTTGTTCTTTTCCCCTAAAACAAAGCACACAATAACAGACCATATCAGCACCAGGAGTTTTTGTTTAACACTCACCATAAGGCTGACTTTGTGAATACCGATTCTGGAGGAGTGGGATTCAAATGTGACGCTGGGGCGCTCGCACGTTGCCCCCGTACCACGCTGCTGCTGCTTCGTCTAGAACGACCGCTACCGTCTTTACTGCGCTGCTCCGTTCCCTCTCCCTGAGGGTGCTCGGCGTCCCCGACTGAGGACATAGCTGCACGCATTGTTTCAAACGCGGCGCTCTTTTACGACGCTGCAGCGTTGCTCCTCCCCCGGCTTACCCCGGAAGTGTAAGAACTACTTCCGGGTTCACCAGCGCCGGTGTGTACCGCGCTCCACTGCGGAACAGGACGGCACCGCCTGACTCCTGGGACGCGATCCTCTTGACCAGACGAGGGGGGGTCTGCCAGCAGTACACCCCCGACGCTGCCTCCGAGCCCCCGATTCTGCCGTTCCTAAAAGATACCGCGCAGAGGCATGGAGGCCCGGGTAACTTTCCTTTCTGCAGGCTCCCGCCGTCCGGACAGGAACCCAAACTGGAGTGGTGAGGGGGACCGCCCCTTTAAATCCTGTAGGTTCCTGTCCGGAAGGTGGGCGGATCCCCTCTCTCGTAGGGGTGCTGTCGTGGCGATAGGAAAAAAAAAATTAAACAAAAGACCTAGCGCTATAAATTATATAGAGTAAAAGCTGGGAATTAATTCAAAGCATTATGTAGATAAGTTTCAATGCGGACTCTTCTGTTCAAAGAATCTGAATGGACATATAAATGGACTAGTAGTTAAATGCTCTGGGGTGGAGACCAAGGGGCCAAGCGAGTCATGTTAGACCGCCTGTAAGAAATTCAATCACTGGAACAGAAGTGAAAAGCCACATTATGAAGACAGGATCTATACTTGGGCTATAAATAAGGACCTGCCGAGAGAGAAAAAAAAAACCAAAAACAAAAAAATCCAAAATTAAATTTTTCTTACTATTATATATATAAAGGAAAAGATTAATAAAAGAGCATAATATCCTTCCTTTTGTTAAGACCATGTGGTGTTCTGGTCCCGAGTTTAAAATAAAATAAAATAACCTCTGTGTCTCCTCCTCTGAACGGTTTGTGCGTTTTTTCAATCGCATAGACTCTCAGTGACTCCAAATTAGATTGATGTTGATTAATAAAATGTTGTGAGACCTGGGATGTATTCCTATTCATGTTGACATTCTCTACATCATAAATGTGTTCCCGTATTCTCGTCTTCAGTGGGCGTATAGTACTGCCAACATATTTCAGGTGGCAGGCGGAGCATTCCATGATGTAAACTACGTTCTTTGTATTACAATTCAGGAAAGTTTTAATTGTGTACGTTTTCTGATTGCCAGCATCAGTGAAGTCAAGACATTTTTTTGAAAATTTGCAGATTTTGCAAGTTGTAGCCCCACATTTATGGAAGCCCTTAGTACTAAGCCAATTAGCAGGCTGGGTATGGGGAGTATCCAAAGAACTCGGTGACAGGCTGGAACCCAGGGAGGGTGCTTTTCTAGATACAATTCTACATCCACTTTTAAGAATTTCAGCTATATCTGGATCTTCTTTCAGAATATTCAAATTATTTCTGATCAGTTTACTGATCAAAGAGAATTGATTGCTGTACTGAAAGACCACAGTAATAGGGTTTGTGGGACGTGTGCCTTTATTTTGTTTAGATTTAAAGCGCGGTCTTTGTGCAACTATTTTTTCAGCTCTTTGTAAGTGCCATTGGCTATATCCTCTCTGTGTGAGTCTGTCCTTGATATTCTCAACCTCCTGATAGTAATCTTCCTGCATGCTGCAGTTACGTTTGGCTCTTACCATTTCACCTACGGGTATACTTTTGATCGTGTGTTTGGGATGGTGACTATTAGCCCGCAATATCGTGTTACCTGCTGTGGTTTTTCTGAAAGTGGATGTAATGACAGGAAAATTTGATACACCCCTGAGTTTTAGATCTAAAAACTCTATACATGTGGATTCCTGACGAGCAGTGAATTTAAGATTAAAAGGGTTACAATTGAAATAATTGGTTAAATCCTGTACGGTAGATACATCGGAATTCCAAATCATAATGATATCATCGATGTATCTACCGTACCAACATATACAGTCTCTGAAAGGGTTTTCAACACAATAGACATATGATTCCTCCCACCAACTCATCACCAGATTAGCGAGGGAAGGCAAATATTTGGCCCCCATTGAAACACCGCTAATTTGCATATAGTAAGCCTATAGACGTATATAAGGAAACAACATCTGAGGTGATCCACGAAAAGTTAGACTGTCATCTAAGGGACAGCACAGACATCCTTAATATCATGAAGGATTTCTCCTGGCAGTCTAACTTTTCGTGGATCACCTCAGATGTTGTTTCCTTATATACGTCTATACCACACGAGGTAGCGTTATACGCACTCAAATTTCATATGGAAAAATACGGCAATTTTTCTCCAGATCTTCAGTCTTACGTGATAGAAGTAACTTTTTTCCTTATGACCACAAACTTTTTTTGCTTCAACCAGGCTTACTATATGCAAATTAGCGGTGTTTCAATGGGGGCCAAATATTCGCCTTCCCTCGCTAATCTGGTGATGAGTTGATGGGAGGAATCATATGTCTATTGTGTTGAAAACCCTTTCAGAAACTGAGACACAGAGGTTATTTTGAGAAATAGAGTAACCTGGTGGATCTTTAAACTCGGGACCAGAACACCACATGGTCTTAACAAAAGAAAGGATATTATGCTCTTTTATTAATCTTTTCCTTTATATATATAATAGTAAGAAAAATTTAATTTTGTTTTTTTTTGTTTGTTTTTTCTCTCTTGGCAGGTCCTTATTTATAGCCCAAGTATAGATCCTGTCTTCATAATGTGGCTTTTCACTTCTGTTCCAGTGATTGAACTTCTTACAGGCGGTCTAACATGACTCGCTTGGCCCCTTGGTCTCCACCCCAGAGCATTTAACTACTAGTCCATTTATATGTCCATTCAGATTCTTTGAACAGAAGAGTCCGCATTGTAACTTATCTACATAATGCTTTGAATTAATACCCAGCTTTTACTCTATATAATTTATAGCGCTAGGTCTTTTGTTTAAATTTTTTTTTTTTTTTTGTTGCCAGCATAGAATACCAGGTTACAATGTGGACATTGCTTAGGATTAAGCTTGCTCTTATATCTGATGTCAGATTATTTTGATGAAATTCATCATTCTCATATAATTGTGTTAAATTATATTCTGTATTTCTGCAGTAATAATTTTTTCTAATACTTTACAATTGTGTGATCAACATTCTGTATTCCCATCTAGCCATTTTACTTGTTTTTGTGTTTTCTGGCTTGTCTTATATCTTGCTTTGCATGCACTCACATGTGTTTTTACTTTTTCAACAATTGTAATTATGCTAATCAACTGCAGCATCGGTGTGTTCACCGGATCTTGGTATAAAGGTATGAGACAAATCTTATAACAGATATCATGATTAAGGGTGCTCTGTCACCAGAAACGCGTTGATACTGTTTTTATTTCTGTTGTTGCTGATGTTTTTATCCTCCACATATACTATTGAAGTGAATAAAGGAACGACACGTTTTTTTCACTATTTCGGTGAGCTGGATTTTCCTTTTTTCTTTGATCCCTCCACACCCTGACACAGCGGTTCCGTGCTCCGAATATTCAGAGATGTCAACTATGGTGAGCTGGACTTTGCTTTGTTTTATTAAAGTTTCTGGCAGATTTCCTTTAAAGGCTATTATTTAATTACAATTCACAGTATAGGTTTGTGCATTTTTGTATGCAGTTTTATCTTTTAACTTGAACTTTGATAATTATTTAACACATACTGAAATAATAGCATTTAAATAAAAGAGGCCTAATTAGCTATGAATAAATATTTATCCTGTTCTATTGAAAAGACAGCTGACCTTCTCTAAAAAAGCCTAGTGTGAAATTATTTATAGAATTGGATGAACAGAGAATAGAGTGTGTGGAAAAAAACAGCTGTTGTAACTGCGTGGGAGGAGAACCCGGGATCATTTCTCTACAGCTCAGGTGGAAAAAAATCTTGTCAAAATGCAATATGAGATTGCAGGATGATATCTAGTAAATGTGCTAGTGTCTTGTGATACATTAACAGGAAACCATCTTGCTCCTGGAACAATATATCATGTTACCATTTTATTTGATGGAAATACATTTATTTAGTCCTTCATGATTTTAAAGTTTTGAATTCCATCACAACTTAAAAGTAACATAGCTAGTGTAACCATGCAGGATTGTCTGAAGTTTTCAGCATTAGTTTGAAATTATTCTACAGATTTGTAAGTAAAAATATAAAGTTAGTGATCCTTGCAAGGTTATGTAATGAGATTTTGAGAGAAACTAAAACTAAAAAAAAATACATTTTGCAGGCACTTTAATTTTCTGTGGATAGGTAGGGGTCCTGATCCTGAGATCCCACTGATTGCTCAAAAGCCCCCCTAAAAAGTAAGTAATTTAGGAGACTGAAGCGCCCCGCTTCTCCCTCAGAGAAGCTTTCAAGATAGTCATCATATAGCAACACAGAAACAAATTATTTTAAAAAATACAAAACATAAAATCCTACAAAATTGGTATCACTTTCATTGTACTAACCAGCCTAAAACAGTAACCTTTCATGTTGTACTGCACAGTATGCATAATGGTGAATTTAATAATTTTATCTATTGAACTCCCAAACCACATTGGCAGTAAACAGTTAACTTTCAGGGCTTGAAAAAAAGACATAAAGCTTATGCATCTTCTTTACAGTAAATAGATGTCCAAAATGACATTGTTTACAAAATTTAAAATAGGAAAAGCTAATTTAGTTTGTTTGTTCCTTTTTCTGTACATTTTAAACTAGGATCAAAATCTAATTTCTTAAAATATCCCGAGTATCCCAATCATAAAAAATGGCATATAGAGGTGGATTCTTCTCTGCACCACTCATACACTTTGAATGTATTTAAGAACTGCCAAACATGTATCTATGTATTTTTCATGTGGTATCCTGATGAAGGAGCCATGGTGCTCCGAAACACGTTGAAAGAAAGCCACTTTTTCTTTGCATTACTGAATTCGACTTCTAAGTTTATGAGCGGCGCAGAGAAGAATCCACCTCTATATCCCATTTTTTAATCTTTGGTGTGGTCACGAGGAAACCGGTGGATCTGCAGCAGCTTAAGTCTCTATAAGCCTTTGTAAGGGCTGGATCTGGTGAGTAAAGGTACCGTCACACTCAGCGACGCTGCAGCGATATAGACAACGAGCCGATCGTTGCAGCGTCGCTGTTTAGGTCGCTGTAGAGATGTCAAACACAGCAGCTCCACAACGATGCAGGAGCGATCCTGTGACGTAGTGGTGACTCACTTATCGTTCTCACAGGTCGTTAGCTCCATGTTTAACATTGCTGACATCATTGCTTTTGCTGTCATACACGACGATACACGCTGATCTGACAACCAAATAAAGTTCTGGACTTTTAGCTCCGACCAGCGATATCACAGCGGGATCCAGATCGCTGCTGCGTGTCAAACACAACGAGATCGCTATCCAGGAAGCTGCAACGTCACGGATCGTTGTCGTTCTCGTTGTAAAGTTGTTTAGTGTGAAGGTACCTTAAATTTGATTGGAATTTATCTATTTATACCCAGATAAGACCCTATTGCGCTCCTATTTCCTTCTAGCCCTTCACTGAAGTATCCCAATAACAAAAGTAGCTAAATGTTACACTGCCCCTTTTATCCTTATTCTTCAGTTGACTAAACTTCTTTGAGAGACTGTGACATAGAATCATAGAATCATCAAATGCTACAGTTGGAAGGGACCTCCAGGGTCATCGTGTGCAACCCCCTGCTCAATAAAAATGCAGGATTCACTAAACCATCTCAAACACATGTCTGTCCAGCCTCTGATTGAAGACTTCCATTGAAGGAGAACTCCCCACCTCTTGTGGCAGCCTGTTGTACTCATTGATCACCCTCACTGTCAAAAAAGTTTTGTATCTTCTCCCTTTCAGTTTAATTCCATTGCGTCTTGTTATTCTCTGTGCAAATGAGAATAATGATGATCCCTCTACACCTTGACATCCCTTCAGATATTTGTAGACAGCTATTAAGTCTCCTCTTAGCCTTCTTTTTTGCAAGCTAAACATTCCCAGATCCTTTACCTGTTCCTCATATGACATACTTTGCAGTCTGCTCACCATATTGGCAGCTATTCTTTGAACTTACTCCAGTTTTTCAATGTCTTATTTAAAATGTGGTGCTCAGAACTGGACACCGTATTTGAGATGAGGCCTGACCAAGGATAAGTAGAGGGGGATAATTAATTTGGTCTTGACTATGCTTCTCTTAATACATCCTAGAACTGTGATTGCCTGTTTTGCTGCTGCATCACACTGTTGACTCATGTGCAATCTGTGATCTATTTGTTTGCCCAAGACTTTTCCAGACATGCTGATGCTAAGTGCTATTCCTCCCATTCTGTAGATGAAATTTTAGCTTTTCTTGTCCAGATCTAGAATCTTGCATTTCTTCCTGTTAAATTCCATTCTATGTGGAGCTGCCCATTGTTCAAGCTTATCTAGATCCTTCTGAATCATTTCTATGTCTTCTCTAGTGTTAACTATCCCTCCTAGCTTTGCATCATCTACAAATTTGATTAGCTTACATTCAGTTCCCTTATCTAGATTATAAAAATATTGAACAACACTGGGGCCAGGACAGAAATTTTTGGTACTCCACTTGAAACACTCTTCCAATTGGATGTGCAACCATTTATTACCACTCTTTGAGTACGACTACTGAGCCACTTATGAAACCATCTAACCATAGCCTTGTCAATCCCATACTTCGTAATTTTTTTCAATAAGGACAGCATGAAATACTTTATCAAATGCTTGACTGATGTCAGGATATACTATGTCTGCTGCATTTTCTTGATCCACCCAGTCAGTGATTACATCATAGAAGGAAATTAAATTAGTCTGGCATGACTTGTTTGCTACATACCCATCTTGGCTCTGGTTAATTACTGAATTCTTATCCAAGTACTCATATACAAGCTGTTTAGTGCTTTGTTCTAATATCTTTCCTGGTATAGAAGTAAGGCTTACTGGCCTATAATTTCCTGGCTCCATCTTCTTTTCTTTTTTGAAGATAGGGACAACATTTGCCCTTCTCCAATCTTCTGGGACTTCTCCTGTTCTCCAGGATTTTTCAAAGATTCTGGCTGGTGGTTTTGCAATTTCCTTTGCTAACTCTTTCAGTATGCTAGGATCCAAGAATTAATGTCTTCAAAGGGAAATTTGTAGTTAAAATTCTGCGCTGCCGCTAAGTTGAATTTCAGGAGAGTATAGTTGATTCACAGTGGTTTTATTTAACGCGTTTCAGGGGTCTCATGCCCCCTTCATCAGGAAATACCACACCTGCTACTCTAATCTCATCCTAACCAGGTGAGCAAATTTGGTGTATATTCTCTTCTGTGTAACATGGATAAGACCCTATTGCGCTCTTTGTCTCCCCATTGTTTTACAATAGGATCCAAGAAGTATCATTTCTCCTTGCGGAGAGTGACATGTTAAGCACGTCGAGGTGAGGAGACTTAAAGCCACAATACTCTGAGAAATATGCAAATTGTCTCTTCAGAGAGGAAGAGGGCTAGAACTCTAGTGCCACCTATTGGAAGTAGCAATGCTAACAGTCAAGAAACAATATTTCTTGGATCCCGGTCAGACACCTCTCACTCAGCCAAACTAGATCTCCACTTTGCACTGACGAGGGGCAGTACCCCGAAACACAGTGTTAGGGTTCGAGAGCCCGCCTCTGCACAGGGGGAATCTCAGGCCATCTCCTCTGCGGTCTCCCATTCTTCTCCGGCTGCATTGTAGCCTGCTCAGCGGAGACGTCGGTCCCAGCGTCTCGCTCAGTCTGACTCTGTGCAAAGGGTTACTGCTGCCTTTCCAGCTTCTGCCATTGCAGCCAGTGCTGGGCAGCAGTGAGCAGACATTTTTGGGACTAAGTCCTGCTTTTCCCCTTCTGAGCATGCCCATGGTGAGATCTCTCATTGGAGATCAAGGGTCACATGCTTAGATACTGCAGCAAATCCCATTGGTCTTCCAGGAAGGTCCTGGAGGTGCTCAACTTCTGTGGCAGCCTCCCATTGGTCCTTCTGGGAAGGTCCTGCCCTTGCTGCAGCTATAAAAGGTTCACATGACCGCACGGCCATGCGCTAGTATCAATTCATGTCATGAGTTTTGCGCCAATGTGGTCATTCATGTGTGCATTCAGGGCCCCGGCTGAAATAAGCCACTAGAATACTGGCTCCTCCGGTGAGGAGATTGTATGATTGCCTCTTTGACAGTATGACCACAGACTGCTATCTGCTCGGCAGTTGCTGTGTACCCCTATGAGCTAAATAGGACACAGTGCTTTCTTTATAGACCACTCTGTGAAGTAATAAAGTTCGCTTCAACCACCATATAGGGCCGCCATTTGCCAGCAGTAGGTTCTCTCCTGCACGGTGGACCCCGGGCTGCGAACGCACCAAATATCATCTCACAATTTACTCGGTGCGTTCCGCCAGCCCTAACACACAGTGTCTGCAAATTGAGATCTGGTTTGGCTCTTATCCTAAGGGTACCGTCTCACAGTGGCACTTTGGTCGCTACGATGGCACAATCTGTGACGTTCCAGCGATATACTTACGATCTCGCTGTGTCTGACATGCTACTGCGATCAGGGACCCTGTGCGCTCATTCGACAGACGTAGTACTATTGTTCCCGGCTGATAAAACCGCAGCTGTCGAGCGCTGTATTCTTTTCTCTCTGGAGCACGTGCTTGAACCAGAACTCCTGGATTTCCTGGACTTTAAACTACAGACTTTTACCGCAAGAGGTATGTACAAAGCTACAGCGTAGCAGATAGTGCCCTTCAACGAGGATGTTACCTCCTGTTTACCGCTGGAGCGTGGACGATTGTTCCTTATGGAGAGTAGGGTAGGCCAGAGCGCCTCAAGTAGACAGCTGTAGCGTGGCCTATTTTATCCTTTTACAGATCTAGCTGTTGCGCGGTGGACTGCCCCATTTATGCCGTAGCACCATATATACAGGTCCTTCTCAAAAAATTAGCATATAGTGTTAAATTTCATTATTTACCATAATGTAATGATTACAATTAAACTTTCATATATTATAGATTCATTATCCACCAACTGAAATTTGTCAGGTCTTTTATTGTTTTAATACTGATGATTTTGGCATACAACTCCTGATAACCCAAAAAACCTGTCTCAATAAATTAGCATATCAAGAAAAGGTTCTCTAAATGACCTATTACCCTAATCTTCTGAATCAACTAATTAACTCTAAACACATGCAAAAGATACCTGAGGCTTTTAAAAACTCCCTGCCTGGCTCATTACTCAAAACCCCCATCATGGGTAAGACTAGCGACCTGACAGATGTCAAGAAGGCCATCATTGACACCCTCAAGCAAGAGGGTAAGACCCAGAAAGAAATTTCTCAACAAATAGGCTGTTCCCAGAGTGCTGTATCAAGGCACCTCAATGGTAAGTCTGTTGGAAGGAAACAATGTGGCAGAAAACGATGTACAACGAGAAGAGGTGACCGGACCCTGAGGAAGATTGTGGAGAAGGACCGATTCCAGACCTTGGGGAACCTGAGGAAGCAGTGGACTGAGTCTGGTGTGGAAACATCCAGAGCCACCGTGCACAGGCGTGTGCAGGAAATGGGCTACAGGTGCCGCATTCCCCAGGTAAAGCCACTTTTGAACCATAAACAGCGGCAGAAGCGCCTGACCTGGGCTACAGAGAAGCAGCACTGGACTGTTGCTAAGTGGTCCCAAGTACTTTTTCTGATGAAAGCAAATTTTGCATGTCATTCGGAAATCAAGGTGCCAGAGTCTGGAGGAAGACTGGGGAGAAGGAAATGCCAAAATGCCTGAAGTCCAGTGTCAAGTACCCACAGTCAGTGATGGTGTGGGGTGCCATGTCAGCTGCTGGTGCTGGTCCACTGTGTTTCATCAAGGGCAGGGTCAATGCAGCTAGCTATCAGGAGATTTTGGAGCACTTCATGCTTCCATCGGCTGAAATGCTTTATGGAGATGAAGATTTCATTTTTCAGCACGACCTGGCACCTGCTCACAGTGCCAAAACTACTGATAAATGGTTTACTGACCATGGTATTACTGTGCTCAATTGGCCTGCCAACTCTCCTGACCTGAACCCCATAGAGAATCTGTGGGATATTGTGAAGAGAAAGTTGAGAGACGCAAGACCCAACACTCTGGATGAGCTTAAGGCCGCTATTGAAGCATCCTGGGCCTCCATAACATCTCAGCAGTGTCACAGGCTGATTGCCTCCATGCCACGCCGCATTGAAGCAGTCATTTCTGCCAAAGGATTCCCGACCAAGTATTGAGTGCATAACTGAACATTATTATTTGATGTTTTTTTTGTTTGTTATTAAAAAACACTTTTATTTGATTGGACGGGTGAAATATGCTAATTTATTGAGACAAGTTTTTTGGGTTATCAAGAGTTGTATGCCAAAATCATCAGTATTAAAACAATAAAAGACCTGACAAATTTCAGTTGGTGGATAATGAATCTATAATATATGAAAGTTTAATTGTAATCATTACATTATGGTAAATAATGAAATTTAACACTATATGCTAATTTTTTGAGAAGGACCTGTATTTAGATCAATGGTCAAAACATTTTGTTTGTTAGCACGTGTATTTATTGTACATTTGTTTTCTTTTTAGCAAGTATGCTGACTTCCGGTGAGAGGTCTGTCGTTGCTGCTGCCCTGGTGTTTGAGGCAGCACGGCTCCTAGAGGAGAGATGTCCAAAATGAAAACGTCACATGTGGACCAGGAGCTGGCTGCAGAAAAGGTCAACATTGTCACACATTGGTCTCATAAGAGAGCTACGTGATAACAACCCTCATGATTTCCGAAACTACCTTAGGATGTCAGAGGAATCCTTCAAGATAATACTTGCTGCTGTTACGCCACTCATACAAAGGTGGGATACGCCGATGCGTGCATCCGTGCCCATGGATGAAAGGTTGGCGGTGACACTGTGGTTCCTGGCCACAGGAAGGTCTCTTCAGAATTTGCAGTTTTCCGCTGCTGTTTCCAGGCCTTTACTGAGCGTTATGATTCCGGAGACATGCGAGGCCATTGTGCAGAGCTTAAGTCATAATATGGAGGTGACTGTATGTTTCCTACTACTGGTTTTTGCTGCTGTGTTAGGTTATGTCGATATAGTGTTCAGCAACTATCTCAGTCAGTGAAGCAGTCTGATAAAATGGCTGCCTGCATACTCAGGATTGTTCACTTTGTTTGACTACTCCATACTGCGCGTCAGTCACTCTAAGGATGTCCACATGAGAGTGTATGTGCACACCAATATATTTTTCCTAATTTGTACATGTTTCCTTTTCATCTTGCAGTTTCCCAAGACGGCGGATGACTGGAAGAAGATTGCTTCCGATTTTGAGCAGCTGTGGTAGTTTCCAAACTGCGGTGGCGCCTTGGATGGAAAGCATGTGCGCATGTCATACCCGCTGCTGCAGCTCCTGCTCCTATCGGCTCTTCCCGCTGCAGCCGCCGCCCTCTGTGCCGCGCCGGTTCTCCGGTTCCTCCTGCTGTCTTACCCGCTGCTGCGGCTCCTGCTCCTGCCGGCTCTTCCCGCGGCAGTCGCCGCTCTCTGCGCCGCGCCGGTTCCCTGGTTCCTCCTCCTGCTGTCCGGGGATTCCGGCGTGGTGTCCGCGCTTCCTCTCTCCCTGTGTCTGCCCCGCACATGCGCCTTAGGACGCGGGCGCCCGCTCCTCACTCCTCTTAACCTCTTCCACGCTTCCCCTTCCTCCTATCAGGTACCTCCCACGGCTATATCAGGCGGCTCCTCCATAATGGAGGCGCCTGATTATTATTGTGCTTCTTGTGCTTAAACTCAGGTCCTTGTGGTTCGTTCTCCTGCCCGTTCCTGTCTATTCCAGCTCTTGCAGTCCTATTCCCTAGTTTTTCCCTTCCTCCATTCCCCTTGCCTGCCTTCGGTTCTCTTCTCCTTCCTTCCATTTGTTTCTGTTGCCATACCTAAACCTGCCTTTCTTTGAGCCGTCCCTCTTGGCATCAGCTGTTGCGGTACTCGACCTCCTTTGGCCTGCTCCCAACTGTCCCTGTATAGGGGTAGCCCTCCGGGCCCGCTCGCCCTTGGGTGCGTCAGTACCGTGACCCAGAGGGTCCACTCTCTGTCCGTCTCCTCGGACGTCACAGCGCATCACGCAACCAGCCAACTCGGGATCATTTTTCTACAACTACAAAGGATATTTCAGTCTGATCCTCATGGCCCTTGTCAATGCGAACTATGAGTTCGTGGATGTGGATGTTGGCATGAATGGTCGAGTCTCCGATGGTGGTGTTTTGGAACACACTTCATTTGGGGAAGGCTTGAGGAACAATCAACTGCAGTTGCCACAAAATGAAGACACAAAAGGAAACCTCAATTTTGTTTTCATCGCTGATGAAGCTTTCCCTCTTCATCCACATCTGCTGAAGCCATTTGCGCAGAGAACACTCACAGCGGAGCGGAGAATCTATAACTACCTGTTGTCTAGGGCCCGTCGTGTGGTCGAAAATGCCTTTGGGATTATGGCGAATTGGTTTAGAGTTTTCCACACAGCTATCAACTTGAAGCTGCCGTCTATAGACTTAGTGGTTTTGGCATGCTGTGTGCGGCATAACTTCCTGAGACGCTACGATACCAGCTCCTACTCTCCTACTTCATTTATTGATTCTGTGGACCCAAGAACCGGAGATATTGTGCCTGGGGAATGGCGGACACAAGAAGCAAATTTTGCAGGTCTTCAAGCGCTGGGATCTGGCAGACAGGCAGACGATGCAAGGGACTGTAGAGAAAAATACTGCCTGTACTTTAATGGTTCTGGAGCTGTGCCCTGGCAGGATCACGCCGTATAAAAACAAACTTGTATGTTTAGCGTAAACTCAACAATCTATATTTTATGCTTTGGTTTCCACAATGTCATAGTTTGAATAGGCAACTCTCTTTTGTTTAATAAAATTGTATTGCATTACTCCCGTTTATTCATGGTTGTTCTTTTTATATAAAGTGGTTAACTCCTTAATCCCATATGACGTACTATCCCGTCAAGGTGACCTGGGACTTAATACCCAGTGACGGGATAGTACGTCGGTCAATTTTGCATTGAAAAGTCGAATGGCGCTCCTTCCCTTCCGAGCTCTGCCATGCACCCAAACAATGGTTTACCTCCACCTATATGGGGTATCGGTGTACTCAGGACAAATTGTACAACATCTTTTGGGGTCCATTTTCTCCTGTTACCCTTGGTAAAATAAAACAAATTGGAGCTGAAGTAAATTTTGTGTGAAAAAAAGTCAAATGTTAATTTTTATTTAAACATTCCAAAAATTACTGTGAAACACCTGAAGGGTTAATAAACTTCTTGAATGTGCACCTTGAGGGGTGCAGTTTTTAGAATGGTGTCACACTTGGGTATTTTCTATCATATACAGGTCCTTCTCAAAAAATTAGCATATAGTGTTAAATTTCATTATTTACCATAATGTAATGATTACAATTAAACTTTCATATATTATAGATTCATTATCCACCAACTGAAATTTGTCAGGTCTTTTATTGTTTTAATACTGATGATTTTGGCATACAACTCCTGATAACCCAAAAAACCTGTCTCAATAAATTAGCATATTTCACCCGTCCAATCAAATAAAAGTGTTTTTTAATAACTAACAAAAAAAGCATCAAATAATAATGTTCAGTTATGCACTCAATACTTGGTCGGGAATCCTTTGGCAGAAATGACTGCTTCAATGCGGCGTGGCATGGAGGCAATCAGCCTGTGACACTGCTGAGATGTTATGGAGGCCCAGGATGCTTCAATAGCGGCTTTAAGCTCATCCAGAGTGTTGGGTCTTGCGTCTCTCAACTTTCTCTTCACAATATCCCACAGATTCTCTATGGGGTTCAGGTCAGGAGAGTTGGCAGGCCAATTGAGCACAGTAATACCATGGTCAGTAAACCATTTACCAGTGGTTTTGGCACTGTGAGCAGGTGCCAGGTCGTGCTGAAAAATGAAATCTTCATCTCCATAAAGCATTTCAGCCGATGGAAGCATGAAGTGCTCCAAAATCTCCTGATAGCTAGCTGCATTGACCCTGCCCTTGATGAAACACAGTGGACCAACACCAGCAGCTGACATGGCACCCCACAACATCACTGACTGTGGGTACTTGACACTGGACTTCAGGCATTTTGGCATTTCCTTCTCCCCAGTCTTCCTCCAGACTCTGGCACCTTGATTTCCGAATGACATGCAAAATTTGCTTTCATCAGAAAAAAGTACTTGGGACCACTTAGCAACAGTCCAGTGCTGCTTCTCTGTAGCCCAGGTCAGGCGCTTCTGCCGCTGTTTATGGTTCAAAAGTGGCTTTACCTGGGGAATGCGGCACCTGTAGCCCATTTCCTGCACACGCCTGTGCACGGTGGCTCTGGATGTTTCCACACCAGACTCAGTCCACTGCTTCCTCAGGTTCCCCAAGGTCTGGAATCGGTCCTTCTCAACAATCTTCCTCAGGGTCCGGTCACCTCTTCTCGTTGTACAGCGTTTTCTGCCACATTGTTTCCTTCCAACAGACTTACCATTGAGGTGCCTTGATACAGCACTCTGGGAACAGCCTATTTGTTGAGAAATTTCTTTCTGGGTCTTACCCTCTTGCTTGAGGGTGTCAATGATGGCCTTCTTGACATCTGTCAGGTCGCTAGTCTTACCCATGATGGGGGTTTTGAGTAATGAGCCAGGCAGGGAGTTTTTAAAAGCCTCAGGTATCTTTTGCATGTGTTTAGAGTTAATTAGTTGATTCAGAAGATTAGGGTAATAGGTCATTTAGAGAACCTTTTCTTGATATGCTAATTTATTGAGACAGGTTTTTTGGGTTATCAGGAGTTGTATGCCAAAATCATCAGTATTAAAACAATAAAAGACCTGACAAATTTCAGTTGGTGGATAATGAATCTATAATATATGAAAGTTTAATTGTAATCATTACATTATGGTAAATAATGAAATTTAACACTATATGCTAATTTTTTGAGAAGGACCTGTAGACCCCTCAAAATGACTTCAAATGAGATGTGGTCCCTAAAAAAATGGTGTTGTAAAAATGAGAAATTGCTGGTCAACTTTTAACCCTTATAACTCCCTAGGAAAAAAAAAATTTTGGTTCCAAAACTGTGCTGATGTAAAGTAGACATGTGGGAAATGTTACTTATTAAGTATTTTGCGTGACGTATGTCTGTGATTTAAGGGCATAAAAATTCAAAGTTGGAAAATTGTGAACTTTTCTAAATTTTTGCCACATTTCCGTTTTTTTCACAAATAAACACAAGTTATATCGAATAAATTTTACAACTAACATGAAGTACAATATCTCACGAGAAAACAATGTCAGAATCGCCAAGATCCGTTGAAGCGTTCCAGAGTTATAACCTCATAAAGGGACAGTGGTCAGAATTATAAAAATTGGCCCAGTCATTAATGTGCAAACCACCCTCGGAGCCTAAGGGGTTAATTTCAACTCGCCAGAGCGACACGGTCTGAACGCTCATTGTATATGCCGGTCGTAGATGTAAATTTTATTACGCCTGAGCGGCACGGAAAGAACGCACATAGTCAATGCCGTTCGATGGATGTGTACATATCGCCGGAGCGGCACATAATGTACGCTCGTAGTCTATGAAGGCGAGATGACGAACGTACGTTACAGCGTGCGTTCCTGCGCTAGCTTGCTTTGGTTCCCAGACATCCTGAATATGGCTGCCAGACGACGTGATCCACCAATGGCATCCCGGAGCTGAAGCTCTTGATTGGCACAATGGATCAGCTGCAGTACAATACCACAGGGCTGGAGCTGCACCGCAACCAGCACAAATAGGAAGTCGTGCGTGCGGTGTCTGAGGGCCTCAGGAAGCAGTTTGGAATAACCCGAAGCAAGGCCCAGATCATAAAAAAATGGGGTGATCTGAAGTCTAAATGCCCTGAGCGCCTGCAGGACCTTCGCCGCGAGATCTGCAGAGGTGAGTACTCAGGTACCGGAGAGTATGGTACGCCGAAGGGTGAATAGGGTGATTAATGTGAATGGGGGGTACGCTGCAGGGACTTTTATAGGGCATTTTTATTAGCCTGTCCTCGTGGGATCGGTACGACATACGCTGACTGTTTTTTTTTTTTTAACATTCGAAGAGCAAAAGACACAGCGCCGCCGCCACGAGGCATCCCACACCGCCTCTGATATATACACTTTTTTTTTTATTATTATTTTTTTTTTAAACAATTAACAAACTAATTATTATTATTATTATTGTTTATTTATATAGCACCATTAATTCCATGGTGCTGTACATGAGAAGGGGTTACATCAAAATACAAATATCACTTACAGTAAACAAAACTAACAATGACTGACTGGTACAGCGGGAAGAGGACCCTGCCCTTGCGGGCTTACAATTAACAAACAATAACAAAAAAAAAATAAAAATTATCTCCTCCCACGGCCCAACAGGTGTCGCAGTGTGCGGCCCTGCTGCTGAACTTGATCCAGCAGGAGCACTGCTGTCCACTCCAGTCTCTGTTGTCTAGCCAGGAGCTCTCTCATGGTGGGCGGTTCTGTGGATAGAAGAGGTTGGAGAACGGACGGTGATTACGCTGCAAATATGGCATGTGTGAACATACCCTGACATTTACTACACACTCAATTTGGTCCTGTCCCAGAGGGCGAGAAAGTTTTTTTTTTTTTTTTTTTCGTTTTTGTTGTCAAATGTGACATCCCACCGATAACCCCTCCCACTGTCTGTATACTTACGGAGAAGGGACGCCAGTTCTTCATCGCCGGAACAAGAGCTGCTCATTTCCCAGCCCCTCGATCGGGCCACAGCTGCCACAGCTAAAAGGAAACAATAACATATCTGGTTAACAATGGAACACGCTGTTGGGAAGCGCTCGCAGTTTTGGTCACTTATGAAGGTTCGCTTCTGGGGAGAAGGCCGCCGACCCAGGGTAGGAAGATGAGTGGCGGAAGGGAGGTGTCAAGGATGGTGGAGGGGTGGTAGGGCGCCTGGTCCTAAGTTGGCAACCATGAGCGCGAGTCTCCCAATTCCCCCCTCCCGGCAGCGTGCGTCTCCCAATTCCCCCATACTGGTACTTGCCTCGCCTTGTCTCTGCACGCAACTCTGCCAGATGTTGTGGGTTTTTGTAGCGGAGGTCAGCCCACTTTTTCCGCAGCTGCAGCACACTGCGGCGGATGCCGAACCTCCTCTCCATCATGTGCCCAATGCGGCGCAGCACCTCCTGCTTGTGGAGGTTCGGGTGAGCAGGTCGAGTCTCCAGGCCCTCGTAGTCCAGGGCATCCATTTTGCTCACTAAAAAGTGAAGCTCAGTCTGCCCCAGAGGAGCAGATCGTTGTCTCGCTGCCATTTTAGCTGGAAAGACGCTGTACGGCACCGCCTAGCAACGCCCAGAGGAGGTCCTTGACTCAGCCGTGCTGCCGCGCGATCCGCATCGCTATAGCGTCTCCGTTTATGCACAGCATCGCGGTTGTGACGCCGGTATGCACAGCGTCGCGGTTGTGACGCCGGTATACTCAGCGTCGCGGTTGTGCCGCCGGCTCAAGAAATGCATCTTCGGCGTTCCCGTTTTTTAGCTCATCAACTGTATGACATCTTTGAGTTCTTGTTTGTTTCTTCTGGGTATAGTGTATGGCTATGCAGCAATGCTTATCTATGTACTAGGTAAAAAGATGTATAAAACATCTCTGGCAGCCATCTTGTGCATCTGGCAAGCGGACGCACAAAATGGAGGCACTTTAGGATGCGGTTTGCAAACTCTTTTGCTATGGCTGCCATTTTGTGCGCACACTATATGGAAAGGTAAACCTACTCTTTTGTGTCTGCCTTGGCTTGGCTGGCCCTGGCCTGCTCCACTAGTTAATTAATACAGCACACAACATAACGGTTAAATATACCTCTTTTTTTGGCCACGAGGCATCCCACACCGCCTCTGATCCAGCGGTGCCCTCCGGGTCAATGCCTCAACATCCTAGTAGGTTTCCACAATAATGTGATTGGGATTTGGTTGCAGGTACGCCCCCCCGCAGTCACTGTTGCCATGTATGCTGGCAGCACCTGTTTTTTTTCATTCAAAGAGGCAAAAACACAGCGCCGCCGCCACGAGGCATCCCACAACGCCACTGATCCAGCTGTGCCCTCCGGGTCAATGCCTCAACATCCTAGTAGGTTTTCCATGTTAATTGTATTGTTCATGATAAGTTTATTTTTTTTTAACAACATTTCAAATGTCAAGAATATAATAAGAAATAATAATAGTAATAATAATTTTTTTTGATCTTCATGTTATAGCTGCACATAGTCATGGATGGAAACATGTTGGGAGTCCCTGTGGAACCACCCCTGAGTCTGCGCAGTACTGGCCCCCTCATTCACTTCCGGTCTTCTCTCCTTCGGAGAATATGTCCCCAGATGAGGTCTTGCCACGTAAGTTTTTTTAAACACGCTTAAGATTGTCACTCCCTGCCTCTCTCTATCTAACCCGGGACAGCAAGGGCAGTTTCTGTGACTCCCCCGCCACAGAGAGGTTTCATTCATCCTAAACGCTAGTATGGGGATGTCATCCCAGCCCAGTATCGGGAGACTACTGTGTTATTAATGTTATGCTTTTTGACCCACAGCAGCCGGCAGTGTGACCATGGAGGATCTAGAAGCCGGAATTGAAAGGCTGTTAGACACTCTGGCGTGGATTCAGGAGCAGCAGAATGTGGCAATGGGGGAGCTTCAGAAGCTTAGGGACATGTGCCAACAGTTGGAGGCGGGGCCAAATTAAAAACTAGTGTCTGTTTGTAAAGTTTATAGTATATGTTTATAGTTTGTGTTGTAAATTAAAAAAAATATATTTACTTTTATTCCATTCTCAATGTTTTGTTTTTTGTAAAGTACATTTCTTTGTTAAGTTCATTTCTGCCATCATACTCTGCTGTGGACCCATTTTGTCTCTGTGATCGAGACCCACCAATCAAGCTGTCGAGATTGAAGTTCAAGAAAAAAGGTTTTATTAAAAACACATTATTAACAAGACAAAAAACTAAAAAACAGTAAAAAACCAAAGTATCACAATTCGTTTCTTCATTTCTAAGATTAAGGTGCCTGATGGGCGAAGCCATGTGAGATGGAATGGTGGGGTAGGAGTTAGGGGGTGACGGGCAGAAGTGGGACACGGGGACATTGGGGCGTATTGGTGTTTGTGGCCAAGCATGACAATATGCCGACTCTGGCCGCTCCATTGGCTGGGAACAAACCAAGCGCGTGTGCTCGTCCATCAGAACCCTTATTAACTGCATCCATAATAAGACGCTCCGTAAGAGTTCTTTGCCTCTCGTCCATTTTTGAAAGTTTGTTGACAATGTAATGTCCAAACCCCTGCAACGCTGGGCTGACATTTTTGGTCAAGGCCTTTTTGGCCAGGGTCAAAAGTTCAAGGGAGACGTCAGAGGTGGCTTTACGCTTCCTGGAACCTTGCCTCCATTGAGTCGGGGCAGGTGCAGCCTCCACTGTTTGACTCTGCAAGCAGTCCTGTGCACTGTCCTGTACACTGTCCTGTTCACTGTCCTGTGCACTGTCCTCCTGGGGAGAATAAAAAGGAAGTTTTTTTTAAAAAAAAAAGAAAACTATTTACACCACCCTAACCGCATTCAAACTATATATTCTTATACATGCGAAAATGTAGTAATATATTATTATATTAGTAATATTATTTAACATTCCCATTTATTTATTACTTTGCACTCAACTGTTCAGACTAGTAGGGGAACCTGATTACTAATTAGGGTCGAAATAGTTTCACCAAGAATACTTATCTGTAGCTGGAAGCGATACTATTTTTTAATTAGTTTAGATGGTATGGGTTATGAAGGTCGCCATTTAATACTTTTCTGCGACAGGGTTACTTATCTATACAGGAAAATGTTATAACTTCTAATTGATGGTATAATCTGATGGATAAAACAGAAAATGCAGATAAATTATATATAATTATAGGACACATTGGTGAACCAGTCGTGCAAAGAGGTACTTACTTGTTGCCCTTGAGAGTCCAGCTCGACGAGGTTCTGTGACAATGTCGTTTCCACAGATGCGAACGAGCGCATAGACGTAGATGACCGTGGCACCTCTTGGTCCCGAAGAAAATTGAGATGCTCAAAGTACCAGAGCTTGGGCACGTAGACCTCTTCCGTTGAAGCCCCGGACTTTGAACTGTGCAGGACCTTAGTCAGCTCCTTCCTCCACACCGTGCGCAGCGCCTGAATTTTCTTTTTAACGACAGCTTCGTTTGCTTTCTCTTCTGGTGCATGGACATGGTAAAATTCAATTAGCCTTGAATATCCTTCCTTCCTCTTTTCCCTGTTGGAATACTCTGGAGATTTTATCTTCCAGAGGCAGGGAAAAGACTGGTATATCTCAATGAAATCACAGATAAACTCCACACGATTAGACATCTGAAAAATAACAAAAAAAGTTAGGCGTTTGACAAAGAGTACATTAAAACAGCAACAGCGAAAGGGGGACAAAAACATAAAAAAAATAAAAGGTTCACATACAGAGGTGCAAACGCCACTCCAAAAACAGCAGTCAGCGTTCCATCCGCCACGCCCCAGCCCACCATAACCCAAAACAGAGCGTACCATCTGCTTCACTACAGCGGCGGCACAAAGCGCTCATGCCGACCATACATCGTTCCATCCACCACGCCCAAGCGCTTTACATACCTCAAAGCAGAGGTGCAAATCATGGATAGTCTGGGAAATACAAAATCAGACATCCAGGTCCACCAAGTGTTCAAGTACAAAGTGAAGAAGGTAATTTTGAAAGCTAAGGTGGCGTCGGGAACAATAGCGCTCAGGTGACAATTTTTCCAACCAATGTGCGCACAGTAACCAATGGCCAATCAGCACATTACAGGTGTAGTTAGCTAGCAGCACAACACGCCCCTCGTGAACAACGTCACGCATAGATTATGCAAAATGTGCTCTGAATTGTGAGAGCACCTCCTGTGTGACATGCCCGTACGACTGTCCCGTACGACTTCTACATCGCAAATACGTCATGAAATTATCGCTCCAGCGCCGTGCATTGCGAAGTGTGATCGCAGTCTACGACGCTGGAGCGATAATGAAGCGAGGCTGGAGCGTCACGGATCGTGCCGTCGTAGCGACCAAAGTGCCATTGTGAGACGGGACCTTAAGTCATGTGAAAAGGCTCGTTAAAGGGTCGATATTGACTGTTAGGACTGCTAATACGCTTCGGCCTTGAAAGAGGAGTTGCATTATGGTATGGTTGAACGGTTTCTAACCATTGAGGAAAAAAATCTGCCCCAGGGGACTAAGACTGACTCATGCATCACCTTCTCCTGGGGACGGTGAGTTCTCTAAAGGAACGGAACTCTATTCTTTCTTATTGCATGCATAACATTTTGTCTTGTTTTTTTTTAGAAAAATGACTAAATTATCCGAGCTAGCTACTACTAAAGCATATCAGATAACTAATATGTTAAGAAGATTCTTTTCACATCCTGAGTTAAAAAAAATAAACATTCATATCACCATAAATATAATGCAGATCGAACATGATACAATCATTAGGAAAGCCAGAAACTCAATAGGGATAGGGAGGACTGTAGCAAAAACAATAAGGGGATTCCCGATAATAAGAACCCTAACGAATTCCAAAAGAAAAACCTATCCTAGTCATTGCCTTCTCCCTTTGGCAGTGGAAGAAGTTTTTTTTTAATAAAAACAATATCTCTGCCTACAAGAACAGCTTACCTGTGTAGCAACATTTTACACTTCCCCTCATTCAAGCAATGAACCTAATACAGTTAAAACAAGAAAGACTTCTTGGTCACATCCAGTTAAAATAACAGAGTCAAACTGCTACTGATTTATTGCAGGACTGCAAAGAAAGTATCAGCACTGCCATCCCAATGCATAAAGTCAGCAATCTTGATTTAACATTGGATATTTGTAATCAGTCAATTCTGGCTAACCAGCCTTCTATGCCTCCCTTGCTATCCAAAGTTGGTCAGTTGAACCCCACATCCTTAGATACTTGTGGTGCCCTTGAGGGTCCCATCGCCACAGAGGTACTGCACCTCAGCCAGAGGTGTGGTGCTCCAACTCTCTGGTAAGGAGGGGACACTATACAGAACCCTGACACTAGCACCCATCAGTAGACCTCTCCAGGCCAGGGAGGGATTAGGTAGAAGGTGTGGGTGGAGAAAATGGAGAATGGCGGGAGTTAAGTAAGTGAAGTGAGAAAGAGAGAGGGTCAGACGTTAGGAAAGAGGAGCTCGCAGAAGGAACAAAGGAGTCCTAGGGGCACGGAAAGTGTGGAAACCACCTGTGGGGCCGCATCCACGCTGACTGTAGTCAGGCAGAGGGACCAGGTCACAGTAGGGGACCGGCCCCGAACTAGTGGAGGAACTACAAGTCCCAGATAGAAATCCAGAGGCTGTTGTGTCTGCATGTGTGACAGCCAGATCCACACATATCTCGCTAAAAAGGGAGCCATAGAGGGTCAAGGGGACAGTGAGGACGTCGCTCGACAGCATGTGGCGACCGGCTTAGGACACTGTGTGTGAGGCGCAGGGCAGGAGAGGTGGAAGCCAGTGCAGTGAGTCGGCCAGGAAAGGAAGCACACGAAGGGGGTCCAAGCCAAGTGCCCCAAGCTACCAGAGAATTGGCTGGACCACTGACCTGGAGGACACAGCACCTGGCTGAGTACCGTACTCTGAGAACTTTGAGTAAAATGTGAAGACTGCATCCTACTGTGTCCTCTCACTTCTTTTTTTGTGACAGTTTCCCTGCACTGCTACCATCCATCAGTAATCTTAACACCTTTATTTGCCCTGGGTTCTAGCTCTACCCGTGGAGAGCTGTAACAACTCAGCTGCGTCAACATCTGCCCCAGTGGATCTGAACTGCAGCGTCGGCTATTCCTGGCTGAACACCACAGGTGGCATCACAAACAATTCCCTTATCCCCTATAGACTTTAGTCTCATACACAAATCTACCTTTGAATATTTCATTGCATGTCCAGAGTCACCGCTGCAGTGACCACCCCTTTAAGAACCGTCCGACCGTGTTCCGCGAACCTCACTGTCCTAGCAGGCATTGCATACTCCTACCCAGTCCTCCATTTCAGAGGCATTGAAACATTTTGAGAAAATCAAATCCCAAATTGACATAATTAATATTGAACGGCTGAGAGTAGGTCCCCCTCCAACTATTACGCTAAAAGCTGCAAGTGATGCCCTAGCACTCACATCTGCAAAAACCATCAATCCATCAAAAACAAATTTTTCCTCTTCGCTCATTGAATTACCATAGCTGATCCTTTATCTCCTCATGTCATCGATTTGGACACACACAAAACACTTCCTAGCAACTCTGCAGGTTCAGAGATTAATATTATCGCACTGGATAATACCACGGCAGACACCTCAGGATCGGTTCCTTTTTTACCCCTAGTCTGATCACCGAAACCGACTCGGATAAACCAGTTTTTTCCACAAAAACCTGGAAAAAGGAAAATCCTACTGAGGAACGGCGGCAGAGAGAAAAGGCAAACCATCATGAGAATGTTAATACATTGAGGTAAAAGTAATATTTTTAATTTGTCCAGTTATCAATTATAACCCTAAGAAACTTCTCTTTTGGAAAAAGGCTTGTCCTTGTGTCCCACATCTACACCCAAAAAGTTCAATCTATTTCTTGATTTACAAACTTTTATCAGAAAACTTACCTTGAAACGGCATTTTCTATCAATGAAGACAAATTCAAGACACCAAATTCTGGCACTACAACTATCGATACAGACTTTCATGTCAACCTCAAAAGCAAATCTAATTTTTATCCCATGAAAAGTAGGTTCCATCATCTTAATACTTTACCAATACCAATAAGGGAGTAAAGATTAACCCTACTCGGAAGAATCTCACTCGTGTTGATATAGAAGCCCTTATGTCTCTGAGTAGTAATAAGGACATTGTTATTAGGTCTGCTGACAAAGGTGGAGGAATGGTCATTCAAGATTATGAGGATTATATATATATATATCTATAATATAACGGAGGGAGCGTCACTCTGTCAGAAGCCCTTATAGACTGCGCAAGCGCGACGCACCGCGCCTGCGCAGTCTGGACCAGAGTGACGCAGCCGAACTTACTTATCCCCCCCCCATATACTGGCCATGGGGGCTCCACACATCCGCGTATCCCCCACAATATAGCAGCCATGGGGGCTCCACACACACCTGTATCCCCCCTAATATACCGGCCATGGGGGCTCCGTGCTCTGCAGCTCCAGTCAGGGTAACTGTAGAGCACAGCGGAGCTCCAGGACCTTCGATGATGTCACCACCAGCATGTGACCAGTGACACGAGTGGGCGGAGTCAGCCCTCGCTTTGCTGGCTGCAGGGGTGCTGTATCCATTATAGCCAGCGCCGCACTCAGGCAGTAAGTACAGCCGCCCGCACTCAGCACAGCCACTCACAGCCGCCCGCACTCAGTACAGCCACGCACAGCCGCACGCACTCAGCACAGCCACGCACAGCCGCCCGCACTCAGCACAGCCACGCACAGCCGCCCGCACTCAACACAGCCACGCACAGCCGCCCGCACTCAGCACAGCTGCGCACAGCCACCCACACTCAGCACAGCCGTGCACAGCCGCCTGCACTCAGTACAGCCACGCACAGCCGCCCGCACTCAGCACCGTCACGCACAGCCGCCCGCACTCAGCACCGCCACACACAGCCGCCCGCACTCAGCACTGCCATGCACAGCAGTCCGTACTCAGCACAGCCACGCACAGCCGCCTGCACTCAGCACAGCCACGCACAGCCGCCTGCACTCATCAGAGCCAAGCACAGCCGCATACACTCAGCACCGCCACGCACAGCCGACCGCACTCAGCACAGCCACACACAGCCGCCCGCCCGCAGCACAGCCACGCTCAGACGCCTGCACTCAGCACAGCCACGCACAGCCGCCCACACTCACCACAGCCACACACAGCCGCCCGCACTCAGCACAGCCGCCCGCACTCAGCACAGCTACGCACTCAGCACAGCTACGCACAGCCACCCGCACTCAGCAAAGCCACGCACAGCCACCAGCACTCAGCACAGCCACCCGCACTCAGCACAGCTACGCATAGCCGCCCGCACTCAGGACAGCCACGCACAGCTGCCCGCAATCAGCACAGCCACGCACAGCTGCCCGCACTCAGCACAGCCATGCACAGCCAACCTGTTGTGAATTCCGCTCTTGGGCTCCCTCCGGTGGTTGTAAGTGGCATTTTTGCGAGTTCTGCTCTTGGGCTCCCTCCGATGATTTTAAGTGGTACTGCTGCTCCTTGGATTTAGTAGTCAGCAGCTGCTTCCACTGATTGTCTTTCTGGCTCGACTATTTAGCCTGGTTCTATCCTTCAGCCTGTGCCAGTTGCCAATGGTTCCTGGTTGGATTCAAATCTCTGCTTGGATTTCCCTGATATTCTGACCAGTTCAGCAAAGATAAGTCCTTGCTTTGTTCTTTTGCAGTCCACTTGTTGTGGACTTAATCTTTCTGCACTTTCTATGTTTTTTCTAGTCCAGCTTGTCAGTATGGATTTATTCAGTTAAGCTGGAAGCTCTGGGAAGCAGATTTACCCTCCACACCTTTAGTCAGGTGTGGAGATTTTTGTAAACTCTGTGGTGGATTTTTCTAGTTTTTAATACTGACCGCACAGTATTCTTTCCTGTTCTATTTATCTAGTTAGACTGGCCTCCTTAGCTACCTCCTGGTTTCATTATGCGTATGTCATTTCCCTCTCCACTCACAGTCAATATTTGTGGGGGGCTGTCCTATCCTTTGGGGATTTTCTCTGAGGCAAGATAGCTTTCCTGTTTCTTTCTTTAGGGGTAGTTAGTCCTCCGGCTGTGACGAGGTGTCTAGGGAGTGACAGGAACATCCCACGGCTACTTCTAGTGTTGTGTTAAGCTCAGGAACTGCGTTCAGTACAGGTACCAACGCCTCCAGAGCACATCCCATGTTGCTCCTAAACCACCAGCTCACAACACCAACCGCACTCAGCACAGCCAAGGACAGCTGCCCGCATTCAGCACAGCCACGCAGAGCCGCCCACACTCAGCACAGCCGACCGCACTCAGAACAGCCGCCCGCACTCAGCACAGCCAGCCGCACTCAGCACAGCCGCCCGCACTCAGCACCGCCACGCACAGCTGCCCGCACTCAGCACAGCCACGCACAGCCGCCCGCACTCACCACAGCCACGCACAGCCGCCCGCACTCAGCACAGCCACGCACATCTGCCTGCACTCAGCACAGCCACGCACAGCCGCCCCCACTTAGCACAGCCACGCACAACCGCCCGCACTCAGCACAGCTGCCCGCACTCAGCACAGCCACGCACAGCCGCCCGCACTCAGCACAGCCGCCCGCACTCAGCACAGCCTCGCACAGCCGCCCGCAATCAGCACAGCCGCACACAGCCACCCGCACTCAGCACAGCCGCCCACACTCAGCACAGCCACGCACAGCCGCCCGCACTCAGCACAGCCACGCACAGCCGCCCGCACTCAGCACAGCCGCGCACAGCCGCTCGCACTCAGCACAGCCACGCACATCCGCCTGCACTCAGCACAGCCACGCACAGCCGCCCCCACTTAGCACAGCCACGCACAGCCGCCCGCACTCAGCACAGTTGCCCGCACTCAGCACAGCCACGCACAGCCGCCCGCACTCAGCACAGCCGCCCGCACTCAGCACAGCCTCGCACAGCCGCCTGCAATCAGCACAGCCGCACACAGCCACCCGCACTCAGCACAGCCGCCCACACTCAGCACAGCCACGCACAGCCGCCCGCACTCAGCACAGCCACGCACAGCCGCCCACACTCCGCACAGCCACGCACAGCCGCCCACACTCAGCACAGCCACACACAGCCGCCTGCACTCAGCACAGCCACGCACAGCTGCTCGCAATCAGCACAACCACGCACAGCTGCCTGCACTCAGCACAGCCGCCCACACTCAGCACAGCCACACACAGCCGCACGCACTCAACACAGCCATGCACAGCTGCCCGCACTCAGCACAGCCACCCACAGCTGATTGCAATCAGCACAGCCACGCACAGCCGCCCGCACTCAGCACAGCCGCCCGCAATCAGCACAGCCACGCACAGCCGCCCACACTCAGCACAGTCAACCGCACTCAGAACAGCCACGCACAGCCGCCTGCACTGAGCACAGCCACGCACAGCCTCCCGCTCTCAGGACAGCCACGCACAGCCGCCCGCACTCAGCACAACCACGCACAGCCGCCCGCACTCAGCACAGCCACGCACAGCCGCCCGCACTCAGCACAGCCACCCGCACTCAGCACAGCCACGCACAGCCGCCCGCACTCAGCACAGCCACGCACAGCCGCCCGCACTCAGCACAGCCACGCACAGCTGCTCGCAATCAGCACAGCCACGCACAGCCGCCCGCACTCAGCACAGCCACCCGCACTCAGCACAGCCACGCACAGCCGCCCACACTCAGCACAGCTGCCCGCACTCAGCACAGCCACGCACAGCCGCCCGCACTCAGCACAGCCACGCACAGCCGCCCGCACTCAGCACAGCCATGCACAGCCGCCTGCATTCAGCACAGCCACGCACAGCCGCCCGCACTCAGGACAGCCATGCAGAGCTGCCCGCAATCAGCACAGCCACGCACAGCCGCCCGCACTCAGCACAGCCGCCTGCACTCAGCACAGCCGCTTGCACTCAGCACAGCTATGCACAGCCGCTCACACTCAGCACAGCCGCCCACATTCAGCACAGCCACGCACAGCCGCCCGCACTCAGCAAAGCCACGCACAGCCGCCAGAACTCAGCACAGCCACCCGCACTCAGCACAGCCACGCATAGACGCCCGCACTCAGGGCAGCTACGCACAGCTTCCCGCAATCAGCACAGCCACGCACAGCCGCCCGCACTCAGCACAGCCACGCACAGCCAACCGCACTCAGCACAGCCACGCACAGCTGCCCGCATTCAGCACAGCCACGCAGAGCCGTCCACACTAAGCACAGCCACCCACACTCAGCACAGCGATCCACACTCAGCACAGCCGCCCAGAGCTGCCCGCACTCAGAACCGCCACGCACAGCCGCCCGCACTCAGCACAGCCACGCAGAGCCGCCCACACTCAGCACAGCCGCCCTCACTCAGCACAGCGATCCACACTCAGCACAGCCGCCCACAGCCGCCCGCACTCAGAACCGCCACGCACAGCCGCCCACACTCAGCACAGCCGTGCACAGCCGCCCGCACTCAGCACAGCCGCGCACAGCCGCCCGCACTCAGCACAGCCACGCACAGCCGCCCGCACTCAGCACAGCCGCCCGCACTCAGCACAGCCACGCACAGCCTCCCGCACTCAGCACAGCCATGCACAGCCGCCCGCACTCAGCACAGCCGCACACAGCCGCCCGCACTCAGCACAGCCGCACACAGCCACCCGCATTCAGCACAGCCGCCCGCACTCAGCACAGCCGCGCACGGCCGCCCGCATTCAGCACAGCCACGCACAGCCGCCCACACTCCGCACAGCCACGCACAGCCGCCCACACTCAGCACAGCCACGCACAGCCGCCCGCACTCAGCACAGCCACGCACAGCTGCTCGCAATCAGCACAACCACGCACAGCTGCCTGCACTCAGCACAGCCGCCCACACTCAGCACAGCCACACACAGCCGCACGAACTCAGCACAGCCACGCACAGCCGCCCACACTCAGCACAGCCACCCACAGCTGATTGCAATCAGCACAGCCACGCACAGCCGCCCGCACTCAGCACAGCCGCCCGCAATCAGCACAGCCACGCACAGCCGCCCACACTCAGCACAGCCACCCGCACTCAGGACAGCCATGCACAGCCGCCCGCACTGAGCACAGCCACACACAGCCTCCCGCACTCAGGACAGCCACGCACAGCCGCCCGCACTGAGCACAGCCACGCACAGCCTCCTGCACTCAGGACAGCCACGCACAGCCGCCCGCACTCAGGACAGCCACGCACAGCTGCCCGCAATCAGCACAACCACGCACAGCCGCCCGCACTCAGCACAGCCACGCACAGCCTCCCGCACTCAGCACAGCCATGCACAGCCGCCCGCACTCAGCACAGCCGCACACAGCCGCCCGCACTCAGCACAGCCGCACACAGCCACCCGCATTCAGCACAGCCGCCCGCACTCAGCACAGCCGCGCACGGCCGCCCGCATTCAGCACAGCCACGCACAGCCGCCCACACTCCGCACAGCCACGCACAGCCGCCCACACTCAGCACAGCCACGCACAGCCGCCCGCACTCAGCACAGCCACGCACAGCTGCTCGCAATCAGCACAACCACGCACAGCTGCCTGCACTCAGCACAGCCGCCCACACTCAGCACAGCCACACACAGCCGCACGAACTCAGCACAGCCACGCACAGCCGCCCACACTCAGCACAGCCACCCACAGCTGATTGCAATCAGCACAGCCACGCACAGCCGCCCGCACTCAGCACAGCCGCCCGCAATCAGCACAGCCACGCACAGCCGCCCACACTCAGCACAGCCACCCGCACTCAGGACAGCCATGCACAGCCGCCCGCACTGAGCACAGCCACACACAGCCTCCCGCACTCAGGACAGCCACGCACAGCCACCCGCACTGAGCACAGCCACGCACAGCCTCCTGCACTCAGGACAGCCACGCACAGCCGCCCGCACTCAGGACAGCCACGCACAGCTGCCCGCAATCAGCACAACCACGCACAGCCGCCCGCACTCAGCACAGCCACGCACAGCCGCCCACACTCAGCACAGCCGCCCGCACTCAGCACAGCCACGCACAGCCGCCCGCACTTAGCACAGCCACGCACAGCCGCCCGCACTCAGCACAGCCTTGCACAGCCACCTGCACTCAGCACAGCCACGCACAGCCGCCCGCACTCAGGACAGCCATGCAGAGCTGCCCGCAATGAGCACAGCCACGCACAGCCGCCCGCACTCAGCACAACCGCCTGCACTCAGCACAGCCGCCTGCACTCAGCACAGCTATGCACAGCCGCTCACACTCAGCACAGCCGCCCGCATTCAGCACAGCCACGCACAGCCGCCCGCACTCAGCACAGCCACGCACAGCCGCCCGCACTCAGCACAACCGCCTGCACTCAGCACAGCCGCCCGCACTCAGCACAGCTATGCACAGCCGCTCACACTCAGCACAGCCGCCCGCACTCAGCACAGTCACGCACAGCCTCCCACACTCAGGACAGCCATGCACAGCCGCCCGCACTCAGCACAGCCACGCACAGCCGCCCGCACTCAGCACAGCCACGCACAGCCGCCTGCATTCAGCACAGCCACGCACAGCCGCCCGCACTCAGGACAGCCATGCAGAGCTGCCCGCAATCAGCACAGCCACGCACAGCCGCCCGCACTCAGCACAGCCGCCTGCACTCAGCACAGCCGCTTGCACTCAGCACAGCTATGCACAGCCGCTCACACTCAGCACAGCCGCCCACATTCAGCACAGCCACGCACAGCCGCCCGCACTCAGCAAAGCCACGCACAGCCGCCAGCACTCAGCACAGCCACCCGCACTCAGCACAGCCACGCATAGACGCCCGCACTCAGGGCAGCTACGCACAGCTGCCCGCAATCAGCACAGCCACGCACAGCCGCCCGCACTCAGCACAGCCACGCACAGCCAACCGCACTCAGCACAGCCACGCACAGCTGCCCGCATTCAGCACAGCCACGCAGAGCCGCCCACACTCAGCACAGCCGCCCACACTCAGCACAGCGATCCACACTCAGCACAGCCGCCCACAGCCGCCCGCACTCAGAACCGCCACGCACAGCCGCCCGCACTCAGCACAGCCATGCACAGCTGCCCGCACTCAGCACAGCCACCCACAGCTGATTGCAATCAGCACAGCCACGCACAGCCGCCCGCACTCAGCACAGCCGCCCGCAATCAGCACAGCCACGCACAGCCGCCCACACTCAGCACAGTCAACCGCACTCAGAACAGCCACGCACAGCCGCCTGCACTGAGCACAGCCACGCACAGCCTCCCGCTCTCAGGACAGCCACGCACAGCCGCCCGCACTCAGCACAACCACGCACAGCCGCCCGCACTCAGCACAGCCACGCACAGCCGCCCGCACTCAGCACAGCCACCCGCACTCAGCACAGCCATGCACAGCCGCCCGCACTCAGCACAGCCACGCACAGCCGCCCGCACTCAGCACAGCCACGCACAGCTGCTCGCAATCAGCACAGCCACGCACAGCCGCCCGCACTCAGCACAGCCACCCGCACTCAGCACAGCCACGCACAGCCGCCCACACTCAGCACAGTCGCCCGCACTCAGCACAGCCACGCACAGCCTCCCACACTCAGGACAGCCATGCACAGCCGCCCGCACTCAGCACAGCCACGCACAGCCGCCCGCACTCAGCACAGCCATGCACAGCCGCCTGCATTCAGCACAGCCACGCACAGCCGCCCGCACTCAGGACAGCCATGCAGAGCTGCCCGCAATCAGCACAGCCACGCACAGCCGCCCGCACTCAGCACAGCCGCCTGCACTCAGCACAGCCGCTTGCACTCAGCACAGCTATGCACAGCCGCTCACACTCAGCACAGCCGCCCACATTCAGCACAGCCACGCACAGCCGCCCGCACTCAGCAAAGCCACGCACAGCCGCCAGCACTCAGCACAGCGACCCGCACTCAGCACAGCCACGTGTCACGATTCACACCGAGACTGTCACCAATTGTCAAGATCCCTTAGCCGCTGCCCACAATATGTCACGGATTGGGGTGACTTTAGACCAACAGACGGCTATCACATGTGCAGGGGGGTTATCCTAGTTATCCCTCCACTGCCCCAATGTGATAAAAAAAAAAACACCCACGAGGTTATTGACCTCTTAGTTTACAGCAGGGGCTTATTTTAGGTATCCCGCTGCTCTTCAGTATACCATGAACTGCAGGGATTTGTGTCTATCCCGCTTACAGTTCCACTTAACACTTGCAGCTCTCTGGCGCCCCCCTTACTCTCAGGTCAGATTAGGTACTGCACCTGGGGTAATTAGTCGCCAGAAAGGCTGCCTGCTATGTACTGGCTATTGGGCGCACTGCAGCAACGCGATAACTACTCCCACTCAGGCAGGAACAATAATTATCAAGCCGCAGTCGCTACAGGGACCCCCAAAAGCCGGCACACGGTCGCTGCCACCAGCTCCAATTGAACGGGTCTGGAGCTAACCCCCAAAATAGTAGCGTAATTCCCTTCAGAGACAGGGTACGTATTTAGAGCAGGAAGGACGAACTAGTATTAAATATGATACCCCATAAATGATTTTTAGGCAGTGTTTATAAAATATTTTACAAAGATGTTACAAATGAGACAATTGCAAATATGTACAAGGTAATTATGAAAATAAAAGGATTAAAGGAAGAAAAGATAGCACTCACATATTCTCAGATCATTGCATTGCAGGCAACCAGACATCCCAGCTCATTGGTCATGCTGCTCAGGCCTCACAGGAAAAGACAAGAAGAGAGAGCTGGGGATCTGGCCACAAACTTAAGACCTACAGCTAGTGACATCACAGAAAGGGCTGGCTTTTCCAGATCCTCCTACCTTTCAGTCTGAGTACTTTGAATACAAATTGGTCTAATGCTTATAACTCCGTTCCAGTACATATCAGAATCATATCACACCCAGCATTCAGCTTGTATTAACATGAGCTTTCTTATGAGATCAAATATGTCCTATTATTTACAGAGCAATCCCTACTTCTTCCCCCGATGGAGTTAGACGACTGTGTTTAGAGTGATGGGTAGATGCTTCGATGGAGATCAAGAATATGTATTTATCATTCTACTATCCTAAATAGTTTGTCTAATATCTCACAATAACAGAACAAAGGACCGCATGGTTCTAGAAGTTTCTCTAACAGTTCCTGCTAGTACAAATTTCCCTTGCAGCTATGCCATCGTAAATACCTTTCGTCAATAAAACTCCCCCACAAGGCAAGCTCTTCTACACAGACAGATAGAAACACAGGGAAGGGAAGAGGAAAAGAGAGGGGGGGGGTTTAGCCCCCGCATGCTAGCAAGAAAACTAACTTATGATATTTCATACCATATCGTGACACCTCCCCCTTTTGGCGTGCGCTACGGCGGCAGAACCTCTCGGTATGCCTCCATGCGCACCTCCGTGGGTTCACCCAGGCGGGAGAGTCCATCTGCATTCCCATGCTCTTTGCCCGCTTTGTGTTTAATGGTGAAGTCAAATTGCTGAAGGGCAAGGCTCCAGCGTAGCAACCTGCCATTGGTTCCACACATGGTGCTTAGCCAGCACAGAGGGTTGTGGTCTGTCACCACTGTGAAGGTGCGACCGTACAAGTTGGGCTGCAAGCGCTGCAGGGCCCAGACTATGGCCAGGCACTCCTTCTCAATGGTGGAGTAGGCCACTTCCCTCGGCAAAAGTTTCCGGCTCAGGTACAACACGGGGTGCTCTTGGTCCTCCGAGTCAACCTGGCTGAGCACAGCACCAAGGCCAAACTCACTGGCGTCGGTCTGTACCAAGAACAGTTGACTGCTGTCGACGGCTTTCAACACAGGGGCGTTGCACAGTGCTGTTTTCAACGCCTGGAAGGCCCCCTCACAGCCATCTGTCCAGTTGACGATGTGGGGTAGCTTCTTCCTGGTGAGGTCCGTCAAAGGTTTTGCCAGGCTACTATAGTGCTGCACGAAGCGCCTATAGTACCCTGCAGTGCCCAGGAAGGACATCACATGTTTCTTGGTCCTGGGAGTGGGCCAGTTCACGATCACGCCCACTTTGTCAGGCTCTGGTTTTAGGGTGTTTCCGCCTACCCGGTGCCCCAGGTAGTGAACCTCCCTCATGCCCATCTGGCACTTTCCCGGCTTGATAGTCAGTCCTGCTCGGTGAATTCGCCCGAGCACCTCCTCGAGATGCTGCAGGTGTTCATCCCAGGAGGGACTGAAGATGGCAATGTCATCTAAGTACGCCACAGCGTACTTCTCCAGTCCCTGAAGCAGGAGATTGACCATCCGCTGGAAAGTGGCAGGGGCATTCTTCATGCCGAAGGGCATGACCGTGGACTCGTACAGTCCAAAGGGTGTGATAAAGGCGGACTTCTCCTGCGCCTCGGGGCTCAGGGGAATCTGCCAGTATCCGCGACTCAGATCCATTATTGTCAGGTATTCTGCGCCAGCTAACTTCTCAAGCAGCTCCTCGATGCGCGGCATTGGGTGCGCGTCAGAGGCTGTAATGGCGTTGAGCCCCCTGTAGTCCACGCAGAACCGGGTGGTCCGGTCCTTCTTTGGCACGAGGACTACAGGTGAGGCCCACGCGCTCTTTGACCGTCGAATCACCCCCAGCTGTAACATCTCATCGATCTCGTGGCGCATAATCTGCTGCACCTGGTCAGAGATTCGATAGGGTGTTCGCCGTAGTGGGGCGTGATTCCCGGTGTCCACCTCGTGGACCGCTAACTCAGTCCTTCCAGGTCGGTTGGAGAACACGACCCGGAAGGGTTCCAGTGTGGTTTGCAACTGCAACCGCTGTGGTTCATCTAGCGAGGCGCTTACCTCCACGTCCTCAATGGACCCACGGGCCTTGGCTTGGGCCAGCATGTCCAGGAGGGTGTCTTCCTCCCCGTCTTCGGGTGCGCTGCAGACCGGTAGGACGAAAGGTTCACGTTCGTGATGAGCCTTCATCATGTTGACGGGAAAGGCCTTTCGCCTACCCCGAGTGTGGTCAAGCGTGACCACATAGGTGACCGGGTTGAGCTGTTGGTGGACGACGTACGGGCCGTCCCAGGCTGCCTTAAGCTTATCCGTTGGTACAGGCACCAGCACCCACACCTTTTGACCCACGTGGTAGGTCCGCTCCCGGGCGTTCTGGTCGTACCAGTGCTTCTGATCAGCCTGAGCCTGCGTCATGTTGTCATGCACCAACTGCGTCAAGGTCTGCATCTTGTCACGGAAGCGCATGACATACTCCACTATGGACACTTCGGAAGGGTTCGGCTCCTCTTCCCAGGATTCTCTTACCAACCCAAGGGTTCCCCGGACTCGCCTGCCGTACAGGAGCTCGAAGGGGGAGAACCCCGTCGAGGCCTGCGGAACCTCTCTGTAAGCGAATAGCAGGTGTGGGAGGTACCGCTCCCAGTCGCGCCCTTGTGTCTCAACCAGCATGCGTAGCATCTGTTTGAGGGTACCATTGAAGCGTTCACACAAGCCATTGGTCTGTGGGTGATACGCACTCGATACCAGGTGCTTCACCTGCATTTTCTTACAGAGAGCCTCCATTAGGTGAGACATAAATTGGGTCCCTCGATCAGTAAGCATTTCCCTGGGAAATCCTACACGTGAAAAGATGGCCAACAGGGCATCCGCCACCTTATCTGCCCTAGTTGACGACAGAGCTACTGCCTCTGGATACCGGGTAGCGTAGTCTACCACAGTAAGAATATATCGCTTTCCAGAGCTGCTGGGGATGGCCAGCGGGCCCACAATGTCCACCGCGATCCTCTGGAAAGGCTCCTCTATCACTGGCAAAGGGATCAGGGGAGCCTTAAGAGCAGGCCCCGCCTTCCCCACTCTTTGACAGGTGACACAGGAGCGGCAGTAGTTTGACACATCTGTCCCCATCTTAGGCCAATAGAAGTGTTGAGACAGCCGGGCCTTGGTTTTGCTGATCCCCAAGTGTCCAGCTAGCGGGATCTCATGGGCAATCCGCAACAACTCACCCCGGAATTGCTGCGGGACGACCAGCTGTCTTTCCCTCAACCACTCCTTTTGTGATTCTCCGGGTACTGTCTCCCGGTACAACCTTCCTCCTTCCCAAAACACCTTCTCCTTATCAGTCTCGGAGAAGCGCGTCCCGGCGAGTTGTCTCAAACTCTCTAGGCTCGCATCTGTGTGCAGAGCGGCCTGAAACTCCTGGCTAGGGGAAGCCAGAAGCGACGTCAGGGTCCCTTCCCCACGGGAGCCCTCTGGGACCTGCTCTGGGTCCACCTCTGGTTCAGTCATTCTGATGACTGAGGAGGGTCCGGGAGGCAGACAGTTATCTGCGTTCCGGGCACTCTGACTGCGGGTGACAGCAGCTATGTAGGCTGTCTCCCCGGGGGTTTCTACAGACCCATCAGCCGATGCTGCTATGGGCTCTACCTTCCCATCCACCCCCATTACCTCAGGAGCATTGCTACTTATGGGCCAGTTACCTTCCTCGGTGGCACTGGTCAATTGCATGGCATCACCTTCCTCACGGTTCCCATGTATTTCCCCATTTCCGGTAGCACCGACACTTGCCCCTGCTAGGGGTTCCTCAGCCGTCTCACTCCGCAGAGCGACGTGGCTGAGCACTCCTGTACCTATGGACACATCAACTTTCACAGAAACATCATTATCAGATACAGTTGGCACAGGTACAACATTTTCACCATCAATCCTAGGGAAAAAATGGTTAACAGATGCATCATTACAAGATAAAGCATGGTCAGGTAACACATGCGATTTCCCATCATCATCATCATCATCATCATCAGGGTTAACGTTACCCTTATTAGCAGATTGGGGAGGGGTGTCAGGGACGTAGTATGCAAACAACCTCCCCAAATCAGTCCCCAACAAAACATCAGTGGGCAAATTATCAGACAGCCCCACTTCTTTCACCCCGCTCCCGGCACCCCAATCAATAAAAACCCGGGCCATCGGTAAGGGACAGCTGATGCCCCCAATCCCAGTGACAGTCAGGGTTTTCCCCGGAATGATTTCTTCAGGGGCCGCCAGTTCAGGTCGGATGAGGGTTCGTTCAGCCCCGGTGTCCTTGAGGCCGGTAGCAACACGACCTCCCACAGTGACGGGCTGTACGTTGTCACACACCCTCCCAACCACACCACCCACCAAAAGAACGGCTGCATTAGGCCCTGGGGCCTGGGATGAGGGGTTCTTCTGCTTGGCTTGACATTGGTGACTGAGGTGTCCAGTCTGCCTGCAGTGGTAACACTGGCGAAGTTCGGTGGTAGGTCTGGTGCTGTTGGCCACGGGGACAGGACCTCTGGTGTGTTGGCTGGCAGGGGTACTGGCGTTGGCTGCAGGCTTACCCCCTCTCCAGCTGGTGGTGACTGGCTTCCGCACTTCCGATCTACGGTTGGCCTCATAGGCATCGGCAATCTGCGCTGCTTTCGTCACGTCTTTGGGTTCTCTGTCCATCACGAACTGTCGCACCTCAGTTGGGCAAAGACGGAAGAACTGGTCTTTGATCATCAGGTCTCGCAGCTGTGCAAAGGTGGTCACTGACAGTCCTTGGGTCCACTGGTCAAAGTGGGTCCCCAGTCCATGCACCACATCACTGTAACTGTCGTGTGGGCCACGTTGGAGGGTCCGAAACTTTTTACGGTACACCTCGGGTGTAAGCTGGTACTTGGCTATCAGAGCCTGCTTAATGGCCTCATAGTCACCATCTTGTTCTTGAGGGAGGGCAGCAAACGCCTCCAGAGCTTTTCCTCTCAGCCCTGGTGTCAGGTATCGTGCCCATTCTTGTGTAGGCAGCTGGTACTGTCTGCAGGCTTTCTCAAAGGCCCGCAGAAAAGTGTCCAAGTCCCCATCCTTTTCCATAACAGGAAAGTGGTCGGGCCGGGGCTTCGGTATCTGAGCGCTGCTGGGCTCACGACTTGACTGGGACGACCCCTGCATTTGCAGTTGGGCCATCTGCAGCTGGTACTCCCGCTGCGCTTGGGCCTCTCGCTCGGCTCGGGCCTCGGCTCACTCCTGGTATTGCTGGATCAGCTGCAGACGTCGGTCCAGGTCATCTGCAGAGCATTGTTGCAGAGCCAGCTGCAGGAGGTGGTCTGCACCCCCCTGGTTGCCAGTAGGGCCCGTTTTCAGTGGTTGAACCTCTGCTGCAGCACCACGTTCGCTGGTGCTGGCATCTGCGGCCTCTGGGCTCTGTGAGTGGTCTAGAGCGGCTTCCCATTGCACCAGTTCAGCGACCATTTGAGTCTTGGTCATGCTCTGGGGGTTCAGGCCATGATACGTGCATATCCCAGCAAGAGTGTCTTTCTTCTGCTGGTTGTACCAGGCTTCTCCTTTCGTTGCCATGGTTGCCAAATAAAAGATAGGATAGAAAAACGAAGAAAAAGGGAGGGGATAATCACCAGTACACACAATTGTCTCAAGACTAATAAACACTGAGTTCGTTCTCCAAACTTATTTGCGCAGAGTCCTCGCAAGAACTTTCTGCAAGTTTTTAGTGAGAGGAATGATTGCTCAAACCAAATCACTAATGCTCTAATATCCCACCACCTTGCCACCAATATGTCACGATTCACACCGAGACTGTCACCAATTGTCAAGATCCCTTAGCCGCTGCCCACAATATGTCACGGATTGGGGTGACTTTAGACCAACAGACGGCTATCACATGTGCAGGGGGGTTATCCTAGTTATCCCTCCACTGCCCCAATGTGATAAAAAAAAAACACCCACGAGGTTATTGACCTCTTAGTTTACAGCAGGGGCTTATTTTAGGTATCCCGCTGCTCTTCAGTATACCATGAACTGCAGGGATTTGTGTCTATCCCGCTTACAGTTCCACTTAACACTTGCAGCTCTCTGGCGCCCCCCTTACTCTCAGGTCAGATTAGGTACTGCACCTGGGGTAATTAGTCGCCAGAAAGGCTGCCTGCTATGTACTGGCTATTGGGCGCACTGCAGCAACGCGATAACTACTCCCACTCAGGCAGGAACAATAATTATCAAGCCGCAGTCGCTACAGGGACCCCCAAAAGCCGGCACACGGTCGCTGCCACCAGCTCCAATTGAACGGGTCTGGAGCTAACCCCCAAAATAGTAGCGTAATTCCCTTCAGAGACAGGGTACGTATTTAGAGCAGGAAGGACGAACTAGTATTAAATATGATACCCCATAAATGATTTTTAGGCAGTGTTTATAAAATATTTTACAAAGATGTTACAAATGAGACAATTGCAAATATGTACAAGGTAATTATGAAAATAAAAGGATTAAAGGAAGAAAAGATAGCACTCACATATTCTCAGATCATTGCATTGCAGGCAACCAGACATCCCAGCTCATTGGTCGTGCTGCTCAGGCCTCACAGGAAAAGACAAGAAGAGAGAGCTGGGGATCTGGCCACAAACTTAAGACCTACAGCTAGTGACATCACAGAAAGGGCTGGCTTTTCCAGATCCTCCTACCTTTCAGTCTGAGTACTTTGAATACAAATTGGTCTAATGCTTATAACTCCGTTCCAGTACATATCAGAATCATATCACACCCAGCATTCAGCTTGTATTAACATGAGCTTTCTTATGAGATCAAATATGTCCTATTATTTACAGAGCAATCCCTACTTCTTCCCCCGATGGAGTTAGACGACTGTGTTTAGAGTGATGGGTAGATGCTTCGATGGAGATCAAGAATATGTATTTATCATTCTACTATCCTAAATAGTTTGTCTAATATCTCACAATAACAGAACAAAGGACCGCATGGTTCTAGAAGTTTCTCTAACAGTTCCTGCTAGTACAAATTTCCCTTGCAGCTATGCCATCGTAAATACCTTTCGTCAATAAAACTCCCCCACAAGGCAAGCTCTTCTACACAGACAGATAGAAACACAGGGAAGGGAAGAGGAAAAGAGAGGGGGGGGTTTAGCCCCCGCATGCTAGCAAGAAAACTAACTTATGATATTTCATACCATATCGTGACACCACGCATAGACGCCCGCACTCAGGGCAGCTACGCACAGCTGCCCGCAATCAGCACAGCCACGCACAGCCGCCCGCACTCAGCACAGCCACGCACAGCCAACCGCACTCAGCACAGCCACGCACAGCTGCCCGCATTCAGCACAGCCACGCAGAGCCGTCCACACTAAGCACAGCCGCCCACACTCAGCACAGCGATCCACACTCAGCACAGCCGCCCAGAGCTGCCCGCACTCAGAACCGCCACGCACAGCCGCCCGCACTCAGCACAGCCACGCAGAGCCGCCCACACTCAGCACAGCCGCCCTCACTCAGCACAGCGATCCACACTCAGCACAGCCGCCCACAGCCGCCCGCACTCAGAACCGCCACGCACAGCCGCCCGCACTCAGCACAGCCGTGCACAGCCGCCCGCACTCAGCACAGCCGCGCACAGCCGCCCGCACTCAGCACAGCCACGCACAGCCGCCTGCACTCAGCACAGCCACGCACAGCCGCCCACACTCAGCACAGCCACGCACAGCCAGCCGCACTCAGCACAGCCACGCACAGCCTCCCGCACTCAGCACAGCCATGCACAGCCGCCCGCACTCAGCACAGCCGCACACAGCCGCCCGCACTCAGCACAGCCGCACACAGCCACCCGCATTCAGCACAGCCGCCCGCACTCAGCACAGCCGCGCACGGCCGCCCGCATTCAGCACAGCCACGCACAGCCGCCCACACTCCGCACAGCCACGCACAGCCGCCCACACTCAGCACAGCCACGCACAGCCGCCCGCACTCAGCACAGCCACGCACAGCTGCTCGCAATCAGCACAACCACGCACAGCTGCCTGCACTCAGCACAGCCGCCCACACTCAGCACAGCCACACACAGCCGCACGAACTCAGCACAGCCACGCACAGCCGCCCACACTCAGCACAGCCACCCACAGCTGATTGCAATCAGCACAGCCACGCACAGCCGCCCGCACTCAGCACAGCCGCCCGCAATCAGCACAGCCACGCACAGCCGCCCACACTCAGCACAGCCACCCGCACTCAGGACAGCCATGCACAGCCGCCCGCACTGAGCACAGCCACACACAGCCTCCCGCACTCAGGACAGCCACGCACAGCCGCCCGCACTGAGCACAGCCACGCACAGCCTCCTGCACTCAGGACAGCCACGCACAGCCGCCCGCACTCAGGACAGCCACGCACAGCTGCCCGCAATCAGCACAACCACGCAGAGCCGCCCGCACTCAGCACAGCCACGCACAGCCGCCCACACTCAGCACAGCCGCCCGCACTCAGCACAGCCACGCACAGCCGCCCGCACTCAGGACAGCCACGCACAGCCACCCGCACTTAGCACAGCCACGCACAGCCGCCCGCACTCAGCACAGCCATGCACAGCCACCTGCACTCAGCACAGCCACGCACAGCCGCCCGCACTCAGGACAGCCATGCAGAGCTGCCCGCAATGAGCACAGCCACGCACAGCCGCCCGCACTCAGCACAACCGCCTGCACTCAGCACAGCCGCCTGCACTCAGCACAGCTATGCACAGCCGCTCACACTCAGCACAGCCGCCCGCATTCAGCACAGCCACGCACAGCCGCCCGCACTCAGCACAGCCACGCACAGCCGCCCGCACTCAGCACAACCGCCTGCACTCAACACAGCCGCCCGCACTCAGCACAGCTATGCACAGCCGCTCACACTCAGCACAGCCGCCCGCACTCAGCACAGTCACGCACAGCCTCCCACACTCAGGACAGCCATGCACAGCCGCCCGCACTCAGCACAGCCACGCACAGCTGCCCGCACTCAGCACAGCCACGCACAGCCGCCTGCATTCAGCACAGCCACGCACAGCCGCCCGCACTCAGGACAGCCATGCAGAGCTGCCCGCAATCAGCACAGCCACGCACAGCCGCCCGCACTCAGCACAGCCGCCTGAACTCAGCACAGCCGCTTGCACTCAGCACAGCTTTGCACAGCCGCTCACACTCAGCACAGCCGCCCACATTCAGCACAGCCACGCACAGCCGCCCGCACTCAGCAAAGCCACGCACAGCCGCCAGCACTCAGCACAGCCACCCGCACTCAGCACAGCCACGCATAGACGCCCGCACTCAGGGCAGCTACGCACAGCTGCCCGCAATCAGCACAGCCACGCAAAGCCGCCCGCACTCAGCACAGCCACGCACAGCCAACCGCACTCAGCACAGCCACGCACAGCTGCCCGCATTCAGCACAGCCACGCAGAGCCGCCCACACTCAGCACAGCCGCCCACACTCAGCACAGCGATCCACACTCAGCACAGCCGCCCACAGCCGCCCGCACTCAGAACCGCCACGCACAGCCGCCCGCACTCAGCACAGCCGTCCACAGCCGCCCACACTCAGCACAGCCGCGCACAGCCTCCCGCACTCAGGACAGCCACGCACAGCCGCCCGCACTGAGCACAGCCACGCACAGCCTCCTGCACTCAGGACAGCCACGCACAGCCGCCCGCACTCAGGACAGCCACGCACAGCTGCCCGCAATCAGCACAACCACGCAGAGCCGCCCGCACTCAGCACAGCCACGCACAGCCGCCCACACTCAGCACAGCCGCCCGCACTCAGCACAGCCACGCACAGCCGCCCGCACTCAGGACAGCCACGCACAGCCACCCGCACTTAGCACAGCCACGCACAGCCGCCCGCACTCAGCACAGCCATGCACAGCCACCTGCACTCAGCACAGCCACGCACAGCCGCCCGCACTCAGGACAGCCATGCAGAGCTGCCCGCAATGAGCACAGCCACGCACAGCCGCCCGCACTCAGCACAACCGCCTGCACTCAGCACAGCCGCCTGCACTCAGCACAGCTATGCACAGCCGCTCACACTCAGCACAGCCGCCCGCATTCAGCACAGCCACGCACAGCCGCCCGCACTCAGCACAGCCACGCACAGCCGCCCGCACTCAGCACAACCGCCTGCACTCAGCACAGCCGCCCGCACTCAGCACAGCTATGCACAGCCGCTCACACTCAGCACAGCCGCCCGCACTCAGCACAGTCACGCACAGCCTCCCACACTCAGGACAGCCATGCACAGCCGCCCGCACTCAGCACAGCCACGCACAGCTGCCCGCACTCAGCACAGCCACGCACAGCCGCCTGCATTCAGCACAGCCACGCACAGCCGCCCGCACTCAGGACAGCCATGCAGAGCTGCCCGCAATCAGCACAGCCACGCACAGCCGCCCGCACTCAGCACAGCCGCCTGAACTCAGCACAGCCGCTTGCACTCAGCACAGCTTTGCACAGCCGCTCACACTCAGCACAGCCGCCCACATTCAGCACAGCCACGCACAGCCGCCCGCACTCAGCAAAGCCACGCACAGCCGCCAGCACTCAGCACAGCCACCCGCACTCAGCACAGCCACGCATAGACGCCCGCACTCAGGGCAGCTACGCACAGCTGCCCGCAATCAGCACAGCCACGCAAAGCCGCCCGCACTCAGCACAGCCACGCACAGCCAACCGCACTCAGCACAGCCACGCACAGCTGCCCGCATTCAGCACAGCCACGCAGAGCCGCCCACACTCAGCACAGCCGCCCACACTCAGCACAGCGATCCACACTCAGCACAGCCGCCCACAGCCGCCCGCACTCAGAACCGCCACGCACAGCCGCCCGCACTCAGCACAGCCACGCAGAGCCGCCCACACTCAGCACAGCCGCCCTCACTCAGCACAGTGATCCACACTCAGCACAGCCGCCCACAGCCGCCCGCACTCAGAACCGCCACGCACAGCCGCCCGCACTCAGCACAGCCGTCCACAGCCGCCCACACTCAGCACAGCCGCGCACAGCCTCCTGCACTCAGCACAGCCACGCACAGCCGCCTGCACTCAGCACAGCCACGCACAGCCGCCCACACTCAGCACAGCCACGCACAGCCGCCCGCACTCAGCACAGCCACGCACAGCCTCCCGCACTCAGCACAGCCATGCACAGCCGCCCGCACTCAGCACAGCCGCGCACAGCCACCCGCATTCAGCACAGCCGCCCGCACTCAGCACAGCCGCGCACGGCCGCCCGCATTCAGCACAGCCACGCACAGCCGCCCACACTCCGCACAGCCACGCACAGCCGCCCACACTCAGCACAGCCATGCACAGCCGCCCGCACTCAGCACAGCCACGCACAGCTGCTTGCAATCAGCACAGCCACGCACAGCCGCCCGCACTCAGCACAGCCGCCCGCAATCAGCACAGCCACGCACAGCCGCCCACACTCAGCACAGCCACCCGCACTCAGGACAGCCATGCACAGCCGCCCGCACTGAGCACAGCCACACACAGCCTCCCGCACTCAGGACAGCCACGCACAGCCGCCCGCACTGAGCACAGCCACGCACAGCCTCCTGCACTCAGGACAGCCACGCACAGCCGCCCGCACTCAGGACAGCCACGCACAGCTGCCCGCAATCAGCACAACCACGCAGAGCCGCCCGCACTCAGCACAGCCACGCACAGCCGCCCACACTCAGCACAGCCGCCCGCACTCAGCACAGCCACGCACAGCCGCCCGCACTCAGGACAGCCACGCACAGCCACCCGCACTTAGCACAGCCACGCACAGCCGCCCGCACTCAGCACAGCCATGCACAGCCACCTGCACTCAGCACAGCCACGCACAGCCGCCCGCACTCAGGACAGCCATGCAGAGCTGCCCGCAATGAGCACAGCCACGCACAGCCGCCCGCACTCAGCACAACCGCCTGCACTCAGCACAGCCGCCTGCACTCAGCACAGCTATGCACAGCCGCTCACACTCAGCACAGCCGCCCGCATTCAGCACAGCCACGCACAGCCGCCCGCACTCAGCACAGCCACGCACAGCCGCCCGCACTCAGCACAACCGCCTGCACTCAGCACAGCCGCCCGCACTCAGCACAGCTATGCACAGCCGCTCACACTCAGCACAGCCGCCCGCACTCAGCACAGTCACGCACAGCCTCCCACACTCAGGACAGCCATGCACAGCCGCCCGCACTCAGCACAGCCACGCACAGCTGCCCGCACTCAGCACAGCCACGCACAGCCGCCTGCATTCAGCACAGCCACGCACAGCCGCCCGCACTCAGGACAGCCATGCAGAGCTGCCCGCAATCAGCACAGCCACGCACAGCCGCCCGCACTCAGCACAGCCGCCTGAACTCAGCACAGCCGCTTGCACTCAGCACAGCTTTGCACAGCCGCTCACACTCAGCACAGCCGCCCACATTCAGCACAGCCACGCACAGCCGCCCGCACTCAGCAAAGCCACGCACAGCCGCCAGCACTCAGCACAGCCACCCGCACTCAGCACAGCCACGCATAGACGCCCACACTCAGGGCAGCTACGCACAGCTGCCCGCAATCAGCACAGCCACGCAAAGCCGCCCGCACTCAGCACAGCCACGCACAGCCAACCGCACTCAGCACAGCCACGCACAGCTGCCCGCATTCAGCACAGCCACGCAGAGCCGCCCACACTCAGCACAGCCGCCCACACTCAGCACAGCGATCCACACTCAGCACAGCCGCCCACAGCCGCCCGCACTCAGAACCGCCACGCACAGCCGCCCGCACTCAGCACAGCCACGCAGAGCCGCCCACACTCAGCACAGCCGCCCTCACTCAGCACAGTGATCCACACTCAGCACAGCCGCCCACAGCCGCCCGCACTCAGAACCGCCACGCACAGCCGCCCGCACTCAGCACAGCCGTCCACAGCCGCCCACACTCAGCACAGCCGCGCACAGCCTCCTGCACTCAGCACAGCCACGCACAGCCGCCTGCACTCAGCACAGCCACGCACAGCCGCCCACACTCAGCACAGCCACGCACAGCCGCCCGCACTCAGCACAGCCACGCACAGCCTCCCGCACTCAGCACAGCCATGCACAGCCGCCCGCACTCAGCACAGCCGCGCACAGCCACCCGCATTCAGCACAGCCGCCCGCACTCAGCACAGCCGCGCACGGCCGCCCGCATTCAGCACAGCCACGCACAGCCGCCCACACTCCGCACAGCCACGCACAGCCGCCCACACTCAGCACAGCCATGCACAGCCGCCCGCACTCAGCACAGCCACGCACAGCTGCTCGCAATCAGCACAACCACGCACAGCTGCCTGCACTCAGCACAGCCGCCCACACTCAGCACAGCCACACACAGCCGCACGAACTCAGCACAGCCACGCACAGCCGCCCGCACTCAGCACAGCCACCCACAGCTGATTGCAATCAGCACAGCCACGCACAGCCGCCCGCACTCAGCACAGCCACCCGCAATCAGCACAGCCACGCACAGCCGCCCACACTCAGCACAGCCACCCGCACTCAGGACAGCCATGCACAGCCGCCCGCACTGAGCACAGCCACACACAGCCTCCCGCACTCAGGACAGCCACGCACAGCCGCCCGCACTGAGCACAGCCACGCACAGCCTCCTGCACTCAGGACAGCCACGCACAGCCGCCCGCACTCAGGACAGCCACGCACAGCTGCCCGCAATTTGCACAACCACGCACAGCCGCCCGCACTCAGCACAGCCACGCACAGCCGCCCACACTCAGCACAGCCGCCCGCACTCAGCACAGCCACGCACAGCCGCCCGCACTCAGGACAGCCACGCACAGCCACCCGCACTTAGCACAGCCACGCACAGCCGCCCGCACTCAGCACAGCCACGCACAGCCACCTGCACTCAGCACAGCCACGCACAGCCGCCCGCACTCAGGACAGCCATGCAGAGCTGCCCACAATGAGCACAGCCACGCACAGCCGCCCGCACTCAGCACAACCGTCTGCACTCAGCACAGCCGCCCGCACTCAGCACAGCTATGCACAGCCGCTCACACTCAGCACAGCCGCCCGCATTCAGCACAGCCACGCACAGCCGCCCGCACTCAGCAAAGCCACGCACAGCCGCCAGCACAGCCACCCGCACTCAGCACAGCCACGCATAGACGCCCGCACTCAGGACAGCTACGCACAGCTTCCCGCAATCAGCACAGCCACGCACAGCCGCCCGCTCTCAGCACAGTCACGCACAGCCAACCGCACTCAGCACAGCCACGCACAGCTGCCCGCATTCAGCACAGCCACGCAGAGCCGCCCACACTCAGCACAGCCGCCCACACTCAGAACAGCCGCCCGCACTCAGCACAGCGATCCACACTCAGCACAGCCGCCCGCACTCAGCACTGCCACGCACAGCTGCCCGCACTCAGCACAGCCACGCACAGCCGCCCTGCACTCAGCACAGCCGCCCGCACTCAGCACAGCGGCGCACAGCCGCCCGCACTCAGCACAGCCACACACAGCCGCCCACACTCAGCACAGCCACGCACAGCTGCTCGCAATCCGCACAACCACGCACAGCCGCCTGCACTCAGCACAGCCGCCCGCACTCAGCACAGCCACACACAGCCGCCCGCACTCAGCACAGCCACGTACAGCCGCCCGCATTCAGCACAGCCACGCACAGCCTCGCGCACTCAGTACAGCCACGCACAGCCGGCCGTACTCAGCACAGCCACGCACAGCCACACGCACTCCGCACAGCCACGCACAGCCTCCTGCACTCAGCACAGCCATGCACAGCCGCCCACACTCAGGACAGCCACGCAGAGCTGCCCGCAATCAGCACAGCCATGCACAGCTGCACGCAATCAGCACAGCCACACACAGCCGCCCGAACTCAGCACAGCCACGCAAAGCCAACTGCACTCAGCACAGCCACGCACAGCTGCCCGCACAGCCGCCCACACTCAGCACAGCCGCCCACACTCAGAACAGCCGCCCGCACTCAGCACAGCCACCCGCACTCAGCACAGCCGCCCGCACTCAGCACAGCCACGCACTGCCGCCCACACTCAGCACAGCCGCCCGCACTCAGCACAGCCACGCAGAGCTGCCCGCATTCAGCACAGCCACGCACAGCCTCGCGCACTCAGTACAGCCACGCACAGCCGGCCGTACTCAGCACAGCCACGCACAGCCGCACGCACTCCGCACAGCCACGCACAGCCGCCTGCACTCAGCACAGCCACGCACAGCCGCCCGCACTCAGGACAGCCACGCAGAGCTGCCCGCAATCAGCACAGCCACGCACAGCTGCACGCAATCAGCACAGCCACGCACAGCCGCCCGAACTCAGCACAGCCACGCACAGCCAACTGCACTCAGCACAGCCACGCACAGCTGCCCGCACAGCCGCCCACACTCAGCACAGCCGCCCATACTCAGAACAGCCGCCCGCACTCAGCACAGCCACCCGCACTCAGCACAGCCGCCCGCACTCAGCACAGCCACGCACAGCCGCCCACACTCAGCACAGCCGCCCGCACTCAGCACAGCCACGCAGAGCTGCCCGCATTCAGCACAGCCACGCACAGCCACCCACACTCAGCACAGCCGCCCACACTCAGAACAGCTGCCCGCACACAGCACAGCCGCCCTCACTCAGCACAGCCACGCACAGCCACCCACACTCAGCACAGCCGCCTGCACTCAGCACAGCCACGCACAGCCACCCACACTCAGCACAGCCGCCCGCACTCAGCACAGCCAAGCACAGCCTCCCGCACTCAGGACAATAATAAAAAATAAACATTCATATCACCATAAATATAATGCAGATCGAACATGATACAATCATTAGGAAAGCCAGAAACTCAATAGGGATAGGGAGGACTGTAGCAAAAATAATATGGGGATTCCCGATAATAAGAACCCTAGCGAATTCCAAAAGAAAAACCTATCCTAGTCATTGCCTTCTCCCTTTGGCAGTGGAAGAAGTTTTTTTTTAATAAAAACAATATCTCTGCCTACAAGAACAGCTTACCTGTGTAGCAACATTTTACACTTCCCCTCATTCAAGCAATGAACCTAATACAGTTAAAACAAGAAAGACTTCTTGGTCACATCCAGTTAAAATAACAGAGTCAAACTGCTACTGATTTATTGCAGGACTGCAAAGAAAGTATCAGCACTGCCATCCCAATGCATAAAGTCAGCAATCTTGATTTAACATTGGATATTTGTAATCAGTCAATTCTGGCTAACCAGCCTTCTATGCCTCCCTTGCTATCCAAAGTTGGTCAGTTGAACCCCACATCCTTAGATACTTGTGGTGCCCTTGAGGGTCCCATCGCCACAGAGGTACTGCACCTCAGCCAGAGGTGTGGTGCTCCAACTCTCTGGTAAGGAGGGGACACTATACAGAACCCTGACACTAGCACCCATCAGTAGACCTCTCCAGGCCAGGGAGGGATTAGGTAGAAGGTGTGGGTGGAGAAAATGGAGAATGGCGGGAGTTAAGTAAGTGAAGTGAGAAAGAGAGAGGGTCAGACGTTAGGAAAGAGGAGCTCGCAGAAGGAACAAAGGAGTCCTAGGGGCACGGAAAGTGTGGAAACCACCTGTGGGGCCGCATCCACGCTGACTGTAGTCAGGCAGAGGGACCAGGTCACAGTAGGGGACCAGCCCCGAACTAGTGGAGGAACTACAAGTCCCAGATAGAAATCCAGAGGCTGTTGTGTCTGCATGTGTGACAGCCAGATCCACACATATCTCGCTAAAAAGGGAGCCATAGAGGGTCAAGGGGACAGTGAGGACGTCACTGTGGCGACCGGCTTAGGACACTGTGTGTGAGGCGCAGGGCAGGAGAGGTGGAAGCCAGTGCAGTGAGTCGGCCAGGAAAGGAAACACACGAAGGGGGTCCCAGCCAAGTGCCCCAAGCTACCAGAGAATTGGCTGGACCACTGACCTGGAGGACAAAGCACCTGGCTGAGTACCATACTCTGAGAACTTTGAGTAAAATGTGAAGACTGCATCCTACTGTGTCCTCTCACTTCTTTTATGTGACAGTTTCCCTGCACTGCTACCATCCATCAGTAATCTTAACACCTTTATTTGCCCTGGGTTCTAGCTCTACCCGTGGAGAGCTGTAACAACTCAGCTGCGTCAACATCTGCCCCAGTGGATCTGAACTGCAGCGTCGGCTATTCCTGGCTGAACACCACAGGTGGCATCACAAACAATTCCCTTATCCCCTATAGACTTTAGTCTCATACACAAATCTACCTTTGAATATTTCATTGCATGTCCAGAGTCACCGCTGCAGTGACCACCCCTTTAAGAACCGTCCGACCGAGTTCCGCGAACCTCACTGTCCTAGCAGGCATTGCATACTCCTACCCAGTCCTCCATTTCAGAGGCATTGAAACATTTTGAGAAAATCAAATCCCAAATTGACATAATTAATATTGAACGGCTGAGAGTAGGTCCCCCTCCAACTGACACGCTAAAAGCTGCAAGTGATGCCCTAGCACTCACATCTGCAAAAACCATCAATCCATCAAAAACACATTTTTCCTCTTCGCTCATTGAATTACCATAGCTGATCCTTTATCTCCTCATGTCATCGATTTGGACACACACAAAACACTTCCTAGCAACTCTGCAGGTTCAGAGATTAATATTATCGCAGTGGATAATACCACGGCTGACACCTCAGGATCGGTTCCTTTTTTACCTTTAGTCTGATCACCGAGACTGACTCGGATAAACCAGTTTTTTCCACAAAAACCTGGAAAAAGAAAAATCCTACTGAGGAACGGCGGCAGAGAGAAAAGGCAAACCATCATGAGAATGTTAATACGGTACATTAAGGTAAAAGTAATATTATTTTTAATTTGTCCAGTTATCAATTATAACCCTCAGAAACTTCTCTTTTGGAAAAAGGCTTGTCCTTGTGTCCCACATCTACACCCAAAAAGTTCAATCTATTTCTTGATTTACAAAGTTTTATCAGAAAACTTACCTTGAAACGGCATTTTCTATCAATGAAGACAAATTCAAGACACCAAATTCTGTCACTACAACTATCGATACAGACTTTCATGTCAACCTCAAAAGCAAATCTAATTTTTATCCCATGAAAAGTAGGTTCCATCATCTTAATACTTTACCAATACCAATAAGGGAGTAAAGATTAACCCTACTTGGAAGAATCTCACTCGTGTTGAGATAGAAGCCCTTATGTCTCTGAGTAGTAATAAGGACATTGTTATTAGGTCTGCTGACAAAGGTGGAGGAGTGGTCCTTCAGGATTATGAGGATTATATACACTATGTTCCAAATTATTATGCAAATTACATTTTTATCAGATTTTCCTAAATGATCGGTGCAAATGTCAGTCAGTCTAATAAAAGTCATCACCCGTTAGATTATACATCGAATTTTATTGAAGAAACCTCCCAATGATAACAGTATGATCTCCAAAATGAATAAAAACTCAAAATGCACTGTTCCAAATTATTATGCACAGTAGAATTTCTAAACATTTGATATGTTTTAAAGAACTGAAAATGCTCATTTGTGGAATTTGCAGAATTAGGAGGTCACATTCACTGAACAAAAAAGCTATCTAACGCCAAAACATCCCAACAGGCCAAGTTACATGTTAACATAGGACCCTTCTTTGATGTCACCTTCACAATTCTTACATCCATTGAACTTGTGAGTTTTTGGAGAGTTTCTGCTTGTATTTCTTTGCATGAAGTTGGAATAGCCTCCCAGAGCTGCTGTTTGGATGTGAACTGCCTCTCACCCTCATAGATCTTTTGCTTGATGATCCTCTAAAGGTTCTCTATAGGGTTGAGGTCAGGGGAAGATGGTGGCCACACCATGAGTTTATCTCCTTTTATGCCCATAGCAGCCAATGACTCAGAGGTATTCTTTGCAGCATGAGATGGGGCATTGTCAGCATGAAGATGATTTTGCTCCTGAAGGCACGTTTCTGCTTTTTAGGCCATAGAAGAAAGTTGTCAGTCAGAAAATCTATATACTTTGCAGAGGTCATTTTCACACCTTCAGGAACCTTAAAGGGCCTTACCAGCTGTTTCCCATGATTCTGGCCCAAAACATGACTCCTCCACCTCCTCGCTGACGTTGCAGCCTTGTTGGGACATGGTGGCCATTCACCAACCATCCACTACTCCATCCATCTGGACCATCCAGGGTTGCTCAACACTTATCAGTAAACAAGACTGTTTGGAAATTAGTCTTCATGTATGGGTGGGCCCAATACAACCATTTCTGCTTGTGAACACTGTTTAAGGGTGGCCGAATAGTAGGTTTATGCACCACAGCAAGCCTTTGAAGGATCCTACACCTTGAGGTTCGAGGGACTCCAGAGGCACCAGCAGCTTCAAATATCTGTTTGCTGCTTTGTAATGGCTTTTTAGCAGCTGCTCTCTTAATCCGATGAACTTGCCTGGCAGAAATCTTCCTCATTATACCTTTATCAGCACAAACACATTTGTGCTCAGATACAGCCACAAATCTCTTAACAGTACGATGATCACGCTTATGTTTTTGGAAAATTTCTAATGTTTTCATCCCTTCACCAAGGCATTGCACTATTTGATGCTTTTCAGCAGCAGAGAGATCCTTTTTCTTTCCCATATTGCTTGAAACCTGTGGCCTGCTTAATAATGTGGAATATCATTTTTAAGTAGTTTTCCTTTAATTAGAATCACCTGGAAAACTAATTATCACATGTGTTTAAGACTGATTTCAGTGATCCACTGAGCCCTGAGTCACAATACCATCCATGAGTTTATTTGAAAAACAAAACGATTAAATCTTTATGACACCTAAATCCAATTTGCATAATAATTTGGAACACAGTGTATATATATCTATAATATAACGGTGGGAGCGTCACTCTGTCAGAAGCTTTTATAGACTGTGCAAGCATGACGCACCGCGCCTGCGAAGTCTGGACCAGAGTGACGCAGCCGAACTTACTTATCCTCCCCCCCATATACCGGCCATGGGGGCTCCACACATCCGCGTATCCCCCACAATATAGCAGCCATGAGGGCTCCACACACACCTGTATCCCCCCTAATATACCGGCCATGGGGGCTCCATGGGGACCTTCGATGATATCACCACCAGCATGTGACCAGTGACGCAAGTGGGCGGAGTCAGCCCTCGCTTTGCTGGCTGCAGGGGTGCTGTATCCATTATAGCCAGCGCCGCACTCAGGCAGTAAGTACAGCCGCCCGCACTCAGCACAGCCACGCACAGCCGACCACACTCAGCACAGCCACGCACAGCTGCCCGCACTCAACACAGCCACGCACAGCCACCCGCACTCAGAACAGCCGCGCACAGCCGCCCGCACTCAGTACAGCCACGCACAGACGCCTGCACTCAGCACAGCCACGCACAGCCGCCCGCACTGAGCACCGCCACGCACAGCCGCCCGCACTCAGCACCGCCACGCACAGCCGCCCGCACTCAGCACCACCACGCACAGCCGCCCACACTCAGCACCGCCACGCACAGCCACCTGAATTCAGCACCGCCACGCACAGCAGTCCGCACTCAGCACAGCCATGCACAGCCGCCCGCACTCATCAGAGCCATGCAGAGCCGCCAGCACTCAGCACCGCCACGCACAGCCGACCGCACTCAGCACAGCCACGCACAGCCGCCCGCCCGCAGCACAGCCACACACAGCGGCTCGCACTCAGCACAGCCACGCACAGCCGCCCACACTCAGCACAGCCACACAAAGCCGACCGCACTCAGCACAGCCGCCCGCACTCAGCACAGCTACGCACAGCCGCTCACACTCAGCACAGCCGCCTGCATTCAGCACAGCCATGCACAGCCGCCCGCACTCAGCAAAGCCACGCACAGCCACCATCACTCAGCACAGCCACCCGCACTCAGCACAGCCACGCATAGCCGCCCGCACTCAGGACAGCCACGCACAGCTGCCCGCAATCAGCACAGCCACGCACAGCCGCCCACACTCAGCACAGCCACGCACAGCCAACCGCACTCAGCACAGCCACGCACAGCTGCCCGCATTCAGCACAGCCATGCAGAGCCGCCCACACTCAGCACAGCTGCCCATACTCAGATCAGCCGCCCGCACTCAGCACAGCCACCCGCACTCAGCACAGCCGCCCGCACTCAGCACCGCAACGCACAACCGCCCGCACTCAGCAGAGCCGCGCACAGCTGCCCGCACTCAGCACAGCCACGCACAGCCGCCTGCACTAAGCACAGCCACGCACAGCCGCCCTGCACTCAACACAGCCGCCCGCACTCAGCACAGCCGCACACAGCTGCCCGCACTCAGCACAGCCGCGCACAGCCGCCCGCACTCAGCACAGCCACGCACAGCCGCCCGCACTCAGCACAGCCACATACAGCCGCCCGCACTCCGCACAGCCACGCACAGACGCCCACACTCAACACTCAGCACAGCCACATACAGCCGCCCACACTCCGCACAGCCACTCACAGCCGCCCACACTCAACACTCAGCACAGCCACGCACAGCTGCCCGCACTCTGCACAGCCACGCACAGCTGCTCACACTCAGCACAGCCACGCACAGCCGCCCGCACTCAGCACAGCCACCCACAGCAGATTGCAATCAGCAAAGCCACGCACAGCCGCCCACACTCACCACAGCCTCCCGCAATCAGCACAGCCACGCACAGCCGCCCACACTCAGCACAGCCACCCGCACTCAGGACAGCCACGCACAGCCGCCCACACTGAGCACAGCCACGCACAGCCTCCCGCACTCAGGACAGCCACGCACAGCTGCCCGCACTGAGCACAGCCACGCACAGCCGCCCACACTCACCACAGCCTCCCGCAATCAGCACAGCCACGCACAGCCGCCCACACTCAGCACACCCGCCCACACTCAGCACAGCCAAGCACAGCCGCCCACACTCAGCACAGCCACGCACAGCTGCCCGCACTCAGCACAGCCGCCCGCACTCAGCACAGCCACGCACAGCCGCCTGCAGTCAGCGCAGCCGCCCGCACTCAGCACAGCCACACACAGGCACCCGCACTCAGCACAGCCACGCACAGCCGCCCACACTCAGCATAGTCACTCACAGCCACCAGCACTCAGCACAGCCACCCGCACTCAGCACAGCCACGCACAGTGCCCGCACTCAGCACCACCACGCACAGCCACCCGCACTCAGCACAGCCGCGCACAGCCGCGCGCACTCAGCACAGTCGTGCACCGCCGCCCGCACTCAGCACAGCCAAGCACAGCCGCCCGCACTCAGCACAGCCAAGCACAGCCGCCCGCACTCAGCACAGCCACGCACAGCCGCACGCACTCAGCACAGCCACGCACAGCAACCCGCACTCAGCACAGCCACGCACAGCCACCCGCACTCAGCACAGCCGCGCAAATCCTCCCACACTCAGCACAGCCACGCACAGCCACCCGCAGTCAGCACAGCCGCCCGCACTCAGCACAGCCATGCACAGCGACCCACACTCAGCACAGCCACGCACAGGTACCCGCACTCAGCACCGCCACGCACAGCCGCCCGCCCGCAGCACAGCCACACACAGCGGCCCACACTCAGCACAGCCACGCACAGCCGCCCACACTCAGCACAGCCACACAAAGCCGACCACACTCAGCACAGCCGCTCGCACTCAGCACAGCCGCCCGCACTCAGCACAGCTACGCACAGCCGCTCACACTCAGCACAGCCGCCTGCATTCAGCACAGCCATGCACAGCCGCCCGCACTCAGCAAAGCCACGCACAGCCACCATCACTCAGCACAGCCACCCGCACTCAGCACAGCCACGCATAGCCGCCCGCACTCAGGACAGCCACGCACAGCTGCCCGCAATCAGCACAGCCACGCACAGCCGCCCACACTCAGCACAGCCACGCACAGCCAACCGCACTCAGCACAGCCACGCACAGCTGCCCGCATTCAGCACAGCCATGCAGAGCCGCCCACACTCAGCACAGCTGCCCATACTCAGATCAGCCACCCGCACTCAGCACAGCCACCCGCACTCAGCACAGCCGCCCGCACTCAGCACCGCAACGCACAGCCGCCCGCACTCAGCAGAGCCGCGCACAGCTGCCCGCACTCAGCACAGCCACGCACAGCCGCCTGCACTCAGCACAGCCACGCACAGCCGCCCTGCACTCAACACAGCCGCCCGCACTCAGCACAGCCGCACACAGCTGCCCGCACTCAGCACAGCCGCGCACAGCCGCCCGCACTCAGCACAGCCACGCACAGCCGCCCGCACTCAGCACAGCCACATACAGCCACCCGCACTCCGCACAGCCACGCACAGCCACCCACACTCAACACTCAGCACAGCCACGCACAGCTGCCCCCACTCAGCACAGCCACGCACAGCCGCCCGCACTCAGCACAGCCACGCACAGCTGCCCGCACTCAACACAGCCACATACAGCCGCCCGCACTCCGCACAGCCACGCACAGCCGCCCACACTCAACACTCAGCACAGCCACGCACAGCTGCCCGCACTCAGCACAGCCACGCACAGCTGCTCACACTCAGCACAGCCACCCACAGCTGATTGCAATCAGCACAGCCACGCACAGCCGCCCACACTCACCACAGCCTCCCGCAATCAGCACAGCCACGCACAGCCGCCCACACTCAGCACAGCCACCCGCACTCAGGACAGCCACGCACAGCCGCCCACACTGAGCACAGCCACGCACAGCCACGCACAGCCTCCCGCACTCAGGACAGCCACGCACAGCTGCCCGCACTGAGCACAGCCACGCACAGCCGCCCACACTCAGCAAAGCCACCCGCAATCAGCACAACCACGCACAGCCGCCCGCACTCAGCACAGCCAAGCACAGCCGCCCGCACTCAGCACAGCCAAGCACAGCCGCCCGAACTCAGCACAGCCACGCACAGCTGCCCGCACTCAGCACAGCCGCCCGCACTCAGCACAGCCACGCACAGCCGCCTGCAGTCAGCACAGCCGCCCGCACTCAGCACAGCCACACACAGGCACCCGCACTCAGCACAGCCACGCACAGCCGCCCACACTCAGCATAGTCACTCACAGCCACCAGCACTCAGCACAGCCACCCGCACTCAGCACAGCCACGCACAGTGCCCGCACTCAGCACAGCCACGCACAGCCACCCGCACTCAGCACAGCCGCGCACAGCCGCCCGCACTCAGCACAGTCGTGCACCTCCGCCCGCACTCAGCACAGCCAAGCACAGCCGCCCACACTCAGCACAGCCAAGCACAGCCGCCCGCACTCAGCACAGACACACACAGCCGCCCGCACTCAGCACAGCCACGCACAGCGACCCGCACTCAGCACAGCCATGCACAGCCACCCGCACTCAGCACAGCCGCGCAAATCCTCCCACACTCAGCACAGCCACGCACAGCCACCCGCAGTCAGCACAGCCGCCCGCACTGAGCACAGCCACGCACAGGCACCCGCACTCAGCACAGCCACGTACAGCCGACCACACTCAGCATAGTCACGCACAGCCGCCCGCACTCAGCACAGCCAAGCACAGCCACCCGCACTCAGCACAGTCACGCACAGCTGCCCGCACTCAGCACAGCCGCCCGCACTCAGCACAGCCACGCACAGCGACCCGCACTCAGCACAGCCAAGCACAGCCGCCTGCACTCAGCACAGCCAAGCACAGCCGCCCGCACTCAGCACAGCCATGCACAGCCGCCCGCACTCAGCACAGCCATGCACAGCGACCCGCACTCAGCACAGCCACGCACAGGCACCCGCACTCAGCACAGCCATGCACAGCCGCCCACACTCAGCATAGTCACTCACAGCCACCCGCACTCAGCACAGCCGCCCGCACTCAGCACAGCCACGCACAGTGCCCGCACTCAGCACCGCCACGCACAGCCACCCGCACTCAGCACAGCCACGCACAGCCGCCCGCACTCAGCACAGTCACGAACCGTGGCCCGCACTCAGCACATCAAGCACAGCCGCCCGCACTCAGCACAGCCAAGCACAGCCGCCCGCACTCAGCACAGCCACGCACAGCCGCCCGCACTCAGCACAGCCACGCACAGCGACCCGCACTCAGCACAGCCACGCACAGCCACCCGCACTCAGCACAGCCACGCAAAGCCTCCCACACTAAGCACAGCCACGCACAGCCACCCGCAGTCAGCACAGCCGCCCGCACTGCGCACAGCCACGCACAGGCACCCGCACTCAGCACAGCCACGCACAGCCGCCCACACTCAGCATAGTCACGCACAGCCGCCCGCACTCAGTACAGCCGCCCGCACTCAGCACAGCCACGCACAGCGCCCGCACTCAGCACCGCCACGCACAGCCGCCCATACGCAGCACAGTTGCGCACAGACACCCACACTCAGCACAGCCGCGTACAGCCACCTGCACTCAGCACAGCCGCACACAGCCACCCGCACTCAGCACAGCTGCGCACCGAAGCCCGCACTCAGCACAGCCAAGCACAGCCGCCCGCACTCAGCACAGCCAAGCACACCTGCCCGCACTCAGCACAGCCAAGCACAGCCGCCCACACTCAGCACAGCCACGCACAGCCGCCCGCATTCAGCATAGTCACTCACAGCCGTCTGCACTCAGCTCAGCCGCCCGCACTCAGCACCGCCACGCACAGCCGCCCATACACAGCACAGCCGCGCACAGCCGCCCGCACTCAGCACAGCCGCGCACAGCCGCCCGCACTCAGCACAGCCGCGCACAGCCGCATGCACTCAGCACAGCCGCCCGCACTCAGCACAGCCACGCACAGGCACCCGCACTCAGCACAGCCACGCACAACCGCCCACACTCAGCATAGTCACGCACAGCCGCCCGCACTCAGCACAGCCACGCACAGCGACCCGCACTCAGCACAGCCACGCACAGCCACCCGAACTCAGCACAGCCACGCACAGCCTCCCACACTCTGCACAGCCATGCACAGCCGCCCGCAGTCAGCACAGCCGTCCGCACTCAGCACATCCACGCACAGCGCCCGCACTCAGCACCGCCACGCACAGCCGCCCATACGCAGCACAGCCGCGCGCAGCCGCCCGCACTCAGCACAGTCGCGCACAGCCACCCGCAGTAAGCACAGCCAAGCACAGCCGCCCGCACTCAGCAAAGCCACGCACAGCACCCGCACTCAGCACCGCCACGCACAGCCGCCCGTACGCAGCACAGCTGCGCACAGCCGCCCGCACTCAGCACAGCCGCGCACAGCCACCCGCACTCAGCACAGCTGCGCACCGCCGCCCGCACTCAGCACAGGCAAGCACAGCCTCCCACACTCAGCACAGCCGCCCGCACTCAGCACAGCCACGCACAGGCACCCGCACTCAGCACAGCCACGCACAGCCACCCACAGTCAGCATAGTCACGCACAGCCGCCCGCACTCAGCACAGCCACGCACAGAGACCCGCACTCAGCACAGCCATGCACAGCCACCCGCACTCAGCACAGCCACGCACAGCCTCCCACACTCAGCACAGCCACGCACAGCAGCCCGCAGTCAGCACAGCCGCCCGCACTGAGCACAGCCACGCACAGACACCCGCACTCAGCACAGCTGCCCACACTCAGCATAGTCACGCACAGCCGCCTGCACTCAGCACAGCCGCCCGCACTCAGCACAGCCACGCACAGCGCCCACACTCAGCACCGCCACGCACAGCCGCCCACACTCAGCATAGTCACTCACAGCCACCAGCACTCAGCACAGCCACCCGCACTCAGCACAGCCACGCACAGTGCCCGCACTCAGCACCACCACGCACAGCCACCCGCACTCAGCACAGCCGCGCACAGCCGCGCGCACTCAGCACAGTCGTGCACCGCCGCCCGCACTCAGCACAGCCAAGCACAGCCGCCCGCACTCAGCACAGCCAAGCACAGCCGCCCGCACTCAGCACAGCCACGCACAGCCGCACGCACTCAGCACAGCCACGCACAGCAACCCGCACTCAGCACAGCCACGCACAGCCACCCGCACTCAGCACAGCCGCGCAAATCCTCCCACACTCAGCACAGCCACGCACAGCCATCCGCAGTCAGCACAGCCGCCCGCACTCAGCACAGCCATGCACAGCGACCCACACTCAGCACAGCCACGCACAGGCACCCGCACTCAGCACCGCCACGCACAGCCGCCCGCCCGCAGCACAGCCACACACAGCGGCCCACACTCAGCACAGCCACGCACAGCCGCCCGCACTCAGCACAGCCGCGCACAGCCGCCCGCACTCAGCACAGCTGCGCACCGCTGCCCGCACTCAGCACAGGCAAGCACAGCCTCCCACACTCAGCACAGCCGCCCGCACTCAGCACAGCCACGCACAGGCACCCGCACTCAGCACAGCCACGCACAGCCACCCACAGTCAGCATAGTCACGCACAGCCGCCCGCACTCAGCACAGCCACGCACAGAGACCCGCACTCAGCACAGCCATGCACAGCCACCCGCACTCAGCACAGCCACGCACAGCCTCCCACACTCAGCACAGCCACGCACAGCAGCCCGCAGTCAGCACAGCCGCCCGCACTGAGCACAGCCACGCACAGACACCCGCACTCAGCACAGCTGCCCACACTCAGCATAGTCACGCACAGCCGCCTGCACTCAGCACAGCCGCCCGCACTCAGCACAGCCACGCACAGCGCCCACACTCAGCACCGCCACGCACAGCCGCCCACACTCAGCATAGTCACTCACAGCCACCAGCACTCAGCACAGCCACCCGCACTCAGCACAGCCACGCACAGTGCCCGCACTCAGCACCACCACGCACAGCCACCCGCACTCAGCACAGCCGCGCACAGCCGCGCGCACTCAGCACAGTCGTGCACCGCCGCCCGCACTCAGCACAGCCAAGCACAGCCGCCCGCACTCAGCACAGCCAAGCACAGCCGCCCGCACTCAGCACAGCCACGCACAGCCGCACGCACTCAGCACAGCCACGCACAGCAACCCGCACTCAGCACAGCCACGCACAGCCACCCGCACTCAGCACAGCCGCGCAAATCCTCCCACACTCAGCACAGCCACGCACAGCCATCCGCAGTCAGCACAGCCGCCCGCACTCAGCACAGCCATGCACAGCGACCCACACTCAGCACAGCCACGCACAGGCACCCGCACTCAGCACCGCCACGCACAGCCGCCCGCCCGCAGCACAGCCACACACAGTGGCCCACACTCAGCACAGCCACGCACAGCCGCCCACACTCAGCACAGCCACACAAAGCCGACCACACTCAGCACAGCCGCTCGCACTCAGCACAGCCGCCCGCACTCAGCACAGCTACGCACAGCCGCTCACACTCAGCACAGCCGCCTGCATTCAGCACAGCCATGCACAGCCGCCCGCACTCAGCAAAGCCACGCACAGCCACCATCACTCAGCACAGCCACCCGCACTCAGCACAGCCACGCATAGCCGCCCGCACTCAGGACAGCCACGCACAGCTGCCCGCAATCAGCACAGCCACGCACAGCCGCCCACACTCAGCACAGCCACGCACAGCCAACCGCACTCAGCACAGCCACGCACAGCTGCCCGCATTCAGCACAGCCATGCAGAGCCGCCCACACTCAGCACAGCTGCCCATACTCAGATCAGCCACCCGCACTCAGCACAGCCACCCGCACTCAGCACAGCCGCCCGCACTCAGCACCGCAACGCACAGCCGCCCGCACTCAGCAGAGCCGCGCACAGCTGCCCGCACTCAGCACAGCCACGCACAGCCGCCTGCACTCAGCACAGCCACGCACAGCCGCCCTGCACTCAACACAGCCGCCCGCACTCAGCACAGCCGCACACAGCTGCCCGCACTCAGCACAGCCGCGCACAGCCGCCCGCACTCAGCACAGTCACGCACAGCCGCCCGCACTCAGCACAGCCACATACAGCCACCCGCACTCCGCACAGCCACGCACAGCCGCCCACACTCAACACTCAGCACAGCCACGCACAGCTGCCCCCACTCAGCACAGCCACGCACAGCCGCCCGCACTCAGCACAGCCACGCACAGCCGCCCGCACTCAACACAGCCACATACAGCTGCCCGCACTCCGCACAGCCACGCACAGCCGCCCACACTCAACACTCAGCACAGCCACGCACAGCTGCCCGCACTCAGCACAGCCACGCACAGCTGCTCACACTCAGCACAGCCACCCACAGCTGATTGCAATCAGCACAGCCACGCACAGCCGCCCACACTCACCACAGCCTCCCGCAATCAGCACAGCCACGCACAGCCGCCCACACTCAGCATAGCCACCCGCACTCAGGACAGCCACGCACAGCCGCCCACACTGAGCACAGCCACGCACAGCCTCCCGCACTCAGGACAGCCACGCACAGCTGCCCGCACTGAGCACAGCTACGCACAGCCGCTCACACTCAGCACAGCCGCCTGCATTCAGCACAGCCATGCACAGCCGCCCGCACTCAGCAAAGCCACGCACAGCCACCATCACTCAGCACAGCCACCCGCACTCAGCACAGCCACGCATAGCCGCCCGCACTCAGGACAGCCACGCACAGCTGCCCGCAATCAGCACAGCCACGCACAGCCGCCCACACTCAGCACAGCCACGCACAGCCAACCGCACTCAGCACAGCCACGCACAGCTGCCCGCATTCAGCACAGCCATGCAGAGCCGCCCACACTCAGCACAGCTGCCCATACTCAGATCAGCCACCCGCACTCAGCACAGCCACCCGCACTCAGCACAGCCGCCCGCACTCAGCACCGCAACGCACAGCCGCCCGCACTCAGCACAGCCACGCACAGCCGCCCGCACTCAGCACTGCCACATACAGCCACCCGCACTCCGCACAGCCACGCACAGCCGCCCACACTCAACACTCAGCACAGCCACGCACAGCTGCCCCCACTCAGCACAGCCACGCACAGCCGCCCGCACTCAGCACAGCCACGCACAGCCGCCCGCACTCAACACAGCCACATACAGCTGCCCGCACTCCGCACAGCCACGCACAGCCGCCCACACTCAACACTCAGCACAGGCACGCACAGCTGCCCGCACTCAGCACAGCCACGCACAGCTGCTCACACTCAGCACAGCCACCCACAGCTGATTGCAATCAGCACAGCCACGCACAGCCGCCCACACTCACCACAGCCTCACGCAATCAGCACAGCCACGCACAGCCGCCCACACTCAGCACAGCCACCCGCACTCAGGACAGCCACGCACAGCCGCCCACACTGAGCACAGCCACGCACAGCCTCCCGCACTCAGGACAGCCACGCACAGCTGCCCGCACTGAGCACAGCCACGCACAGCCGCCCACACTCAGCAAAGCCACCCGCAATCAGCACAACCACGCACAGCCGCCCGCACTCAGCACAGCCAAGCACAGCCGCCCGCACTCAGCACAGCCAAGCACAGCCGCCCGCACTCAGCACAGCCACGCACAGCTGCCCGCACTCAGCACAGCCGCCCGCACTCAGCACAGCCACGCACAGCCGCCTGCAGTCAGCACAGCCGCCCGCACTCAGCACAGCCACACACAGGCACCCGCACTCAGCATAGCCACGCACAGCCGTCCACACTCAGCATAGTCACTCACAGCCACCAGCACTCAGCACAGCCACCCGCACTCAGCACAGCCACGCACAGTGCCCGCACTCAGCACAGCCACGCACAGCCACCCGCACTCAGCACAGCCACGCACAGCCGCCCGCACTCAGCACAGTCGTGCACCTCCGCCCGCACTCAGCACAGCCAAGCACAGCCGCCCGCACTCAGCACAGCCAAGCACAGCCGCCCGCACTCAGCACAGCCACACACAGCCGCCCGCACTCAGCACAGCCACGCACAGCGACCCGCACTCAGCACAGCCATGCACAGCCACCCGCACTCAGCACAGCCGCGCAAATCCTCCCACACTCAGCACAGCCACGCACAGCCACCCGCAGTCAGCACAGCCGCCCGCACTGAGCACAGCCACGCACAGGCACCCGCACTCAGCACAGCCACGTACAGCCGACCACACTCAGCATAGTCACGCACAGCCGCCCGCACTCAGCACAGCCAAGCACAGCCACCCGCACTCAGCAATGTCACGCACAGCTGCCCGCACTCAGCACAGCCGCCCGCACTCAGCACAGCCACGCACAGCGACCCGCACTCAGCACAGCCAAGCACAGCCGCCTGCACTCAGCACAGCCAAGCACAGCCGCCCGCACTCAGCACAGCCACGCACAGCCGCCCGCACTCAGCACAGCCATGCACAGCGACCCGCACTCAGCACAGCCACGCACAGGCACCCGCACTCAGCACAGCCATGCACAGCCGCCCACACTCAGCATAGTCACTCACAGCCACCCGCACTCAGCACAGCCGCCCGCACTCAGCACAGCCACGCACAGTGCCCGCACTCAGCACCGCCACGCACAGCCACCCGCACTCAGCACAGCCACGCACAGCCGCCCGCACTCAGCACAGTCACGAACCGTGGCCCGCACTCAGCACATCAAGCACAGCCGCCCGCACTCAGCACAGCCAAGCACAGCCGCCCGCACTCAGCACAGCCACGCACAGCCGCCCGCACTCAGCACAGCCACGCACAGCGACCCGCACTCAGCACAGCCACGCACAGCCACCCGCACTCAGCACAGCCACGCAAAGCCTCCCACACTAAGCACAGCCACGCACAGCCACCCGCAGTCAGCACAGCCGCCCGCACTGCGCACAGCCACGCACAGGCACCCGCACTCAGCACAGCCACGCACAGCCGCCCACACTCAGCATAGTCACGCACAGCCGCCCGCACTCAGTACAGCCGCCCGCACTCAGCACAGCCACGCACAGCGCCCGCACTCAGCACCGCCACGCACAGCCGCCCATACGCAGCACAGTTGCGCACAGCCACCCACACTCAGCACAGCCGCGTACAGCCACCCGCACTCAGCACAGCCGCACACAGCCACCCGCACTCAGCACAGCTGCGCACCGAAGCCCGCACTCAGCACAGCCAAGCACAGCCGCCCGCACTCAGCACAGCCAAGCACACCTGCCCGCACTCAGCACAGCCAAGCACAGCCGCCCACACTCAGCACAGCCACGCACAGCCGCCCGCATTCAGCATAGTCACTCACAGCCGTCTGCACTCAGCTCAGCCGCCCGCACTCAGCACCGCCACGCACAGCCGCCCATACGCAGCACAGCCGCGCACAGCCGCCCGCACTCAGCACAGCCGCGCACAGCCGCCCGCACTCAGCACAGCCGCGCACAGCCGCATGCACTCAGCACAGCTGCGCACCGCCGCCCGCACTCAGCACAGCCGCCCGCACTCAGCACAGCCACGCACAGGCACCCGCACTCAGCACAGCCACGCACAACCGCCCACACTCAGCATAGTCACGCACAGCCGCCCGCACTCAGCACAGCCACGCACAGCGACCCGCACTCAGCACAGCCACGCACAGCCACCCGCACTCAGCACAGCCACGCACAGCCGCCCGCACTCAGCACAGTCGTGCACCTCTGCCCGCACTCAGCACAGCCAAGCACAGCCGCCCGCACTCAGCACAGCCAAGCACAGCCGCCCGCACTCAGCACAGCCACACACAGCCGCCCGCACTCAGCACAGCCACGCACAGCGACCCGCACTCAGCACAGCCATGCACAGCCACCCGCACTCAGCACAGCCGCGCAAATCCTCCCACACTCAGCACAGCCACGCACAGCCACCCGCAGTCAGCACAGCCGCCCGCACTGAGCACAGCCACGCACAGGCACCCGCACTCAACACAGCCACGTACAGCCGACCACACTCAGCATAGTCACGCACAGCCGCCCGCACTCAGCACAGCCAAGCACAGCCACCCGCACTCAGCACAGTCACGCACAGCTGCCCGCACTCAGCACAGCCGCCCGCACTCAGCACAGCCACGCACAGCGACCCGCACTCAGCACAGCCAAGCACAGCCGCCTGCACTCAGCACAGCCAAGCACAGCCGCCCGCACTCAGCACAGCCACGCACAGCCGCCCGCACTCAGCACAGCCATGCACAGCGACCCGCACTCAGCACAGCCACGCACAGGCACCCGCACTCAGCACAGCCATGCACAGCCGCCCACACTCAGCATAGTCACTCACAGCCACCCGCACTCAGCACAGCCGCCCGCACTCAGCACAGCCACGCACAGTGCCCGCACTCAGCACCGCCACGCACAGCCACCCGCACTCAGCACAGCCACGCACAGCCGCCCGCACTCAGCACAGTCACGAACCGTGGCCCGCACTCAGCACATCAAGCACAGCCGCCCGCACTCAGCACAGCCAAGCACAGCCGCCCGCACTCAGCACAGCCACGCACAGCCGCCCGCACTCAGCACAGCCACGCACAGCGACCCGCACTCAGCACAGCCACGCACAGCCACCCGCACTCAGCACAGCCACGCAAAGCCTCCCACACTAAGCACAGCCACGCACAGCCACCCGCAGTCAGCACAGCCGCCCGCACTGCGCACAGCCACGCACAGGCACCCGCACTCAGCACAGCCGCCCACACTCAGCATAGTCACGCACAGCCGCCCGCACTCAGTACAGCCGCCCGCACTCAGCACAGCCACGCACAGCGCCCGCACTCAGCACCGCCACGCACAGCCGCCCATACGCAGCACAGTTGCGCACAGCCACCCACACTCAGCACAGCCGCGTACAGCCACCCGCACTCAGCACAGCCGCACACAGCCACCCGCACTCAGCACAGCTGCGCACCGAAGCCCGCACTCAGCACAGCCAAGCACAGCCGCCCGCACTCAGCACAGCCAAGCACACCTGCCCGCACTCAGCACAGCCAAGCACAGCCGCCCACACTCAGCACAGCCACGCACAGCCGCCCGCATTCAGCATAGTCACTCACAGCCGTCTGCACTCAGCTCAGCCGCCCGCACTCAGCACCGCCACGCACAGCCGCCCATACGCAGCACAGCCGCGCACAGCCGCCCGCACTCAGCACAGCCGCGCACAGCCGCCCGCACTCAGCACAGCCGCGCACAGCCGCATGCACTCAGCACAGCTGCGCACCGCCGCCCGCACTCAGCACAGCCGCCCGCACTCAGCACAGCCACGCACAGGCACCCGCACTCAGCACAGCCACGCACAACCGCCCACACTCAGCATAGTCACGCACAGCCGCCCGCACTCAGCACAGCCACGCACAGCGACCCGCACTCAGCACAGCCACGCACAGCCACCCGAACTCAGCACAGCCACGCACAGCCTCCCACACTCTGCACAGCCATGCACAGCCGCCCGCAGTCAGCACAGCCGTCCGCACTCAGCACATCCACGCACAGCGCCCGCACTCAGCACCGCCACGCACAGCCGCCCATACGCAGCACAGCCGCGCGCAGCCGCCCGCACTCAGCACAGTCGCGCACAGCCACCCGCAGTAAGCACAGCCAAGCACAGCCGCCCGCACTCAGCAAAGCCACGCACAGCACCCGCACTCAGCACAGCCGCGCACAGCCGCCCGCACTCAGCACAGCTGCGCACCGCCGCCCGCACTCAGCACAGGCAAGCACAGCCTCCCACACTCAGCACAGCCGCCCGCACTCAGCACAGCCACGCACAGGCACCCGCACTCAGCACAGCCACGCACAGCCACCCACAGTCAGCATAGTCACGCACAGCCGCCCGCACTCAGCACAGCCACGCACAGAGACCCGCACTCAGCACAGCCATGCACAGCCACCCGCACTCAGCACAGCCACGCACAGCCTCCCACACTCAGCACAGCCACGCACAGCAGCCCGCAGTCAGCACAGCCGCCCGCACTGAGCACAGCCACGCACAGGCACCCGCACTCAGCACAGCTGCCCACACTCAGCATAGTCACGCACAGCCGCCTGCACTCAGCACAGCCGCCCGCACTCAGCACAGCCACGCACAGCGCCCACACTCAGCACCGCCACGCACAGCCGCCCATACGCAGCACAGTTGCGCACAGCCGCCCGCACTCAGCACAGCCTCGTAAAGCCACCCGCACTCAGCACAGCCGCGCGCAGCCGACCGCACTCAGCACAGCCGCGCGCCGCCGCCCGCACTCAGCACAGCTGCGCACCGCCGCCTGCACTCAGCACAGCCAAGCACAGCCGCCCGCACTCAGCACAGCCAAGCACAGCCGCCCGCACTCAGCACAGCCAAGCACAGCCGCCCACACTCAGCATAGTCACGCACAGCCGCCCGCACTCAGCACAGCCGCCCGCACTCAGCACAGCCACGCACAGCGCCCGCACTCAGCACCGCCACGCACAGCCGCCCATACGCAGCACAGTTGTGCACAGCCGCCCGCACTCAGCACAGCCGCGTACAGCCACCCGCACTCAGCACAGCCGCGCACCACCGCCCGCACTCAGCACAGCCAAGCACAGCTGCCCGCACTCAGCACAGCCAAGCACAGCCACCCGCACTCAGCACAGCCACGTACAGCCACCCGCACTCAGCACAGGTGCGCACCGCCGCCCGCACTCAGCACAGCCAAGCACAGCCGCACGCACTCAGCACAGCCAAGCACATCCGCCCACACTCAGCACAGCCAAGCACAGCCGCCGCACTCAGCACAGCCACGCACAGCCGCCCGCACTCAGCACAGCCACCCACACTCAGCACAGCCAAGCACAGCCACCCGCACTCAGCACAGCCGCCCGCACTCAGCACAGCCAAGCACAGCCGCCCGCACTCAGCACAGCCACGCACAGCCGCCCGCACTCAGCACAGCCACCCGCACTCAGCACAGCCACGCACAGCGACCCGCACCCAGCACAGCCACGCACAGCTGCCCGCATTCAACACAGCTGCCCGCACTCAGCACAGCCACGCACAGTGTCACGATATGGTATGAAATATCATATAAGTAGTTTCTCTTGCTAGCAAGCTGTGGGCTAAAAAAAAATCCCCCTTCCCTTTCACTCAGCCAAGAGCTGCCTTGTCAATGTACATGGGGGAAGAGAGTTTTATTGACAAAAGGTATTTACGAAGGGAAATTACGCTACTGTTTTGGGGTTAGCTTCGGACCCGTTAATCGAGGCTGCTGGCAGTGATACCGTGTACTGTGCAGGCTTTTGGGTGTTGTTTCAGCGACTGCGGCTTGATAATTATTGTTCCGGCCTGAGTGGGAGTAGTTATATCGCCTCGCTGCAGCGTGCCCATTAGCCAGTACAAAGCGGGCAGCCTTTCTGGCGACTAATTACCCAGGTGCAGTACCTAATCTGACCTGATGGTAAGGGGGCGCCAGAGAGCTGCAAGGTTTAAGTGGAACTGTAAGCGGGATACACAAATCCCTGCAGTTCATGGTATATTGAAGAGCAGTGGGATACCTAAAATAAGCCCCTGCTGTAACCTAAGAGGTAAATAAACTTGTGTGTGTTTTTTTTTTTATCACATTGTGACAGTGGAGGGATAACTAAGATAAGCCCCCTGCACATGTGATAGCCGTCTGTTGGTCTAAAGTCACCCCAATCCGTGACCTATTGGTGGCAGTGGTCAGGAATCCCTGTGGATTTCGTGACAAACTGCTGGCCGCGGCTAAGGGATCTTGACAGTCACGGTGTGAATCGTGACAATTGGTGGCAAGGCTGTGGGATATTAGAGCATTAGTGATTCGGTTTGAGCAATCATTCCTCTCACTAAAAACTTGCACAAAGTTCTTGCGATGACTCTGCGCAAATAAGTTTGGTAGAACGAACTCAGTGTTTATTAGACTTGAGACAATTGTGTACTGGTAATTATCCCCTCCCTTCTCTTCGTTTTTCTATCCTATCTTTTATTTGGCAACCATGGCTGCTAAAGGAGAAGCCTGGTACACCCAGCAGAAGAAGGACACTCTTGCTGGGATATGCATGTACCATGGCCTGAACCCCCAGAACAAGACCAAGACTCAAATGGTCGCTGAACTGGTGCAATGGGAAGCCGCTCTAGACCACTCAAAGAGCCCAGAGGCCGCAGATGCCAGCACCAGCGAACATGGTGCTGCAGCAGAGGTCCAACCACTGAATACGGGCCCTACTGGCAACCAGGGGAGCACAGACCTCCGCCTGCAGCTGGCTCTGCAACAATGCTCCGCAGATGACCTAGAGAGACGTCTGCAGCTGATCCAGCAATACCAGGAGCAAGCCGAGCGAGAGGCCCAGCGAGAGGCAGAGAGAGCAGAGCGAGAGGCAGAGAGAGCAGAGCGAGAGGCCCAGCAAGCCGAGCGAGAGGCCCAGGCCCAGCGAGCCGAGCGCCAAGCCCAGCGAGAACATGAACTGGAGATGCTCCGGCAGGGGGGAATGCTTTCCACTGCCCAGAGCCGTGAGCCCAGCAGCGCTCAGACACCAAAGCCCCGGCCCGACCACTTTCCTGTTATGGAAAAGGATGGAGACTTGGACACTTTTCTGCGAGCCTTTGAGAAAGCCTGCAGGCAGTACCAGCTGCCTACACCAGAATGGGCACGATACCTGACACCAGGGCTGAGAGGAAAAGCTCTGGAGGCATTTGCTGCCCTCCCTCAAGAACAAGATGGTGACTATGAGGCCATCAAGCAGGCTCTCATAGCCAAGTACCAGCTTACACCCGAGATGTACCGTAAGAAGTTCCGGACCCTCCAACGTGGCCCACACGACAGTTACAGTGATGTGGTGCATGGACTGGGGACCCACTTTGACCAGTGGACCCAAGGACTGTCAGTGACCACCTTTGCACAGCTGCGAGACCTGATGATCAAAGACCAGTTCTGCCATCTTTGCCCAACTGAGGTGCGACAGTTCGTGATGGACAGAGAACCAAAAGACGTGACGAAAGCAGCGCAGATTGCCGATGCCTATGAGGCCAACTGTAGATCGGAAGTGCGGAAGCCAGTCACCTCCAGCTGGAGAGGGGGTAAGCCTGCATCCAACGCCAGTACCCCTGCCAGCCAACACACCAGAGGTCCTGTCCCCGTGGCCAACAGCCCCAGAACTACCACCGAACTTCGCCAGTGTTATCACTGCAGACAGACTGGTCATATCAGTACCTTCTGTCCAACCAAGCAGAAGAACCCCCCAGCCAAGGCCCCAGGGCCGAATGCAGCAGTTCTTTTGGTGGGTGGTGCAGTTGGGAGGGGGTGTGACAACGTACAGAACGTCATTGTGGGAGGTCATGTTGCTACAGGCCTCAAGGACACCGGGGCTGAACGAACCCTCTTCCAACCCGAACTGGCGGCCCCTGAAGAAATCATTCCGGGGAAAACCCTAACTGTCACTGGGATTGGGGGCATCAGCTGTCCCTTACCGATGGCCTGGGTTTTTATTGATTGGGGTGCCGGGAGCGGGGTGAAGGAAGTGGGGCTGTCTGATAATTTGCCCACTGATGTTTTGTTGGGGACTGATTTGGGGAGGTTGGTGGCACACTTCGTCATTGACACCCCTCCCCAATCTACTAATGAGGGTAAAGTTAACCCTGATGATGATGATGGAAAATCGCATGTGTTACCTTACCATGCTTTATCTTGTAATGTTGCATCTGATAACCATTTTTTCCCTAGGATTGATGGTGGAAATGTTGTACCTGTGCCAACTGTATCTGATAATGATGTTTCTGTGAAAGTTGATATGTCCATAGGTACAGGAGTGCTCAGCCACGTCGCTCTGCGGAGTGAGATGGCTGAGGAACCCATAGCAGGGGCAAGTGTCGGTGCTACAAGAAATGGGGAGATACATGGGAACCGTGAGCAAGGTGATGCCATGCAATTGACCAGTGCCACCGAGGAAGGTAACTGGCCCATAAGTAGCAATGCTCCTGAGGTAATGGGGGTGGATGGGGAGGTAGAGCCCATAGCAGCATCGGCTGATGCGTCTGTAGAAACCCCCGGGGAGACAGCCTACGTAGCTGCTGTCACCTGCAGTCAGAGTGCCCGGAACGCAGATACCTGTTTGCCTTCCGGACCCTCCTCAGTCATCAGTATGACTGAACCAGAGGTGGACCCAGAGCAGGTCCCAGAGGGCTCCCGAGGGGAAGGGACCCTGACGTCGCTTCTGGCTTCCCCTAGCCAGGAGTTTCAGGCCGCTCTGCACACAGATGCGAGCCTAGAGAGTTTGAGACAACTCGCCGGGATGCCATTCTCCGAGACTGATAAGGAGAAGGTGTTCTGGGAACAGGGAAGGTTGTACCGGGAGACAGTACCCGGAGAATCACAAAAGGAGTGGTTGAGGGAAAGACAGCTGGTCGTCCCGCAGCAATTCCGGGATGAGTTGTTACGGATTGCCCATGAGATCCCGCTAGCTGGACACTTGGGGATCAGCAAAACTAAGGCCCGGCTGTCTCAACACTTCTATTGGCCTAAGATGGGGACAGATGTGTCAAACTACTGCCGCTCCTGTGTCACCTGTCAAAGAGTGGGGAAGGTGGGACCTGCTCTTAAGGCTCCCCTGATCCCTTTGCCAGTGATAGAGGAGCCTTTCCAGAGGATTGCAGTGGACCTTGTGGGCCCGCTGGCCGTCCCCAGCAGCTCTGGAAAGCGATTTATTCTTACTGTGGTAGACTACGCTACCCGGTACCCAGAGGCAGTAGCTCTGTCTTCAACTAGGGCAGATAAGGTGGCGGATGCCCTGTTGGTTATCTTTGCACGGGTAGGATTTCCCAGAGAAATGCTTACTGATCAAGGGACCCAATTTATGTCTCACCTAATGGAGGCTCTCTGTAAGAAAATGCAGGTGAAGCACCTGGTATCGAGTGCGTATCACCCACAGACCAATGGCTTGTGTCAACGCTTCAATGGTACCCTCAAACAGATGCTACGTATGCTGGTTGAGACACAAGGGCGCGACTGGGAGTGGTACCTCCCACACCTGCTATTCGCTTACCGAGAGGTTCCGCAGGCCTCGACGGGGTTTTCCCCCTTCGAGCTCCTGTACGGCAGGCGAGTCCGGGGACCCCTTGGGTTGGTAAGAGAATCCTGGGAAGAGGAGCCGAACCCTTCTGAAGTGTCCATAGTGGAGTATGTCATGCGCTTCCGTGACAAGATGCAGACCTTGACGCAGTTGGTGCATGACAACATGACGCAGGCTCAGGCTGATCAGAAGCACTGGTACGACCAGAACGCCCGGGAGCGGACCTACTACGTGGGTCAAAAGGTGTGGGTGCTGGTTCCTGTACCAACGGATAAGCTTCAGGCAGCCTGGGAGGGCCCGTACGTCGTCCACCAACAGCTCAACCCGGTCACCTATGTGGTCACACTTGACCACACTCGGGGTAGGCGAAAGGCCTTTCACGTCAACATGATGAAGGCTCATCACGAACGTGAACCTTTCGTCCTACTGGTCTGCAGCACACCCGGAGAAGGGGAGGAAGACACCCTCCTGGACATGCTGGCCCAAGCCAAGGCCCGTGGGTCCATTGAGGACGTGGAGGTAAGCGCCTCGCTAGATGAACCACAGCGGTTGCAGTTGCAAACCACACTGGAACCCTTCCGGGTCGTGTTCTCCAACCGGCTTGGAAGGACTGAGTTAACCGTCCACGAGGTGGACACCAGGAATCACGCCCCACTACGGCGAACACCCTATCGAATCTCTGACCAGGTGCAGCAGATTATGCACCAGGAGATCGATGAGATGTTACAGCTGGGGGTGATTCGATGGTCAAAGAGCGCGTGGGCCTCACCGGTAGTTCTCGTGCCAAAGAAGGACCGGACCACCCGGTTCTGCGTGGACTACAGGGGGCTCAACGCCATTACAGCCTGTGACGCGCACCCAATGCCGCGCATCGAGGAGCTGCTTGAGAAGTTAGCTGGTGCAAAATACCTGACAATAATGGATCTGAGTCGCGGATACTGGCAGATTCCCCTGAGCCCCGAGGCGCAGGAGAAGTCTGCCTTTATCATACCCTTTGGACTGTACGAGTCCACGGTCATGCCCTTTGGCATGAAGAATGCCCCTGCCACTTTCCAGCGGATGGTCAATCTCCTGCTTCAGGGACTGGAGACAGGATGACATTGCCATCTTCAGTCCCTCCTGGGATGAACACCTGCAGCATCTCGAGGAGGTGCTCAGGCGAATTCATCAAGCAGGACTGACTATCAAGCCGGGAAAGTGCCAGATGGGCATGAGGGAGGTCCACTACCTGGGGCACCGGGTAGGCGGAAATACCCTAAAGCCAGAGCCTGACAAAGTGGGCGTGATCGTGAACTGGCCCACTCCCAGGACCAAGAAACAGGTGATGTCCTTCCTGGGCACTGCAGGATACTATAGGCGCTTCGTGCAGCACTATAGTAGCCTGGCAAAACCTTTGACGGACCTCACCAGGAAGAAGCTACCCCACATCGTCAACTGGACGGATGGCTGTGAGGGGGCCTTCCAGGCGTTGAAAACCGCACTGTGCAACGCCCCTGTGTTGAAAGCAGTCGACAGCAGTCGACCGTTCTTGGTACAGACTGATGCCAGTGAGTTTGGCCTCGGTGCTGTGCTCAGCCAGGTTGACTCGGAGGACCAAGAGCACCCCGTGTTGTACCTGAGCCGGAAACTTTTGCCGAGGGAAGTGGCCTACTCCACCATCGAGAAGGAGTGCCTGGCCATAGTCTGGGCCCTGCAGCGCTTGCAGCCCTACTTGTACGGTCGCACCTTCATGGTGGTGACCGACCACAACCCTCTGCGCTGGCTAAGCACCATGTGTGGAACCAACGGCAGGTTGCTACGCTGGAGCCTTGCCCTTCAGCAATTTGACTTCACCATTGAACACAAAGCTGGCAGGGAGCATGGGAGTGCAGATGGACTCTCCCGCCAGGGTGAACCCATGGAGGTGCGCATGGAGGCATACTGAGAGGTTCTGCCGCCGTAGCGCACGCCAAAAGGGGGAGGTGTCACGATATTGTATGAAATATCATATAAGTAGTTTCTCTTGCTAGCAAGCTGTGGGCTAAAAAAAAAACCCCCTTCCCTTTCACTCAGCCAAGAGCTGCCTTGTCAATGTACATGGGGGAAGAGAGTTTTATTGACGAATAGTGTTGAGCGATACCTTCCGATATCGGAAAGTATCGGTATCGGAAAGTATCGGCCGATACCGTCAAAATATCGGATCCAATCCGATACCGATACCCGATCCCAATGCAAGTCAATGGGACGAAAATATCGGAATTAAAATAAACCCTTTATAAACTTGTAGGTTCATTCTACATGAAGGAAAACAACTAAGAATAATGTAGGATGTATTGGGGGACGTGGCGGAGATATTAAAGGCACAGAGGTTTAGCCCAATGTAATAGAATAGCAGGTTTTTTTTTGTTTTTTTTATGACGTTCGGCGTTAGAAAGAATTTGAGTATGTAATTTTTTTTTTTTTATGTCAGATATTGATGTTTCACTACTTCCACGCCCTTCACCTTCTTTTTTACTTCTCCCACGCTTTCTTCTTCATTATCCTCATCATCAGCTTCTTTGACATCAACTTCTTCACCTTATTCATCTTCTTCTTCATCTTATACCTATTATTTTTTGGGTGACATTGTTCATATTCTTTTTATTTTACTATTATCTTCATCATATTCTACTTCTTCATCATATTCTTATTTGTGACAGGCATTCCCGTAGTTGTTATCTATAAAAGTTTGAAGATTACACCTTCCGTTCTGCCTGTCACAAAACAGTTACATTTGTCCGCGTTCAGTTTGGCCTGCAGCATCAGGATTTATCCAGGGGCACCACGAGGAGGAACGGACTCACCCCCATACACTGCTTAGTCTTCTTCTGCTTATAATTTAAATAATATTTTTTGCTCTGATATTTAGTGTTATGCTTAATGTCCTTCTGCTCTTTCACTGCAGCCTCTTGTTCTTCTGCTTCTCGGTCTTCCAGGTCGTCGTCGTCTCCAGGGTCGTCGTCTCCGGGGCGTCGTCATCGGGGTGGTCTCCGGGGTCGTCGTCATCGGGGTGGTCTTCAGGGTCATCGTCTCCAGGGTCGTCGTCATCACGGTGGTTGTCGTCTCTGGTGTCGTCGTCATCTTAGGGGTGGTCTTCCGGGTCATCGTGTTTAGCAGGGCCGGACTGGCCATCGGGCACTTCTGGCAAATGCCAGAAGGGCCGGTGCCAGTAGTGGGCCGCTCGATCAGCCTCCCCCCGCCCCCGCCGTCGCATTCAACTAGGTACAGTTGAATGCAATGATGGAGGAGAGAGCGTCTACAGACGCTCCTCTCCCATCATTCCCTGCTCTGCCTCTGACACTGCGGGTGCGCGATGACGTCATATCATCGCGCACCTGCTGTGTCCCGGGCAGACTGCACGCTGCTGAGACAGAGACAGGAGCAGGAAGGCGGAAGCAACGCTGGCAAGAGGAGAGGTGAGGAGAGTTTTTTTTTTTTCTGGACTGTGGGGCCATTCTCGGAGGAGGTGAGGGGAGGAAGAGAAGAGATGTGGGCTGTATATAGTTCTCTGTGGGCTGTGCTCTGTGCTGTATACTGCTGTGGGCTGTATATAGTTCTCTGTGGGCTGTGCTGTATACTGCTGTGGGCTGTATATAGTTCTCTGTGGGCTGTGCTCTGTGCTGTATACTGCTGTGGGCTGTATATAGTTCTCTGTGGGCTGTGCTCTGTGCTGTATACTGCTGTGGGCTGTATATAGTTCTCTGTGGCTGTGCTCTGTGCTGTATACTACTGTGGGCTGTATATAGTACTCTGTGGCTGTGCTCTGTGCTGTATACTACTGTGGGCTGTATATAGTTCTCTGGGCTGTGCTCTGTGCTGTATACCACTGTGGGCTGTATATAGTTCTCTGTGGGCTGTGCTCTGTGCTGTATACCACTGTGGGCTGTATATAGTTCTCTGTGGGCTGTGCTCTGTGCTGTATACTACTGTGCTATATATAGTACTCTGTGGCTGTGCTCTGTGCTGTATACTACTGTGCTATATATAGTACTCTGTAGCTGTGCTCTGTGCTGTATACTACTGTGGGCTGTATATAGTTCTCTGGGCTGTGCTCTGTGCTGTATACCACTGTGGGCTGTATATAGTTCTCTGTGGGCTGTGCTCTGTGCTGTATACCACTGTGGGCTGTATATAGTTCTCTGTGGGCTGTGCTCTGTGCTGTATACCACTGTGGGCTGTATATAGTTCTCTGTGGGCTGTGCTCTGTGCTGTATACTACTGTGCTATATATAGTACTCTGTGGCTGTGCTCTGTGCTGTATACTACTGTGCTATATATAGTACTCTGTAGCTGTGCTCTGTGCTGTATACTACTGTGGGCTGTATATAGTTCTCTGGGCTGTGCTCTGTGCTGTATACCACTGTGGGCTGTATATAGTTCTCTGTGGGCTGTGCTCTGTGCTGTATACCACTGTGGGCTGTATATAGTTCTCTGTGGGCTGTGCTCTGTGCTGTATACTACTGTGGGCTGTATATAGTTCTCTGGGCTGTGCTCTGTGCTGTATACTACTGTGGGCTGTATATAGTTCTCTGGGCTGTGCTCTGTGCTGTATACTACTGTGGGCTGTATATAGTTCTCTGGGCTGTGCTCTGTGCTGTATACCACTGTGGGCTGTATATAGTTCTCTGTGGGCTGTGTTCTGTGCTGTATACTACTGTGGGCTGTATATAGTTCTCTGTGGGCTGTGTTCTGTGCTGTATACTACTGTGTGCTATGTGCTATATATAGTACACTGTGGGCTGTGCTGTATATAGTACTCTGTGGGCTGTGCTATATATAGTACTCTGTGGGCTGTGCTGTATATAGTACTCTGTGGGCTGTGCTGTATATATTGCTCTGTGGGCTGTGCTATATATAGTACTCTGTGGGCTGTGCTGTATATAGTACTCTGTGGGCTGTGCTGTATATAGTACTATGTGGGCTGTGCTGTATATAGTACTCTGTGGGCTGTGCTGTATATAGTACTCTGTGGGCTGTGCTGTATATAGTACTCTGTTGGCTGTGCTGTATATAGTACTCTGTTGGCTGTGCTGTATATAGTACTCTGTGGGCTGTGCTCTGTGCTGTATACTACTGTGCTATATATAGTACTCTGTAGCTGTGCTCTGTGCTGTATACTACTGTGGGCTGTATATAGTTCTCTGGGCTGTGCTCTGTGCTGTATACCACTGTGGGCTGTATATAGTTCTCTGTGGGCTGTGCTCTGTGCTGTATACCACTGTGGGCTGTATATAGTTCTCTGTGGGCTGTGCTCTGTGCTGTATACCACTGTGGGCTGTATATAGTTCTCTGTGGGCTGTGCTCTGTGCTGTATACTACTGTGCTATATATAGTACTCTGTGGCTGTGCTCTGTGCTGTATACTACTGTGCTATATATAGTACTCTGTAGCTGTGCTCTGTGCTGTATACTACTGTGGGCTGTATATAGTTCTCTGGGCTGTGCTCTGTGCTGTATACCACTGTGGGCTGTATATAGTTCTCTGTGGGCTGTGCTCTGTGCTGTATACCACTGTGGGCTGTATATAGTTCTCTGTGGGCTGTGCTCTGTGCTGTATACTACTGTGGGCTGTATATAGTTCTCTGGGCTGTGCTCTGTGCTGTATACTACTGTGGGCTGTATATAGTTCTCTGGGCTGTGCTCTGTGCTGTATACTACTGTGGGCTGTATATAGTTCTCTGGGCTGTGCTCTGTGCTGTATACCACTGTGGGCTGTATATAGTTCTCTGTGGGCTGTGTTCTGTGCTGTATACTACTGTGGGCTGTATATAGTTCTCTGTGGGCTGTGTTCTGTGCTGTATACTACTGTGTGCTATGTGCTATATATAGTACACTGTGGGCTGTGCTGTATATAGTACTCTGTGGGCTGTGCTATATATAGTACTCTGTGGGCTGTGCTGTATATAGTACTCTGTGGGCTGTGCTGTATATAGTACTATGTGGGCTGTGCTGTATATAGTACTCTGTGGGCTGTGCTGTATATAGTACTCTGTGGGCTGTGCTGTATATAGTACTCTGTTGGCTGTGCTGTATATAGTACTCTGTTGGCTGTGCTGTATATAGTACTCTGTGGGCTGTGCTGTATATAGTACTCTGTGGGCTGTGCTGTATATAGTACTCTGTGGGCTGTGCTGTATATAGTACTCTGTGGGCTGTGCTGTATATAGTACTCTGTGGGCTGTGCTGTATATAGTACTCTGTGGGCTGTGCTGTATATAGTACTCTGTGGGCTGTGCTGTATATAGTACTCTGTGGGCTGTGCTGTATATAGTACTCTGTGGGCTGTGCTGTATATAGTACTCTGTGGGCTGTGCTGTATATAGTACTCTGTGGGCTGTGCTGTATGTAGTACTCTGTGGGCTGTGCTTTACATAGTACTCTGGGCTGTGCTGTATATAGTACTCTGGGCTGTGCTGTATATACTTCTCTGTGGGCTGTGCTGTATATACTTCTCTGTGGGCTGTGCTGTATATAGTTCTCTGTGGGCTGTGCTGTATATAGTTCTCTGTGGGCTGTGCTGTATATAGTTCTCTGTGGGCTGTGCTGTATATAGTACTCTGTGGGCTGTGCTGTATATAGTACTCTGTGGGCTGTGCTGTATATAGTACTCTGTGGGCTGTGCTGTATATATTACTCCGTGGGCTGTGCTGTATATATTACTCTGTGGGCTGTGCTGTATATATTACTCTGTGGGCTGTGCTGTATATATTACTCTGTGGGCTGTGCTGTATATATTACTCTGTGGGCTGTGCTGTATATATTACTTTGTGGGCTGTGCTGTATATATTACTTTGTGGGCTGTGCTGTATATATTACTCTGTGGGCTGTGCTGTATACTACTGTGTGGACTGTGCTGTATACTTCTACGTGGGCTGTGCTGTATACTACTGTGTGGTCTGTGCTGTATACTGCTCTGTGGGCTGTGTTATCTACTACACGGGCTGTGCTATAGTATGCAGGCTGTGCTGTATACTATGCGGTTTGTGCTATATAATATGCGGGCTTTGCTATATACTATGGGGAGTATATTATATTCTATACTATGGGGGGCTGCATTATATTCTATGGGGGGCTACATTATATATTATGGGGAGGTGGGCTGTATTATATTCTATGGGGGTTACATACTCTGGGGTGGCTGCATTATACTCTGGGGTGGCTGCATTATACGCTGTGGTTGGTGTATTATACTCTGGGGTGGCTGCATTATACTATATGTGGGCTGCATGATACTGTATCGAGGACTATGGGGAATACGTTATACTATATGAAGAACTATGGGGTGCATTATTCTATGGGAAGTGAATTGTACTACATGGATGACTGTGTCGGTGCATTATACTATATGGAGCACTATGAGGAGTGTATTATGCTATATGGAGGACTATGAGGAGTGTATTATACTATGTTGAGGACTGAGCAGTGTATTTTAATATATGGAGGACTGTAGGGACTGTATTATACTATATGGAGGACTATGGAGCACATTATAATATATGGAGGACTATGGGGTGTATTTTACTAAACAAGTAAAATGCTGCATATTCAGATTGTTTTTGCTGGAACAAAAAGCCTTGTTGTCAGCAGCACATTGCCAGTGTAAACTGTAGATGTGCTGCTGAAAACATGATACTGTATGGTGATCTGTTAGTGATCTATTAGTGATCGTTCTGTCCCATCATTATTCCTCAGCTGGTGGAAAGAGGCCGGGAAACAAGCGAACAACTTCCGTATTGTCGATCAAACTCATTTAGCGGCCTGAACTCAGCGCACGTAAATACAACAGAAAGGCTTCTGTGTGATGTGGAATATGTTAGCTTTTGGGGCCCCATTTTAAACTTTGCCTAGGGCCCCACTTTGCCTAAAACCGGCCCTGCCTACAAGTGTACAAAGATATTATACAGTCACCATGTGACAAGTGGGCCTGTGTAACTTCAAATGCCAGGGCTGAATTTTAGTCCCAGTCCGGCCCTGGTGTTTAGTCTCTTGAACTTGGAAATGTAGCAGAAGGTACAAGAAGGCTGAGAAAATGCCGAGAACCAGCTGATGGAACTGGAACTCGGATGGCTACCCGAAGGTCCAAGAGCCAATGGAACTACCGAGGACCAGCTGACGTTACTGGAACCCGGTTACTAAGCAGGAGGTACCCGTGCCTGAAAGCACTACCAAGGACCACCTGACGTTGGTGGAACTCGGATACCCAGAGGGAGGCACCTAAGCCAAAGGCTCTGCCCGGAACCAGCTGACGGTACTGGAACCAGGATGGTGAGCAGAAGGTACAAGAGCAAAAGACACTGCCGAGAACCAGCTGACGGTGCTGGAACCCGGATGGGTAGCCGAAGGTCCAAGAGCCAATGGAACTACCGAGGACCAGCTGACGTTACTGGAACCCGGTTACTAAGCAGGAGGTACCCGTGCCTGAAAGCACTACCAAGGACCACCTGACGTTGGTGGAACTCGGATACCCAGAGGGAGGCACCTAAGCCAAAGGCTCTGCCCGGAACCAGCTGACGGTACTGGAACCAGGATGGGGAGCAGAAGGTACAAGAGCAAGTGTCTGCGTGGCTTTTGCAGGACACGATGCCGGCTGCACAGCAGGGGAACAGCTGGCGGTGCTGAACCCCACTGACACATTGGCTGGTGTTTTTCTCTGTGCAGCTAGCAGTACCGGGCCCCAACTGGCGGTGTTAGAGCCCGGGGTCAGCAGGAGGAGGAGATGGAGCAGAGTGTAGGCCGAAGCCTGCACTGGCGGCAGCTTTTGGGTCTGTTGTGCCTGCGTGGCTTTTGCAGGACACGATGCCGGCTGCACAGCAGGGGAACAGCTGGCGGTGCTGAACCCCACTGACACATTGGCGAGGTGTTTTTCTCTGTGCAGCTAGCAGTACCGGGCCCCAACTGGCGGTGTTGGAGCCCGGGCTCTGCAGGGGGAGCAGAGTGTAGGCCGAAGCCTAATCGAACCGATTTCAAAGGTAACCTTTAACCCCCCCTCAGGGGTTACAAAGTAGAAGAGCCACATCGTTCATGCAGCAGCAGTGCTGCACAAGTCAAAGGTTGCTCTTTTCATTTTTCTCCTTGCACACGCTGAATGAAACACACATAACATTTAGCCCTTTATACAGTCAAACTGTGTTGGAGGCGCGAGTTCCCTTTGTAATGAGACACAGCACAGATGTCAAGAATCCCACCTTGGTGCTGGGTGCAGCCTCCTGAGCGTTGTTATTTGCTGTACAGGAGTCTGCGCTGTCGTGTTATCCCCTGGCCTAGCGCTGTTAGCGCTGCCCATCTTCTGGCATCATGTAATGTTGGCCGGTGCGGTTCGCGATGACCATGAATCCCAGCCCCGCAGTGTCTTAACATTGTTAAAACACTGCGGGGATGGGATTCAGGGCCTGGCGCAGCACATATGTTCGCCTCTCACACTCGGGTCCTTACACCCGCTTCAGACTGTGCGGCGTCAGCTGGTCCCTTATCGCATGCCACGGCCATGAAGCCGCACAGTCTGAACAAGGCGGAAGGAGATGAGGGACAGGCGAACTGATGCACTGATCATGCCCATCAATCACACCCTCGCAGTCCCAATAAATAAGACAACGAGGGGCGTTGTGTGGGTCAGGGCGGCCGCAGAGGCGCAGCCAGCCAAACAATGATGCCAGAAGACGGGCAGCGCTACCAAGGGGTTGCAGCGTGTCATTACAAAGGAAAGTCACACCACCGGGACGGTTAAATGGTCACACAGAGGACACATTTCAGACGTGTTTTCAGTTCCACATGTGCGAGGAGAATACGTTTATGAGCCACCTTGCACACATGCAGCATTACCGCTGTACAAGGTGGCCTTTAAAACGTACAAACGCCTGGGGGAGGGGGGACAGGTTCCCTTCAATTTCAGTTCTTGTGTCTGCGTGGCTTTTGCAGGACACGATGCCGGCTGCACAGCAGGGGAACAGCTGGCGGTGCTGAACCCCACTGACACATTGGCTGGTGTTTTTCTCTGTGCAGCTAGCAGTACCGGGCCCCAACTGGCGGTGTTGGAGCCCGGGCTCTGCAGGGGGAGCAGAGTGTAGGCCGAAGCCTAATCGAACCGATTTCAAAGGTAACCTTTAACCCCCCCTCAGGGGTTACAAAGTAGAAGAGCCACATAGTTCATGCAGCAGTAGTGCTGCACAAGTCAAAGGTTGCTCTTTTAATTTCGCTCCTTGCACACGCTGAAAGGAACACGTATAACATTTAGGCCCTTACACAGTCAAACTGATTTTGAGGCGTGAGTTCCCTTCGTAAAGAGACGCAGTACAGCTGGCAAAAATGCCACCTTGGTGCTTTGCGCGGCCTCCTGAGCATCGTTATTTGTTGCACAGGAGTCTGCGCTGTCGTGTTATCCCTTGCCCTTGCGCTGTTAGTGCTGCCCGTCCTCTGACATCATTTGATGTCGGCCGGTGCGGTTCGCGATGCCCATGAATCCCAGCCCCGCAGTGTCTTGACATAGTTAAAACACTGCGGGGCTGGGCTTCGTGGCCTGGCGCAGTACATATGTTCGCCTCTCGCTTGGGTTCTTACACCTGCTTCAGACTATGTGGCGTCATCTGATCCCTTATCGCATGCCACGGCCATGAAGCCGCACAGTCCGAAGAAGGCGGAAGGAGATGAGGGACAGGCGAAGAAATGCACCGTTCATGCCCGTCAATCACACCCTCGCAGTCAAAATAAATAAGACACCGAGGGGCGTTGTGTGGGGCAAGGCGGCCACAGAGGCGCAGCCAGCCAAACAATGATGCCAGAAGACGGGCAGCGTTACCAAGGAGCTTGTTGCGTGTGTCAATACAAAGTAAAATCACACCTGAGGGACGTTTTAATGGTCACAGAGGACACATTTTAGACGTGTTCAGTTCCACGAGTGCAAGGAGAATACGTTTCTGAGCCACCTTGTACACATGCAGCATTACTGCTGTACAAGGTGGCTGTAAAACATAGAAACACCTGGGGGAGGGGGGACAGGTTCCCTTCAATTTCAGTTCTTGTGTCTGCGTGGCGGTCGCAGGACACGATGCCGGCTGCACAGCAGGGGAACAGCTGGCGGTGCTGAACCCCACTGACACATTGGCTGGTGTTTTTATCTGTGCAGCTAGCACATCTGGGCCCCAACTGGCGGTGTTAGAGCCCAGGGTCAGCAGGAGGAGCAGGGGGAGCGGAGTGTAGGCCGAAGCCTGCACTGGAGCAAGTTGAAAGGAAACCTTTAACCCCCCCCCCAGGCGTTTGTAGCTGGAAGAGCCATCGTGTACAGCACTAATGCTGGAAAAGGTAAACTTAGCTCTTTTAATTATGGTCCTTGCAGATGCTGAACCTAACACTTATGAAATGTGTCCCCTCACAGCGTTCAACCGTCCGGTAGGTGGAACTTTCCTTTGTCATGTGACGCAGCACAGCCGTAATTTTTACCCCCTTGGCGCCGTGCGCCGCCTCCTCAGCGTTGTTTGAATCTGTCCCGGAGCCTGCGCTGTTAGGTAACCCTTTGGCCATGCACAAATTTTGTGCTGCCCGTCTTCTGACATCATTTGCTGTCAGGCTGGCTGCGCCTGTGCGGGTGCGCTGTCCGAGATTCAGCCTCGCGGTGTCATCTAATGTAATCCCACCGCGGGCCTGGTATCCGTGTCCATGCGCAGTGCATATCCTCGCCTCTCACTCCCCTCCCTACGGCTTCTTCAGACTGTGCGGTGTCACGGCCGTGGCATGCTATTAGGGATCAGCTGACACCGAACAGTCTTTAGAAGCCGTAGGGAGGGGAGTGAGAGGCGAGGATATGCACTGCGCATGGACACGGATACCAGGCCCGCGGTGGGATTACATTAGACGACACCGCGAGGCTGAATCTCGGACAGCGCACCCGCACAGGCGCAGCCAGCCTGACAGCAAATGATGTCAGAAGACGGGCAGCGCAAAATGTGTGCATGGCCACGGGGTCACCTAACAGCGCAGGCTCCGTGACAGATTCAAACAACGCTGAGGAGGCGGCGCACGGCGCCAAGGGGGTAAAAATTACGGCTGTGCTGCGTCACATGACAAAGGAAAGTTCCACCTACCGGACGGTTGAACGCTGTGAGGGGACACATTTCATAAGTGTTAGGTTCAGCATCTGCAAGGAGCACCACGAAAAGAGGCCCTTTTTCCCTTTGCATCATTACTGCTGCTCCTTCAGTAACAAACGCCTGGGGGGGGGGACAGGTTCCCTTAAATTTAACTTGTTGTGCCTGCGTGGCGGTCGCAGTACACATTGCCGTATACACAGCAGGGGAACAGCTGGCGGTGCTGAACCCCACTAACACATTGGCGAGGTGTTTGGCTCTGTGCGTACAGCACTTCTGGACGGCAACTGGCGGTGTTGGAGCCCAGGGACAGGTGGAGGAGGAGGAGGTTGGAGGAGGTAGGAGGGATTGCCACACACACAGCAGGGGAACAGCTGACGTTACTGAACCCCAATAACAGAGGAGGGACTGTTGACTGTGCGTACAGCACTTCTGGACGGCAACTGGCGGTGTTGGAGCCCAGGGACAGGTGGAGGAGGAGGAGGTTGGAGGAGGTAGGAGGGATTGCCACACACACAGCAGGGGAACAGCTGACGTTACTGAACCCCAATAACAGTGGAGGGACTGTTGACTGTGCGTACAGCACTTCTGGACGGCAACTGGCGGTGTTGGAGCCCAGGGGCAGGTGGAGGAGGAGGAGGTTGGAGGAGGTTGGAGGAGGTAGGAGGGATTGCCACACACACAGCAGGGGAACAGCTGACGTTACTGAACCCCAATAACAGTGGAGGGACTGTTGACTGTGCGTACAGCACTTCTGGATGGCAACTGGCGGTGTTGGAGCCCAGGGACAGGTGGAGGAGGAGGAGGTTGGAGGAGGTAGGAGGGATTGCCACACACACAGCAGGGGAACAGCTGACGTTACTGAACCCCAATAACAGAGGAGCGACTGTTGACTGTGCGTACAGCACTTCTGGACGGCAACTGGCGGTGTTGGAGCCCAGGGGCAGGTGGAGGAGGAGGAGGTTGGAGGAGGTTGGAGGAGGTAGGAGGGATTGCCACACACACAGCAGGGGAACAGCTGACGTTACTGAACCCCAATAACAGTGGAGGGACTGTTGACTGTGCGTACAGCACTTCTGGACGGCAACTGGCGGTGTTGGAGCCCAGGGACAGGTGGAGGAGGAGGAGGTTGGAGGAGGTAGGAGGGATTGCCACACACACAGCAGGGGAACAGCTGACGTTACTGAACCCCAATAACAGAGGAGGGACTGTTGACTGTGCGTACAGCACTTCTGGACGGCAACTGGCGGTGTTGGAGCCCAGGGGCAGGTGGAGGAGGAGGAGGTTGGAGGAGGTTGGAGGAGGTAGGAGGGATTGCCACACACACAGCAGGGGAACAGCTGACGTTACTGAACCCCAATAACAGTGGAGGGACTGTTGACTGTGCATACAGCACTTCTGGACGGCAACTGGCGGTGTTGGAGCCCAGGGGCAGGTGGAGGAGGAGGAGGTTGGAGGAGGTAGGAGGGATTGCCACACACACAGCAGGGGAACAGCTGACGTTACTGAACCCCAATAACAGTGGAGGGACTGTTGACTGTGCATACAGCACTTCTGGACGGCAACTGGCGGTGTTGGAGCCCAGGGGCAGGTGGAGGAGGAGGAGGTTGGAGGAGGTAGGAGGGATTGCCACACACACAGCAGGGGAACAGCTGACGTTACTGAACCCCAATAACAGAGGAGGGACTGTTGACTGTGCATACAGCACTTCTGGACGGCAACTGGCGGTGTTGGAGCCCAGGGGCAGGTGGAGGAGGAGGAGGTTGGAGGAGGTTGGAGGAGGTAGGAGGGATTGCCACACACACAGCAGGGGAACAGCTGACGTTACTGAACCCCAATAACAGTGGAGGGACTATTGACTGTGCGTACAGCACTTCTGGACGGCAACTGGCGGTGTTGGAGCCCAGGGACAGGTGGAGGAGGAGGAGGTTGGAGGAGGTAGGAGGGATTGCCACACACACAGCAGGGGAACAGCTGACGTTACTGAACCCCAATAACAGAGGAGGGACTGTTGACTGTGCGTACAGCACTTCTGGACGGCAACTGGCGGTGTTGGAGCCCAGGGGCAGGTGGAGGAGGAGGAGGTTGGAGGAGGTTGGAGGAGGTAGGAGGGATTGCCACACACACAGCAGGGGAACAGCTGACGTTACTGAACCCCAATAACAGAGGAGCGACTGTTGACTGTGCGTACAGCACTTCTGGACGGCAACTGGCGGTGTTGGAGCCCAGGGGCAGGTGGAGGAGGAGGAGGTTGGAGGAGGTTGGAGGAGGTAGGAGGGATTGCCACACACACAGCAGGGGAACAGCTGACGTTACTGAACCCCAATAACAGTGGAGGGACTGTTGACTGTGCGTACAGCACTTCTGGATGGCAACTGGCGGTGTTGGAGCCCAGGGACAGGTGGAGGAGGAGGAGGTTGGAGGAGGTAGGAGGGATTGCCACACACACAGCAGGGGAACAGCTGACGTTACTGAACCCCAATAACAGAGGAGGGACTGTTGACTGTGCGTACAGCACTTCTGGACGGCAACTGGCGGTGTTGGAGCCCAGGGGCAGGTGGAGGAGGAGGAGGTTGGAGGAGGTTGGAGGAGGTAGGAGGGATTGCCACACACACAGCAGGGGAACAGCTGACGTTACTGAACCCCAATAACAGTGGAGGGACTGTTGACTGTGCGTACAGCACTTCTGGACGGCAACTGGCGGTGTTGGAGCCCAGGGACAGGTGGAGGAGGAGGAGGTTGGAGGAGGTAGGAGGGATTGCCACACACACAGCAGGGGAACAGCTGACGTTACTGAACCCCAATAACAGAGGAGGGACTGTTGACTGTGCGTACAGCACTTCTGGACGGCAACTGGCGGTGTTGGAGCCCAGGGGCAGGTGGAGGAGGAGGAGGTTGGAGGAGGTTGGAGGAGGTAGGAGGGATTGCCACACACACAGCAGGGGAACAGCTGACGTTACTGAACCCCAATAACAGAGGAGCGACTGTTGACTGTGCGTACAGCACTTCTGGACGGCAACTGGCGGTGTTGGAGCCCAGGGGCAGGTGGAGGAGGAGGAGGTTGGAGGAGGTTGGAGGAGGTAGGAGGGATTGCCACACACACAGCAGGGGAACAGCTGACGTTACTGAACCCCAATAACAGTGGAGGGACTGTTGACTGTGCGTACAGCACTTCTGGATGGCAACTGGCGGTGTTGGAGCCCAGGGACAGGTGGAGGAGGAGGAGGTTGGAGGAGGTAGGAGGGATTGCCACACACACAGCAGGGGAACAGCTGACGTTACTGAACCCCAATAACAGAGGAGGGACTGTTGACTGTGCGTACAGCACTTCTGGACGGCAACTGGCGGTGTTGGAGCCCAGGGGCAGGTGGAGGAGGAGGAGGTTGGAGGAGGTTGGAGGAGGTAGGAGGGATTGCCACACACACAGCAGGGGAACAGCTGACGTTACTGAACCCCAATAACAGTGGAGGGACTGTTGACTGTGCGTACAGCACTTCTGGACGGCAACTGGCGGTGTTGGAGCCCAGGGACAGGTGGAGGAGGAGGAGGTTGGAGGAGGTAGGAGGGATTGCCACACACACAGCAGGGGAACAGCTGACGTTACTGAACCCCAATAACAGAGGAGGGACTGTTGACTGTGCGTACAGCACTTCTGGACGGCAACTGGCGGTGTTGGAGCCCAGGGGCAGGTGGAGGAGGAGGAGGTTGGAGGAGGTTGGAGGAGGTAGGAGGGATTGCCACACACACAGCAGGGGAACAGCTGACGTTACTGAACCCCAATAACAGTGGAGGGACTGTTGACTGTGCGTACAGCACTTCTGGATGGCAACTGGCGGTGTTGGAGCCCAGGGACAGGTGGAGGAGGAGGAGGTTGGAGGAGGTAGTAGGGATTGCCACACACACAGCAGGGGAACAGCTGACGTTACTGAACCCCAATAACAGAGGAGGGACTGTTGACTGTGCGTACAGCACTTCTGGACGGCAACTGGCGGTGTTGGAGCCCAGGGGCAGGTGGAGGAGGAGGAGGTTGGAGGAGGTTGGAGGAGGTAGGAGGGATTGCCACACACACAGCAGGGGAACAGCTGACGTTACTGAACCCCAATAACAGTGGAGGGACTGTTGACTGTGCGTACAGCACTTCTGGACGGCAACTGGCGGTGTTGGAGCCCAGGGACAGGTGGAGGAGGAGGAGGTTGGAGGAGGTAGGAGGGATTGCCACACACACAGCAGGGGAACAGCTGACGTTACTGAACCCCAATAACAGAGGAGGGACTGTTGACTGTGCGTACAGCACTTCTGGACGGCAACTGGCGATGTTGGAGCCCAGGGGCAGGTGGAGGAGGAGGAGGTTGGAGGAGGTTGGAGGAGGTAGGAGGGATTGCCACACACACAGCAGGGGAACAGCTGACGTTACTGAACCCCAATAACAGAGGAGCGACTGTTGACTGTGCGTACAGCACTTCTGGACGGCAACTGGCGGTGTTGGAGCCCAGGGACAGGTGGAGGAGGAGGAGGTTGGAGGAGGTAGGTGGGATTGCCACACACACAGCAGGGGAACAGCTGACGTTACTGAACCCCAATAACAGTGGAGCGACTGTTGACTGTGCGTACAGCACTTCTGGACGGCAACTGGCGGTGTTGGAGCCCAGGGGCAGGTGGAAAAGCAGAGGAACACAATGTAGGCCGAAGCCTGAGAAAGTCGAAAGGGAACCTTTAACCCTCCCCCAAGGCGTTTGTAGCTGAAAGAGCCAGCTTGTGCAGCACAAAAGATGCAAAAGGAAAAGGTGGCTCTTTTCATCATGCTCCTTGCAAACACAGAACTAAACACTTATAAAATGTGTCCCCTGAAGCCGTGAAACCGTCCCGGAGGTGGGACTTTCCTTCGTAATATGACGCAGCACAGCCATAATTCCTACCCCCCCGCCGCCGTGCCCCGGCTCCTCAGCGTTGTTTGATTCCGTCCCGGAGGCTGCGCTGTTATGTTATCCCGTGGCCAGGCACACTTAGCGCTGCCCATCTTCTGACATCATTTGGTGTCAGGCTGGCTGCGCCTGTGCGGCCGCGCTGGCCGAGAGCCCGCCTCGCAGTGTCTTCTGATTTAATCCCACTGGGGGCCTGGGATCCATGGCCATGCGCAGTGCATATCCTCGCCTCTCACTCCCCTCCCTACGGCTTCTTAAGACTGTGCGGTGTCACGGCCGTGGCATGCTATTAGGGACCAGCTGACACCGAACAGTCTGAAGAAGCCATAGGGAGATGAGTGAGAGGTGGAGGTTCAGATATGCACTGCGCATGTCCACGGATCCCAGGCCCCCAGTGGGATTAAATCAGAAGACACTGCGAGGCGGGCTCTCGGCCAGCGTGGCCGCACAGGCGCAGCCAGCCTGACACCAAATGATGCCAGAAGACGGGCAGCGCTAAGTGTGCCTGGCCACGGGATAACATAACAGCGCAGGCTCCTGGACGGAATCAAACAACGCTGATGAGCCGGGGCGCGGCGCCGGGGGGGGGTAGGAATGACGGCTGTGCTGCGTCATATTACGAAGGAAAGTCCCACCTCCGGGACGGTTTTACGGTATCAGTGGACACATTTTATCATTTTATAAGTGTTAAGTTTTGCGTGTGCAAGGAGCAAAACCAAAATAGCTACCTTTTTCCTTGTGCAGCATTACTGCTGCACAAGGTGGCTCTTTCAGTAACAAACGCCTTGGGGGGGGGACAGATTCCCTTACATTTCAGTTGTTGTGTCAGCGTGGCGGTCGCATGACACATTGCCGGCTACACAGCTGGGGATCAGCTGACGTTACTGAAACCCAATAACACTGGGTCGTATGTTTTGACTGTGCAGACAGCACTTCTGAGCCTCAAATGGCGGTGTTGGAGCCCAGGAATTTAAGTTCAGGTGGTAGAAAGATGAACACAACAGGAGACCTGGATAACGTATACAGTGACCTAATTATTTAATCAGGAGGAGGAGTGGCAAATTCCTGCGAGATCCAGGCCTTGTTCATTTTCAGGAAAGTAAGCCGGTCAATGTTATCGGAGGATAGTCGCATGCGACGGTCAGTTAGTACACCACCTGCAGCACTAAAGACACGTTCCGATAATACACTGGCCGCAGGGCAAGACAGCACCTCCAATGCATACTGGCTTAGCTCTGGCCATGTATCCAGCTTTGAGACCCAAAACTTGAAAGGGGAAGAGCCGTCTGGGAGTACAGCAAGAGGGCAAGACATGTAGTCTGTCACCATCTGACGGAACCGTTGCCTCCTGCTGACTGGAGCCGTCTGTGATGGTGTAGACTTTTGTGGCGGGCACAGAAAACTGTGCCACAGTTCGGCCATACTGGTCTTGCCTTGGGCAGAGGCTCTGCTTCTGCTCCCTCTTTGTGCAGAGCCTCCACCACTGCCTGGACGCACTGAGCTGCTTTGGAATGCACTAGCAGCACTTCTCTCAGTTGGAATGGAGAAGATGATGGAATTGACCAGTGTGTCTTGGTACTCCCGCATTTTTCGCTCCCGGTTCAACGGTGTGATGAGGCTTTCTACGTTGTCCCGGTAGCGAGGATCGAGGAGGGTGAACACCCAATAATCAGACATTTTGAGAATGTGGGCGATGCGGCGGTCGTTTCTCAGGCACTGCAGCATGTAATCCACCATGTGCTGCAGACTGCCAACTGCCCAAGAAACGCTGTCCCCTGCTGGAGGCGTGATCTCTGCCCGCTCGTCATCACCCCACCCTCGCTGTACACACTGAGTACTGGACAATTCTGTAACTCCCTCCTCTGGACGGATGTCTTCCTCCTCCATTGACTCCTCCTCATCCTCCTCACAAACTGTCCCCTGCCTACGCGTTTGTGAGGAACCACGTGGCGCTGACTGTCCAGAAGATGATGGAAATGCTGAATCCTCATCCTCCACCTCTTCCACAACATCATCCCTTAGCGCTTGCAGTGATTTTTCAAGCAGGCAGATAAGGGGGACAGTCATGCTGACTAGTGCATCATCTGCACTCGCCATCCGCGTGGAATAATCAAAGGGACGCAAAACCTGGCAGACGTCATTCATAGTGGCCCACTCTGTGGTTGTGAAGTCTGTACGGCGCTGACTGCGACTTTTTTGCGCCTGAAGCAGCTGGTACTCCATTACAGCTTGCTGCTGCTCACACAACCGCTCCAACATATGTAACGTGGAATTCCACCTGGTAGGTAGGTCACATATGATGCGATGTTCCGGCAGGCGGTGTCGGCGCTGCAGAGCCGCAATGCGCGCTTTTGCCGTGCTGGAACGCCGCAAGTGAGCACACTCTAGGCGGACCTTGTGCAGCAGTGCATCAAGATCCGGATAGTCCCTCAAAAAGCTCTGCACGACCAAATTGAGCACATGTGCCAGACATGGGATGTGAGTGAGGTTGCCGAGGCCCAGAGCTGCCACCAGATTTCGGCCATTATCACACACTACCATGCCTGGCTGGAGATTCGCTGCCACAAACCACACATCGCTCTCCTGCTTGATGGCATTCCAGAGCTCCTGCGCTGTGTGGCTACGATTCCCCCAAAAAATTAATTTCAAGACGGCCTGTTGACGTTTGGCCACGGCTGTGCTCATGTCGGTCGTAACAGGTACACGTTCATCACGGGTCCATGTGGAGGTGGACTGTGACGGCTCCTGCAGCGATGATTCTGAGGAACTGGTGTAAGAGGAGGAGACAATGCGTACAGAATGGATTCCTGCAATCCTTGGAGTGGGCAGGACACGTCCTGCGCCACTCGCACGGTCTGTACCCGGCTCAACGACATTAACCCAATGGGCAGTGAGGGAAAGGTATCGCCCCTGTCCATGTTGACTGGTTCACGCATCGGTGGTGAGGTGGACCTTGCTACTGACGGCGTTCAGTAGCGCGTGTTTTATGTGTCCCTCCACATGCTTGTGCAGGGCAGGGACGGCTTGCCTGCTGAAGTAAAAGCGGCTGGGCACATTGTACTGTGGGACTGCCAATGACATCAAGTCACGGAAGCTGTCAGTCTCCACCAGCCTGAATGACAGCATTTCCAGTGACAGAAGTTTGGCAATGCCTGCAGTCAGAGCCTGTGCTCATGGGTGGTTTGACGAGAAAGGCCGCCTTTTCTCCCATGCCTGTACTACCGATGGCTGTAGACTGGGCTGGGAGTGTGTGGATGACTGGGAAAGTGGCGCTGCGGGTGGAATTACAGCGGGTCTCTGGACAACAGGGCCAGAGGTTCTTCCACGGCGATCCTGGGAGGAAGCCGAACCAGCTGCGTGTGAGCTAGAGGAAGAGGCAACACGAGCTGAAGAGGTGGTAGCTGCCGCTGTTGGTTGGCCTACCTCTTCAGTGTGTTTTTCTAACTCCGCCGGGTGCCTGTTGCGCACATGTTTCCACATGTTGGAGGTATTGAGGTTGCTGACATTTCGACCTCTTTTGACTTTTTGATGACACACCTTGCATCTGACATAGCAAATGTCATCTGCAACTGTGTCAAAAAAGGACCAGGCACTGCAAGTCTTGGGAGCGCCCTTTTTTGCTTTGGGAAGAGACATGCTCCTAACGGGTGCCAAAGCGGAGGCTGCAGGATCCGCAGTCTTCCCCCTCCCTCTCCCTCTTTGGGCCGTACGGGGAATCTCTTCCTCAGAGCTGCTCCCACCACCTTCCTGTCCCTCACGCCAAGATGGGTCGAGGACCTCATCATCTACACTACCCTCTGCCCCCAACTGCTCCTCCTGGGTAGTCTCAGCAGCAGAGCACGCACCAGTAAGTGGCACCTGAGTGTCATCATCAGCTGATGCGGCCTGCGATGTGGTGACCGGAGCCACTGGCCCACCCGCCTCTTCAGAGGAAGACAGAAAAAGCTGTTGGGCATCACTGCACCCTGCCTCTTCTTCCATTTCTCCAATGCTGCTTGGCTGGCCCCCTGTTTCCAAGCCAAGAGATTCAGAGAACAGAAGTAGAGACGGCTCCTGTCCTGGGCTCTCTGTCTGCCTGGGCAATTTGGCAGGTGGTGAAGAGACAGATGGCTGCTCTCCAGTGCTCTGTGTCTGAGAGGATGTGGCACTAATGGAAGTTGATGCATTAGCTGCCATCCATCCGACAACAGCTTCAATTTGTTCTTCACGCAGCAGCGGTGTATGGCGCTCTGACACAAAGCTTCGCATGAATGACTGTTGCCTGGTGAAAGTGGGTGCTGATGAGTCACCGGTGCCCGCAGCAGGCACAGAATCCCCACGTCCCCTCCCTGCTCCGCGACGGCTCCCACGCCCACGTGCCTTACTCACTGCCTTCTTCATCTTGGTTGACTGATAAAGATAAGCAGAAAAGTACTAACGGATTTGTGTGCTTATTCCTGAGCAACTCCTCCTAACAGGTATAAGAAACACTAATTATCTAAAGTGTGGACTAGACTTTAATATGAGCTAATGTGGCCTACACAAATGTAAAGTGGTGTAAATGGTGTGTTTGGTGAACTTTATTATTTATTTATTTTTTTGGGGCTGAACTGACAACAGATAGAGCTGCAGTCAAACGGAGACCGTGCAGACAGACGTAAACGGCGCTACAAGGCCCAAAAACCCTCCTCTACGTTATCCTATGTAGTGTTTTTCCACAAATTAGGTGGAGACGGGTGGAAAGACACTAATAGGATTTTTTTGAATAAATTAGCAGCAGACTACACTACTTGGAAAAAAAAGAAAATTGATTTGGCGGTATGACGCAGTGAACAACCCTGAGCTGGAGACAACCAGGCTATAGCTGCTCACAGACTACAGGGCGAGCTGCAGTCACACGGAGACCGTGCAGACAGCCGTAAACGGCGCTGCAAGGCCCAAAAACCCTCCTCTACTTTATCCTATGTAGTGTTTTTCCACAAATTAGCTGGAGACGGGTGGAAAGACACTAATAGGATTTTTTTGAATAAATTAGCAGCAGACTACACTACTTGGAAAAAAAAGAAAATTGATTTGGCGGTATGACGCAGTGAACAACCCTGAGCTGGAGACAACCAGGCTATAGCTGCTCACAGACTACAGGGCGAGCTGCAGTCACACGGAGACCGTGCAGACAGCCGTAAACGGCGCTGCAAGGCCCAAAAACCCTCCTCTACTTTATCCTATGTAGTGTTTTTCCACAAATTAGCTGGAGACGGGTGGAAAGACACTATGTCACGATTCACACCGTGACTGTCACCAATTGTCAAGATCCCTTAGCCGCTGCCTACAATATGTCACGGATTGGGGTGACTTTAGACCAACAGACGGCTATCACATGTGCAGGGGGGTTATCCTAGTTATCCCTCCACTGCCACAATGTGATGAAAAAAAAACACACACGAGGTTATTGACCTCTTAGTTTACAGCAGGGGCTTATTTTAGGTATCCCACTGCTCTTCAATATACCATGAACTGCAGGGATTTGGGTCTATCCCGCTTACAGTTCCACTTAACACTTGCAGCTCTCTGGCGCCCCCCTTACTCTCAGGTCAGATTAGGTACTGCACCTGGGGTAATTAGTCGCCAGAAACGCTGCCTGCTATGTACTGGCTATTGGGTGCACTGCAGCGATGCGATAACTACTCCCACTCAGGCAGGAACAATAATTATCAAGCCGCAGTCGCTACAGGGACCCCCAAAAGCCGGCACACGGTCGCTGCCACCAGCTCCAATTGAACGGGTCTGGAGCAAACCCCAAAAAAACAGTAGCGTAATTCCCTTCCGAGACAGGGTACGGTTTAGGGCAGGAAGAACGAACTAGTATTAAATAATATACCCCATAAATGATTTTTAGGCAGTGTTTATAAAAATATTTTACAAAGATGTTACAAATGAGACAATTGCAAATATGTACAAGGTAATTATGAAAATAAAAGGATTAAATGAAGAAACGATAACACTCACATTTCTCAGATCATTGCATGGCAGTCAGCCAGACATCCCAGCTCATTGGATGTGCTGCTCAGGGCTCACAGGAAAAGAGAAGAAGAAGACTGAGCCGGGAGATCTGGCCACAACTTTATAATCTACAGTCTGTGACCTCACAGAAAAGGCTGGCTTTTCCAGATCCTCCTACCTTTCAGTCTGAGTAACTTGGATACAAATTGGTCTAATGCTTATAACTCCGTCCCAGTACATATCAGAGTCATATCACACCCAGCATAGAGCTTGTATTAACATGAGCTTTCTAAGGAGATCAAATATGTCCTATTATTTACAGAGCAATCCCTACTTCTTCCCCCGATGGAGTTAGGCGACTGTGTTTAGAGTGATGGGTAGATGCTTCGACGGAGATAAAGAATATGTATTTATCATTCCACTATCCTAAATAGTTTGTCTAATATCTCACAATAACCGAACAAAGGACCGCATGGTTCTAGAAGTTTCTCTAACTGTTAAAGCTGAGCACTTACTACTACAGGAACTGGGGGTCGTAAATGCCTTTCGTCAATAAAACTCACTTCCCCCATCTACATTGGCAAGCAAGCTCAACTCTGAAGCAAAAGACAAGGGGGGCCTCCTAGCCCACATCCTGGGCTGACAAGAGCACTAAACTTATGATATTTCATACCATATCGTGACACCTCCCCCTTTTGGCGTGCGCTACGGCGGCAGGACCTCTCGGTATGCCTCCATGCGCACCTCCGTGGGTTCACCCTGGCGGGACAGTCCATCTACATTCCCATGCTCCCTGCCCGCTTTGTGTTCAATGGTGAAGTCAAATTGCTGAAGGGCAAGGCTCCAGCGTAGCAACCTGCCATTGGTTCCACACATGGTGCTTAGCCAGCGCAGAGGGTTGTGGTCGGTCACCACAGTGAAGGTGCGACCGTACAAGTAGGGCTGCAAGCGCTGCAGGGCCCAGACTATGGCCAGGCACTCCTTCTCAATGGTGGAGTAGGCCACTTCCCTCAGCAAAAGTTTCCGGCTCAGGTACAACACGGGGTGCTCTTGGTCCTCCGAGTCAACCTGGCTGAGCACAGCACCAAGGCCAAACTCACTGGCGTCAGTCTGTACCAAGAACGGTCGACTGCTGTCGACGGCTTTCAACACAGGGGCGTTGCACAGTGCTGTTTTCAACGCCTGGAAGGCCCCCTCACAGCCATCTGTCCAGTTGACGATGTGGGGTAGCTTCTTCCTGGTGAGGTCCGTCAAAGGTTTTGCCAGGCTACTATAGTGCTGCACGAAGCGCCTATAGTACCCTGCAGTGCCCAGGAAGGACATCACCTGTTTCTTGTTCCTGGGAGTGGGCCAGTTCACGATCACGCCCACTTTGTCAGGCTCCGGTTTTAGGGTGTTTCCGCCTACCCGGTGCTTCAGGTAGTGAACCTCCCTCATGCCCATCTGGCACTTTCCCGGCTTGATAGTCAGTCCTGCTCGGTGAATTCGCCCGAGCACCTCTTCGAGATGCTGCAGGTGTTCATCCCAGGAGGGACTGAAGATGGCAATGTCATCTAAGTACGCCACAGCGTACTTCTCCAGTCCCTGAAGCAGGAGATTGACCATCCGCTGGAAAGTGGCAGGGGCATTCTTCATGCCGAAGGGCATGACCGTGGACTCGTACAGTCCAAAGGGTGTGATAAAGGCGGACTTCTCCTGCGCCTCGGGGCTCAGGGGAATCTGCCAGTATCCGCGACTCAGATCCATTATTGTCAGGTATTCTGCGCCAGCTAACTTCTCAAGCAGTTCCTCGATGCGCGGCATTGGGTGCGCGTCAGAGGCTGTAATGGCGTTGAGCCCCCTGTAGTCCACACAGAACCGGGTGGTCCGGTCCTTCTTTGGCACGAGAACTACAGGTGAGGCCCACGCGCTCTTTGACCGTCGAATCACCCCGAGCTGTAACATCTCATCGATCTCCTGGCGCATAATCTGCTGCACCTGGTCAGAGATTCGATAGGGTGTTCGCCGTAGTGGGGCGTGATTCCCGGTGTCCACCTCGTGGACCGCTAACTCAGTCCTTCCAGGCCGGTTGGAGAACACGACCCGGAAGGGTTCCAGGGTGGTTTGCAACTGCAACCGCTGTGGTTCATCTAGCGAGGCGCTTACCTCCACGTCCTCAATGGACCCACGGGCCTTGGCTTGGGCCAGCATGTCCAGGAGGGTGTCCTCCTCCCCGTCTTCGGGTGCGCTGCAGACCGGTAGGACGAAAGGTTCACGTTCGTGATGAGCTTTCATCATGTTGACGTGAAAGGCCTTTCGCCTACCCCGAGTGTGGTCAAGCGTGACCACATAGGTGACCGGGTTGAGCTGTTGGTGGACGACGTACGGGCCCTCCCAGGCTGCCTGAAGCTTATCCGTTGGTACAGGAACCAGCACCCACACCTTTTGACCCACGTGGTAGGTCCGCTCCCGGGCGTTCTGGTCATACCAGTGCTTCTGATCAGCCTGAGCCTGCGTCATGTTGTCATGCACCAACTGCGTCAAGGTCTGCATCTTGTCACGGAAGCGCATGACATACTCCACTATGGACACTTCCGAAGGGTTCGGCTCCTCTTCCCAGGATTCTCTTACCAACCCAAGGGGTCCCCGGACTCGCCTGCCGTACAGGAGCTCGAAGGGGGAGAACCCCTTCGAGGCCTGCGGAACCTCTCGGTAAGCAAATAGCAGGTGTGGGAGGTACCGCTCCCAGTCGCGCCCTTGTGTCTCAACCAGCATGCGTAGCATCTGTTTGAGGGTACCATTGAAGCGTTCACACAAGCCATTGGTCTGTGGGTGATATGCACTCGATACCAGGTGCTTCACCTGCATTTTCTTACAGAGAGCCTCCATTAGGTGAGACATAAATTGGGTCCCTCGATCAGTAAGCATTTCCCTGGGAAATCCTACACGTGAAAAGATGGCCAACAGGGCATCCGCCACCTTATCTGCCCTAATTGACGACAGAGCTACTGCCTCTGGGTACCGGGTAGCGTAGTCTACCACAGTAAGAATATATTGCTTTCCAGAGCTGCTGGTGACGGCCAGCGGGCCCACAATGTCCACCGCAATCCTCTGGAAAGGCTCCTCTATCACTGGCAAAGGGATCAGGGGAGCCTTAAGAGCAGGCCCCGCCTTCCCCACTCTTTGACAGGTGACACAGGAGCGGCAGTAGTTTGACACATCTGTCCCCATCTTAGGCCAATAGAAGTGTTGAGACAGCCGGGCCTTAGTTTTGCTGATCCCCAAGTGTCCAGCTAGTGGGATCTCATGGGCAATCCGCAACAACTCACCCCGGAATTGCTGCGGGACGACCAGCTGTCTCTCCCTCAACCACTCCTTTTGTGATTCTCCGGGTACTGTCTCCCGGTACAACCTTCCTCCTTCCCAGAACACCTTCTCCTTATCAGTCTCGGAGAAGCGCGTCTCGGCGAGTTGTCTCAAACTCTCTAGGCTCGCATCTGTGTGCAGAGCGGCCTGAAACTCCTGGCTAGGGGAAGCCAGAAGCGACGTCAGGGTCCCTTGCCCACGGGAGCCCTCTGGGACCTGCACTGGGTCCACCTCTGGTTCAGTCACACTGATGACTGAGGAGGGTCCGGAAGGCAGACAGGTATCTGCGTTCCGGGCACTCTGACTGCGGGTGACAGCAGCTACGTAGGCTGTCTCCCCGGGGGTTTCTACAGACCCATCAGCCGATGCTGCTATGGGCTCTACCTCCCCATCCACCCCCATTACCTCAGGAGCATTGCTACTTATTGGCCAGTTACCTTCCTCGGTGGCACTGGTCAATTGCATGGCATCACCTTGCTCACGGTTCCCATGTATCTCCCCATTTCCGGTAGCACCGACACTTGCCCCTGCTAGGGGTTCCTCAGCCGTCTCACTCCGCAGAGCGACGTGGCTGAGCACTCCTGTACCTATGGACACATCAACTTTCACAGAAACATCATTATCAGATACAGTTGGCACAGGTACAACATTTCCACCATCAATCCTAGGGAAAAAATGGTTAACAGATGCATCATTACAAGATAAAGCATGGTCAGGTAACACATGCGATTTCCCATCATCATCATCATCATCAGGGTTAACGTTACCCTTATTAGCAGATTGGGGAGGGGTGTCAGGGACGTAGTATGCAAACAACCTCCCCAAATCAGTCCCCAACAAAACATCAGTGGGCAAATTATCAGACAGCCCCACTTCTTTCACCCCGCTCCCGGCACCCCAATCAATAAAAACCCGGGCCATCGGTAAGGGACAGCTGATGCCCCCAATCCCAGTGACAGTTAGGGTTTTCCCCGGAATGATTTCTTCAGGGGCCGCCAGTTCGGGTCGGATGAGGGTTCGTTCAGCCCCGGTGTCCTTGAGGCCGGTAGCAACACGACCTCCCACAGTGACGGGCTGTACGTTGTCACACACCCTCCCAACCACACCACCCACCAAAAGAACAGCTGCATTAGGCCCTGGGGCCTGGGATGAGGGGTTCTTCTGCTTGGCTTGACATTGGTGACTGAGGTGTCCAGTCTGCCTGCAGTGGTAACACTGGCGAAGTTCGGTGGTAGGTCTGGTGCTGTTGGCCACGGGGACAGGACCTCTGGTGTGTTGGCTGGCAGGGGTACTGGCGTTGGATGCAGGCTTACCCCCTCTCCAGCTGGAGGTGACTGGCTTCCGCACTTCCGATCTACGGTTGGCCTCATAGGCATCGGCAATCTGCGCTGCTTTCGTCACATCGTTGGGTTCTCTGTCCATCACGAACTGTCGCACCTCAGTTGGGCAAAGACGGAAGAACTGGTCTTTGATCATCAGGTCTCGCAGCTGTACAAAGGTGGTCACTGACAGTCCTTGGGTCCACTGGTCAAAGTGGGTCCCCAGTCCATGCACCACATCACTGTAACTGTCGTGTGGGCCACGTTGGAGGGTCCGAAACTTTTTACGGTACACCTCGGGTGTAAGCTGGTACTTGGCTATCAGAGCCTGCTTGATGGCCTCATAGTCACCATCTTGTTCTTGAGGGAGGACAGCAAACGCCTCCAGAGCTTTTCCTCTCAGCCCTGGTGTCAGGTACCGTGCCCATTCTTGTGTAGGCAGCTGGTACTGTCTGCAGGCCTTCTCAAAGGCCCGCAGAAACGTGTCCAAGTCCCCATCCTTTTCCATAACAGGAAAGTGGTCGGGCCGGGGCTTTGGTGTCTGAGCGCTGCTGGATTCACGGCTCTGGGACGACCCCTGCATTTGCAGTTGGGCCATCTGCAGCTGGTACTCCCGCTGCGCTTGGGCCTCTCGCTCGGCTCGCTGGGCCTGGGCCTCTCGCTCGGCTCTCTCTTGGTATTGCTGGATCAGCTGCAGACGTCGGTCCAGGTCATCTGCGGAGCATTGTTGCAGAGCCAGTTGCAGGAGGTGGTCTGCACCCCCCTGGTTGCCAGTAGGGCCCGTATTCAGTGGTTGAACCTCTGCTGCAGCACCACGTTCGCTGGTGCTGGCATCTGCGGCCTCTGGGCTCTGCGAGTGGTCTAGAGCGGCTTCCCATTGCACCAGTTCAGCGACCATTTGAGTCTTGGTCTTGTTCTGGGGGTTCAGGCCATGGTACATGCATATCCCAGCAAGAGTGTCTTTCTTCTGCTGGGTGTACCAGGCTTCTCCTTTCGCAGCCATGGTTGCCAAATAAAAGATAGAATAGAAAAACGAAGAGAAAGGGAAGGGATAATTACCAGTACACAATTGTCTCACAACTAATAAACACTGAGTTCGTTCTCCAAACTTATTTGCGCAGAGTTCTCGCAAGAACTTTCTGCAAGTTTTTAGTGAAAGGAATGATTGCTCAAACCAAATCACTAATGCTCTAATATCCCACCGCCTTGCCACCAATATGTCACGATTCACACCGTGACTGTCACCAATTGTCAAGATCCCTTAGCCGCTGCCTACAATATGTCACGGATTGGGGTGACTTTAGACCAACAGACGGCTATCACATGTGCAGGGGGGTTATCCTAGTTATCCCTCCACTGCCACAATGTGATGAAAAAAAAACACACACGAGGTTATTGACCTCTTAGTTTACAGCAGGGGCTTATTTTAGGTATCCCACTGCTCTTCAATATACCATGAACTGCAGGGATTTGGGTCTATCCCGCTTACAGTTCCACTTAACACTTGCAGCTCTCTGGCGCCCCCCTTACTCTCAGGTCAGATTAGGTACTGCACCTGGGGTAATTAGTCGCCAGAAACGCTGCCTGCTATGTACTGGCTATTGGGTGCACTGCAGCGATGCGATAACTACTCCCACTCAGGCAGGAACAATAATTATCAAGCCGCAGTCGCTACAGGGACCCCCAAAAGCCGGCACACGGTCGCTGCCACCAGCTCCAATTGAACGGGTCTGGAGCAAACCCCAAAAAAACAGTAGCGTAATTCCCTTCCGAGACAGGGTACGGTTTAGGGCAGGAAGAACGAACTAGTATTAAATAATATACCCCATAAATGATTTTTAGGCAGTGTTTATAAAAATATTTTACAAAGATGTTACAAATGAGACAATTGCAAATATGTACAAGGTAATTATGAAAATAAAAGGATTAAATGAAGAAACGATAACACTCACATTTCTCAGATCATTGCATGGCAGTCAGCCAGACATCCCAGCTCATTGGATGTGCTGCTCAGGGCTCACAGGAAAAGAGAAGAAGAAGACTGAGCCGGGAGATCTGGCCACAACTTTATAATCTACAGTCTGTGACCTCACAGAAAAGGCTGGCTTTTCCAGATCCTCCTACCTTTCAGTCTGAGTAACTTGGATACAAATTGGTCTAATGCTTATAACTCCGTCCCAGTACATATCAGAGTCATATCACACCCAGCATAGAGCTTGTATTAACATGAGCTTTCTAAGGAGATCAAATATGTCCTATTATTTACAGAGCAATCCCTACTTCTTCCCCCGATGGAGTTAGGCGACTGTGTTTAGAGTGATGGGTAGATGCTTCGACGGAGATAAAGAATATGTATTTATCATTCCACTATCCTAAATAGTTTGTCTAATATCTCACAATAACCGAACAAAGGACCGCATGGTTCTAGAAGTTTCTCTAACTGTTAAAGCTGAGCACTTACTACTACAGGAACTGGGGGTCGTAAATGCCTTTCGTCAATAAAACTCACTTCCCCCATCTACATTGGCAAGCAAGCTCAACTCTGAAGCAAAAGACAAGGGGGGCCTCCTAGCCCACATCCTGGGCTGACAAGAGCACTAAACTTATGATATTTCATACCATATCGTGACACACTAATAGGATTTTTTTGAATAAATTAGCAGCAGACTACACTACTTGGAAAAAAAAAGAAAATTGATTTGGCGGTATGACGCAGTGAACAACCCTGAGCTGGAGACAACCAGGCTATAGCTGCTCACAGACTACAGGGCGAGCTGCAGTCACACGGAGACCGTGCAGACAGCCGTAAACGGCGCTGCAAGGCCCAAAAACCCTCCTCTACTTTATCCTATGTAGTGTTTTTCCACAAATTAGCTGGAGACGGGTGGAAAGACACTAATAGGATTTTTTTGAATAAATTAGCAGCAGACTACACTACTTGGAAAAAAAAGAAAAAAAAAAAAAAAAGAACAGTATGAGGCAATGAACCACCCTCCCTGAACTGAATACAACCAGCTATGGATGGCCTATGTGGCTGCACTCAGACTAGAGAGTGGGCTGCACTCACACACACACACACACACAGACCTTGCAGATCGCTGTGAAAACAGCGCTACAAGGCAGAAGCAAGGTGAATAGTAGGTGAACACAGCGGTTGCTAAATTAGCCTTTGGAAAGCACAAAGAAGCAAATCGCTATCTCTAAACTGTCCCTCAGTCAGCAAACAGCGTCCTGTCACTAACTGAATTCACAGCAGAGTGATCGCAAAATGGCGCCAGCGACTTTTAAACTGCATCATGACATCATTTCAGCAGCCAATCACAGCCTTGCCAGTACTTTCATGCCCTCCATGCTAAACAGGATGTGCCCACACTTGGAATCATTCTCATTGGCTGAATTTCTGAATTTTGAATCTTAGAACTTCCGATTCCGGTATCCGATACGCGGCAAGTATCGGAATCCCGGTATCGGAATTCCGATACCGCAAGTATCGGCCGATACCCGATACTTGCGGTATCGGAATGCTCAACACTATTGACGAAAGGTATTTACGACCGGCATTTCCTGTTGTTTTAACTGGATTAGAAACTTCTAGAACCATGCGGTCCTTTGTTCCATTTTTGTAAGATATTAGGCAGACGATGTAAGATAGGAGAATGATAAATACATATCCTTGATCTCCATCGAAGCATCTACCCATTACTCTAAAACAGACGTCTAACTCCATCGGGTGAAGAAGTAGGGATTGCTCTGTAAATAATAGGACATATTTGATCTCATTAGAAAGCCCACGTTAATCCGAGATGAATGCTGGGTATGGTATGTTTATGACATGTTCTGGAGCGAAGTTACGGGCATCAGATATATTTAATGCACAGTGAGTAACCCTGACGAGAGAGGAGGGGTTGGAAAAGCCAGCCCTTTCTGTGAGGTCACAGGCTGTAGGTTATAAAGTTGCTGGCAGGCTTCCAGGGGGGCGTTGTGAGTTTTTACCTGAAGTGACCAGACTGCGAGTGCAAATGCACTGGGATAGATGGAAAGTTCTCCTAGCCTGTTGCCTGCAATGCAATGATCTGAGAATATGTGTGTTACATTTTCTTCATTTAATCCTTTTATTTTTATAATTACCTTGTACATATTTGCAATTGTCTCATTTGTAACATCTTTGTAAAACATTTTGATAAAGCACTGTCTACATTATGTGGGGTATATCGTTTCATGCCAGTTCTTTCTCCCTGCTCTTAAAACGTACCCTAAGTCTCTTGAAGGGAAATTACGCTACTGTTTTGGGGTTAGCTTCGGACCCGTTAATCGAGGCTGCTGGCAGTGATACCGTGTACTGTGCAGGCTTTTGGGTGTTGTTTCAGCGACTGCGGCTTGATAATTATTGTTCCGGCCTGAGTGGGAGTAGGTATATCGCCTCGCTGCAGCGTGCCCATTAGCCAGTACAAAGCAGGCAGCCTTTCTGGCGACTAATTACCCAGGTGCAGTACCTAATCTGACCTGACGGTAAGGGGGGCGCCAGAGAGCTGCAAGGTTTAAGTGGAACTGTAAGCGGGATACACAAATCCCTGCAGTTCATGGTATATTGAAGAGCAGTGGGATACCTAAAATAAGCCCCTGCTGTAACCTAAGAGGTAAATAAACTTGTGTGTGTTTTTTTTATCACATTGTGACAGTGGAGGGTAACTAAGATAAGCCCCCTGCACATGTGATAGCCGTCTGTTGGTCTAAAGTCACCCCAATCCGTGACCTGTTGGTGGCAGTGGTCAGGAATCCCTGTGGATTTCGAGACAATCTGCTGGCCGCGGCTAAGGGATCTTGACAGTAACGGTGTGAATCGTGACACACAGGCACCTGCACTCAGCACAGCCACGCACAGCCGCCCACACTCAGCATAGTCACTCACAGCCGCCCGCACTCAGCACAGCCGCCCGCACTCAGCACAGCCACGCACAGCGCCCGCACTCAGCACCGCAACGCACAGCCGCCCGTACGCAGCACAGCCGCGCACAGCCACCCGCACTCAGCACAGCTGCGCACCACCGCCCGCACTCAGCACAGCCACGCACAGCCGCCTGCACTCAGCACAGCCACGCACACCCGCCCACCCTCAGCACAGCCGCCTGCACTCAGCACAGTCGCTCACAGACGCCCACCCTCAGCACAGCCACGCACAGCCACCCGCACTCAGCACAGCCACGCTCAGCCGCCCGCACTCAGCACAACCACGCACAGCCTCCCGCACCCAGCACAGCCACGCACAGCCGCCCGCACTCAGCACAGCAATGCACAGCCGCCCGCACTCACCACAGCAACGCACAGCCGCAGGCACTTAGCACAGCCACTCACAGCCGCCCGCCCTCAGCACAGACACGCACAGCCACCCGCACTCAGCACAGCAATGCACAGCCACCCGCACTCAGCACAGCCACGCACAGCCACCCACACTCAGCATAGTCACTCACAGCCGCCCGCACTCAGCACAGCCGCCCGCACTCAGCACAGCCACGCACAGCCGCCCGCACTCAGCACAGCCGCGCACAGCCGCCCGCACTCAGCACAGCTGCACACCACCGCCCGCACTCATCACAGCCACTCACAGCCGCCTGCACTCAGCACAGCCACGCACAGCCACCTGCACTCAGCACAGCCACGCACACCTGCCCGCCCTCAGCACAGCCGCCTGCACTCAGCACAGTCGCTCACAGCCGCCCACCCTCAGCACAGCCACGCACAGCCACCCGCACTCAGCACAGCCACGCTCAGCCGCCCGCACTCAGCAGAACCACGCACAGCCTCCCGCACCCAGCACAGCCATGCACAGCCGCCCGCACTCAGCACAGCAATGCACAGCCGCCCGCACTCACCACAGCAACGCACAGCCGCCGGCACTTAGCACAGCCACGAACAGCTGCCCGCATTAAGCACAGCCACGCACAGCTGCCGGCGCTCAGCACAGCCACGCACAGCCGCCGACGCTCAGCACAGCCACGCACAGCCGCCCGCACTCAGCACAGCCACGCACAGCCTCCCACACTCAGCACAGCCGCGCACAGCTGCCCGCACTCAGCACAGCCACGCACAGCCGCCCGCACTCAGCACAGCCACGCTCAGCCGCCCGCACTCAGCACAACCATGCACAGCCTCCCGCACCCAACACAGGCACGCACAGCCGCCCGCACTCAGCACAGCAATGCACAGCCGCCCGCACTCACCACAGCCACGCACAGCCACCGGCACTCAGCACAGCCACGCACAGCCGCCGACGCTAAGCACAGCCATGCACAGCCGCCCGCACTCAGCACAGCCACGCACAGCCGCCCGCACTCAGCACAGCCACGCACAGCCTCCCACACTCAGCACAACCACGCACAGCCTCCCGCACCCAGCACAGCGACGCACAGCCGCCCGCACTCAGCACAGCAATGCACAGCCGCCCGCACTCACCACAGCAATGCACAGCCGCCCGCACTCACCACAGCAATGCACAGCCGCCGGCACTTAGCACAGCCACGAACAGCTGCCCGCATTAAGCACAGCCACGCACAGCCGCCGGCGCTCAGCACAGCCACGCACAGCCACCGACGCTCAGCACAGCCATGCACAGCTGCCCGCTCTCAGCACAGCCACGCACAGCCGCCCGCACTCAGCACAGCCACGCACAGCCTCCCACACTCAGCACAGCCGCGCACAGCTGCCCGCACTCAGCACAGCTGCGCACCACCGCCCGCTCTCAGCACAGCCACGCACAGCCGCCTGCACTCAGCACAGCCACGCTCAGCCGCCCGCACTCAGCACAACCACGCACAGCCTCCCGCACCCAGCACAGCCACGCACAGCCGCCCGCACTCAGCACAACAATGCACAGCCGCCCGCACTCACCACAGCCACGCACAGCCGCCGGCACTCAGCACAGCCACGCACAGCCGCCGACGCTCAGCACAGCCATGCACAGCCGCCCGCACTCAGCACAGCCACGCACAGCCGCCCACACTCAGCACAGCCGCGCACAGCCTCCCACACTCAGCACAGCCGCGCACAGCCGCCCGCACTCAGCACAGCTGCGCACCACCGCCCGCACTCAGCCCAGCCACGCACAGCCGCCCGCACTCAGTACAGCCATGCACAGCAGCCGGCCCTCAGCACAGCCACGCACAGCCACCCGCACTCAGCACAGCCACGCACAGCCGCCCGCACTCAGCACAGCAATGCACAGCTGCCCGCACTCACCACAGCCACGCACAGCCGCCGGCACTCAGCACATCCATGCACAGCCGCCGGCGCTCAGCACAGCCATGCACAGCCGCCCGCACTCAGCACAGCCACGCACAGCCACCCGCACTCAGCACAGCCACGCACAGCCTCCCACACTCAGCACAGCCGCGCACAGCCGCCCGCACTCAGCACAGCTGCGCACCACGGCCCGCACTCAGCCCAGCCACGCACAGCCGCCCGCACTCAGTAAAGCCACGCACAGCAGCCGGCCCTCAGCACAGCCACGCACAGCCACCCGCACTCAGCACAGCAATGCACAGCCGCCCGCACTCACCACAGCCACGCACAGCCGCCTGCACTCAGCACAGTCGTTCACAGCCGCCCACCCTCAGCACAGTCGCTCACAGCCGCCCACCCTCAGCACAGCCACGCACAGCCACCCGCACTCAGCACAGCCACGCTCAGCCGCCCGCACTCAGCACAACCACGCACAGCCTCCCGCACCCAGCACAGCCACGCACAGCCGCCCGCACTCAGCACAGCAATGCACAGCCGCCCGCACTCACCACAGCAATGCACAGCCGCCGGCACTTAGCACAGCCACGAACAGCTGCCCGCATTAAGCACAGCCACGCATAGCCGCCGGCGCTCAGCACAGCCACGCACAGCCGCCGACGCTCAGCACAGCCACGCACAGCCGCCCGCACTCAGCACAGCCACGCACAGCCTCCCACACTCAGCACAACCACGCACAGCCTCCCGCACCCAACACAGCCACGCACAGCCGCCCGCACTCAGCACAGCAATGCACAGCCGCCCGCACTCACCACAGCCACGCACAGCCGCCGGCACTCAGCACAGCCACGCACAGCCGCCGACGCTCAGCACAGCCATGCACAGCCGCCCGCACTCAGCACAGCCACGCACAGCCGCCCGCACTCAGCACAGCCACGCACAGCCTCCCACACTCAGCACAACCACGCACAGCCTCCCGCACCCAGCACAGCCACGCACAGCCGCCCGCACTCAGCACAGCAATGCACAGCCGCCCGCACTCACCACAGCAACGCACAGCCGCCGGCACTTAGCACAGCCACGAACAGCTGCCCGCATTAAGCACAGCCACGCACAGCCGCCGGCGCTCAGCACAGCCACGCACAGCCGCCGACGCTCAGCACAGCCATGCACAGCTGCCCGCACTCAGCACAGCCACGCACAGCCGCCCGCACCCAGCACAGCCACGCACAGCCTCCCACACTCAGCACAGCCGTGCACAGCTGCCCGCACTCAGCACAGCTGCGCACCACCGCCCGCACTCAGCACAGCCACGCACAGCCGCCCGCACTCAGCACAGCCACGCTCAGCCGCCCGCACTCAGCACAACCATGCACAGCCTCCCGCACCCAGCACAGCCACGCACAGCCGCCCGCACTCAGCACAACAATGCACAGCCGCCCGCACTCACCACAGCCACGCACAGCCGCCGGCACTCAGCACAGCCACGCACAGCCGCCGACACTCAGCACAGCCATGCACAGCCGCCCGCACTCAGCACAGCCACGCACAGCCGCCGACGCTCAGCACAGCCATGCACAGCCGCCCGCACTCAGCACAGCCACGCACAGCCGCCCGCACTCAGCACAGCCGCGCACAGCCTCCCACACTCAGCACAGCCGCCCGCACTCAACACAGCTGCGCACCACCGCCAGCACTCAGCCCAGCCACGCACAGCCGCCCGCACTCAGTACAGCCACGCACAGCAGCTGGCCCTCAGCACAGCCACGCACAGCCACCCGCACTCAGCACAGCCACGCACAGCCGCCCGCACTCAGCACAGCAATGCACAGCCGCCTGCACTCACCACAGCCACGCACAGCCGCCGGCACTCAGCACATCCATGCACAGCCGCCGGCGCTCAGCACAGCCATGCACAGCCGCCCGCACTCAGCACAGCCACGCACAGCCGCCCGCACTCAGCACAGCCACGCACAGCCTCCCACACTCAGCACAGCCGCGCACAGCCGCCCGCACTCAGCACAGCTGCGCACCACGGCCCGCACTCAGCCCAGCCACGCACAGCCGCCCACACTCAGTACAGCCACGCACAGCAGCCGGCCCTCAGCACAGCCACGCACAGCCACCCGCACTCAGCACAGCAATGCACAGCCGCCCGCACTCACCACAGCCACGCACAGCCGCCTGCACTCAGCACAGTCGCTCACAGCCGCCCACCTTCAGCACAGTCGGTCACAGACGCCCACCCTCAGCACAGCCACGCACAGCCACCCGCACTCAGCACAGCCACGCTCACCCGCCCGCACTCAGCACAACCACGCACAGCCTCCCGCACCCAGCACAGCCACGCACAGCCGCCCGCACTCACCACAGCAACGCACAGCCGCCTGCACTTAGCACAGCCACGAACAGCTGCCCGCATTAAGCACAGCCACGCACAGCCGCCGGCGCTCAGCACAGCCACGCACAGCCGCCGACGCTCAGCACAGCCACGCACAGCCGCCTGCACTCAGCACAGCCACGCACAGCCGCCCACCCTCAGCACAGTCGCTCACAGCCGCCCACCCTCAGCACAGCCACGCTCAGCCGCCCGCACTCAGCACAACCACGCACAGCCTCCCGCACTCAGCACAGCAATGCACAGCCGCCGGCACTCACCACAGCAACGCACAGCCGCCTGCACTTAGCACAGCCACGAACAGCTGCCCGCATTAAGCACAGCCACGCACAGCCTCCCACACTCAGCACAGCCGCGCACAGCTGCCCGCACTCAGCACAGCTGCGCACCACCGCCCGCACTCAGCACAGCCACGCACAGCCGCCCGCACTCAGCACAGCCACGCTCAGCCGCCCGCACTCAGCACAACCACGCACAGCCTCCCGCACCCAACACAGCCACGCACAGCCGCCCGCACTCAGCACAGCAATGCACAGCCGCCCGCACTCACCACAGCCACGCACAGCCGCCGGCACTCAGCACAGCCACGCACAGCCGCCCACCCTCAGCACAGCCACGCACAGCCACCCGCACTCAGCACAGCCACGCTCAGCCGCCCGCACTCAGCACAACCACGCACAGCCTCCTGCACCCAGCACAGCCACGCACAGCCGCCCGCACTCAGCACAGCAATGCACAGCCGCCCGCACTCACCACAGCAATGCACAGCCGCCTGCACTTAGCACAGCCACGAACAGCTGCCCGCATTAAGCACAGCCACGCACAGCCGCCGGCGCTCAGCACAGCCACGCACAGCCGCCGACGCTCAGCACAGCCACGCACAGCCGCCCGTACTCAGCACAGCCACGCACAGCCTCCCACACTCAGCACAGCCGCGCACAGCTGCCCACACTCAGCACAGCTGCGCACCACCGCCCGCACTCAGCACAGCCACGCACAGCCGCCCGCACTCAAAACAGCCACGCTCAGCCGCCCACACTCAGCACAACCACGCACAGCCTCCCGCACCCAACACAGCCACGCACAGCCGCCCGCACTCAGCACAGCAATGCACAGCCACCCGCACTCACCACAGCCACGCACAGCCGCCGGCACTCAGCACAGCCACGCACAGCCGCCGACGCTCAGCACAGCCATGCACAGCCGCCCGCACTCAGCACAGCCACGCACAGCCGCCCGCACTCAGCACAGCCACGCACAGCCTCCCACACTCAGCACAACCACGCAGAGCCTCCCGCACCCAGCACAGCCACGCACAGCCGCCCGCACTCAGCACAGCAATGCACAGCCGCCCGCACTAACCACAGCAACGCACAGCCGCCGGCACTTAGCACAGCCACGAACAGCTGCCCGCATTAAGCACAGCCACGCACAGCCGCCGGCGCTCAGCACAGCCACGCACAGCCGCCGACGCTCAGCACAGCCATGCACAGCTGCCCGCACTCAGCACAGCCACGCACAGCCGCCCGCACCCAGCACAGCCACGCACAGCCTCCCACACTCAGCACAGCCGCGCACAGCTGCCCGCACTCAGCACAGCTGCGGACCACCGCCCGCACTCAGCACAGCCACGCACAGCCGCCCGCACTCAGCACAGCCACGCTCAGCCGCCCGCACTCAGCACAACCACGCACAGCCTCCCGCACCCAGCACATCCACGCACAGCCGCCCGCACTCAGCACAACAATGCACAGCCGCCCGCACTCACCACAGCCACGCACAGCCGCCGGCACTCAGCACAGCCACGCACAGCCGCCGACGCTCAGCACAGCCATGCACAGCCGCCCGCACTCAGCACAGCCACGCACAGCCGCCGACGCTCAGCACAGCCATGCACAGCCGCCCGCACTCAGCACAGCCACGCACAGCCGCCCGCACTCAGCACAGCCGCGCACAGCCTCCCACACTCAGCACAGCCGCGCACAGCCGCCCGCACTCAACACAGCTGCGCACCACCGCCAGCACTCAGCCCAGCCACGCACAGCCGCCCGCACTCAGTACAGCCACGCACAGCAGCCGGCCCTCAGCACAGCCACCCGCACTCAGCACAGCCACGCACAGCCGCCCGCACTTAGCACAGCAATGCACAGCCGCCCGCACTCACCACAGCCACGCACAGCCGCCGGCACTCAGCACATCCATGCACAGCCGCCGGCGCTCAGCACAGCCATGCACAGCCGCCCGCACTCAGCACAGCCACACACAGCCGCCCGCACTCAGCACAGCCACGCACAGCCTCCCACACTCAGCACAGCCGCGCACAGCCGCCCGCACTCAGCACAGCTGCGCACCACGGCCCGCACTCAGCCCAGCCACACACAGCCGCCAACACTCAGTACAGCCACGCACAGCAGCCGGCCCTCAGCACAGCCACGCACAGCCACCCGCACTCAGCACAGCAATGCACAGCCGCCCGCACTCACCACAGCCACGCACAGCCGCCTGCACTCAGCACAGTCGCTCACAGCCGCCCACCCTCAGCACAGTCGGTCACAGCCGCCCACCCTCAGCACAGCCACGCACAGCCACCCGCACTCAGCACAGCCACGCTCACCCGCCCGCACTCAGCACAACCACGCACAGCCTCCCGCACCCAGCACAGCCAAGCACAGCCGCCCACACTCACCACAGCAACGCACAGCCACCTGCACTTAGCACAGCCACGAACAGCTGCCCACATTAAGCACAGCCACGCACAGCCGCCGACGCTCAGCACAGCCATGCACAGCCGCCTGCACTCAGCACAGCCACGCACAGCCGCCCACCCTCAGCACAGTCGCTCACAGCCGCCCACCCTCAGCACAGCCACGCACAGCCACCCGCACTCAGCACAGCCACGCTCAGCCGCCCGCACTCAGCACAACCACGCACAGCCTCCCGCACTCAGCACAGCAATGCACAGCCGCCCGCACTCACCACAGCAACGCACAGCCGCCTGCACTTAGCACAGCCACGAACAGCTGCCCGCATTAAGCACAGCCACGCACAGCCTCCCACACTCAGCACAGCCGCGCACAGCTGCCCGCACTCAGCACAGCTGCGCACCACCGCTTGCACTCAGCACAGCCACGCACAGCCGCCCGCACTCAGCACAGCCACGCTCAGCCGCCCGCACTCAGCACAACCACGCACAGCCTCCCGCACCCAACACAGCCACGCACAGCCGCCCGCACTCAGCACAGCAATGCACAGCCGCCCGCACTCACCACAGCCACGCACAGCCGCCGGCACTCAGCACAGCCACGCACAGCCGCCCACCCTCAGCACAGCCACGCACAGCCACCCGCACTCAGCACAGCCACGCTCAGCCGCCCGCTCTCAGCACAACCACGCACAGCCTCCCGCACCCAGCACAGCCGCCCGCACTCAGCACAGCAATGCACAGCCGCCCGCACTCACCACAGCAATGCACAGCCGCCGGCACTTAGCACAGCCACGAACAGCTGCCCGCATTAAGCACAGCCACGCACAGCCGCCGGCGCTCAGCACAGCCACGCACAGCCGCCGATGCTCAGCACAGCCACGCACAGCCGCCCGCACTCAGCACAGCCACGCACAGCCTCCCACACTCAGCACAGCCGCGCACAGCTGCCCGCACTCAGCACAGCTGCGCACCACCGCCCGCACTCAGCACAGCCACGCACAGCCGCCCGCACTCAGCACAGCCACGCTCAGCCGCCCGCACTCAGCACAACCACGCACAGCCTCCCGCACCCAACACAGCCACGCACAGCCGCCCGCACTCAGCACAGCAATGCACAGCCACCCGCACTCACCACAGCCACGCACAGCCGCCGGCACTCAGCACAGCCACGCACAGCCGCCGACGCTCAGCACAGCCATGCACAGCCGCCCGCACTCAGCACAGCCACGCACAGCCGCCCGCACTCAGCACAGCCACGCACAGCCTCCCACACTCAGCACAACCACGCACAGCCTCCCGCACCCAGCACAGCCACGCACAGCCGCCCGCACTCAGCACAGCAATGCACAGCCGCCCGCACTCACCACAGCCACGCACAGCCGCCGGCACTTAGCACAGCCACGAACAGCTGCCCGCATTAAGCACAGCCACGCACAGCCGCCGGCGCTAAGCACAGGCACGCACAGCCGCCGACGCTCAGCACAGCCATGCACAGCTGCCCGCACTCAGCACAGCCACGCACAGCCGCCCGCACCCAGCACAGCCACGCACAGCCTCCCACACTCAGCACAGCCGCGCACAGCTGCCCGCACTCAGCACAGCTGCGCACCACCGCCCGCACTCAGCACAGCCACGCACAGCCGCCCGCACTCAGCACAACCACGCACAGCCTCCCGCACCCAGCACAGCCACGCACAGCCGCCCGCACTCAGCACAACAATGCACAGCCGCCCGCACTCACCACAGCCACGCACAGCCGCCGGCACTCAGCACAGCCACGCACAGCCGCCGACGCTCAGCACAGCCATGCACAGCCGCCCGCACTCAGTACAGCCACGCACAGCCGCCGACGCTCAGCACAGCCATGCACAGCAGCCCGCACTCAGCACAGCCACGCACAGCCGCCCGCACTCAGCACAGCCGCGCACAGCCTCCCACACTCAGCACAGCCGCGCACAGCCGCCCGCACTCAACACAGCTGCGCACCACCGCCAGCACTCAGCCCAGCCACGCACAGCCGCCCGCACTCAGTACAGCCACGCACAGCAGCCGACCCTCAGCACAGCCACGCACAGCCACCCGCACTCAGCACAGCCACGCACAGCCGCCCGCACTCAGCACAGCAATGCACAGCCGCCCGCACTCACCACAGCCACGCACAGCCGCCGGCACTTAGCACATCCATGCACAGCCGCCGGCGCTCAGCACAGCCATGCACAGCCGCCCGCACTCAGCACAGCCACGCACAGCCGCCCGCACTCAGCACAGCCACGCACAGCCTCCCACACTCAGCACAGCCGCGCACAGCCGCCCGCACTCAGCACAGCTGCGCACCACGGCCCGCACTCAGCCCAGCCACGCACAGCCGCCCACACTCAGTACAGCCACGCACAGCAGCCGGCCCTCAGCACAGCCACGCACAGCCACCCGCACTCAGCACAGCAATGCACAGCCGCCCGCACTCACCACAGCCACGCACAGCCGCCTGCACTCAGCACAGTCGCTCACAGCCGCCCACCCTCAGCACAGTCGGTCACAGCCGCCCACCCTCAGCACAGCCACGCACAGCCACCCGCACTCAGCACAGCCACGCTCACCCGCCCGCACTCAGCACAACCACGCACAGCCTCCCGCACCCAGCACAGCCACGCACAGCCGCCCGCACTCACCACAGCAACGCACAGCCGCCTGCACTTAGCACAGCCATGAACAGCTGCCCGCATTAAGCACAGCCACGCACAGCCGCCGGCGCTCAGCACAGCCATGCACAGCCGCCGACGCTCAGCACAGCCACGCACAGCCGCCTGCACTCAGCACAGCCACGCACAGCCGCCCACCCTCAGCACAGTCGATCACAGCCGCCCACCCTCAGCACAGCCACGCACAGCCACCCGCACTCAGCACAGCCACGCTCAGCCGCCCGCACTCAGCACAACCACGCACAGCCTCCCGCACTCAGCACAGCAATGCACAGCCGCCCGCACTCACCACAGCAACGCACAGCCGCCTGCACTTAGCACAGCCACGAACAGCTGCCCGCATTAAGCACAGCCACGCACAGCCTCCCACACTCAGCACAGCCGCTCACAGCTGCCCGCACTCAGCACAGCTGCGCACCACCGCCCGCACTCAGCACAGCCACACAAAGCCGCCCGCACTCAGCACAGCCACGCTCAGCCGCCCGCACTCAGCACAACCACGCACAGCCTCCCGCACCCAACACAGCCACGCACAGCCGCCCGCACTCAGCACAGCAATGCACAGCCGCCCGCACTCACCACAGCCACGCACAGCCGCCGGCACTCAGCACAGCCATGCACAGCCGCCCGCACTCAGCACAGCCACGCACAGCCTCCCACACTCAGCACAACCACGCACAGCCTCCTGCACCCAGCACAGCCACGCACAGCCTCCCACACTCAGCACAGCCGCGCACAGCTGCCCGCACTCAGCACAGCTGCGCACCACCGCCCGCACTCAGCACAGCCAAGCACAGCCGCCGGCACTCAGCACAGCCACGCACAGCCGCCGACGCTCAGCACAGCCATGCACAGCCGCCCGCACTCAGCACAGCCACGCACAGCCGCCCGCACTCAGCACAGCCACGCTCAGCCGCCCGCACTCAGCACAACCACGCACAGCCTCCCGCACCCAGCACAGCCACGCACAGCCGCCCGCACTCAGCACAACAATGCACAGCCGCCCGCACTCACCACAGCCACGCACAGCCGCCGGCACTCAGCACAGCCACGCACAGCCGCCGACGCTCAGCACAGCCATGCACAGCCGCCCGCACTCAGCACAGCCACGCACAGCCGCCGACGCTCAGCACAGCCATGCACAGCCGCCCGCACTCAGCACAGCCACGCACAGCCGCCCGCACTCAGCACAGCCGCGCACAGCCTCCCACACTCAGCACAGCCGCGCACAGCCGCCCGCACTCAACACAGCTGCGCACCACCGCCAGCACTCAGCCCAGCCACGCACAGCCGCCCGCACTCAGTACAGCCACGCACAGCAGCCGGCCCTCAGCACAGCCACGCACAGCCACCCGCACTCAGAACAGCCACGCACAGCCGCCCGCACTCAGCACAGCAATGCACAGCCGCCCGCACTCACCACAGCCATGCACAGCCGCCGGCACTCAGCACATCCATGCACATCCGCCGGCGCTCAGCACAGCCATGCACAGCCGCCCGCACTCAGCACAGCCACGCACAGCCGCCCGCACTCAGCACAGCCACGCACAGCCTCCCCCACTCAGCACAGCCGCGCACAGCCGCCCGCACTCAGCACAGCTGCGCACCACGGCCCGCACTCAGCCCAGCCACGCACAGCCGCCCACACTCAGTACAGCCACGCACAGCAGCCGGCCCTCAGCACAGCCACACACAGCCACCCGCACTCAGCACAGCAATGCACAGCCGCCCGCACTCACCACAGCCACGCACAGCCGCCTGCACTCAGCACAGTCGCTCACAGCCGCCCACCCTCAGCACAGTCGGTCACAGCCGCCCACCCTCAGCACAGCCACGCACAGCCACCCGCACTCAGCACAGCCACGCTCACCCGCCCGCACTCAGCACAACCACGCACAGCCTCCCGCACCCAGCACAGCCACGCACAGCCGCCCGCACTCACCACAGCAACGCACAGCCGCCTGCACTTAGCACAGCCACGAACAGCTGCCCGCATTAAGCACAGCCACGCACAGCCGCCGGCGCTCAGCACAGCCACGCACAGCCGCCGACGCTCAGCACAGCCACGCACAGCCGCCTGCACTCAGCACAGCCACGCACAGCCGCCCACCCTCAGCACAGTCGCTCACAGCCGCCCACCCTCAGCACAGCCACGCACAGCCACCCGCACTCAGCACAGCCACGCTCAGCCACCCGCACTCAGCACAACCACGCACAGCCTCCCGCACTCAGCACAGCAATGCACAGCCGCCCGCACTCACCACAGCAACGCACAGCCGCCTGCACTTAGCACAGCCACGAACAGCTGCCCGCATTAAGCACAGCCACGCACAGCCTCCCACACTCAGCACAGCCGTGCACAGCTGCCCGCACTCAGCACAGCTGCGCACCACCGCCCGCACTCAGCACAGCCACGCACAGCCGCCCGCACTCAGCACAGCCACGCTCAGCCGCCCGCACTCAGCACAACCACGCACAGCCTCCCGCACCCAACACAGCCACGCACAGCCGCCCGCACTCAGCACAGCAATGCACAGCCGCCCGCACTCACCACAGCCACGCACAGCCGCCGGCACTCAGCACAGCCACGCACAGCCGCCCGCACTCAGCACAGCCACGCACAGCCTCCCACACTCAGCACAACCACGCACAGCCTCCCGCACCCAGCACAGCCACGCACAGCCGCCCGCACTCAGCACAGCAATGCACAGCCGCCCGCACTCACCACAGCAACGCACAGCCGCCGGCACTTAGCACAGCCACGAACAGCTGCCCGCATTAAGCACAGCCACGCACAGCCGCCGGCGCTCAGCACAGCCACGCACAGCCGCCGACGCTCAGCACAGCCATGCACAGCTGCCCGCACTCAGCACAGCCAAGCACAGCCGCCCGCACTCAGCACAGCCACGCACAGCCTCCCACACTCAGCACAGCCGCGCACAGCTGCCCGCACTCAGCACAGCTGCACACCACCGCCCGCACTCAGCACAGCCACGCACAGCCGCCCGCACTCAGCACAGCCACGCTCAGCCGCCCACACTCAGCACAACCACGCACAGCCTCCCGCACCCAGCACAGCCACGCACAGCCGCCCGCACTCAGCACAACAATGCACAGCCGCCCGCACTCACCAAAGCCACGCACAGCCGCCGGCACTCAGCACAGCCACGCACAGCCGCCGACGCTCAGCACAGCCATGCACAGCCGCCCGCACTCAGCACAGCCACGCACAGCCGCCGACGCTCAGCACCGCCATGCACAGCCGCCCGCACTCAGCACAGCCACGCACAGCCTCCCGCACTCAGCACAGCCACGCACAGCCACCCGCACTCAGCACAGCAATGCACAGCCGCCCGCACTCACCACAGCCACGCACAGCTGCCTGCACTCAGCACAGTCGCTCACAGCCGCCCACCCTCAGCACAGTCGCTCACAGCCGCCCACCCTCAGCACAGCCACGCACAGCCACCCGCACTCAGCACAGCCACGCTCACCCGCCCGCACTCAGCACAACCATGCACAGCCTCCCGCACCCAGCACAGCCACGCACAGCCGCCCGCACTCACCACAGCAACGCACAGCCGCCTGCACTTAGCACAGCCACGAACAGCTGCCCGCATTAAGCACAGCCACGCACAGCCGCTGGCGCTCAGCACAGCCACGCACAGCCGCCCGCACTTAGCACAGCCACGCACAGCCGCCCACATTCAGCACAGTCGCTCACAGCCGCCCACCCTCAGCACAGCCACGCACAGCCACCCGCACTCAGCACAGCCACGCTCAGCCGCCCGCACTCAGCACAACCACGCACAGCCTCCCGCACTCAGCACAGCAATGCACAGCCGCCCGCACTCACCACAGCAACGCACAGCCGCCTGCACTTAGCACAGCCACGAACAGCTGCCCGCATTAAGCACAGCCACGCACAGCCGCCGGCGCTCAGCACAGCCACGCACAGCCGCCGACGCTCAGCACAGCCACGCACAGCCGCCCGCACTCAGCACAGCCACGCACAGCCGCCCGCACTCAGCACAGCCACGCACAGCCTCCCACACTCAGCACAGCCAAGCACAGCTGCCCACACTCAGCACAGCCGCGCACCACCGCCCGCACTCAGCACAGCCACGCACAGCCGCCCGCACTCAGCACAGCAACGCTCAGCCACCCGCACTCAGCACAACCACGCACAGCCTCCCGCACCCAACACAGCCACGCACAGCCGCCCGCACTCAGCACAGCAATGCACAGCCGCCCGCACTCACCACAGCCACGCACAGCCGCCGGCACTCAGCACAACCACGCACAGCCTCCCGCCCTCAGCACAGTCGCTCACAGCCACCCACCCTCAGCACAGCCACGCACAGCCACCCGCACTCAGCACAGCCACGCTCAGCCGCCCGCACTCAACACAACCACGCACAGCCTCCCGCACTCAGCACAGCAATGCACAGCCGCCCGCACTCACCACAGCAACGCACAGCCGCCTGCACTTAGCACAGCCACGAACAGCTGCCCGCATTAAGCACAGCCACGCACAGCCTCCCACACTCAGCACAGCCGCGCACAGCTGCCCGCACTCAGCACAGCTGCGCACCACCGCCCGCACTCAGCACAGCCACGCACAGCCGCCCGCACTCAGCACAGCCACGCTCAGCCGCCCGCACTCAGCACAACCACGCACAGCCTCCCGCACCCAACACAGCCACGCACAGCCGCCCGCACTCAGCACAGCAATGCACAGCCGCCCGCACTCACCACAGCCACGCACAGCCGCCGGCACTCAGCACAGCCACGCACAGCCGCCCGCACTCAGCACAGCCACGCACAGCCTCCCACACTCAGCACAACCACGCACAGCCTCCCGCACCCAGCACAGCCACGCACAGCCGCCTGCACTCAGCACAGTAATGCACAGCCGCCCGCACTCACCACAGCAACGCACAGCCGCCGGCACTTAGCACAGCCACGAACAGCTGCCCGCATTAAGCACAGCCACGCACAGCCGCCGGCGCTCAGCACAGCCACGCACAGCCGCCGACGCTCAGCACAGCCATGCACAGCTGCCCGCACTCAGCACAGCCAAGCACAGCCGCCCGCACTCAGCACAGCCACGCACAGCCTCCCACACTCAGCACAGCCGCGCACAGCTGCCCGCACTCAGCACAGCTGCGCACCACCGCCCGCACTCAGCACAGCCACGCACAGCCGCCCGCACTCAGCACAGCCACGCTCAGCCGCCCGCGCTCAGCACAACCACGCACAGCCTCCCGCACCCAGCACAGCCACGCACAGCCGCCCGCACTCAGCACAACAATGCACAGCCGCCCGCACTCACCAAAGCCACGCACAGCCGCCGGCACTCAGCACAGCCACGCACAGCCGCCGACGCTCAGCACAGCCATGCACAGCCGCCCGCACTCAGCACAGCCACGCACAGCCGCCGACGCTCAGCACCGCCATGCACAGCTGCCCGCACTCAGCACAGCCACGCACAGCCGCCCGCACTCAGCACAGCCACGCACAGCAGCCGGCCCTCAGCACAGCCACGCACAGCCACCCGCACTCAGCACAGCAATGCACAGCCGCCCGCACTCACCACAGCCACGCACAGCTGCCTGCACTCAGCACAGTCGCTCACAGCCGCCCACCCTCAGCACAGTCGCTCACAGCCGCCCACCCTCAGCACAGCCACGCACAGCCACCCGCACTCAGCACAGCCACGCTCACCCGCCCGCACTCAGCACAACCATGCACAGCCTCCCGCACCCAGCACAGCCACGCACAGCCGCCCGCACTCACCACAACAACGCACAGCCGCCTGCACTTAGCACAGCCACGAACAGCTGCCCGCATTAAGCACAGCCACGCACAGCCGCTGGCGCTCAGCACACCCACGCACAGCCGCCCGCACTTAGCACAGCCACGCACAGCCGCCCACCCTCAGCACAGTCGCTCACAGCCGCCCACCCTCAGCACAGCCACGCACAGCCACCCGCACTCAGCACAGCCACGCTCAGCCGCCCGCACTCAGCACAACCACGCACAGCCTCCCGCACTCAGCACAGCAATGCACAGCCGCCCGCACTCACCACAGCAACGCACAGCCGCCTGCACTTAGCACAGCCACGAACAGCTGCCCGCATTAAGCACAGCCACGCACAGCCGCCGGCGCTCAGCACAGCCACGCACAGCCGCCGACGCTCAGCACAGCCACGCACAGCCGCCCGCACTCAGCACAGCCACGCACAGCCGCCCGCACTCAGCACAGCCACGCACAGCCTCCCACACTCAGCACAGCCAAGCACAGCTGCCCGCACTCAGCACAGCCGCGCACCACCGCCCGCACTCAGCACAGCCACGCACAGCCGCCCGCACTCAGCACAGCAACGCTCAGCCGCCCGCACTCAGCACAACCACGCACAGCCTCCCGCACCCAACACAGCCACGCACAGCCGCCCGCACTCAGCACAGCAATGCACAGCCGCCCGCACTCACCACAGCCACGCACAGCCGCCGGCACTCAGCACAGCCACGCACAGCCACCGACGCTCAGCACAGCCATGCACAGCCGCCCGCACTCAGCACAGCCACGCACAGCCTCCCACACTCAGCACAGCCGCGCACAGCCACCCGCACTCAGCATAGCCACGCACAGCCGCCCGCACTCAGTAGAGCCACGCACAGCAGCCCGACCTCAGCACAGCCACACACAGCCACCCGCACTCAGCACAGCAATGCACAGCCGCCCGCACTCACCACAGCCACGCACAGCCGCCCGCACTCAGCACAGCCGCGCACAGCCGCCCGCACTCAGCACAGCTGAGCACCACCGCCCGCACTCAGCCCAGTCACGCACAGCCGCCTGCACTCAGCACAGCCACGCACAGCCACCTGCACTCAGCACAGCCACGCACACCCGCCCGCCCTCAGCACAGCCACCTGCACTCAGCACAGTCGCTCACAGCCACCCACCCTCAGCACAGCCACGCACAGCCACCCGCACTCAGCACAGCCACGCTCAGCCGCCCGCACTCAGCACAACCACGCACAGCCTCCCGCACCCAGCACAGCCACGCACAGCTGCCCGCACTCAGCACAGCAATGCACAGCCGCCCGCACTCACCACAGCCACGCACAGCCGCCGGCACTTAGCACAGCCACGAACAGCTGCCCGCATTAAGCACAGCCACGCACAGCCGCCGGCACTCAGCACAGCCACGTACAGCCGCCGACGCTCAGCACACCCACGCACAGCCACCCGCACTCAGCACAGCCACGCACAGCCGCCCGCACTCAGCACAGCCACGCACAGCCTCCCACACTCAGCACAGCCGTGCACAGCCGCCCGCACTCAGCACAGCCAAGCACAGCCACCTGCACTCAGCACAGCCACGCTCAGCCGCCGGCACTCAGCACAACCACGCACAGCCTCCCGCACCCAGCACAGCCGCCCGCACCCAGCACAGCCACGCACAGCCGCCCGCACGCAGCACAGCCGCCCGCACTCAGCACAGCCACGCACAGCGCCTGCACTCAGCGCCACCACGAACAGCCGTCCGTACGCAGCACAGCCATGCACAGCCGACCGCACTCAGCACAGCCACGTACAGCCGCCCGCACTCAGCACAGCCGCGCACAGCCGCCCGCACTCAGCACAGTCAAGCACAGCCGCACCCACTCAGCACAACCAAGTACAGCCGCCCACACTCAGCACAGCCACGCACAGCCGTCCGTACGCAGCACAGCCGTGCACAGCCGCCCGCACTCAGCACAGCCGCGTACCGCCGCCCGCACTCAGCACAGCCGCGCACAGCCGCCCGCACTCAGCACAGCCGCGCACAGCCGCCCGCACTCAGCACAGCCGCGCACCGCCGCCAGCACTCAGCACAGCTGCGCAATGCCGCCCGCACTCAGCACAGCCAAGCACAGCCGCCCGCACTCAGCACAGCCAAGCACAGCCGCCCGCACTCAGCACAGCCACGCACAGCCGCCCGCACTCAGCACAGCTGTCCGCACTCAGCACAGCCACGCACAGCGCCCGCACTCAGCGCCGCCATGCACAGCTGTCCGTACGCAGCACAGCCGTGCACAGCCGCCCGCACTCAGCACAGCCGCGTACAGCCGCCCGCACTCAGCACAGCCGCGCACCGCCGCCAGCACTCAGCACAGCCACGCACAGCCGCCCGCACTCAGCACAGCAACGCTCAGCCGCCCGCACTCAGCACAACCACGCACAGCCTCCCGCACCCAACACAGCCACGCACAGCCGCCCGCACTCAGCACAGCAATGCACAGCCGCCCGCACTCACCACAGCCACGCACAGCCGCCGGCACTCAGCACAGCCACGCACAGCCGCCGACGCTCAGCACAGCCATGCACAGCCGCCCGCACTCAGCACAGCCACGCACAGCCGCCCGCACTCAGCACAGCCACGCACAGCCTCCCACACTCAGCACAGCCGCGCACAGCCACCCGCACTCAGCATAGCCACGCACAGCCGCCCGCACTCAGTACAGCCACGCACAGCAGCCCGACCTCAGCACAGCCACGCACAGCCACCCGCACTCAGCACAGCAATGCACAGCCGCCCGCACTCACCACAGCCACGCACAGCCGCCCGCACTTAGCATAGTCACTCACAGCCGCCCGTCCTCAGCACAGCCACGCACAGCCACCCGCACTCAGCACAGCAAAGCACAGCCACCCACACTCAGCACAGCCACGCACAGCCGCCCGCACTCAGCACAGCTGCGCACCACGGCCCGCACTCAGCCCAGCCACGCACAGCCGCCCACACTCAGTACAGCCACGCACAGCAGCCGGCCCTCAGCACAGCCACGCACAGCCACCCGCACTCAGCACAGCAATGCACAGCCGCCCGCACTCACCACAGCCACGCACAGCCGCCTGCACTCAGCACAGTCGCTCACAGCCGCCCACCCTCAGCACAGTCGCTCACAGCCGCCCACCCTCAGCACAGCCACGCACAGCCACCCGCACTCAGCACAGCCACGCTCAGCCGCCCGCACTCAGCACAACCACGCACAGCCTCCCGCACCCAACACAGCCACGCACAGCCGCCCGCACTCAGCACAGCAATGCACAGCCGCCCGCACTCACCACAGCCACGCACAGCCGCCGGCACTCATCACAGCCACGCACAGCCGCCCGCACTCAGCACAGCCACGCACAGCCTCCCACACTCAGCACAACCACGCACAGCCTCCCGCACCCAGCACAGCCACGCACAGCCGCCCGCACTCAGCACAGCAATGCACAGCCGCCCGCACTCACCACAGCAATGCACAGCCGCCGGCACTTAGCACAGCCACGAACAGCTGCCCGCATTAAGCACAGCCACGCACAGCCGCCGGCGCTCAGCACAGCCACGCACAGCCGCCGACGCTCAGCACAGCCATGCACAGCTGCCCGCACTCAGCACAGCCAAGCACAGCCGCCCGCACTCAGTACAGCCACGCACAGCCTCCCACACTCAGCACAGCCGCGCACAGCTGCCCGCACTCAGCACAGCTGCGCACCACCGCCCGCACTCAGCACAGCCACGCACAGCCGCCCGCACTCAGCACAGCCACGCTCAGCCGCCCGCACTCAGCACAACCACGCACAGCCTCCCGCACCCAGCACAGCCACGCACAGCCGCCCGCACTCAGCACAACAATGCACAGCCGCCCGCACTCACCACAGCCACGCACAGCCGCCGGCACTCAGCACAGCCACGCACAGCCGCCGACGCTCAGCACAGCCATGCACAGCCGCCCGCACTCAGCACAGCCACGCACAGCCGCCGACGCTCAGCACAGCCACGCACAGCCGCCGGCACTCAGCACAGCCACGCACAGCCGCCGACGCTCAGCACAGCCATGCACAGCCGCCCGCACTCAGCACAGCCACGCACAGCCGCCCGCACTCAGCACAGCCACGCACAGCAGCCGGCCCTCAGCACAGCCACGCACAGCCACCCGCACTCAGCACAGCAATGCACAGCCGCCCGCACTCACCACAGCCACGCACAGCCGCCTGCACTCAGCACAGTCGCTCACAGCCGCCCACCCTCAGCACAGTCGCTCACAGCCGCCCACCCTCAGCACAGCCACGCACAGCCACCCGCACTCAGCACAGCCACGCTCACCCGCCCGCACTCAGCACAACCACGCACAGCCTCCCGCACCCAGCACAGCCACGCACAGCCGCCCGCACTCACCACAGCAACGCACAGCCGCCTGCACTCAGCACAGCCACGAACAGCTGCCCGCATTAAGCACAGCCACGCACAGCCGCCGACGCTCAGCACAGCCACGCACAGCCGCCCGCACTCAGCACAGCCACGCACAGCCGCCCACCCTCAGCACAGTCGCTCACAGCCGCCCACCCTCAGCACAGCCACGCACAGCCACCCGCACTCAGCACAGCCACGCTCAGCCGCCCGCACTCAGCACAACCACGCACAGCCTCCCGCACTCAGCACAGCAATGCACAGCCGCCCGCACTCACCACAGCAACGCACAGCCGCCTGCACTTAGCACAGCCACGAACAGCTGCCCGCCATAAGCACAGCCACGCACAGCCGCCGGTGCTCAGCACAGCCACGCACAGCCGCCGACGCTCAGCACAGCCACGCACAGCCGCCCGCACTCAGCACAGCCACGCACAGCCGCCCGCACTCAGCACAGCCACGCACAGCCTCCCACACTCAGCACAGCCACGCACAGCTGCCCGCACTCAGCACAGCTGCGCACCACCGCCCGCACTCAGCACAGCCACGCACAGCCGCCCGCACTCAGCACAGCCACGCTCAGCCGCCCGCACTCAGCACAACCACGCACAGCCTCCCGCACCCAACACAGCCACGCACAGCCGCCCGCACTCAGCACAGCAATGCACAGCCGCCCGCACTCACCACAGCCACGCACAGCCGCCGGCACTCAGCACAGCCATGCACAGCCGCCGACGCTCAGCACAGCCATGCACAGCCGCCCGCACTCAGCACAGCCACGCACAGCCGCCCGCACTCAGCACAGCCACGCACAGCCTCCCACACTCAGCACAGCCGCGCACAGCCACCCGCACTCAGAATAGCCACGCACAGCCGCCCGCACTCAGTACAGCCACGCAAAGCAGCCCGCCCTCAGCACAGCCACGCACAGCCACCCGCACTCAGCACAGCAATGCACAGCCGCCCGCACTCACCACAGCCACGCACAGCCGCCCGCACTTAGCATAGTCACTCACAGCTGCCCGTCCTCAGCACAGCCACGCACAGCCACCCGCACTCAGCACAGCAAAGCACAGCCAACCACACTCAGCACAGCCACGCACAGCCACCCACACTCAGCATAGTCACTCACAGCCGCCCGCACTCAGCACAGCCGCCCGCACTCAGCACAGCCACGCACAGCCGCCCGCACTCAGCACAGCCGCGCACAGCCGCCCGCACTCAGCACAGCTGAGCACCACCGCCCGCACTCAGCCCAGCCACGCACAGCCGCCTGCACTCAGCACAGCCACGCACAGCCACCTGCACTCAGCACAGCCACGCACACCCGCCCGCCCTCAGCACAGCCGCCTGCACTCAGCACAGTCGCTCACAGCCGCCCACCCTCAGCACAGCCACGCACAGCCACCCGCACTCAGCACAGCCACGCTCAGCCGCCCGCACTCAGCACAACCACGCACAGCCTCCCGCACCCAGCACAGCCACGCACAGCTGCCCGCACTCAGCACAGCAATGCACAGCCGCCCGCACTCACCACAGCCACGCACAGCCGCCGGCACTTAGCACAGCCACGAACAGCTGCCCGCATTAAGCACAGCCACGCACAGCCGCCGGCACTCAGCACAGCCACGTACAGCCGCCGACGCTCAGCACACCCACGCACAGCCACCCGCACTCAGCACAGCCACTGTCACGATTCACACCGTGACTGTCAAGATCCCTCAGCCGCTGCCCACAATATGTCACGGATTGGGGTGACTTTAAACCAACAGACGGCTATCACATGTGCAGGGGGCTTATCCCAGGTATCCCTCCACTGCCACAATGTGATGAAAAAACACACACGAGGCTATTGACCTCTTAGTTTACAGCAGGGGCTTATTCTAGGTATCCCACTGCTCTTCAATATACCATGAACTGCAGGGATTTGTGTCTATCCCGCTTACAGTTCCACTTAACACTTGCAGCTCTCTGGCGCCCCCCTTACTCTCAGGTCAGATTAGGTACTGCACCTGGGGTAATTAGTCGCCAGAAACGCTGCCTGCTATGTACTGGCTATTGGGAACACTGCAGCGATGCGATAACTACTCCCACTCAGGCAGGAACAATAATTATCAAGCCACAGTCGCTACAGGGACCCCCAAAAGCCGGCACACGGTCGCTGCCACCAGCTCCAATTGAAGGGGTCTGGAGCAAACCCCCAAAAACAGTAGCGTAATTCCCTTCAGAGACAGGGTACGGTTTAGGGCAGGAAGAACGAACTAGTATTAAATAATATACCCCATAAATGATTTTTAGGCAGTGTTTATAAAAATATTTTACAAAGATGTGACAATTGCAAATATGTACAAGGTAATTATGAAAATAAAAGGATTAAAGGAAGAAAAAGATAACTCACATGTTCTCAGATCATTGCATTGCAGGCAACCACACGTCCCAGCTCATTAGGCGTGCTCAGGTCTGTCCAGGAAAAACTCCAAATCTGCCTCCTGAAAGTCTCCCAGCAACTTAAAACCTGCAGGCTGTGACCTCACAGAAAGGGCTGGCTCTTCCAACCCCTCCTACCTCTTCAGTATCACTCACTGGGCATTAAATATATCTGATGCCCGTAACTTCGCCACAGAACATAAAATAATCGCACCATACCCATCACTCATCTCGCAGTACCATGGGCACTCCGACGAGACCAAACGAGTCCTATTTGTCACGCACACTGACTGAGAAATCCCTACTTCTTCACCAGATGGAGCTACATGCCTGTGATTATAGTGATGCGTAGATCCTCCGAGTGTGATTATGACGATATATTTTGGTGTTCGTAACTTAAACGGTTTGCATAATATCTTTCAAAAACAGAACAAAGGATTTTCACGATTCTAGAAGTTTCTCTAACAGTTCCTGCTAACACAAATTTCTCTTGCAGCTATGCTAGTCGTAAATACCTTTCGTCAATAAAACTCCCCCACAAGGCAAGCTCTTCTACACAGACAGATAGAAACACAGGGAAGGAAAGAGAACCAGAGAGAGGGGGGGGGGTGGGGTTTAGCCCCCGCATGCTAGCAAGAAAACTAACTTATGATATTTCATACCATATCGTGACACCTCCCCCTTTTGGCGTGCGCTACGGCGGCAGGACCTCTCGGTATGCCTCCATGCGCACCTCCGTGGGTTCACCCTGGCGGGAGAGTCCATCTGCATTACCATGCTCTTTGCCCGCTTTGTGTTTAACGGTGAAGTCAAATTGCTGAAGGGCAAGGCTCCAGCGTAGCAACCTGCCATTGGTTCCACACATGGTGCTTAGCCAGCGCAGAGGGTTGTGGTCGGTCACCACGGTGAAGGTGCGACCGTACAAGTAGGGCTGCAAACGCTGCAGGGCCCAGACTATGGCCAGGCACTCCTTCTCGATGGTGGAGTAGGCCACTTCCCTCGGCAAAAGTTTCCGGCTCAGGTACAACACGGGGTGCTCTTGGTCCTCCGAGTCAACCTGGCTGAGCACAGCACCAAGGCCAAACTCACTGGCATCAGTCTGTACCAAGAACGGTCGACTGCTGTCGACGGCTTTCAACACAGGGGCGTTGCACAGTGCTGTTTTCAACGCCTGGAAGGCCCCCTCACAGCCATCTGTCCAGTTGACGATGTGGGGTAGCTTCTTCCTGGTGAGGTCCGTCAAAGGTTTTGCCAGGCTACTATAGTGCTGCACGAAGCGCCTATAGTACCCTGCAGTGCCCAGGAAGGACATCACCTGTTTCTTGTTCCTGGGAGTGGGCCAGTTCACGATCACGCCCACTTTGTCAGGCTCCGGTTTTAGGGTGTTTCCGCCTACCCGGTGCCCCAGGTAGTGAACCTCCCTCATGCCCATCTGGCACTTTCCCGGCTTGATAGTCAGGCCTGCTTGGTGAATTCGCCCGAGCACCTCCTCGAGATGCTGCAGGTGTTCATCCCAGGAGGGACTGAAGATGGCAATGTCATCTAAGTACGCCACTGCGTACTTCTCCAGTCCCTGAAGCAGGAGATTGACCATCCGCTGGAAAGTGGCAGGGGCATTCTTCATGCCGAAGGGCATGACCGTGGACTCGTACAGTCCAAAGGGTGTGATAAAGGCGGACTTCTCCTGTGCCTCGGGGCTCAGGGGAATCTGCCAGTATCCGCGACTCAGATCCATTATTGTCAGGTATTCTGCGCCAGCTAACTTCTCAAGCAGCTCCTCGATGCGCGGCATTGGGTGCGCGTCAGAGGCTGTAATGGCGTTGAGCCCCCTGTAGTCCACGCAGAACCGGGTGGTCCGGTCCTTCTTTGGCACGAGAACTACAGGTGAGGCCCACGCGCTCTTTGACCGTCGAATCACCCCCAGCTGTAACATCTCATCGATCTCCTGGCGCATAATCTGCTGCACCTGGTCAGAGATTCGATAGGGTGTTCGCCGTAGTGGGGCGTGATTCCCGGTGTGAAACCTCGTGGACGGCTAACTCAGTCCGTCCAGGCCGGTTGGAGAACACGACCCGGAAGGGTTCCAGCATGGTTTGCAACTGCAACCGCTGTGGTTCATCTAGCGAGGCGCTTACCTCCACGTCCTCAATGGACCCACGGGCCTTGGCTTGGGCCAGCATGTCCAGGAGGGTGTCTTCCTCCCCGTCTTCGGGTAAGCTGCAGACCGGTAGGACGAAAGGTTCACGTTCGTGATGAGCCTTCATCATGTTGACGTGAAAGGCCTTTCGCCTACCCCGAGTGTGGTCAAGCGTGACCACATAGGTGACCGGGTTGAGCTGTTGGTGGACGACGTACGGGCCCTCCCAGGCTGCCTGAAGCTTATCCGTTGGTACAGGAACCAGCACCCACACCTTTTGACCCACGTGGTAGGTCCGCTCCCGGGCGTTCTGGTCGTACCAGTGCTTCTGATCAGCCTGAGCCTGCGTCATGTTGTCATGCACCAACTGCGTCAAGGTCTGCATCTTGTCACGGAAGCGCATGACATACTCCACTATGGACACTTCAGAAGGGTTCGGCTCCTCTTCCCAGGATTCTCTTATCAACCCAAGGGGTCCCCGGACTCGCCTGCCGTACAGGAGCTCGAAGGGGGAGAACCCCGTCGAGGCCTGCGGAACCTCTCGGTAAGCAAATAGCAGGTGTGGGAGGTACCGCTCCCAGTCGCGCCCTTGTGTCTCAACCAGCATGCGTAGCATCTGTTTGAGGGTACCATTGAAGCGTTCACACAAGCCATTGGTCTGTGGGTGATATGCACTCGATACCAGGTGCTTCACCTGCATTTTCTTACAGAGAGCCTCCATTAGGTGAGACATAAATTGGGTCCCTCGATCAGTAAGCATTTCCCTGGGAAATCCTACACGTGAAAAGATGGCCAACAGGGCATCCGCCACCTTATCTGCCCTAATTGACGACAGAGCTACTGCCTCTGGGTACCGGGTAGCGTAGTCTACCACAGTAAGAATATATTGCTTTCCAGAGCTGCTGGTGACGGCCAGCGGGCCCACAATGTCCACCGCAATCCTCTGGAAAGGCTCCTCTATCACTGGCAAAGGGATCAGGGGAGCCTTAAGAGCAGGCCCCGCCTTCCCCACTCTTTGACAGGTGACACAGGAGCGGCAGTAGTTTGACACATCTGTCCCCATCTTAGGCCAATAAAAGTGTTGAGACAGCCGGGCCTTAGTTTTGCTGATCCCCAAGTGTCCAGCTAGTGGGATCTCATGGGCAATCCGCAACAACTCACCCCGGAATTGCTGCGGGACGACCAGCTGTCTTTCCCTCAACCACTCCTTTTGTGATTCTCCGGGTACTGTCTCCCGGTACAACCTTCCTCCTTCCCAGAACACCTTCTCCTTATCAGTCTCGGAGAATGACGTCCCGGCGAGTTGTCTCAAACTCTCTAGGCTCGCATCTGTGTGCAGAGCGGCCTGAAACTCCTGGCTAGGGGAAGCCAGAAGTGACGTCAGGGTCCCTTCCCCACGGGAGCCCTCTGGGACCTGCACTGGGTCCACCTCTGGTTCAGTCACACTGATGACTGAGGAGGGTCCGGAAGGCAGACAGGTATCTGCGTTCCGGGCACTCTGACTGCGGGTGACAGCAGCTACGTAGGCTGTCTCCCCGGGGATTTCTACAGACCCATCAGCCGATGCTGCTATGGGCTCTACCTCCCCATCCACCCCCATTACCTCAGGAGCATTGCTACTTATGGGCCAGTTACCTTCCTCGGTGGCACTGGTCAATTTCATGGCGTCACCTGTCTCACGGTTCCCATGTATCTCCCCATTTCTTGTAGCACCGACACTTGCCCCTGCTAGGGGTTCCTCAGCCGTCTCACTCCGCAGAGCGACGGGGCTGAGCACTCCTGTACCTATGGACACATCAACTTTCACAGAAACATCATTATCAGATACAGTTGGCACAGGTACAACATTTCCACCATCAATCCTAGGGAGAAAATGGTTAACAGATGCATCATTACAAGATAAAGCATGGTCAGGTAACACATGCGATTTCCCATCATCATCATCATCATCATCATCACCAGGGTTAACTTTACCCTCATTAGTAGATTGGGGAGGGGTGTCAGGGATGTAGTATGCAAACAACCTCCCCAAATCAGTCCCCAACAAAACATCAGTGGGCAAATTATCAGACAGCCCCACTTCCTTCACCCCACTCCCGGCACCCCAATCAATAAAAACCCGGGCCATCGGTAAGGGACAGCTGATGCCCCCAATCCCAGTGACAGTTAGGGTTTTCCCCGGAATGATTTCTTCAGGGGCCGCCAGCTCGGGTCGGATGAGGGTTCGTTCAGCCCCGGTGTCCTTGAGGCCTGTAGCAACACGACCTCCCACAGTGACGGGCTGTACGTTGTCACACACCCTCCCAACCACACCACCCACCAAAAGAACGGCTGCATTAGGCCCTGGGGCCTGGGATGAGGGGTTCTTCTGCTTGGCTTGACATTGGTGACTGAGGTGTCCAGTCTGCCTGCAGTGGTAACACTGGCGAAGTTCGGTGGTAGGTCTGGTGCTGTTGGCCACGGGGACAGGACCTCTGGTGTGTTGGCTGGCAGGGGTACTGGCGTTGGCTGCAGGCTTACCCCCTCTCCAGCTGGTGGTGACTGGCTTCCGCACTTCCGATCTACGGTTGGCCTCATAGGCATCGGCAATCTGCGCTGCTTTCGTCACATCGTTGGGTTCTCTGTCCATCACGAACTGTCGCACTTCAGTTGGGCAAAGACGGAAGAACTGGTCTTTGATCATCAGGTCTCGCAGCTGTGTAAAGGTGGTCACTGACAGTCCTTGGGTCCACTGGTCAAAGTGGGTCCCCAGTCTATGCACCACATCACTGTAACTGTCGTGTGGGCCACGTAGGAGGGTCCGAAACTTTTTACGGTACACCTCGGGTGTAAGCTGGTACTTGGCTATCAGAGCCTGCTTGATGGCCTCATAGTCACCATCTTGTTCTTGAGGGAGGACAGCAAACGCCTCCAGAGCTTTTCCTCTCAGCCCTGGTGTCAGGTACCGTGCCCATTCTTGTGTAGGCAGCTGGTACTGTCTGCAGGCCTTCTCAAAGGCCCGCAGAAACGTGTCCAAGTCCCCATCCTTTTCCATAACAGGAAAGTGGTCGGGCCGGGGCTTTGGTGTCTGAGCGCTGCTGGATTCACGGCTCTGGGACGACCCCTGCATTTGCAGTTGGGCCATCTGCAGCTGGTGCTCCCGCTGCGCTTGGGCCTCTCGCTCGGCTCGCTGGGCCTGGGCCTCTCGCTCGGCTCTCTCTTGGTATTGCTGGATCAGCTGCAGACGTCGGTCCAGGTCATCTGCGGGGCATTGTTGCAGAGCCAGCTGCAGGAGGAGGTCTGCACCCCCCTGGTTGCCAGTAGGGCCCGTATTCAGTGGTTGGACCTCTGCTGCAGCACCATGTTCGCTTGTGCCGGCTTCTGCGGCCTCTGGGCTCTGTGGCCTGGCTTGGTCTGCTTCACATTGCACCAGTTCAGCGACCATTTGAGCCTTGGTTTTGTTTGTACAGTCAATCTGCTGTGACATGCACAACGCCATAAGAGTGTCCTTGGACTGCTTCTTATAAAAGGTTTCTCCCAGCACAACCATGGTTGCCAAATAAAAGATAGGATAGAAAAACGAAGAAAAAGGGAGGGGATAATTACCAGTACACAATTGTCTCACAACTAATAAACACTGAGTTCGTTCTCCAAACTTATTTGCGCAGAGTTCTCGCAAGAAGTTTCTGCAAGTTTTTAGTGAGAGGAATGATTGCTCAAACCAAATCACTAATGCTCTAATATCCCACCGCCTTGCCACCAATATGTCACTCACGATTCACACCGTGACTGTCAAGATCCCTCAGCCGCTGCCCACAATATGTCACGGATTGGGGTGACTTTAAACCAACAGACGGCTATCACATGTGCAGGGGGCTTATCCCAGGTATCCCTCCACTGCCACAATGTGATGAAAAAACACACACGAGGCTATTGACCTCTTAGTTTACAGCAGGGGCTTATTCTAGGTATCCCACTGCTCTTCAATATACCATGAACTGCAGGGATTTGTGTCTATCCCGCTTACAGTTCCACTTAACACTTGCAGCTCTCTGGCGCCCCCCTTACTCTCAGGTCAGATTAGGTACTGCACCTGGGGTAATTAGTCGCCAGAAACGCTGCCTGCTATGTACTGGCTATTGGGAACACTGCAGCGATGCGATAACTACTCCCACTCAGGCAGGAACAATAATTATCAAGCCGCAGTCGCTACAGGGACCCCCAAAAGCCGGCACACGGTCGCTGCCACCAGCTCCAATTGAAGGGGTCTGGAGCAAACCCCCAAAAACAGTAGCGTAATTCCCTTCAGAGACAGGGTACGGTTTAGGGCAGGAAGAACGAACTAGTATTAAATAATATACCCCATAAATGATTTTTAGGCAGTGTTTATAAAAATATTTTACAAAGATGTTACAAATGAGACAATTGCAAATATGTACAAGGTAATTATGAAAATAAAAGGATTAAAGGAAGAAAAAGATAACTCACATGTTCTCAGATCATTGCATTGCAGGCAACCACACGTCCCAGCTCATTAGGCGTGCTCAGGTCTGTCCAGGAAAAACTCCAAATCTGCCTCCTGAAAGTCTCCCAGCAACTTAAAACCTGCAGGCTGTGACCTCACAGAAAGGGCTGGCTCTTCCAACCCCTCCTACCTCTTCAGTATCACTCACTGGGCATTAAATATATCTGATGCCCGTAACTTCGCCACAGAACATAAAATAATCGCACCATACCCATCACTCATCTCGCAGTACCGTGGGCACTCCGACGAGACCAAACGAGTCCTATTTGTCACGCACACTGACTGAGAAATCCCTACTTCTTCACCAGATGGAGCTACATGCCTGTGATTATAGTGATGCGTAGATCCTCCGAGTGTGATTATGACGATATATTTTGGTGTTCGTAACTTAAACGGTTTGCATAATATCTTTCAAAAACAGAACAAAGGATTTTCACGATTCTAGAAGTTTCTCTAACAGTTCCTGCTAACACAAATTTCTCTTGCAGCTATGCTAGTCGTAAATACCTTTCGTCAATAAAACTCCCCCACAAGGCAAGCTCTTCTACACAGACAGATAGAAACACAGGGAAGGAAAGAGAACCAGAGAGAGGGGGGGGGGGTTTAGCCCCCGCATGCTAGCAAGAAAACTAACTTATGATATTTCATACCATATCGTGACAGCCACGCACAGCCGCCCGCACTCAGCACAGCCACGCACAGCCTCCCACACTCAGCACAGCCGTGCACAGCCGCCCGCACTCAGCACAGCCAAGCACAGCCACCCGCACTCAGCACAGCCACGCTCAGCCGCCGGCACTCAGCACAACCACGCACAGCCTCCCGCACCCAGCACAGCCGCCCGCACCCAGCACAGCCACGCACAGCCGCCCGCACGCAGCACAGCCGCCCGCACTCAGCACAGCCACGCACAGCGCCTGCACTCAGCGCCACCACGAACAGCCGTCCGTACGCAGCACAGCCATGCACAGCCGACCGCACTCAGCACAGCCACGTACAGCCGCCCGCACTCAGCACAGCCGCGCACAGCCGCCCGCACTCAGCACAGTCAAGCACAGCCGCACCCACTCAGCACAACCAAGTACAGCCGCCCACACTCAGCACAGCCACGCACAGCCGTCCGTACGCAGCACAGCCGTGCACAGCCGCCCGCACTCAGCACAGCCGCGTACCGCCGCCCGCACTCAGCACAGCCGCGCACAGCCGCCCGCACTCAGCACAGCCGCGCACAGCCGCCCGCACTCAGCACAGCCGCGCACCGCCGCCAGCACTCAGCACAGCTGCGCAATGCCGCCCGCACTCAGCACAGCCAAGCACAGCCGCCCGCACTCAGCACAGCCAAGCACAGCCGCCCGCACTCAGCACAGCCACGCACAGCCGCCCGCACTCAGCACAGCTGTCCGCACTCAGCACAGCCACGCACAGCGCCCGCACTCAGCGCCGCCATGCACAGCTGTCCGTACGCAGCACAGCCGTGCACAGCCACCCGCACTCAGCACAGCCGCGTACAGCCGCCCGCACTCAGCACAGCTGCGCACCGCCGCCAGCACTCAGCACAGCTGCGCACCGCCGCCCGCACTCAGCACAGCCAAGCACAGCCGCCCGCACTCAGCACAGCCACGCACAGCCTCCCACACTCAGCACAGCCACACACAGCCGCCCGCAGTGAGCACAGCTGCCCGCACTCAGCACAGCCACGCACAGCCGCCCGCACTCAGCAAAGCAACGCTCAGCCGCCCGCACTCAGCACAACCACGCACAGCCTCCCGCACCCAACACAGCCACGCACAGCCGCCCGCACTCAGCACAGCAATGCACAGCCGCCCGCACTCACCACAGCCACGCACAGCCGCCGGCACTCAGCACAGCCACGCACAGCCGCCGACGCTCAGCACAGCCATGCACAGCCGCCCGCACTCAGCACAGCCACGCACAGCCGCCCGCACTCAGCACAGCCACGCACAGCCTCCCACACTCAGCACAGCCGCGCACAGCCACCCGCACTCAGCATAGCCACGCACAGCCGCCCGCACTCAGCACAGCCACGCACAGCCGCCCGCACTCAGCACAGCCGCGCACAGCCGCCCGCACTCAGCACAGCTGAGCACCACCGCCCGCACTCAGCCCAGCCACGCACAGCCGCCTGCACTCAGCACAGCCACGCACAGCCACCTGCACTCAGCACAACCACGCACACCCGCCCGCCCTCAGCACAGCCGCCTGCACTCAGCACAGTCGCTCACAGCCGCCCACCCTCAGCACAGCCACGCACAGCCACCCGCACTCAGCACAGCCACGCTCAGCCGCCCGCACTCAGCACAACCACGCACAGCCTCCCGCACCCAGCACAGCCACGCACAGCTGCCCGCACTCAGCACAGCAATGCACAGCCGCCCGCACTCACCACAGCCACGCACAGCCGCCGGCACTTAGCACAGCCACGAACAGCTGCCCACATTAAGCACAGCCACGCACAGCCGCCGGCACTCAGCACAGCCACGTACAGCCGCCGACGCTCAGCACACCCACGCACAGCCACCCGCACTCAGCACAGCCACGCACAGCCGCCCGCACTCAGCACAGCCACGCACAGCCTCCCACACTCAGCACAGCCGTGCACAGCCGCCCGCACTCAGCACAGCCAAGCACAGCCACCCGCACTCAGCACAGCCACGCTCAGCCGCCGGCACTCAGCACAACCACGCACAGCCTCCCGCACCCAGCACAGCCGCCCGCACCCAGCACAGCCACGCACAGCCGCCCGCACGCAGCACAGCAGCCCGCACTCAGCACAGCCACGCACAGCGCCTGCACTCAGCGCCACCACGAACAGCCGTCCGTACGCAGCACAGCCATGCACAGCCGACCGCACTCAGCACAGCCACGTACAGCCGCCCGCACTCAGCACAGCCGCGCACAGCCGCCCGCACTCAGCACAGTCAAGCACAGCCGCACCCACTCAGCACAACCAAGTACAGCCGCCCACACTCAGCACAGCCACGCACAGCCGTCCGTACGCAGCACAGCCGTACACAGCCGCCTGCACTCAGCACAGCCGCGTACCGCCGCCCGCACTCAGCACAGCCGCGCACAGCCGCCCGCACTCAGCACAGCCGCGCACAGCCGCCCGCACTCAGCACAGCCGCGCACCGCCGCCAGCACTCAGCACAGCCGCGTACCGCCGCCCGCACTCAGCACAGCCGCGCACAGCCGCCCGCACTCAGCACAGCCGCGCACAGCCGCCCGCACTCAGCACAGCCACGCACCGCCGCCAGCACTCAGCACAGCTGCGCAATGCCGCCCGCACTCAGCACAGCCAAGCACAGCCGCCGGCACTCAGCACAGCCACGCACAGCCGCCGACGCTCAGCACAGCCATGCACAGCCGCCCGCACTCAGCACAGCCGCGCACAGCCGCCCGCACTCAGCACAGCCGCGCACCGCCGCCAGCACTCAGCACAGCTGCGCAATGCCGCCCGCACTCAGCACAGCCAAGCACAGCCGCCGGCACTCAGCACAGCCACGCACAGCCGCCGACGCTCAGCACAGCCATGCACAGCCGCCCGCACTCAGCACAGCCACGCACAGCCGCCCGCACTCAGCACAGCCACGCACAGCCTCCCACACTCAGCACAGCCGCGCACAGCCACCCGCACTCAGCACAGCCGCGCACAGCCACCCGCACTCAGCATAGCCACGCACAGCCGCCCGCACTCACCACAGCCACGCACAGCCGCCGGCACTCAGCACAGCCACGCACAGCCGCCGACGCTCAGCACAGCCATGCACAGCCGCCCGCACTCAGCACAGCCACGCACAGCCGCCCGCACTCAGCACAGCCACGCACAGCCTCCCACACTCAGCACAGCCGCGCACAGCCACCCGCACTCAGCATAGCCACGCACAGCCGCCCGCACTCAGCACAGCCACGCACAGCCACCCGCACTCAGCACAGCCGCGCACAGCCGCCCGCACTCAGCACAGCTGAGCACCACCGCCCGCACTCAGCCCAGCCACGCACAGCCGCCTGCACTCAGCACAGCCACGCACAGCCACCTGCACTCAGCACAACCACGCACACCCGCCCGCCCTCAGCACAGCCGCCTGCACTCAGCACAGTCGCTCACAGCCGCCCACCCTCAGCACAGCCACGCACAGCCACCCGCACTCAGCACAGCCACGCTCAGCCGCCCGCACTCAGCACAACCACGCACAGCCTCCCGCACCCAGCACAGCCACGCACAGCTGCCCGCACTCAGCACAGCAATGCACAGCCGCCCGCACTCACCACAGCCACGCACAGCCGCCGGCACTTAGCACAGCCACGAACAGCTGCCCGCATTAAGCACAGCCACGCACAGCCGCCGGCACTCAGCACAGCCACGTACAGCCGCCGACGCTCAGCACACCCACGCACAGCCACCCGCACTCAGCACAGCCACGCACAGCCGCCCGCACTCAGCACAGCCACGCACAGCCTCCCACACTCAGCACAGCCGTGCACAGCCGCCCGCACTCAGCACAGCCAAGCACAGCCACCCGCACTCAGCACAGCCACGCTCAGCCGCCGGCACTCAGCACAACCACGCACAGCCTCCCGCACCCAGCACAGCCGCCCGCACCCAGCACAGCCACGCACAGCCGCCCGCACGCAGCACAGCAGCCCGCACTCAGCACAGCCACGCACAGCGCCTGCACTCAGCGCCACCACGAACAGCCGTCCGTACGCAGCACAGCCATGCACAGCCGACCGCACTCAGCACAGCCACGTACAGCCGCCCGCACTCAGCACAGCCGCGCACAGCCGCCCGCACTCAGCACAGTCAAGCACAGCCGCACCCACTCAGCACAACCAAGTACAGCCGCCCACACTCAGCACAGCCACGCACAGCCGTCCGTACGCAGCACAGCCGTACACAGCCGCCTGCACTCAGCACAGCCGCGTACCGCCGCCCGCACTCAGCACAGCCGCGCACAGCCGCCCGCACTCAGCACAGCCGCGCACAGCCGCCAGCACTCAGCACAGCTGCGCAATGCCGCCCGCACTCAGCACAGCCAAGCACAGCCGCCCGCACTCAGCACAGCCAAGCACAGCCGCCCGCACTCAGCACAGCCACGCACAGCCGCCCGCACTCAGCACAGCTGTCCGCACTCAGCACAGCCACGCACAGCGCCCGCACTCAGCGCCGCCATGCACAGCTGTCCGTACGCAGCACAGCCGTGCACAGCCGCCCGCACTCAGCACAGCCGCGTACAGCCGCCCGCACTCAGCACAGCCGCGCACCGCCGCCAGCACTCAGCACAGCTGCGCACCGCCGCCCGCACTCAGCACAGCCAAGCACAGCCGCCCGCACTCAGCACAGCCACGCACAGCCTCCCACACTCAGCACAGCCACACACAGCCGCCCGCAGTGAGCACAGCTGCCCGCACTCAGCACAGCCACGCACAGCCGCCCGCACTCAGCACAGCAACGCTCAGCCGCCCGCACTCAGCACAACCACGCACAGCCTCCCGCACCCAACACAGCCACGCACAGCCGCCCGCACTCAGCACAGCCACGCACAGCCGCCGGCACTCAGCACAGCCACGCACAGCCGCCGACGCTCAGCACAGCCATGCACAGCCGCCCGCACTCAGCACAGCCACGCACAGCCGCCCGCACTCAGCACAGCCACGCACAGCCTCCCACACTCAGCACAGCCGCGCACAGCCACCCGCACTCAGCATAGCCACGCACAGCCGCCCGCACTCAGTACAGCCACGCACAGCAGCCCGCCCTCAGCACAGCCACGCACAGCCACCCGCACTCAGCACAGCAATGCACAGCCGCCCGCACTCACCACAGCCACGCACAGCCGCCCGCACTTAGCATAGTCACTCACAGCCGCCTGTCCTCAGCACAGCCACGCACAGCCACCCGCATTCAGCACAGCAAAGCACAGCCACCCACACTCAGCACAGCCACGCACAGCCGCCCGCACTCAGCACAGCTGCGCACCACGGCCCGCACTCAGCCCAGCCACGCACAGCCGCCCACACTCAGTACAGCCACGCACAGCAGCCGGCCCTCAGCACAGCCACGCACAGCCACCCGCACTCAGCACAGCAATGCACAGCCGCCCGCACTCACCACAGCCACGCACAGCCGCCTGCACTCAGCACAGTCGCTCACAGCCGCCCACCCTCAGCACAGTCGCTCACAGCCGCCCACCCTCAGCACAGCCACGCACAGCCACCCGCACTCAGCACAGCCACGCTCAGCCGCCCGCACTCAGCACAACCACGCACAGCCTCCCGCACCCAACACAGCCACGCACAGCCGCCCGCACTCAGCACAGCAATGCACAGCCGCCCGCACTCACCACAGCCACGCACAGCCGCCGGCACTCAGCACAGCCACGCACAGCCGCCCGCACTCAGCACAGCCACGCACAGCCTCCCACACTCAGCACAACCACGCACAGCCTCCCGCACCCAGCACAGCCACGCACAGCCGCCCGCACTCAGCACAGCAATGCACAGCCGCCCGCACTCACCACAGCAATGCACAGCCGCCGGCACTTAGCACAGCCACGAACAGCTGCCCGCATTAAGCACAGCCACGCACAGCCGCCGGCGCTCAGCACAGCCACGCACAGCCGCCGACGCTCAGCACAGCCATGCACAGCTGCCCGCACTCAGCACAGCCACGCACAGCCTCCCACACTCAGCACAGCCGCGCACAGCTGCCCGCACTCAGCACAGCTGCGCACCACCGCCCGCACTCAGCACAGCCACGCACAGCCGCCGACGCTCAGCACAGCCATGCACAGCTGCCCGCACTCAGCACAGCCACGCACAGCCTCCCACACTCAGCACAGCCGCGCACAGCTGCCCGCACTCAGCACAGCTGCGCACCACCGCCCGCACTCAGCACAGCCACGCACAGCCGCCCGCACTCAGCACAGCCACGCTCAGCCGCCCGCACTCAGCACAACCACGCACAGCCTCCCGCACCCAGCACAGCCACGCACAGCCGCCCGCACTCAGCACAACAATGCACAGCCGCCCGCACTCACCACAGCCACGCACAGCCGCCGGCACTCAGCACAGCCACGAACAGCCGCCGACGCTCAGCACAGCCATGCACAGCCGCCCGCACTCAGCACAGCCACTCACAGCCGCCGACGCTCAGCACAGCCATGCACAGCCGCCCGCACTCAGCACAGCCACGCACAGCCGCCCGCACTCAGCACAGCCACGCACAGCAGCCGGCCCTCAGCACAGCCACGCACAGCCACCCGCACTCAGCACATCAATGCACAGCCGCCCGCACTCACCACAGCCACGCACAGCCGCCTGCACTCAGCACAGTCGCTCACAGCCGCCCACCCTCAGCACAGTCGCTCACAGCCGCCCACCCTCAGCACAGCCACGCACAGCCACCCGCACTCAGCACAGCCACGCTCACCCGCCCGCACTCAGCACAACCACGCACAGCCTCCCGCACCCAGCACAGCCACGCACAGCCGCCCGCACTCACCACAGCAACGCACAGCCGCCTGCACTTAGCACAGCCACGAACAGCTGCCCGCCATAAGCACAGCCACGCACAGCCGCCGGCGCTCAGCACAGCCACGCACAGCCGCCCGCACTCAGCACAGCCATGCACAGCCGCCCACCCTCAGCACAGTCGCTCACAGCCGCCCACCCTCAGCACAGCCACGCACAGCCACCCGCACTCAGCACAGCCACGCTCAGCCGCCCGCACTCAGCACAACCACGCACAGCCTCCCGCACTCAGCACAGCAATGCACAGCCGCCCGCACTCACCACAGCAACGCACAGCCGCCTGCACTTAGCACAGCCACGAACAGCTGCCCGCCATAAGCACAGCCACGCACAGCCGCCGGCGCTCAGCACAGCCACGCACAGCCGCCGACGCTCAGCACAGCCACGCACAGCCGCCCGCACTCAGCACAGCCACGCACAGCCGCCCGCACTCAGCACAGCCACGCACAGCCTCCCACACTCAGCACAGCCACGCACAGCTGCCCGCACTCAGCACAGCTGCGCACCACCGCCCGCACTCAGCACAGCCATGCACAGCCGCCCGCACTCAGCACAGCCCCGCTCAGCCGCCCGCACTCAGCACAACCACGCACAGCCTCCCGCACTCAACACAGCCACGTACAGCCGCCCGCACTCAGCACAGCAATGCACAGCCGCCCGCACTCACCACAGCCACGCACAGCCGCCGGCACTCAGCACAACCATGCACAGCCGCCGACGCTCAGCACAGCCATGCACAGCCGCCCGCACTCAGCACAGCCACGCACAGCCGCCCGCACTCAGCACAGCCACGCACAGCCTCCCACACTCAGCACAGCCGCGCACAGCCACCCGCACTCAGAATAGCCACGCACAGCCGCCCGCACTCAGTACAGCCACGCACAGCAGCCCGCCCTCAGCACAGCCACGCACAGCCACCCGCACTCAGCACAGCAATGCACAGCCGCCCGCACTCACCACAGCCACGCACAGCCGCCCGCACTTAGCATAGTCACTCACAGCCGCCCGTCCTCAGCACAGCCACGCACAGCCACCCGCACTCAGCACAGCAAAGCACAGCCAACCACACTCAGCACAGCCACGCACAGCCACCCACACTCAGCATAGTCACTCACAGCCGCCCGCACTCAGCACAGCCGCCCGCACTCAGCACAGCCACGCACAGCCGCCCGCACTCAGCACAGCCGCGCACAGCCGCCCGCACTCAGCACAGCTGAGCACCACCGCCCGCACTCAGCCCAGCCACGCACAGCCGCCTGCACTCAGCACAGCCACGCACAGCCACCTGCACTCAGCACAGCCACGCACACCCGCCCGCCCTCAGCACAGCCGCCTGCACTCAGCACAGTCGCTCACAGCCGCCCACCCTCAGCACAGCCACGCACAGCCACCCGCACTCAGCACAGCCACGCTCAGCCGCCCGCACTCAGCACAACCACGCACAGCCTCCCGCACCCAGCACAGCCACGCACAGCTGCCCGCACTCAGCACAGCAATGCACAGCCGCCCGCACTCACCACAGCCACGCACAGCCGCCGGCACTTAGCACAGCCACGAACAGCTGCCCGCATTAAGCACAGCCACGCACAGCCGCCGGCACTCAGCACAGCCACGTACAGCCGCCGACGCTCAGCACACCCACGCACAGCCGCCCGCACTCAGCACAGCCACGCACAGCCGCCCGCACTCAGCACAGCCACGCACAGCCTCCCACACTCAGCACAGCCGTGCACAGCCGCCCGCACTCAGCACAGCCAAGCACAGCCACCCGCACTCAGCACAGCCACGCTCAGCCGCCCGCACTCAGCACAACCACGCACAGCCTCCCGCACCCAGCACAGCCGCCCGCACCCAGCACAGCCACGCACAGCCGCCCGCACTCAGCACAGCCGCCCGCACTCAGCACAGCCACGCACAGCGCCTACACTCAGCGCCACCACGAACAGCCGTCCGTACGCAGCACAGCCATGCACAGCCGACCGCACTCAGCACAACCACGCACAGCCTCCCGCACCCAGCACAGCCGCCCGCACCCAGCACAGCCACGCACAGCCGCCCGCCCTCAGCACAGCCGCCGGCACTCAGCACAGCCATGCACAGCCGCCGATGCTCAGCACAGCCATGCACAGCTGCCCGCACTCAGCACAGCCACGCACAGCCGCCCGCACTCAGCACAGCCACGCACAGCCTCCCACACTCAGCACAGCCGCGCACAGCCACCCGCACTCAGAATAGCCACGCACAGCCGCCCGCACTCAGTACAGCCACGCACAGCAGCCCGCCCTCAGCACAGCCACGCACAGCCACCCGCACTCAGCACAGCAATGCACAGCCGCCCGCACTCACCACAGCCACGCACAGCTGCCCGCACTTAGCATAGTCACTCACAGCCGCCCGTCCTCAGCACAGCCACGCACAGCCACCCGCACTCAGCACAGCAAAGCACAGCCAACCACACTCAGCACAGCCACGCACAGCCACCCACACTCAGCATAGTCACTCACAGCCGCCCGCACTCAGCACAGCCGCCCGCACTCAGCACAGCCACGCACAGCCGCCCGCACTCAGCACAGCCGCGCACAGCCGCCCGCACTCAGCACAGCTGAGCACCACCGCCCGCACTCAGCCCAGCCACGCACAGCCGCCTGCACTCAGCACAGCCACCCACAGCCACCTGCACTCAGCACAGCCACGCACACCTGCCCGCCCTCAGCACAGCCGCCTGCACTCAGCACAGTCGCTCACAGCCGCCCACCCTCAGCACAGCCACGCACAGCCACCCGCACTCAGCACAGCCACGCTCAGCCGCCCGCACTCAGCACAACCACGCACAGCCTCCCGCACCCAGCACAGCCACGCACAGCTGCCCGCACTCAGCACAGCAATGCACAGCCGCCCGCACTCACCACAGCCACGCACAGCCGCCGGCACTTAGCACAGCCACGAACAGCTGCCCGCATTAAGCACAGCCACGCACAGCCGCCGGCACTCAGCACAGCCACGTACAGCCGCCGACGCTCAGCACACCCACGCACAGCCGCCCGCACTCAGCACAGCCACGCACAGCCGCCCGCACTCAGCACAGCCACGCACAGCCTCCCACACTCAGCACAGCCGTGCACAGCCGCCCGCACTCAGCACAGCCAAGCACAGCCACCCGCATTCAGCACAGCCACGCACAGCCGCCCGCACTCAGCACAGCCACGCACAGCGCCTACACTCAGCGCCACCATGAACAGCCGTCCGTACGCAGCACAGCCACGCACAGCCGCCGGCACTCAGCACAACCATGCACAGCCGCCGACGCTCAGCACAGCCATGCACAGCCGCCCGCACTCAGCACAGCCACGCACAGCCGCCCGCACCCAGCACAGCCACGCACAGCCGCCCGCACTCAGCACAGCCACGCACAGCCGCCCACCCTCAGCACAGTCGCTCACAGCCGCCCACCCTCAGCACAGTCGCTCACAGCCGCCCACCCTCAGCACAGCCACGCACAGCCACCCGCACTCAGCACAGCCACGCTCACCCGCCCGCACTCAGCACAACCACGCACAGCCTCCCGCACCCAGCACAGCCACGCACAGCCGCCCGCACTCAGCACAGCCACGCACAGCCGCCCACCCTCAGCACAGTCGCTCACAGCCGCCCACCCTCAGCACAGCCACGCACAGCCACCCGCACTCAGCACAGCCACGCTCAGCCGCCCGCACTCAGCACAACCACGCACAGCCTCCCGCACTCAGCACAGCAATGCACAGCCGCCCGCACTCACCACAGCAACGCACAGCCGCCTGCACTTAGCACAGCCAAGAACAGCTGCCCGCCATAAGCACAGCCACGCACAGCCGCCGGCGCTCAGCACAGCCAAGCACAGCCGCCGACGCTCAGCACAGCCACGCACAGCCGCCCGCACTCAGCACAGCCACGCACAGCCGCCCGCACTCAGCACAGCCACGCACAGCCTCCCACACTCAGCACAGCCACGCACAGCTGCCCGCACTCAGCACAGCTGCGCACCACCGCCCGCACTCAGCACAGCCACGCACAGCCGCCCGCACTCAGCACAGCCCCGCTCAGCCGCCCGCACTCAGCACAACCACGCACAGCCTCCCGCACTCAACACAGCCACGCACAGCCGCCCGCACTCAGCACAGCAATGCACAGCCGCCCGCACTCACCACAGCCACGCACAGCCGCCGGCACTCAGCACAACCATGCACAGCCGCCGACGCTCAGCACAGCCATGCACAGCCGCCCGCACTCAGCACAGCCACGCACAGCCGCCCGCACTCAGCACAGCCACGCACAGCCTCCCACACTCAGCACAGCCGCGCACAGCCACCCGCACTCAGAATAGCCACGCACAGCCGCCCGCACTCAGTACAGCCACGCACAGCAGCCCGCCCTCAGCACAGCCACGCACAGCCACCCGCACTCAGCACAGCAATGCACAGCCGCCCGCACTCACCACAGCCACGCACAGCCGCCCGCACTTAGCATAGTCACTCACAGCCGCCCGTCCTCAGCACAGCCACGCACAGCCACCCGCACTCAGCACAGCAAAGCACAGCCAACCACACTCAGCACAGCCACGCACAGCCACCCACACTCAGCATAGTCACTCACAGCCGCCCGCACTCAGCACAGCCGCCCGCACTCAGCACAGCCACGCACAGCCGCCCGCACTCAGCACAGCCGCGCACAGCCGCCCGCACTCAGCACAGCTGAGCACCACCGCCCGCACTCAGCCCAGCCACGCACAGCCGCCTGCACTCAGCACAGCCACGCACAGCCACCTGCACTCAGCACAGCCACGCACACCCGCCCGCCCTCAGCACAGCCGCCTGCACTCAGCACAGTCGCTCACAGCCGCCCACCCTCAGCACAGCCACGCACAGCCACCCGCACTCAGCACAGCCACGCTCAGCCGCCCGCACTCAGCACAACCACGCACAGCCTCCCGCACCCAGCACAGCCACGCACAGCTGCCCGCACTCAGCACAGCAATGCACAGCCGCCCGCACTCACCACAGCCACGCACAGCCGCCGGCACTTAGCACAGCCACGAACAGCTGCCCGCATTAAGCACAGCCACGCACAGCCGCCGGCACTCAGCACAGCCACGTACAGCCGCCGACGCTCAGCACACCCACGCACAGCCGCCCGCACTCAGCACAGCCACGCACAGCCGCCCGCACTCAGCACAGCCACGCACAGCCTCCCACACTCAGCACAGCCGTGCACAGCCGCCCGCACTCAGCACAGCCAAGCACAGCCACCCGCACTCAGCACAGCCACGCTCAGCCGCCCGCACTCAGCACAACCACGCACAGCCTCCCGCACCCAGCACAGCCGCCCGCACCCAGCACAGCCACGCACAGCCGCCCGCACTCAGCACTGCCGCCCGCACTCAGCACAGCCACGCACAGCGCCTACACTCAGCGCCACCACGAACAGCCGTCCGTACGCAGCACAGCCATGCACAGCCGACCGCACTCAGCACAACCACGCACAGCCTCCCGCACCCAGCACAGCCGCCCGCACCCAGCACAGCCACGCACAGCCGCCCGCACTCAGCACAGCCGCCGGCACTCAGCACAGCCATGCACAGCCGCCGATGCTCAGCACAGCCATGCACAGCCGCCCGCACTCAGCACAGCCACGCACAGCCGCCCGCACTCAGCACAGCCACGCACAGCCTCCCACACTCAGCACAGCCGCGCACAGCCACCCGCACTCAGAATAGCCACGCACAGCCGCCCGCACTCAGTACAGCCACGCACAGCAGCCCGCCCTCAGCACAGCCACGCACAGCCACCCGCACTCAGCACAGCAATGCACAGCTGCCCGCACTCACCACAGCCACGCACAGCTGCCCGCACTTAGCATAGTCACTCACAGCCGCCCGTCCTCAGCACAGCCACGCACAGCCACCCGCACTCAGCACAGCAAAGCACAGCCAACCACACTCAGCACAGCCACGCACAGCCACCCACACTCAGCATAGTCACTCACAGCCGCCCGCACTCAGCACAGCCGCCCGCACTCAGCACAGCCACGCACAGCCGCCCGCACTCAGCACAGCCGCGCACAGCCGCCCGCACTCAGCACAGCTGAGCACCACCGCCCGCACTCAGCCCAGCCACGCACAGCCGCCTGCACTCAGCACAGCCACCCACAGCCACCTGCACTCAGCACAGCCACGCACACCCGCCCGCCCTCAGCACAGCCGCCTGCACTCAGCACAGTCGCTCACAGCCGCCCACCCTCAGCACAGCCACGCACAGCCACCCGCACTCAGCACAGCCACGCTCAGCCGCCCGCACTCAGCACAACCACGCACAGCCTCCCGCACCCAGCACAGCCATGCACAGCTGCCCGCACTCAGCACAGCAATGCACAGCCGCCCGCACTCACCACAGCCACGCACAGCCGCCGGCACTTAGCACAGCCACGAACAGCTGCCCGCATTAAGCACAGCCACGCACAGCCGCCGGCACTCAGCACAGCCACGTACAGCCGCCGACGCTCAGCACACCCACGCACAGCCGCCCGCACTCAGCACAGCCACGCACAGCCGCCCGCACTCAGCACAGCCACGCACAGCCTCCCACACTCAGCACAGCCGTGCACAGCCGCCCGCACTCAGCACAGCCAAGCACAGCCACCCGCACTCAGCACAGCCACGCACAGCCGCCCGCACTCAGCACAGCCACGCACAGCGCCTACACTCAGCGCCACCATGAACAGCCGTCCGTACGCAGCACAGCCATGCACAGCCGACCGCACTCAGCACAGCCACGTACAGCCGCCCGCACTCAGCACAGCCGCGCACAGCCGCCCGCACTCAGCACAGTCAAGCACAGCCGCACCCACTCAGCACAACCAAGTACAGCCGCCCACACTCAGCACAGCCACGCACAGCCGTCCGTACGCAGGACAGCCGTGCACAGCTGCCCGCACTCAGCACAGCCGCGTACCGCCGCCCGCACTCAGCACAGCCGCGCACAGCCGCCCGCACTCAGCACAGCCGCGCACAGCCGCGCACAGCCGCCCGCACTCAGCACAGCCGCGCACCGCCGCCAGCACTCAGCACAGCTGCGCAATGCCGCCCGCACTCAGCACAGCCAAGCACAGCCGCCCGCACTCAGCACAGCCAAGCACAGCCGCCCGCACTCAGCACAGCCACGCACAGCCGCCCGCACTCAGCACAGCTGTCCGCACTCAGCACAGCCACGCACAGCGCCCGCACTCAGCGCCGCCATGCACAGCTGTCCGTACGCAGCACAGCCGTGCACAGCCGCCCGCACTCAGCACAGCCACGTACAGCCGCCCGCACTCAGCACAGCCGCGCACCGCCGCCAGCACTCAGCACAGCTGCGCACCGCCGCCCGCACTCAGCACAGCCAAGCACAGCCGCCCGCACTCAGCACAGCCACGCACAGCCTCCCACACTCAGCACAGCCACACACAGCCGCCCGCAGTGAGCACAGCTGCCCGCACTCAGCACAGCCGCGCACCGCCGCCCGCACTCACCACAGCAACGCACAGCCGCCTGCACTTAGCACAGCCACGAACAGCTGCCCGCATTAAGCACAGCCACGCACAGCCGCCGGCGCTCAGCACAGCCACGCACAGCCGCCGACGCTCAGCACAGCAATGCACAGCCGCCCGCACTCACCACAGCCACGCACAGCCGCCGGCACTCAGCACAGCCACGCACAGCCGCCGACGCTCAGCACAGCCATGCACAGCCGCCCGCACTCAGCACAGCCACGCACAGCCGCCCGCACTCAGCACAGCCACGCACAGCCTCCCACACTCAGCACAGCCGCGCACAGCCACCCGCACTCAGCATAGCCACGCACAGCCGCCCGCACTCAGTACAGCCACGCACAGCAGCCCGCCCTCAGCACAGCCACGCACAGCCACCCAAACTCAGCACAGCAATGCACAGCCGCCCGCACTCACCACAGCCACGCACAGCCGCCCGCACTTAGCATAGTCACTCACAGCCACCCGTCCTCAGCACAGCCACGCACAGCCACCCGCATTCAGCACAGCAAAGCACAGCCACCCACACTCAGCACAGCCACGCACAGCCGCCCGCACTCAGCACAGCTGCGCACCACGGCCCACACTCAGCCCAGCCACGTACAGCCGCCCACACTCAGTACAGCCACGCACAGCAGCCGGCCCTCAGCACAGCCACGCACAGCCACCCGCACCCAACACAGCCACGCACAGCCGCCCGCACTCAGCACAGCAATGCACAGCCGCCCGCACTCACCACAGCCACGCACAGCCGCCGGCACTCAGCACAGCCACGCACAGCCGCCCGCACTCAGCACAGCCACGCACAGCCTCCCACACTCAGCACTACCACGCACAGCCTCCCGCACCCAGCACAGCCACGCACAGCCGCCCGCACTCAGCACAGCAATGCACAGCCGCCCGCACTCACCACAGCAATGCACAGCCGCCGGCACTTAGCACAGCCACGAACAGCTGCCCGCATTAAGCACAGCCACGCACAGCCTCCCACACTCAGCAAAGCCACACACAGCCGCCCGCAGTGAGCACAGCTGCCCGCACTCAGCACAGCCACGCACAGCCGCCCGCACTCAGCACAGCAACGCTCAGCCGCCCGCACTCAGCACAACCACGCACAGCCTCCCGCACCCAACACAGCCACGCACAGCCGCCCGCACTCAGCACAGCAATGCACAGCCGCCCGCACTCACCACAGCCACGCACAGCCACCGGCACTCAGCACAGCCACGCACAGCCGCCGACGCTCAGCACAGCCATGCACAGCCGCCCGCACTCAGCACAGCCACGCACAGCCGCCCGCACTCAGCACAGCCACGCACAGCCTCCCACACTCAGCACAGCCGCGCACAGCCACCCGCACTCAGCATAGCCACGCACAGCCGCCCGCACTCAGTACAGCCACGCACAGCAGCCCGCCCTCAGCACAGCCACGCACAGCCACCCGCACTCAGCACAGCAATGCACAGCCGCCCGCACTCACCACAGCCACGCACAGCCGCCCGCACTTAGCATAGTCACTCACAGCCGCCCGTCCTCAGCACAGCCACGCACAGCCACCCGCATTCAGCACAGCAAAGCACAGCCACCCACACTCAGCACAGCCACGCACAGCCGCCCGCACTCAGCACAGCTGCGCACCACGGCCCGCACTCAGCCCAGCCACGCACAGCCGCCCACACTCAGTACAGCCACGCACAGCAGCCGGCCCTCAGCACAGCCACGCACAGCCACCCGCACTCAGCACAGCAATGCACAGCCGCCCGCACTCACCACAGCCACGCACAGCCGCCTGCACTCAGCACAGTCGCTCACAGCCGCCCACCCTCAGCACAGTCGCTCACAGCTGCCCACCCTCAGCACAGCCACGCACAGCCACCCGCACTCAGCACAGCCACGCTCAGCCGCCCGCACTCAGCACAACCACGCACAGCCTCCCTCACCCAACACAGCCACGCACAGCCGCCCGCACTCAGCACAGCAATGCACAGCCGCCTGCACTCACCACAGCCACGCACAGCCGCCGGCACTCAGCACAGCCACGCACAGCCGCCCGCACTCAGCACAGCCACGCACAGCCTCCCACACTCAGCACAACCACGCACAGCCTCCCGCACCCAGCACAGCCACGCACAGCCGCCCGCACTCAGCACAGCAATGCACAGCCGCCCGCACTCACCACAGCAATGCACAGCCGCCGGCACTTAGCACAGCCACGAACAGCTGCCCGCATTAAGCACAGCCTCGCACAGCCGCCGGCGCTCAGCACAGCCACGCACAGCCGCCGACGCTCAGCACAGCCATGCACAGCTGCCCGCACTCAGCACAGCCAAGCACAGCCGCCCGCACTCAGCACAGCCACGCACAGCCTCCCACACTCAGCACAGCCGCGCACAGCTGCCCGCACTCAGCACAGCTGCGCACCACCGCCCGCACTCAGCACAGCCACGCACAGCCGCCCGCACTCAGCACAGCCACGCTCAGCCGCCCGCACTCAGCACAACCACGCACAGCCTCCCGCACCCAGCACAGCCACGCACAGCCGCCCGCACTCAGCACAACAATGCACAGCCGCCCGCACTCACCACAGCCACGCACAGCCGCCGGCACTCAGCACAGCCACGAACAGCCGCCGACGCTCAGCACAGCCATGCACAGCCGCCCGCACTCAGCACAGCCACGCACAGCCGCCGACGCTCAGCACAGCCATGCACAGCCGCCCGCACTCAGCACAGCCGCGCACAGCCACCCGCACTCAGAATAGCCACGCACAGCCGCCCGCACTCAGCACAGCCACGCACAGCCGCCCGCACTCAGCACAGCCACGCACAGCCTCCCACACTCAGCACAGCCACGCACAGCTGCCCGCACTCAGCACAGCCACGCACAGCCACCCGCACTCAGCACATCAATGCACAGCCGCCCGCACTCACCACAGCCACGCACAGCCGCCTGCACTCAGCACAGTCGCTCACAGCCGCCCACCCTCAGCACAGTCGCTCACAGCCGCCTACCCTCAGCACAGCCACGCACAGCCACCCGCACTCAGCACAGCCACGCTCACCCGCCCGCACTCAGCACAACCACGCACAGCCTCCCGCACCCAGCACAGCCACGCACAGCCGCCCGCACTCACCACAGCAACGCACAGCCGCCTGCACTTAGCACAGCCACGAACAGCTGCCCGCATTAAGCACAGCCACGCACAGCCGCCGACGCTCAGCACAGCCACGCACAGCCGCCCGCACTCAGCACAGCCACGCACAGCAGCCCACCCTCAGCACAGTCGCTCACAGCCGCCCACCCTCAGCACAGCCACGCACAGCCACCCGCACTCAGCACAGCCACGCTCAGCCGACCGCACTCAGCACAACCACGCACAGCCTCCCGCACTCAGCACAGCAATGCACAGCCGCCCGCACTCACCACAGCAACGCACAGCCGCCTGCACTTAGCACAGCCACGAACAGCTGCCCGCCATAAGCACAGCCACGCACAGCCGCCGGCGCTCAGCACAGCCACGCACAGCCGCCGACGCTCAGCACAGCCACGCACAGCCGCCCGCACTCAGCACAGCCACGCACAGCCGCCCGCACTCAGCACAGCCACGCACAGCCTCCCACACTCAGCACAGCCACGCACAGCTGCCCGCACTCAGCACAGCTGCGCACCACCGCCCGCACTCAGCACAGCCACGCACAGCCGCCCGCACTCAGCACAGCCCCGCTCAGCCGCCCGCACTCAGCACAACCACGCACAGCCTCCCGCACCCAACACAGCCACGCACAGCCGCCCGCACTCAGCACAGCAATGCACAGCCGCCCGCACTCACCACAGCCACGCACAGCCGCCGGCACTCAGCACAACCATGCACAGCCGCCGACGCTCAGCACAGCCATGCACAGCCGCCCGCACTCAGCACAGCCACGCACAGCCGCCCGCACTCAGCACAGCCACGCACAGCCTCCCACACTCAGCACAGCCGCGCACAGCCACCCGCACTCAGAATAGCCACGCACAGCCGCCCGCACTCAGTACAGCCACGCACAGCAGCCCGCCCTCAGCACAGCCACGCATAGCCACCCGCACTCAGCACAGCAATGCACAGCCGCCCGCACTCACCACAGCCACGCACAGCCGCCCGCACTTAGCATAGTCACTCACAGCCGCCCGTCCTCAGCACAGCCACGCACAGCCACCCACACTCAGCACAGCAAAGCACAGCCAACCACACTCAGCACAGCCACGCACAGCCACCCACACTCAGCATAGTCACTCACAGCCGCCCGCACTCAGCACAGCCGCCCGCACTCAGCACAGCCACGCACAGCCGCCCGCACTCAGCACAGCCGCGCACAGCCGCCCGCACTCAGCACAGCTGAGCACCACCGCCCGCACTCAGCCCAGCCACGCACAGCCGCCTGCACTCAGCACAGCCACGCACACCCGCCCGCCCTCAGCACAGCCGCCTGCACTCAGCACAGTCGCTCACAGCCGCCCACCCTCAGCACAGCCACGCACAGCCACCCGCACTCAGCACAACCACGCACAGCCTCCCGCACCCAGCACAGCCACGCACAGCTGCCCGCACTCAGCACAGCAATGCACAGCCGCCCGCACTCACCACAGCCACGCACAGCCGCCGGCACTTAGCACAGCCACGAACAGCTGCCCGCATTAAGCACAGCCACGCACAGCCGCCGGCACTCAGCAAAGCCACGTACAGCCGCCGACGCTCAGCACACCCACGCACAGCCGCCCGCACTCAGCACAGCCACGCACAGCCGCCCGCACTCAGCACAGCCGCGCACAGCCACCCGCACTCAGAATAGCCACGCACAGCCGCCCGCACTCAGCACAGCCACGCACAGCCGCCCGCACTCAGCACAGCCACGCACAGCCTCCCACACTCAGCACAGCCACGCACAGCTGCCCGCACTCAGCACAGCTGCGCACCACCGCCCGCACTCAGCACAGCCACGCACAGCCGCCCGCACTCAGCACAGCCCCGCTCAGCCGCCCGCACTCAGCACAACCACGCACAGCCTCCCGCACCCAACACAGCCACGCACAGCCGCCCGCACTCAGCACAGCAATGCACAGCCGCCCGCACTCACCACAGCCACGCACAGCCGCCGGCACTCAGCACAACCATGCACAGCCGCCGATGCTCAGCACAGCCATGCACAGCCGCCCGCACTCAGCACAGCCACGCACAGCCGCCCGCACTCAGCACAGCCACGCACAGCCTCCCACACTCAGCACAGCCGCGCACAGCCACCCGCACTCAGAATAGCCACGCACAGCCGCCCGCACTCAGTACAGCCACGCACAGCAGCCCGCCCTCAGCACAGCCACGCATAGCCACCCGCACTCAGCACAGCAATGCACAGCCGCCCGCACTCACCACAGCCACGCACAGCCACCCGCACTTAGCATAGTCACTCACAGCCACCCGTCCTCAGCACAGCCACGCACAGCCACCCGCACTCAGCACAGCAAAGCACAGCCAACCACACTCAGCACAGCCACGCACAGCCACCCACACTCAGCATAGTCACTCACAGCCGCCCGCACTCAGCACAGCCGCCCGCACTCAGCACAGCCACGCACAGCCGCCCGCACTCAGCACAGCCGCGCACAGCCGCCCGCACTCAGCACAGCTGAGCACCACCGCCCGCACTCAGCCCAGCCACGCACAGCCGCCTGCACTTAGCACAGCCACGCACACCCGCCCGCCCTCAGCACAGCCGCCTGCACTCAGCACAGTCGCTCACAGCCGCCCACCCTCAGCACAGCCACGCACAGCCACCCGCACTCAGCACAGCCACGCTCAGCCGCCCGCACTCAGCACAACCACGCACAGCCTCCCGCACCCAGCACAGCCACGCACAGCTGCCCGCACTCAGCACAGCAATGCACAGCCGCCCGCACTCACCACAGCCACGCACAGCCGCCGGCACTTAGCACAGCCACGAACAGCTGCCCGCATTAAGCACAGCCACGCACAGCCGCCGGCACTCAGCACAGCCACGTACAGCCGCCGACGCTCAGCACACCCACGCACAGCCGCCCGCACTCAGCACAGCCACGCACAGCCGCCCGCACTCAGCACAGCCACGCACAGCCTCCCACACTCAGCACAGCCGTGCACAGCCGCCCGCACTCAGCACAGCCAAGCACAGCCACCCGCACTCAGCACAGCCACGCTCAGCCGCCCGCACTCAGCACAACCACGCACAGCCTCCCGCACCCAGCACAGCCGCCCGCACCCAGCACAGCCACGCACAGCCGCCCGCACTCAGCACAGCCGCCCGCACTCAGCACAGCCACGCACAGCGCCTACACTCAGCGCCACCACGAACAGCCGTCCGTACGCAGCACAGCCATGCACAGCCGACCGCACTCAGCACAACCACGCACAGCCTCCCGCACCCAGCACAGCCGCCCGCACCCAGCACAGCCACGCACAGCCGCCCGCACTCAGCACAGCCGCCGGGACTCAGCACAGCCATGCACAGCCGCCGATGCTCAGCACAGCCATGCACAGCCGCCCGCACTCAGCACAGCCACGCACAGCCGCCCGCACTCAGCACAGCCACGCACAGCCTCCCACACTCAGCACAGCCGCGCACAGCCACCCGCACTCAGAATAGCCACGCACAGCCGCCCGCACTCAGTACAGCCACGCACAGCAGACCGCCCTCAGCACAGCCACGCACAGCCACCCGCACTCAGCACAGCAATGCACAGCCGCCCGCACTCACCACAGCCACGCACAGCCGCCCGCACTTAGCATAGTCACTCACAGCCGCCCGTCCTCAGCACAGCCACGCACAGCCACCCGCACTCAGCACAGCAAAGCACAGCCAACCACACTCAGCACAGCCGCGCACAGCCGCCCGCACTCAGCACAGTCAAGCACAGCCGCACCCACTCAGCACAACCAAGTACAGCCGCCCACACTCAGCACAGCCACGCACAGCCGTCCGTACGCAGCACAGCCGTGCACAGCTGCCCGCACTCAGCACAGCCGCGTACCGCCGCCCGCACTCAGCACAGCCGCGCACAGCCGCCCGCACTCAGCACAGCCGCGCACAGCCGCGCACAGCCGCCCGCACTCAGCACAGCCGCGCACCGCCGCCAGCACTCAGCACAGCTGCGCAATGCCGCCCGCACTCAGCACAGCCAAGCACAGCCGCCCGCACTCAGCACAGCCAAGCACAGCCGCCCGCACTCAGCACAGCCACGCACAGCCGCCCGCACTCAGCACAGCTGTCCGCACTCAGCACAGCCACGCACAGCGCCCGCACTCAGCGCCGCCATGCACAGCTGTCCGTACGCAGCACAGCCGTGCACAGCCGCCCGCACTCAGCACAGCCGCGTACAGCCGCCCGCACTCAGCACAGCCGCGCACCGCCGCCAGCACTCAGCACAGCTGCGCACCGCCGCCCGCACTCAGCACAGCCAAGCACAGCCGCCCGCACTCAGCACAGCCACGCACAGCCTCCCACACTCAGCACAGCCACACACAGCCGCCCGCAGTGAGCACAGCTGCCCGCACTCAGCACAGCCGCGCACCGCCGCCCGCACTCACCACAGCAACGCACAGCCGCCTGCACTTAGCACAGCCACGAACAGCTGCCCGCATTAAGCACAGCCACGCACAGCCGCCGGCGCTCAGCACAGCCACGCACAGCCGCCGACGCTCAGCACAGCCACGCACAGCCGCCCGCACTCAGCACAGCCACGCACAGCCGCCCACCCTCAGCACAGTCGCTCACAGCCGCCCACCCTCAGCAAAGCCACGCACAGCCACCCGCACTCAGCACAGCCACGCTCAGCCGCCCGCACTCAGCACAACCACGCACAGCCTCCTGCACTCACCACAGCAACGCACAGCCGCCTGCACTTAGCACAGCCACGAACAGCTGCCTGCATTAAGCACAGCCACGCACAGCCGCCGGCGCTCAGCACAGCCACGCACAGCCGCCGACGCTCAGCACAGCCACGCACAGCCGCCCGCACTCAGCACAGCCACGCACAGCCGCCCGCACTCAGCACAGCCACGCACAGCCTCCCACACTCAGCACAGCCGTGCACAGCTGCCCGCACTCAGCACAGCTGCGCACCACCGCCCGCACTCAGCACAGCCACGCACAGCCGCCCGCACTCAGCACAGCCACGCTCAGCCGCCCGCACTCAGCACAACCACGCACAGCCTCCCGCACCCAACACAGCCACGCACAGCCGCCCGCACTCAGCACAGCAATGCACAGCCGCCCGCACTCACCACAGCCACGCACAGCGGCCGGCACTCAGCACAGCCACGCACAGTCGCCGATGCTCAGCACAGCCATGCACAGCCGCCCGCACTCAGCACAGCCACGCACAGCCGCCCGCACTCAGCACAGCCACGCACAGCCTCCCACACTCAGCACAGCCGCGCACAGCTGCCCGCACTCAGCACAGCTGCGCACCACCGCCCTCACTCAGCACAGCCACGCACAGCCGCCTGCACTCAGCACAGCCACGCACAGCCACCTGCACTCAGCACAGCCACGCACACCCGCCCTCCCTCAGCACAGCCGCCTGCACTCAGCACAGTCGCTCACAGCCGCCCACCCTCAGCACAGCCACGCACAGCCACCCGCACTCAGCACAGCCACGCTCAGCCGCCCGCACTCAGCACAGCCACGCACAGCCGCCCGCACTCAGCACAGCCACGCTCAGCCGCCCGCACTCAGCACAACCACGCACAGCCTCCCGCACCCAACACAGCCACGCACAGCCGCCCGCACTCAGCACAGCAATGCACAGCCGCCCGCACTCACCACAGCCACGCACAGCGGCCGGCACTCAGCACAGCCACGCACAGCCGCCGACGCTCAGCACAGCCATGCACAGCCGCCCGCACTCAGCACAGCCACGCACAGCCGCCCGCACTCAGCACAGCCACGCACAGCCTCCCACACTCAGCACAGCCGCGCACAGCTGCCCGCACTCAGCACAGCTGCGCACCACCGCCCGCACTCAGCACAGCCACGCACAGCCGCCTGCACTCAGCACAGCCACGCACAGCCACCTGCACTCAGCACAGCCACGCACACCCGCCCTCCCTCAGCACAGCCGCCTGCACTCAGCACAGTCGCTCACAGCCGCCCACCCTCAGCACAGCCACGCACAGCCACCCGCACTCAGCACAGCCACGCTCAGCCGCCCGCACTCAGCACAGCCACGCACAGCCGCCCGCACTCAGCACAGCCACGCTCAGCCGCCCGCACTCAGCACAACCACGCACAGCCTCCCGCACTCAGCACAGCCACGCACAGCCGCCCGCACTCAGCACAGCCACGCACAGCCGCCCGCACTCAGCACAGCCACGCACAGCCTCCCACACTCAGCAAATCCACGCACAGCCGCCCGCATTGAGCACAGCCACGCACAGGCACCCGCACTCAGCACAGCCACGCACAGCCGCCCACACTCAGCATAGTCACGCACAGCCGCCCGAACTCAGCACAGCCGCCTGCACTCAGCACAGCCACGCACAGCGACTGCACTCATCGCCGCCATGAACAGCCGTCCGTACGCAGCACAGCCGTGCACAGCCGCCCACACTCAGCACAGCCACGTACAGCCGCCTGCACTCAGCACAGCCGCGCACAGCCGCCCGCACTCAGCACAGCCAAGCACAGCCGCCTGCACTCAGCACAGCCAAGTACAGCCGCCCGCACTCAGCATAGCCACGCACAGACGTCCGTACGCAGCACAGCCGTGCACAGCCGCACTCAGCACAGCCGCGTACAGCCGCCCGCACTCAGCACAGCCGCGCACAGCCACCCGCACTCAGCACAGCCGCGCACAGCCGCCCGCACTCAGCACAGCCGCGCACCGCCGCCAGCACTCAGCACAGCTGCGCAATGTCGCCCGCACTCAGCACAGCCAAGCACAGCCGCCCGCACTCAGCACAGCCAAGCACAGCCGCCCGCACTCAGCACAGCCACGCACAGCCGCCCGCACTCAGCACAGCTGCCGCACTCAGCTCAGCCACGCACAGCGCCCGCACTCAGCGCCGCCATGCACAGCTGTCCGTACGCAGCACAGCCGTGCACAGCCGCCCGCACTCAGCACAGCCGCGCACAGACGCGCACAGCCGCCCGCACTCAGCACAGCCGCGCACCGCCGCCAGCACTCAGCACAGCTGCGCACCGCCGCCCGCACTCAGCAAAGCCAAGCACAGCCGCCCGCACTCAGCACAGCCACGCACAGCCTCCCACACTCAGCACAGCCAAACACAGCCGCCCGCAGTGAGCACAGCCGCCCGCACTCAGCACAGCCACGCACAGGCACCCGCACTCAGCACAGCCAAGCAGAGCCGACCGCACTCAGCACAGCCACGCACAGCCGCCCGCACTCAGCACAGCTGCCCGCACTCAGCACAGCCACGCACAGCGCCCGCACTCAGCGCCGCCATGCACAGCCGTCCGTACGCATCACAGCCGTGCACAGCCGCCCCCACTCAGCACAGCCGCATACAGCCACCCGCACTCAGCACAGCCGAGCACAGCCGCGCACAGCCGCGCACAGCCGCCCGCACTCAGCACAGACGCGCACAGCCGCCCGCACTCAGCACAGCCGCGCACCGCCGCCAGCACTCAGCACAGCTGCGCACCGGTGCCCGCACTCAGCACAGCCAAGCACAGCTGCCCGCACTCAGCACAGCCAAGCACAGCCGCCTGCACTCAGCACAGCCACGCACAGCCTCCCACACTCAGCACAGCCACACACAGCCGCCCGCAGTGATCACAGCCGCCCGCACTCAGCACAGCCATGCACAGGCACCCGCACTCAGCACACACACGCACAGCCGCCCACACTCAGCATAGTCACGCACAGCCGCCCGAGGTCAGCACAGCCGCCTGCACTCAGCACAGCCACGCACAGCGCCCGCACTCAGCGCCGCCACGCACAGCTGTCCGTACGCAGCACAGCCGTGCACAGTCGCCCGCACTCAGCACAGCCGCGTACAGCTGCCCGCACTCAGCATAGCCGTGCACAGCCGCCCGCACTCAGCACAGCCGCGCACAGCCGCGCACAGCCGCCCGCACTCAGCACAGCCGCGCACCGCCGCCAGCACTCAGCACAGCCAAGCACAGCCGCCCGCACTCAGCACAGCCAAGCACAGCCGCCCGCACTCCGCACAGCCGCCCAAACTCAGCACAGCTGCCCGCACTCAGCACAGCCATGCACAGCGCCCGCACTCAGCGCCGCCATGCACAGCTGTCCGTACGCAGCACAGCCGTGCACAGCCGCCCGCACTCAGCACAGCCGCGTACAGCCACCCGCACTCAGCACAGCCGCGCACAGACGAGCACAGCCGCCCGCACTCAGCAGAGCCGCACACCGCCGTCAGCACTCAGCACAGCTGCGTACCGCCGCTCGCACTCAGCACAGCCAAGCACAGCCGCCCGCACTCAGCACAGCCACGCACAGCCTCCCACACTCAGCACAGCCACACACAGGCACCCGCATTCAGCACAGCCAAGCACAGCCGACCGTACTCAGCACAGCCACGCACAGCCGCCCGCACTCAGCACAGCTGCCCGCACTCAGCACAGCCACGCACAGCGCCCGCACTCAGCGCCACCATGCACAGCCGTCCGTACGCATCACAGCCGTGCACAGCCGCCCGCACTCAGCACAGCCGCGTACAGCCGCCCGCACTCAGCACAGCCGCGCACAGCTGCGCACAGTCGCCCGCACTCAGCACAGCCGCGCACAGCCGCCCGCACTCAGCACAGCTGCGCACCACCGCCCGCACTCAGCACAGCCACGCACAGCCACCTGCACTCAGCACAGCCACGCACAGCCGCCTGCACTCAGCACAGCCACGCACACCCGCCCGCCCTCAGCACAGCCGCCTGCACTCAGCACAGTCGCTCACAGCCGCCCACCCTCAGCACAGCCATGCACAGCCACCCGCACTCAGCACAGCCACGCTCAGCCGCCCGCACTCAGCACAGCCACGCACAGCCGCCCGCACTCAGCACAGCAATGCACAGCCGCCCGCACTCACCACAGCCGCGCACAGCCGCCCGCACTCAGCACAGCCGCGTACAGCCGCGCACAGCCGCCCGCACTCAGCACAGCCGCGCACCGCCGCCAGCACTCAGCACAGCCAAGCACAGCCGCCCGCACTCAGCACAGCCAAGCACAGCCGCCCGCACTCCGCACAGCCGCCCAAACTCAGCACAGCTGCCCGCACTCAGCACAGCCATGCACAGCGCCCGCACTCAGCGCCGCCATGCACAGCTGTCCGCACTCACCACAGCCACGCACAGCCACCGGCACTTAGCACAGCCACGAACAGCTGCCCGCATTAAGCACAGCCACGCACAGCCACCGGCACTCAGCACAGCCACGCACAGCCGCTGACTCTCAGCACAGCCACGAACAGCCGCCCGCACTAAGAACAGCCACGCACAGCCGCCGACACTCAGCACAGCCACGCACAGCCGCCCGCACTCAGCACAGCCACGCACAGCCTCCCACACTCAGCACAGCCACGCACAGCCGCCCGCAGTGAGCACAGCCATGCACAGGCACCCGCACTCAGCACTGCCACGCACAGCCGCCCACACTCAGCATAGTCACGCACAGCCGCCCGAACTCAGCACAGCCGCCTGCACTCAGCACAGCCACGCACAGCGCCTGCACTCAGCGCCGCCATGAACAGCCGTCCGTACGCAGCACAGCCGTGCACAGCCGCCCACACTCAGCACAGCCACGTACAGCCGCCTGCACTCAGCAAAGACGCGCACAGCCGCCCGCACTCAGCACAGCCAAGCACAGCCGCCTGCACTCAGCGCAGCCAAGTACAGCCGCCCGCACTCAGCACTGACATGCACAGGCACCCGCACTCAGCACAGTCGCGCACAGCCGCCCGCACTCAGCACAGCCACGCACAGCCGCCCGCACTCAGCACAGCCACGCACAGCGCCCGCACTCAGCGCCGCCATGCACAGCTGTCCGTACGCAGCACAGCCGTGCACAGCCGCCCGCACTCAGCACAGCCGCGTACAGCCGCCCGCAGTCAGCACAGCCGCGCACAGCCGCCCGCACTCAGCACAGCCGCGCACTGCCGTTAGCACTCAGCACAGCTGCGCACCGCCACCCGCACTCAGCACAGCCAAGCACAGCCGCCCGCACTCAGCACAGCCAAGCACAGCCGCCCGCACTCAGCACAGCTGCCCGCACTCAGCACAGCCACTCACAGCGACCTGCACTCAGCACAGCCACGCACAGCGACCCGCACTCAGCACAGCCACGCACAGCCACCCGCACTCAGCGAAGCCACGCACAGCCGCCCACACTCAGCACAGTCACGCACAGCCGCCCGAACTCAGCACAGCCGCCTGCATTCAGCACAGCCACGCACAGCGCCTGCACTCAGCGCCACCACGAACAGCCGTCCGTACACAGCACAGCCATGCACAGCCGCCCGCACTCAGCACAGCCGCGTACAGCCGCCCGCACTCAGCACAGCCGTGCACAGCCGCCCGCACTCAGCACAGCCAAGCACAGCCGCACACACTCAGCACAGCCGCATACAGCCGCCCGCACTCAGCACAGCCGCGCACAGCCGCCCGCACTCAGCACAGCCACGCACAGCCGCCCGCACTCAGCACAGCCGCGCACCGCCGCCAGCACTCAGCACAGCTGCGCAATGCCGCCCACACTCAGCACAGCCAAGCACAGCCGCCCGCACTCAGCACAGCCAAGCACAGCCGCCGGCACTCAGCACAGCCACGCACAGCCGCCCGCACTCAGCACAGCCGCCTGCACTCAGCACAGCCACGCACAGCGCCCGCACTCAGCGCCGCCATGCACAGCTGTCCGTACGCAGCACAGCCGTGCACAGCCGCCCGCACTCAGCACAGCCGCGTACAGCCGCCCGCAGTCAGCACAGCCGCGCACAGCCGCCCGCACTCAGCACAGCCGCGCACTGCCGTTAGCACTCAGCACAGCTGCGCACCTCCACCCGCACTCAGCACAGCCACGCACAGCCGCCCGCACTCAGCACAGCCGCGCACCGCCGCCAGCACTCAGCACAGCTGCGCAATGCCGCCCACACTCAGCACAGCCAAGCACAGCCGCCCGCACTCAGCACAGCCAAGCACAGCCGCCCGCACTCAGCACAGCCAAGCACAGCCGCCAGCACTCAGCACAGCCACGCACAGCCGCCCGCACTCAGCACAGCCGCCTGCACTCAGCACAGCCACGCACAGCGCCCGCACTCAGCGCCGCCATGCACAGCTGTCCGTACGCAGCACAGCCGTGCACAGCCGCCCGCACTCAGCACAGCCGCGTACAGCCGCCCGCAGTCAGCACAGCCGCGCACAGCCGCCCGCACTCAGCACAGCCGCGCACTGCCGTTAGCACTCAGCACAGCTGCGCACCTCCACCCGCACTCAGCACAGCCAAGCACAGCCGCCCGCACTCAGCACAGCCACGCACAGCCTCCCACACTCAGCACAGCCACACACAGCCGCCCGCAGTGAGCACAGCCACCCGCACTCAGCACAGCCACGCACAGGCACCCGCACTCAGCACAGCCAAGCACAGCCGCCCGCACTCAGCACAGCCACGCACAGCCGCTCGCACTCAGCACAGCTGCCCGCACTCAGCACAGCCACGCACAGCACCCGCACTCAGCACCGCCATGCACAGCCATCTGTACGCATCACAGCCATGCACAGCCGCCCGCACTCAGCACAGCCGCGTACAGCCGCCCGCACTCAGCACAGCCGCGCACAGCCGCCCGCACTCAGCACAGACGCGCACAGCCGCCCGCACTCAGCACAGCCGCGCACCGCCGCCAGCACTCAGCACAGCTGCACACCGCCGCCCGCACTCAGCACAGCCAAGCACAGCCGCCCGCACTCAGCACAGCCAAGCACAGCCGCCCGCACTCAGCACAGCCACGCACAGCCTCGCACACTCAGCACAGCCACACACAGCCGCCCGCAGTGAGCACAGCCGCCCGCACTCAGCACAGCCACGCACAGGCACCCGCACTCAGCACACCCACGCACAGCCGCCCACACTCAGCATAGTCACGCACAGCCGCCCGAAGTCAGCACAGCCGCCTGCAATCAGCACAGCCACGCACAGCGCCCGCACTCAGCACCGCAACGCACAGCCGCCCATACGCAGCACAGCCGCGCACAACCGCCCGCACTCAGCACAGCCGCGCACAGCCGCCCGCACTCAGCACAGCTGCGCACCACCGCCCGCACTCAGCACAGCCACGCACAGCCACCTGCACTCAGCACAGCCACGCACAGCCGCCTGCACTCGGCACAGCCACGCACACCCGCCCGCCCTCAGCACAGCCGCCTGCACTCAGCACAGTCGCTCACAGCCGCCCACCCTCAGCACAGCCACGCACAGCCACCCGCACTCAGCACAGCCACGCTCAGCCGCCTGCACTCAGCACAACCACGTACAGCCTCCCGCACCCAGCACAGCCACGCACAGCCGCCCGCACTCAGCACAGCAATGCACAGCCGCCCGCACTCATCACAGCCACGCACAGCCGCCGGCACTTAGCACAGCCACGAACAGCTGCCCGCATTAAGCACAGCCACGCACAGCCACCGGCACTCAGCACAGCCACGCACAGCCGCCGACGCTCAGCACAGCCACGCACAGCCGCCCGCACTTAGCACAGCCACGAACAGCCGCCCGCACTAAGCACAGCCACGCACAGCCGCCGACACTCAGCACAGCCAAGCAACAGCCGCCCGCACTCAGCACAGCCACGCACAGCCGCCCGCACTCAGCACAGCCACGCACAGCCTCCCACACTCAGCACATCCACGCACAGCCGCCCGCAGTGAGCACAGCCATGCACAGGCACCCGCACTCAGCACAGCCACGCACAGCCGCCCACACTCAGCATAGTCACGCACAGCCGCCCGATGTCAGCACAGCCGCCTGCACTCAGCACAGCCACGCACAGCGCCTGCACTCAGCGCCGCCATGAACAGCCGTCCGTATGCAGCACAGCCGTGCACAGCCGCCCACACTCAGCACAGCCACGTACAGCCGCCTGCACTCAGCACAGCCGCGCACAGCCGCCCGCACTCAGCACAGCCAAGCACAGCCGCCTGCACTCAGCACAGCCAAGTACAGCCGCCCGCACTCAGCATAGCCACGCACAGACGTCCGTACGCAGCACAGCCGTGCACAGCCGCACTCAGCACAGCCGCATACAGCCGCCCGCACTCAGCACAGCCGCGCACAGCCACCCGCACTCAGCACAGCCGCGCACAGCCGCCCGCACTCAGCACAGCCGCGCACCGCCGCCAGCACTCAGCACAGCTGCGCAATGTCGCCCGCACTCAGCACAGCCAAGCAAAGCCGCCCGCACTCAGCACAGCCAAGCACAGCCGCCCGCACTCAGCACAGCCACGCACAGCCGCCCGCACTCAGCACAGCTGCCCGCACTCAGCACAGCCACGCACAGCGCCCGCACTCAGCGCCGCCATGCACAGCTGTCCATACGCAGCACAGCCGTGCACAGCCGCCCGCACTCAGCACAGCCGCGTACAGCCGCCCGCACTCAGCACAGCCGCGCACAGACGCGCACAGCCGCCCGCACTCAGCACAGCCGCGCACCGCCGCCAGCACTCAGCACAGCTGCGCACCGCCGCCCGCACTCAGCACAGCCAAGCACAGCTGCCCGCACTCAGCACAGCCACGCACAGCCTCCCACACTCAGCACAGCCAAACACAGCCGCCCGCAGTGAGCACAACCGCCCGCACTCAGCACAGCCACGCACAGGCACCTGCACTCAGCACAGCCAAGCACAGCCGACCGCACTCAGCACAGCCACGCACAGCCGCCCGCACTCAGCACAGCTGCCCGCACTCAGCACAGCCACGCACAGCGCCCGCACTCAGCGCCACCATGCACAGCCGTCCGTACGCATCACAGCCGTGCACAGCCGCCCCCACTCAGCACAGCCGCATACAGCCACCCGCACTCAGCACAGCCGCGCACAGCCGCGCACAGCCGCCCGCACTCAGCACAGACGCGCACAGCCGCCCGCACTCAGCACAGCCGCGCACCGCCGCCAGCACTCAGCACAGCTGCGCACCGCTGCCCGCACTCAGCACAGCCAAGCACAGCCGCCCGCACTCAGCACAGCCAAGCACACCCGCCCGCACTCAGCACAGCCACGCACAGCCTCCCACACTCAGCACAGCCACACACAGCCACCGCAGTGATCACAGCCGCCCGCACTCAGCACAGCCACGCACAGGCACCCGCACTCAGCACACACACGCACAGCCGCCCACACTCAGCATAGTCACGCACAGCCGCCCAAAGTCAGCACAGCCGCCTGCACTCAGCACAGTCACGCACAGCGCCCGCACTCAGCGCCGCCACGCACAGCTGTCCGTACGCAGCACAGCCGTGCACAGTCGCCCGC